>NC_066621.1:3100554-4336415 GCF_025201925.1 Gopherus flavomarginatus
GTCGGAGCAGAGATTGCTGTGTTGGGGAAAGCCAGTGCTGCCCATTCTGTACAGAGCCTTCTTTCAACAGAGAGAGACCATCTCTCTCTAGGGCTGCTAATATAGTATATTTCACAGCAGAAATCCTGCTCGAAGAAGTTTAATTGAAAACATTTGTTGTTCAAAAGCATGAACCTATTTAAAAAAAAATAAAAATCCCTTGCAACTTGATTCCTGGCAAACAAGGGGTATTTTTATCTTACTTTTTCCTTTTTTTTCATTTGAGAAGCTTATACAATTACTTAGCTCATTAAAGCACATTGGGCCAGATGCTTAGTTGGTGTAAATCATCACAGATCTATTGTGATCCATACTGCTATGACAATCAACAACAGCTGAGGGTCTCTAGCCCCATATATGACCCTTTAAAAAAATCACATGCTGCATTCAGGGTATTTTAGGCTTTTTATCTCATTTTACTGCAAATTATTCAGTGAGAGATAATCAAGACAACATTTTGGTGGTAAAAGACTCACCATTTTGAGAATAGGGAAAAAAAACCTGTTTCTCTTTGAAAAGAATGGATCTGGGTGTATTTACCAGGTAGCTGAAGAAAAGAAAACATTTATTTTACTCACTTTAGTCTTCGTCCTGTAATATTAAAGCTGCCTGTTGCAAGGGAGATATCTCTCTGTCTTGGATTCAAAAGGAGTAATTAGAGGCAGGGTGTATTTATTTGGTCTGCAGGTATTTGGAGACAGAATCCCTTAGAGCTGTCAATCTCACACCCGGCACAAAGGGCATCATTAAAATGCCCTTTAGGTCATATGGGAGCAGTAGATAGTGGGATGCCAATCTGTTGGCTTTTAACTTTGTTCAAGTTCTTTGAAGCGTTGATGCTGCACTCCATCCCTTTCCCCTGTTTTAAATATAAACCTCCCCCTAGCAATAATTATTTCCAGTCAGGAGTAAATGTGGAAAAGTTTATTGAAAATGCCTTTTCTGTTACATTTATTTAATTCTTTTGTAATTGCAGAGGAAATTAGAATTGAATCATTCATAACACTGTTTTTTTGAAAGCCCAGAGATAGAAACTTTAAAAGCAGTTATCAAGTAGAATGCAATGGATTGGGATTAAGTTGTTTTGTTTTGTTTTTTCTTCAGAGATGTCTAAAAACCTGGGATTGGAGTGGCAAAAATGGCTGTAGATAAAGGTTGAGGGGCACTGGCAGACTCAAGGGTTCAGAAAGGGCTGCAATAGCCAGGACCGGCGCTAGGGATTTGAGTGCCCTGAGTGGATGACAATGTCGCCGCCCCGCACGCTGGTCCCGCGGCTTCGGTGGAGCTGCCGCAGTGGTGCCTGCGGAGGGTCTGGTGCTCCGCGGCTCAGGTGTAGCTGCCGCAGTCATGCCTGTGGGCGGTCCACTGGAGCCACGTGAGCAGCCGACTGTCCGCAGGCATGACTGCGGCAGCTCCACCGGAGCCGCGGAGCACCGGACCCTCTGCAGGCACAACTGCGGCAGCTTCACTGGAGCCGCCTCCAGCCCCCTCTGGCAAAACGGCTCTCACCAATTATTCTGGCACCCTAGGCGATTGCCTAGGCTGCCTAAATGGTAGCGCTGGCCCTGGCAATAGCACAGAGTGGTGGGTTGACTGGATGAAGGCCAGGCCCCATTGTGTGTCCAGCCAAGTCAGAGGCACGATAGACAAAACCATCTCGCAAAGTAGTTACATCACTAAATGCAGCAGGAATAGTTGTCAGAGAAGAAATGGGGGACTTTGTGAATGTTTGTGCAGCTAGCTCTTAGAACACAAAAATATGGAAATAGAAAAACCTGTCTAACAGACAGAATCATGAACCAGGAATGCAAATTGCCTTTTGCTAACTAATAGAAAGTAGATGCATTCAACTCATAGACAAAATATATTAATGGAAGCATGGAATTTGTTTGTTGTTGCAGATATAAGTGCAATTAAGAAGCAGATGTGATGTAACCACAATAAGAAAGTAATGACTAGGTATAGTATATTGTATTTAGAATGTTTTATATTCGTATTGAAAGTGTACTGTTGTTAGATGAAGTAAGCTTAGCATGACCCTTGCTCTGTATACAGCAGGAGAATTCAACATGGCTAGAGAAACACATTCAACTTGAGAGCCTTTAGGTATTATCCTATGCTTGGCTCCTGCAACTATCTATCTATCTATCTATCTATCTATCTATCTATCTATCTATCTATCTATCTATCTATCTATCTATCTATCAATTTAGTTTCATAGTGTTAGCTAATATCATATACAACATTATATGTAATAGTAGGTATGTTTATACAAGTATGAACTGTATTCATCTTAAGACCTTCCAAAACTATTTTTACTTCTCTTATGCTATATAGCCAAGGGGAGATGTGAACTATTGTAATCTCAGAGAACAAAAAAGGCAAATAATTTTGCTGACACCTCACTAACGTGTGTTTTTTAACAAATTTTTACTGGTAGAGGATACTTCTAAAATTTTGCCAACTTTCTAAATACAGTGGTCAAGGCATAGATAATAAACTAGTTATACATGTTGTCCTGTTTACTTTCCAGTCTGTGCAAACTTAGCAAAAACATTCAAAAACATGTCAAAGGGTAAGAGATAAAAAACCCCTCAACTCTAGTATAGGTAGAGAAAGAGTGAAGCTGAGATTTTCAGGCAGTCTGACCTCTGCACTGTTACCATGCAGATGAGTTGGTAATATATGTAGTCTTTCTTTCTCTGTTATGCTGCGTTTATCTCTTACTAATAATATTTTATTCCTAGAAGTGGATTAATCCGAGCCATTTGGCATTACTGAATTCAGTCGAACCTGTAACACGTGGTAATGATTTAGGGCTGGAACCAGTGTGCCTGAAAAGCCAAGTGCACAACTCCCACTGATTTCACTGATGCAAATCAATCCCTTAAAGGGGGTGGGGAGAGGGAATTCTCTGAGCTTGTCCACTTTCCAAATGATTTTTATTTACCCATTTTGTACAAATATCTGAAGAGCTAAATTCAGCTTAGGCCAGTAAATGCAGCAAAACGAAATTTCCTCTCTCGGTAACATGACATGACATGTCCCTTTTTTGGATGGTATCTGTGCCATTCATAGTTTCTCTGTTTATACCTTGGAAATGATTCAAAGTGATGCTTTAAAATGTCATGTGATGGGAAGATGGATAAACTTAAATGCTGATCTGTCCCTTAGGTAAAATCCATTTTGATAGTGATCGCTGTGGTTTCCATGTATTTGTCTGGCACATTTCATCCACTGAAGGATCTCTGAAGATGTCACGGGATTCATATGCTCATTATTTCCCCCACTGCTTTATCACAGTTGCCGCTGTGGTGAGGTCGTTCTGGGTTAATGCAATGTAGCGAACTTGAGACACATCAAGAGTTAACAGTTGAGCTGCCTCTTTGAACCCTCTTTGGCCAAATCCATGGAGGACTGGTGCAAAGCCTCCTCCACCTGCATCTTCCACCTGGTGGCCATCACAGTGTTCTTTGGAACTGGCTCGTCCCTGTATTCACAATATTTTGTGCACTTCCTCACCTGTTTGGGCTCTTGCCTTCACCTGTCCTGGGATGGAATCCCCAGACTCTCCCCCTCTTAAGTTATTGCCTCCTGTGTATCTACAGGGGCTTCTCATCTGGTCCATCTTGGTGTGGGGCCTGCCAGTCTTCCCTTCGGGAGCTGTGATGAGTAATTAACACAGTGACCAGCTTTCTTAAAAAACCACACACCTGCGTTTCATCTTAACAGCAAAAACACAGCACAGCATGGGAGCAAAAGGATTTTCGGACAGTAAATCAGTCTATGTGCACGAGTGTCTCACCTAAGGCATAAGAACCCCTGGGGAGATTAGCAAGACCCTTCTGCCGGGCCCATGGCTATGTCATCCTAGAGTCTCACAAACAGCATCTGACAACTGCCTCGTACTCTCTAGAGATTTGCTTTTTAACTATTTCATATCCTTTCACTCTATTCTCATCTGTACAGGGGCTGATCTGCACTGAAAACTGACATCAGTGTAGCTACATCCCTAGGAACCAGTTCCTCAGGCTGCCTGCCTGGTGTGCTGCTGCGGATGGGTTGGGGGGTGTGTGACTGCCCGAATACCCAGGATCTGGGATCTCTCTGATTTCCAGGGAAGTACTCCATATCATCCCATATTGTCCTGAGTTAGGATGATTCTTTTTTTTTTTTTGGAAATCTCAGCATTGTCCATAGGAGAGAAGTTCCATTTTCAGGCCAGTTCCTCTCACTTCTCTTTATTATTAAATGAAACTCAGCCCCTCATTTAGATCAGTGAGGAATAATTTTCTGGTATATTGTCTTCCTCAAGGCGTCCTTCACCTCCTTGTTCCTCAGGCTGTAGATCAGGGGGTTCAACATGGGGATCAAAAGGGTATAGAACACGGACACCACTTTGTCATACTCTGCTGAATTGCTGGATGTGGGTCGTAAATACATAAAGAACAGAGCCCCATACAGAATGGACACAGCCATCAGGTGGGAGGCACAGGTGGAGAAAGCTTTCCGTCTGCCCTGGTTGGAGCGGATCCGCAAGATGGCCACCATGATAGAAACATAGGAAACAAGGATGACCAGAATAGTGCTTAATACAACTATGATGGCAAGGAGGAAATGAACAGTGTCACCCATGCGAGTGTCAGAGCAGGAGAGTTTCTGGAGTGGGGAGATGTCACAGAAAAAGTGATCAATGATATTGGGACCACAGAAGGACTGGCTAAACAAAGAGCCTGTGTGCACAATGGCATTAATGGAGGCATAAATGTATGATGCCACTACCAGCTGAACACAGACTTTCCTGGACATAATGAGCGTGTACATCAGTGGCTTGCATATAGCTATGAAGCGATCATATGCCATCACAGCCAGAAGCAAAGCCTCAGAGTTCACGCAAAAGGCGTGAAAGAAAAATTGGGTGGCGCATCCAGCAAAGAAAATGACTTTCCTCTCTGCTAGGAAGTTGACCAGTGCCTTAGGGGCAATAGTGGAAGAGTAAGTGATGTCTACAAGGGACAAGTTGCTAAGGAAAAAATACATGGGTGTGTGTAGCCGCATCTCGAACCTGATTAAAGAGATCATGCTGAGGTTCCCCGCTAGGCTCATGCCGTAGATAAACAAAAACGTCCCAAAGAGGATAGCTTGCAGCGATCGACTGCCTTTGAATCCTAGAAGGATGAACACCGACACTCCAGTGTGATTGTCATGCGCCATATATTCCAGGTGCTGTTGGTTTAAAAGAAAGTAAATCAGGCAAGGTAAAGCTTATGATTCAAGATTAACCGTATGGGGCTGGGAGGTGAATACCACCATTGTGAAATACAGTAGAAAGCCATGATACAAACGCCAAGTCATGTTGTTCTGGTGGTGTAACATTTGCAAACTTAAACTAATTTCATGTGAGTCTGTATAATTGCCAAGATTTTACTCCTTTTGAAGGAAAATAAAATAAAATGGAAAGATCACTTCAGAATTTTCAGTCTGCATCCCTAGCAGGCAATGGCATTTGCTAATATCTCTTCATGACATTGTATGGCTCGGCATCATTTGAAAGGATGTAGAGAAACTAGAAAGGATCCAGAGAGGAGTGACAAAGGGATGGAATGCAAGCCATGTGAGCAAAGGCTCAAGGAACTGGATATGTTTAGTTTGGAACAGAGGAGATTAAGGACAGACATGATAGCAGTCTTCAAAAACTTGAAACATTGCTATAAAAAAATTGGAGAAAAGTTTTTTCTCTCTTGCCACAGAGGGCAGTACAAGAGGCAGAGGGTTCAAACTCCAGCACAGCCGATTTAGATTAAACCTCAGGATAAACTTCCTAACTGTCAGAGCAGTAGGACAATGGAACAAACCTGCCAAGGGAGGCTGTGGAAGCTCCTTCCCTGGAAGTTTTCAAAAGGAGGCTGGATCACCATCAGTCTTGGGTTAGTGAGACACAACAAACACTGCACCTTGGCTGGGGGTTAGACTAGAACACCACCCACGTGGTCCCTTCCAACTCTATGGTTCTATGATTCTCTGAACTCTGCAACAATCTGATATAGAGCAAAAAGGTGGATGAAGTGTTTGAAAACCAGCCTTATATTGCAGCACTAGCACTCTTCCATAATTAAATCGTCAGTTAGGAACCAGGATATATTCATGACAAGTCAACCAAAATCTCACATTTGAAATAAAGTACCACAGTAAATTCCACAAAGACAATTCTTTTGGAGATAACTAAGTTAATATTCAGAGAGGGGGTGTTTACATAACTAAAGGAGGTATGAATGAACAGCAGAGGTCAACAAAGGGAAGCTGTAATTAAATCATGGTTGAAAGAAGCTCTCGCCCTTGTTCTGGCCCCTGGCACTGGCATGGAAGTGGTATAACTCAGCAGGGAATCAGAAGCAACACAAGTGGGTTTGGAAAAGATCACCATTCAGGAGAGAAACAGCCTACTGAATACAGATTCAGATAAAACCCCTCTCTCATGTTCACTATGGCAATAGCCGATCACCCTCCCCCCACCCCTGGTGTCAGAGCTGAGGCTCAAGCCTGAGCCTGAATGTCTACATAGTTATTTTTTTGCCTGTAGTGGAGTCCCCAGGAGACAGAGTCAATTGACCTGGCCTCTAAGACTCTCTGCCATGGGTCATTTTTCCTTTCTGCAGTGTAGACATACTTTGAAGTTCTGTTAATCTCTCTCATGTACCCAGAGTGCGTGGAGACAGGGGAAGTCAGACTAGATGTTCATAATGGTCTCTTGTGACCATAAAGTCTCTGAGTCTATGAGAACCGGCCTTTTTTTCTCCAAAGATATTTTGAAAGCAGAGACATTGAGCAGCTTCATAGTGAAAACGCACCTAGATCTCCACGATGAGGTGCCTCTGTAGCAGGGAGTGTCAGTCAGACAGCGTCCAGGGAGATGTTTCCTGGAAATCCAAGTGGGTCCAAATGTGCTTGTTCTTCCACTTCAAGCTAATGAGAAAAATCTGAAATATACACGAGCTTTTTAGTTTCATTCCATTATCCCTCTGTATCCACCCTGAACCCATGAGACCTTCTGTCGGAGCAGAGACTGCTGCTTTGGGGAAAGCCAGTGCTGCCCGTTCTGTACAGAACCTTTTTTCAACAGAAAGAGACCATGTCTCTCTAGGGCTGCCAATCTAGAATATTTCACCAGCAGAAAACTTGCTCAAAGAAGTTTAAAATGAAAACATCTGTTGTTCAAAAGCATGAACTGCATTTACAGAAAACAAAATCCCTAGCATCTGGTTACCTGGCAAATAAGGGGTATTTTTGTCTTATCTTTTCCCTTTTTTCATTTGAGGAACATATACAATAACTTAGCTCATTACAGCACATTGGGCCAGATCCTTAGTTGGTGTAAATCATCACAGCTCTATTGAGGTTGATTGTCATAGCACCATCAACAACACCTGAGGGTCTCTAGCCCCATATACAACCCTCCCCCCCCCAAAAAAAAATCACAAGCCTCATTCAGGGTATTTTAGGCTTTTTGTCCCATTTTACTGCAAATTATACAGTGAGAGATAATCAAGACAACATTTTGGTGGTAAAAGAGTCAGCATTTTGAGAATAGGGAAAAAAAAACCTGTTTCTCATTGAAAAGAATGTATCTGGGTGTATTTACCAGGTAGCTGAAGAAAAGAAAACATTTATTTTACTCACATTAGTCTTCGTCCTGTAATATTAAAGCTGCCTGTTGCAAGAGAGATATCTCTCTGTCTTGGATTCAAAAGGAGTAATTAGAGGCAGGGCGTACTTATGTGGTCTGCAGGCATTTGGAGACAGAATCCCTTAGAGCTGTCAATCTCACACTCGGCACAAAGGGCATCATTAAAATGCCCTTTAGGTCACATGGGAGCAGTGGATAGTGGGATGCCAATCTGTTGGCTTCTAACTTTGTTCAAGTTCTTTGAAGCGTTGACGCTGCTCTCCATCCCTTTCCTCTGTTTTAAATCTAAACCTCCCCCTAGCAATAATTATTTCCAGTCAGGAGTAAACGTGGAAAAGTTTATTGAAAATGCCTTTTCTGTTACATTTATTTAATTCTTTTGTAATTGCAGAGGAAATTAGAATTGAATCATTCATAACACTGTTTTTTTGAAAGCCCAGAGATAGAAACTTTAAAAGCAGTTACCAGGTAGAATGCAATGGATTGGGATTAATATGTTTTGTTTTGTTTTTTCTTCAGAGATGTCTAAAAACCTGGGATTGGAGTGGCAAAAATGGCTGAAGATCAGGGTTGAGGGGCACTGGCAGACTCAAGGGTTCAGAAAGGGCTGCAATAGCATAGAGAGATGGGTTGACTGGATGAAGGCCAGGCCCCATTGTGTGTCCAGCCAAGTCAGAGGCACGATAGACAAACCCATCTTGCAAAGTTCTTACATCACTAAAATGCAGCAGAAATAGTTATCAGAGAAGAAATGGGGGACTTTGTGAATGTTTGTGCAGCTGGCTCTTATAACACAAAAATATGGAAATAGGAAAACCTGTCTAAGAGAATCATGACCCAGCAATGCAAGTTGCCTTGTACTAACTAAGCCCACGTCTACACTACGTGTTTAAATTGAATTTAGCAGCGTTAAACCGATTTAACCGTGCACTTGTCCTCACAACGAGGCCTTTTATATCGATATAAGGGCTCTTTAAACCGGTTTCTGTACTCCTTCCCGATGAGAGGAGTAGAGCTGAAGTTGGTATTGCCATGTCGGATTAGGGTTAGTATGCCCACAAATCCATGGTATTGGCCTCCAGGCGGTATCCCACAGTACACCATTGTGATCTCTCTGGAAAGCAATCTGAACTCGGATGCACTGGCCAGGTAGACAGGAAAAGCCCTGCGAACTTTTGAATTTCATTTCCTGTTTGCCCAGGGTGGAGCTCTGATCAGCATGGGTGGCGATGCAGTCCCAAATCCAAGAAGAACTCCACCATGGACCGTAAGTGAGATACTGGATCTGATCACTGTATGGGGAGACAAATCTGTTCTATTAGAGCTCTGTTACAGAAGACGAAATGCCAAAGCATCTGAAAAAATTGTCAGGCTATGATAGACAGAGGCCACAGCACAGTGTTGTGTGACAAGCGTAATGGAAAGCCAAAGAATCAAATGGATGCTCATGGAGGGAAGGAGCGGGTACTGAGCACTTCAGTTATACTACAGTCTCCGAAAAGCATTTGCATTCTTGGCTGAGCGCCCAATGCCTGTAGGGTCAAACACATTGTCTGGGGTGGTTCAGGGTATATCTCGTCAATTTACCACCCCCCATGAAAGAAAAGAAAAAAAATAGTTTCTTGACTTTTTTCAATGTCACCGTATGCCTACCGCGTGCTGCTGGTAGACGAGATGCTGCGGCACTGAACAGCAGCATCCTTTCCCCTCCCTTCCCCGGTGGCAGATGGTACAGTGCAGAAGGACTGGTAGACGTTCTCGTCATCATCCCGTGAGTGCTCCTGGCTGGCCTCAGGTGAGGTTGGCCAGGGGCACCTGGTTAAAAATAGGAATGACACCCGATCATGCCCAGCAGATGGTACAGAACGGCTGGTAACCGTCTTCATCATAGCAACTGGGGGCTGAGCTCCATTCGGGCCCCCCCCCTTCACGTCTAAAGAAAAGATTCTGTACTGCCTGGACTATCATAGCAGCGGGATGCTGGGTTCCTCTCTCCCCCCACCATTTAATGTCTTGCCTGGACTATCATAGCAGCTGGAGGCTGCCTCCCCCTCATTTTATCTCACTAAAAATTCAGTGTTTCTTATTTCTGCATTCTTTATTACTTCACCACACAAATGGGGGGACACTGCAAAGGTAGCCGAGGAGGGTTGGGGAAGGAGGGAAGCAATGGGTGGGGTTGTTGCAGGGGCACCCTCTAGAATGGCATTCAGCTTATCATTTCTGCGGGATCTGACATGGAGCGGCTGTGCTCTCTGGTACACTGGTTCTCTAGTACACTAGCCCCATATTCTAAGCAGGACTGATTCTATTTTTAGATACAACATAAAGGAGGGAATGACCCGGGGAGTCATTCACATTTTTGTCTTTGCGCCCCTGACCGACCTCAGCGAAGGTCAACCAGGAGCACCCATGACAGCAGCAGACGGAACAGAATGACTAATAATTGTCTTCTCATCGCCAATTTACAATGGCATGGCAGACGGTACAGAACGACTGATTACCATCTCTGCTATCTTGCAAAGACAAATGAATGCTGCTGTGTAGCGCTGCAGTACCGCCTCTGTCAGCGGCATCCAGTACACATACGGTGACAGTGACAAAAGGCAAAACGGGCTCTGTGGTTGCCATGCTATGGCGTCTGCCAGTGCAATCCAGGGAAAAAGGGCACAAAATGATTGTCTGCCATTGCTTTCAAGGAGGAAGGAATGAGTGAAGACATTTACCCAGAATCACCCACGTCACTGTTTTTGCACCATCATGCGCTGGGATCTCTACCCAGAATTCCAATGGGCGGGGGAGACTGTGGGAACTATGGGATAACTACAGGATAGCAACCCACAGTTCAACGCTCCAGAAATCCACCCTAGCCTCAGTACATGGACGCACACCACCAAATTAATGTTCTTAGTATGGCCGCGTGCACTCGACTTCATACAATCTGTTTTACAAAACCGGTTTATGTAAAATTGGAATAATCCCATAGTGTAGACATACCCTAACAGAAAATAAATGCATTCAACTCAAGCAGGCAAAATATATTAACGAAAGCATGGAATTTGTTTGTTGTTGCAGCTATAAGTGAAATTAAAAAGGAGATGTGATGTAACCACAATAAGAAAGTAGTGACTAAGTATAGTACATTGTATATAGAATGTTTTATATTCATGCTGAAACTGCACTGTTGTTAGATGACGTGAGCTTTGCATGACCCTTGCTCTGTATAGAGCAGATGAATTCAACATGGCTACAGAAACACATTCAACCTGAGAGCCTTTAAGTGTTCTCTTATGCTTGGCTTCTGCATCATCTATCTATCTATCTATCTATATAGTGTTAGCCAAATCATATGCAATATTATATATAATAGTAGGTATGTTTATACAAGTATGAATTGTATTCATCTTAAGATCTTCCAAAATTAGTTTTATTTATGTTATGCTATTTAGCTAAGAGGAGATGTGAATTATTGCAATTTAAGAGAACAAGGACGAGACAAATAATTTTGCTGACAATCCGCTAATGTGTGCTTTATAACAAGTTTTTACTGGTAGAGGATACTTCTAAGGTTTTGCCAACTTCTTAAATATTGTGGTCAAAATTAGATAATAAACAGGTTATACATGTTGTCCTGTTTACTTTCCAGTCTGTGCAAGCTTAGCAAAAACATTCAAAAACATGTCAAAGGGTAAGAGATAAAAACCCCCTCAACTCTAGTATAGATAGAGACAGAGTGAAGCTGAGATTTTCAGGCAGTCTGACCTCTGCACTGTTACCATGCAGATGGGTTGGTAATATATGTAGTCTTTCTTTCTCTGTTATGCTACATTTATCTCTTACTAATAATCTTTTATTCCTAAAAGTTGGTTAATCCGAGCCATTTGGCATTACTGAATTCAGTCGAACCTGTAACACGTGGTAATGATTTAGGGCTGGAACCAGTGTGCCTGAAAAGCCAAGTGCACAACTCCCACTGCTTTCACTGATGCAAATCAATCCCTTAAAGGGGGTGGGGAGAGGGAATTCTCTGAGCTTGTCCATTTTCCAAATGATTTTTATTTACCCATCTTGTACAAATATCTGAAGAGCTAAATTCAGCTTGGGCCAGTAAATGCAGCAAAATGAAATTTCCTCTCTCAGGAACATGACATGACATGTCCCATTTTTGGATGGTATCTGTGCCATTAATAGTTTCTCTGTTTATACCTTGGAAACTATTCAAAGTGATGCTTTAAAATGTCATGTGATGGGAAGATGGATAAACTTAAATGCTGATCTGTCCCTTAGGTAAGATCCATTTTGATAGTGATAGCTATGGTTTCCATGTATTTGTCTGGCACATTTCATCCACTGAAGGATCTCTGAAGATGTCACGGGATTCATATGCTCATTATTTCCCCCACTGCTTTATCACAGTTGCCGCTGTGGTGAGGTTGCCCTGGGTTAATGCAATATAGCCAACATGAGACACGTCAAGAGTTAACAGTTGAGCTGCCTCTTTGAACCCTCTTTGGTCAAATCCATGGAGGACTGGTGCAAAGCCTCCTCCACCTGCATCTTCCACCTGGTGGCCATGACAGTGTTCTTTGGAACTGGCTCATCCCTGTATTCACAATATTTTGTGCACTTCCTCACATGTTTGGGCTCTTGCCTTCACCTGTCCTGGGATGGAATCCCCAGACTCTCCCACTCTTAGGTTATTGCCTCCTGTGTATCTACAGGGGCTTCTCATCTGGTCTATCTGGGTGTGAGGCCTAGCAGTCTTCCCTTCGGGAGCTGTGATGAGTAATTAACACAGTGACCAGCTTTCTTTAAAAAACACACACCTGTGTTTCATCTTAACAGCAAAAACACAGCACAGCATGGGAGCAAAAGGATTTTCAGACTGTAAATCAGTCTATGTGCACGAGTGTCTCACCTAAGGCATAAGAACCCCCGGGGAGATTAGCAAGACCCTTCTGCTGGGCCTATGGCTATTTCAGCCTAGAGTCTCTCAAACAGCAACTGACAACTGCCCTGCACTCCCTAGAGATTTGCTTTTTAACTATTCCATATCCTTTCACTCTATTCTCATCTGTACAGGGGCTGATCTGCACTGAAAACTGACATCAGTGTAGCTACATCCCTAGGAACCAGTTCTTCAGGCTGCCTGCCTGGTGTGCTGCTGGAGGTGGGTTGGGGGGAGGTGACTGCCCGAATACCCAGGATCTGGGATCTCCCTGACTTCCAGGGAATTACTCCATATCATCCCATATGTCCTGAGTTAGGATGATTCTTTTTTTTTTTTAATCTCAGCATTTTTTATAGGAGAGAAATTCCATTTTCAGGCCAGCTCCTCTCACTTCCATTTATTATTAAATCATGAAACTCAGCCTCTCAGTTAGATCAGTGAGGAATAATTTTCTGGTATATTGTCTTCCTCAAGGCGTCCTTCACCTCCTTGTTCCTCAGGCTGTAGATCAGGGGGTTCAACATGGGGATCACAAGCGTATAGAACACGGACACCACTTTGTCATACTCCACTGAGTCCCTGGATGTGGGTCGCAAGTACATAAAGCACAGAGTCCCATACAGTATGGACACAGCCATCAGGTGGGAGGCACAGGTGGAGAAAGCTTTCCGTCTGCCCTGGTTGGAGCGGATCCGCAAGATGGCCATCATGATAGAAACATAGGACACAAGGATGACCAGAATAGAACTTAATGCAACTATGACAGCAAAGAGGAAATGCACAGTGTCACTCACGTGAGAATCAGAGCAGGAAAGTTCCTGGAGTGGAGGGATGTCACAGAAAAAGTGATCAATGATATTGGGACCACAGAAGGACTGGCTAAACAAAGAGCCTGTGTGCACAATGGCATTAATTGAGGCATAAATGTATGATGCCGCTACCAGCTGAACACAGACTTTCCTGGACATAATGAGCGTGTACATCAGTGGCTTGCATATAGCTATGAAGCGATTATATGCCATCACAGCCAAAAGCAAAGCCTCAGAGGTCACGGAGAAGGAGTGAAAGAAAAATTGCGTGGCACACCCAGCAAAGGAAATGACTTTCCTCTCTGCTAAGAAGTTCATCAGCGCCTTAGGGGCAATAGTGGAAGAGTAAGTGATGTCTACAAGGGACAAGTTGCTGAGGAAAAAATACATGGGGGTGTGTAGCCGTGTCACTATCTTGATTAAAGAGATCATGCTCAGATTCCCCACTAGGCTCAAGCTGTAGATAAACAAAAACATCCCGAAGAAGATAGCTTGCAGCGATCGACTGGCTTTGAATCCTAGAAGGATGAACACCGACACTCCAGTGTGATTGTCATGCGCCATATATTCCAGGTGCTGTTGGGGTAAAAGAAAGTAAATCAGGCAAGGTAAAGCTTATGATTCAAGATTAACCGTATGGAACTAGGAGGTGGATACCACCATTGTGAAATACAGTAGAAAGGCAAGATACAAAAGCCAAGTTATGCTGTTCTGGTTGTGTGATTTTTGCAAACTTCAACTACTTTCAAGTGAGTCTGTGTAATTGCCAAGATTTTACTCCTTTTGAAGAAAAATAAAATAAAATAGAAAGAGCACTTCAGAATTTTCAGTCTGCATCCCTAGCAGGCAATGGCATTTGCTAATATCTCTTCATGGCATTCTACAGCTCTGTATCATTTGAAAGGATGTAGAGAAACTAGAAAGGATCCAGAGAGGAGTGACAAAGGGATGGAATACAAGCCATGTGAGCTAAGGCTGAAGGAACTGGGTATGTTTAGTTTGGAAATTTGGAGATTAAGGACGGACATGATAGCAGTCTTGAAATACTTGAAACATTGCTATAAAAAAATTGGAGAAAAGTTTTTTCTCTCTTGCCACAGAGGGCAGGTCAAGAGGCAGAGGCTTCAAACTCCAGCACAGCCGATTTAGATTAAACCTCAGGAAAAGCTTCCTAACTGTCAGAGCAGTAGGACAATGGAACAAACCTGCCAAGGGAGGCTGTGGAAACTCCTTTACTGGAGGTTTTCAAAAGGAGGCTGGAGCCATCGGTCTTGGGTTAGTCCAGAGGACGGCAACCTTTCAGCAGTGCTGTGCTGAGTCTTCGTTTATTCACTCTGATTTAAAGTTTTGCTTGCCAGTCATACATTTTAACATTTTCAGAAGGTCTCTTTCCATAAGTCTGTAATATATAAATAACCTATTGTTGTATGTAAAGTTAAAACGGTTTTTAAAATGCTTAAGAAGCTTCATTTAAAGTTAAATTAAAATGAAATCCCCCTGGACCGGAGGCCAGGACTCGGGCAGTGTGAGCGCCACTGAAAATCAGCTCGCTTGCCGCCTTCGGCACACGTGCGATAGGTTGCCTACTCCTGGGTTTGTCAGACACAGCAAACAGTGCACCTTGGCTGGGGGTTAGACTAGAACACGGCCCTTGTGATCCCTTCTAACCCTGTGGTTGTGTGATTCTCTGAACTCTGCAACAACCTGATATAGAGCAGAAAGGCGGATGAGGTCTTTGAAAACCAGCCTTATATTGCAGCCCTAGCTCCCTTCCATTATGAAATCATCAGTTCGGAACCAGGATCTCTTCATGACAAGTCAGCCAAAACCTCACATTTGGAATAAAGTCCCAGAGTAAATTCCACAAAGACAATTCTTTTGGAGATATCTGAGTTAATATTCACAGAGGGGGTGTTTACACAACTAAAGGATGTATGAATGAGCAGCAGAGGTCAACAAAGGGAGGCTGTAGTTAAATCATGGTTGAAAGAAGCTCTCGCCCTTGTTCTGGCCCCTGGCACTGGCATGGAAGTGGTATAACTCAGCAGGGAATCAGAAGCAACACAAGTGGGTTTGGAAAAGATCACCGTTCAGGAGAGAAACAGCCTACTGAATACAGATTCAGATAAAACCCCTCTCTCATGTTCACTATGGCAATAGCCGATCACCCTCCCCCTCCCCCGGTGTCAGAGCCTAGGCTCCAGCCTGAGCCTGAATGTCTACACAGTTATTTTTTTTGCCTGTAGTGCAATCCCCAGGAGACAGAGTCAATTGACCTGGCCTCTAAGACTCTCTGCCATGGGTCATTTTTCCTTTCTGCAGTGTAGACATACTTTGAAGTTCTGTTAATCTCTCTCATGTACCCAGAGTGCTTGAAGACAGTGGAAATCAGACTAGATGTTCATAATGGTCCCTTCTGACCATAAAGTCTCTGAGTCTTTGAGGCCTGGCTCTTTTTTCTCCGAAGATATTTTGAAAGCAGAGACATTAAGCAGCTTCATAGTGAATACGCACCTAGAACTCCACGATGAGGTGCCTTTGGAGCAGGGAGTGTCAGTCAGACAGTGCCCAGGGAGATGTTTCCTGGGAATCCAAGTGGGTCCAAATGTGCTTGTTCTTCCCCTTCAAGCTAATGAGAAAAATCTGAAATATACACGAGCTTTTTAGTTTCATTCCATTATCCCTGTGTATCCACCCTGAACCCATGAGACCTTCCCTCGGAGCAGAGACTGCTATGTTGGGGGAAGCCAGTCCTGCCCGCTCTGTACAGAACCTTTTTTCAACAGAGAGAGACCATCTCTCTCTAGGGCTGCCAATCTAGAATATTTCACCAGCAGAAAATCTGCTCGGAGAAGTTTAAAATATGAACCTTATTTAAAAAATAAATAAAAATCCCTTGCTACTTTATTCCTGGCAAACAAGGGCTATTTTTGTTTAACTTTTTCCTTTTTTTTTCATTTGAGGAGCATATACAATAACTTAGCTCATTAAAGCACATTGGGCCAGATCCTTAGTTGGTGTAAATCATCACAGTTCTGTTATGGTCCATGCTGCTATGACAATCAACAACAGCTGAGGGTCTCTAGCCCCATATATGACCCTTTAAAAAAAGTCACATGCTGCATTCAGGGTATTTTAGGTTTTTTATCTCATTTTACTGCAATTTATACAATGAGAGATAATCAAGACAACATTTTGGTGTTAAAAGAGTCACCATTTTGAGAATAAGGGGGTGGGGAACTGTTTCTCATTGAAAAGAATAGATCTGGATGTATTTACCAGGTAGCTGAAGAAAAGAAAACATTTATTTTATTCACGTTAGTCTTCATCCTGTAATATTAAAGCTGCCCGTTGCAAGAGAGACATCTCTCTTTCTTGGATTCAAAAGAAGTAATTAGAGGCAGGGTGTATTTATTTGGTCTGCTTGCATTTGGAGACAGAATCACTTAGAACTGTCAATCTCCCACCTGGCACAAAGGGCATCATTAAAATGCCCTTTAGGTCACATGGGAGCAGTGGATAGTGGGATGCCAATCTGTTGGCTTCTAACTTTGTTCAAGTTCTTTGAAGCATTGATGCTGCTCTCCATCCCTTTCCCCTGTTTTATGCATTCCATAAATCTAAACCTTCCCCCAGGAAGAATTGCTTCCAGTCAGGAGTAAATGTTTACTGAAAATGCATTTTCTGTTACATTTACTGAATTATTTTGTAATTGCTGAGAAAATAAGAATTGAGTAATTCATGACACTGATATTTTGAGAGCCCAAACATAGAAACTTTATAAGCAGTTACCAGGTAGAATGCAATGGATCAGGATTAAGATGCTTTTTTTTTTTCCCAGAAATGTCTAAAAGCCTGGGACTGGAGTGGCAAAAATGGCTGAAGATCAGGATTGAGGGGCACTGGCAGACTCAGTGTTTTAGAAAGGGCTGCAATAGCATAGAGTATGGGATGAAGGTCATGGCTGGGGGCATATCTCACCCTATATAAGCAATAATGTGTGCATCTCTTTAGCTGTGATGATGAAGTGGAATTTAAAAAATACCAAGATGAGCATGTCAAAATAGGGACTAGCAACTTGTGATTCTACTACAGAAAATCATTCCTCAGTTATCTACTATAATTCTTTCATTTTGCCGACAAAAGAGTGAATATGGGAGGAACCATCTGACATAATATACTTGGATTTTCTCTGACAAAGTCCCTCACATGAGGCTATTAAGAAAGTTAGGTAGTCATGGAATATGAGGCAAAATGCTGTCACAAATGAGAAATTGGTTACGCAACAGAAAACAAGTGCCAGATCCTCAGAGATATCTAGCCTCCTAACATCTGTTGATTTCAGTGGAAATTAGGAGCCTACCTACCTTTGAGCGTCTGGGCCAAAGAGTAGAATAAACCATCAATTTCAACACAGCAACAGGTAAAATATGGGTTGACACAGTGTTCCGCATTAGGACTGGTGGTGTTTCAAATATTTATTAATGATCTGGTACAGAGAGGGAGCAGTGAGGTGGCAAAATTTGCAGATGACGTGGAATTGCTTTGGTGATTCCAGGCTGGGGAATGAGAGAGAAAACTTCAGAGGGACCTAGCTGAAAGTTGGGGGAATGAGCTCAGTGGCAGGTAAAATTAACTGTTGACAAAGGATTTGAACAGCTCAAGCACAATTCTGTGTTCTAAGGTCAGTAACTGCCAGTGAAACATTCTCTGGTGTTACTGTGGAGAGCTGAATGACAACTTCTCCCCAGTGAAATGGAAAGTGGGCAAATTCAGACCTGAACCATGGAAATACTGGTGCTTGTCACAAAACAGGGGAGTTTTTACACAGTAAATTATTTGTTATTGGTTTTTTTTTTTAAAGAAAATATTAAACCCCAGAAATGTTCAGCCTAAAACTTTTGGCTGAAAACCAAAAATGTCTATTTGCCCTGCAGCCTTGGGGGAGTTGTTGTGTGGGTGTCTCGTGTTGCAATTCTCCTCAAAGAGCTGGGGGGTGTCTGGCAGGATTGTATCTCCCATTGTTCTGATACTGAGGCGCCGAGCCTATGGCCTGCAGTCCATAGATGGGCCGACAGAGCATTTTGTAAGGTCTGCAGCCTGCTTCAACACAATCTACTGATGGCCAATTCAGGGGCACTGAAACAATTTTTATAGTGGGGCTGCTGGAAGCCATTGAACCAAACTGTAAACCCTGTACATGATGGAAACCACTTCAAGCCAGGGGGTGCAGCAGCAGCACCCCTAGGTCCAGCAGCTATGGGCTAATTCATTAGTGTTTTGGTGCCATGTTTACATCATTTTAATTTACACGTGTGTAAATAGACAATCTTGTACATAGAAACAATCCAAAGACATATGAAACAAGCTGAACTTAAAATATAAATCAACATCAGAGACTTTAAATTTTATTAAAATGTGTAGAATCTGCTTGACCCCCAGTGTTTGGTTCATGTGACCCTCCTGTGCAATAGGGTTGGGTACCACTGTAACCTGATCCATTAAGCTAATTTCTTATGGCCCAAATCCTTGGGAGTTAGGTGCCTAAATACTGTGGAGGCTCGGGGCCTATGTTCCTATATGCAGCGTTAGTCAGGAAAGCAAAACTAACATGTCAGAGTGCCTAAGGGACAAGATAGATTTACAGATTTTAAGGCCAGAAGGGACCATTATTATAATTATATATTACAATGAATATTGGGCAGCACTTTTTGTTTAAAGGTCCTCTCTTCTGTATGCTTAAACATCCGATTGCTTCTCTGGATTAGATTTTCTGTTCTACGTCTCTGTTGAACCAAGAGCATTTCCAAGCAGCTTGTTGTTACAGCAACGTGCGTGACCCCTGAGTCTGAACTCATGTGGCTAACCAGAGCCACTGCCAGTGTTGTAAACGCTAAATGGCAAGTTTTAGCACGCTAGCTCGAGAGATGCTAAAGTGAGTCTGCCTAACTGGGCTGGGAGGCAAGCTCCCAGCTGCAGTAAAGAAATACTCTGTGTGACTGAAGGCTAGGTCCACTTAATGTAAGGGTGTTTCACACTTAAAACACTACAGTGTAAACACGACCTGCACTGATGGGAGGGAGTATCCTATTGGCGTAGGCAATCCCCCTTCTCGAGAGGCAGTAGCAAGGTTGACAGAAGAATTCTTCCTTTGACCTAGCACTGTCTACATAGGACCTTAGGTTGGCCTTACTGCATTGCACAGGGATGTGGATTTCTGGTGTAGACCAGGCCTAAGATACAACCACACGCTGTGAGTTTATTCCCCTTCTTGGGGAGAAGTAATTGCCTGATAAGCTTTAGGGAAGAGAAATAGCAGAAAGGATATTGAAATTATGTTTCCTGAAAAATGGAACTGAGGTATGTGTAGGTTGCATCTGGAAGCGTGCTTCCTAGATCAGACAGACAGACACAAGTAAAGTTGTGCTATTTGATATAACATTATATAATAGAATATTTTAATTATATTATATATCATGTTTAACATGTTATAACAATTAGTTTTGTTTCAACTTTTATAACAAAATTATTTGACATTTTCAGAGGAACTGGTAATGAATCAAAATTTTTTGAATATTAATTCTGTTGTAAATTCCAAAATGTCCTACCTCATAAATGTCAGAATTTCCTGCAGAATGGAAAGCCATTTTCTGACCAGGTCCAATTAAAAAAAAATTGAAAATTGCACTCTGCCTCTCCTTAATCCTATGAATTGCTTCACATTGATTCAGAACCATTTGTAAATGTGCCAGGGTAACACAGTTTGGTGAAACTGATGCTTCATTATCCCCACTCAAATAGCCCCATAGCTCAGATGATTGAGCACTGGGAACAAACACAGGAGCTTTTCGCCACATGTCACAATATTTGTTTAATTCAGACTCACACCACCCATCTTCTGGGAAAAGGGAGAACATTGTCACTCCTGTTTTACAAAAATGTACAAAGATCAAACCCAATGCTTAAATGTCTGGAGGAAAGAGCTTGTGAGGAAAGATTTCAAAGAGCAAAGTATCTCTAATATACTCAGGACATTGGATTTAATCGATACAAAATTCCTCGAATCAACATGAAACAAAACTTTTTTTTACATTATGACATATATAAAGGAATTCTCAAATGACCATTTAATTAGTTATACAAAAAGGAAGAGCATCAAAAGGAGAGACTGAGACAGCTCCACCCCAGTATTTCCTATAATCCAGTGGCTAAGGCTCATTCTTGTAATGTGGGGGCCCCAACTTCAAAGCTTTTTCTCCATCTCAGGCAGAGGGAGTAACTGGTCCTGAGTATCCCACAGCCTCAGAGAGCAAGAGGCAGCAGCCTGGCAGCTGGCTGCAGAGGAAAGGCCTGATGGCAGGCCAGCTGGGAATGAAAGGAAGAGATAGGCAGAGCCTGCATGCAAGATGTGTGTGTCTGGACACACTACTGAGGGAACCCATTGCTACATATCTGTTGAGGGAGTCTCTTATGCTACACGACTACTGTGGGTGCTCATTGCTACACAGCAAGGACGGGAGTCTCTCCAATTAGAACTGCTCAAAATTCAGTGAATTTCAAATTTCCGATGAAATGTTTTGTCAACAGGTCAAGTATCGGTGTAAAGAACAGGATGCCTCTTTGTGTGTCCGAGAGAAAAGTTTCATCAGCATTTCAAACACACCACAAGGTAGATCTAGTTTGAGGGGATTCCTCTTAGACTATGAGACATCCAGGGCTCAGTAAGGGCTGTTCTGTGAACAACCATCCTCCATCCTTCTGGCTCCATGGTACGTCTGTCTCGCCTACGTCATGGGCCAAACTGTGCTCTTGGTTTTCTCTGTGTGAATCCAGTGTAACTGCAGTAAAATTAGTGGAGTTCCTCTGGATTTACCCTACTGTAGCCAAGGGTAGAATTTGATCCAGACAAAACTGGCCAGCTCCCCAGTGGATGTAAGTCAGAATATCTTTGTTGACCTATATGGAGCTATGTTGATTTATACCTGATGAGGATCAGGCCCTATGACAGAGTTATCTGAGTGTCTTTAGTCGTCATTTGGGATTTTAGGCTTAAAAGCAAGATACACCTCTTTAGTTTTGAGTCTATTTCACAACCCATTCCTGGAGAGAAGGGCTTCTCTATGTGAAGCATATCCATATTTCTGCAATGAGCACATCCCTTTGAAAGAGGAAAAAAAGAAGAGTAAACAAAACACCCAGCAAATCCACACGTGATTCTTCCCAGCTCCCAGGAGAGACGAGGGACATTTTGATGATCCCATCGGTGCCTGGCTAGAGATTCAGAGCTCTGAGATGCTTCAGGGACTTTGCACTAATATGCCACTAAACCGATATAAACTGTGATACAGCATGGCCAGAGGGCAGCAGGAGAGGGTTAGAAGGGAGCCTTATTCCCTGTAAGGGGAAGAAAGTTTGCTATAGATTAACTAGAGCACCTGAAGCCAATTAGAGCACCTGCAGTCAGTCATATGATAAAAAAAACCCTGCTTCAATCAGACAGTGTGGGAGATGGAGCAGAAAGGATTGGTGCTGGAGCAGAGAACAGTTTGAAGGAGTTGGAGCAGAGAAGATTGGTGCTGGAGCAGAGAACAGTCTGAAGGAGTTGGAGCAGAGAAGATTGGTGTTGGAACAGAGAAAAATTTGAAGGAGTTGGAGCAGAGAGGATTGGTGTTGGAGCAGAGAACAGTTTGAAGGAGTTGGAGCAGAGAAGATTGGTGCTGGAGCAGAGAACAGTTTGAAGAGAAGCAGAGGAAAGTTTGGAGAAGTGCTGCAGTGGGCTAGGAAGTCCAAGACCCTAGGTAAGGGGCACCTGGCTTGTGCAGAGGGAGGGCAGGAAGCCCCCACAAGCTGAAGGGCAGGAGAAGGAAGTAACCCAGGGGAAGGAACTATCAGTTGAAGTGGTTCACCACTATCCTCAGGGCCCCTGGGATGGGACCTGGAGTAGAGGGCAGGTCCAGGTCCCTCCCTCTCTACTCCCCTCCTCAAAGACACTAGTGGGGCAATTAATATTCCAATTCAGGGGCAAGAAATGGCACCCTGAACACCCCCCCTAAAGAAGAGAAAATGCGAGACCCATCATAATAGTGCCAGCAATTTGCCACAAAACATATTCATCGTCCTGATGTGATCCATTTGGAACTGAGAAGCACAGGAGAGGCAAATTAGATCATTTATTTTGGATATGGGGAAAAAAATCTTTCATTTCAAATTTCTGCAAATGGCTACAGCATTAGACTGATCCACTCAGAACTGAGATTTTTTTGGTACAAATGATTTTGTTTTTTTGCCCTTTTCTAGCTCAGCATAAGTTATAGTGAAAAGGGAACCCAGCTCTTGAAAGTAGTCCATAGACAGAATGCAATAATGAGGTAAGCATGTGAGGTTTTGAGATCAGTTCCGGCATCTGCAAATGATAAAGGGAATATTGTAGAATAACAAAAGTGTGTTGTGTGGCAATACTATTGGATTTTTCAATGATGTTCAATCTAGAAATGAGGGGATGGGCAGGTGGAAGGACAAATATGTTTGTTTTAAATTCTCTGAAGTATCTTCTATGCTGGATGATAGCTGCCCTCCAGACAGAAGTGCTCAATGGCTTTTGCCAAAGCCCACTGGTCAGTGGAGTTCTTCTGGTGAGTTCAGTGGGTTTTAGATCAGGTTCCTATCTGTTGAGATGCTACTGTTTGGTTCCGAGTGGCATGGGATTTTCCAGCACAACACCACCTCAGGAAGGGATGGGGGTGTGATGCCTGCCAGGGAAAGAATTGTCCAGGTTGTCAGCTACCAGCAGGTTGCAGCTGAACCAGAGGCAGACCCCACCCTAGGGAGCAGAGAGAAATGTGTCCCAGGGAGGAGCCCAGAGGAGGGTGATGGGATCTCAGAAACCACTGGGATGGGTGAGGGTTCCTGCGACTCTGTAACACAGGAAGGCAGGGGGCTTCCAAGCATGGAAGGGGCTGAGACTGGCTCCTTTCCAGCAGAAGGCAACACACCCTCAGGATCGAGGGCAGGAGAGGGGTTGTCACTGATTAAGGGAACTCTCTCAGTTGTTAGCTGGCAGAGTTTTGAACCTGAACAACGGATGGACCCCTTCCGAGGGAGCACAGAGAAATGTGTCTTAGCAGGGCACACAGACAAGGGAACTGGGGAAGGAATAGTGAAAATACAGGAATGTCTCCTCACTGGTCACTTGGGAAAGGATGCCCAGGACCCAATGGCCGAGTCAGCATCTGTGCACCCAGGCACTCAGCCCATGGCCCAGGTTTTGAGAGGGAACTGTGTGACCGACCTCCTGGACTTCTCAGGGACAGAGAAAGGGGTGGCGGAGGATACCCTAGTCCAGGTCCCAGCTTTTCAGGATGCTATTTCTGATAAGTTTTTGGAAAGTATCCGTGTCTCTTTGCATCAAGATGCAACTCCAACGCCTGTGATAACAGAGGAGTTGAGACCAGGAAATTGCCAGGTGGTAGTTTGTGAGAATTGAAATGATCTGGCTGACGTGGGGGAGCCGGGTTTTCCACCAGCAGGGGCGGCTCTAGACATTTTGCCGCCCCAAGCACAGAGGGTCCGCTGGTCCTGTGGCTTCGGCGGACCTCCCGCAGGCATGCCTGCAGGAGGTCCGCTGAAGCAGTGGGACCAGCAGACCCTCCGCAGGCACGCCTGTGGGAGGTCCACCGAAGCCGTGGGTCCAGTGGACCCTCCGCAGGCAAGCCACCGAAGGCACCCTGCCTGCCGCCCTAATGGCAACCGGCAGAGCACCCTCTGCTGCTTGCTGCCCCAGGCATGCGCTTGGAGCGCTGGTGCCTGGAGCCGCCCCTGTGCACCAGGCTGGTGAGACACGGAGAACGGTGATGGGAAAGATGCTGGGAAAAGATAACTCTGATCAAAATGTAGACACTCTTAGCCCTGACAGCACAGACCACAGCCCTCGAGGAAAAGGGGGGAGGGAAGAACTCAGTGCTGAGAGGGAAAAACACAGGGTAACCCCAAAAGGGGAACTGGATTTTTTGCATATGTACAGTCTTGGGGTTGGGAGACTGTTCCCCAAAGGGCCAGCAACATGTACAGCCATTGGTGAGCAAATGTAGCCTGAATCAGAAAGTAACAAGGAGTTGCCAAGAAGAGACCAGTTTGAGCACACAACACATGTCCCAGGAGAAAGGAATATTTATGCACATAGGTTGTTCAGCATGTATATTTTTTATTTGTCAAAGACTTAAAACAAAAATGCACTCAAAATATTAAAGTGCTTGATACAGATCCTCAAGCTATTCCAGTTTATACCATCAAAGAATTGGGTTTATTTAATTTGGAAAAGAGAAGACTGAGAGGGGACATGATAGCAGTTTTCAGATATCTAAAAGGGTGTCATCAGGAGGAGGGAGAAAACTTGTTCACCTTAGCCTCCAACGATAGAACAAGAAGCAATGGGCTTAAACTGCAGCAAGGGAGATTTAGGTTGGACATTAGAAAAAAGTTCCTAACTGTCAGGGTAGTTAAACACTGGAATAGATTGCCTAGGGAGGTTGTGGAATCTCCATCTCTGGAGATATTTAAGAGTAGGTTAGATAAATGTCTATCAGGGATGGTCTAGACAGTATTTGGTCCTGCCATGAGGGCAGGAGACTGGACTCGATGACCTCTTGAGGTCCCTTCCAGTCCTAGATTCTATGGATCTATGAATCTCAGGATCTAGCTCCACCAGTCCTGATTACAAGAGATGTACATCTTTTGCAGGAGATCAGGGGAGGGTACGTTTGTGTCCGGATGTGTTTTGTGATGGCTGAGTTGTTCACTGCACTTGCATTTGCTATTTCGATGTGGATTGTATTTCTACTCGTCTATTAAGGCATCTAAAGCTGGCACAGATGTTTTTTAGGTCTTTAAAGTCTAAATACAATGAATAACATATGGGAGGCACAGGAAACTGCAGTGGAAAAAGCCTAAACTAGGACAAGGATATTCAGAGGAGGGCTAGGAAGTCAGACATAAGGATGTTCCCATGGCTGAGGTGCTAATCCTGGACTTGGTAGGCTAGGATTCAACTACTTGTTCTGCCAAAGACTTCGTGAGTGATCTTCACAACTTGCTTTATCTCATTGTGCCTCAGTTTCCCAATTGTGAAATGGGGATGGTCTTAATTCCTGACCTCACAGGGGTGTAGTGAGGTTAAATACATTAAAGGTTGTGAGATGCGCAGTTGTCATGCTACTGAGAGCAGGTGAATGCCATGGATAGTGGATGCCCATCTCTTACTTAATTTCAAATGGATCAGCGCATCTAATTTTCATAAATTCTTTTGAACAGCCCAGATGAGATGCTTCAAACAGCAGCTCCACGCTGGCCTGAATGCATTGGGTTTTATGTAGGGTTTAAACACAAAGCAGACCTGGGTTTGGGTAGAGTTTGGCTGATTAGTTAATGTAAACACTTTATTTTTTCAAAGATCACCTCCGGTTTAATTTGCTGGTCATTCTGCACTTCCATAGGCCCTTCAATCCATAATTATCCAACACTGGGTAATGTGATGTGCCATTCCACAGTGAGTCAAATCTTAAGCAAAGGCCCAGCCATTTATTAACTGCCCCACCTGGAAAGTCATGAAAATGTGGCTGAAATTGGTATGGCTTTAGGTTAAAATCCATCTTTTCCCTATAAGGTTTTGTGCACATAATAGCTCTTGTCTTTAGACTGACTGGAACCAGGGGACTATCAAGTAGCTAGATATCTGGCTTCCTTTAACTGCAAACGTGAAAACCTCAGGAACAAACAGGGAGGACAGGTTTTTACATATTTGGACCATTGCATCTCTCATATTGCATTTTTGCACGACAGGTTGCTGTGCAAGTATATTGAGTACTGATCCTGCGGGGAGCTGAAAAACTGAACCTCCATTGAGGTCAACCAGGAAGAATGGATGTGCCCTTTGCAGGATCTAGACTGTCAGGACAGCATAATCCACAGAAAAACGGCATAGCACTAATTGCAACCCAGACTCTCACAGTGTGGCTATTTGTCCTGTCTCTGTTGGCCGGAACATGAGCAGAGCTTTCTGAGACTGCTGCTGCCTTCTAGTTGATGATCCTGGTTATTTTGCTTAAACAACACAGGCCTGTGCTTTGTGACTCTACTTTTAATATTCTGATTTGGTGCATTGAAAAATCCCATATTTAACGTTTCGTTAAAAAAAAGGAGAGTGTGTTTTTCCCCTCCTCTTAGTTGACATAAATTTATAATTGTTAGTTGCCTTGAAAATATCTTATATCAGTCAGTTCAGAGAGTTCAAATACATGGAATACTATTTTTTATCCCTTTGCACTCTTTTGGCTGTCAATATCAAGTTTCACCATTTTCTTAAAGGGCCTGCTCCAAAGTGCACTGTAGCCAATGGAAAAACTGCCTTTGGCTTCCATCAGTATTGGTTCAGACATTCATAGAGGGAGTGGGAACACTGCACACCAAGGAAGTAGGAAAATATGAATGTTTTTCTATGCAAAATTGCAAGATGAAATTAAAAACAATCAATCAAAAACAATTTTCATTCAAATTGTCCATGGAAAATTTCAACTGTTTGCCCCCCCACCCAACAATTATAATTTAATTAATTGGGCATGTTGCCGTGGTCTTTCATGGGAGCTGTATTTCCTCGTATAACCATTCTCTTCCATAGGCAGGGCTCACTGCTTGGACTACATTTCCCATGGTGCACAATTCACAATCAAAATACTTCTGATTTCAGACAAAATATATTAGATTACAGCCAAGCTATTTTATATTATTTCCCCATGAAAACATGGAATTTTCCAAGAGAAATAAAAAAAATAAAAACCCAATTTCCAATTTAGCTTTACACATTAGTCCCCTATTAAATATTCTGTTTCATATCTCATTTCTGTGACAAGTGATAACACCAACCTTTACTGTACATCAGAGGAGTCATTGGAGATATTTTGAAATACTCATTGTTCTGTCCTCTCATTTGTCTCTTCTTTGGTCACAGAGAGCATCTACAGGATAAATGGTACTGGGGAATTATACCACAGTGACTGGCTTCATCCTCCAGGGAATAACAGAAAATCCAAAGGTGCAAATCATCCTCTGCATGTCATTCTCCTTCATCTATTTCTGCACCCTGGTGGGGAATCTAGGGATGATCGTGTTAATCCGTGTTGATCCCCGACTCCACACCTCCATGTATTTTTTCCTCAGCAGCTTGTCTTTCTTAGACATTGGCTACTCCTCTGTGATTGCCCCAAAGACGCTGGTAATCTTTTCCGCAGAGACTAAAGACATTTCTTTTGCAGGGTGTGTAGTTCAGTTTTTCTTCCTCTCTCTCTGTGCCAACACCGAGCTTTGTCTCCTGGCTGTGATGGCCTACGATCGCTTTGTAGCCATCTGCAACCCATTGCTTTATCATGTTGTTATGTCCAGGAGAGTCTGCATCCAGTTGGTGCTGGGCTCTTATCTCTATGCCTTTGCCAATGCGATCGCCCACACTAGTTCTTTGTTTTGTCTGTCCTTCTGCCACTCCCATGTCCTCGATCATTTCTTCTGTGACATCCCCCCTCTCCAAAAGATCTCATGCTCCAACACTCGCATCGATGAGCTGGTGCATTTCACCTTTGCAGCTATAGCAACCATTGTCACCATTGTGATCATCCTTGTCTCCTACACATATATCATCTTTGCCATCCTGAGGATCCGCTCTGCTGAGGGCAGGCGCAAAGCCTTCAACACCTGCGCTTCCCACCTGATGGTCGTTGCTATGCTGTATGGGACTCTCTTCTTTATGTATCTGCGCCCCATCTCCAGCGACTCAGCAGATCAGGATAAAGTGGTGGCTGTGTTCTATACTCTGGTGATCCCCATGCTGAACCCCCTGATCTACAGCCTGAGGAACAAGGAGGTGAAGGATGCCTTGAGGAGAACAATATATCAGAAAATTATTCCTCGCTATAAGTAAATGTGGGGACTTTTTTACTGATCAGTATTGGAGCACAGGCATGAGCTAGTTCTGAGTCATTACATCAACATGCAGAAATATCCTTCATTATGTGATATACAAGAGAAGACAGTAAAGAAATGGAAAGTTGAGCCAGATAATGCAGGAAGGCGTAATTTCACTTGATAACAATGTCCAGTAACAGTGTTATAGCTTTTCCATTATGCATTGTTATGTGATGTCTGCAAGGATAAGTATCTTCCTCATTGGTTTCATTTGCTACCAAACTGTGTCAGCTAGTGTATAAAGACACATAAAGAGATGATATCAAGAATGTAATTTTTTCAGTTTGCCACTCCTGTCACCTCAGCACTCACATCCCACACCAACCATCACTTTACAAGGAAATAAAGTACATTGTATATGTGGAGGTATATTTATAAATAGACAGACAGATTGATGGTTATGCACAGGGCTGGGTGGGTAGCTAGACAGATCGATGTGCGGATAGATAGACAGACAAACATCATTTTACATACACATGCAAGAGGAAGGACGACCCATTGGCCAACCTAAGGCTAATGAGGTCTCAGTTCAAGTTCCTGCCATGTGACCTTGATTAGGTCACTGAGAACCAGTTTTTCAATGCGGGTTAGGTGCCTTTAACAATCTTGGTCGCATGGCTTGTCTACAAGTAAAATGCTACGGAGGCACAGCTGTATTTCTGAAGTGCTACAGTGTAGGCACTACCTATGCTTACAGGAGGGGTTCTCTATTGGTACAGATAATCAATCTTCCCAAGAGGCCATAGTTGGTCAACAGAAGAATTCTTCCTTGACCAAGCACTATCTACACTGGAGGTTGGGTCGGCACAGCTACGTCTCTCAGGGGAGTGGATTTTTCTAATTAAAATTTCTAGTGTACAACAGGCCTTAGTCTCTCTGGGCCTGACATTCCCGGCTGTAAAATGGGAATAAGGGCAAGTCCCTATCTCACAGATGGGTAAGTACATTGAAGATTGTGAGATGCGCAGCTACTGAAGAAGCAATAAGAGTAGATAAGATCAGATATTGCACAAAGTAGCCACCTCGCTGTATACTTACCTGTCTACATTTGAAAAGTGAGTACTGATTTTGGATGCTTCTGTTTTTCAGTTCCCAACCTGAGACCACTTCCCAGGACTGGGTTATCAGGCAGCGCTGAGCACTTGCCCTCTAAAACCTTTCTAAGAGGTCTCAGCTTGGGCACCCAAAAATGGAAACACCCAATACTGTAGCAGAATGAGAACTCAGCTATAGTTAAGGCCAGCTTTCTGTTTAACTGTGGTGTAGCTTTTAGAGCACTTAGAACAGTCAGATTGCCTCACAATTTGGTGTGTCTCACAGGGGCATGGGGCTCTGCTATAAACCCAAATTTGGGGCCATTTGATCACAGAGTTACTAAGATACAGCTCCTACCCCCAAACAGCTTTTCTTAAAATTAGCAGATTCTATACTTCCTCATACCTAACATTAAATCTACAGACTGCTCTTGTCTCCCGCCTCACGACTGACAATACCTATGACAAGAAAAACCCGCTGCCCTGCTCCTGACATAACCTACATTGTTTGGTATTGGAATGATGTCAACAGGACACATTCACCTGTCAAGGGCACATGCACCTGTCAGGGATGGTCCAGATAATACTTGGTCCTGCCTCACTGAAGAGGACTGGACTAGATGGACTGTTGAGGTCCTCTCCAGTCCTATATTTTTATGATTTATATCAGGAGTTCTCAACCTTTCCAGACTACTGGACCCCTTTCCAGAGGTGGATTTGATCTTATGTACCCCCAAGTTCCATGTCACTTAAAAACAACTTGCTTACAAAATCAGACATAAAAATACAAGTGTCACAGCACACTAGTACTGACAAATTGCTTCCTTTCTCCTTTTTATCATATAATTATAAAATAGATTGCAACTCTCCCATTGAGAAACACAGATATAGTACATAGAGCAGTATAAAGAAGCCATTGTCTGTATATAATTTAGGTTTGTACTGACTTCGCTAACACTTCTCATGTAGTCTGTTGGAAAACTAGGCAAATATCTAGATGAGTTGATGTACCCCCTGGAAGACCTCTGCGTACCCCCAGGGCTATGCATACCCCTGGTTGAGAACTATTGATTGATATGACTCCTTTACTTCGATCACACTCACTGGGAGACTGAGATCCATGTCTCATCATATCTCAGTCACAGCTCCAACTTATTCCTCTGCTATTCAGTACATCTACTGTGCAGTACAGTGAATGCAGCTGGAGTGCAAGCAGATAATTCCCAGTGATTATTACCAGCTCCAGTGGGCAGAGTTACGGTTGCATGGGCATTTCCCTGAACTTTGTATTTCCTGGTTTTCACAAGTTTGAGTTTTGCTGAACTCAACATTTTGGAATGGCATGAGCCATCATGGGACAACCATAACTCTGTGCTAAGGTAGGTTTTTTTTTTTTGCCATTTATTCACTAGTTAGTCTGGAAAATATTGATGTAAAGCCTATAATTCTTATCTGTCTGTTGCATGCCTTTATTGGTTCTTGTCTAATACTGAGATTGTATGCCCCTTGGGGCGGGGAACATGTGAGTCTGATTTAGTTTTGAAACACCTTGCACATTGCTGGCTGCTCTGAAAATAATAATAATAATAAATAATAAATAATAATAAACATAAGTGTGATGCTAACATGTTAACTAATCCATCATGTCCTCCTCTTATTGTCGCATATAGGAGCAGGGTGCTATTTCTTTAGTCTGTGGGTATGTCTAGGAGGAGGGAGAAAAAATATTCTCCTTAACCTCTGATGATAGGACAAGAAGCAATGGGCTTAAATTGCAGCAAGGGAAGTTAAGTTGGACATTAGGAACAACTTCCTAACTGTCAGGGTGGCTAAGCCCTGGAATAAATTGCCTGGGGAGGTTGTGGAGTCTCCATCATTGGAGATTTTTAAGTGCAGATTAGACAAACATGTGTCAGGGATGTTCTAGATGGTGCTGCCATGAGTGCAGGGGATTGGACTTGATTCCTGTGATTCTATGGTCACAGAGAACATGCCATGCATACTGACCTCCACCAACACCACCCAACAGCTGCACAGTGGACCCAGCAACAGAAATTAGACCAAACTAAATGAGACCCAGAGAAGACTAGTCTGTTATGTGCCACAGGCAGAGGACATCAAAGACCTAGGTGCACCAGTGCTTGAGACCTCTGTAGTGGCAGGGAAATAAGTGAGTGAGATATACCCAGATAATCCTGGCAAGTGACTCACAATAGGATGCTTCTGAGGAAGTTGAACTGCACCCCCCAGGTCACTGCCAATCTGATCTGGGGGAAAATTCCTTCTCAACCCCATATGTGGCGATCAATTGGACCCTGAGCATGTGAGCAAGAATCAGTCAGACAGCCAAGCATGGGAGAGGGAATGCTCAGTGCCACCTGAGCGAACCAGCCCTCTCCATTCAGGGTGCCAGCTCCAACCTTGGCCATCCCTGATGCTTCAGAGGAAGATATTTAACAACAACAACAAAAAAACCCTCCCAGAATATAATGGTAAAAAAATATCCCTTCCTAACCTCTGCTAGTGACAAGCTGAAAACCTGAAGCTTTTGCGATAGGAACATAAGACATAAACCACAAGTGAACCCCAGGGCTGTTGAGCCCTGCCTCCACCATCACAAGCAACCCCAACATGCAACTCCATCATACAATCAGACTCATAATTCATCCCGCTCTCTATTAAAGCTAATTAAGTGGTTTTCCCCCACAACTCCTATTGGGAGGCTGTTCCACAACCTCCCCCTTGTGGTGGTTAGAAACCTTCTTATAATTTCCAGCCTGAATTTGTTCACATCCAGTTTATATCCATTTGTTCTTGTGACAACACCGTCCATTAGTTTAAATAGCTCGTCACTCTCCCTGGTATTTAACCCCTTAATGTAGTTATAGTGCCTGATGTTAGCCCCTCTCAACCTTCTTTTTATGAGACTAAAAAAGCCAAGTTCTTCCAGTCTCCTCTCATGAAGTTCTCTGTACCTGTTCTCATTTAAATTAATCTTTCTTCAACATGGGTGATCAGAACTGTGCACATTATTCCAAATGACATCTTACCAGTGCCATACAATGGCATTAATACTTCTCTCTCTCTACTGAGAATGCCTGTCCCCGTGGTTCTCAACCTATTTACCATGGTGGGCCGCATACGCAGCTCTCTATGTAACATTTGGGCCGCATCCAGACAATGTATGTGCTACCTGTATGGCCCCGAGGATGTCACATGGGCTGCAGCCATGTGCTGATTGGGCCACAAGTTGAGAATCACTGACCTATCCTAATACATCCCAAGGTCTCATTTGCCTTTTCACAGTCTCATTACAGTGGTGGTTCACGGTCACCCTGTGATCAACCCCACAGCCCGGTTTCTCTCCTCCTCTATTGCTTCCAGCTTGTGATCTACAACTTGTAGAAGTTCCTATTATTAGATCCTTAGACCTTTCACTCTGTACTATTGAATTTCATCCTAAGACTGTCAATCCCGTCTTCAAGGTCAATTCAAATCTTTCAGTATAATATTCTGATCCTCCTCTGTATTGGTGATGCCTCCCAACTTTGTATCATCAGCAAATTTCATTAGCACATGCCTACTTTTTGTTCCGAGGTCATTAATAAAAATATTGAACAAGATTGGTCCCAAGACCAGCCCTTGAGAAACTCCACTAGTAAGGTCTCGCCAGTCTGATCATTCTTCTTTCAGCACAACCTGTGTCTTTCTCCCATTTAGTCAATTCCTTTTCCGCCTTACAAGGCCTGTTCTGTTCTCTAGTTTAACGAATAATTTCCCATGTGGTACCATGTCAAATGCTTTACTAAAATCCAAATATATTAGATTTACAGAACTCCTTTTATCTAAAAATATCAGTTATATTCCCAGAGAAGGAAATGAGATAAGTCTGGCATGATCTACTTGTAGTGAACCCATGTTGCATTACATCTCCTTTACCATTTACCTCTCTGAATTTAAATATTCTGTTTTTCACAGTTTTCTCTAAAACCCAGTTCCATCTGTCAGTCTCAGTTAGGGGCAGTGGAATAAGACTTCAGTGACCTTGTTGAAGAATTATAGAATTCATCAAAGTTCCAGAGTTTTCTATCCTCCCTCAGGCTCTGCAGCATACTATAAAGCTAGGATGCAAGGATGTATGTTTGTTTTCCCTTGCTTGTTACTATATTCTCCTCCAAATTGCTTTATAAGTGCAGCTAAACCACAGTATCTCCATAATGGACCAAAAAGGATTTGATCCGATCTGAATACCCAAACTTTGAGTTATTGACCTTTGGGCCAGTAGTGAAATTGATTCAAGCCGTGTGACTGGCTGGACTAGAAGTTAGTAGATCACAGGTCCTGGTTCTCATGGGAGAGTTCAATCACCTCGATATCTGCTGGGAGAGCAATACAGCAGTGCACGGACAATCCAGGAAATTCTGCACAGAATATGAATTTGGTGTGAATTCTGCATTATGCAATGGGGCAGAATTCCCCCAGGAATAATGGGGAGAAGAGGTGAGAATAAACCATCATGTCGCTCAATACACGGCAGGAAGATGCTCAGATATTATGGTGATGTAAGTCTATGTAGAATAGAATCAGAAATTGGGGGGTTATTTTGGGCTTCCTTCCACCCAAATGTGGAAGATCAATTATCCTTGTGAAAAAAAAAACTTGGAATAGAAATAGTGAGCATATGAGTAAAAATCTCTCCTCGCACCCCCACTCCCAACAGAACAATATATCGGAGGGCAGTTATTCTGTACCCAAAATGTCTGTCTGCAATGTGAGCCTTAGTTATTTAATTGTGCGATTCTGTCATCAAGAGATCTGAAAACTCCAGGGAATCTGTCTTGGCTTTATAAGCTAGCAATAAACACTTCAACTTAAAAATCCCTCCTTTTACTAATGTAAATCCTTTGAAGCCTTTCAGTAAATGCCAGCTTTCATCAGCAGGTAGGTCCCATGGGGCTATATTTGAACTAAGCGGGGATAAATAATGGAGTAAACCATTGTATTTTCCTGAGTTAGAAGCATTTGCTTTTTAATGTAACTCTATTTTATCTTATTTATTGGTTAGTCAAAGTGAAATGCAGCTAGCAGGCCGGAAAGCTGAAATAATAGGAAGCAAACTATGTAGAAATTATTCATGACGAGCAAGATTCTGATACAATCTCTGTTGTTGGGAAGTAATTTAATCCTCAGATTGCACCATTCATTTACATTGGTTAATCATGGTGTGGAATATTATGCAGCGTTAGAGCTGGTTGATTAATTTATATAATTTTTAATGATAATGAAATTTTAAATGTTGTGGGAAATTTCATGCAGCTTCCCCATCACCATCACAGATTTTACAAAAAACCCCACAAAAATAAAACAGCAGAGCCCCTCCTCTCTATGTACATATTTTGATTTGAAAAAATGTTATTAAAATCTGTAGGGTCTTAGGTTCCAAATTTCATCACACATTGAAAATCTCCCACTCCAAATATTTGGAGTTTGTTTCCCTTTTTTTTCCTGTGACACATCAGAGGAAGTTAGACTACACTGAACATTTTCTGCAAAAATGCATTTTTCATAAAAATATGATTTGGTTAAAATAAATTCAACCACCTCCACTCAACATGGGTTCCAACATATCACATTCTGGTCCTAAACAAAGCAAAGGGCTACATAGATGACAAACAGTTTTACAGAAGAGTTAGTAAACCCCAAAGTTAAAGATACAGATGCCATTTTTAATTCTTTCCCCTTCTGCATATGCATTATTAGAGTTCAGGTAGTTTGAAGCCAATTGAAGTTTTGCCACCTGTCTTTAGTTAAGATCAGGATTTAGTGCAAAATATAGACATATATGCAACTGACATGAAAATTATCAATACATTTCTAACCAGTAAAGCAGAACTAAATGACAAACTCACTTTTCTGCAACACTGAAAAAAAGTCCATGTGGCTCTAAGTACAATGTATGTACTGGATAGCACGGAGGTAGTGCCACAGATAAGGCTGAGTTTGCTTCCACTTAAGCAGAAATTCACTGTGGTGTGCTGAGGTCACTGCCTTTCATATGGACCATATTAATTCCTTGTTTCCTTGTACTCCCCTATTAATCTGTCTGTGTACAGCTGTTGCCTCTGGACATGTTTAAGCCATGTCCTCCTCATAGTTACAGCACTACACCCTAACTAACAAATGAATTTTCTGAGAATTTGCTAGTGCATCTGTTAATAAATTTCTGAGTTAAAATTAATTAAAAATATATGCCCTTTAAAAATTAAACACAGTGTCAAATTATTTATTTCTCCCTAAATAACCCAACCAAGGTCCTCCCTATTTCAATGGAAATTATCAAAGTCCTGGGTGGATCTGGAACAGTGGGTGGTTTCTGAAAAGAACTTTTTAGATCTTTTTCCCTTTTATTTTACTTAACTGAAAATGACCTCTTCACAGTAAAGTGTATTAACAAAACACTATTGATAGTGTCATAGTCTTTGAAACAATTCACATAGTAATTTATTTCAAAATCACCTTACATGCAAGCTCATTTTCATTAGCACTCCGTGGTGTTATATTTCACATGCTCAATGTTGTCTACATATGAATTTTAGTATAATTTTCATGTGAATGGTTTTTAAGGACACTAAGCCAAATTCTGCACCCTCTACAACTGGGTTATTTTGAGAGTAAGTGCATTAACTACTGTGCAGTCACAATGGATTCAAACAACTTTTCGTTTGTAGGATTTAGATTTATTTATAAGAATATACTCAGGTATGCAAAGCGATCATACAATTGATGATGCTACAGTAATGCATATGAGTGACAGTTACTATGTTAACCAACAAGAGGCGCTGAACTGGGACTCTCTAGAATGCAAGCAGGAGTGTCCACAGCTTGGCTAAATCGCCAGCCATTGAAGCAATGGACTATAACAGAAGCACGTCCTCTGTACATCAGGCAGTGAATGGGACACACATAACGCATGCTAACCAGTGAGTTACAGACATTAAGGTCATATGTTGCTATGCATTCCAGAGTGTTTTGTCTACTGCGTACTCTGTGAAGAACTTGCAGCTATCGCCAGCACTCACAGGGAGATGGGACACTCAAAAGCCCACGGTGGTGAATAAATGTAAATCAGTTGCTATAAGCATCATGATTAATTATTTTTCCCTGCAGATAACAAGGAAGTTAACACAAATGACTGGAGACAACCACACCACAGTGACCAAGTTCATTCTCCTTGGATTAACAGATCGTCTGGAACTGCAGGTCCCGCTCTTCGTCACATTTTTTCTCATCTATCTCATCACCCTGATGGGGAATATAGGGATGATCTTGGTAATTCAGATCGACCCCCAACTCCACACCCCCATGTACTTCTTCCTCAGCAACTTGTCTTTCTTAGATGTCTGCTATTCCTCCACCATTGCTCCCAATATGCTGGTCAATTTCTTAGTGGAGAGCAAAGCCATTTCTTATAGCGGGTGCCTTACGCAATATGGCTTCTTTGTTGTGTTTGTCACCACTGAGATCTTCCTCCTGGCTGTGATGGCGTATGATCGTTATGTGGCCATCTGTAACCCATTGCTCTACATGGTCACCATGACCAAGAGAGTCTGCATAACGCTGGTGGTTGGGTCGTATTTCTCGGGCTTGATTAACTCTTTGATAAACACAAGCAGTTTGCGGAGATTGTCCTTTTGTGATTCCAATGTCATCAATAACTTTTACTGTGATCTCACCTCTCTCCTGAAACTCTCCTGCAGTGATGTCTCTGTCAACGAGAGGCTACTCTTTACCTGTGGCAGTTTGTTTGAAATGAGCACATTTCTGATCATCATCATCTCGTACATTCTTATTGTAATTGCAGTGCTGAGGATCCATTCTGTCCAGGGCAGACATAAACCATTTGCCACCTGCACCTCCCACCTGACGGCTGTGACTATATTCCATGGAACCATTTTTTTCATGTATTTGCGACCCAGTGCCAGCTACTCACTGGACACAGATCAAATAGCCTCTGTGTTCTATACGATAGTGATCCCCATGTTGAACCCCCTGATCTACAGCCTGAGGAACAGGGATGTGAAATGTGCTGTAAGGAAATTGCTAAGTAGAAAAGTGATTGTTACTCAGTGAAAATCTAGCATAACATCCTTCAGAGTAACTAACGGGGAAGGGTGGTAGGAGAAAGAGGTCTATGCTGGGGTGGAATCAAGAACTCCATGACAGCAGTATCACCAGAAACAGCGTAAAGGCTCTTCCAGGTGACAGATATGTAAGGTGTTTATCAAAATCACACAATGTGCATTGCATGATGTAAATTCACTAAAGCCAATTATATCACTTAAAAGTTCTGTGCTATCAGATCCTGAGTAGAATAGCATCGAATCAGTCTGCTCCATTTTTATTCTAAATAAATAAAACACCTTTCATGTAACCCCCACCTTCCCAAGTGCTCAGCCCACTCTCATGGTTAACTGGATGGTGTACCAATACTCCTGACCCCTACTGGGTGGACTCAGAGTTATGTTCACAGCATGCAAATAGAGACGCTAGATGTAAGCCTAAAATACACTTTTGGAAGGTTGCAACATAACACTTTTATTTCTTTAGAATTCAGAACAATAACATACAAGAACCTTGAAACAGAGAAAGACAAAGCAGGCTGTTCCCTAAGGCTATGTCTACATTGCACACTCCTTAGGGTGACATGTAAAGCCCCTCACCTGGCATGCCTCCTAGCAGCACTATAAATAGCAGTGTAGGCAAGGAGGCATTGCTTAGATGAGTAAAGACACAACTGAACTTGTAAGGTATGTACCTTGCGTGGTTCTGTACATGCCCAGCCACTGTCTCCTCAATCTACACTGCTAAACTCACCCCACCTTGTTCTAAATTAGCTCTCTGCAGAATGACTCGGATCATAAGTTTCCTAATAGAGCTTCCTCGCTCTGGGTCATCACTTTTCCCAAGTGCAGGACACACAGCCTCAGTTGCTCTGGGACTGGGTGATGGAGCTCCAGTACCCCCTGTTCCCCATTGTGAGCTCCTATAGCAACTCCACCGTAGTTTAGACTTTACTGCAGGGCCAGATGTTATTCAAGCATGAGTGCTGAAGGAACTCAAACATGAAATTTGCACAACTACTAACTGTGGTATGTAACCTGTCAGTGAAATAAGCCTCTGTATCAGATGACTGCAGGAAAGTTAATATAATCCTGATGTTCAAAACACGATATCGAGATGATCCTGGCAATTACAACAGTAAGCTTAATTTCAATACCAGGCAAATTGGTTGAAACTACAGTAAAGAACAGAGACATAGATGAACATGATTTGTTAGTGAAGAGTCAACATGTTTTTTGTAATGGGCAATAAAGCCTCACTGATCTATTAGGATTCTTGGAGCGGGGTCAACAAACATGCAGACAAGGGTGATCCAATTGATATAGTGTACCCAAACTTTCCGAAAACCTTTGACAAAGTCCATCACCAAAGGCTCTTAAGTGAATTAAGCAGTCATGGGGTAAGAGAGAAGGTTCTGTCATGGATCAGTAACTGGTTAAAAGACAGGAAACAAAGGGTAGGAATAAATGGTCAGTTTTCACAATAGAGAGAGGTAAGCAACAGGGTTCCATAAGCAACTGTATTCAATATATTCATAAATTATCTGGAAAAAGGGGTAAACAGTGAGGGTTCAAAGCTTACAGATGATACAAAACTACTCAAGATAGTTAAATCCAAAGCTGGCTGCAAAGAGTTACAGAGGGAACTCACAAAACTGAGCGATCAAAACTTTGCAATCGGGCAAGGAAATGACAGATGAAATTCAGTGTTGATAATGGAAAGTATCACACATTAGAAAACATAATCCTAACTAGACATACAAAATGATGGATCTAAATTAGCTGTTACCACTCAAGAAGGAGCTCTTGGAGTCACTGAGGACAGTTCTCTGCAACTACATGAAGTGGTGGTTCAAAAAGCTAACAAAGTTAGGAGCCATTAGGAAAGGGATAAATAATGAGACAGAAAATATTATATTGCCTGTATATAAACACATCGTATCCTCAGTCCCTGAATACTTTGTGCAGTTCTGGTTTCCCTATCTTTAAAAAAAACATATATTAGAATTGAAAAAGTCCAGCAATAAAAATGTCCAGAGGTCAAGCTTTAATTTTTTTGAGAAAAAGCAGAAATTTCCCGGTAAACCAGTTGATGCATAAGAATTTGTGTGTATGTGTGTAAAAACTCTATAGGCAAGGGGAACATTTCCTGAAAACTTTAATGGTGAATAACTTTCTTCTTCAGAGAACGGCAACTTTTCAAAATGGCCACCAGCTCTCATTGTCAACAGGAATGAGGCTAAAACTGCCTTTAAGCAAAGAGGTCCTCTTTCAATATGACCACCACCTGCCATTATTTCCAACAGCAGTAATGTCAAGTTGCCCTCACTGAAGCTGGTGGCCCACGTCCCCAGCACAGAGAGACATTATCTTTTAAAGGTCATATGCACCTTGCTGTTCTGTAGAACAATAGAATATGCAAGCTGTTTTGAAAGACGGCAGTTCCACTTCAGAAGATACCAAGAGGTAAAGGCCAATTCTGTGTTGAGACCATGCTGCCGAAACCTCTCCAGATTCGGATGTGGTACACATGCTGCTCTTGGTTCTCCAAAAAGAGAAGTATGTCACCTGAATAGATGACACTGTATGAATCCACAATGTCCGCAGCTACATCACTGATGAAATGTTGCAAGGTCAGGGGATTCACAGCAGGGAGTAATGGTTCCAAAATATCACTTTGTTCAGGAGCTGATTGTCTAAACAGAAGCGTAGTAGAGTCCCACATTTCTTCTTCCCAAAAAGGGCCTGGGCACCCGTGGGAGATGCTTATTTGCTCATAAACTCTTAGGACCGGTTTCCATGAACATACGCAGGGAGAGCCACTAATTCTGGTTCCAACAGTGCGTAAATGCAGGCGAAAGCAACTTTCAACCAAGATGGTAGGTCAATAGGGCAGTCATAGTCCCGGTGCAGAGGTAACGAATCCACATTTCTTTCAAAGGTATCCATGTAATCTGAGTATTTATCAGGAATGCCAGGTGTCCGAGTCAGGAATGGTGGAGTAGGTCCATGGACAGGGGTTGGTTAAAGGAACTCTGACATTTTCAGTAATTTCCATTGCACAACTCCAGTAGGGGCAGCACCGGGCCAGGCTCATGTAGTGAGGCCATGGTTCACACTTGGTGTGATGGGTCCCCTGTTGCATACAGGACACGTACTTGTGGAGAGTCTGATTTTCTGCAAGAAGATGCACCACCTGATGTCACGTGCTGCATCTGATAATTAGGTCCAGTGGTTGGAGTATAGGTCAAGCGAGGTGCAGGATGGCACCTAGGCTAAAAGTGGTGCTAGAATCAAGGTCCAGGGACACACCAGGTTCAAAACCGAGATCAGAGTCCATCGACAAAGCAGAGCCAGAACTAGAGCCAGTGTCCAAGTCTAGGACAGAGGTCGAAGCTGGGTGGTCAGATCAAAGATCAGCCAAGTGCATGCCAAGCCAAAGTCCAGATACACGCCGAAGGTCAAATCCAGGTAGTCAAAATACAAGGGGTTGGGAAGATCAGGAGGAGGAGGCAATGCTGGAGCGGGTGGGTGGAGGGCCTGGAGCAAGGCTAGAGAAAGGCAAGGAAAATACTCAGCCAGAGTTCATAACCAAAATCTGGAGCCAGGAAGGGTCACGCCAAAGTCATAGCCAGAGATCGAAGCCAAGAATCAAGTCTGAGTCAATAGTGAAGAAACCTCAGGGCAGGGCAGGGTGGTACATGCAGGCAGGAACCAGGATGACTTACAGGTGCTCCCAGGCACTGCCCACCTGAAGCCCTAGAGACCCCTCATCGGGGGACTCCCTTCCTAGCAATAAAAGAAGGACAGCAGGATCATAGAATATCAGGGTTGGAAGGGACCTCAGGAGGTCGTCTAGTCCAAAGCCCCTGCTCAAAACAGGACCAATTCCCAACTAAATCATCCCAGCCAGGGCTTTGTCAAGCTTGACCTTAAAAATGTCTAAAGAAGGAGATTCCACCACCTTCCTAGGGAACCCATTCCAGTGCTTCACCACCCTCCTAGTGAAATAGTGTTTCCTAATATCCAACCTAAACCTCCCCCACTGCAACTTGAGACCATTGCTCCTTGTTCTGTCATTGGATACTACTGAAGCAGTCTAGATCCATCCTCTTTGGAACCTCCTTTCAGGTAGTTGAAGGCTGCTATCAAATCCCCCCTCATTCTTCTCTTCTGCAGACTAAACAATCCCAGTTCCCTCAGCCTCTCCCCATAAGTCATGTGCTCCAGTCCCCATATAATTTTTGTTGCCCTCTGCTGGACTTTTTCCAATTTTTCCATATCCTTCTTGTAGTGTGGGGCCCAAAACTGGACACAGTACTCCAGATGACCAAGATGTCTAGACCTTGGGGTCCAAGCCAAGGGGAGCTCCCATCCAGGCTATGTGCCAGGACTCCACTACCCTCCCTGTTCATTTCACACTCAGAGACTCCCTAGCTGGAGGGGAGAATAAAGGGCAGAAAGTGAAGGTGCCCCTGGAGGAAAGGGTCTAGGCTGGGACCCAGTTCACTTCCCAAATCTACACCCAGGATTATGTGAGCCACGCCTCCCAGACTGCAATGGCTATTAAGGATAACTCCTGGTTTTGTGGATGCTCTCATTTCTGGGCCAGTCCCACAGCCCTCACAGCCTGATTCTTCCAAAACTGGCCTCTGGGCATGCGGGCAGGGACAGTTTCTGGCCTGGCCCCAGCTCCAGGGGTTGGGGTGGGGCATGGTGTTCAGAGCGAGGTGCTCGGCCTTGGTTTCTCTCAGTGCTGCGGGGTCTATGGTCGCTCCCCCCAGCCCTTCCCCCCAGACACAGTGAGACAGAGCAGTACCTGCGGCAGGGGGTGGGAGCTGGTCATGCAAAGGCGGGGGGGTCTTCACTGCTGCCCCACGGAGCACAGCCCCTGCAGGACTTTGGGGACCTGGCCCAAGACCCTGATAGTAAATAGCTCGGCCATGACCTTCACTGTAATTTCCTCCTGCTGCAAGGCAACAAGGATCAATCAGAGACTTGGACACCCATGAGAAAGAAGGGTATTAATGACACCGTGAACCAGCAAAATTTCCTCCCCACCCTCCCCATGTCTGAGGGACGGATTCCTTCACCCAACCCCCAAGGCGAAATCTTCTCTCTTCTCTAGTGACTTCCATCCCCTCTCCCACCATTGTGGAATGAACTCCTGCCACCTCTCCTCTCAGTCCCCCCGTGAGAACGGTTCTACCTCCCAATCCAGCGGGAATCCAGCTCCGCTGTCCAGAGTCCTCTAAGCCACCCTCAGCCCTTCCAACTGAAGGGATGGGAGGCTTTGGGCAGTAGTGCTGGGGGGTGAGAGGAAGTGGAAACCTTTCCCCAAGGGATCCCCATCTCCTTAACTTGATGCCATGGGCAGTAGCTCTGGTGAATGGGGCACTTGAGCAGCCTCTGCTGACTGACTCCTCCAGTTCTCCCAGAGCAGTTGGTGGCTGGGATAACATGATACCAGAGCACAAGGAACCGGCCTGAGGCCCAGAGGGAGATGAAAGGCTCACAGAGGTGGCTAGGGCAGTTGGCAGCCCCTAGCAAACTCCCTTCTGCTGAGGCAATTCCTCCTTCAAGTTAAATGGGGTGTCAAATTTGAGGGAAAAATCAAATTGAAAAAAAAATACAAATAAAATAACTATGATGTCATTATTTCAATTCCCGCATGTGGTCTGTCCCGTGGTTGGACAGACAGATGGACTGACAAACCGAATAATTAAGCTAGCAGCCGGAGGGTCACAACACTGACTGACAGCCAGCAGGATACCTCCCATCTCAAGGTCTCCTAGTACCTCACCTACATTCCTGAAGCGTGACGGCCCAAGGTCTGTAGGGGAGGGACCTCAGCCCCACTGATGGAAACAGAGGCCTGGACAGGAGAAGCCACTGCCTCAGGGTTGCGTTGAGAGTCAGGGATAGAGCCGGGGATGGAGCCCAGGAGTCCTCTGTCCAGAATCACACACATACCTCTAGAGGAACACTCCCTTCCAGAGCTGGGAAGTGCCAGCAGGACTCTAGTCCCAGTCTCCCTGGCTCCGAGTGTGACCTGTCGTAGTGACTGAGGCAGGGGGTTGGGAGTCAGGACTCCTGGCTTTCATTGCTGGTTTTCCTCTATCCCCAGTCTCTCTGCCGCCAAGTGTGACCCATGGACGTGGTGGAATCATAATCTCTGGAGATTTGTAAGGGCAGCTTGACAAAAAAATATTAAATGTGAAATTGACAAGCTTTGTTAAGGATGAAATTTATGACAATCTTTTAAATAATTTAAATAGAAGAGAAAAAATAACATTAAGTGGAACATGTTCACTAACAAGTTTTTCAGACAGTCGCACCACTAATGTGATAGCTAAGGCCCTGGAAGCAAAGTTAGCAGAAATGCTAACCCAGCTTTGGGCAGCAGTAGCTTCCTTGAAAGGTGCAGAAAATATTGTCTTCCTTTCAGTTTATTCAAATCGTTCAGTTCAATTGACTAGTTTGTTGGAATTCAAGAAAGCAATTGGGAATTCACAAAACAGGCAAACTTGTTTTCCTCCCTCAATCTATGGATAAAAACTAGGGGATAGATCTACTGGTTCATGAATCTAGAAACACGTGGAGATAAGAATGTATCATTTCAGTTCACTAACCACACATCAAATTGCCTTTGTTTAAGAAATAAGTTAGTTTGAAATGCAAAACATTTTTAATATAACTTGTTTCTTATGCTTCTCTTTCTAGCTCTGGTATGACCTTGCTGTGTGACCAAAGAGAGGTCACTTCCTTTCTCTTTACCTCTGTATCATGGGGAATGGAGAAAATTCTCTCAGTCCTAGTAGGACAGAGATTTGACCATGTCAGGCATGTTAGAGCCCTTGTGCTCTAAAGGACAATGGGCGATTGTTGTTTGGGGCAAGAATCCTGATGCATTTGCTACTTGTCCCCCAACCAAAGCCAATACCACATCTCTTTGTTTGCAATCATGAGTTAGACCTTCTCAGCACCTCTCTGTATCCCGCAGCCCTCAGGTGTTCCTTGCATTACGGAGGCTTGGACGGTAACAGGACTGGAATTTGTTACTGGCTCACTGGGTGGTTCTAGCCAATGAGGGTCTCAGTCTAGCCTCAGAGGCCCATACCCCCAGATACTACAGATCAGGGTAGATTGATTTCATTCCAAATGTTTTGTAGTTGTATTTTTGAGTTATTTTCCTAATGAATGATTGATTCTCGTGAAATTCTTAGTGGTGGCCAATGACCGAACACGGAGCAATGGTTTCAAGTTGCACAGTGGAAGGTTTAGGTTGGATATTAGGAAAAACTTTTTCACTAGGAGGGTGGTGAAGCCCTGGAATGGGTTACCTAGGGAGGTGGTGGAATCTCCATCCTTATAAGTTTTTAAAGGTCAGCTTGACAAAGCCCTGGCTGGGATGATGAAGTTGGAATTGGTCCTGCCTGCTGCAGGGGGTTGAACTAGATACCTCCTGAGGTCTGTTCCAGCCCTAGTCTTCTATGACTCTGGGAATAGGGATCCATTCAAACATGTTGACTTGCTGGTTTTCCAGGATACATAAAAACAAAAAGGTTGACTGAACCATTTGTTTTCATTTCAAACAAACTGAGGTAAAGAAGTATCTCTAGTTCGTGCACTGAACTGTGTGTTCCTGCTCATAATGTCCTTCTAGATTTTAGAAGTAGTAGCTCACATCTCCTCCTTTCTAGCGTTTATTCATGTATCACAAAAGGAAAAGAAGCCTTCATCCTTTTTCAACCTTCCAATCAGTTTCTTACATTTGAATGAAGTAGCTGCATCAACTGGAATGAAGAAAATATTCTTTCTGCACCCGCAGAAGAGGCTAGAGCTGCCAAAATCTGGCTGAGTGTTTCAATAACTTCTGGACCCCCAGGTGCTTAGGCAATGACTTCCAACAGTTCAGTGCTTTGACTTCCTCTGACACTTGGCAGCAAACATGGACTTCTTCATATATTTATTTAATTAAAATTAGTTTAATAGGTTTTAACAACTATAGGTCTTAATATAGTTTGTCACAGTTTCAAATTTTATTCCTGAAAGGTTTAGTTTTTAAAACAAAGAAAGCTCTTTTGAAATACATTTTAAAAATCTACTTTAAATGCTTAAAAATGCCTTTTTTGGATTTTTGGTTTTGAAAGAGCCATTACAAGTAGCTGGGAGCTGCTGGCTTATTACAAAAGCAGCTTTGCCTCTTCTAGAATTGACACTTCCTCATCTACATCCACTCTGATTGAATTGGCCTCCTCAACACTGGTTCTCCACTTCTGAGGTAACACCCTTCCCTTCATGTGTCATTTTATAAGGCCTGCATCTGTAACTTTCACTCCATGCATCTGAAGAAATGAGGTTTTTTACCCACGAAAGCTTATGCCCAAATAAATCTGTTCGTCTTTAAGGTGCCACTGGACGCCTTGTTGTTTTTGTGGATACAATCTAACATGGCTACTCCCGATACTTGACTTTTTACTGGAGTTCTGGACCCTCTCATGCTGCTGCTTCAAATGTTTCTTTCTCTCAGCACTGAGCAGCAGAATGCTCATTGCCCTTTGGCTGTGCGACCTACAGACGTCTAGTCCTACTGCTCTGAAAGAAACCATATTCACAGTTGTAATCCTGGCAAAACTTGATCAAAAACTTTCTGTATTCCTCTCAGTGTGTTTGTGATTGGATGTGTTTCTTGCTAGGGGGGATTTTCGATTTACAGACTGCATGAAATGGAGGGAAAGATACAGAGAAGCATCAACATGTCCAGGAACTTCAGCAACATTTGAAGACCATATATTGGTGTCTAACTATCTCTTGCTGCTGGGAGATGTAAATGGGTATTTTAATGATCCCCTTTCTCCCTCCCTACACACACACACTTGTGCCTGACCTGAGATTCAGAGCTCTGAGGAATTCTGTCCCCTCATGTCGACAGAACAAATAAACCCTGCCTCCAATTACCCCCTACACAATCCATTTGAATTCAATAAAGAGAGATCTCTCTCTTGCAACAAGTTTTAACATTATAGGGCAAAGACTAAGGTGAGTGATCTATTTTTCTTGCAGTTCTAATACCCGAGGAAAGCTCCAAAATCCATTCTGTCTACCAAGAGAAAAGATTGTTTTTCTTTCTCAAAGTGCTGATGCTTTTGACCCCAAAATGTTGTTTTCGTTTTCTCTCACAAAATAACTTGCAGTGAAATGGGACCAACTGCCTAAACTATCCTGAACGCTGCATGTCAGAGTTTGGGAATATCAGGATAGATCATCACCTGGTGTCAGTTGTCACAGATCCATCAGCATCAGCAGAGCTATGGTGATTTATATCAACTGAGTGTCTGCTCCATTGTGCTCTATGGAGTTAAAAGATTTCATACGCTGTGCAAATCAAGATGAAAATAGTTTACTTAAAATTACCCCTTGGTTTCACAGAATTTTGTTTAATGGAGGGTTTGTTCTTTTTTTTTTTTCTAAAAATGTGCTTCATTTATTTGAATATCAAACATTTTCATTTAAAATTTCCCAGAGTGGGTTTTGTGCAGTGAAATATTCCCAGTCGGCAGCCCTGGAGAGAGAAGATTGTGAAAAAAGACAGTACAGTATGGAATGGGCAGCACTGGCTTCCCCAGTGCACCATTCTCTGCCCCCATGGACGGTTTCATGGGTTTGGGGTGGCTACTCACTGATAATGGAATGAAATTTCTCTTGCATAGTTGAGTTTTCTGCTTAGTTTGAAGCGGAAGAAGGAACAGAAACATCTGGACCCACCTAGCTTCCAAGGAAACCATCTTTCTTGATGCTGTTTGACCTGCAATTCATTGTGGTACTTAAGGTGGAGATCTGTGGGTATTCTCTAGGAATCTGCTTTATGACTCTGCAAAAGAACTATCTTCTGAGAAGGACAGGCTGGTCCTCCCACTGTCTCCACTCACTCACGGTAAATTATAGAGCAGGGGTCAGCAACCTTTCAGAAGTCCTGTGCCGAGTCTTCATTTATTCACTCTAATTTAAGGTTTCGCGTGCCGGTAATACATTTTAACATTTTTAGAAGGTCTCTTTCTATAAGTCTATAATATATAACTAAACTTTTGTTGTATGTAAAGTAAATAAGGTTTTTAAAATGTTTAAGAAGCTTCATTTAAAATTAAATTAAAATGCAGAGCCCCCCAGACCGGTAACCTGGACCCAGGCAATGTGAGTGCCACTGAAAATCAGCTCAAGTGCCGCCTTTGGCATGCGTTTCATAGGTTGCCTACCCTGTTATAGAGATTTGTAGCCTTAGGTTCTACAGGATGATAAGATACTGCATGTGAGCATGGGAGAGAGAGAGAGATGTTTTACTTAGTATTCATTATCATTAAGGTCTTTTCCTCTTGAGGCGGAAACTTTTCCTCAAACTCACTTGCTGCCTCTTCTCTCCCCCTGCAGAACTCCAGTTTTAGGCTGTGCAAGGAGACAGAGCTAGCATGAGGGTCTCACCCGTAGTTTTAATTCAGCTCCCGCTGCTTAACTTTGCTATTCATTCATATCTCCTCAGTTAATATACAGTGAACCACTGTGAACATAATCTTACTGATTTCAACAAGAATGCTGTTTATTGAACTTAATCGGAGTTTATTCCTAGTTTGTGGTTTTAATTGACTTATTATAAATGCATAGCTCCTAACTGTTTTAATTATGGAAAGGTGCTGGAGTGCTAATATGAGGCTTAAATCTACCACTCCAAGCACCTCCTTGCTATAGATCAGGTGGCTGTGGTGACACCTGGCCATTTAGTTTCATAATAAGAAAGTTATATTTGCAGTTGCCGACTTTGCATTGTTTGTGGTTAACATTTCTAAAATGCTGATTTGGACTTCTAAGATCACTTCTGAGCAAACAGACTTCTGAAATTCCAAAACTCTCACCTCCTTCTTTTTAAAGTAATTCTTTTTCTCTGCCATTGTCTTTTAGTTCAGTTTCTCTAAATAGCTACAGTGTTAGTATGATTCATTTAGAAATTAGATTTTTATTTTTTACTTTACTAACAATTTTGGCTATTTCTACCTGAAAATGATTCTTGAATTAATTTATTATCTATCCCACATTACATCACAGTGAAGAGGGAACACGGCATTTCAAAGTGTTCCGGATATTGCGTTGTTATAACAAAGTAAGAGTTTATGATGTTTTAGGATCAGTTCTGAAACCCAGAAATGTTAAAGGATAGAATAATACATTAAAATTACATTTTGTGGAAAAAATACTTTATTTATCAGTGGGCTGTTTAATATAATTTTTTTTCTCTTGACATTTCCTTGTGGTTTCTTATTATGGTGAAATGTGATTAGTACAAACAGGATAATTGAAACTTGTGTGTATGTGTGTGTGTGCATGTGTTTTAATTTTTTCACATTGCAAGGTAAAAAATTGTAGAAATCTAGTACGAAAATACCCATCTTACCAAGAAAGAGGGTTTCCAGATGAGTGTAACTTTATGCTTATATTTCCATATGGAAATTCTGATTCCTATCTTTGGTGTTTCTTTATCTCATGGAGAAATGCAAGAACTTTGTTATTGGTGACCTTGTTTATAACCATGAGTGGGCAAATATGAAGAAGAAAAAATAGGAGCTGTAATAAAAAACAATCGAAGAAGACCAGTTTGTGCAAAAGATGCATATCTCAGGAAAATGACTGAATATTCATGTAACTATATTGTTCACCATGTTTTTATTTTCTTATTTGTAAGACTTTAAACAAAAATGATCTCAAAGTATTAAAGTGCTCGATTAAAAAGTCTTCCAGCTATTCCAGTTTAGACCAGGTCAGACTCTGTCTCCATAACTTTACCTTTAAAGAGATTTCAGGTAGGAGCCCATGTAGAGAGATGTTTGGGTGGGTCTGGCTGTATTTTGCATTGGCTGAGTTGGCCAGTGGACTGTTCATGCCATTTTGTTAGAGATGTTGTTTCTACTCATCGGTTAAAGGCAGTTAAACTGTCACAAACATCTTGGGATTTTAGACCCTGCTTTCAATTTCCTGATTTCGATGCATTCAAAATCTCATATTTAATAGCTGAATAAAAGAGGAAGTGTTTTTTCCCCTTTGAGTTCATATAAATTTATAATTCTTTGTGAACTTTACTAATCCATTTTCCTTTAAGATATCCTCTATTAGAGAGTGCAGAAGGTTCGAATACACTGCATGTTACCTTTCCTTGTTTCTCACTCTGAGAGCTGTAATATCAGATTTCATCATCTTCCCAAACAGCCTGCCCCAAAATGCATTGAAATAAATGGAAAACCTCCCCTTTGGCTTCAATCTGCTTTGGATCAGACCCCCCTACAGTGAGTGGGAACACTACATTCCTAGGGAATAGATGAAAACTGCCCTCCTCCCACAAAAACAAACAAATCTCTTTTTCATTGAACTTTTCCATGGAAATGTCAGCATTTTTACAACAAATAAAATAAAATAATAATAATCAATACAAATATTGTTATTCGGGAGTCCTAGCAATGTAGGGTGGAAGGGACCTCATGTAGTCAAGTCAGATTCCCTGTACTGAGGCAAGACCAAGTAACACTAAATAAACATCCCAATGAGTGTTTCTCTGACCTGTTCTGAAACACCTTCAGCACTGAGCAGTCCACATGCTGATCTGTCTAGCTGAAGTTCCTCATGCTTCCTTTCTCCTTTATAGGTCAGTCTTGCTGGTTCGACTACATCTCCAAGTTGCTCCATTTCAAAATCAAAATACTTCAGATCTCAGCCAAAATAGATCAGCGCCAATTTTATTTTATTTTTTATTTGAGGTTTTGATCCTGAAAGCTCAAAAATGTCCGAAGGTGTAGGAGGGAATTATAACCAGCTCTACATAAAAGGCCTCTATTAACAGTGAGGGTAATTAAAATAATTGGAATGATTTACCAAGGGTTGTGGTAGATACTCAGTTTATGGACAATTTTTAATTCAAGATTGGATGATTTTTTTAAATTATATGCTCTAGTTTACAATGAAAAATATTGGGAAAAAATGATGACCTGTGTTATACAAGCAGTTAGACTAGATCAGGGGTTTTGAATTTGTCATCTCTGAACACCTTTGGGTCCACAGACTACATCTAAGGGGTACTCAAAAGGTTGTTGTTACCATAGAACACTGCTTTTCGACCTGTGATCTGTGGATTCCTAGGGGTCCACAGATTATGTCTAAGATTTCCACCTCCATTCAAAATTTTTGATTAGTCTGAAAATGAAAAAAACCATTGGACTAGAAAATCAAAAAAGTTCCTTTGGGCTTTGGAATCTATTACTAAATTAAATTTCCGTTGTTCAGGCATCTTTAAAGAGATAATAAGAGTCTCCACTGTACAACAGATTTATTTGTGTGGTACTCATTGCTTTTATCCTCCCCTCTGCCTCTTCTTTGACACAGAGCACAGTGACAGGAGAAATGGCTCCAGGGAACTGCACCAAAGTGACTGGCTTCATTTTCCGGGGAATAACTGACAGTCCAAAGCTACAAAGCATCCTCTTTGTGTTCTTCTTTGCCATTTATTTCTGCACACTGGTGGGGAATGTAGGGATGATTGTGCTGATTAGGGTTGACTCCCAACTCCACAGCCCCATGTACTTTTTCCTCAGCAATTTGTCACTTTTAGATGTTGTCTACTCCTCTACAATTGCCCCAAAGGCGATGCTCAGTTCCCTAGTGACGAGTAAAGACATTTCTTTCCCTGGGTGTGTGGTTCAGTTTTTCCTCTTCTCCTTCTGTGCCAACAATGAGCTTTGCCTCCTGGCCGTGATGGCCTACGATCGCTTTGTGGCCATCTGCAACCCATTGCTTTATAATGTCATCATGTCCAAGAGAATCTGCTTCCAGCTGGTGGCTGGCTCTTACCTGTGCGCCTGTATCAATGCCACTGTGCATACATGTACTGTATTCAGTCTGTCCTTTGGCCACTCCAATGTCCTCAATCATTTCTTCTGCGATATTCGCCCACTCCAAGAAATCTCCTGCTCTGACTTTCGTATCAATAAGCGAGTGCATTTCATCTTTGCAGCCATAGAAACAATAGGCACCATTCTCTTCATCCTCATCTCCTACACTTACATCATCTTTGCCATCCTGAGGATCCGCTCCACGGCAGGAAGGCAAAAAGCCTTCTCCACCTGCGCCTCCCACCTGACTGTCGTTTCCATCTTATATGGGACCCTGATCTTTACATATTTACGACCCTCATCTGGAAGCTCAGTGGAATGGGAGAAAATGGTGGCCGTGTTCTATACCCTTGTGATCCCCATGATGAACCCCCTGATCTACAGCCTGAGGAACAAGGAGGTGAAAGATGCCCTGAGGAGGACAATATACCAGAAAATTATTCCTCGCTGTATGTAAATATGGGAATTGTTTTTTACTGATCAGTACTGGAGTGCAGATAAGTCATTATGCAGAAATTTCTGTCATCATGTGACTTCCAGGAGAAAACAATATGGAAATAGAACTTGAGTCAGATAAAGAAGGAAGGTGCCATTTCCCTTGAAAAACAGTGTCCAGTAACTGTTACAGCTTCTCCTTTATGCACTGATATGTGATTTCTGCAATATAGGCATCTCCCGCAGCTTGTTCCACTACCTTTTGAACTATATTGATTAACTTAACAGATGATATAAAGAGGAGATACTCGGACACTGTAATTGTTTGTGTTTGCCTCCACTATTAGCTTAGTTCCCACAGCCCCCACCTAAAATCACTGCACAATTAAATAAAAGGAGGTACACATGGAGAGGTGTTTTTATAGATAGATAGTCAGATAGATGGTTCTGTTTGGGGACACACCGGTAGACACTAGACAGACGGATGTTTTCTCTGGGGCTAGATAGACAGAGACAGGGTTATGTCTGGGGTTAGATAGACATAAACACATCATTAGACACACACAGGAGAAAGGAAGGGTGGCCCAGAGGTTATCGCACTTGCTTAAGACTTGAGGGGTCTGAGTTTAAATTCTGCCTCCACTGCAGACTTCCTTTGTGACCTTGAGCAAATCACTTAAGAACAGATTTTTTAGAGGGATTTCAGTTCCTAATTCCCTTTGAAACCAATGGGATTTATGTGGCCTAAATACCTTTAAAAATCCTGGGTTTAATCTCCCTTTGCCTCAGTTTGTCACTTGTAATATGGAGGTAAGAGCAGGGGTGTTGTAAGCAAGACACAAGAAGTGATTCTTCTGTTCTACTCTGCACTGATTAGGCCTCAACTGGAGTATTGTCCAGTTCTGGGCACCACTTTTCAGGAAAGATGTGGATACATTGGAAAAAAAAATCGAGAGGAAAGCAACAAATATGATTAAAGGTCTAGAAAACATGACCTATGAGGGAAGATTGAAAGAACTGAGTTTGTTTTAGTCAGGAAAAGAGAAGACTGAGAGGCGACATGATTACATTTTTAAAGTACCTAAAAGTCAGTGACAAGGAGGAGGGAGAAAAATTATTCTCCTTAACCTCTGATGATAGGACAAGATGCAATGGGCTTAAATTGCAGCAAAGGCAATTTAGGTTGAACATTAGGAAAAACTTCCTAACTGTCAGGGTGGTTAGACGCTGGAATAAATTGCCTGGGGAGGTTGTGGAATCTCCATATTTTGGGATTTTTAAAAGCAGGTTAGACAAACACCTGTCAGGGATGTTCTCGATGGTGCTGCCATGAGTACAGAGTACTGGACTCGATGACCTCTCGAGGTTCTGTCCAGTCCTTTGTTTCTATGATTTATCCATAGGTTATCCATCAAGTCATCCTCTGACTCTAGTATACTGGCAATAAGGTGATATTCCTTTAAATAGTCTGTAAGCTCTCTAGTGGTGCTCACAGTGTTCTGCGTTTCAGAAGCTGCCAGGGCAGCAATGTGTATGTTTGGGAAATTTTTACTACACATGGTTATTGGGGACTCATCTTTGTCCATATGAGATCCTTTAATAGCAATACTTGCGCTGAGAACAAAAAACACAGCCCTTGTTGTTCGGATAATGTATTTTCGTTACATAAGCACTGTGTGATATCACAATCCTTCATCCTCTATGGACATAAGGATGCATCGCCCTAACATACTGGATAAAGTCAGCACAGGATGTCTTCATTAGTATGCATGTTTGGTCAGTCCAATGTCACTTTGTGTTCCAGCAGATTCTGTTCCATGAGTTTGAGATCACAGAGGAGAAAATATGCAGACTAAATTTACTGATGCAGAATATCACCTGGGCTTGCAGCTACAAGATATCATTTGCAAATGAGCACAACAAACACCTGGCAAATATCTTATTCTAAAATTCAACCACTTTTGAGTTACTTTGGAGCAAAAAAGTGTGGACTTAATCTGGCACTTTATTCACATATTAGAGAGCAGGGGAAGCTCTCTGGCCTGCATTATACAGGAGGTCAGACCAGATGATCCCAGTGGTCCCTTCTAGCCATGAAATCTATGGATCCATGTGTTAGCGAGAAGGAAGCAGGGAGTAACAACAAGATGTTTTCATATAGACTGTCTTAGAGCAGGGCTGTATGCAGTGTAGTTCTGGCCATGTTGGTCCCAGGATATTAGAGAGAAAATGTGGATGTTTTACTATGCTCCTTTGGACCAACTTCTGTTGGTGAGAGATGTAAGTTTTCAAGCCAAACAGAGCTTTTCTTCAGGTCTGGGAAAGGTACTTGAATCATCCAATACAATATGCTCTAGCAATTTACACCAAGCAATCTGTTCCACGTAGCATTTAACTATGACTCCCAGAGTACCTTTCCCAAGCCTGAGAAAGAGCTCTGTGTGGCTCAGAAGTTTGTCTCTCTGACCAAAGTTTGTCTCTCTCACCGACAGAACTTGGTCCAATAAAGGATATTACCTCACCCACCTTGTCTCTGTGAACATGGTTCATAGCTGCACTAAGTCAATCAGTCATAGCAAATGCTGTAGGAACAGCTCACACCATGCCTGTCATTATCAACTGACAGTTTTCTGAAGTCTTTGCAAGAGAGGTGGGTTTTTATGGAGGGACTTGAAGGAATCGTATGAAGATTGACAGCAGATTCTGACCTTGCTCTCACCAGTGTAACTCCCTGGGCACCAGTGGAGAGACACGGGGTTCTCACGGGTGAAAGCGAGAGCGGGGTCAAGCCTGGAGCTCATGAGATAATAGCTGAGATGTGTACAAGCAAATGAAACAAGAGGTTCATGAATAGAGCAGGCCACAAAGTTTCCAGTGGAATAGTTCTCCATCTGATATGGACTCAAAACATTGCATGGAATCATGTTGCTTATGTCAGCACTTTGAATGGAAACCAGTCAGGTTCGTGTGCACAACTGCTCACCTGAGGGACAGCTAAAATGTCCGGTTCCCAGGCTTCCCACTCTCCAGGGTCCTCTTCCTGTGGGCTTCCCCTAGACTGCCTCTCTCCTTATATACCCCCCAGGTTTCCCACAAAGTCTCTTTCTCTCAGGACCCAGAAAAGAAATGTTGAGTGGAATAGCCCATCCACTCATCACTTTGGCCACCAATTAGCCCTAATATCTGATATACCAATTTTGGTCTATTAATTTCTAGTTCCACATCTTCTGTTTTTACCAAGCATGATTTCAACATAGATCTAATTTAGTCTTTTTGTCTAGTTCTTTTGTACCTGTTTATAATATTTATTATTGAAAAAAGCTTGACCTATTTTGCCAACAAGTTTTGTTATGTTATTCTAACATTATTATGTAATGTTTCATATATTTTTTACATTAGAGATCACAATTAGAGCAAATTTGCTGGCCCAGTCATCACAGCATAATGGCAGGGAAAGGAATTTGGCTATGGGGAAGGTTTGGAGACCTTCCCTTGCCTGACCCCTCTGCTGTGAAAAGTAGCGTATGATTGAGGGTTGCTGTACAGTGAAGCAGACCTACCTTAGTTCACCTTTGAAGCAAATAACTTGCTTATAATACATGAACCTCAACCCATTGCCGGCACAGCTAATCCCTGAAAGGGGGGTGGGGTCACCATACACACTTCCAGGAAACTGGTGGGAGGACCAGATCTCAGGTTTAAATCCAACGATTTTGGGTAACAAGTGTAAGAAGGGACTTCACTAAAATAAGACAGGAGATCTACATTACTCACTTCACTTCTCTACAAAGGAAAAAGGACTGTAAGCTGTCTAAACTCCTACCTGCCTCATGGGGCCACAACCGTGGTACCCTCAACCCACCCAGCAATATCGTCAATCTATCCAACTACACGCTCAGCCCAGAAGAAAAGTCTGTCCTATCTCAGGGACTCTGTTTCTGCCCTGCCACCCCCACCAACATGATACAGTTCTGCGGCAATCTGGAAGCCTACTTCCGCCGTCTCTGACTCAAAGAATACTTTCAGGACAACACTGAACAGCACACTGATACACAGGTACCCTCCCACCAACAGCACAGAAGAACTCCACATGGACTCCTCCTGAGGGTCGAAATGACAGTGTGGACCTCTACATTGAATGCTTCCGCCGACGTGCACAGGCAGAAATTGTGGAAAAACAACATCACTTGCCTCATAACCTAAGTTGTGCAGAACGCAACGCCATCCACAGCCTCAGAAACCACCCAGACATTATCATCAAAGAGGCTGATAAAGGAGGTGCTGTTGTCATCATGAACAGGTCTGACTACCAAAAGGAGGCTGCCAGACAACTCTCCAACACCAAATTCTACAGGCCACTTCCCTCAGATCCCACTGAGGAATACACTAAGAAACTGCAACATCTACTCAGGGCACTCCCTACACTAACACCGGAACAAATCAACATACCCCTAGAGCCCCGACCAGGATTATTCTATCTACTACCCAAAATCCACAAACCCGGAAATCCTGGACGCCCCATCATCTCGGGCATTGGCACTCTCACTGAAGGACTGTCTGGATATGTGGACTCTCTGCTCAGACCCTATGCCACCAGCACTCCCAGTTATCTCCGTGACACCACTGATTTCCTGAGGAAACTACAATGCATTGGTGACCTTCCAGAAAACACCATCCTAGCCACCATGGACGTGGAGGCTCTCTATACAAACATCCCATACACAGATGGAATACAAGCTGTCAGGAACAGTATTCCTGATGATGCCGCAGCACAACTGGCTGCTGAGCTCTGTGCCTTTATCCTCACACACAACTATTTCAAATTTGATGACAATATATATCTCCAGATCAGTGACACCGCTATGGGCACCCACATGGCCCCACAATATGCTAATATTTTTATGGCGGACCTGGAACAACACTTCCTCAGCTCTCGTCCACTCACACCCCTTCTCTACTTACGCTATATTGATGACATCTTCATCATCTGAACCCATGGGAAGGAGACTCTTGAAAAATTCCACCATGATTTCAACAGCTTCCACCCCACCATCAACCTCAGCCTGGACCAGTCTACACGGGAGGTCCGCTTCCTAGACACCACCGTGCAAATAAGTGATGGTCACATTAACACCACCCTATACCGAAAACCTACCGACCGCTATGCCTCCTTCGTGCCTCCAGCTTCCATCCCACGATCCATTGTCTACAGCCAAGCACTGAAGTACAATCGCATCTGCTCTAACCCCTCAGACAGAGACCAACACCTACAAAATCTCCACCAAGCATTCTCAAAACTACAATAGCCGCACGAGGAAATAAGGAAACAGATCAACAGAGCCAGACGTGTACCCAGAAGCCTCCTACTGCAAGACAAACCCAAGAAAGAAACCAACAGGACTCCACTGGCCATCACATACAGTCCCCAGCTAAAACCCCTCCAACGCATCATCAGGGATCTACAACCCATCCTGGACAACGATCCCACACTTTCACAGGCCTTGGGTGGCAGGCCAGTCCTCGCCTACAGGCAACCTGCCAACCTGAAATATTTTCTCACCAGTAGCTGCACACCGTACCATAGGAACTCTAGCTCAGGAACCAATCCATGCAACAAACCTCGATGCCAACTCTGCCCACATATCTACACCAGCGACACCATCACAAGACCTAACCAGATCAGCCATACCATCACCGGTTCATTCACCTGCACGTTCACCAATGTAATATATGCCATCATATGCCAGCAATGCCCCTCTGCTATGTACATCGGCCAAACTGGACAGTCGCTATGGAAAAGGATAAATGGACACAAATCAGATATTAGGAATGGCACTATACAAAAACCTGTAGGAGAGCACTTCAACCTCCCTGGCCACACTATAGCAGACCTTAAGGTGGCCATCCTGCAGCAAAAAAACTTCAGGACCAGACTTCAAAGAGAAACTGCTGAGCTTCAGTTCATCTGCAAATTTGACACCATCAGCTCAGGATTAAACAAAGACAATGAATGGCTTGCCAACTACAAAACCAGTTTCTTCTCCCTCAACTGCTAGAACATGGCCTCATCCTCCCTGATTGAACTAACCTCATTATCTCTAGCTTGCCTGCATATATATACCTGCTCCTGGAAATTTCCACTACATGCATCTGACGAAGTGGGTATTCACCCATGAAAGCTCATGTTCCAAAACGTCTGTTAGTCTATAAGGTGCCACAGGATTCTTTGCTGCTTTTACAGATCCAGACTAACATGGCTACCACTCTGATACATGGAGAGCAGAGTGCATTTCCTCTTTGCTGCTGTAACTGCATTGAGTACTGTCCTGATCATCCTCGTCTCCTACATTTATATTATCCTCAACATCTTGAGGATCCGGTCTGTGGAAGGCAGGGGCAAAGCCTTCTCCACCTGCGTCTCCCACTTGACGTCCGTCAGCCTATTGTATGGGACTCTGTTCTTTATGTATTTACGGCCCACATCCGGCAACTCATCTGATCAGGACGAAGTGGTGTCCGTGTTCTACACCCTTGTGATCCCCATGCTGAACCCCCTGATCTACAGCCTCAGGAACAAGGAGGTGAAACATGCCCTGAGAAAAGTGATCTACTGGACAATGAATGATTCTTTAGTGGTTGGATGATGATCATAGAATCATAGGACGGGCAGTGACCTCGAGAGGCCATCTAGTCCAGTTCCCTGCAGTCAAGGCAGGACTAATTATTATTATTAATATTAAATCCTTTTAACATGTTGAATTAATCATCAATAAAGCTGGGGCAGGATCAAGTTTCTACTGTCATTGATGAAGTTTGTACCATTCCCTGTTCCTTTCCTGTGTAATCGACTGGCGAGTGTGTGCTGTCACTTCCATGTCCCTTTCTGCAAAAGGATCTGAGTTGTTACAGCCCCCAGCCATGGAGCTTTACCTCAAGCTGTCGAAGCTCATGCTTCCAACTCTTCAGTTCTCCAGTTCAGTCCCTTGGGAGTCATGCCAGGAGCTGTCACATATGGCAACAAGCCAACTAGAGGGTGGTATGCTCTGTTGTGCACTCAGCGAGGGGTCAGCACTTCAAGCTGCTGTACGTGTTGTGTGTAGGCAACAGCAGGAGGGTTCCAGGTGTTGGGCTACTCTATGGGCCTCATTTTCCTCTCATTTCCACCAGTACAAATCAGGTTTTGCCTTTTTTCTCATTTTTTGTTTTGTTTACCAAAATCAGCGGGGTTCTGCCCAACGAGGCCTTGGTAATTCCCTGCAAAGTTTGGAATTGATTGTCTGTGGGGCCAACCAATCACACCATACAAGCTAAAGCTTAGCGGATCTCTTAAGGAGCCAGCAAGATTGTCCTGATGAAAGTGGGTGGGGAAAAGGGCCTGGATGCAACCTCGGTCCTTGACCCACAATGCCCTGCCTTCGTAGAGCACCTCCCTTCTGAGGAGCTCAAAGCACATCACAGGCCTGAGGAATTTACCCTCCTGTCTGCCCTGGGCTAACAGGAGACAAAGAATATGTTTCATGACAGTTGGGCACTGCTGCCTTCACCCCCTTCCGCTTCCACTCCTCTGTCTCAGACCTCCCCTACCCTTGCAGCCTTCATGTTACCTTATAGTCTGCCCACAAATTGGGGAGCAAGGGGGACAAGGGGGCAGGGACTTCAGGGGGAGGGGTAAAGAACAGGAATGGGGGGGCTAGGCTAGGGCCATGAAGCGGGAGGGCACAGTTTACATGGGTAGGGAAGGGGGAATTCCAGAGGGTGGAGAGAGGCAGATTTGAGAGAAGGTTGTTGGGAAGGAAAGGGGCAGGGGGCAGGATTCAGGGAGTCGTAAGGAAGGGTCCTGTGGGATGGGGGCGATTGGGAGGGATCACAGGGGGGAAGAGAGTTCAGAAGGCAGCAGATGTGAGGGAGTCAAGAGGAGACTGGGAAGGAGAGAGGAAAATGTACAGGGGGAAGGAGCAGCTCAAGGTCCGTGAGGGAATTTAGTGAATGGGTTTTCATGGGGGGGGGCACTTCTCAGGCTTTTCCCAGGCCCCTCACCCTGGCAGCTGCCACCCCCCCATCAGCCCCCGCTGGCCCCTCTGCCCTGGGCAGCGAGCTCTTGGGATAGGATTGTTTGCTCTGCAGCCTCATCCCCGTGTTGATTCCCTGCCCCGGGGGAACTGCTGCCCCATCCCCATCAGGTGGAGCAGTTCTCGGCTGACAGGACAAAGGGTGCTACCAGCGAACAAGCATCCATGAAAGGACTGGGTTGCTACCTGCTCCAGGGTGGGGGGTCATTGCAGCCACTGGAGGTGGCAATAGACCAGGGAGTTTGGGTCAGTCCTATTCTCTTCCCCTGTGATGTCTCTCAAGGACACTTAGGGCTGTGAGACACTTTGCTACCACCTGCCCTTCGCGTGAGGAAGCCTTGTCAATGGGTGCCAGGGGCTCACTCCCCTCTAGGCCTCTGCAGGTCTTGCTCTCTCGGTATAGGTTAGAGATAAGCACACACCAACCCTCGAGCATCGTCCTGGTGTGTCCAGCCCCTGACCCACCAGACATGAAGAATTACTTGACCCGGTGTTCCCAAACTGCATCTTACCAATTACACCACACTAAACAACTCCATTTAATACACCACACTCACACTTGTTCACACAGAAAGCAAGTATGTTTATTTAACACAGGAATTCAAATGATAACCAGTAAAAATATTAGAAATAAAGGGTTACATATAAAATAAAATCATGACATGCATACTCAAGCCTAAACTCAATTAATAGAACATTGTCCTGTCATAAGAGCGAAAGCCCCAAATCCTTCCAATCAGGTGTGGCTGTGATCTTCTGTTCATGAGACAAGCACACAGTCCTCTTGTCTCCTCAGTGGGAAGATGCAGAGTTTGTCTCTTTATCTACAGTTATAGTCCAAAACTCCATTATGTGCACTTGTAGGATAACTCCCGCTGCTTGTCTGTCTTTTCCTGTCCAGGACACTCTGCAAAAACTTGACTGACATTTTGCTCAGAGTGTAAATGGTGCCCATTGTGAACCATACAATACTCAGAGTACATGTAGATAGACCAATAAACATCTCTTGTCTGAAAAAAACCTGGATTTCACCTTTTCTCACCAGTTCCAAGTCACAGACCTTAAGAACATAATTTTCAGTCTGAATACATAACTCCTTATTTTATTGGTACGTACATTTTGCAATGATTAAGATGACCAGTGTGACACAGGCTTTCAGTAGAGTCCTGGCATGACACTCTTTGATGAACTAGTATGTAAATATCAGGCCCAGGGGATCCCGGAAATCCTAATGCACCCTTGTGTCCTCTGCCAGTTGGCACCAAGAAGTCCCTGGGTCACACACCTCATCTGTGTCCCAGTAACACTCATGCTACTGACCTAGGAGACCCCCAGAGTAGAAGGGAAAAGGGGAGCAAGGCTCAGGGTGGGGAGGACTGAGTCCCAACCTCCCAGGGTCTCATTTACTCTGCAGCAACAGCTCTGCACTGGTGCTGCAGGAGCCCAGGGTGAGAGCTGGGGTGTCCTCTCTGGGTTCAGGCAGCGGCTCATTCACTGCAGGGAGTCAGGATGTCCACAAGGCACTAAGTGCTGTCCAGGGTATTTATTAACCACCCAGGAGAATGGGGCCAAGGGACATATGGGGATTTGCCAATGACTCTGTTTTTTGGGAGGGGGCATTGTGGTGAGGCTCTAGGGAAAGATGATTACTGGGTAGTGCACTGGCAGGGGCTATTTGGTGCAGATGAGCATGAGGGGTGGCCCCTGGGGAAAGACAAGGACAAGAGAGTGACACTAAAATATCAGAGACAGAGCTAGCAATAGCCAGAGGGGATGGGAAGAGAGAGGCATATTGCCCTGGGAACACTAGAGGGACCCACTTCAGCCACCATCTCAGGCCAGCAGTTGCGAAAGGACATGGGTAGGGAGAGCATAAGGGATTCTGGGCTGGAGTGACTGCAGAGAGTTTGGCCCATAAATGCTGTTATTGTTTATTTCTATTTCTACACGTTTCAATCAATGTCTCTGTTTTTCTTTTATTTAATCCTCTTATTTCCTCTTTAATGGTAGAAAATCTTCTTTCTGGGGCTAAGGTTTAGCTGCATCCCTTGGGGACTGTTCCAGCAACTCAAAAGAGACCTTCTATTAACTGTGGTAACTATGGCCAACCCAACATTCCATAACAGGTAAAAAGTATCTTTTCCCCAATTTTTATCCCATTTTCACATCCCATTCCCTTAACTTGCTATCAGTCTTTGACACACTCTAAGGTTATGTCTATACTACTCATTGGATCGGTGCGCAGTGATTGATCCAGCGGGGGTCAATTTATCACGTCTAGTCTAGACACAATAAATCGACCCCCAAGTGCTCTCCCATTGACTCCTGTACTCCCACCATTGCAAGAGATGCAGGCACAGTCAACAGGGTAGTGGCAGCAGGACAGATGGGGCAGGGATGGGGCCTCAGGGAAGGGATGGAGTGGGGATGGGGCCGGGGACAAGCGAAGGGTCAAGCACGCACCGGGTAGAGGGGAAGTCGGCGGCTATGCTGAGATGTATAAACAAAGAAATATCAAGGAGGGTTAGAGAGATATTACTTCTGTATATGCCAATGGTGAGATCATTACTGGGATATTGTGCCCAGTTCTGGTGTCCATAGTTTAAAAAAAAGTGTGTTTGGAAAATTGGAGAGGTTTCAGAGAAGATCTGCAAGAATGATTCAAGGTTTGAAAAAACCTGCTTTTTACTAAGAGACTTGGAGCTCAATGCATTTACTTAGCAAAGAGAAGATTAATCATGATCTGTAACTACTAAGGAAAAAAATAACAGCTAGTAGAGGGCTCTTGATCCTAGCAAACAAATGTAGAACAAGATCCAATGTCTGGAAATTGAAGTTAAATTTATTTTTAATTGAAAATAAAATTCAGCTTTTACAGTCAGGGTAACTGACCTGGAACAGCTTCTGAAGTGAACTGGTAAATTCATCATTATTTGAGGTCTTTAAATTGCAATTGGATTTCCTTCTAAAATATCTGCTCTTCTTAGTTCAACCATAAATTACTTGGTTGATAATGAGCTGCTTCTTACCAACTATGGATGAATAATTTCCCCCACAGCAGGAATTATTGGACAGAATTCTCTGGCTAGGTTTTATGCTGAAAGCCAGACTAATGGATGACTACTGTGGTTGAGGCTGGCCTTGAAATCTAATTAGGAAGAAACTTCTGTTGTTCCACAATTGTCCATTCAGGGTTCCTTGAACCTTCTTATGGAGTATCTCGTATTGGCCAGTCTCGGAGACAAGATAGCAGACTAAATGGTTCTCTCTGCTCTGGTCAAGTGTGGCAGTTCTTGTGTAATTGTACACCAGCCAATCTGTAATTGTATCATAAGTTGTCATGTGACATGAAAAGTCAGAAACTTCTCAGTTCCACGTAGAAGCTGTGAAGTGAACATGAGGTTCTGAGACTAAAAATATTCTGTATTGTATTTTTTAAATGTGCCATTTTTTAAAATTAATGAAAGTTTTCAAATACTTAAACATATGTACATTGCATTTCAACAGGCTCTCACCATGTTTTTATTTCATGTTAAAGGCTTGTTTTAGGCCCTCCAGTGCCTGTGTTTCAGTTATTTTTCCCCAGTTTCTTGGGAGATCTGCTGGGTGAGCATTATAACTTTTAGCTAACTGGTGATTGAACTTCTGAAAAACAAACTTCCAGTAATCAGAAGCCTCAATGCTCGGATCTGGCTGAATGCGCCAGTCTGGGTAGTAGAAGCGATAATCTTTGTAGGGAAGAAGTTTCTCTTTTGTGCCTAATTTTCTGCATGAGTTCTCAGAAACCACTTCAGAAGAGCATATATCATAGATAAGTTTTCGTGTAGAACGATCCCTGAAATCACATAATCCTTGTGGCCGATGCACAGATGCAAAATGCTGCTTGTGGTCACTGCCTCCTGCTTCACAGGGGACTTTACAAAATGGACACTGCTTCCCACAGCCAAACACTCGCTTAAAGATTACATCCTGGGGGTTTAATGGCAGATTGGAGAGTTTGGTGTGAATATCCAAACCACCAAATTGAGATAAGATTTCTTGTTCCAAATCCAGAAGAAAGCTTTGAATATTAGCACAAAACTGGCCTGGTTTTGCTGTGTTTTTAAACTGTATCCCAAGTAAGTTGTCCTTGGAAATGATTAGGTCCTGCTGCAGCGCTTCACAAAAGTTGTTTAAAAATGCCAAGACTGTGGTATTTTTTTCATTTTTGGAGCTTTCCAGAACTTCCCTCACTTTCTTTACTATTGTAGAAAGAATCTTTTTCTCCAACTCTCCCAAACGCTTAGTCTCCCTGTAATGATCCATCATACGTCTCTGAATCCAGGTTTTGACAAATTGTTCATAGTTTTTAATATATTGCATATAGTTATCAAAGTTCATCTCCTCCAGAAGCTTTTTCTGTACAGTGAACTGGAAGAAGGTCCGACTGCCATATTCAATGGACTCTGCCTTGTTGATAATGTCATCTACTATCTCTATTCCTAGTCTTTTGTTGATATAAACCACCAAGGCAGGTTTGAGACATTGATCACAGAAATCCCTGGCCCTTGTTTGGTTCTCATCTTTTTCTAAATACAGGTCAGTAAAAGTGGAGAAATACTGAGGTTTCAGCTTCTCTAGACGACACTGAGGATCATTTTGTTTGATAAAATCTTCATGCATCTTCTGAAATTCCCAAGCTGCCTCCCTCAAAATATGAATTTTCAGGTCAACTTCAAAGCAAGCAGTAGTGCCAAGTTTTTTAACGTTCTCGTCTTGGAGCCTCTTGTTGATTATGTTCAGCAATTCTCTGCAATAGATTTCATCGTAGTCCACTCTGGAATTTACCTTTTCTTCAGTGTATCTTTTACTCTCATCTATTAAAGATTTAGCAAGTTCTTCTATGTGAACAGCTGGTTCACATTCCTCTATGAACCGTTGTTTCCTAGTTTTGATCCATGCTGAATCTAGATACTCCTTTTTCATTGTGAAATTGTCAATTCCATGAAACAACAAACTACCTGATTCCTGTGCCTTCTGCCTGATGGCACTCCCTCGATTTGCTAGGTCCTTTCTCAACTGGGACTCCATCTCTCGATAAATTTCACGTTTCTGTAAACTGCTGAACTTCAACTCTGACAGTGTTTCTGTCCACATGTTTTCAAATTCCAATTTCAGTTCCTCATGCTCTAGTTTATGTTTTTTGTTCCTACACGCATCCAAGACCCTGTCAACTTTCCCTTCAATTATCTGCATGTATGAGGTCTGGATGTTTTCTGCAGTGAGCTGGCCTTTTCGAATTCGAATTGCTTCCTCGCACTTGTTCTCGGAGTAGCTCTCAAGTTCATTTCTGAGGCAGGTTGCACTCCTGATGAAATCTTCTCTGTACTTTTCTATCAGGTGCAGATTCGAAACTCCACTTTCAAAATAATCTTGTAAATTATCCAAAATTTTTTGTTTCTCATGCTGCAGTTTTTCCTGTGCCTCATTTTCCAACATGGATAAGGCACCAGCCTGTAGTTTTTCTGATGTCTGATTCTGAATGACAGTTTCCTTTTCAGATACCCAGAGATATATCTCTTTGCGGAAATGCCATTCCCACTCAGAATACTTCATAGACAGCTGGTTATAGGCTTCAGCTACAAGGCTGTTTCTGAAACTGAAGATGAAGTTCTCGTATTTGACAGCATTCCACAGGCTCTCCACCCATTTGACAAACTGGGGAATGTCCTTAGGGGCTCTATTATGTGACCGTTTCGTTATAAAATCAAACAGGTATTTCTTTAGCTCACATACACTCTCACTGTATCCCATGTTCACTGGAGCCATGGGAGGGACTCCATGCCACAGCCCTGGGATGTACCAATTGTGTTTCTCTGCATCATAATCCATAATCCATGAAAATTTCACTTTTTTACATTGCTTTTCCATCCTAGCTGCAGCTTTGGTCATTTCATTCAGCTGCTCCAGGAGGTGTTTCCTGTCCCTCATGTTTTGGTCATGTGCAGACACATCACTGACATTCTGATGCACAAATTGGCAGTTGGGTTTTTGCCCTATTTCCTCCATTCTGAGAAAGGCATGGACCACAATTTGCAGAACATCCTTCATTTCTGTGGCATTCTCCATGGCCATGTTAACGATGGTTATGTCACTGAGTCCAATCACCAGTGTGGCCAGCTCATTGTCATGTTCATAACTATCCTCCAGCTTGGCCAGTTCTTGGGCTTTCAGGCCTTCTGTGTCTATGACCAGGATGAAATCACAGCCCAGCTCCTGCTGAAAGTTCTCTGCCACTTTAACGAGCATCATGAAGGCTCCTCGCGTACATCGGCCACTGCTCACTGCAAACTTCATGCCAAACATAGTGTTGAGAAGGGTGGATTTCCCAGTGCTCTGCACACCCAGCACTGTTATAACCACCATTCTGGATCTTCCCCCCAGCTTGGCGTGGAGCTCTGTCAGAACATCTGTCACCCACTGCAGTGGGATGTTGGATGAATCTCCATCTATCAGTTCCATAGGAAACCCTTCCAACATCAGGTCAGCTGCTGTGCCTGGGAGATGGATGAATGGTCTTTGGCATTCTGCCTTGTCTTCTTCTTTAACCATTGAGCATTCAGCTTCATAAAACTGCCCCAACTCACGCATGAAATGCTCAACCCCTAAGGAAGCAGTAGATATTAATTTATCCAGCATGGCTAGTGCTTGTGGGTCATCTCCTGCCATTTTACTTTCCTCTTTATATTGATCCCATAGTTTAAAAAGATTCTCTCGAGTAATGTGATCCAGGCTAAACTTCATCCATTTGAGAAAGTAATGTTTCTCCATTGAAGGCAATTGTCCTATTCCATTAATAAATTTATTCAATCCATCAGTAAGGTCACATTGATTCTGCTGTCTACGTAAATCCAACTGTTTCTCTCTCAGCTGACATTTATAGTCTTCGGTGGCTGTCTCCCCTTGCCTTCTCATTCTGCACAGTTCTTTTTCCACTTTAGACAATTCTTCCAAGAAATCCCCCTGCAGTCTCAGCATATCCCTCTTGTACTTTGCCACATCTTTTATTTCCTCAGTGATTTCTCTAGCTCGCTTGCTTGCACTCTGACATTCCTTTCGGTCCTCATCTACCTGGATTCCTAGTTCCCGTGCAGTCACAGCCATGCCTTCCAAATTCATTCTCTTGGGAGTTGAACTCGTTATGCTTTTTATCGCAGATTTCACTTTTTGCACAAATTCTGCATTATTTGTGGTGCTGTCTTTCACCAGTAGCTGTGATTTGCTCAGATTCAGCACTGGAGCCAACTTATTAAGGAATCCCCGTGTTTCCTCGGGATTTCCATTCTTGCAGCTGAGGATGAAGTAGTATTTAATGGCTGATCCCTGCAGAGATGATAACAGTCCGTATTGCTTCTCACTGATGCTCTCAGTAACTACGAACACTGCTGAGGAGACCACTGTCAAAAAGCCAAATTGTAGCCAGTGGAACTCAATGTCTCCATGCAGATTTGTAACTGCAAAGGGCTCTGGGAAAAGATCCAAATTCTCCCTCCCTCCAGGGAAATACCAGGAAATCTCGACCAGCCCATCTGCAATTTCCCGAGGGACATTCCCAGATTCCATGTCCCGATGGATGAAGAAATCATGGTGCTGCTGGGAGGGGCTGAGAACGTCATTGAGGAGTTTGGACTTGGAGAAGCTGCAGCTCCCCAGCCGCACAAAGGAAATGGTTGGCATTGCTGTGAGCACCAGGCTCTCCTCTCTGAACCCTCTGCTCTCTGCCAGGGAGTGCGGCCTCCACTTCCTCACAATGTCCCTCATGGCCCACAGCAGTAGGGTGCACTTGGGAGTGTGGAGGGCGGGCAGCAGCAGAGGGAGGGCAAACTGGCACATGGACATTTTGGACAGGATCTCCTGCTGCAGGAAACTGTCTGAGCAAAGCAGAACGGCACAGAGAACATCGAGGGGATGTAGAGATTCTCTGATGTCAGTGTCATTAAAACTAAAAACATCTTCACCTGCAATCTGTGCCTCCTCGATGCTGCCTTCATCATCACATGCTCTGTGTCCAAGGCTTGTGTTTCTGGCTGTCCCATTCAGAGCCATGAGTTTCCTCAGGAAGTGCCACGGTAAATCCCCTAACATCTGAGGAGTCCAGTTTTCTGTACTTTCTGAGCCAATTTCCAGGACATCTTGCAGCCTGAGCTTCGTGCTTTGGTATTCCTGCAGGTTTAGCTTAGAAAGGAGTCCTTGAAAAGCTTTATTTTTCTCTGTAAAAAAAAACAACAGGATTCTCATGGCTTTCTGAAGTTAGATATTCCCAGAGAGAACACCTTTTAGAGATGGAGTTAATGATGTAAAATCTTCATAATGTAAAAGAAAAATCCAATTTGTGGCTAGTAATTAGAGGCTAATGGACTTAAAGCTAATCCCCCTCTTCTATTTCTTTAACTAACCTTTACCGCAGGTGTTCTCAACCATTTTCTTTCTGGGGCCCCCCTCAACATGGTATTAAAACACCATGGCCTGCCTGTGCCACAATAACTGGTTTTCTGTGTATAAAAGCTGGGGCGGCATTAGGGGGTAGTAAGCAGGGCAGTTGCCTGGGGCCCCACACCATGGGAACCGCCACGAAGTTACATTGCTCAGGCTCCAGCTTCAGCCCTGGGTGGCAGGGCTCAGGGTTCTTGGCTTCAGCTTTCTTCCCTAGACCCCAGTGAGTCTAGTGCTGGTCCTGCTTGGAGGCCCCCCTGAAACCTGCTCAAGGCCCCCTAGGGGGTCCTGGATCCCCGGTTAGAACCACTGCTTTACAGCATATACTTTTCTTTCCTCTCTTCTCTCCAGCAGGCATATGAGGGAACAGTGGGGAAGGGGAGGAAGGAGAGTCTGGCAGTGCTCCCACCTTCTTTATAGCAGCAGTCTGTGGAGGGAGGTGCTGGTGGGGCTGGTTGCCCTCAGCCCTTATGGGTACATGTAGACTGGAGCTGCAGCTGTAATTTCAAGCTTGAGTAGACATAGGCACGCTAGCATTGTTCAATCTAGTATGATAAAAATACGAGTGTAGCCACTGTGGTGTGGTTTGTCGGATGCCTGAGTACAATCCCATCTGAGATCCTAGGCAGCTAGCCCACACCATCGCAGCTAGCGTCTACCTTTATCGTGCTCACTTGATCACAGCTAGCGTGGGTATGTCTGCCCAAGCTGGACATCACACTGTGAGCACCAATGTAGTCAGCCCCGAAAAGAGCTCCTCTCTCCATTGAAAGTACAGCTCGTTGCTGAGGTCAGAACGTGCAGACTGGCTGCCTTTTCAATCCTCTTGGCACAGAATCAGACTAATCCTAGAATGTGAATGCAAAGCTCCATCCCCACCTCAGGAGCAGCATGCAGGGCCCAGATTGGAGGAAGACGAGGTAGAGTGAAGGAGGAATTGTCTAAGGTGTCACTTTCCTGGTAGGGACCTGTGACAGGAAGCAGTAGTAGGCCCATGGCACAGTGAAGCGAGTGAGCAGTGAAAAGAGTGGTAGGGAGGCCTGTGACAGGGAGGTGGGGAGCAGGGCACCGGGATTTCTCAGCTCTTTATTTTTCCCAGGTGAGAGTAGGGCGTGAGGAAGCAGAGTGGTAACTGTCTGTTCATTTTCACTCGGAGCAGAGGAACACTGATAGGAGTTGCAGCATTAGGAACATAACATAAGAACATAAGAACAGCCATACTGGGTCAGACTAAAGGTCCATCTAGCCCAGTATCCTGTCTACTGACAGTGGCCAGTGCCAGGTGCCCCAGAGTGAGTGAACCTAACAGGCAATGATCAAATGATCTCTCTCCTGCCATCCATCTCCATCCTCTGATGAACAGAGGCTAGGGACACCATTCCTTACCCATCCTGGCTAATAGCCATTAATGGACTTAACCTCCATGAATTTATCTAGTTCTCTTTTAAACGCTTTATAGTCCTAGCGTTCACAACCTCCTCAGGCAAGGAGTTCCACAAGTTGACTGTGCGCTGCGTGAAGAAGAACTTGCTTGTATTTGTTTTAAACCTGCTGCCTATTAAACTTCCTTGTATTTGTTTTAAACCTGAACTACTGAGAGGAGAGGAACATATCTATTGAAGGAGAGGAAAAGCCCCAAATTGATTAGTTGGTTAGTTGATTTTACTGGGACATCAATCCAATCAGGAAGTGAATGTGGGGGCAGGGGTGCAAGGAGAAGGGGTAAAATTGTAGAGAGATTCTCACATTGTTAACTGGGTTTTCTCTCAAGGCAAGTGGGTGACCAGTAAGGCCAGAAATTAACTTGATTATTATCTGTTTTTTTTAGAGAAGGTGTCACATGGAATAATATTTTATTGTTGGATTTTGATTTTTAGGTTGCTGGTCTTTGCACTCACTGTTACTTTTTGGTAGGTCTGAAACTTCAGAGTCAGGTTAAGATGCAATTAGTCAGAGGAGTGTCAGTGGGGAGCCTCAGCTCTGTAAGTATGCAGGGGATCTGTGGTCTGCAGTGGCAGAGAGTCCTTAATGGTATATCTCTGATGGCCACTCCAACTACAGACAGTGGGGGGCTAAATGCACAAAAGGACGTAGGCATTGTAACACTCAGCATTGCAACACAGAATTTTTAGGTGTCCTGCCGCCCACTGGACTCCTCTGCCTTGAGCTAGGTTCCCAGGCTCCCTTTATAATGCATGGGGAGAGTAGACACCTAGGAATGGGATTCACAGAAGCCAGCATGCTGAGCAGGGAGCCAAAATGAAATGCTGTTGAAAAGGGTGGGGCCTAAGCCCTGCCCCACAAAGGTAATTAGATACTTAACTCTGGGCCAGAGAGAGACACCTATATCTGCTCAGCTGTAAACCCTCCCCTGGAGTTAGGCCCCTAAATTAGGTCATCCCTTGAGAGCTGAGAGACCCCACCCCATTATAGCCAATAGTCTACTGGACTGCTGGAGTGTAGGAGACCCAAGTTCAAGTCCCTGCTCCAAATCAGCCAGACTGGGTTTTTGAAAACAAGCCTCCCACATCACAGGCGACTGCCCTAACCGAAAGGCTGTTGAGTAGTCTGGGACACACATATTCCATCCAACTCAAAAGATTACCGATCTGGTTGCCCTGGGCTGTCTTTTGTGCAAGACTTCAGGTGGCAGGCATGCTCTGAGAATGCTCCCAGATCAGGCTCCACAGGCTAGAAAGGTGGGGCAATGTCTAGCTGAGAATCCCCAGGCTTGGGGCTGCTGCTCCATCTGCAGCTCCTGCCAGGCCCCAGGGCACCCATTTTTTAAATTGTCCAGGGCCTCTGGGCATGGGCCCCATGGGCCCATGTGTTAATCTGCTACTGATTGTGACTTGCAGCTAGGAGCCCCCGGCTGGCGCGCTCCCAGCAGCACTGGAAAGATCAAATCCACCTCCACTTCTGGGATCCTCCTCCAGCTGCTACAGTTCTGTGATACTTCACCGCAGCGAGTCTCAGGCCTTGTCTACACTACCAAGTTTTGTTACCAAAAACTGCCTTTTGGCAACAAAACAGTGAGAGCGTGCACACTGCAATGGGACTTTTGTCAGGAAAACGCCTGGTTTCAGCAAGAAAAAACTTCCATCCCCAAGAGAGATTTTTTTTTCTTTCCCCTCCCTTTATTGTTGACAAAGAGTCAGTGTAGACACTGCGGTTTGTTCTGTGGACAGAACTGGCTTCCGCCAGTATCCCACAATGCCTGTCCTGATGGCTGTGCTCAGTGTTTTGATCTCTGCTGCCCTGCGGGCATGCGCCCCTCCCCTTACAAAGCTCCAGGAAGTATCTGACAGCTGAGTGTGCTGCTTCCTTGGGGGAACAAAGAGGAAATCGTTGCAATGCTCCTGTTCTGCCCGGCACTAGGAACACGGCAGCAGGCAGACTGCTGCCACTGGGCGGCGGGGAGGGCAGGACTGGATTTAAAATGGTCCCAAAGGTGCCATGGTGCCAGACCCAGGCACAGCAGGGGCCCCCTCGGCCGGGCACTCCACTTCTGCTACAACCCAGCAGCTGCAGTGCTGGCTCTCCTCTCCAGCCCTCTCCCCACACAACGACCTGGACCCTGGGCTTCTCCCCCTGCCCGCTCCCACTCGCTTGCTCCTCCTATCAGATGGCAGGCTAAGGGCTCCTTTCGTCTCCACCTCACATGGGCCGGTGACAGATGGTCTGCCACCTCCGGCTCCCCTGGGCCCAGGAAGCCAGAAGCCAGGGACTGTCAACCAGCTGCCCCGAGTGGAGTGGAGCGAAGAGGATGGAGTCCCTGCTTGCCGCTCAGCTGCTCTGAAACAGAGGAAGGGTGAGGGGCTAGGACCAGGGAGAAGGTAGGGACTCACTCTATGTGGATAGGGGTGTGTGGGGGGTCCTGTTTACCTCCTCCCTAGCTCTGCTGTGCTTGCAGTTTACCCACGGCCTCTCTCTTGCTCCAGGGACCAACCCCAGCTCCCGCCCCACTGTGCTTTACCCCCTGGTCCCTGCCTTGCTCCAGCTGGGGACCAATCCTCCCCCCACCATGCCCTGCTGTACCCTTGCCCCTCGCCCCGAGGCGGATTTACCATAAAACAAAGGGTGCCCTGGGACAGGACCCCCCAACAACAGGGGGCCCCAGGCCTGGGCAGCTGCAGGGGCAGAGGCTTGATTCTGCTGGCTCCTGGGCTCCTGCTTCAGGCTCTGCCCATCCCCAGTGGCAGCCGAGCTACCCCTCCCCGAGCACGCCACGTCCCTGCTCCTCCTCCAGCCTCCCAGCACTTCCCCTGCCACCAAATAGCTGTTTGCCGGTGCTCAGGATGCTCTGGGAAGGAGGAGGAGGAGCAGGGCTGCAGCGTGCTCGGGGGCGGGATGGGGGCATGGCAGAGGTGGAGCAGGGATGGGGAAGGGCCTTGGGAAAGGGGTGGAATCCGGGCAGGGTGGAGCAGAGGCAGGGCCCCCGCACTCACCCTACACATACCCCCCAGCTCCACAACCCCAGCCCCGACTTCTGCACCCCCTTCACACACACCCAGCCCCCTGCCCTCTCTGACTCCTGCACCCCCGACACAGCCCCTGCCCTCTCTGACTCCTGCACCCCCCCACACACACAGCCCTGACCCCTGCACCCCCGACACAGCCCCTGCCCTCCCTGACTCCTGCATCCCAGCCCCCTGCCCTCCCTGACTTCTGCACCCCCTCACACAACCCCAGACCTGACTCCTGCACCTCCCCACATTCCCACCCCCACCCTGAGCACCAAACAGGAGCTGCCTTACGTAACCACTCCACACCCCAACTCCCTTCCCCAGCTCTGAGCCCCATCCCATATCCTAACTCCTGACTAGGCCCTGCACTCCAACCCCCAGCCTGCTCCTGCACCCTTACTCCCTTCCAGACCCTGCACCCCCAGCCCTGACCCCCCCCACATGCTAACTCCTAGCCAGACCCCGCACCCTAATGTTTTTTACATTTTTTTAATAAGCGCTCTTATCCAAATCACTTTACAATGGTTATCTAACTTTACAAACAGTATCTGGAAAGATCATTAAGTGATCTGCTGAGACCCTTTGCAATTTTCAAGTAGTCTGTGGAAAAAATAAGTTAGACTACAAAAAAATCAATGTACCTCAATTTATTTTCATTTTCTTCCTATTTCTTATAGGAGGACAATGCAGAACAAAAGAATGAACAACAGAGCTCTGTGTGTGTGTGTGGTGGAGGAGATAAGAGAGTGTTCTTTTTTCTTGGCTGGGTCCCTAGGGGGGGACCCAAAAATGAAGCTGAGCACAGGGCCCCCCTAACTCTAAATCAGCCACTGTCCTGCCATATGAAAAAGCTATATAAGATGGGGAGTGACATCATAAGGGTTCTTCACTCCCCACCCAAGAAGAGTCCTGGAAACACCCAAGGAACAAAGACTGAACTAGGGGAAGTGCAGAACCCAGGCTAAAGGGATTTCTAGCCTGTGTATGAAACATCTGGGGGATTCTAAGCTGTAAAGCAAGTGCAGCTTGCACCTTAAGAATCTGCAGCCTGCTTGTATCATTTCTCAGGGTGAGAATCTGCTAATTCATATCCAGTATATTTAGTATAATAAGTTTAGTTTGTGTGTTTAGTTTATTTGCTAGGTAATCAGCTTTGATCTGTTTGCTATCCCTTATGATCACTTAAAAGCTATCTTTTGTGGTTAATAAACCTGTTTTTGCTTTATTTAAACCAGTAAGTTGGAGTGAAGTGTATGGGAATCTTAGCTCAGGGGAAAAAGGCTTTTGCATATTCCTCTCCACATTGAGGGAAGGGTAGAATTTTATCAGCGTACTCTGTACAGTTCCCTGTGCAGCACAGGACAGTAAAATTTTGGGTTTATACTCCCGAGGGGGTGCATGCCTAAGGTGATGGGAGTTGCCCTAACTGTAGCCTTTCTATACAGAGGCTGGTCAGAGAGCCTGAATGTAACTGCAGCTAGATGTGTCCCTACCTGTATGTATGCTGGGGAAAGTGCAGGTTGGAGGGCTTTGCAGTTGGTCACAGGAGTTCAGTGTGAGATAGGGCTGCCCAGAGGATTCAGGCGGCCTGGGGCAAAGGAATTCCAGGGCCCCTTCCATAAAAAAAATTGCAATACTATACAATACAATATTCTTGTGGGGGCCCCTGCGGGGCCCGGGGCAAATTTCCCCACTTGCTCCCCCCCCCCCCCCCACCCACGGGCAGCCCTGGGAAAAATAAACCTTCCGCACATCAGCACAAACCCAGTTTTGAGAAAACTTCTTTACAAGGTATCACTGGTTCTCAGCATCAGCTAGTGCTAAAAGGCACTAAAGCTCATTAAAAGGGTTGAACAAATATGTTCCGTCAAAACTTTTTTTGGATTGAAAACTAGCGGATTTTAAAAAGCAGAAAAAATCATGGGCAATGTCTGCTTTCCTTCAAAATTTGTTGTGTCTTTTTTTAATTGAAAAGCTGAAATTAGTCTGCCAAAACCTGAATATGGTTTGGGGTTTCAAAAGTGTGTGGGAAAATATTTGCTGCTTGCTGTGTTTGATTGCTTAAAGAAACAATAAAAAAATTCTGCTTAAAAAAATCCAAAACTTTTCAACCACCTCAGCTTGTGACCAAATGTCTGAGCCCATCCAGTCAGAGATTTTTCCAGGTTTCTGATACTCTGCTGGCTTCCTTAACTCGTATCTGTCTCCATAACTTTGGGATCATTTAGCTTAGAACATAAGAATGGCCATACTGGATCAGACCAAAGATCCATCCAGCCCAGTATCCTGTCTACTGACAATGGCCAATGCCAGGTGCCCCAGAGGGAGTGAATCTAACAGGTAATGATCAAGTGATCTCTCTCCTGCCATCCATCTCCACCCTCTGATAAACAGAGGCTAGGGACACCATTCCTTACCCATCCTGGCTAATAGCCATTAATGGACTTAACCTCCATGCATTTATCTAATGGAAAAGCTAACAGCTTGGCTCTTCTGCAAGACTCAAGCTGCTGAATGAGGTTTAGGGTAGGGAAGGCTGTGCCTCCCAAACAGCCTGGCCCTGTCCCCTATCTGACCCCCACCACTTCCTGCCCCCCGACTGCCTGCCCCCTTCAGAATCCCCAACCCATCCTGTTCCTTGTCCCCTCACCCTCCCTCAGAGACCCCCCCCAACCAGCACTCCAGGACCCCACCACTGCTCCCTGTCCCCTGACTGCTCCGACCCCTATCCACTCCCTTTCCCCTGCTGAGTCCTTACAGACCCCTGGAATGCCCACAGTCCAACCTCCCCATTCCCTGTCCCCTGACCACCCCCCCAACCTCTGCCCCCAGGACTCCCTGCCCCTTATCCAACCCCCTGCCCTGGGCTCTTACCCCTGGCTCCCCCCTCACCTGGAGCCTCAGCTCACCGCATCCAGCAGCGCCCCTGAACAGCTGCAGCGTGGCTCTGGCAGGGCTCCTGAGCTTCTCCCCGCTCAGAGCGGCGTGGTCAGGGGGTGGGGCTGCGAGCTCCAGGCCGAGCGGAGGGAACTCCGTCCCCGCCAGAGCCACGCTGCAGCACTGTTCAGGGGCGCTCCTGGATGCCCTGAGGCTCCGGGAGAGGGGTGGAGGAGGAGTCGGGCTGGGGAGGGAGCCTCGGCCGTTCTCGTGGGGGCCCCTGCGGAGCCCGGGGCCTGGGGCAAATTGCCCCACTTGCTCCCCTCTCTGGGCAGCCCTGGTGTGAGAGGTCAGGGGGCTCAGTGGTGATGAGTCGGGAGGCTCAGTGGTACCCCAGTTCCAGGTGGCACCCTGGGAGGGGGAAGCCATCACACTGGGTTGGGCCAGCATTATCTGGTACAGAATTGTAGTAACATATTAAGGAGGAGATAGTACCTTCAGTATTTTCTTTTTCTGAGGACACAGTTCCTTCTAAATTCTTGGGTTCCTTCTCCATACTTGAAGATCCTAGAAAGGAGACCACATTAAAACCTTCTCAGATCCTTAAAGACTTTTTTGATGTTCCTGTATTCTTAATAGTTATATAATCTCCTTTCAAAATGATGATGTCCCAAGAAGCTTTCTTGATGGTAAAAATAAAGCCCATGAAAATTCGAACACTGTGCAGGAAATTCTAACCACAGTAAACAGGAAGTCAAAATGTGGTTTGTTGTTACATAGTGTAGATTAAATGTTTTAATTCTGTACAGAGGTTCCAGAATTTTTCATTGGGTTTTCTTTCAAGAAAGATAGGTGATCTGTGAGGCCAGAAATTAACTTGATTTCTACCTTTTTCTTTTGTGAAGGTGTCACAAGGTATTACATTTTAATTGTGGAGTTTGATTTTTTAATTTTGGTCTTTGCACTCAAAGTTAGTTTTTATTAGACCTGGTAAGTTAAGTGCAGTTAGAAGAAAGTCTCAGATCTGTGACCATGCAAGGGATTTACATTCATGGCCAACTCAGACATAGGATCCTTAACTGAATCTCTCTGAAGGCTGTTCCAAACATGAGCAGACTATATATGGAGGGAGTGACTAGAGACCTGAGCACTCTGCAGCAGATATTACAGTTTGTGTAATATCCCTAGCGAGTCTTACTCACTGCATTCCTTGAGCAAGTCTCACTAATCAGAGGTGGAGGGCTTCAGTCAGATGAGTCTGTAGATGGCCCAGGAAGTGCTTGTACCTGCCCTGAGAATAGCCATATGGAGAGCTCTACCAAGGGACAGAGTATGGGGGGAAAGCAAGCTACTCATGTCTTATTTCCACAGCCCATCCTGTCATCCTGCCCCTTTTCCCCATCCATTGGTGAATGCTGCTGCTCCCTTTTCCCTACACCATTCCCCTGGTGGCTCACCTTGTGTCCCCTCCTCCAGTTCTTCTCTAGTGTCTCCTTTAGAGCCCTGAGAAATATCTCAGAGGAACAGGATTAAATTTAAGGAAAGAAAAGTTTAGGCGTGATATCCAGAAAAACATCCTGAAAGTGAGCCCTACGAGGCCGTGGAATCATCTTCCCAGGGGGAAGGTTGGGAGCCCCATGACCTGGGTCATAGAAACTTAGGACTGGATAAACACTTGGTGGACAGGCAGTACGCAAACATCCTAGGCTTTTGCAAGTCTCCCTGCCAGAAAAAATAGTTCTGTAATAACTACTGGAAATTAGCTATAGCAATGCACTGAGGTTCGGGAAAACTGGGTGTTTCCCATGGGGTTGAGACAGGGTCGACTCTAATAAGGCTGCCAAAACTGCACTGCAGCTCTGGATCATTCACACCTTCCTGCCTCACTGTTTCAAATCTGCTGTGGCTCTGTCCTCCTTTTACCCATCTTTTTACCTGTGTTTTGCTAGTTAGATACCAGCATGTCCTGATGGGAGTGGGGTGAAGGCTGCTGAGACAGCTGTTCCTTTTCTAAGCGGGAATGGGGAGATCTGCATGCAGAGAGTCCCTTCCTTGAGCAATCCATCTCACCTCTGTCTCTGTAAATTTCGGTTATGAATGATGGAATTTCCTCACCCCCCATTAAGCCCCACCCTCATTTTTTAGGATTGCCAACATTGTATTAAAATCAAAGGGAATGTGAAAAATCAAAGGCTCCTGTGAAAGTTAATGCGGCTTCAGGCTGTGTTCATTTTGGGGGTGGTCTTACTGCTGGTTGTCAAGGGTGTGGGAGCTGCAATTCCCAACTCCACTTCCTTGGGGTTCAGAGATTATATTGCAAAGATGGCTCGCCCCATAATGTACCCATAAAGGAAATGGAAACTTATGTTACAGAGTCTCCTCTGCACCCAGATCCTGGAGAAGCATTCCCACGCCCAGACCAAGCCCCTCCTGATAATTCAGGATTTGTCCCACAGATTTGTATTTTAAGTTTTAAAATCTTTTTAAATAGCTAATAGTACTTACTCTTTTATTGTTGGAAGCTAAAGTGATCACAGCTCCTAAAGAGGTATCTGTTCAGCTGGGTTTGCCTTGTGCTGTAAAAATAAAGAGTCAATAGGAATCTGAAAGTAAAACTATTTCAGGGAGTTTGGGTCACAGCCTTTCCTTTGCAGTTATCAGAAACCACACAGCTGCAGAGTATTAGCAAACAAAACCCGCATCCTAACTGGAACTTGGGCTGATGCCCAGCACCATGGGTGTGCCCAGCTTATGGTGCAAATTATTTGAGCTCAGTTTCATGGCACAACCCGAGTCCAGTACAGTGTCAGGCTGTCTTTCATCTCAAAGCAATACAGGGAGAAGGCTGCAGCCGCTTCCTGCTTTCCTACCATTCAGTCTGTCCTACCAGACAGCCAGGTAATCCTTACTTAGCTGCTTCCCCTGTGACTGCCCTACTGCTGTCAGAGTGGGGGGGAGGGCCCCCATTCCTGTGATGAGGCCCAAAGTCGGGTGGATGAGACCAAAATCAGGGACATGGCATGCTCGTTTATGGGGCTAGGGCTGCTATCAAGGGGTCAGCCTCCCTCCTTGTCAGGACTCATGGGTTCTATTTCCAGTTCTGGGAGGTAAGTAATACCTAGTGACTACAGCAGGAGGAAATAGGAGTTAGAACTCCTGGTTCTATTCCTGACTTTTGGAAAGGAGTGGGGTCTAGTGATCAGAGCAGAGTGGCTGAGAGTTCGGCCTAGTGGGTCCCATTCCCAGCATTGAGAGGGAATTTAGAACAGTGGTGGAGAATGAGAGTCATGATCCCTGGGTTCTATTTTTGGCTCCGGGAGGGGAGTGGGGTTTAGTTGTTAGCCAATGGATCTCAGATTCCTTGGTCCTAATCCTGGTTCTGCCACTGACTTGTTTAACTGTGGGCACCACTGACATTGTTCTCTCACTTTTTGTCCCTCCAAGATGATTTCTGGGAATCACAGTTGCTAGTGGAGATCAGGGAAAGTCCCTGGCACTGATTAAGGGCAGGGTTACACTACAAACACTACCTGGGCTCAGATGGTACCTGCGCCACTGTAGTGCTTCTGAAGAAGACGCTTTAAGCTGATGGGAGAGAGCTCTTCTGTCTGCTTAGTAACCCCACCTCTGCGAGAGGTGGTAGCTATGTTGTTGGGAGAAACTCTCCTGCCGACATAACGTTGTCTACATGGGAGTGGGGCATTAAAGTTGGTATAACTATGTTGCTCAGGGGTGTGGATTTTTCATACCCCTGTGGGATGTAGTTTATACAGAAGCAAGTGTAGTGTAGAGCTGGCCCAAGACTGTAATGAAATGAAGGCAATTCAATTGTTGTAAATGAGGAAAGGGTCCTTCCTTGTCCTGACTCCTTTCCTCTCTCTCTCTCTCCCGTCCCCCGTCTCTCAGAAGCAATGTGTGTATGTGGGTGGGGGCCATGCAGGGTGATGTGCCTTCCCAGATTTGCTGCTTGGCTTGTACTGAGCATGCTCACACAGACTGAGCATGCTCAAAAACATCTGCTGAAGCCACCGCCCTCACTCTGCCCCTTGGCTATTGGCAAGTACGGTCATCTCTGGGGGCAGTGTTGGATTCTACCCAGGCCAGAACATTCCTAAAGAGTCAAGATTCCAACCTGGTCAATCTCTCGTGACAGACCTCAAAATTCACCCAGTCACACAATCCCAAAGCTGTGTGAGGCTCTTGGGCTTCATGAACATATCTAATACAACACATGCAGCTGCACCTCAGGCCCCTGCAGATGTGGCTGATCTCCATTTATTCACACAGTCCCCATTTTCTGAGCACTGTGCTCATGATACCCTCACAGATAGTGACTTCATTGGATTGGTGGTGAACTCACTCAGCGTTTGTGGGGGTGTTCCCTTCAGCCAGCATCAACCTTAAATGATGTTGGTGCAGGATGTGTCTGCTCTGGGATTGGGAGCTCTGGTGGGCCCCCTTTGAACTCAAAATCTGTAGCTCTCGAGGTAGGCAAAGAAGGCCATCAGAAAATGTAGTCAGTTTTGTTTCCTGCAAGGCCATACTCTGAGTTCTATTACAGACAAGTTTTTAAAGTGCTTGGACACAAATGCTAGAAGCCTAAATAATAAGATGGGTGAACTAGAGTGCCTTGTGTTAAAGGAGGATATTGACATAATAGGTATCACAAAAACCTGGTGAAGTGGGGACAATCACTGGGACTGTCATAAACAGATAGTAGGAGTTAATAGAACAAAAGTACTTTATATCTCTTTTGACTGTAAAGGGTTAACAAGATCAGTAAGTCTGGCTGTTACCTGACCAGAGGACCAATCAGGGGACAGGATACTTTCAAATCTTGAGGGAGGGAAGTTTTTGTGTGTGCTGTCAGTGTTTGGTTGTTGTTCACTGTGGGAGCTCAGAGGGACCAGACATGCAACCAGGTTTCTCTCCAATCTCTCTGATACAGGCTCTTATAAGTTTAAAATAGTGAGTACTGGATAGATAAGGCGAGCTAAGCTTATGTTTGTTTTTCTTTATTTGCAAATGTGTATTTGGTTGGAAGGAGTTCAAATGTGTATTTGGCTGGGAGGAGTTCAAATTGGTATTTTGCTGAAAAGATTTTAATTTGTACTTGTATATTTAGGCTGGGAGGGTATTTCCAGCGTCTATAGCTGAAAGACCCTGTACCTATTCCGTCTTAAATTTACAAAGATAATTTTTACTGTTTTTCCTTCTTTAATTAAAAGCTTTTCTTCTTTAAGAACCTGATTGTTTTTTTATTTTGGTGAGACCCCAAGGGACTGGGTCTGGATCCACCAGGGAATTGGTGGGGAGAAAGGAGAGAAGGGGGAGAGAGAGGTTATTTTCTCTCTGTGATAGGATTACTTTCTCTCGCAGGGAGAGTCTGGGAGGGGGAGAGAGAAGGAGGGGGAAGGTGGATTTTCCTCTCTGTTTCAAGATTCAAGGAGTTTGAATCACAGTGATCTTCCAAGGTAACCCAGGGAGGGGAAGCCTGGGAGAGGCAACGGTGAGGGAAAGGCTTTACTTTCCTTGTGTTAAGATCCAGAGGGACTGGGTCTTGGGGGTCCCTGGGCAAGGTTTTGGGGGGACCAGAGTGTACCAGGCACTGGAATTCCTGGTCGGCGGCAGCACTACAAGTGCTAAGCTGGTAGTTGAGCTTAGAGGAATTCATGCTGGTACCCCATCTTTTGAACGCTAAGGTTCAGAGTGGGGAATTATAGCATGACAGGGACACAATCGTTCTGGGGTACAAAATAGATCGGAAGGACAGAACAAGTCCTGTATGGGGGAGGTGACACTATATGTGAAAGAAAATGGAGAATCAAATGAAGTAAAAATCTTAAATGAATCCACATGTTCCATAGAATTTCTATAGATAGGAATTTCATGCTCTAATAAGAATGTAACAGTAGGGATCTATTATCGACCTCCTGACCAGGACAGTTATAGAGACAATGAAATGCTAAGGGAGATTAGAGAAGCTATCAAAATAAAGAACTCAATAATAGTGGGAGATTTCAATTATTCCCATATTGACTGGGTACATGTCACCTCAGGACGAAATGCAGAGACAGAATTTCTTGATACTTTAAACGACTGCTTCTTGGAGCAGCTGGTACAGGAACCCACAAGGGGAGAGGCAACCCTAGATTGAATCCTTAGTGGAGCGCAGGATCGGGTCCAAGAGGTAACTGTAACAGGACCGCTTGGAAATAATGAACATAACATTTAACATTCCTGTGGTGGGAGGAACACTTCAATAGCCCAACATTGTGGCATTTAATTTCAGAAAGGGGAACTATATAAAAATGAGGAGGTTAATTAAAAAGAAATTAAAAGGTACAGTGACTAGAGTGAAATCCCTGCAAGCTGCAGGGACACTTTTCAAAGACACCATAATAGAGGCCCAACTTAAACGTATACCCCAAATTAAAAAACACAATAAAGGAACTAAAAAAGAGCCACCATGGCTTAACAACCATATAAAAGTAGCAGTGAGAGATAAAAAGGCATCTTTTAAAAAGGGGAAGTCAAATCCCAGTGAGGTAAATAGAAAGGGGCATAAATACTGCCTAAATAAGTGTAAAAATGTAATAAGAAAAGCCAAAAAGGAGTTTGAAGAACAGCTAGCCAAAAACTCAAAAGGTAATAACAAAATATTTTTTAAGTACATCAGAAGCAGGAAGTCTGCTAAACAACCAGTGGGCCCCCTGGACAATCAAGATACAAAAGGAGGACTTAAAGACAATAAAGTCATCATGGAGTAACTAAATGACTTCTTTGATTCAATCTTCATGGCTGAGGATGTTAGCTCAGGTTTGGGAATCTCCCTGTCCTTTGTAGGTGACAAATCTGAGGAATTGTCACAGTTTGAAGTGTCACTAGAGGAGGTTTTGGAATTAATTGATAAACTTAACAGTAACAAGTCACCGGGACCCAATGGCATTCACCCAAGAGTTCTGAAAGAATTCCTGGGTGAAATTGCAGAACTATTAACTATGGTTTGTAACCTGTCCTTTAAATCAGCCTCTGTAGATGACTGGATGATAGCTAATGTAACGCTAATATTTAAACAGGGCGCTTAGAGGTGATCCTGGCAATTACAGACCAGTAAATCTAATGTCAATACCGGGCAAATTAGTTGAAATAATAGTAAAGAATAAAATTGTCAGACACATAGAAGAACATAAATTGCTAGGCAAAAGTCAACATGGTTTCTGTAAAGGAAAATCATGTCTTACTAATCTATTAGAGTTCTTTGAAGGGGTCAACAAACATGGACAAGGTGGGTCCAGTGGAGGTAGTGTACTTAGATTTCCAGAAAGCCTTTGACAAGGTTCCTCACCAAAGGCTCTAACGTAAATGAAATTGTCATGGGATAAAAGGGAAGGTCCTTTCATGGATTTAGAACTGGTTAAATGACAGGGAACAAAGAGTAGGAATTAATGGTAAATTCTCAGAATGGAGAGGGGTAACTAGTGGTGTTCCTCAAGGGATGTACATAATCACTATATGGTTATTTCTTTACCATATAATGAATATGCAAAATCTCTTTATTCTAAATGGCTGCTACAATCTCTGTGCTCTGACTGGCTCCTGCACCGGGAATTTTCAAGCAATTTGACAGTGCTGAGGATGCCGTCTCAGCTTTTGTCTCCATTCAAGTGAAGCAGAAAAGTTCTATGAAAGAAAATGGAACAAAAATATGAAAGAACAAAGAAAATGTGCTTCTGAAACACCAGTATCACCTGGACAGCTGGTTTAGTGAATTGTGGGATATCCTTGTACACAAAAACCTCACTGAGATGAAGCAAAGAACCAACCACCAATATTTTACTCTCTGGCTTTCTTTTATTCAGCATGTAACGTATACAATCAGTTAAACCAATCAATTTATTAATTATGCTCATTTTGTATGTACTTGTCTGGGTGTTGCATATATTCACATTTTAAACAGTAAGACAATTTCATGGAGCCCTGAGCTCTCACTGGGGAGTGGAGACCCAATGGGGCACAAGTTGTAGCTGCTGTGGTGGGAGAGGCAGGGCCAGCGCTGGAGTCACTGGAGCAACCCCCAGGTGAAGCAGCTAAACCCCAATCCAAAGAATGGATTTTACACAGTTACAGGGGAAATTAGATTGAAATATGTAGGGATAGAAATCCCCAAGAACGACATTTATGGCTCAAAATCTCTGCAGTGATGCCAACCCATGACACTCCTTCTCTGTGTCCCTTCTCGACAGTGGGGCTGTGAGTGTGGCTGGATTGGGCAGTGGGTCCTTCTACTGTCCCACAGGGGAACCTCTTCTTTTCATTGTCACATGCCATGCAGTTGCTGTGCTCTATCCGTCAGCACAGCTGTTTAGAGGATTTGCCCATGTCCGTGTCACCGGTTTTCAATTGTTCCTTTCCACATGGAATCATAGGACTGGAAGGGACCTCGAGAGATCATCTAATCCAGGGGTTCTCCACCTTTTTCTTGCTAAGGCCCCGTTCAACATCCTATAAAAACAACAGGGCCTGGTGGGGGGGAGCACGAGGCTCCAGGCCGGGGAGACACACTTGGGCATGGGCATAGTTTTACTTCTATTTATTTTGGGGGGGGAGGCCTGGCGGGGCTCAACCCAGCTCCACACAGCAGACTCCAGGGAGGGTGTGCCACCTCCACCCCCTGACTCACTCAGGAGGGCACCCACTCACTGTCTGGGCTCTGGGGGGATGCAACCAAAACATATAACTCAAAGGGGGGACTCAGTTCAAAAAGTTTGAAAACCACTCAGGATGCGGGCAGGGGGGGTAGCTAGGGGCTTTGTCCGGGGGGCGGGTAGCCCAGGGTGCAGGGAGGGGATAGCTAAGGACTGTATGCTGGCAGGGGCGCTTCCAGTGCAACTCCCAGCTTCAGAGGGCGAGGTGCTGGGGTTCCCGGCTTTAGCCTCCCCGCTGCTCCTGGCATAGGGGGAGGTTTGCTAGTATAGGACAAGAAGCGATAGGGTGATCAGACATCCCAATAAAATCAGGACTGTCCTGGTATTTAGGCATTTGTCCCGCATCCCGACCGATGTTTGGTCGGGATACAATTTGTCCCAACATTTTGCACTCCTGTTTGTTTGTTTGTTTGTTTGTTTTTCTCCACCAGCGGGACCCCGCCCCGATCCATGTGTCCTGATATTTTCTTCATCCCCTCTGGTCACACCGTCTGAAGTCAATGGACAACTGCCACTGAGTTCAGCACCTTTGGATCAGGCTCTTATGCCGTCGTTAAGCCAGTGAAATCTAGGACGTTTTTCCAGATTTATACGCGTGCTGGTAAGCACAGGGCTTTGGCTCAGTGACTCCACTTCCACACTTCTATGGAATACGCCAACAGCTGCTGAAATAAACGTCAGATTCGGAACAGGGATAACAGGGTTATAGTTACAGATCCTCATAAGTCAGAGATAAAGATGTGTTTGGAAAGACGTAAAGAGACTCATAGATTCCTAGATTTTTTAAAGTGACCTAAACATGCTGAAAGGACCAATACCTTTATCTAATTGAACTTCCTTCATAACACAGGCACAAGACTCTCACCCAGTAATTTGTCCATTGAGTCCATGATTTCTATTCAAGTGATAGCATATGATTTAGGAAGATATATTACCTTGTTATTAAGACGTTACATGATGAAACATCCTCCACAGTAATAGGTAACTTGTTCCAATACTTAATTACTCTCACGAAGAAAAATGTGTACCTCATATCTTGACTGAGTTTATTTAGCTTTCAACCACTGATTCTTATGCCATTGTCTGCAGAATTAAAGATTTTTACCCTACTGGAAATCTTTGCCCCACACAGGCGCGTATACAGCATGTTTAAGTCACTTCTTGAATTTCCCTTGGATTAACTAACTAATAAAAATAAGATGTATCATAACTCATTATTTTCAGGGCCAGATCCTCATTTGCTGTCATTCATGTAGCTCCATTGACTTCAAGTGACTTCAAGAAAACTATACAACAACCTAGGATCTGGAACTCAGTTCCTAAAACACAAACCAATACTTGATGTGCTAAAGAAGAATTTCAGCTGTCAGCAGTAGAGCTGTGCAGAGGACAGTGATTGCCCAGGGGATGTTGTGAAGGCCAAAAGTATAATTGGGTTCAAAAAAGAACTAGTTAAGTTCCCAGAGGATTGGTCCATCAACAGCAATTAGGCAAGATGGTCAGGGACACATCCCCATGCTATGGGTATCCCTAAACTTCTGACTGCCAGAAGCTGGGAATGGATGACAGGGGGTGGATCACTTGATAATTGCCCTGTTCTGTTCATTCTCTCTGAAACATCTGGCACTGGCCATTGTGGAAGACAGGGCACTGGAGTAGATGGACCATTGGTCTGACCCAGTATGACCAGTCTTATGTTCTTATGCGATGGGCTGGGTGATGCTTTCTGCTAAGATGGCTGATGCTGGTAGCTGGGTGTGGCTTTGTTTTTTGCCCCCTTCCTCTGCCTGCACAGTTCTCAGCTCTAGGATACCGCTGCTTCTGTAGGCCATGCAGCTGGATCCGCAGCCTTTAGCATTGCTTTTCCCCCTGCCCTGGGTCTGAGTTGTGTTGGGGGCAGGGGAGTGAGATGAAAACGCCTCTGTGTTTGGGTGAGGGCAGAAAAGGGAATGGCAGCAGCCAGTGGCAGGAGGGAGCAAATTGCATGAAAAAAAAGAGAAACGTTTGACTGGGCATCACGTGTCTGAAAGGCAGCAGGCCTAGGGGTTAGGCTGTGATCCCTCAGACCATTTCAATCTCTCCATTCCTGAGGTAGCTCTGCGAGGTCAAAAATATAAAATCAAAGGATGGTAGAAGGAGCCTGGCATGTGGTTGAAACTTGCCTGTAGTTCAATATTATTATTACTTTAACAGTAACGACTGGAGGTGCAAACTGAGACCAGAGCCCCATTGTGCTGAACACACACCCACACCACAGTGACTCACTAACTCTCTGAGGACATGTCTTCACTGCAATGTAATCCCTGGGCTAGTAGAACTCGTGTTAGCAGACCCTGGGTTTGTTAACCTGGGGTTTGAGAATCTACATTCATTTGTAACCCCAGGTTAGGGATTGCTGCACCCTGGGTCCCAAACTGCGGCTCCAGCATCTACATGGCATTATGTGGACCCCATTTCAACCACCCACATCCCAGAGCTCCTAGCATGCTCCCAAAATGTGACCACTTTAGCTGTTTGTTCATGGTGTAGTGTGGGGTCACTTGACCATCCAGAGGACAAAGAAACTCAGTCTTTTGGATAATTTTGGCTCACTCCCAGAGCAGAAGTCCAGTGGGCCTGCATCTACACTACAAACCAGTAAAGGGTTAGTGCAATTTGTGTGTAGATGGAAGGGGACTTAACTTGAGCATGAGTTCGAACCCTGGGCTTACATTGCAGTGTAGACGTACTGTGAGGTGACTGGTGCTTTGGAAATTCACTGTTGCAATTCGCCATGCCCAAAAGATTCAGCAGTGGCTAGTGATTTTGGTAGCCTCTGTTTATGGGTGCACAGCTTCAGTCCCCTCAGTCCTGATTTCCAGAAACTCCACCACTCCAGCTGAAGTCAATGAGAACTGTAAGTACTCAGCACTTAAGAAAATAAGGCTCAAGGTCTTTTACATTGAGATCCCAATAATAGTGGCATTCACAATCAGCAACTATCCTTGAAAATGTGTCTGTATATGTTTGGTCACCTAAACTACCTGCTCTTTAATTGTGTGGCTCCTAAACTCATAAAGAGTTGTGTGGGAGACTTGGTGTGAGTACTGAAGAAATATTATATCTGACTGAGCATTCATGACATTCTCTCTTTCAACAAACATAGCTTTGAATATTATATCACGCACACAAATGTCTCCCAACAAAACAGATGAGTTGGGCTGTAGATCTGATTGAAGCAAAATCACAAAATTTAATTGAATAAATATCTGTCAACGTTTTTGGACATTGAAATCAGACCTGGTTATTCCTCATGAATCCATTGTTGCAGTGTGAACTTTCCTCTTTTATTCAGTAATTCTAAACAATATTTAAATCACCCTCTTATATCTTACACTGAAAAACCAATTTTAAAGTATTTTATTATAGGCACAGGGGAGCAAATCATCATTTAATAACTGACATGGCCTTTTTATGCACATAAGGCCTCTATTCAGGAACATATCTCTCTTCAAAGCAGCACTTAAATACATGTTTAACTTTAAATATGTGCTTAAGCCCCATTGAAATCAAAGGGAGAGATACTTAAACATATGCCTAAGGACTTTCTGAATCAGAGCCAATGGGCAGGTCTACGCTACGGGGACAGGTCGATCTAAGCTTCACAATTTGAGTTACGTTAGTTGCATATCCCCTTACTCATCTCGTTCTGGTGGAGTACTGGAGTCAATGCCAGAGTGATAGTCTGTCGATCCAGCGGGTCTTCACTAGACCTGCTAAATTGTCCCCCAGTGGATTTATCACCGCAGCATTGATCTACCCTGTAGTGGAGACAAGCTCTATGTGTGCAGAGAAGTCATTGAAGGATTTGGTTGTCCTATTCTGACACCCTTTGGGGAAAAATGGGCCCTCAATTTTGTCTCTATTGCTCTCCTCAGGGAGTCCTTCACATCCTTGTTCCTCAAGCTGTAGATGAGGGGGTTCAGCATGGGGATCACCACTGTGTAGAACACGGAGGCCATTTTGTCTGTGTCCAACGAGTAGCTGGCGCTGGGTCGGAAATACATGAAGAGAATTGTCCCATGGGACATGGAGACAGCCATCAGGTGGGAGGTGCAGGTGTAGAAGGCTTGGTGCCTGCCCTCGGTGGAGCGGATCTGCAGCACAGTCACAATAACGAAGATGTATGAGATGAGGATGGTCACAGTGCTGATCACCTCAATCAGACTGCCAAAGAGGAAAACAAGCAGCTGATTGATAGAGGTGCCAGAAGAGGAGAGCTTTAGAAGTGGGTTGATATCACAGAAAAAATGATTCAGGATATTGGAGTTGCAATAGGATAATCTTAACAAACCGCTCGTGTGTGTCACGGAGTTCAGGAAGGCCCATAGATATGAACCAGCCACCAGCAGCAGGCAATGCTTTGGCGACATGATGACCATATACAGCAGTGGGTTACAGATGGCTACATAACGGTCATATGCCATTACTGCCAGCAGAAGGCACTCAGAGATGGCAAACAATATGAAGCTAAAATATTGAATGATGCACGCTGTATAGGAAATAGCTTTCCTCTCGGCTAAGAAGCTCCATCAGCATCTTGGGAGTGATGACTGTGGAGTAACAGACATCCACGAGAGACAAATTCTTGAGAAAGAAGTACATGGGGGTGTGAAGTTGGGGGTCGATCCTGATTAAAACCATCATCCCCAGATTCCACACCAGGGTGATAACATAGATCACTAGGAACACCACAAAGAGGGGGACCTGCAGCTCTGGATGATCTGTCACACTTGTGAGAATGAACTCGGTCACTGCCGTACAATTTCCTCCAGCCATTCATTCAGCCTTGGGTGCTAGCTGCGGGATCAGCCATAAAGAAAGGCCTTAGTTCTTATGCACATGGTGTATGCTAATATGAAGAACTGTGGTCATATGCGCAAAGACCCTTTGAGTCATGGAATGGAACCTGGAACAACTGGTGGGAAAACCCAGAACTCTTTCACTTCTTCTAAGGGAGAAAAAAATCCTTTATCTCTAGGAAAGTGCATTACGCTGCCATTTAATCTGATTTACACATTTTAACCCTAATTCCGCTGATATTTTAATTTCACTTATTAGTGTAGCCCCACAGACTCAGTGGAATGCCTCACGTGAATAACATTAAGGAATATGTTCAATTTTGTGGGACTGGTGCCTTAGACAGTAGTAGAAGCTGTGGATCTCCATTACACCTGGTAACAATAACATGGTTAGAAGGAACGCATAGTTTGCATCGCACTCTCTGGTTATTGGTTGACAGTTTCCCTCACTGAACTATGCCTCCATATTTTTAAATCACTGGCTACCAGGTAGTACACATTACGCACATACTTTCATTGAGAAAATATTTCAAAAATGGAGCTTCCAGATTTATCCTTTCTGGACACTACAGCCATGCTGACTAAATCCTGTAGCTTCTTGTTCTTCGGCTGCTGAAAAATTACCACACGTACACTTCTAATGATCAGACTAAAAGTGTGTAGCCGGGGTGAATATTTCTGAGAAAATTAACAACAGTGACATATTTTTAGAAACATATATTCATAATGATAAGAAAAAATATTCTATGTATAGATTGATCTTTTAACCTGTCTTTACAGAGATAAGAAACTGCCTGTAAACATGTTTCATCGTATGTCAATATCCTCAATGCATCTCTTGCCTCACCCCGTATCACAACAGTGATTGCCACATCACATAATTGTTAATTGTACTTAGCTCATGTTGTGCATTCCAGTTTGTGAAATTATGGGGATGGCTTGGTTCTCATTCATAACACCCTGGCAATGTAAAAGGTAGTGAACGTCTAGTGTGATCATCAAGTATGTATGTGTGGTATGTTTTTTGTGGCCAAAGATCAAGAAAATGTGTGTGTGTGTGTGTGTGTGTGTGTGTGTGTGTGTGTGTGTGTGTGTGTATACATATTCATACACATGACATACATACACACATGTGTCATTTATTTCTTTATCCAGTCTTTGATTTTGGCCAACTAGCAAGTCAATCAGTCGGCATTCAGACAAATATTACAAATAAAATGATTAGTCAACTTCAAAGGCAGCTTGCTTAATATGTACTTCTACAGAAGGTACCAAGGAAGAAGGACTTGACTTCTTTCATCAAATGCATCCAAGCAAAGAAAAATAGGTCAGGTAGGGCTTAATCCTCAGCTATGTATGTGTGGTATGTTTTTTTTGTGGCCAAAGATCAAGAAAAAGTGTGTGTGTGTGTGTGTACATATTCATATATATGCAGTACAAACACATACCTGTCATTTATTTCTTTACACACTCTTTGGTTTTGGCCAAATAGCATGTCAGTCAGTCAGCATTCAGACAAATATTACAAATAAGTGGGCTGTAGTCCACAAAACCTTACACTCAAATACATTTGTTAGTCTCTAAGGTGCTACAAGTACTCCTGTTCTTTTTGCGGATATAGACTATCACGGCTGCTACTCTGAAACAAATAAAATAATTATTCAACTTCAAAGGCAGCTTGCTTAACATGCAGTTCTACAGAAGATAGAAAGGAAGAAGAACTTGACTTCTTTCATCAAACACATCCAAGCAAAGAACAATAGGCCATTTAGGGCTTGATCCTGCATGGATCTGAGCATTCTTCCCTCAGTCCAGCAGAACATTTAAGCAGGTGCATAACTTTTCATAGAATCACAGAAACATAGGACCTGAAGAGGTCATCTAGTCCATCCCCCAGTGCTTCTAAACCTTTCATCATTTTTATTGCTCTCCTCTGGGCTGTCTCCAATCTAGCTCCATCTTTTCTGAAGTGGAACACCCAGAATTTTCAGCAGGTTGCTTTCAATGGGGCTGCTTACATTCTTCAAATTGCTTAAAATTAAGCATGTGCTTATATGTTTTCTTGGATTGGGGCTAACATGCTCAGTACCTTGCTGGTCTGAGCTCTTCTTCTGGATGAGCTGAGAAGTTGGGAAATGTCTGTAGATCCTAGGAGTGCTGTTAAGAAGAAACTGGAGGAATCTGACAGCTTTATATGGCATAGTGTATGGATGTGGATGCTTAAGGAATATGAAACATCATGTTTCACGACTTACACAAATCTCTAACTATTAGAGATCAGGGCGAGATGTGGGAAGGGCTGACTATTCCACACCTGCCCATTGAAGGTTAATAAACCTTCTTTTGCAGCATCTGGTACTGGCCACTATGAGAGACAAAAGACCAGATGGAGCTCAAATCTGATCCAATCTGGTAATTTCTGTGTGTTTTTTCATTGTTTCATAAAAAGAATGGTGAATCCAAATGCTTCTGCAGACCAGATTCCTTCTAAAGAGAGAATCTGAACCAGAGCTCAGCTAGTTACATTACAGCAAACTTCTGCTAAGCTATTTCCTACCCCACTTTTAAAGGAAGTGCAGGATTGATGACCATAAATAAATTTTTAATGCTAAAAGCGCTCTCCTGCCTGTTTACAGATCTCAGATCCTAAAAAACATCATCTATCTATCTATGTGCAAGCAAAAAGTGCTCTCAAAAGAGGCTGTAGAATTCCCCTCTATATAATTCAAGGAAAGATGGAGTTAAAAACATCAGAGAAAAGACTAATGTAAACACATTCTACATAGCGCTCAGTAGAGCATCTGAGCTGACCATATCAATGAAAGCCCATTCGATTCACAGAAATGATTTATTTTCATTGGACTGAGCCTTTGTAGACATTGTCTCTGCTCGGCAAAGGAGTGATGTTCTACAAAGTGTTAATGAACATGCATTCCAACCTGCCGTGCTCAACACAACCAAACCTCCACATAGCACTCAGAGAAAGAGCTGAGCCTTACACTGTGCCTTGAAAACTCAAGAGTTTGGACGTGTGTACCCAGGGAAAAGACCTTCAGGTTTAGAAGACTTCCCCGTGAGAATGCTCGAGCATTACTCCTCACATATTTAATCTTGGCCCCATTGAAGTCTATGGCAAAATTACCATTGGTTTCAAGGGCCCAGGATTCCCTCTTAGGTGTAATATCTTCTGCAATTTAGTGGACAGCTGCATTTGGCAGTAGCTGTGCTTGGGCTGAGTTTCTCATGGTAGAGGTCCACTCCAAAAGGTATGGACTATAAGAGACAATTCATGTGAAAGACTCAGAACAATCTCCTTTCTGTTCCCACATGGCTGCATTATAGATTCAAATAATCAACAAGCTGACTTCTACAAATTTCTGCCTTGGGCAAGATGACCTGAAAAGTGCTATTACCTGATGTAACTAACAAAAGGAGATTTCAGTTCTATTGTAGTGGAAATAATGTTCACTCCTACTTTCTGAGAGATGTCTTCTTTCTTGATTTCAAAGTATAGGATGGAAGTGTGTTTATGTTTGGCATAGCATCATTTGGGAGAGGATCCCTGTAGCACCTTTGAGCTCCGATCATCAACACAAGCACAGGCAGACTCATAAAAATACAGCATATTTCTCTAGGGGACAGGGGATAATCACATGTAGATGCATTATCTTTAAAAGTTTTATGAAGGCTTTTTCCACTGGGGGGATATGAGCTCTGTGGCTGATGTAGAACCCATCCCAGCACCTGCTATAGGAGGCAGGTTGGAGCAATCTAGGGGAAGGACAGGGTGTGGCCAGACTGCACTATTTTGTGATTCTACTGTGCTGGTGTAGTTACCCTGAGCAGGTTTAACGTCATTCTCATCACTGATTCCCAAGAGGCTATAACAGTGTGGGGAGAGCATGACTTGGTCACTGGCATGCAGCATCTGCTCCAGCAATGGTACCTGTCATGTTCCATCATGTTTACAGGAACAGAGTACTATTTGCAATGTATGATGCTGGTTTTCCAATTGATTTGAATTCTGAGAGCATGACCTTGTGTCTGTGAAACTTCACAGCTGAATTAAATGTGATTTAGGGATGGTTCTGAACCACCACCTTCCAACCAGATTGGAGTCTAGAACTTGATATACCAGGAAAGCTGTTGCGTGCACAAATTCAAGGTTCCTGTTTGGCCCTGGCTGAGGAGCTGTCTCCTCCCAAACCCCACTTCTCCCCTGCTCATGGCCTCGTCCCAAGCACCTCTCATGTCTGAGTGGTCCTGCAGCACCCTGCCATCCATCTTTCCCTCCTCCGGGCTCCAGAGCTGCACTCACAACAGATCACTCTTGCCGACCCCTCCAGCGGGGTTTTATTTATTTTCCAAGAGACAAACCAAAACGAGAAGAACAGCATAAGGCAATTTTGTTGCTGGCCTTAGTCTCTGCTCTCTGAGTCTTTCCTCCAAGGTTATTGCCAAACTCTCTCTCTCTAGCCATCCTTGCTGCTCCTTCCTTTCTCTGCAGCTCTTGCAACTCTCTCAGACACTTCCTCTTCTGCTCCCTGCTGATCAGTAAATGAATCAGCTGATCCCTGTTCAGGTGGGCCTTCTGAGCCGCGAGGACTGGCTGATCTCAGGCCTCCAGTGTTCATAATGCCAAGTCACTCCATGACAGGGCTATTTACAGAGACAGGCCATAATCGAAAATCTGGTACTTTTCTACATCACCTCCCTCCCTCTCTGTTTTACCAGTACAGCTAGCACCAATGCCACGTGTGTTTCGTTCTCCCATTCCATTCTTCGTGTGTTTACATATTGCTCCTTCTGCATGGAACATCCTCACCACACAAGTTCCCCAATCCATCACCCTTTCTTTAATAATAATAATAATAATAATTCATAATAAATAAATGACTATTCCTCAAAAGAAAGAAAGAAAGTCCTAGTTCTTACATATCCTGCTTTCTTTGTATGTGTCAGTCTTCCTTAGATCTTAGGGGCTTTGTACCAGGGAGTGTCCTTACTTTCTCTGTCTTCTAAAGTGCACACTATTGACACTGACCAGATAAATAATGGAGACATCACACACACACAAAAATAACCAAACCCTTTGTCATAAAGACTGTTCTCATGAGTAAAGCAAGCTATAAACATTAGGAAACACACAGAGGACTAAAAGGCTGCCAAGTGAATCACTCTCAAGTTAGGAAATCCCAGAATGAGCATTTCCTATGCAACAGGAAATGTTGATGCTCTGGTGTATTTGTGGTTGTGTTAAAATTGAATACTGGGACTTTAAATGTTGGGCAGGGTTCCTGGACATGCTTGTATGCTAGGGAGCTCGGTAGGGCAGCGCACAATCGGAGCGTAGCAGCAGCCAGTCAGCAGGTACCCAGTGAGTTGTGCCTCTCTGTTATAGGCAGTAGCCTACTTTCTCTCACTTTGAGTTTTGGGTTCTTACGTATTATTGTTCTGGCTCCTAAGAAACAAATTAGCGAGACTTTGCGAACGTCCAGCAAGAGTCTTTTGTTTTCTCTAACTTGTCTGCTTGTGTGCCACAAAACATGAAAGGCACAATCTCATCCAAAATAAAATAAACTTATGAAGCCAAATGTCCTTTTGAAACAAAAAAATGGAACCATTTCATTCTGTTAACATTGATCTTACTGAAGCACTTCACTTTTCCTTTCGCTTTCACAGGGAGGAGCCTAAATTAAGTTTCCCTAAATCCATGATTAGAATAGTGATGCAAAGCCTTACTAGAAGCCAAGCAGCTCGGAAAGAATGGGATGATCACAATACAGTAGAACCCTGTTTATCTAACCCTCCATTATCTGGTTCTCTGTATTAACCCACCAGCGCACACAGATCCAGAAGTGAGCAATCTCTCTTATGGTTCCTAGATGGCGCTGCAGCCTGGCCCTTTCCCATTCATCCAATTATCTGACGTTTTGGTTAACCAATCTGGCCCTGGTCCCAATTCGAAGGGATACAGGGGGTTCTTCTCTCCTTGTGAGCGATCGTTTGAGGCAGTGGATGTGCTGCTGGTGTTATTCCTTGTGGAAAAGTACACACTGTAAAACTGATGGGAGGGGCCTTCTGAGAGGGTCGGGAGGGGTCACACAGTTACCTGCCATGTACACAGGCCCCACAGCAGGGACGCACCTTGGACTGTGCATATAAACAGACTAAACATGCGTCACAACAGTGAAGCAGTTGTCAAGATGATATTCTGTGCAGAGGATTGTAAGACAGCCCCTGTACCTGATCTGAGGCCTGAATGCCATAGGGATATCCCACTCGAGAGCTTTGAGGTGTGTGAAGAGGTCACTTGAAGTGAAAAGACGGTGGTCATGGCTGTGCTGCAAAGTCACCGGCAGGTATTATCAAGCAGGCCAGGCCTGACTCACAAAAGATAGGGGATGTGCTGCTGCTTCCGGGAGACACATGAAGACAAGGCACTCGCGTTTTTGTCGCTCTTATCTGGACTCTCTGCAATTTGTCCACAAACTAGGAATAAACTCTGATTACGTTCAATAACCAGCATTCTTGTTGAAATCAGTAAGATTACATTCACAGTGATTCACTGTATCTTAACTGAGGAGATATGAATGAAGAGCAAAGTTAAGCAGTGGGAGCTGAATTAAAACTATGGGTGAGACCCTCATGCCTCCTCTGGCTTCTTGCACCTTCTAAAACTGGAGTTCTGCAGTGGGGAAGCAGAGGAAGCAAATGAGTTTGGAAAAGCTTCCACCTCCAAAGGAAAGGACCCTAATGAATACTAAGTAAAACATCTCCATCTCTCCCGTGCTCACATGCAGTATCTTATCATCCTGTATAACCTACGGCTACAAATCTCTATAATTTACCGTGAGTGAGTGGAGATCGTGGGAGGAGCAGCCTGTCCTTCTCAGAAGATAATTCTTTAGCAGAGTCGTAAAGCAGCTTCCTAGGGAATACCCACTGATCTCCACCTAAAGGGCCACAATGAATTGCAGGTCAAACTGCATCAAGAAAGATGGTTCCCCTGGAAGCTAGGTGAGTCCAGATGTTCCTGTTCCTTCTCCTGCATCAAACTAAGAAGAAAACTCAACTATGCAAGAGAGATTTCATTCCATTATCAGTGTGTATCCACTCAAACCCATGAGACCTTCCATGGGGGCAGAGAATAGTGCACTGGGGAAGCCCATTCCATATTGCACTGTCTATACTCACAATCTTCTCTCTCCAGGGCTGTCAACTGGGAATATTTAACCAGCACAAAATTTACTCTGGGAAATTTTAAATGGAAAGGTTTGATATTCAAATAAATGAAGCACATTTTTTGAAAAAAAAGAAAAAACCTTCCATTAAACAAGATTCTGTAAAACCAAGGGGCAATTTTAAGCAGACTATTTTCATCTTCATATGCACAGCATGTGACACCTTTTAACTCCATAGAGCACAATGGACCAGACACTCAGTTGATATAAATCACCATAGCTCTGCTGATGCTGTTGGATCTGTGACAACTGACACCAGGTGATGATCTATCCTGATATTCCCAAACTCTGACATGCAGCGGTCAGGATAGTTTAGGCAGTTGGTCCCATTTCACTGCAAGTTATTTTGTGAGAGAAAATGAAGACAACATTTTGAGGTCAAAAGCATCAGCACTTTGAAAACAGAAAAACAGTCTTTTCTCTTGGTAGACAGAATGGATTTTGGAGCTTTCCTCGGGTATTAGAACAGCAAGAAAAATAGCCCACTCACCTTAGTCTTTGCCCTCTAATGTTAAAACTTCTTGCAAGACAGATCTCTCTTTCTTGAACTCAAATGGATTGTGTAAGGGGTAACTGGAGGTGGGGTTTATTTGTTCTGCCAACACGAGAGAACAGAATTCATAGAATAGCAGGGTTGGAAGGGACCTCAGGAGGTATCTAGTCCAACCCCCTGCTCAAAGCAGGACCCATCCCCAGACAGAATTTTACCTCTATTCCCTAGATAGCCTCCTCAAAGATTGAACTTACAATACTAGGTTTAGCAGGCCAATGCTCAAACCACTGAGCTATCCCTCCTGAATCTCAGGTCAGGCACAAGTGGGGTGAGTGTGTCGTTAAAATACCAGTTGCGTCTCTCGGCAGCAGGAGGTAGTTAGACACCAATATGTGGTCTTCTTCAAGTTCTTAGACATGTTGATGCTTCTCTTTGTCTTTCCCTCTGTTTTATGCAGTTCATCACTCTGAAAATCCCGCCTAGCAAGAAGCACGTCCAATCACAAATACACTTAGAGGAGCAAGGCAAGATTTTAATCAATATCTGCCAGGATTCGACCTGTGAACAGTTTCTTTCAGAGCAGCAGGACTAGACATCTGGATGTCACACAGCCAAAGGGTAAGGAACATTCTGCTGCTCAGCGCTGAGCGAGAAGGATCATTTGCAGCAGCAGCATGAAAGGGTCCAAGAGTCCAGTAAAAAGTCAGGAAATGCACCTGCACATGCCCATCCGATTCAGATCTCGATTGGGCATTGTCAGTTGGCCCTCAGCAAAGAGCCTGTCATGCCACGTGCCATTTAGCTGAGCCCTGACGGGATCCTTATCAGGCAGGATAACGAGGGTGATGCTGCAGCTGGGAACAGGGAAGATCCTGCCAATGTCCCTGAAGGCCAGGATGTGACCTCACATTAGATCAGGGGGCCAGTTTGGAGAAGATAGCATGAAAACTCTGCAGAGGGGGATGTGCCTGGCCAGAGACTGGAAGTCCAGGTGGTTATTGTGACTCTCTAATCTCTCTCTCCCACTGTTTTCTAGAGAAATTGGACTTTCAACACTGAGGATTTTGTAGGTTATGGCCAAATAATTTACTGTCCTGGATATTACGACCTGCATTGCTGTGTGTGTGTCTGGGGGGGTAGTGCAGATGCTACAACATTTGCATGGCCTCCTCTTCCTTCCCCTCCCCTCCACCAGCCTCTGCTGGGCACAATGCCAGGTGGATGCAGAGCACTAGGGGAAAAGGTTTTTGGAAAAGGCAGCTTTGCTGTTTATCCAAGAGTTCAGAGTATGGGCTGTATGGCTTGTGCTGAAGCCCAAAGTCTGTAGCAAGTTCACAACTAGAAATCAGAGCCCCTCTGTCCATTTCACCGCAGGCAGGCAGGTGGGGGTGGAGGAGTTCAAACACGGCTTGGATCAATGCTCTCCATCCTAGCTCAGACTTTGGTTGCTTCCCTTCATTTCTCCCCAGTCCTGGTAGCTTATTCTGGGAAGTTTCTCAGGCAGCAGGAATTCTCCGTGGCCTTTCAGGAGAACAGGGAGTGCAAACCTGCTTGGGCCTCCATAAGAGCCAGGTCCCTACCACATTCAGGGCTCATTTTGACTAGTTTACAAACCCTCTGTCCTTGAAATTGACCAACGTCACCATTTCGATGTTTCCACCTGACATTTCCTAGTATTGTAACCATGGGGGTCCTGACCAAACTGGGAGAATGGGGGAGTTCAGAGGTAGTTGTGGGGGAGTCACAGCATTGTCACCCTCACTTGTGTGCTGCCTTCAGACCTGGGCTCCAAGGACAGCAGCCAGCAACCTTTCTGAAGCTAGAGGAGGTTCCCAGATATGCAGGTGGGGCCCTGCTGTTGTCAGAACCTCAGCTCCTACCAACTACTTGGGAGTACCTCGGCTCCTACCATTTGGGGGCATCCAGAGAAATGGACCCCCTGAGCCCAGAAGGAACGGCAAGGGAAGCCCCTGAACCCCCTCTGCAGATGCCTGGCAGAAGCCCCAGGCCCAGGCACCCAGAGCACCGGCAGGAGTGGGGAGGGGCATGAAAGCCCTTAGCCCAGTGCCCCAGCACTGGCTGCAGCCACAGGGGGCCAGAAGCTCTGAGTCCCGACAACCAGAAACATGACTGGAGCAAAAGCTGCCAAGGCCAAAGCCCTGAGCCCAACATTGGGCCAATGCAGCGCACTCACTTCTGCATTGCTTCTGCAGGTGCATCTGATATCCCCAGGAGCAGCGCCAGGGTTTCTGGCACCCTAGCCAGAATTTGGGGGGCGGCATCTTGTTCGCTCCGCACAGGATGCATGGGAGCTTCCGGTTCCACTCCCCAGAAGAACCCTCTGCCAAAATGCCTCAGGTGACAGCGGCAGTCTTTGAGCTGCTCAATTGCCTGCCGCTGTTTTCCATGGCACATCGGCGGAGGGTCCTTCTTTGGCGGTGCGATGAGAGCAGAACTGGAGGCTGCCGTGTGCCCCGTGGGGAGCGCACAAAATGCTGCCCCCCAAATCCTGGCACCCTAAGCGACTGCCCTAGGGTCGCCTAATGGAAGTGCCGGCCCTGGATATCCCCCCGGGGAGGAAGTCCTGTCCCTAGCCTGGCAGAGAAAGAACTAGGAGGCCCCTACTGGGTTCTCCTGGCTGGGGAGCACCCAGAAGGACGGGGAGAGATGGAGTCTCTGTTTCCTGGTGTCTTCACGTCACAACTGCCTGTCATTCTGGAAGGTGCCTTTTAGTGAAATAAAAGTAATTGGGCTTCATATGGTGCAGAGTGTGTAAAATTTCATAGCCTGTGAAATAGAGGCCAGATTAGGAGATTGAATCATTTCATAACCTCTATGAAAAGCTCAGTGTGGGGTGCAGAACAGACTCTGCTGTTTTACTGGGTATCCTGCTTGCTCCCTAGAATCAATAATGAGCAAGTGGGGTGATCTGGGGTGCAGCTCAAACATCCAGCTGGGCTGGCCAGGGGCAGACTTCAGGCCTGCAAGGGAAAGGTGGGTGCAGCAGTGACTTCACAAAGGCCTTTGGCAGAAACTTAGCCAATTGGGCAAAGATGATGAGGCGGCTGTGACCTCACAGAGCTCCCTTGACAACAGCCAGGTAGGACAGGGATGCGGGACAGGGGGAACCTCGGAGAGCCCTGTAGCCTTGCTGCAGCAAGCCTCCATCTCATGGTCTCTCACTGAGAACCAGGAGACATTGGTGTGCAGGAGATTCAGTGCGTGTGTTTGTCATTCCCGTGTGGATTTTTTTCAAAGACATTGTCATCTGTGTAGAAGGTAAGAAAAAATATAGGCGCTAGATATAGATACAAGATAAGGGACTCTATCCTAGCAGATTCAAAGGCATCACCACCCTCCTAGTGAAAATGTTTTTGCTAATATCCAATCCTTCCACACTGCAACTTGAGAGCATTGCTCCTGGTTCTGTCTTCTGCCAGCTCTAAGATTTCATGAGAATCAATCTTTCATTAGGAAAATAATTCAAAATGCAAATACAAAAAACTTGGAGGGAAATCAACCCATCCTGATCTTTAGTGTCTGGGAGTGTGGGCCTTGGTGGCCAGACTGAGACTTTCCTGGGCAAGTAACACCCAGGAAGCCAGTAAAATACTTCCAGTTCTCTTAGCATCCAAGCCTCTCTAATCCAAGGAACACCTGAGGGCTGCGAGAGACAGAGGGGTGCTTAGAATGTCTAACACATGACTGAAAATATATAGATGTGTTATTGGCTTTGCTTGGGGGACAAGTAAGAAATCCGTTGGGATTCTTGCCTCAAACAACAATTGCCCATTGTCTTTTAGAGCATGAGGGCCCTAACACGCCTGACTTGCTCAAATCTCTCTCCTGCTAGGGCTGAGAGAATTTTCTCCATCCCCCATGATACCAAGGGAAAGAGATAAGAAGTGACCTCTCTTTGGTCACAAATCAAGGTCATGCCAGAGCTAGAAAGAGAAGTATAAGAAAGAAGTTGTATCAAAATGTTTTGCATTTCAAACTAACTGATTTCTTAAACAAAGGCAATTTGATATGTGGTTAGTGAACTGAAATGATCCATTCTTGTCTCCACGTGTTTCTAGACTGATGAGCCAGTAGATCTATCCCCTAGTTTTTATCCATAGATTGAGGGAGGAAAACAAGTTTGCCTGTTTTGTGAATTCCCAATGGCTTTCTTGAATTTCAACAAACTAGTCGATTGAACCGAACAATTTGAATAAACTGAAAGGCAGACAATATTTTCGGCCCCTTGCAAGGAAGCTACTGCTGCCCAAAGCTGGGTTAGCATTTCAGCTAACTTTGTCTCCAGGGCCTTAGCTATCACCTCAGTGGTGTGACTGTCTGTAAACTTGGCAGTGAACATGTTCTATTGAATGTTATTTTTTCTCTTCCTATTTAAATTATTTCAAAGATTGTCATAAACTTGGCCCTTATCAGAGGTTGTCAATTTGAAATGTAATTTTGACAGTGAGGGAGACAAGCCACTGGAACAAATTACCCAGTGGAGTGGTGGAGTCTCTGTTTCCTGGTGTCTTACCATCATAACTGGTTGGGAAGGTGCCTTTTAGTGAATCACAAGCAATTGGGCTTAATGGGGTGCTAAGAGTGTGAAATTTCATAGCCTGTGAAATAGAGGCCAGATTCGGAGATCGAATTGAAAAGCTCAATGTGGGGTGCAGAACAGACTCTGCTGTTTTACTGAATATCCTGTTTGCTCCCCAGAATCAATAATGAGCAAGTGGGGTGATCCGGGGTGCAGCTCAAACATCCAGCTGGGCTGGCCAGGGGCACATATCAGGCCTGCCAGGGAAAAGTGGGTGCGGCAGTGACTTCACAAAGGCCATTGGCAGGAACTCAGCCTTTTGGGCAAAGATGATGAGGCGTCTGTGACCTCACAGAGCTCCCTTGCCAACAGCCAGGCAGAACAGGGATGCAGGACAGGGGGAACCTCGGAGAGCCCTGTAGCCTTGCTGCAGCAAGCCTCCATCTTCACTTCACCAGATAAAGGTTATCAGCAGACAATGGCTGGAAGTGGAAGCTAGACCAATACACACTGGAAATAAGGCGAGGAGCATTTTTAACATCAGAGTTTAGAGCAATTCACTGAGGGTTGTGCTGGATTTTCCACAACTGGCCTATTTTAAAATCAAGCTTGGGTGTTTTACTAAAAAATCTGCTCTAATTCCTATGGGAATTATTTTGAGGCACATTCTATGGCTGAAGTGAAACCGAATGTCAGATGACAGTGGTTTCCTCTGGGCTTGGAATTTTGCTTCCCTCTTCCTCCTTCCCTCTTGTCCCTTTTTCTCAATTGGAAAACAGGCCACCAGAAAAGCCTGATTTCCACCCGTGCCCCTTCCATTAGTGCTGTCAGCTGAAGGGCATTGTGACTTGACAGTGAATTCAGCCAGTCAGTGCTAACTCTCCACAGGTGATTTGCATAAATCAGTAAATGCACCTGCAGGTTTCCGTGGGAGCGATGCCCAAGGCAGGGCTCAGGCTTTGGGTTTATGCTCAGGGTTAGTGGAGTCAGGGAGCGACAGGTGGCTGAGTTACCTCTGGTGTCACAATGTTACTGCTCAGGTTCCTCTGCCTGCTGCAGCACCTGGGCAGTGACTGGCAAGGGGAAGGTTTTGTGGATTTGAACCCAGGAAGTGCAGAAGAGGAATGGCTTAGACAGTTTGGCAGTAAAATGTAGGTTTTGTGGCAATATCCTGTGCGATTGCTGCTGGATCCGGGACGGAGACAGCATTCCTACCACCTCTTAGCTGGGCCTCCATAAAAGAGACCAGGTAGAGTTTTTCACACTTGTTTGTTTAAGACTGAGCAAATAAGGCCCAACAAATTCCTGCTAGGATGAATTTTGCTGCCTCCCTGCCTTGACTAGGACACAAGCAGTTTCTGATTCTCTGAGATGAAGTAGTTCTTCTAAAATCAAGGGCAAAACCAATCGATGGCTTCTTCACAACCTAACCCCCCTCCAGATATTTTTTTTTATTTAAACTGGGTTTTTTAAATTTATATTGAAAAAACAATTTTAAACATATCAAGTATAAAATGTGAAACGATGACAAGTGATGTTAAGGCCTCTAGTTGCTCCAGCCTATTAAAGTAATTTAAATAAATATCTATATGAAGAAGTCCATGTTTTCTGCCAAGTGTCAGAGGAAGTCAAAGCACTGAACTGTTGGAAGTCATTGCCTAAGCATCTGGGGGTCCAGAAGTTATTGAAACACTCAGCCAGATTTTGGCAGCTCTAGCCTCTTCTGAGGGTGCAGAAAGAATATTTTCTTCATTCCAGTTGATGCAGCTACTTCATTCAAATGTAATAAACTGATTGGGAGGTTGAAAAAGGATGAAGGCTTCTTTTCCTCTTGTGATACATGAATAAACGCTAGAGAGGAGGAGATGTGAGCTACTGCTGCTAAAATCTGGAAGGACATTATGAGCAGGAACACTCAGTTCAGTGCATGAACTAGAGATACTTCTTTACCTCAGTTTGTTTGAAATGAAAACAAATAGTTCAGTCAACCTTTTTGTTTGTATGTATCCTGGAAAACCAGCAAGTCAACATGTTTGAATGGATCCCTATTCCCAGAGTCATAGAAGACTAGGGCTGGAACAGACCTCAGGTGGTATCTAGTCCAATCCCCTGCTGCAGGCAGGACCAACCCCAACTTCATCATCCCAGCCAGGGCTTTGTCAAGCTGACCTTTAAAAACCTGAAAGGATGGAGATTCCACCACCTCCCTAGGTAACCCATTCCAGGGCTTCACTACCCTCCTAGTGAACTAGTGTTTCCTAACAGCCAAGCTAAGCCGTCCACAGTGCAACTTGAGACCATTGCTCTGTGTTCTGTCATCGGCCACCACTAAGAATTTCATGAGAATCCAATCTCTCATTAGGAAAATAACTCAAAAACTCAACTACAAAACATTTGGAATGAAATCAATGCACCCTGACCTGTAGTGTCTGGGGATATGGGCCTCTGAGGCTAGCCTGAGACCCTCCTTGGCTAGAACCACCCAGTGAGCCAGTAACAATATCCAATCCTGTTACCGTCCAAGCCTCCATAATGCAAGGAAGAGCTGGGGGCTGCGGGAGGCAGAGAGGTGTTGAGAAGGTCTAACTCATGCTTGCCAACCCAGAGATGTGTTACTGGCTTTGGATGGGGGACAAGGAGCAAATCCGTCAGTCACTACAACAGGTCACAATTGGAGCCAGGGAGACTGGGAATCGAGTCCTGCTGGCACTTCCCAGCTCTGGCTTTCTGGAGGAGGAGGAGGAAGACACCAGCTCCCCTAGCTGACCCTGAGGCACCTTCTGGGCCCGAATGGAGGTGGCCCCCGTACAGCTAAAAAGTGTCCCAGGAGCGTTCAGCTATTGGCATTGTATTGTTTTCACAGCCAGTTTTGGTCTCTGGTTTCTACCCTTTGCCCTGCTGGCAGGGCATTCTGCAGCACCCGTTGCAGGCCACCTGGGTGCAGGAGATCGAGGAGGGTGAAGGGAGGAGCAACCCTGAGCATCTGCCATCCTGCTCCATCCAATTTAGAACAAGTAAGTGGAGTTCTCCAGAGCCATCCCCAGTGTTTGTGGGAATATCCCAGCACTAGGGCTCCCAGCCCGTCTCTTGTCAGGGTTTGTTCTCCAGGTTGAGGGTTCCTGTGCAGTGGGGTGGGATGTGTCGGGAGGAGAAATTGCCTCAGCAGAGGGGAGGTAGGCAAGGGAGCAGGCAGGCTCGTTAATGAAAGGCTGCTTTGAAGTCAGACTTATGGCTGCTCCCCACTCAGTTCCAGGATGGAGCGAATAAGGCGGATGCTCAGGAGGAAGGCCGGGCAGGTGGCTCCAGAGCCAACAGGAAACACTAGCCAGCCTTATGAGGAGGAGAGCGGCCCCTCTGTCCCCGCGGGTGAGGAAGAGGCTTCTGGGCAGGGGAAAACAAGGCGCTGCATTGCGTGCTGGAGAAGGAAGATACCAGCTCCCCTAGCTGACCCTGAGGCACCTTCTGGGCCGAAATGGAGGTGGCCCGGGGTTCAGCTATGGAGCAGAGAGCCAGGAGAGGGCAGGAGCCGGGGAAGGCAGCTCTGGAGCTTCCTTCGCAGGAAGCCAAGAAGCCAGGAGCTGCGCCCCAGGGCCCAGCAGGAGCCGTCCACGACCACGGCATCTGAGGAGCCCTGCGCCAGCCCGACCCTGGCCCCAGAGGATCCTCCCGCCATTACCACTCTGGCGACTGAGGAGTCTCCTGCCAGCCCAGAGCAGGAGTTGAGCGACTGCGAAACAAACAACAGCAGCTTCGCCTACTCCTGCGGGGCCAGCAGCTCCTCCATGAGGTCTGGTAGCCATGAGATTGAAGGCTCCCTCTTTAGAGGTGAGGGGAGGAGACCCAGGGGAAAGGGAGGAGGACTGGGGCGGTGGGGGACTAGTAACACCCTGTGCCCATCGGCTCGCCAAGGCACCGGGACTGACCCATATGAGCCCCACTGACACCAGTGGGAGTGGCACAGCTATGCCCCATGGCAGGGGATGCAGGGCGGAGTCGGGGAGCTCCAGCCTCCCCTAATCATATTGGGGGGGGGCTGACTGCCATGCAGCCCTGAGGCTGATGGGGCTGAGGGCGTCTCTGGGTGGGGCAGGGTGGGGCCCTCACTGCCATGTGGCTCCTTACAGAGAAAGGGGAAACATGGAGCCTTCTCTGTCCACTGCACCCCCCCAGCAGCAGAAGGGATTAAACTTTCTCCTTCCCTCCCTGGTGCAGACACCCCCAGTGCCCAGGTGTCGTGGGCTGAGGAGGAGGAGGAGGAGGAGGAGAAGGGGGAGGAGGTTTTGTCCCCCATCACGGTGATCCAGCAGCACCTCCAGGGCAGAGCTGAGGTACAAAAATCCCCCAGCTGCGCTGCCACCTAGTCTGTCCTGCTCCTTGTTCCATCTCCACCCAGGCAGGGGGGTCTTGTCCCAGAGAATCCCTCACCCACAATGGGGGGACACATCCCCTCTGTTATCTGGCACCCCAAAGTGGGGACATTTGTCCCACACAGGCCAAGGTTTCCGCTCCCCGCAGATACTATCCCAGTTACAACCCCTGTCTGTGCAAGGCGACACTGGTTTCGGGAAGGGGGCGGCTTTCCCTGTCCAAGCCCATGGAGGTCCTGAGCCCTGGAGCTGGTTTGGGTTGGGTTGGGCGGGGAGGTCCCTATGTAACAGGCTCTCTCTGTCCCCCCACCACACTCCTAGCTGGTGGCGGACGTGGCCAAACAGCTCCGCTTCCTCCACGCTGTGCGGTGCCTCTGCGTCTCGGCCCAGAAGCAGGGGCAGGACACCCTGGAGCCCCTGGTCTCCAAAGCAGCCCTCGTGGAGAGCATTGCGGTGAGTGGGGCCCCGTGCCCGGCCCCTGGGGCGAGGGAGCCAGATATAGGAGGAAGCGTTAGTGGGGCCGGAGCGGGAAGCAGAAGACGGGGGTTCCTGGGGCGGAGGGCTGAGGAGCAGGGAAGGGGATAATTGTGACACTGATGGGGAGCTGGAAGTGGGAGAGGGGAGGGCAGAGTTGGGGGAAGAGGGGGAAAGAAGTTTGACGGATGGGAGGAATGAGGGGGCCCAGCTGGTTGGGGGTGGGGGTAACGCTGGCTGTTTCTGCAGAGCACTTTGGGCTCCTCCTGGGGAAGTGCCAGTGCGTCTGCAGGGCCTGAGTCTCACATGCAGTTTTGTTTCCTTGGGGTCTCCCAGGAGCTGATTGAAAATCCCTCTGGTCCATCAGAGCCAAGCTTCATCATACCCAGCTCCATGGCCACAGTCGGCAGCCTCAGGTAAGGGGACCCTCCCATCCAGCTGCACTAACCCTGGTGCTGACCGGGCCCAGAGCCAGGAGTCACAGCTCCTCCCCCGCCTGGGTTACCCTTGGCTGTGGCTGTTCCCATCCCCCAGCAGAACCCTGTAGAACTAAGGCCTCTCTGCTTAGACCCACTGTTGCGGGGAAGAGGAACCCCAATAGAAACAAGGTCCCTCCTTTGAGACTCCCTCTGCTGGGTAATGGGACCCTGCAGAAAGAAGCCCCCTTCTCTGAGACCGACCTCAGCTTAGATGATGACTCTTTCTCTCCCCCTCTCTCTGAATTAGGGAGATGAGTGTGAAAGTGCCAGGGAAATTGGCTGCTTTATCTCAGAGCCCTTCTCTGTCCCCCAGCCCAGGGAAATCAGCACACCCCCGTATGGGGCAGCCAGCTCGTGAGGGGACAGAAACGGAACTGTTGAGACACATGGAGGGAAAGAGCCCATCATGAGGGCAGAGGCAGGAGCAGGCACCACAGGGGACGGACACAAAGCTTGTAGGATGTCACCAGTTGGGTAGCCAGGGCCAAATCTTGACTTCAGTGGGTGTGGGGGGTTCTCAGTATTAGACACCCCCATGAACAGGCACCCACTCCCAGAGCACAATGACTGGAAGGGTCACATGATTACTGTGATGGCTGAAACAAATCCCCCTTCTGGTACTAATCTGTCTGGCACGGACCTTGTGATTCCACTGGGCCGTGGATGCCACGAGGAGCCTGGCCAGTGTGCACCCAGAAGGAAAGAGGTACTGAAAGTGGAAGGCCAAACCTCCACAATGGGTGTGTCTTTCTCCCCCAGGGCTCTACACCAGAAAGGCACCAGACCTGTGGTGCCGGGATGGGCTCCATAACCCCGAGAGCCTGCAGTATAGAAACCTGGCCAGGGTGGGAGAGGTAAGGACTCTCGGCCGGTGCATTGCAGCAGCTCAGGTGTGGAGCTGTCTCCCGCTGCAGTGAGTGTGTCATGGACACAGGGCAAGAGCCTGCTACTTATTTCCAGTAGAGTATGTGAGGCTCCTGGGAATGTCCGTGGGGTGAGGCGCGGGAATGAACCAGATCTAAAAGACCCCTAACCTCTAGCGGGTGAGCTGCAAGAGCTATTGTTGCTGGGAGCAGTAGGGGTCCTGCGTTGTCTGTGTGAGCTGGATTCCAGAGCTCGCAGACACATTCCCAGCATCTCATGGCACCTGCGATGAATCCTGCTCCAGAAAGAGCTATTTGAGGCCTCAGTGCCTGCAGCCTCCTATTGAAGGGGGTTCCTGGTCCATGGGACCCCAAAGGTTGGCTGCCCCAGGGCTCTTCTCCACCGTGTGAGACACTAAAGGGATTTGGATCCTGGTTCTGGGCCACTGCAAGGGCTCTGGTTCCTTTGGTTTAGGTCTTCGGAGAAATATTCACTGAAGACCAGAAGCGCAGTTTTCTCCAGGCGGGGATGCTGGCCATTCACCACCCGCTCCTCCGCGTCAGCCAGGCTGGCCTGATGCTGACCTATTCGATCTTGGGGGAAACTGACCAGCTGATGGGGTACAAGGTAACGAAAGAGGGATCAAGTGGGGAGGGAACCCCAGGGCCTTTCACCTCCAGGCCACTGAAAATCACTCCCATCCCATCCCCATGCGCTGAGCAGGGAGCAAGGAGAGGGTGACCCCAGGCAGGTGCCATTGGTCGGTGCCAGCTTGTCCCCTGAGCAGCTCAAAGCAGGGCAGACCCAGCTCCCCAGGAAGGCTGTTTCCTAACAGGCGTGACTTCAACACGACACACTGCCACTGCTCATGCGAGGGGCTGCCAACACCCCTAGCCACCTCTGTGAGCCTTTCCTCAGCCTCTGGATCTCAGGCTTGTTCCTAGTGCTCTGGTATCATGTTATCCCAGCCCCCACCTGCTCTGGGAGAACTGGAAGAGTCAGTCAGCAGAGGCTGCTTAAGTGCCCCATTCACCAGAGCCACTGCCCCTGGCATCATGTAAGGAGATAGGGATCCCTTGGGGAAAGGTGTCCACTTCCTCTCACCCCCCAGCACTACTGCCCAAAGCCTCCCAACCCCTCAGCTGGAGGGGGCGAGGGAGGCTGAGAGGACTCTGGACCCGCTGGGTTGGGAGGTAGAACCGTTCTCACGGGAGGACCGAGAGGAGTGGGGGCAGGAGTTCATTCCACAATGGTGGGAGAGGGGATGGAAGTCACTAGAGAAGAGAGAAGATTTCGCCTTCGGGGTTGGGTGGGGGAATCCGTCCCTCAGACATGGGGAGAGGTGGGGAGGAAGTTTTGCTAGCTCCTGGTCTGTTAATACCCTTCGTTCTCGTGGGTGTCCGAGTCTCTGATTGATTCTTGTTCCCTTGCAACAGGGGGACATTGCAGAGAAGATCATGGCCCAGCTATTTAACATCAGGGTCTTGGGCCAGGTCCCCAAAGTCCTGCAGGGGCTGTGCTCCATGGGGCAGCAGTGAAGACCCCCACCCCACGCCTTCGCATGACCAGCTCCCACCCCCTGCCGCAGGTACTGCTCTGTCTCACTGTGTCTGGGGGGAAGGGCTGGGGGCAGCGGCCATAGAGCCCACAGCTCTGAGAGAAACCAAGGCCGAGCACCTCGCTCTGAACACCCTGCCCCACCCCAACCCCTGGAGCTGGGGCCAGGCCAGATACTGGTTCGGAAGAATCAGGCTGTGGGGCTGGCCCAGAAGTGAGAGCATGCGCAGAAGCAGGGGTTATGCTCAATAGCCATTGCAGTCTGGGAGGGGTGGCCTGACATGGAGCCCCTCCCCCATCATCACTGCTCAGACCTTCCCATGGCCCCTGTCACTCCTGATGCAGCGAATGTCCGACCATCCTGCACCTGGGGCCCAATCCACCCACCTGGTATCTGAACCCTTCCCAGCCAGGAATGAAACTCCTCCCAAACACCCTGGGGCAGGGGAGGATCCTCCCCATCTGGCAGGTGGGAACTGAGATGCAGAGGAAGGGCTGTGGTCCTGGTCACACAATCCTGGGAGTAGATCTGGGAAGTGGACTGGGTCCCAGCCTAGAGCCCTTCCCCCAGGGGCACCTTCGCTTTCTGCTCTTCATTCTCCCCTCCGGCTAGGGGGTCTGTGAGTGTGAAATGAACAGGGAGGGTGACGGCGTCCTGGCACACAGCCTGGATGGGAGCTCCCCTTGGCTTGGTCCCCAGGGTCAGAGACATCTTTGTCATCCCGCCGTCATTCTGTTATTGCTAGGAAAGGAGTCCCCCGATGAAGGGTCTCCAGGACTCCAGTAAGTCATCCTCATTCCTGCCCGCATGTACCCCCCTGCCCTGCCCTGCCCTGCCCTGCCCTGCCCTGCCCTGCCCTGCCCTCCGGTTTCTCGCTGTTGACTCTGGCTGGACTCTTGGCTCCGGTCTGTGGCTATGACTTTGGCGTGACCCTTCTTGGCTCCAGGTTTGGGTTATGAACACCGGCTCAGTATTCTCCTTGCCTTTCTCTAGCCTCGCTCCAGGCCCTCCACCCACCCGCTCCAGCCCTGCCTCCTCCTCCTCCTGATCTTCCCAAACTCCTCGGATTTCGACTACACGGATTCGACCTTTGGTCTGGATATGGACTTTGGCTCGTACTTCTGACCTCCCGGCTTCGAGCTCTGGCCTGGACATGGACACTGGCTCCGGTTCTGCCTGGACATACTCAACACCTGGCAGCAGTAGACAGGCCCCACCATTCATCAAACCGTAACCCCGCCCCGTGACCCCTTAGTCCCTCCCACCTGTCACTGGAAGTCCAGCCCCATGGGGGTATTACTTCGTGATCAAGGCGGCCACATGACTGGAAGCAATGTGTGTCATGTGACCCCTCTAAGAACTCCTCCCACCACCCTCTACCAATCAGGATGGGGTTCGTCCCAAAAGGACCACCCCAAGAGGAGATTTGACCAATCAGGGCAAGTTCTGGGGTTGGAAGGTGGCCCATCCTGATGTGGGTCTTGTGACCCCTCTAAGAACTCCTACCACTGCCCTCGACCAATTAGGATCGGTTTTGTCCTGACAGGACCACCCCAAGAGGAGATTCTGACCAATCAGGGCGAGTTCTGGGGCAGGGTGACCCATCCAGGAGTGGGCTGTATGACCCCACTAAGAACTCCTCCCAAGGCCTTCTGCCAATCAGAGTGCAGCACCATTACCCCATAAGCCCCAGCGCTGGACTGACAAGGCCATCTCTTATCAAGGACACATGGTTTAGAACTCATGGGAAGGCTGCTGAGAGGAAGCCTGGACTCCTTCACCACCCCCATGAGAACTTCGGACTCTGTCTTTGCTCCGAGGGTCTTTGACCGTCCGCGGAGAAAGCGCTACATCAGCGACAGTCCCGAGGAGGAGGAGGGAGCAACCGAGGGGAGCCCTTTGGCCCAACCATTGATGGATATGCTGGAACCCGAACCCAAAACCCAACTGCTTGTGAGACACCCCGATGAGCATGGTGGCCTCTCTTTGTCCACCCCCTTAGAGGTGGAATGCGATTGCGGCTCGGGGGAGTCACCGGAGGACAAGGTGAACACAGGTAAAGGAATGATTAAGTCAGGGGTGAAAGTAACTTCCAGGACTTACCTGTACTGCTGGAGTCCGAGGGGGCATAGCCTCAATCGGAAAAGGCGGGGCCTCTCAAGATTTAAAGGTCCTGAAGCATCGGCTGTGGCTGGGAGCCCCAGGGCTTTTAGATCAACCCAGGGCTCAAGGGCAATTTAAAGGACCCAGGGCTCTGGCCGCTGCGGAGCCCCAAGCCCTTTAAATTCCCCTTGCAGATCCGGCAGCCGGGTTCGGGCGTGGATTTAAAGGGCCCAGAGCTCTCGCCGCTGTGGGGAGCCCCAATCCCTTTAAATCCCAGCTCCAGCCCTGCCGCCAGAGCTGCGGGGGGAATTTAAAGGGCTCTGGGCTCTACACAGCCACAGAGAGCTCTGAGCCCATTAAATCCCAGCCCCAGCCCGGCTGCTGGAGCTGTGGGGGGGAATTTAATGGGCTCTGGGTTCCCAGCAACCGCGAGAGCTCTGAGCCCTTTAATTCTCGCCCCTAGCCTGGCTGCTGGAGCTGTGGGGGGGAATTCAATGGGCTCTGGGTTCCCAGCAATTGCGGGGGCTCTGAGCCCTTTAATTGCCAGCCCCAGCCCAGCTGCTGGAGCTGTGGGGGGGGGGGAATTCAATGGGCTCTGGGTTCCCAGCAATTGCGGGGCCTCTGAGCCAGAGGTGAAAGGAAGCCGGTACCGTCCAGTACGGCGTAGTGGCCAGAGCCAGTACGCCGTGACGGACTGCACCGGCTTCCTTGGCGGGGATTTAAAGGGCTCGGAGCTCCCATGGCTGTGGGGAACCCAGAGTCCTTTAAATCTCCCCCGCAGCTCCGAAGGCCAGTCTGGTGCGGGGATTTAAAGGGCTTGGGGGTCCCTGAAGCAGCAGAAACTCCGGGCCCTTCAAATCCCGGCCCCAGCCCGGCAAGGCTCAGGCTCCCCGCAGCAGTGGGAGCTCTGGGCGGCCGAGTCCTTTAAATCCATGCCCAGCCCGGCTGCCAGTGCTGCGGGGGGAATCTAAATGGCTCGGGGCTCCGCGGTGGCCAGAGCCCTGGGCCCTTTAATTTGCCCCTGAGCACCTGGTTGATTTACAGGCTCCAGAGCTCCCAGCCACAGCCAGTGCCCCAGGACTTTTAAATCTTGAGAGGCCCCGCCTCTTCCGGTTGAAGCCATGCCCCTCAGGACTCTGGCAGTACCAGTAAGTCCTGGAAGTTACTTCCACCCCTGGTCTGAGCCCTTTAAATCCTGGCCCCAGTCTGGCTGCTGGAGCTGCGGGGGGCGGGAGGGATTTACAGGGCTCTGGGCTCTATGCAGCTCTGGGAGCTCTGACCCAGAGGTGAAAGTAAGCTGGTGCGGTCCAGTATGGCACAGCAGCAAGAGCCAGTACGCCGTGCCAGACCGCACCAGCTTCCTCAGCGGGGATTTCAAGGGCTCAGAGCTCCCACGGCTGCGGGAGCCCAGAGCCCTTTAATTTCCCCCGCAGCTCCAGCAGCCGGGCTGGGGGCCGGATTTAAAGGGCTCGGAGCTCCTGCAGTGGCCAGAGCCCCCGGCTCTTTAATTTGCCCCTGAGCCCTGGGTTGATTTAAAGGCCCTGCAGCTCCCAGCTGCAGTCGATGCTCCAGGACCTTTAAATCTTGAGAGGCCCCGCCTCTTCTGTTTGAAGCCACACCCCCTCAGGACTGCAACAGTACCGGTAAGTCCTGGAAGTTACTTTCACCCCTGCTCTGAGCCCTTTAAATCCTGGCCCCAACCCAGCTGCCGGAGCTCTGGGGGGAAATTAATGGGCTCTGGGCTCCCCGTAGCCGGGGGAGCTCTGAGCCTTTTAAATCGTGGCTCCAGCCCGGCTGCTGGAGCTGCGGGGGGCAATTTAAAGGACTCCAAGCTCCCTGCAGCCGTGGGATGTCTGAGCCCTTTAAATCCCCACCGAGGAAGCCGGTGCGGTCCGGCACGGCGTACTGGCTCTGGCTGGTACTCCGTACTGGCCTGTACTGGTTTACTTTCACCTCTGGATTAGGTGACAGTCGAGGTCGTGAGACGTTCCATAGAGCTCTATTGGCCGCAGTGCCCATGACGGAAGGTGGTCCGTTCCATTCCGCTATGACATTCATAAACACATCCCATCTTTAAGGTCCATGTCTGTTGGGAACAAAGTGCGTCTGTGTCATGGCCCGGACTAAGTTGAGCATGTTAGAACTATTCACCACAGAGCCTTTTTGTACACAAAAGCCCCTTTATTGTTCCATGAAGAGTGATATGTAGCCTGGCCCAGGTTCTTTAGCAATACTAATGCATTTTTCTTAGAACGCTTCTACCTGTTATCCAGCACCTGCTGAGCAACAGAGTCCGAGGGCTTTGGTGTTACTGGAGAGTTGGCAGTTACATTCTGTCCCTGTTCTGGTAGAAACAGACTGATTTTCACTTTATCTGCATCGCTTGGCTTCACCTACATTAGGCACCTTTGAAGCTCGGCGATGTAAGGTTTAGCCTTTTAGTATTCAGCTAAGTCAGTTCTTTGAAGAACAGACTCGTTTCAGCATCCAGTAAGCGAGTTGCGGTCGGTCGTTAGGCCCCCTGAGGATACAGACGTCACCAGTGTTCTGAGCGAAGCGTCAGATTTTTCCCAACTCTTTTTAGAATACCGTTCTTTTAGCCCCCCGCCCCCTCGGGGACACAGCGTCGATCAGTTTTCTGAATGAAGCATCAGAGTCTTCCCAAATAGTGGAATATAGGGGAGCGGTGACGAGCTTATGGTTTTGGGAGAATGATTTGTCAGTCTTTGAGGTTTTATTCACAACCCCTCGAGCGCAGGCTCCGGGTTTGTGAATGTGTGTGGTTCTGCACACGTTCAGAGCCCCTCGAGCGCATGCTCCAGGTTTGTGAATGTGTGTGGTTCTGCGCACGTTCAGAGCCCCTCGAGCGCAGGCTCCGGGTTTGTGAATGTGTGTGGTTCTGCGCACGTTCAGAGCCCCTCGAGCGCAGGCTCCGGGTTTGTGAATGTGAGCGTTTTCTCAGGGTTTGTTGTGGCAGTGGCTGCTGAGGAACTGGAGTTGTGTTTGTGTGGTTGTTTTTTACCAGAGTCTTGTTTTGCTCTTGGGTTTGACGGATATGAGGTTTGGACTGCCCGGATGCTTCATCTGCACTCTTGTGCTGTTTCACGTTGTTAAAGGTCTCCAAGCAGATTCCTGCTTCTTTGGCAGTTTTGGAGGAGGTGTCCTTGTAGCGCAGACTAAGCATTGTCAGAAAAGTTGCCCATGCCTATGGGGGGAGGGGGGAACCATTTTACAAAACTGAACTTTACCATCTTTCTCACCCACACCTATGGATTCACTTAAAATACAAAACCTCATAGAACAACCAAACCAATAAGCAAAATATATTTACTGGGCTTCATCCGTCCATCAGTCACTGATGCTGGTGAATTTTCCCTTTCAGCTGTCTCTTTCCCTTTTCTTCTCAGCTTGTTTTCCCTCTGCTCTAAGGATCTCTCATGTTTCCACCGTACTGTGGAGCAAAGAGCGTTATTATAAAACACATGAAACCATCTTGTAAACTTAAAAACTAAATATTCATTAGGGTATTTTTCTGTTTAAAAAGTCACAGCTTTAAAACAAATAATCCATTTCAGGTTGTACGACAAACGCAGGTTTGAGTTTATTTCTACCACTTGAAAAACAAAACAGAAAACAACAAACAAACAACAATAAAAATCTAAAAAAACATTTTTAAAATACATTTTGCAAAATAAAAACCAAACTGCTTTTAAAATCCATTTTAAAGCACATTTTGCACAGGAAAAAAGCCCTGGTGGTTTGAAATAAACCAAGTACTTTTAAAACCCTAAACCTATGCATGGCACAGACCCCTCTCACACACAAAACAGCAGGTTTAGAAATACACCAAACCAAGTTTGCAGCCATATACTTTTCAATAACCGCCCCACCCACCATGCATTTACCATGCAGAACAAAGCCCCTGCTCATTCTGTCCCCCAGCCACGTGTGCTTGGGCCTTTGGGTTAGTTAGTATGATTCTCCACAATTGCCTCAAAGCCATTTTTAAAAACACATACATTATGCACAGTAAATAAAAACTGTTTAGTTTGAAACAAACAAAATACTTCTAAAAAACCCTACACCTATGCTTTGCACAGACCCTTCTCACACACAAAGCAGCAGCTTTAGAAACACACCAAGCCAAGTTTGCCTCCATATACTTTTCAATACCCCTCCCTCCCCATGCTTTTAAAAGCCAGTTGCAAATAAGTTCGTTTTCACTAAGGGATCAAGTGTTGCAGGCACATGCTCGTTCTGTTCCCCCGATATGTGTTTGGGCCTTCAGGTTAAAGAAGAAGCAAAAATGTTAGTTACTGTTACCACCAAATCCCTGTACAAACTGTGCAATACCTAAAGTTTTTTAAAACAGTATTAAGCACAACTTGAGTTAAAATGGGTTTTCCCTTGGCCTGGTGGTGAACTGCAGCTTAAAGTTACTGGGTCCATGCTAAGCAGATCACACTGCAATGAAGATAGGCACCATTGTTTTGCTAAGACAGCCTGGGCAAAGAGTGGCATTATACAATATATAGTTTCAGAGTTCAAGCCATCAAGCCATACTTCTGTCTGCCATCCAGCAGCCATTCCAGAAAGTTTCTGTTGAAAAAGACAGTCTCTAACAGACCTGAGGTTTTTATACCATCTTAGCCCATTGTTTCAAACAGACTTCAGCATAGCAGCTAGAAGGTTAATTTAATTACCACAGCTCTGAACTAACAGATCCTTAAGGACTTTAGGCACCCCTCCCGCAGCACACCCTGTTGTGATTTGCGATGGGGGAACCAAGTTGTTTGCACAACAGGGCTTTTTTTTTTCTTTCTGTAATTTAAAATAAATTTTTCTGTAGGGCCTTCTCACAGTATTGAACAGTATCCATTTCCAAGGGGGGGGGGGCTTTTGCAGATATCAATGAATGTCTTGGGGCTTGAGTTGTTTTTTTTAAACACATTTCTTTCATGCTTAAAGTTTGGGCTGGGGGTGTTTTCTAGAAAGAATGACCCATAGCATTCAACCAACTCCAGGACCATATTTAATCTGTCCAATAGTGTTCCACCAACTCCTGGGGTCATATTGAAACTGTCCAATTGAGTTCTGCCAACTCCCGCAGTTATATTTAAACTCCAATAGTGTTCCACCAACTCCAGCAGTTATATTTAAACTGTCCAATAGCATCTGTGAATTCCTGAGGTTTTATTTCATTTCATATTAATTAGAACTCATCATCCACCCCCACCCACCCCCATCAAATTTAACCTTACGGCAACAAGGGTAAGTAATCACAGTCACCCTGGCTATTCAGTGGGGCGGGGGGGGAGGAGGTTGGTTAAAACCACTCCGTTCAACAGGATAAGTCAACTCTATTGTACTCAAACACAGGTCTGAACAACCTATTTGTTTTATTGTAAGCACATTTCTTAGAATTTCCCCCCACCCCCCACGACATACACTTCAGCTTTTTGCTGTAAACGGGTCACTTTTACACACAAAACCCACATGTGCTAGGTTCTCACAAACAATTGATTTTTGATTTAAAAGACATGCAGCTCCTTGAAACCAAACCAAGCTGCTTCATTAAAACTTTTAGCTCATTTAAGGGCCAAAGGCCTTCTAAGAGAAACACAGCAGAGTCACAAAGCCCTTTTCAAAAGAGTTTTTTTTTTAATTTAGAGCTACCAAGTTTTCTATCGCATGTTTGTCCCCTCACCATTCTCTAACTGAATCCTTTTAGATTCCTTAAAGATAGTCTTTTACTTAAGCAGGGATCTGTAACTTTTTGTGTGGACTAGACGGTCAATATCACGCCGTGTCGTGGAAAAATGACCCCGTGTTGTGTTTGGATCAGAATCGCCCTAGGCCCCTTTATTACGAGCTTGCTGGGGGTGGGGACCAGTGAACTGGCATCCCCCTGAACAGAGAATTTTCAACAGCTTTTATAGCAAAGAAACACAATTAGTGATACACGCATCCTTGTTCACATGATTGCCATAACTGGAGAAATGCTGTGCAATTGAGTGGATACTCTGACTGTGTTTTAAAGAAAATGAACCTGAAGATGCCTGCAGTTTTTCCACACCAGCTGTAAGCAGGTTATTTTCTTTAAAACACGGTCAGGGGCTCCACTGAATTGCACAGCATTGATCAAGGTCCCCCACTGCGCTACATGTTCTTGGCTTAGGCACGGACATTGCACAGCATAACCTCTGGCAATAACGGTGTTTAATCAGCTTTCCAAACCCAGCTCAGCACATAGGCCCCGGAGCTTGCAGTTGATTTCCACTGAAGTCCAAGTCACCCAGTCATGGGACCGTTGGGCTGGCGCATCTATGACACGGCCCTCGCAATCTTCACAAAGCTTTTCCCTAAGGCAGTGCTTAAGGGCAGCATAAACAGGAACACGTACAATAGTCCGCATGACTTTTTTACGCTCATGATGTGGCACTGGCCGAGTTAGTTCTATACCAAGCCTCCTCCGAAACACCTCATGGCCATCATCCTCAGAGTCCTCTTCAACAATTTGTATCAGCGTTGAGCAAACCCAGCGTAGGCCCAGTTCATCTTCCCTGCTTGATGCAATGCTGTCCAGGGCTTCCGAGCCATCTACAAAGGCATCTTTGAACTGTTGAGAGATTTTCAGAACAGAAACAGTGTAAGCACCCCACTGCTTGTTGTTAGATTTACACAATCCCCGGTTCCTTACCCATTAAGAAGCGATTGTTTCTTAATCGATTATTTACCTGTGTGATGTCTTTTCTGTTCACCTTGTCCACTGGTGACTCCCCTGAGCCTCAATTGCACTCCACCTCTAAGAGGGTGGACAAAGAGAGGCCACAATGCTCATTGGGGTGTCTCACAAGCAGTTGGGTTTTGCGTTTGGTTTCTGGTGTAGTCATCAATGGCTGGGCCGAAGAGCTCCCCTTGGTTGCTCCCTCCTCCTCCTCGGGACTGTCGCTTATGTAGCGCTTTCTCTGCGGATGGTCAAAGACCCTCAGGGCGAAAACAAAGTCGGAAGTTCTCACGGGGGTGGTAAAGGTGTCTATGTTTCCTTTCAGCAGCCTTTCCACGATTTCTAAAACATGTGTCCTTGGTAAGAGATGGCCTCATCTGTCCGGTGCTGGGACTTATGGGGTAATGGTGCTGCACTCTGATCGGCAGAGGGCCTTGGGAGGAGTTCTTAGTGGGGTCATACAGCCCAATTCTGGACAGGTCACCATGTCCCAGAATTCTCCCAGATTGGTCAAAATCTCCTCTTAGGGCAGTCCTATCGGGTCAAACCCATCCTAATTGGTAGATGGCAGTCAGAGGAGTTCTTAGAGGGGTCACACGACCCACTTCTGGATGGGTCATCCCATCTCGGAACTCACCCTGATTGGTCAAATCTCCTCTCAGGGTGGTCCTTCTGGGATGAAACCCATCCTGATTGGTAGAGAGTGGTGGGAGGAGTTCTTAGAGGGGTCACATGACACATCTTGCTTCCAGTCATGTGGCTGCCTTGACCCCAGAATTAAAACCCTCCATGGGGCGGGACTTCCGGTGACAGGTGAGAGGGACTAAGGGGTCAATGGGTAGGGCTTGGGAGGATCAAGGGGAGGGGTTAGGGTTTGATTGATGGTGGCGTTCCTGATAAATATCAAGATTACATGGGTACCTTGGAAAGAAATGTGGACTCGTTACCTCCGAACCGGGACTATGACTGCCCTATTGACCTACCACCTTGGTTGAAAGTTGCTTTTCCCTGTATTTCCACATTGTTGGGACCAGAATTAGTGGATCTCCCTGCATACAATCATGAAAACCGTTCATAAGAGCAGGCCCTTTTTGGGAAGAAGAAATGTGGGACTCTGCTACGCCTCTCTTTAGACAATCAGCTCCTGAACAAAGTGATCATTTGGAACCATTACCCTCTGCTGTGAATCCCACAATTGTTGGCTCACAGGAAATCTGCAAAGGGTTTCATCAAACTTCATCTGCAAGGATTTCCAGTCTCACGCTCGTTTGGGCAAGGGACAAATGGATGACAAATTTCAAAACACACTATGGACATTTTAACGGTCTGGTATGCTAATTGAGCTAACTAACGGTCCCCTGACCTTGCAACACTTCATCAGTGATGTATTTGGGGACAGTGACATCTATTTGGGTGACATCTCTTTTTGGAGAACCCAGAGCAGCACACGCAGCACATCTGAACCCGGAGAGGTTTTGGGAGCGTGGTGTCAACATAGAACTGGAAAAGCGGAACCTCCAGCCAACTCCCCACAGAGTTTTGGGGGTACATCCTCTCCCCAGAAGATGTTACAATTGATCCAAATAAGGTGGAAGCCATTCATAAATGGGGTGAAGTTTGAAGTCCTCAAGATGTGCAGCACTTCCTAGACTTCACTCATCCCGTGAAATGGAGACGTGCCGGCTCTCAGGGATGCTTAGACGGAAAACCACGCACCCCACACAGAGGTTGGAACCACCCACTCCCCGGTTGTCCTGAGGAGCCATGATTTCTCCAGGAGCTGGGTAAAGGGCACAGGGATCAGTCTGTCAAAGGTAGGGGAGGATCGGGTGAGGAGAGGGTCTAAGAGAGGAGGTGCGTGGGCTAGGCTCTGTGTTTGGGCTTGGCAGGGATCGAGAGAAGGGACAGAGCTGTTAGAGGGCAATGCAAGGTGCGAGGGGGGTCGGAGATGGGGGCAAGGCCTGAAAAGTTCAGCTACTTTAGATCAACTGTGCCAGAGAATCACTGGTTGAAGTGACTGAAAGCTCTGACCTGGGGCTGGCTAAAATCCTCCTCCTCAGATGGGAACATCCCAAGTGTCTGCAGAAGCTCAGCCTCTGAGGTGAACGCTGTGGCCCTAACCTCTCTCTGCTCTGTACCTCACAGGATTCCAGCCGGCTGTTCCAATCCAGGAGGAAAACTGTGCCACTGAAGTCTCCCAGCACCCGGGCAGTGAAGTGCCACTTAACCCCGCTGTGATGGACAGACCTTGCCCTGGCTGTCTGCACAGGGCTGGATTTCACCCCTTCAGAGCGTAAGGAAATAATTGGCTGAAGGCCTTTTTCTTTTTGGACGTCTGTCTAGTGGGAAAGAACCATGTGGATTTGTAACCTGTTTCGCTTCCATGCCTGGTGCTTCAATGATGCAGAGAAGTACTGATGCATTGGCTGATTTCCTCACCTTTTAATCCGCTCTCTTCTTCTCTTTTAACAGGTATTCTAAGGGCCCCCCCATGCTTCATATGGGCATTCTTGGGGGTGCAGATTGCATCAGACCTGCACCTGAATAAATAATAGGGAATGAAATATGCAGACACTAAAGTTCTGCAGCCAAATTTTCAGAAATCTTCCCCTGCAATGTAGGATCGGGATTTTGGTTTGAATTGATTTTTTTAAAAGTGCTGAACAGATGCTACCCTGTAAGAAGAGGAAACAGAAGCAAAAACTGACAGATTGTTACTAAAACCAATGAACAGCTGCAGAGACTGGAGACCCGGCAAAGCAAACAAATGAATACTGTGAGTAAATAACCTGAAAGCAAATGGAGAAGAAAACCTCATCCAGGTAATTGTGGCTCTTGGGACAAAAATAAGGTTCCTGGTACATAGCCTGGCTGAGATCATCCCTTTTCCCTGGAGCCCAGATCCCCTGGGATTCAAATGTCATTCTCTGTAGTGTCCTTATTTTATTCCTAGGAAAAGGATCCCCAAAGGAGGTGTAAGGATCCAGAACTCTAATGTCTGCCAGAAGCTTCAACCACATTTACAGGTAGAAGTCACTAGCTTTCCGACAATGCCATTAGTGCTCTTCCTGCTTTCCGGGTCTGCTCCCTCCAGTAGGCCAGAGACATCTCTTAGCTCCTGGAGTCCTGATTTCCTGCCATTCAAGGGGCTGAGGGTTTCCATTGCCCCCACCCCCACCATCAGAGACTTTTCCTGTGGGAATCTCCCTAGAGCAGGGAAGAAATCTGTTCTTTCATTAGAACCAGTCTGCTCCGTAAATCCACCCACACTGACCTTATCTCAGCTGCTTTGTTTATCCGAGATTAGCGGTATTTTTGGAAAACCCTTAGCTTGTCGGGGTGTCAGGTGGGGCAGGGGATGCAGGAGCACCAGCAGATTCCCCTGAAGAACACCACCCTGTCTTTCTTGGTCAGGCTAGATCTCGCCGTCCATTGCGGAGGTGAAGACTGGATGGGAGCTGCTGGATTGACCTTGATGTGCCATGTCCTTGTGTGGATAAAGGACCTACATCTCAGGGTGGCCAGCAGCAGATGTAACACATGTATCCAGGAATGGGCTAAATAACCTACATTGAGAGGTAAGTAAAACCGTCGCCACATGTAGACATCACGGGAATTGACCCAGGGTCCTTCAGCAGAAGCCCTTCTCATTCACTGTCAACAAATCCAGCTCCACCCACTAGACCACACCCCATTCCAGGGCCCCAGAACCCAGAAGCCTTGATTCTCAGACCTGGGCCTCACATCACAAGGCCAAACCTCCTCCCGTTATGGGTGCTGTAGAAGGGACCATTGGCAAAAAAACCCTCTTCATTCCCCCTGTCAGAGACTGCGGCCACGAGTGACAAGTGAATGAGCTAAGATCTCCCCTGTGGGAATCTGAGGAGCTGCACATTTGGGATTTCACAGGGACGGCGTCTGACAGCCATTGACAGAGCGTTCCTGGGAGGAAATTTTCCATCTCTAACAAAGGGTTTCTGTTCCCCCAGATCTCAGCCGCTCAGCAGAATGCAGAGAGCCGAGTGCTGATGGGCTAAAGGGATCCCAGGAGTCGCTGTGCAGCAGGGGCAGGGTCTGCAGTCACCATGGACCAAACCCTGCACTCCAGACAAGCCAGGCTGTTTCCCTGGATTGCAAAGGGGACTTTAGCTTATGGAATCAGTGCTGGTGCCTGTGTCCATAACTGGGATGTTTTCCTGAGGCTACTCAATGTTCCATGAAACGCCATGCAAGCAAGGGGAGAATGGACATTAGAGAGCGAGGCTGGGACCTCTGCAGGGCTGCTGCAGTCGAATATCCACAGCCAGAAGAGAGACGATGGAAAACTCGCTTCGACGGCTGGCCACAGCAGCAGCAGCTGTCTCAGAAAGCTTTGCTCATGCTCCAGCCAACAGAGGCAGGACAAAGAGCCACACAGTGAGAGCCTGGGCTGCAATTAGCAAGACGTGTTTTTTTCAGTGGGTTATGCTGCCCTGACCATCTATTTCCTGCAATGTGCACATCCAGCCTCCCTGGCTGACCACAATGGGAGTTAGGTTCTCCGTGCCAACAGGACAGGGCTGGCCTTACCATGAAGTGAACTGAGGTGGCTGCCTCAGGTGCCAAACTGTGGGCAGGCACCACTAGGACCCAGAGTGTAGAAAATTGTGTCTGGTGCTGGTGCATATGTATTCTCTGCTCGAGATGCACAGAGATGGTGGAGTGCTGTGCTGGAGGAAGTGGGGCACAAGAGACATAATAGGCAGGCAGGAGAAAAGGGGAGAGGGAATAACAGAAAGCAGCAGGATCTGCAGGGAGAGAGAGGAGGAACCTCTTATGTACCTCTCAGGCACTCCCAGGAGTCTGGACTGATTAACACCAGTTTCTCAGGGAGCTTCCTGTTTCCTGCTGCTTTCTTGAACCCACTTGAAAAGAAGAGGCAGTCAACTGAAGTAGTAGGACCTGGTTGGGCCCTTAAGACACTGATATCCTCCCTCGCTCAGACCCTGCTACCAGCCTGCTCATTTGTCCCCTTCAATGGAGTGTTGAGAGTCACTCTAGCTGGCACAGAACAGCAGCCATGAGTGAAGGAAGAAAATGCCCCTCAGGGGCAGCATTCAGAAAAGGAAAGAAAGCAAAGGAAGCTTTTCTGTCTAAGCAGGAAGGAGCTCTCCTGAGATACAGAGACACAAATGTTCACGGTGAGCCTTCCAGCCCCAGTGAGGATATGAGTGGTGAGGTGATGCCTGATCTTTCAGTTAGTCCGAGTGCAAGAGACCTGGCAACTGCTGCAACATCCATATTTCCATCTCAAATGGCTGTAACTATGCACATTCCTGAAGAAAAGTGTAGCTCAGAGAAGAGTGTGATGGTGGCACAAAAAACAGCTGCTGCTGAGTTTAGTTCCTTAAACCTAGATGATCCAGGACTGTGGACCCACCTGAGCAGTAGCGTGAGGGACTTCCTTGTACTGCATGGGCCACAGCAAGTGAAAAACCTCATGTTTCCCAAAGACAATGAAAATAGAAGTTTCCATCCAACACATTCCTGATGTGAAATCCCCAATGGTGACAAAGTTTAGAGGCCATGGCTTAGGTACTCAAAAACCTAGAATGCTGCTTACTGGTTTTGTTGCAAACTCCTCCAGTCTAATGTTCCGGCCACATTGGGTTCTACAGGAACAAAGGACTGGAAAAATATGGCTAGAAATGTGGCATGCCGTGAGATAATAGCAATTCACCAGAGAGCCTTCCATAGGTGGAAAGAGCTTGAGATGAGCCTAAGGTTAAAGGCCACCATAGATGATCAGCATCAAGAGAAGATTGCATCAGAGTCTTTCTGGCAAAATGTTCTGAAAAGGCTCATTGCCATTGTGAGAATGCTGCTACCCAAAACCCAGCACTGCGTGGCACTTCAGATCAGCTGCATGTGCCAAACAATGGAAAGTTCCTTAAAATTGTGGAGCTGATGGCTGAGTTTGATGCCATAGTTCCCATTATGGAGGATAATGCTATGACAGGAACTGTTCTTGGGAGAACGGTAGCAGAGGGAAACGGAATCATCAGAAACATACATAACTTCACATTTCTGTGTGACTTAGTGTTGTGGCATGACATAGTGTTTGAAATAAATGTTGTAAGCAAGAGCCTCCAAGGTGTTGACCTTGATATATCTGGAGCAATGGAACAACTGGACAAAGCAAAGTCAGACCTACAGTCTTACCGGTCAGATGAGGGATTTCACAACGTTCTGAAGAGTGCACAGAAGTTGGCAGAGGAACTTCACACTGAAGCTATTTTCCCGCCCATTCAAGAATACAAGAGTCACAGAAGAAGACGGCATTTTGATTACGAGGCACGGGATAATCCCATAAGAGACCCCAAACTGAAAGCCCTTTCAAGTTAAATTTCAGCGGGATCTACTCCAAAGGCTGTTCTGGAATATATGTGCACTGATAAGATGGCCAGCCTCTTTCCAAATGCTTTTGTTGCTCTGCACATACTTCTAACACTTCCTGTATCAATTGTCACTGGAGAACGCAGCTTCTCCAAGCTGAAATTAATAAAAATATGTCTACACTCCACAATGACACAGGTCAGCCTTGCAACCATCTCAATAGAGCATGAGCTGGCCCAGACTGTGGACATTCAGGAAGCAGAAGCAGTTCAAATCTTTGCAACCAAGAAAGCACGGAAAGCACCGCTTTGATTATTCAAACAGATAAAAATGCCAGTGTTTACCATGCAACAAGAAAAGTTACATTTGCTGTTCAGGCATTTGAAAGTTATGTTACTTAAAATTTTGGAACAAGGCATTTTAAGTTATGAGTTTCTCCTTTATTGGGGTAGGTAGCAGAGCAGTACCATGAGAGGAGTAGAACAGGAAGAAGGCAGAATTGAGACCCTTCAAAGTTTTGGCCCAAGAGAGGGGGTATGGAAGTGTCATTTGAGCTCCCTGCCTCAGATGCCAAAATGTTGTGGGCCGGCCCTGCCACAGGATCAGTGCTCAGAGTGTTCTCGCCACAACTAAGCCTGCAAAAGTGGAATATGATAGATGCAATGGTCCAAATAGTTAAAAACTCGTCCTCCTTATTTGTCTCTGCAGTTTTTGTGTTTGCAATTAAAGGAAGCTAGATTCTAGCTACTTGAGAGCCCCCTTGTTCCAGTCAGTGTGAAGATCAGAGCTCTTATGCACACAAAACATTATAGGGAAAAGATGTATTTTTAACCTAAAGCCATACTCAGTTCAGAAGATACCAAGAGGAACTGCCCTCTTTCAAAACAGCTTTCATCTTCTATTCTCAAGGATGGCTCTCTGGGCTGATATGGACCACCAGCTTCTGTGAGGGCAGCTTGACTTTACTGCTTTGGAAATAATGGCAGATGGTGTTCATATTGAAAGAGGACCTCTTTGCTTAGAGGCAGCTTTAGCCTCATTCCTGTCGACAGTTATGAGAGCTGGTGGCCATTTTGAAAGATTGCAATTCTCTGAAGGAGAACGATTCACAATTAAAGCTTTCTGAAAATGTTCCCCTTGCCTATGGAGTTTTTACACACATACACGTAAATTCTTATGCATCAACCATTTTAGCAGAAAATTTCAGCTTTTTCTCAAGAAAAAATAAAGCTTGAACTCTGGACATTTTTATTTCTCTTTTCTGGACATTTTCAATTCTATCTATCTTTTTTTTTTTTTAGATAGGGCAACCAGAACTGCACAAAGTATTCAGGGACTGAGGATACGATGTATTTATATATAGACAATATGATATTTTCTTTCTTATTATTTATCCCTTTCCTAATGGTTCCTAACATTGTTACCTTTTGAACCACCACTTCACATAGTTTTCAGAGAACTGTCCACAATGACTCCCAAGATCTCTTTCTTGAGTGGTAACAGCTAATTTAGATCCATCATTCTGTATGTCTAGTTAGGATTATGTTTTCTAATGTGCATTACTTTGCATTATCAACACTGAATTTCATCTGTCATTCCCTTGGCTGATCGTCCAGTTTCGTGGGATCCTTCTGTAACTCTTTGCAGTCAGGTTTGGACTTAACTATCTTGAGTAGTTTTGTATCACCTGCAAGTTTTGAACTCTCACTGTTGACCCCTTTTACCAGATAATTTATGAATATGTTTAATGAGTTCTTTATGGAACCCCATTGTTTACCTCTCACCATTGTGAAAGCTGACCATTTATTCCTACCCTTTGTTTCCTGTCTTTTAACCAGTTACTGATCCGTGACAGAACCTTCTCTCTTACCCCATGACTGCTTAATTCGCTTAAGAGCCTTTGGCGATGAGCTTGGTCAAAGGTTTTCAGAAAGTCCGGGTACACTATGTCCATTGGATCACCCTGGTCTACATGTTTGTTGACCCCCTCCAAGAATCCTAATAGACTGATGAGGCATATTGCCCGTTACAAAAACCGTGTTGACTCTTCCCTAACAAATCGTGGTCATTTGTGTATCTGATAATTCTGTTCTTTACTATAGATTCAACCAATTTGCCTGGTAATGAAATTAAGTTTACTGTTGTAATTGCCAGGATCATCTCTGTATCTTTTTTTTTTTTTTGAAATCAGGATTATATTAACTTTCCTGCAGTCATCTGGTACAGAGGCTGATTTCAGTGATAGGTTACATACAACAGTTAGTAGTTGTGCAAATTTCATATTTGAGTTCCCTCAGCACTCATACTTGAATACCATCTGGTCCCGCAGTAAAGACTGATGCAAAAAAATTCATTGAGATTCTTCCCAATGGCCTTATCTTCCTTGAGTGCTCCTTTAGCACCTCAATTGTTCAGTGGCCCCACTGGTTGTTTAGCAGGCTTCCTGCTGCTGAGGTCTCCCTCCCTTAAAAACAACTTTCTGTTTTTGTGTCTTTTGCTAATTGCTCTTCAAATGCTTTTATGGCCTTTCTGATTCTATTTTTACACGTGGACTTTCCCTTAAGCTTGGTTTTCCTGCACTAGCCTCAGGACTTGCTCATGCAATACTCCAGGTGCCTATGAAATGCTACCTCACTTTGCAAAGGCTGCCCTGTGTCACTGTAAACACTTGCTGGGTTGCATCACGCCATAGGAAGGTAAAATCTCCACGGGAGTCTGAACTAAGGTGGAGTTGCTATAGGAGCTCACAAGGGGGTACAGGGGGTGCTGGAGCTCCACCACCCAGTCTCAGAGCAACTGAGGCTGTGTGTCCTGCCCTTAGGAAAAGTGGTGACCCTTTAGACAGAGTACTAATGAAAACAAGCTTGCATGTACAGTGATTCAGAAATAAATTACTGTGTGAATTGTTTCAAAGACGATGACACTATCAGTAGTGTTTTGTTAATACCTCTTGCTGTGAAGGGGACATTTTCAGTTAAGTAAAATAACAGGGAAAAAGACCTAAAAAGTTCTTTTAAAAAACTACCCACTGCCCCAGATCCACCCAAGACTTAGTTCTTTGGTCATTTCCATTGAGATAGGGAGGACCTGAGTTGGGTTATTTAGGGAGAAATAAATGGTTTGACACTTAAATTTTTAAAGAACATATTTTTAAAATTAATTTTAACTCAGAAATGAATTAACAGATTCAGTAGCAAATTCTCAGAAAATTCATTCATTAGTCAGGGTGTAGTGCTGTAACTACTAGGAGGGAGTGGCTTAAATATGTCCAGAGGCAACAGCTGGACACAGACAGACTAAAAGGGGAGTACAAGGAAACAGGGACTTAATATGGTCAGCATGAAAGGCAGTGACCTCAGCACACCACGGTAAATAAAACTCAGGGCTTGGCTACACTGAAGAGTTGCAGCGCTGGTGGTGGGTTTACAGCGCTGCAACTTAGTAACTGTCCACACTTGCAAGGCACATCCAGTGCTGCAACTCCCTGGCTGCATCGCTGGCTGTACACCTGGTCTGCTTGGGGTGTAGCGATTGCAGCGCTGGTGATGCAGCACTGCTCATCAAGTGTGGCCATCAAAAGTGCTGTTATTGGCCTCCAGGGTATTAGGAGGTATCCCAGAATGCCTGCTCACAACAAACCGGAAGAATGGCTGAACTCCGAGGTCCCCTGAACTGCTTATTTAAAAAACAAACACCGCTCCTGTTTGCTGAGCGAGCGGAGGCAGGGGAATTGCTTTGGAATGTTCACAGCTGTTTGCTTGAAGAGAGAAACGGACTTCCCCCTCCCCCTCTGCTCACACGGCAGAGGGGGAGGGGGGAGTCCGTGTTGAGCAGCTACTTATGTGGTCTGAAGGCTATTTAGGAGTGCATAATTTGCATTTAGTGAATAAGAGAGGGGTGGGGGAAGGGGTCAGAACTTTTAAAATGATTGAAGGTAGGTGCTGTGTGTTTTCCAGTCCTTAGAACTTGCAAGGCAGGGAGCTGAGAACAGTGTCAGCTCCAAAAATCCACTCTCTCTGTCTCCCCCACGCTTCCTGTCACACTCCACCCCACCTCCCTCTTTTGAAAAGCAAGTTGCAGCCACTTGAATGCTGGGATAGCTGCTCACAATGCACCACTCCCAACAGCGCTGCAAATGCTGCAAATGTGGCCACACTGCGGCACTAGTAGCTGTCAGTGTGGCCACACTGCAGCGCTTTCCCTACACAGCTGTATGAAGACAGCTGTAACTCCCAGTGCTGTACAACTGTAAGTGTAGCCATACCCTCAGCCTTATGTGTGGCACTACCTCCGTGCTATCCAGTATATACATTGTACTTAGAGCCACATGGACTTTTTTTTCAGTGTTGCAGAAAAGTTAGTTTGTCATTTACTTCTGCTTTACTGGTTAGAAATATATCGATAATTTTCATCTCAGTTGCATATATGTCTATATTTTGCACTAAATCTTGATCTTATTAAAGACAAGTGGCAAAACTTCAGTTGACTTCAAACTACCTGAACTCTAATAAGCATATGCAGAAGGGGAAAGAGTTAATATTGCGCCTGTACTTTTAACTTTGCTGTTTCCTAACTCTTGTGTAACACTGGTAAAACGGTTTGTCATCTATGTAGCCCCTTCTTTGTTTAGGACCAGAATGTGATATATAGCTACCCAGGTCGAGTCCAACTTCCTCTCATGTTTCATGGGGAAAACAAAGGAAAACAAACCCCAAATATTTGGGTGGGACATTTTCAGTGTGTGGTGACATTTGGAACTAAAACCCTACAGATTTTAATAACATTTTTTCAAACCCAAAATATTTACATAGAGAGGAGAGATGCTGTTGTTTTGTTTTTCTGAAAACTGTGATGTTCCTGCGGGGGAACCTCCATGAAGTTTCCCACAAAATTTAAATTTTAGTTATTAAAATTAAATTAATGATAATTTAAAATTTCTAACCAGCTCTAATGCTGCTCCATGACTCATCAATGTACATGAATGGTGCAATTTGAGGATTTATGTTACTTTCCAACAAGAGAGACTGTCTCAGAATCTTGTCCATCATGAATAATATCTGCACTGTTGGCTTCCTATTATTTCAGCTTTCCGGTCTGCTAGCTACATTTCACTTTGACTAACCAATAAATAAGATAAAATAGGATTACATTAAAAAGAAAATGTTTCTATCTCAGGAAAATAAAGTGGTTTACTCCATTATATATCCCAGCTTGGTTCAAATATAACCCTACCTGCTGATGAAAGTTGGCATTTACTGAAAGACTTCGAAGGATTTACATTAGTAAAAGGATGGATTTTTAAGTTGAAGTGTTTATTGCTAGCTTATAAAGCCAAGACAGATTCCCTGGAGTTTTCAGATCTCTTGATGACAGAATCGCACAATTAAGTGACTAAGATTCACATTGCAGACAGACATTTTGGGTACAGAATAACTGCCCTCCGATATATTGTTCTGTGGGGAGTGGGGGTGCAAGAAGAGATTTTTACTCATATGCTCACTATTTCTACTCCTGTTTTCTTGCACAAGGATAATTGATCTTCCACATTTGGGTGGAAGAAGGTCCAAAATAAACCCTCAATTTCTGATTCTATTTGATATAGTCTTACATCACCATAATATCTGAGCATCTTCCTGCTGTTTATTGAGTGACATAATTATTTGTTCTCACGTCTTCTCCCCATTATTCCTGGGGGAATTCTGCACCATTGCACAATGCGCAATTCACATCACATTAATATTCTGTGCAGAATTTCCTTCACTTCCCCCAGATCTGGTATTGCAGAGCTGCTGGCTGCCACTAGGGGCCGCTCCCAGCTTTCCCATAGAAGATGCTGCCAGGGTAGAGAGAAGAAGGATCCTAGTATGGTCTGTGTGTCACTGCCTTGGTTCGTGTATCACAAATGTTGTACAAGAATTAAATGAAACTCAAAGAACTGATGTAACATGTGGAAATTATGTTTTACAATTGCTTGAGAGGACCAATGTTACCTAATGTCCTGTCATTATGTGGCTGTTGGAATATAGGCACCTTTCCTTGTTTCTTGACCATTCATCTATTTGAAATGGTGCCCTGCAAGGTTATCGGAGATTAAAAATTAAATAAGCTTGCTTAATTTCTTAATGTGTTGCTTTAATTAATGCTCAGTATGTAACTTGCATTATGAGAATTCAAGGCTTTTGCTCTCTTTGGTGTCTGGGCCTCATACGGGCTGCCACAGTTGATCTCTGTCCCCTGTATAACAGCCCTTAACGGAGCTGAAGACTGTTATCAGGTCCCTCCTCAGTCGTCTGGTCTCAAAACAAAACATGCCCAATTTTTTTAAACCTTTCCTAATAAATCAGGCTTTGTAAACCCTTTTGTCGTTCCCCTCTGGACTCTCCCCTATTTGCCCACGTCTTTTCTAAAGTGCGGCTCTCAAAGCTAGACACAGAACTTCAGCTGGGCCTCACCAGTGCTAAGCAGAGCCAAACAATCACCGCCCTGGTCTGACATACAACGCACCTGGTCATACACCCTAGACGGACTTTTTCACAACTGCATCTCGTTGTTGGCTCATGCTCACCTTGTGATGTGCTTGAGCTCCCAGATCCATCTCAGCAGCACTTCTCCCTCGCCATTGATTCCCCACGTTGTATTTATGTATCTGAGTTTTCCTTCTAGAGTGAAGTACTTTGCATTTGTCTTTATATAGATCACATCAATATTCATACTAGCGCTATATACATCTAGTCTTAACAGTATTATCATATATATTTAGGCTTGGAAGGAACAGATTTTTCTCAGTAAATGTTGGTAAATATTGATTTCACCATATGCACACAAACCAATGAAACAAATGCTACCATCAATAATAATTGAAATTTACAGCTAGGCAAAGTAAGAAAAATTACAGCTTGAGAACATATTAGAGTTTGATTTAAGGATATTTATGTTGTATATTTTGACATGTGATGTCTGCAATTTGTGTTTTAACAGTTATAAAGCTTTAACTTTTTGAATCTGTGTCAACTGTCATTAAAAAAATTGATGTCTGACCTCCCGTTGTCTGATCCCCCATAATTTCCCGCAATTGTAAAGGTTTGAACATTTAAAATAAAAAAGGCTTAAAAATAAATATTGATATTATCAATTAAAATTATAAAAAACGTAAAAATCCAATTCTGACAAGGCTCCATACACTTGTTATACAGCTTTATTCTCAATCATCTTGTCACCTTGTGTTGCTCCCCATCTGTTTGTCATCTGCACCGTTGGCTCTTATTTTTAGCTTACGTTACAAGCTCCTTTGACCCGAGGTTGGTTTTGTGTTATGTGTTGGTACAGCCCCTAACAGAATGGGGCTGGGATTAAGCCCAATACTAATGAATTAATGAAGTAGTATCAATAATAATGCTCATGTAATGTTACTCTCACCAATGCCATATATTTCAGAGGGGTAGTTGGGTTAGTCTGTTTCAGCAAAGACAACGAGGAGTCCTGTGGCACCTTAAACACTAACAAATTTATTTGGGCATAAGTTCTGGGTTCCAATCCACGATAGTTTACCCCAAATTCATTTGTTAGTCTTTAAGGTGCCACAGGACTCCTTGTTGTCAATGCCATATAGTGATTTCATAGGTTTACTTACAGCAATGCTATAAATTGATCATATATTTTAAGGGCTAGAAAGGACAATGAGATCATTTAGTCTGACTATATAACTCAGGTCATACTATTATACAGTTACCCTCGGTATTAAGCCCATTAACTGGCATTTTATTAAGTGTATCTTCCGGAGAGTCATCTGGTCTTGATTTCACAGCAGCTCTAGCTGGATAAACCATCACTTGTCATGGTAGTTAACCACCCTCACTGTTGAAAATGTGAGCCTCATGACTAATCTGAATTGAGCTAGTTTTACTCTGAGCAACACGATATATTGGTCATTAGAACTGGGGGGAGAGGAAAGTTGGACCAAAATACTCTTTTTCTGAGCAACACAGATTTAGGTTAACTGAAATATTTTATGAATCTGTGTCAAATGAGCTGGATTGTTTTGCTTTGACCTAAAACCTCAGAAAAATCTAAAGGGTCTAAATATTTTAAGTTTCCCATTTAAAAGACTTTTTGTTTCAAAATTTACCTCAATTTTAATAAAAAAAATATAACAATTGCAAAAACAGCAACTGATCAAACAAACCATTTCATTCAACTTGTCAGTCAGCCAAAAAAATTGAAATTTTTGAAAAAAAAAATCAATTTGGGTCAACCAGAAACTAAATTTTTCAGTTATGTTTCAGAAATCAGCTATTCACAGAGTTCTTTTGATCATACAATTTTTTTTCTCATCATTGCTATATACTGATTAGCCCTAGTCTCACCAATGATACAATTCTATTGCTTTACCACTGGTCGACATGGGAAACTGACTCTACAGCTGTCTAATGTAACTCCCTACATGGCCTCAAATAAGAATGCCATTTTCTGGTTTAGTTTAATCCAGCAAATTAAGAGTGTCCATAACAGGAGCTATTCAGAAAAGCTCTAGTGCCTTAAATTCACATATTACCATGCTCAGGAATAGCTTCCCAATGCAAACAAGCCCCTGTTCTCACCAACTCTGATTTAGAGCTTTACTTTCACCTCTCCATGCAGAGGTGGGACGCTGAACAGCAAGGTTTAGCAGTGGGGAAATGAATTTATTTGATGATTTTCCATCCTGAAGATCCCAATACAATTGGGCAAACATTCTGGTGTAGCTAAATGTGCACTTTTCTCTGAAAAAAAGTTTCAGCCAAAGTATTTTGGCCAGCTGTAGTTAGGATACTTTCTACTCCATGGAAATGCCTTACACTTAAACTCTGCTAGGTAGACTTGAGCCAACAGATAATAGAGTTTAGCCAACTGTGATAAATCGTGAGAAGACATAAATTCACTGAAGCACACTCAGATGCAACTTCCTCCGGGATTCAAGAGTTGACCGGCTACCCAACCCCATTCACAGGGGTTCTTTTTATCTTGCATTAATAAAGTCTCAATGAAAAATATTAGAGCACAATATTGGATCATTCATAGAATCATAGACTGGAAGGGACCTCGAGAGGTCATAAGTCCAGTCCCCTGCACTCATGGCAGGACAAAGCACCATCTAGAACATCCCCAACAGGTGTTTGTCTAACCTGCTCTTAAAAATCTCCAATGATGGAGATTCCACAACCTCCCTGGACAATTTACTCCAGTGGTTAACCACCCAGACAGTTAGGAAATTTTTCCTAATGTCCAGCCTAAACCTCCCTTTCTGCAATTTAAGCCCAGTACTTTCTGCACTGGAAAATATTGATTCATCAAAAATGAAATATGCTTGTGGGAAAAGGCCAGTTTCAATGAATTACTCATTTAAAAAAAAATTGAAAGAAAAAACTATCAGGGGGTAGCCGCATTAGTCTGGATCTGTAAAAGCAGCAAAGAGTCCTGTGGCACCTTATAGACTAACACGTATTGGAGTATAAGCTTTTGTGGGTGAATACCCACTTCGTAGGATGTATCACCCACGAAAGCTCATGCTCCAATACGTCTGTTAGTCTCCAAGGTGCCACAGGACTCTTTGCGGCTCTGAAAGAAAAAAAGAAGCTTAAAATTGTCTAAATGTTCATTTTTGACATTTTCCAAACAAAAAATTACCTTTTTTGAGTTCAAAATGACTGTTTCAAAATGATAATTAGCTAATTATTTTTTAAAAGGTTCATATAATTTAAACTATTGGAACAAAATATTTTGATTGATCAAAATCAATTTTTCCCCAGCTTTATAGTTTGTGGAAACAATGAAAATATCAGCTTTTGGGATCGGACATTTTTAAAATCTCCAAAATTTTCATGGGACAGGAAAACCATTTCCTGCCCAGCTGGAATCTTTAGTTCCAAACTAAAATAATCCACTCAGTGAATAAACGAGACTCTCCCTTAGCCTCCAGTAGAAGAGGTTTTACACTGTATTCAAACCTGAAGCCAATTCCTTATGGAAAATTTCCATATAATTTTATTAGAAAAATATGTCAACATTCTATAATATTCTTAAACCAACTTTAATGGAGCATGGTGCTGTATCCAGTCAATAAGTGCTCTGTATTACGGTATTAACTTTAATGGAATACATGGGCCAAGCTGCTAGCTACATTTCAGGGCCCTGGGGATGTTCCAGTTGGAAGCAGAAACTGATGGGCTCTGGTATTTTGTTTTAACGCAGTCTCCTGTTTCTCTGAACTCAGGAGGGCCTAAGAAAGAAAGGACCAATTTTTTACTTTACCATCCCCAGCTTATGTAGCCAGCAGTGACAGAAGCTCTCTCTAGCTTTTTCCAGGGTTATGCTGTGCTCATGCCAACTGCTTGGCTTTCTCACTGTTTAGTTAGTTGAGATGCTCTGAAACTGTTATTAATGCTCCTACTGTTGTTGAAGTCTGATCCGGTTTTTAGAAGACAAACACACACAAAAAGGAAAAGACAAGAACAGCAAAGATAGAAAATGCAGCTTCTGTCTGTAGTGTTAACTTTCACTGCCGTCTCACTTCTGGAGAAAAACAGGGATGGGACACAATCTTATTAGCCACTCTGCTCATGTTATTCCAGACCAAGAAATAATCTGTGGAAACTGTGTCCCATATTGCCTGTGCGAAGAATGATATCAATTCTTCATCTAGCCATCATTCCAGAGACACAGAACATGCCAACTGAGATTCAAAACTTTGTAATCAAATATATGTCACAGTGTACTCCTGGCAGGGATGGGGCTACCAGTTGAGAATTTCTCTGATTCAGGGCAATGCGGGCAGCTCATTTGGAAACTAAAAGAAGGAGAATACAGAGGACACTTGAACTTATGCCCAACTATTGGAGACAACAAATCTTGGTGATTAGCCCCAATCTCCAAAAGGACGTACAGGATATTTAATGATCTCATTTCTGCCTCGCCTGTGATTCCGAGTCTTGAGGTGCTGTCCCTGGTGGCCACTGAAGCAAATATAAATACTCTGCATCATCAACACACCAGCTTTTAGAGAGAAGAATGAAATAGCTCTCTCCACTGGTAAGTCTCACGAGTCTGGCTCCAACAAAAGTGGAATAAACATTATCTCTGATTATTCTTTTGAAGTTAATTTTTTCTGCACTCGGATTTTTGGTCATTTCAACCTTCTGTTTATTTTGTTTTTCTTTCAGCATAAAATATAGTTTCCTGACTGTTGGATGTATTTACTTTGGTAAGAACAAAATAGAGTAAGGGGGAAATTTGAAAATAAGACATTTAGATGTCTAATATTTTATGTTTTGTGTAATTTATTCAGTCTAAATAACTTTCACTTTTCCATTAATACCAAGAATTCTGATCCTGAAAGAAAGAAGATGTAGTTTGGGTTTAAGGTGATGGAATGATTCCATGGGGCTAGAGGTTCTCAGTTTATACACAGAATATGTGCAGCCTAAATCAGATCCAATACATGATTCCACTTTACACTCACTCATGGTCTTCAAATATTCTCTGCAGGTCGGAATTCACATTACAGGAGGAAGAGAAAACAGGGAAAGGTCTGTGAAAAGGCTGCAAAGCCCTTTCTTTGTGATGCCTGTTCTGAGATCAAAAAATAGGCTTTCAATCTCAATAGCCTTCAATAACCCCTTAGCCATCAACGGGTCAGATCTCAAAATGGTGTAAGTCAGTACAGCTCTATTGGAATTAATGGGTCAAATTTGCAGCTGGTGTAAGTGGGCCATAGATCCACTGAATCTATCCCCATACACCCTTATATCTGTCTATCTATCTACTTAATCATCCAAAAAGGGATTTGATATAGGCATGCATATTAAAAATATCTGTATTTGCATTGGAATGGTGACAACGTTTACAGGCTTTGGGACATGGGGTTTGCTGGAGGTTACTGACTAAACTGAGGAGGGAACTTCCCCCAGTACCGTGTTATTCCATGACGCTTATTATGATGACTTGCAGCTACCTCTGAAGCATACGGTAATGACTACCACCATAAATGAATAGATCATTAGGGGACCTGTTCTGTAAATTCCTGTGTTCTGTATATTTTATTCAAATAATTTAACTTTTTAAACCCCTGACGCAGGTAACATGACAGAAGGAACTGGCAGGATTGAGAACGGTTTGTTCAATAAATATTAAATACCCACACTATTTTCAGGTAACTTTCTATCTAGACTACAAATACAAAACAGGAATGAGATACTTCACTGCCATCGGCATACATCTCATATTAATTTGAGCAACATTGCTGACAGCATACTGTTCTCATGCACACAGGTATGTACCCAGAGTAGCTCAGCTGAAGTCGTTGGGCTAATTAAGAGGTGGCCCATTTCCTGTTTTCTTGAAGCAAATGGAGATCATAACGGAACGTATCAAAGACTCATTTTCTGGGAGTCTGTCTGTATCATCACTTTCAGAGAAAATGTTGTGATCAGAGCTAGTCAGGTATGTTCTCACTGAACACTTTTTTCATCACCCATTCATCAATACTGGAATGGTTTGCGGAAAAGGATCAGTTTGGGCAATTTTTCCACATGAACATTTGCAGGGGGGAATCTTATAAATTGTTGAAATGTTTTTGTTTCAAAATAAAACAAAATCCATTTTAATGATTCAAAGTAAAAAGTCGTTTTGAAATTTCAGCTAATTGCAGCTAAGAAAAATGTTTGCAACCAAACCATAATATAGATGATATAGAACGTATCAGAATAAAATATTTCAATTGACCTGAATTTATTTCTTTTCCTAGCGGTAACATTCTCCCTGAATTCTGCCTATGTGCTTCCATTTTCTGTCAGTGCCTGAGACTTGTTTGGGTCTACACTCAGCAAGAACCTATCAGTGTCTAGTGTTCGTTAAACCAAAACCAGTAGCTTGCAGACGAGGTTGCCTGATGCCATATCATTTTCCCTGCTGAATCTACACAGAAAAGACTTTCAGTTTATGCCAGCTAAAAGCATCACTGCCGTGTAGAAGGATTTGCAATGTGTGGGAGAAAATAGTTATAATGCACATTTGCAAAAGGTATGTTTTATCGCAGTGGGTTTATAACAGATCTCTATTACAGATGTCCACTATTAGGGATCTAAATGCGTATTTAGTTAATGCATTTTAAACTGGCCTGTGTTTTCAACAGAGCTGTGTGAATAACGAATTTTTCAGTTTGCAGCAATTTCAAAAAGTCAGAAAAAAATCATTTTGGGTCATGGAATTTATTTGAAATTTTCAGGAAATCTTATAGTAAAACAAATCAGGGTCAAACAGAATGTTTCAGGTTAAAAAAAAAGTTTTGTTTTCCATTTGAGCATTTTTAAATGATTGTTTAATTAAAAAAATAAAAGAAATGTTGAAACTTACAAGTCATGTAAAGTAAAAAGATTTTGGTGTTGCTGAATCTGCTTTTTTCCTGGAAAAAAAAATTCAATTGAAATTTTTTTCCAGTTCTAGTTTTTGAAGGGGATGAGTACCAGAGCTCCCAGGGATGTCCATGGGATCAGGAACAGAAAAGCAGGGCTAGTGAATGAACTCTAGACAATTCACTGGTCTCTCTGTATACCCATTGACTTTCCTTTTCATACGGAACATTATCATTCTTTGTTGCCTCTTACTGTATAGGCTATCAGGTTGGAAGCACTTTAATACACAGTATGTGCTAATTCTCAGCACGACAAGGCTTTAGCTGTAGTGGACAGTGTGAGTGTAATGCAAACAGTGTATTCCCTAGGATTGTCCCCTGATGTATTCCCACTGCCTCGGGTTGGTACAATATTTCACGAGGGAAGTCAGAATGAGTGTGAAGGATCCACTCTTGGTCCTTTCTTGGCTTCTGTTTAACTGTACATTTCACTTTTCCCTTGTAAAGGAAAACATGGTTGGAAGAAATGGTGGAGGGAAATCACACCATGGTTACGGACTTCATTTTCCAGGGATTCATGGATCATCCGGAGCTTCAGGTCCCTCTCTTTGTGTTATTCCTAATGATCTATGTTATCACCCTGGCGGGGAATCTAGGGATGATTGTGTTGATCAGGTTCAACTCTCGACTCCACACCCCCATGTACTATTTCCTCTGCAATTTGTCTCTTGCAGATGTTGGGAATTCCTCGGTTGTTGCTCCCCGGTTGCTGATGACTTTTGTGGTTCAGGCCAAACCCATTTCGCTCGCTGCATGCGCAGCACAAATTTTCTTTGCCTGTAACTTTCTGACCAATGAAGTTTGCCTGTTGGCAGTAATGGCATATGATCGCTTCATAGCCATCTGTAACCCCTTGCTCTATAGCGTCGTCATGTCAAAGAGACTTTGTGTATTACTAGTGGTTGTTTCATACATATGTGGCTTTGTGAATGCAGTTGTTCAGACTCCATTTATATTTACCCTGTCCTTCTGTGACTCCAATGTCATCAACCATTTCTTCTGTGACATCCCCCCAATTCTTAAGCTGTCCTGCTCTGACACCCACAACGCTAACATGGTGCATTTCACCTTGTCCAGTATAGTGGTCATGACAACTATTCTCATTGTACTATTCTCCTACATGTACATCCTCATTGCCATCCTGAAGATCCACTCTGCCAAGGGCAGATACAAAACCTTCTCCACCTGCGCCTCCCACCTGACAGCTGTCACAATTTTCTACGGGACTGTGATCTTCATGTATTTACGACCCAGTTCCGGCTACACCACAGACCCAGACAAGATCATCTCTGTGTTTTATATACTGATAATTCCCATGCTGAACCCCCTGATCTACAGCCTGAGGAACAAGGAGGTGAAGGATGCCTTTAGAAGGATGATAAACAGGAAGGTTTGTTCTCAGTTAATATAATTATTGGGATTTGTGCTTATCAATAAACAAGTGATAAATAAATAGTGAATTCTCTGTGTCATAGCTCTGATTTCCTTTGTTTTAACTGTATTCTGTGGCTTGTTCCTATATATAGATATAGATATATAGATATAGATATGGAATCCAAGCCTGTTCATATTGAGAATTCAGTCTCCCATGTCCAGGAGTGACCATGAGGCTGCAAAGAATACATTGTTGAAAGACAGCATTTGTCACAGACCCCCTTCAGCGACCCTTGCTGGATACCCACCAGCTGGTATTGAGGGGAATTCCAGCTTGGACCCCCAGATGTTTTAAGCTGCCAGAGACTGAATGGAGCCAGTCACTGCTGCAGTTTCAGGGTTCCTAGGCACACAATCAGGGTGTAGATGCTCTGTCTAGCGCCCTTTCTGGAGAGCTAGAAATTGCTATCTAGCTGCCTAGTCCCTGGGCTCAGGGATGACTGTTCAGACTCTGCCGTAGCTTAAACACCCCCTGTCCTAGAATGCCAAAGAACAGCGTGAGCCTTCCGGGTTACAGCCGAACTCCCCCCCAGGGCCACACAGTATGTGTAAAGAATGTAACACAGAGAGGGACACTCTGAACCGGAATCTAACACTGTAGAGCTAATGCTTCACTAATAAAGCACAAGCTCATTTAGAAAAGGACACACATCCTAACGTCAATGGACCTCACTAGCTCATCCTTTCCTTGGGCGTCCTCTGGGGTATCCATCTGTGTTCAGACAGACTGCTCCTTCCCCTCCTCATCTAGCTCCTACATGCAGCTCCTCTCAGATCTAGCTGGTCAAACATGGTCAGATAGAACCCAAATAGAGCAGCTTCTGCCCTTTTATAACCATCTTACCCTCTGTCAGGTGACCTCATGATTAGCCTCTTCCAATGACCAGATACCCCTGCCAGGCAACCACTCCTTTTCTTCCCCATCAACAGAAAGTTTAGATGGAAAATTTTCAAACACCCCCAACAAGGAACAAATCCAAAGCTCATTGAAGCCAATGAAAAGGCTCTGATTGACTTCAGTCAATACTAGTTCAGACTGCAGAAGTTTAAGTGGAGATATTCAAAAGGCATCAAACTCCCATTCCAGGGAGTTGTCCAGGGAACTGGATGTCTAACTGCTCATTTAAAATGTATTTGCTCATGGCCAGTTATCGATTTCGCTATGGGGTTTCCAATCCTGTATTAAAGTGTTGAAAGGAAAATAGCAGTGGAAGCAAAATGACTTTGGCCCACACACGTATTGCCAGTTTAAGAACATCACAGTGTTAATCAATAGAGTAACTTTGACGTCCTTTTATATCGTGGCACTATAGCTCCATTCCATTTTGCACGTATATGGAAAAATCACAAGCAGTATTCCTAGGAGCACAAGAAGAGGATTTAAGTGATCGATAATTCAGCAAAACTTCCCTGGACTAACCAGCGCAGATCCAGTATGAATATTCAGATGTCACAGTGTGTGAGCAAGCTTGCTAGTGCTATGAATATTGATAGCCCCATCACACTATGACTTCATAATATGTACTAGTACATTATAGATTGATTGGACTACATTCGTTCTTGATCTGTCCCCATATCATTCTCAAGGGAGTTACTCCAGGGATGAACCTGTCTCAATGTTTACAAAGTCCAAAGAAAGCCAAACAAAGCAGACCATTGATACAACTTCAGGATTGCCAGAGATACTCTTTCATGGGTTGGAGAGAAGATAAATAAATAAAAGCCCTACATAAAACGGCAACAGTTTTCAATGAGTAAAACCAGTGGTTCTCAGAACTCTCTGGCCTGTGACCCCATGTTAAACAGAAAAGAGGGTTTGAGGCCCCTATTAAGTTTTGGGATGCTCCCCTTCCACCTAACCGTGAAGACAGGGAGGCTGGTTGTGATGACTGGAAACAACCTTCTATGTTGAGAACTCAAGAGTAAAACAACATCCTCTTAATGTCGGCACGGTGCAGCGATGAGAAAAGATGCTCTGATTTGGTGCAGGCTAGTTCTGCATGATAAAGGTCAACTCTGCATTATTCAGACTAAGTCCTTAAGCTCATCATAGAGGACATTTCTGGGAAATTTATCATTACACATTCTGATAACATGACCTATCTACCTAAGCTGAGCTTTGATAATCGTTACCTCCGTTCTGGTTGCTTTTATTCTGTATGTTTAACAGTGCCCTCCACTGGATGAAATCTCAGAACTCATGAAGGATACATACGATCTTCTCATACTCTCACCTGAACCCCAACCTAGCCTAAAACATAAAAGGCAACAGCAGTTGTCCTTGAAGCCAAATGTCAGAGCATCTTGCAGATTCTACATAGTGTCACAGACCCTCATTCATGGATCTTAAAAACACCAATTTCTAATATTGTATTTGACTGTTACATTATATTATGTTCTGTACATGACATGGATTGGCTGAGTCATAGAAATAAGGATAATGATACAGAGAACTCAGTCTTCTTCCGTCTGCTGTTTATTGGTTAAAATATAATAATGATTATAATTACCAAAAAAAATTCTTCCTGTATATCATCCTTTTAAAGGTATCATTTACCTCCTTGTTTCTCAGGCTGTAGATCAGGGGGTTCAACATGGGGATCACAAGAGCATAAAACACAGAGGTAACTTTGTCTTGGTCCATCACATAGCTAGAACTGGGTCTTAAATATATACATATCAGTGTCCCATAAAACATAGTGACAACTGTCAGGTGGGAGGCGCAGGTAGAAAAGGTTTTGTGTCTCCCCTTGGCAGAACGGATCCTGAGAATGGCCACAAGGATGCACATGTAGGAGATTAGGACACCCAGGAAACTAGTCATTCCAATTACAGTAGAGAAAGTGAAAAGTACAAGGTCAGTGACATGAGTGTCAGAGCAGGACAGCTTCAGCATAGGGGGCACATCACAGAAGAAATGGTTGACAACATTGGAGTTGCAGAAGGACAGACTGAATATAAATAGCATTTGCACAACTGAATTCACAGAGCCACATACATACGTACCAGCCACCAACAGGACACAGTGTCTCTTGGACATAATGGCTCTGTATAGCAGAGGATTACAGATAGCTTTGAAGCGGTCATACGCAATCACAGCCAGGAGGCAACATTCGTTGGTCACAAAGAAACAGACGAAGAATAGTTGTGCCGCACACTCAATCAAAGGAATGGTTCTAGTCTCTGCTACAAAGGTCATTAGCAACCTGGGAGCTATGGCAGTGGAATAGCCAATGTCTACAATGGACATCTGGCTTAGGAAAAAGTACATGGGGGTATGAAGTCGGGTTTCAACCACGATTAAAGCTATCATCCCAAGATTCCCCATCAGGCTGACCACATACATCACTAAGAACAACATAAAGAGGGGGATCTGTAGCTCTGGATGATCTGTGAATCCTATGAAAATGAACTCGGTCACCATGGTGTGGTTTCTTTCTGCCATTTATTCCAGAAACGCTCTCCTCTGCTGGTGAAAAAAAAAAAAAAAGATTACAATTAATCACAGGCCAATAAAGTAATGAATGCACATCGCTCATAATCCCTGTAATTGTTCCTGTGAAACAGCGTATGAACATAATACATCAAAGGACACTCCTAGAGAATGTTCTCTTTGTATTCCCCACGTGCTTTCCACTAGAGATAGGACATGTTCCAGCTACAGAAATATTGTGTACTCTGTGTTAGGGTGACCAGATGTCCTGATTTTATAAGGACAGTCTCAATTTTGGGGGCTTTTTCTTCTATAGGCTCCTATTACCCACTACCCCCATCCCGATTTTTCACACTTGCCTTCTGGTCACCCTATTCTGTATTAATATGCATGAAACCATCCAGTAGAACAAGTCTTCTACAAAATGAGAGAGAGAGAGATTGGGAGTGTTTAGTTTAGAAGGGAGGCAAATAATCTATCAATGTCTTCAAATAATCAATGCTAGAGAGTATATTCATTGTCATTGATTTTCTCTTCCTAATCCAAATAACCTCAAAGAGCACAAGGGATGCTCAGTGCCCCTTTTATATAGGTGCCTATATATATTTATTTGGGTGCCCAATATGAGGCATTCCCAGTGGAAACATTTGGTATCACTGTCTGTGTAGCCTTAAAGTGTCCCTGTTCTACTGGAGTCAGTGTGTGTTTTACAGACATTCTTTGTAACCACATGCATTATTTTTCCTCCCTGTTACAAATCCTTCTAGAGGTAATAACACTTGTAGGTGGTGTGGATTGTAACTGATTCTATGATTACTTTTGACTTATAGATTCACAGAGCCTAGAAATGAAAAAATTCATCTCCTGGGGATAACTACTAAGTCAACCTGCGGAACTCCTTGCCAGAGGATGTTGTGAAGACCAAGACTATAGCAGGGTTTAAAAAAAGAACTAGATAAATTCATGGAGGACCGGCCCATCAATGGCTATTAGCCAGGATGGTGTCCCTAGTCTCTGTTTGCTAGAAGCTGGGAATGAGCGACAGGGGATGGATCATTTGATGGTTACCTGTTCTGTTCATTCCTTCTGGGGCACCTGGCATTGGCCACTGTCAGAAGACAGGATACTGGGCTAGATGGACCTTTGGTCTGACCCAGAATGGCCATTATATTTCTATGGAATTTCACTGCCACATGCACAAAGAGATGCTCAAAAGAGAATAATAATTACGTTTCTTACCAGTCCTGGTGTAGGTGTACACTCAGTAAATTCCATTGTGGTTTGTATTTGATGGAGGAAGATATGCGCTGGTTTGACTCCTCATTAACCAGTTGAATTCAGCAGAGCTACCCTACATTTTGAAGTTTCCTAGTTAGTGGAAAAACACAGGTTTCTGGGTTCTGCATATTCCCTCTGTCTTTACTCCTGTGCTAGAAGAGTAAAAAGAAATGAAGTTATTTTTAGTAAACATAGGGAACAGGAATTTCCATACCAGATCAGACAAATGACACACCAAATTCAGTATTGTCTATGCCAGGGGTGGCCAACCTGAGCCTGAGAAGTAGCCAGAATTTACCAATGTACATTGCAAAAGAGCCACCGTAATACATCAGCAGCCCCTCATCAGCTCCCCCACCGGCAGCTCTTCTGATCAGCACCTCCCCTTCCCTCCCTACACCTCCTGATCAGCTGTTTCATGGCATGCAGGAGACTGTGGGGGAAAGGGGGTGGAACAAGGGTACAGCAGAGGATGGGGCGGGAATGGGCGGAGTGGGGGCAGGGCCTGTGGCAGAACCAAGGGTTGAGCAGTGAGCACCCCCCGGCACATTCTAGAGTTGGCACCTGTAGCTCCAGCCCTGCAGTAGGTGCCTATACAAAGAGCCACATACTAACTTCTGAGAAGCCGCATATGGCTGGAGCCACAGGTTGCCCACCCCTGGTCTATGCATTTGCAATCTTTGCTGTGTGCTTCAGACAGAGAGGCAAAGCCCTCCCAGCAGGAAGTTATTGAATAACATGCCTATAGAGGCCTTTTCACCCTACATCCAGGCAATTAGTGGTTGCCTCATACTCTGAAGCATGAAGGTTTACATCCCTTGCAAATGTCTGTGTCATACCTAATGTAACTGTTCTTAATATTTATACTATGAATCAATCCCTCCGCCTCCCCGAAATAAAACCTACACAAAACCTGCTCAAAAGACTTTATTAAGGTTGAAAAGTTCAGCAATTGAAAATTAGGAAATGCCAATTTGTGGGTGCCCATGCAACCTTAGTTCTGCCCTCTTGGGTGTTTGCATTAGGATAGTCTTTAATTACATTATCACATGCTGTTTTTTCTTAGAACCACTGGACCCCTTCCTTATTCAGTGTATAGGACACAGTAACTTCTGGATGACTGAGTAGACAACCTAAATGATGTTCTGTTAATGTAGTTTTGTATATGTAATTTCCTGGGTTTTTAAAAAGGCAGAACTCAATTCTGTCACAACACCTCCATTCGGCATCCTCTTGGTTTGCACCTGTAACCACCTGCCCTGCATTACAGACTTCTACCACTTGTGCTACAGGCCTTCGCAAGAGCAGGCAGTTTTCCTACAGATGACTGGGGAGATGTGTAGGATCTGTGGGGAGTCCGGAAGCAGTCACTATTCCAGGTGCAACATTGTCAAAGTCTGCTACTCTTTTTGGTGGAAACACAGGCCCTTCTGCTTAGAATACAGGTATTATAACAACAGGAAGCTCAAAGTTTGCTCACAATTGAAGCAAGGAAGGGGTGACAGTGGTTGCCAAAAGCTATAACTCAGCTAAACCTGAATAGAATTTCATGGGAAAAAACAAACAAACAAAAAATGCTCTTCTCAAGGCTGAGGGCTTTTTCCCAACTGAATTTCCAAAGCTTGCCTCAAACAATGGAGGTGTTTTAGCTTCTCAAAAACAAGAATGCAAGAACTGTTAGAATGGAAAGTGCTTGGTAACCAAATACAGGGAACACGACCAGCTCCTCCAGTAGTAAATGCCGGATCCTTCTTTTGATTATTAAATATAGAGCTGATAAAGGTGCTTGATTGTGTAACCTAAGCTCACACTTCAGAGCTCTCTGTCCCCCTCCAGAGGCTGGACCACACAGAGCTAACAAAAACAAGCATTTTAGATCCGGTAGTTCATTTTTTTCAATCCCGAGGTCCTGGGCTTAATCCCCAGTGTCAGTGACAAAACCAAGAGCCTTGTGCTGCAAGTGCTATTAAGCTGAGGCAGAAATATTATGTTCCTCCCCAGAACAGGCACACAATCAGGTGTGTGACAGAAAGTTTCCTGAGGACTCTGTGTCTGGTCCTCTTACCTGCTGGTGCGCATCAGCCTTGCCCTGCAGACTGTCAGATAGTATTGTACACTGGAATCTTGAGTTGCCTTTAATTTATGCTGTATTCATTCTGTGTGCAAATAGAGAACTTCAGTTCTTCAAATTGTCACTCCAGCACCAAATCCTCTCTAGAATTTTTAAGGTAACACCACAATTCATCATGCAAAAGGACATATCTGACACTAAATACATGAGATGGCAAAATAAGACATAAGAAAACAAGAGATTATATTTTATGATTTTCTCTTTCTGCTAGTTATCTTACACTATTTGATTGTTCTGCAAATAGATACCGTCAACATAAGCCATCCTGTAGCATCATGTCCATTTTCCCCACTGTGTTTTATTCCGAAGCAGAAAAGCCAAAAATAAAAATCAAGTCAAAATAGCTGAAAAGCTGATGACAGGGAATCTAATTTAAAGTCCAAAAGCAAAAGATTGAGAGAATATTTATTCCTACTCTGTCAAAACTGAGTGGATTAAGCCTACCTGTAGAGAAAGGTATGTTATTACTGATCCAAGTCGAATGATGTGTGGCTGACACAAGTGATTCTTATTTGGTTCAGTGGCAACTAGGGACAAAATCCCTGAAGGAGCAAGAACCTCAGAAGAGATAGTTAACATGTCTTTTATGTCTCCTGGAGGTTGGGGATAATAAATCACAGAGTCCAAAGTAGAACAGCTCCAACAGGAGAGACTGGGGGAGAACTGCACCAGAATATCCCATACTTCAGAGGCTAGAGTGCCCACAGGAGAGGTGGGAAACCCATGATCAAATCTCTTCTCCTATGACGTGGAAGGGCCAGGCATCTCGATGCTCAGAAAGAAATAGCGGTTTGCATACTCAGAGGCTGAAACAGGTACAAAGGAGCTTTTACTGCAAAAATATAGGTGCAAAGTGAGTTTAGGTACCTATAGCATTTGGCCTCAGTTGAGTGGGGATTTCAGGAATAGCAATGGGGCCTTGTTCTGGATTGAGATGCCCAAAGTGGAAATTAGATTTAGGAGTACAGGTTTCATCTCTGCCACATGCCAACTCTCAGATCTGGCCTACAGCCAAAAGATTTACAGGTATTGCGATATCTGCTAGGGATGTGCTTGTCTACTGATCTAGTTACACTAGTATAATCATCAGTGCGGATAAAGTTTTACCAATATAGAGGTGCCATATATTGGAATAGGTCCATAGATTATAGGCCAGAGAGAACCACTGTAACCAACTAGTCTGACATCCTGTGTAATAGAGGCCATAAAGGAAATTTTGAAATTCTTGATTCAGTCTTGAATCCCTAATTTTTGCATCACCATTCCCTTTAGCAGGGATCATGGACTAGCCAGTGCACCATAAGGCTCCCTATCTCACTGCATGAGTGCTTTCTCCCTATTGCTACCCTAGAATAAAACCTTTACCCTGCTGCAACTGAGGCTATGCTACAGGGCAGAGCTGAGTGAAATTCAAATGGACTTTTCAACATATGTCTGCATCCCAAATCAAGGCAAAAAGGTTAAAACATGAACATTTTGAACAGAATGGACATTCTGAAAAATGTCCATTTGGAAGTGTCAAAATGTTTTGTTTTGAAGTTTTTGATCAATATGAAACACTTGGACATTCCAAAATTGAAATGCTTCATGTTGGTGTCTTGACCTTACTTAAAAAGCTGCTGCCTGCCTCAGATTGAAGTGTACTTACTTGGAAAATTTCAGCCTTGTTTGCCATATCTGAGACTGAAGCTAGGGGAAAAAAAAACGACATTGTCTTGCCCTTATTAAAATATATCTGATGCCTTTTCCTCTGAGAAGCTCTGGTGACCCCCCTGCCCAGCTTTGCAGCAATGACTTTAAATTTGATAGGGTGGTGCCTTATGCATTTCCCAGGAAAATCAGCCCAAATTTGACTGATTTAAAAAATTGTTGTCCACAAGATCAATCAAGATTTGCTAGAGCTTCCTAGTTTAATCCCCTCAAGATCCCATCTGCCCTGGGCAGGCAACATCCCAGGGATTCCAGAGGCTGAGAAGAATTTTCCTAGCAATTCTAGATCTGGGCTGTTGCAGGGTCTCAAACTGGGCACCCAAAATTAGCAGCAAGTTTTGACCTTAACTTCTCTGTGCCTCAGTTCCCTACCTCACAGAGATATTTTGAAAATAAGTTCAGACACTACAGTGAAACACCATGGAAAAGCACATGAGCAAAGCATGAATTCTAACTTCAGAGCAAACCTGGAAGAGTTTAAATAAGACCTGGTGTAGCAAGGCCCTGCAGGTCCCTCTTGTCTCCTACTAGGCTAAAAAAAGTCACTCAGAAACCCTGGGGTTCAGTAACCACTGGTGTCATTCACTTACAGGTTCTGTTTCTACAACCTTTTGGTCATACACAGCTTGCATTCTAGAAGAACTACACTCTCTCTATCCCCTACTTCTTTAGCCTCCCCCAGTTTTGGCTTCCTTCCTCTCAGCCGTTTATATAGTCCCAGGCTAATGGAAGGGTAACTGTCTCCCATTCACCAATTAGGTGCAGGTTTTTCTAGCCAGCTCCAATCTGCTTCCCTTAATGGGAGCTGGCGTGACAGAGGGCTGAGTCAGCAGCTCTTGCCAAGCCCCCTGTCACACCTGGGCCCACACATTGAATGATGAGGCTAAACCAAAATCCTGAAGAGCTGCTCTCAAAGTGGGCCCTGTTCATCCTCTGTGCTCAAGCTGGCTGGGAGCTTTTTAATAAAATGGATTTTCCACCAAAAATACGGATTTGCCAAATAGAAATCTTTTAGTTGGAATGTCTCAGTTTTGATTAAACATTTCTCAGGTTAAGGATGGAATTTCTGGTTAACCTCCAGAGACATAGAGAGAGCGACCCCAAAATAGCCAAATCCCAGCTATCAGGGCTCTCACCTGGGATGTGGGAGACCCCTTTTCAAGTCACTTCTCTGCCTAATTAAGAGCAGGGAAATAGATCTCTGTTTCCAATATCACAGGTGAGTGCCCTAATATCTGCCCTATTTTCTATTCTATGGTGCCTCTCTGTCTCTCCTGTTGGAGCTGTTCCACTTTGTATGAATAATAAAGGATCCATTGGGACACCGAGAGAAAATCTGTCTTGATAGCCCAGTGGTTGTAAGCCTGATCTAGGATGTGAGAGACCCAGGTCCAAGTGCTTGTTTGGAACAGGGTCTTGAATCTGAGTCTCCCTGGTGTGACAGTATGAACCACGTGGGGGAACAAAACAACAACAAAGAAACCAAGCAGCTGACTCTAATTATCTACTCCTCCCAGTAGCTGTTGTGGGTAGGAGGAGTCTGGGGGCTATATAAGCCAGACCTAACTCATTTCAGAAGAGCTAAGTGCAGAAGCAATATGCAAGTAGAGTGAAGTTTGAAGGAGGGGATTAGGGGGACAACAACAACAACAACAACAACATAGCTTGAGAAAGGGGAAGGAGGAATTGTGATCAGTGGGTGTGGGGGAGCAGGGAGATAGTGAGTTTGGTGAGAGTTAGGTATGGCCTGGGGATCAGTATCCACAAGAAACTATGGGTCTGCCTAGAGCAAAGAGAGCTATGAGGAATGGTACTGCAGATATGGATGATGACAAACTGTTGCACCCCTTTCTATAAATGTTACTACGTTCTCTCCAGCATTCTTTCTCCCCCAACCTTTTCTGGGGTGATCAAGTCATCCTGACTCACCAGGCAATTGCTTGGTGGCATTTTGAGTGGTGGTATCTGGGGTTTAACTGGAAGGCCAAGTCACACTAGTGACTGTCAGCTGGTCTCCCTGGAGTTGTTGAAAATCCACCAGTTCATCCCTGTGGAAGTAAAGAAAGAACTAACAAGGATTTTAAGGGGATTTCAATGCAAACAGTCCCTTCAATGAACAAGAGTCAAGCTAGTTCTAACCCTAATAACATGAGATTTGTAGAAGCGAGGATTGTGTGAGGCGAGTGGGAAAGAACTGTGTGAGAAGTTGTTGCCGCCTTGTGTTATACAAAATATGGAATGTAGACAAGTCTAAATAGATGTGAGAAAAATAAGATCAGGATGACCTATGTATAAACAAAATGCAGTTGATGCCATTATTGTATGTAACAAAGGTATAAAAGCTTGCTGTAATTGTTTACCTGGAGAGAGACCTGTTTAGCTCTCTCCCTCCACACAATTGCTAGAGATAAAATATCTGACTTGCTGCACCCAACCTGAGATGAGGACTCTGTTTTTCTATGACATCCCTTATCCTAGAATAGTGCCCTAACCTTTGAGCTGCTGGCTATTCATAAGTCAGTCTTCTGTCTCTCATTTTCTGTGAAGTTTTTCCAGAAGACCAGGTTTCATCCCACTGTAGAATGGGGAAAATATTTTGAAATCTTGAATGTATTCAGGGGACAGGAAATTATTTTCCCACCTTTGTCTAATCTGTACTCACTCATAATATTACCACTTACAATAATTATCCTTTAAAACAATTGTCAAAGTTAGATTTTCGGACCTACACCACTGCCACAGAGATTAAGGAATATGCAAGCTGAAATCACACTTTGGAATGGCACATAGATATACCCAATGAGGGGGAAAAACAACTATTTTTAGACCCTGTTAGGCTCCTTATGTTAGCTATCACTTATGATCACAGAATCATAGAATATAAGAGTTGGAAGGGACCTCAGGAGATCATCTAGTCCAACTTCCTGCTCAAAGCAAGATCAATTCCCAACTAAATCATCCCAGCCAGGGTTTGTCAAGCCAGGCCTTAAAAACCTCTAAGGAAGGAGATTCCACCACCTCCCTAGGTAACCCATTCCAGTGCTTCACCACCCTCCTAGTGAAATAGTGTTTCCTAATATATGCAACCTAGAGCTCCCCCACTGCAACTTGAGACCATTACTCCTTGTTCTGTCATCTGCCACCACTGAGAACAGTCTAGATCCATCCTCTTTGGATGATGCAGATGATTCTTAGGGAGAACTAATTGAACAACGTCAGAATAACCACTGCATGGGCCTCTGACAAAATGCCAAGATGGAAACAGACCATCACCTAATATACCATTGTTTTCATTCTCCAGTTGGTGGAGATTGAATTGTCTATAGAAGGTAGATCAAGAACGTCTCTTCTCTGGTCTCATGACACAAGAACAGGAGAAAAATCAATCAAATTAAGTTAGGAAATTCAAAATCAAAACAAGGAAGGTAATTTTCACAAAACGTATGATTTTTCTAGGCAACGCATTGCCACGAGAAGTAATTGTGGTCAAGAATTTAGTGATGTTCAACAAGGGATAGACTATTTATATGCATACGCAGAATATCAAGAGTTATAATTAAAGAAAATATTTCTCGGAGAGAGATTAAATCTTATGCTTGAAGGTTTAAACTAATCTCTAACTATTGGAGATTAGGAGGAGACCTAATGTTAGCTGCAGCTTCTCCCACATCTGCCTACTGTGAGGTTCTTACACTTTCCTTTATGACATTGGTTTATACCAAATGCTCTGACAAGCTATTGGACTAGATAAACCTTGTGTCTTATCCTTTCTTACAATCCCTATGTTTCTGAGACAGAGGGGAACTGATAGTTTCTACAGGTTAGTTCATTCATGGAACAAGATTCTGCCTCAGAACTTCTCCAAAGTCTGCAGAGTTATGGTTAGGAAGCTGTGAACATAGGACAGTTCACACTTGCCCCTGGGGATGGATAATTTGATGGACATCTGTAATACTGACAGACCTCGGTAGGCAGGATTGAACCTAGGACCTCCGCAGCTTAGTACATGAGCCTCTACACATGAGCTAAAGGCCACATGGCTTTTAACTAAGTTTTTAGGGCAACCTCATTAATCTCCCTCTAAGTGGTCTGTCTCCATGCCACCACATGAGACAGAGCACCACACCCAGGAGGTGTGTGGGTTATATATCTACATCAGGTTACGAGTTAAAGACATAAGCCACCAACTGGGTATAACAAGCCAGACCACTGCCCCAATAAGAGGCTTGTGCCCCTAAGTCATTTATGTGCTTTGGGAAATTCTATGAGTATAAGGGCCAGATCCTCTTCTTGTATAAATGCAGGAAGCCCCACTGACTTCAATGGAATAACACCAATTTTAACCAGTTATGTTTCCAATGACTTCAGCAGAGCTCCACCTATTTACTGAAGCTGGGGGTCTCACCCATTAGTACCAATGGAGCTAATGCTGATTTTCACCTGCCGGGGATCTGGCCCTGTTTATTGCAATGTAGTGATGCTAGTTTACACCAACTGGAGCTGGAGCACCATTGATTTCAGTGGAGCAAAGCTGATTTACACCTGCTGGAGATACAGGCACATCAATTTAAGTGGCACTCCATCAAGTGACATTAGCTGGGGTTTCTGCCCCATTAACATCAGTGGAGTGATGCTGATTTACACTAGCTGAGAATCTGGCCAATTGTGTTTCACTTAACCATCAGTTTCAACACTGATTTATATTAATGTTGCATCAACATAAAACACTCTGAGGATTGCCCTGTTTTTTCCAGATTAAATAGGAGATTCTGGTTATTTCCCTAAGATAGTATTTTGGCTTTTTAATGGCAGATTTTGATAGCCTTACCCACACTTTTTCAGCAGGTAGTCCTATGGAAGTCAATGAGACCAATCTCAGAATAAGAGGCCATTCAGTGTAAGGACATCAGAATCGAGCCTATAGTTTCGAGATGCCCTAACATATTGTTATGTATCGGATAAAGCCCCTTCTTGTCTTTCTTGTGTGCATTAAAATTCTTCTTAGTTTATTTGCAGCCTAAGCCTGTCTTGCTTTACTTGCACTGAGTAGTACTTGATTTCATTGAGGCTACAGATATGAGTAAGTACTAGTCAATGTGAGTGAGGATCACAGACACACGCCTGCAGTGACCTGGTTTGATTTGTCATGGCTTTGGACACAAGGGCCAAATGTAGCTCTGGCATAAAAGAATGGTGTCAGAGATGAATTGGGCCTGAAAGTGAAGATATTGAAAGGGAAAAAAAGGGAAAGAGTTAATGCTATTGTCCAGCACTGGTTATGCCAGTAATGTTCATGTTGACACAATTCCCCAAAGTTACGAGAACTTTGTAGAAAACATCTATTATTATGGAATATAATAAGTTGCTGTGGTCCTCATTAAAACATTGTTTTTTGAGCAATTCTTTCATTATCTAATTAGGCAAGAAAATATATTGGGAATAGTTAGGAAAACAACATATGACACATTACACAGAAACAATGTCAATATTAACACTTGCTCTGCCAGAGTAATGAATAAGTAAACATATTTGTAGTTTAATTGAAGTTAGAAATTAGCCAAGACAGTTTGTATGGGGGCACCTTCTCCCAGAGAACAGCTGGGTATAAAAAAATAGCTGCCCCTTCTCATTAAAATTAATCTGAAAAAAAGATAACAGCCCCCTTGTCATTCATTAAGGGCCCAAGCATTGACCATTGGACTCAATGGAGATTTTCCATGGACTTTCCAGCACTATAGATCCCAGTCCTGGGCATTCTTATGTGAGTGCTTCAAGTTAAGCATGTGAGTAATCCCTTTGACATCAATTGGACTACTCGCATAAGTAAAATTTAAGCACATGCACATGTTTGCAGGATTAGGGAACTTGGAAAGCACAAGAAAGGTGCTCAACACAAATGCTTCAAAGACAACCGAAAACAGAATCTCAACTCATGCAACATGAATATAGATCAGTTTGAAGACACAGCCAAGGAGAGACCCGAAAGGACAGCAACTATCAAACAGTTTTGAGAAAGACATACAAGAAAAACTGATTGAAAAAACGGTCAAGCATCAGGCCAAGTCTTCAGTGGGATCCTGCATATCTCTAAGTGGCGTCCATTTAGAATCTTGCTCCTCGCAGATCGGGCTTTACAGCCACAAGGGAGCATACGAGATGCCATGACATCACTGCAGGATACAATGGATGGCCATACATTCTCTCCCCAGAAGTGTTCAACGCTAATGTCTGATGTTCACAGAAGTTTGGGTCAGAGAATTTTAAGACATTTCAGCTAGATCCACAAAGGTACATTAGGTAACTAAATGCCATTTGTGACATATCAGTCCAACATTTAGGTGCTACTGAGGCTCAAAGGTGCAAAAAGGCTGTTGGATACCTAGCTCTCAGAGATGCTCATTGGGAGCTGAGTGCTTAATTAACCTTTGTGCATTTGAAATATCCCTCCTTTGGCTGTGTCTACACTTCCATGCATAATTGGATAGTTGACTCTGTACGTGCTCCTGCATATTCCTCAGACCTGCATGTAGGGTCCACATATACTGTGCTGGAGAGAGGTAAAACCCTGTGTAGATGCATATACCTGCATCCACATTGCCACTTTTGTTATGCCGAGCAGCACTACCACTTCAGAGCCAGTATCCCAGGGTTCTGTTCCTCACAGGAGACACTCTAGGAACTGTAAACGCAGCAAAGAATCCTGTGGCACCTTATAGACTAACAGACGTTTTGGAGCATGAGCTTTCTGATACTCTAGGAACTGTCTTTCTGAGTGCAATTGCCACGGCCCATCCCTTTTACACATTTGTCCACTGCAGTACCAGTTCATCACTCCCTCTGGCTACACTGGGTGGAAGACATGGAAGGACGGTGGTTCTGCTCCTGCTCCTTGTTAGCAAGCTTTCCCTTCACCCTCTCACTCCCCCGAAGAAGACCAGAAGTCCAAAGTGCCAATAATGCAATGTTTACTGGGGTTAGTTTCCAGAAAACGTGTCCCATAACTGAGTCACAGTGCCTTGTTTCCCAGCGTTCTCCGCCTCCTCAGTAAGCATAATTATACCTGAAATGCACGCACACAGTCCCACCCCTTATACTTCATGGTCACGTTCCATTTCAGAGGGTCGTGGGTCTGGGGTTTTCATCCCACCCCTTTTGTGCCCCATGAGAGGGGTAAGGAGTGAGGTTGTGCTATGGTCAGGGGCAGGCATTTCTCTGGCCTTTTAGTATTTTATCTTCCCCCAATTCCCCTTTTGCCCCTTCTGACTGGTTGCTTGACCTTGCCTTGAGATAGGAGTTGAGGCCGTCTTCAATTGTGCCCTCATATTTAAAAGTTTATTAGAGAATGTTTAAAAATAGGTGGTACAGAGAGTTTAAAATGTCAGTTATTGGTCATCGGGGGTAACATACAGAGTATAGGGGATGCTAGTATTTTGGTATTGGCCAGCACATAACATATACAGTCTGCAATGTCCCCAGTGCGGGGTGTATGGTGGGTAGGATCAAGATACAGTCAGGAAGCAGTGAGGACACATCACTCATAAAAAGTCACAGACAGTCGTGAGTATAAGTAAGCGGGCAGGATAATGGGCATAGGGTGACCCTCACATGGTGGAATTCGGTTCGGTTGGTTCAGGGCTCAGGGGATATAGTCCAGCAAGGGGTCAACAGGTCTCTTTCTCCCTTGTGGGTGCACGAAGCCAAGCTGGCTCACTCTTGGTATTGGCAGTGGCTGGTGATGTGCTCTGTGTAAATGTCCTCTAGACCATCGAATAGTGTCCAAGACCATTAGGTGTTTCATGAGCCGCGCGTAGCGACGGCTCGGCTCGGCTCGGCTCGGCTCGGCTCGGCTCGGCTCGGCTCGGCTCGGCTCGGCTCGGCTCGGCTCGGCTCGGCTCGGCTCGGCTCGGCTCGGCTCGGCTCGGCTCACCGGTCTTAAGTATGCGTTCATTACAGGGGTCCCAGGCACCCAGTGCCCCAACGGTCAGGGCGTCGGTGTAGACCTCATAGCCCTTTGTCTGCAGGGTGTCAGCCAAGGGGGCATATTTTTCAAGTTTACGGGCTCAGGCTTCACGAAAGGCAGGGGTCCTGTTCTCGAACAGGATTGTCACATCGACGAGAATGATCTTTTTCCAATCCTCGTCTGTGACGACGATGTCCGGGCACAGCAGGCTGTCGGTGTTGAGGATGATGCGGTTGACCGCGATCTTACCCAGGTGCAGGGCGATGGCCTTCACCAGTCGGTCTTGGAAGGCGTTGTGGCGCGGCTGCCAGGCTCTGGCGTGGGGCTTGCAGCTGCAAAGGACGTGGGGCAAGGTCTCCATGGCATGCCCACACTTCCTGCAGCTCTTGTCCTGGTTCCCATGACAGAAGGCTCCATTGAGCGGGACGCAGTTCAGTCGGGCACGGTGTATGAACAGCCAGTTGGTGAATCGGGTGAAGCTGCTGGTGGGGAGAAAGTGGTTGCTGGAGTCCCACTTGCTGGTCACCTCGAAGGCCTTGCCCTGGTCAGGTTTTTTCCTCAGGGTGTCCACGTAGAGCGCACGGACGGCAGCCTTCAGTGACTTCTCCAGTACGTCTCTGGCTCCGGGGCTGACAATGATGTTGCCCTCCATCTAGATCCACGGCACCAGGACTCCCAGTTCCTGCCTTTCCTCGCTCCATACCCAATGCAGCCGAGTCGCTTTCCTAGTCGGCGCGTGGTGTTGCAGGCGCGGGACCACAGCAAGGTGATGTCGCCCTCATCCTGGGTGACTTCGCCGTCCAGGTAGCTGCTCAGGATTACACTCTCACCATGCCCAGTAACACTTTTACTGCTCTTATCAGTTCCCATTATACTAACAAACCCATCTGGTTTAGGCAAAAGCAGCATACACGGTGTCTACTTTTGTCCTTAGCAAGGGTCTCTTTATTCACACACATTAGTAAGAGTGTGTGTGTGTGTGTGTGTGTGTGTGTGTGTGTGTGACATATATAGATATAGATATAGATAGATATATCAAACAGGCAAGCAAAACTTAAAATACTGTCTCGGGTGAAATTATAAGCCAGGATTCTACACTGGCACTCGCACTCCTAACACTCCTTCTTGAGGGACAAGTATTCATGCAGTGAGGTGGGCAATTGGCAAGATGTTGGATGGAATCTGGACAAAACTTTCTGACATGATGATGACGATGGCTGACAGTCTCCTCTGGAGCCATGGAACAGATATGATGACTGCCAGTATTGACAAGGTGTGCCCATGGATGGACCCCCACTTCTGGTCCAGGAGAACCAGCATAGTGTCGTGAGATTGTGTGATTTTGGAAAACTGGGATGACGAACAGTGGGTTCAGAACTTCATAATGAGGAAAAGAGACCTCCTTGGGGCTGTGTGTGATGAGATCACCCCAACCCTCCAGTGCCACAAGCCTCGACTTAGGAAAGACATGCCAGTGCCAAAGCTAATAGTTATTGCCCTGAGGAAGCTGGTGATACCTGACCAGCTCAGACAACTTTTTCAGTTCTGAGGAAGGACTGGAGGCTAATAATGGTAAGATACAGGTAGTACTGTTTTTGTCTGTTTGTTTGTTTAAATAAATATTTACAGTGCCTCAAGGGGGTGGTGGGAAAGGGGTTTGGTTCCTTCCAGGGCCTGAGGAAGAGCTCTGTGTATGCTCAGAAGCTGGTCTCTCTCTCACCAAAAGAAGTTAGTTCAATAAAAGACATTATCTCACCCCCCATGTGTCTCTCTCAAGTTGAGAACTGGAAGCCTGCAAGGTGTACGAGCGCTTTACATTCAGAAGTGAAAAATCAGTTATTGGCTTGGCTCTACTTATATGGCCCCATGACCAGAGTATCTCAGAAGCTTTAATATATTTATCCTCACGACATCCTTGTGAGGTAGAGGAGCGTTAATATAACCAATTTGCAGGAACAGAAAGACTAAGTGGTTTGCCCTATGTCACACAGGAAGACTGTGATGGAGAAAGGACATGACCATGTCTCCTGAGTATCAGGCTAGAGTTCAAGCCATTGGAGGGATTGTTCAGGTTTCCTGCCTGACAAGAATGGCTGGTTCACTTTGAAAAAAGAGATACAAGAATCATCAGGGAGTATGCCAAGGTTTTGTAGGCAACACAATTCTGTGGTTATTCCCAGGGGACATGAAAGATGTTCTAATAATCTCACCTGAGCCTGGCCTCATGTTCAGACTCAGCTGCATTCCAAGGATTCTGTCCCAATATGCCACAAAAATAAATATAAACAACCCCTCTGACCTCCAAAAACAATCCCATTTGGGATCAAGAACATCTCCCTCTTGTAGGTTTGTCATTTAAGCTCCAAGGGAGATGGTATACATTTTCTCCTTTGGTTACAACGTGTGGACACAATTGTCATTTAGAACTAATTCACGTGGAGTCAGACTCACTGAAATCAGAGCCTTGATTATCTGAACAGCACATTTATATTGTTTTTTTCTGTTGCAGAATAAGCACAGTGACAAGGGAAATGATGCCCACGCCGCTCACATTCTGAGAAAGGGAAGTGATTACTTAGGTAAGAATAACATAGTGCAAAATAAAGGACACTCGGAGTATTAAAACTTTTATTTCTATTGTTTTGAAAATGTATTTTGATTGTTAAGAGATCTGTCCAGTCGGCATATTTGCCGCATGTGTCTGGAGATCAAGGATGTGGACTGTTTCATTAATTTTGTACAGTGATGAGGTGCAGGTGATTGACTGACACCATCTGAGGATCTAGTATTCTTAGAATATCTACCTCCAGAATAGTCAATGTAGCTCCACTGAAGTCAATTCCCATTCATGCTAGCTAAAGATCTGGCTCATCACTCTATCCACAGCTGAATCAACAACCTCCTGCTCCACCCTGTCCATTTCCTAGATTGAAATTCTCTAGATGTGGGAGTCGTCACACGGGCAGGCTGCTGAAAGAAAGGAGCAGTGTCCCATTGTCACAGCCAGTGCATGTTCTGGTGCATGGCGTAGGAGATGCACTTTCAAAAGACATCAGTCTACCTTCTTCCCTGTTGATATACATCCTGAAAAACAATCTTTAGAAACATCGAAACTAGAGATGGTCAAAATAATTTTGATGGAGCAATTCTGTCAGAAAATGCAAATTTGACAAAAAATAACATTTTGCAGGAATGCATTGATTTTGATTAAATTTTGGATGGGAACAAGTCTAACGAAAATATGTCTTACTTTCTCATTTTGTTTTGATAATGTCAAAATGTTTTGTAATGATAAACTCAAAATGAAACATTTTTACCTTATCGTATTGTTTTATTTCATATTTACTTTTATATTATATTAAAACTGTAATTTAATATATATTATATTAAAATATCTTACAATACATTATTGTTTTAAAATTCCTGAAAAAAATCAATATTATCAAAAATATCTTTTCAATGTTTCTGAACTGAAATTCTTGTTTGGAATTTCCATTCCCGGGTAAAGTTTGAAACGTCAACATTTCATTCTTATTTGGAATTTCAAAATTTGGATTTACCCATGGAATGGAAATTTCCTTTTCTAAGGAGCTCTAATTAAAACCAATAAAGAAAATGTGTAAGGTCAGATTCACCAAGGGACTTAAGTGTTGGAATGCTCAGTGTTATACTGCCTGACGTTTAGGTCCCTAGAAAATTTCCAGGATTCACAAAACCTGAGCTAGGACCCTGGGTCCCCTATGCCATGAGGGGGGAGAGAAAGCTGACTAGGAATGGGGATCCATAAATGCCAGCATGCTGAGTGGGGAGCTCGCCAATGGGAGAATGTCCTAAGCTCTGTTCCTCTCAGGAGTTCTGCCCCTACGTCCCAACTCCTTGTGACCGATGGCCAGGAGGACTATCCCGTAGACCGGCACCTAAGCTGCTTCTTTTGAGAAATGCTAGGGAAGGAAGTGTTGGTGCTCATGCTGGCATCGCCAACCTTCTAACTTTTATTCTGGTGGTAAGAGCAGTCATCCAGGGTGTGGGAGACCCAAGTTCAATTCCCTCCCTCCCCGCTTGGTGAGGAGAAAACATTTAAACGTTGGTCTCTCATCTCTCCAGAGAGTGCCTGAACCACTGAGCTATGGGGTATTCTGATGAGGGCGTTTTCAGTCTCTCCAAGTGAAGCTGTTCCACTGCATACAAATACTTAAATAGACAATTGGCCAAAAAGAGTGTGAGAATGATTCTATAGCCTGATAGGTTGGGCCCCCGGTATAAGGAGCAGAACAGGAGAAATAGGGTAAAATTTTAGAAGGGAGTTAATTGTATGAGACACCAGAAACTCTGAAGTACAAACAAGGGGCCAGGTTACTGGTACACGTAGTCTAGAAGCTCACTGTGTAACTCTGGCAACTCAGTATGGTGAATACAGATCCCTTTCCTACAATTCTGCCTGCCTGCCACGTACCTTATTGTATGAAACAACTAGCCTGGCCCCATAAAAGGAAGTGGACAAGCACCTATGTCCTATATCCTCAACTTAATAGCTTGCGTTGCAAAGAGTACCACTGGCCAGGGGTAGAATTAATTAACCTCGTTAACTGTATGTGAATCTAGACATAATAAATTATATTGTAATGAGACAGCACTGGGTGAGCTCTTGGCAGTAAGCACTGAATATGGGACTTCTATCTAGTACAGGGGTAGGCAACCTATGGCACACATACCAAAGGCAGCACACGAGCTGATTTTCAGTGACACTCACACTACCCGGGTCCTGGCCACTGGTCCAGAGGGCTCTGCATTTTAATTTAATTTTAAAAGAAGCTTCTTAAACATTTTAAAAAACATATTTACTTTACATACAACAATATTTAGTTATTTATTATAGACTTATGGAAAGAGACCTTCTAAAAATGTTAAAATGTATTACTGGCACACCGAACCTTAAATTAGAGTGAATAAAAGAAGACTCGGCACACCACTTCTGAAAGGTTGCTGACCTCTGATCTAGTAAAATGGTTTGAATGGTAGCCATGTTAGTCTGTATCAGCAAAAAGAACAAGGAATACTTGTGGCACCTTAGCTCAAATAAATGTGTTAGTCTCTAAGGTGCCACAGGTGGTACTCCGTTCTTTTTCCTCTCTAGTAGAATATAAGCCTCTACCACCAGATCATTCACTGATGATCCCTCAATTTGAGGATGATTTCTACCACGGATTTACTTAAAGGTCCTGAGATGACTCAGGAATCCAATCCTGGAACCACAAATCTGCCCACAGTAGGTCCAGACATTTCATGGCTGGCCAGCTATCTGATGGGAGAAAGTTCTTTGTTTTTCCTAGCGCCTGAGCTAAAAGACCCATGGCTGTTAGTTCAAAACTCATAATGGAGTCTTCAATCTTTGTTAGATCTGACCAGAGAACCACATGGTATATGATCAGAATGACTCCAAGGAACTGATACTCAGCCTTTATTTGTCTCTTCTTTCCATGTAATGCTCACTTTCTCCCTTGTGGGGAACAGCACATCTGGAATAAATGTCGAAGGGGAATCACATCACTGTGACTGAGTTCATCTTATTGGGATTCATGGACAACCAGAATCTGAGAGTCATTCTCTTTGTGGTGTTTCTGTTGATCTACCTGCTGATTCTGGTGGGCAATCTCGGGATGGTCACTTTAATCAGGATTGAGTCCCGGCTTCATACTCCCATGTACTTTTTCCTCAGTAACCTGGCCATCTTAGATGTTGGATACTCCACTGTCATCGCTCCCCAGACACTGATGGCCTTTGTAGTGGAGAGCAAAGCAATTACATTCACTGGATGTGCTGCGCAGTTTTATTTCTTCTGCATTGCTGTGTCCTGTGAGTGCTGCCTGTTGGGTGTCATGGTTTATGATCGCTTCACAGCCATCTGCAGCCCATTGCTCTACACCGTCACCATGTCCAAGCGGTTCTGCGTGCTGCTGCTTCTGGGCTTGTACCTCACCAGCTGGATAAATGCAACAGTTCAGACTATATTTATATTCTGTTTGTCCTTCTGTGGATCAAACATCATCAATCATTTCTTCTGTGATGTGCCCCAAATCCTGAAACTGGCCTGCTCTGACACCCCACATCACAGACATTGTTCACTTTACCTTTTCTATTGCAATTATAACATCTACTCTCCTGACCATCGTCATCTCCTATGTGTACATTGTGATTGCTATTCTAAGGATCAGCTCCACAGAGGGCAGGCGCAAAGCCTTCTCCACCTGCACCTCCCACCTAACGACTGTCACCATCTTCTACGGAACAGTCATTTTTATGTATTTACTGCCCAGTTCAAAGTACTCCATGGACCAGGACAAAATCATTTCTGTGTTTTATACCCTGTTGATCCCCATGCTGAACCCCCTGATCTACAGCCTGAGGAACAAGAAGGTGAAAGAGGCTTTTAGGAGGATGATAGGAAGGTTTTTTTCTCAGTGAATGTAAAGGTGGAGACTTTATTTTGAATAAATAATTGGGAGTAAGATGGAGGAGTGACTTCTGTGTGTCATTATCTTGATTTCCATGAATCACCAAATTTGTTTGTCTTACATCAAAAGACACTAAAGGTCCAATTTTTCCAAACAGTTCTGCCTGCACCCACCAGCTACTAGTTCAGCACTTCAGCAAGAGGTCCGATTTTCCAAAGTGCTCAACTGCCAGTCAGGGACTTAAATTCAGAGTCCAGAATCGTTGATCTCAACAGTACCTGCTGGATGCTGAGAACTTGGGCAGATCTGGCTCCTTCATGAGGGTCCTAACTGGTGTAGTAGGAAGAGTGCCTGAAACAAGAGGCCCAGTATGAGGCCTGCAGCCTGAGAAAGAGTTGTGGCTAGAAGCAAGCACTGCTCACAGGTGCAGCATAACTCCACCAGCCTCTAGGTCAGACTGTGTGTGTGGGAAAGGAGCTGAGGCTGCAAAGCAAACACCGCTAGGATGGAATCATAGGCTCCTGTAGCTAGCACTAAGAGCACCTGGGACATCAAGCGCTAGAACATCTGACACCAGAGAGATAACCAGAACCTTCTCACCTCCTAGGTGTTGTAACATGATAAATAGAGATGTTTTGGTTATACCACCCCATACATGGAGATGGGTGGGCTTAGGTGACATCAGAGGGTGGTACATGACCTCATCAGAGGGCAATGCATCAGGGGGCAGTACAAGCCCTACTGGTAGTAGGGTATAAATAATTATTACAATAAAGCAACGGTCACCCTGCGCAGCCAAGCAATTCTGCCATTCAGTCACCCCAGCTCAGGCCTGGGGATAAGGCTGATGATGTTGCTAAATTTATGTTCTGGGTTTAGTGTATGTGTCTTAAAGGGTCACACACTAGGTTGCTGCTGGCAGGTGAACTCATTGCACACACTAGAGGATTCTCACATCCCTCAATTCTCACCCACAACCTTCCTGTGTGCCCCATCCCATGCCCCTCAATTTTAAGGGCTCTGTGTGCCCCCCAAATTCCCTCCTCCTCTCATACTAGGGCCCCCCTGTATCTCCCTCCAATGCCCTCAGCTCTGTGTGCCTCCCATTCCCCCATACCAGGGGCTTTGTGTCCCCTATTCCTCCTTCTCCCAATGCCTGGGTCCCCAATTCTTCGTCCATAACAGGGGTTCTGAATGTGCTCCCATTCCCTTATTTCCACCCCATATCCCTCACTCCCTCCACACCAGGGTTCTCTAGTCTTCCCCCCATGAGGAGTTGTGTGTGCCCCCCATTTCTCCCTCCCTCTATACCAGGGCCCCCTTCTCTCTCAGGCCAGGAGCTCTGTCTCTCCCCATTCCAACCTTCCCCCCCATGCTGCGGGTTCTGAGTGTCCCCTTGCCCCCATACCACGTTCCCCCAGTTTCACGCTGTCTGGAGTGGCTCACAAGTGAGAGTGCGGATCTCAGGTCAGACTGTCAGAAAACAGGACAGCCACCCCAAGCAGGTGGTGTGGTCTGTAATTAGATCTCACCAAACAGTAACACGTGTGAACTCCTGGATCACTGTTCCAGTCTTACTGGGGAATCACAGACAATCCACCTAAGCTCTCCAGCCCATCTTATCACACAGACAAACTGGAATTAGTGATAATGGTCACATAAACCAAAAATCACCCCACATCAGGTTGCTCCCAGTCCCAAGACATCAGTCACTTCCCGCTCATAGATTGGTACTCTGGTTAACTCACTGTAGGTTTATTAGTGGAGAAAAGAAATGAGTGTTATTGAGAGGTTAAAGCAGATAAAATACATTAACAGGTGAGTCAAAGTTTGTCAAACCAAAAGGTTAGTAGAGATGTAGTGATCTGCCAGTTCAGGGCTACCCAGAATAACTCTGGGGATCTCCATCTTCTCGTTTAGTTATTCCACCCTGTTAGAATCCAAACAATCCAGTGATAAAGGATCTTTCTTTAAATCAGTATTTATAGCTGCTTCTCCACACAACCCTCAGAGCAGTGTTCTTACTCACACAATGGCCAATTGTTCTGAATTTAGCACTCTTCATTTGCATTTAATGAATTATTTGATTACAACCTTAGACATACTATAACTACCTGCCTTTACATTATAATAAGAATAGACAAATGAGAACAATATAAGTAACATTCCATTAGTTTCATGAAGTTCTAACCAAGGCAGGCTCCAGACCCCAGCATGCCAAGCGCGTGCTTGGGGCAGCATGCCACGGGGGTGCTCTGCCGGTTGCTGGGAGGGCAGCAGGCGGCTCCAGTGGACCTCCCGCAGGTGTGCCTGCAGAGGGTCCGCTGGTCCCGTGGCTCCAGTGGAGCATCCACAGGCACGCCTGCGGGAGGTCCACCGGAGCCGCAGGACCAGCGAGTGGCAAAGTGCCCCCCCGTGGCATGCCGCCGTGCTTGGGGCGGCGAAATGGCTAGAGCCGGCCCTGGTTCTAACATCTGAATACGCTCTTTGATTAACACACGCTTTGGTTTATTTAATTACCAGGCATGCATAATATAAATGTAATGTAATGGTAAACAACAAGATATAGTTAGGCAAAAACAATACAGTTAACATCTCCTTTGATCTCTATTAACACACAAATGAATTGGCCTCAATATATACTAATACATTTAAGCCCTTCAATATTCACACATAAGTGAATGGGCTTATGGCTCTGGCCTGAGCTGGTTTGTCAGCCTCACATCTGCCACCAGGATTTAGGTGAGCCCTTCACACCAGGGTCCCACATTGTCCCCACATGCCATGGGCTGTGTGCATCCCTCTATTCCCCCATCTATACGTCCCCATTCCCTCTTCCATCCCTCCTCCATATTATTTTGTTTCTGGGAGATCAGTCATTCAGGTGGACAACATCTTACACTCCACTGGGAGGATGGGCAGAGCTGAGCTGGGGGTATTAATCCAGCCATCAGTGAGTTGTTTGATCTATAGACAACTGCAGAGGTGCTTGAAGATGTGGCTGTGCTAAACAGCCACCAGGGACTTCATGTGTCCCACATTTTGCCCGTTCTGGTTTACTGATTTCCCCTAAAATTAAAAGCGTTCTGGCCACTGGTGCCCAGGGCACTGCCTGAAATTTTGGAATTGATCAAATGAGGCATTGAAAAATTATGCCATTACAGATAGAGAGAAAGACAGAGAAATGGCACCAGGCTGAGTGTAAGGGTGCTGCATGCCTGGCCAAAGAGTGACATTTATATCCTTTTTTTATCTCTTGGACAGAGCAGCATCCATCACTTCCCTTCTTCACCCATCCCCACAGCACCCCCATGCAGAGGGTGGCCGGCAATCACAGAGGGAGTAGCCAATAGCACCATGGCTTCTCAGCCTTACTGCCCTGGGTGAGAAGGGTCTGCGGGGCAGAGCGCAGGGCAGATGGAAAGACCACTCTCAGGGATGGGATGGGTTTGTGGTGATTCCCTTTGAATCATCAGGGCCTGTTGGGTTTGCTGCCTGCATCCCTCCCTTCCCCATTACATTACGCTGCAAACCTCCCTCATTGGTGTTTCTGAAGTGCTTTTTCCCTCTCATGTGTTTCCCTGTGGAAGGTGAGCATCAGGGCCATGATTTCTGTGTCAGATTAGCTGCAAAAGTGCAGGTTATTGATGCTTCAAGTAGCAGAAGTGGATGGCTGGTATTCAGGGGGCTCTTTGGGGGTTTGCAGGGCATTACGTGGTACCACTCCACCAGTAAAATGCAGAGGTGAGGACAAATTAATCTCTTTACTCCTACCCAGTATTCCGTGCATCCCAGGATCATATTACCCATTTTGACCACAACTTCACACTAGGAGCTCATATTCAGGTGATTATCCAAAGTCTGTGTCATAAACAGATAGTTAAGGGTAAACGCCTCTTTTACCTGTAAAGGGTTAAGAAGTTCACCTAGCCTAGCTGACACCTGACCAGAGGAACCAATGGGGGAACAAGATGTTTCAAAAGGAAGGAGGGAAGTTTTCCTTTGTTTAGAGTTTCAGTTTCAGCTGGAGTGAAAAAGATCGAGGAATCAGCCTCTTATCAGAGTAGTAAGTTTTAGAAAGGGATAAATAAGTTTATGTTTATTTTCTTTGTAACTTGTCTTAGTACCATTAAGGGAATTATCAAATTTGAGTATTCTTGTGTGTATTAAGATTTTTGCCCAGGGGAACATCCTCTGTGTTTGGAATCTATTGTCTGTGAGAGTAGCTGGTATGCTAATCTCTCCCAGAGGGTTTTCTTTTACCTTTCTTTTCTTTAATTAAAAGCCTTCTTTTTAAATACCTGATTGATTTTTTCCTTGTTGTTAGATCCAAGGGGGTTGGATCTGGATCCACCAGGAGTTGGTGGGAGAAAGGAAGGGGGATGGTTAATTTCTCCTTGTTTTAAGATCCAAGGGGTTTGGATCTAGGTTCACCAGGAAATCGGTGAAGTCTCTCAAGACTACCCAGGGAAGAAAAGTAGTGCTTGGGGGTGGTGGCAGCGATACCAGATCTAAGCTGGTAATTAAGCTTAGAAGTGTCCATGCAGGTCCCCACATCTGTGCCCTAAAGTTCAGAGTGGGGAAGGAACCTTGACAGTCTGAAACTCCAATATATGCAAAGTCAGATGGTCTCTGATCTTTGTGAAAAATCTCATGTCCTAGACTTTTTGATTGTGATCATTTGGATTTGTGATGTAAACTCAAAATCGTAATCAGTAGCACACTGCAGACTAATCACACGGTAATGATTACTCGCATTACAAGTATACGTGAAATTATCAGCATTTTGAAAAGAGAGAGAAGTGATATGAGCAGCTAAACATATACACCTCTACCCCGATATAATGTGACCCGATATAACACGAATTAGAATATAACGCGGTAAAGCAGTGCTCCGGGGGGGTGGGGCTGCGCATTCCGGTGGATCAAAGCAAGTTCAATATAACGTGGTTTCACCTATAACGCAGTAAGATTTTTTTGACTCCCGAGGACAGTGTTATATCAGGGTAGAGGTGTACAAGTGACATTCCTCATAAGTAAATATGAAGAGTTTTAAATGACAACTGGAAATAAGATTATTTATTCAAATGCTCTGTATTATAACTAATTGCCATATTAAAGCCTGGGGATATTTATATTTAAAAACCTTCTAAGAATCATAGAACTGGAAAGGACCTAGAGAGGTCATCAAATCCAGTCCTCTGCACTCATAATAGGACCAGCACCATCTATAACATCCCTGACAGGTGTTTATCTAACCTGCTCTTAAAAATTTCCAGTGATGAAGATTCCACAACCTCCCTAGGCCATTTATTCCAGTGCCTAACCTCCCTAACAGTTAGGAAATTTTTACTAATGTCCAAACTGAACCTCCATTGCTGCAATTTGAGCCCATTGCTTCTTGTCCTAGCATCAGAGGTTGAGGAGAACAATTTTTCTCCCTCCTCCTCGTAACAACCTTTTAGATGTTTGTAAATGGTTATCATGTCCCCTCTCAGTCTTCTCTTTTACAGAATAAACAAACCTAATTTTTTCAATCTTCCCTCATAGGTCATGTTTTCCAGGCCCCTAAACATCCTTGTTTCTCTTCTCTGGACAGTCTCCAATTTGTACATATCTTTCCTGAAATGTGGCACCCAGAACTGGACACAATACTCCAGTTCAGGCCTAAGAAGTAGTGTAGTCATTGGAAAGGAAGACAGGTTTGCAGATTTATAAATAATATATATCGGTAGGTAAGTGTGAACACAGAGATAAGCAGTTCCCTGTACTAGCTTTTCTATTGGGAAGTTGCTCTAGCAGAGAACAAATTACTATATTACAATCTGTATCTATTTAAGAGGTTTTTCCTACTTTTAATTTAATTGGAGTTTGTGCTCCGTCCTGGAGATGTATTAGTGGATCTCAAGCACTGTGTCATGCACCCTATATAAACAGACTCTCAGTAAATTGCTTATTTCCTGTTAAAAATTTGCTTTATGCTCTGCAGTGCCTGATCTTCAGTTATTGTGCCCCAGTCCTCTGGGAGATCAGCTGGTTGAGCTTTATACTGTGTAGCAAACTCCTGATTGAACTTCTGAAAAACAAACTTCCAGTAGCTGGAAGCTTCAGTGCTGGGATCTGGCTGAATGCTCCAGTCTGGGTAATAGTCACGATACGCTTTGTAGGGATGAGCAATCCATTTTGTGTCTGAATTTTGGAAAGTACCATTGCCAACTACAGCAGAGGAGCATATATCATAAACAAGCTTTTCATTACACATATCCCTTTGTTGCCCTAATCCTTGAGGGCGATGCACTGATGCAAAGTGCTCCTTGTGATAAGGGGCTCTTGCCTCACAGGGGACCTTACAGAATGGACACTGCTTCCCACAGCCAAACACTCGCTTGAAGATCTCTTCCTCAGGTTTCACTGACAGATTAGAGAGTTTTGACTCAATTTCTATACTTTTCAGTTCAGCTAAGATTTGATGTTCCAGAGCAGGAAGTAAAGTTGGTATAAAATCTGAAAATTGTTTAGCACTTGCAGTATTTACAAAACATATCCCCACTAAATTATCCCTGGAAAGGACTAGATCCTTCTGCAGCCCTTTGCAAACAGAATCTAAAAAGTCAGAGACTGTGTGGTTCTCTGTAACACTGGTATATTTAAGAGCCTTTCTGACTTTATCTATCACTGAGGACAGAATCTTTTTCTCTCTGTCTCCCAAGTCTGCCATCTTGCTGTAGCGCTTCAAAAGCTGTCTCCTTATCCAGGCTTGGACAAAATCTTCATATGCACTAATGTATTTCACATAGTTGTCAAACTTGCTGTCCTTCAACAGCTTCTTCAGTAGCTCAAACTGTAAAAAGCTCCGGTTCCTGTATGTAATGGATTGCTCACTGCTGAAAATGTCATCCACTATTTGCACTCCAAGTACCTTGTACACATATTCTACCAGGGCAGGTCGGAGACACTGATCACAGAAATCCCTGGCCATTGTTTGGCTTTCATCCTTTTCCAAGTAAAGAGCTTTAAATTTCTTGAAATACTGAGGTTTCAGCTTCTCCAGACGTTGCTGAGGATCGTTTTCTTTGATAAAATCTTCGTGCATCTTTTGAAATGCACAAGCTGCTTCCCCTAAAATGTGAAGCTTCAGGTCAACTTCAAAACAAGGAGTAGTGGGAAGTTTCTGAGTATCCTCCTCTTTTAACTTCTCATTAACCATATGCAGCAGTTCTCTGCAATAGGTTTCATCATAGTCTGTTTTGGATTTAACTTTTTCTTCAATATATTTTTTGCATTCCTGCAATAATATTATAGCAAGCTCTTCAATTTTCCAGTGACAATCCCGTGAGAAGTATTCTACAACTGCTCTGGTCCATTTTAGGTCTAAGTATTTCTTTTTTATTGTGAAAGATTCCATTCTATAACAATGCAGGCTTTTTGCATGTTCTAGCATCTGACTGATGGCACTCCCTCCATGCTCCAGATCCTTTCTCAGCTGGAGATCCATATCGTGAACAACTTGACGTTTCTGCAAAGTACTCAGCTTTAACTCTGACAAGGTTTCTCGCCACATCACTTCAAATTCTATTTTCAGTTTCTCATTGTCTAGTTTATGTTTTCTGTTCCGGCATTCAGCCAAGAGTCTGTCAACTTTCTCTTCAATTGTCTGTTTGTACCCAGGCTGGATAGTGTCTATCTTGTGCTGTCCTCTTTGGATTCGAATTGTTTCCTCACAGTTACTGATTGAATAACGTTCAAGTTCGCTTTTGAGGCTATTTGCGCTTCTTTTGAAATCTTCTCTGTACTTTTCTATCAGGTTCAAATTTGCAGCTTCACTTTTAAAATACTGTTCTACATTATCCAAGAGCTTCTGTTCTCCCTGCAGTAGTTTCCCTTGTACTTCAATTTTTAAGCTGTGTAAGAGATCACTGTCTAGTTTCTCTGGCAACTGATTCTGAATAAAAGTTTCTTTTTCAGATATCCAGAGATACATCTCCTTGCGGAAACTCCATTCCCATTCAGAATACTTCATAGACAGCTGGTTATAGGCTTCAGCAACAAGACTGTTTCTAAAGCTAAAGATGAAGTTTTCATGTTTCACTGCGTTCCACAGACTTCTCAACCATTCAATAAAATCAGGAATATTCTTTACAGCTCTTTTCCGTGAACGGTTCTCTATGAATTCAAACAGGTATTTCTTTAGTTCAAACACACTCTCACTGTATCCAATGTTTATTGGAGCCATGGGAGGGACTCCATGCCACAGCCCAGGGATGTACCAATTGTGTTTCTCTGGGTTATACTCCATAATATCAGAAAATGTCATTTCCCTGCTTTGCTTTTCCATCCTTGCTGCAGCTTTGGTCATTTCATTCAGCTGCTCCAGTAGATGCTTCCTGTCCCTTATATTTTGGTCATGAGCAGACACATCACTGACGTTCTGATGCACAAACTGGCAGTTTGGCTTTTGTTCTATTTCCTCCATTCTGAGAAAGGCATGGACCACAATTTGAAGAATATCTTTCATTTCTGTGGCATTCTCCATGGCCATGTTAACAATGGTTATGTCACTCAGTCCAATCACCAGTATGGCCAGCTCATTGTCGTGTTGATTACTGTCTTCCAGTGCTGCTAGTTCAGGAGCCTTCAGACCTTCTGTGTCTATCACCAGGATGAAATCACAGCCAAGCAGCTTCTGAACAGCTTCTGTAACTTTAATGAGCGTCATGAAGGCTCCTCGCGTGCATCGGCCACTGCTCACTGCAAACTGCAGGCCAAACATGGTGTTGAGAAGGGTGGATTTCCCCGTGCTCTGCACTCCCAGCACTGTTATAACCACCATTCTGGATCTACCCCCTAGTCTGATATTGAGATGAGTTAGAACATCTGTTACCCAGTTCATAGGGATGTTGGAAGCATCTCCATCAATTAGCTCCATAGGAAACCCTTCCAGCATCAAGTCAGCTGCTATGTCTGGGAGATGGATGAATTGTCTTTGACTTTCTGGCATTTTTCCTTCTTTAATCATTGAGCATTCAGCTTCATAGAACTGCCCCAACTCACGCATGAAATGCTCAACTCCCAGGGAACTATCAGATATTAATTTATCTAATTCTTCCAGCTGTTTTCGGTCCATTCCTGGAGTTTCACATTTCTTTTTATACTCCTCCCGCATTTTAGAAAGATTCCCCTTAGCAGTGTTATCCAGGCTAAATTTCATCCATTTCAGGAAGTAATGTTTCTCCACTGTAGGCAAGTGTTTTATTCCATTGATAAACTTAGTCAAACCATTAGTAAGGCCACATTGATTCTGCTGTCTGCGTATCTCTAACCATTTCTGTTTCAGCTCAGATTTATAGTCTTCAGTGGCCATGTCTCCTTGGCTTTTCATTCGGCACAGCTCTTTTTCCACTTTAGCCAAGTTTTTCCATGGATCCCCTTGGAGTCTCAACATTTCTCTTTTGTATTTTGCCACATCTCTTATTTCTGCAGTGATATCTTCAGCACATTTCCTCGCGCACTGACATGCCTGACAGTCCTCATCCACTTGGATTCCTAGGTCACGTGCCATCACAGCCATTGCTTCCAAACTCACTGTCTTGGGAGATGAGTTCATTATGTTTCCTATGGTGGACTGCACCTTTTTCACAAATCCTGCATTATTAGTGGTACTATCTTTCACAAGTAGCTGTGATTTGCTCAGCTTCAGCACAGGGGCCAGCTTATTAAGGAATCCCAGAGTTTCTATGGGTTTCTCAATCTTGCAGTTAAAGATGAAGTAGTATTTAGTAGTTGATCCCTGCAGAGATGATAACAGTGCGTATTGTCTCTCGTTGATGCTCTCAGTAACTATGAACACTGCTGAGGAGATCTCTGTTAAAAAGCTAACCTGCAGCCAGTGTGACTCAATGTCTCCATGCATATTTGTAACTGCAACAGGCTCTGGGAAAAGATCTGAATTCTCCCTCCCCCAAGGGAAATACCAGGAAATCTCGACCAGCCCATCTGTGATTTCCCGAGGGACGTTCCCAGACTCCATGTCTCGATGGATAAAGAAATTGTGGTGCTGCTGGGACGGGCTGAGAACCTCATTGAGGAGTTTGGACTTGGAGAAGCTGCAGCTCCCCAGCCGCACAAAGGAAATGGTTGGCAGTGACGTGAGCACCAGGCTCTCCTCTCTGAACCCTCTGCTCTCTGCCAGGGAGTGCGGCCTCCACTTCCTCACAATGTCCCTCATGGCCCACAGCATTAGGGTGCACTTGGGAGTGTTGATGGCAGGTAGCAGCAGAGGGAGGGCAAACTGGCACATGGACATCTTGGACAGGATCTCCTGCTGTAGGAAACTGTCTGAGCAAAGCAGAACGGCACAGAGAATATCGAGGGAGTGCAGAGAACTTTTCATCTCAGCATCACTTAAACAGAAATTGTCATCATTATTTAGTTCCTCCTCATCCTCACCCATTTCTTCATCTTGAGCTTTGTGCCCAATGCTTGTATTTCTGGCCGTCCCATTCACAGCCATGACCTTCCTCAGGAAATGCCACGGTAAATCACCTAATGTCTCTGGAATCCTGTTCTGTATGCTTTCTGGGCAGATCTCCAGGACATCCCTCAGCCTGATCTTCCTGCTTCTGTGCTTCTCCAGGTTTAATCTGGATAGAATATCTGGAAATGCTTTACTTCTTTCTGCAAAAGGAAATTAAAACATAAACTAAATTTTCAGACTAGAAAATGGTGACTTCATGTACAGTTTACTAATTCCTTAGACTGGCTGATTTGGGGGAGTTATGTAAAGGGAATTGTAATTTAAAGAAAGCAATACCCCGTAAGTGACAGATGCATTATGCATCCTAGGCTCAATTCTTCTCTTACATATATTTGCACAACATAAATAAAGCCAACAGGATTACTTAAGTGCAAATGAAGCATAGTTCTGACCCATTTTGAACTTCACTGAGGTTGGGTTGCATTCTTTGGGCCCAACTCTTAACCTCAGAGCAGTGTAAAATCCACTTAAAACTGGCTTAAGTGACCAACTCAGGGGAATCTTCCAGCATAACCAGCTCTATGAGATCCCAGCTCACCGTTACTGGAGGAGGGGGCATAGCCTCAGGACTCTGTCTCTGTGGTGACCCCAGCAGCTGGAATGACCCCCTGGCTGCTCAGGATCAGACTGGTGCTTGGCAGTCTGGGGATCAGGTAGCTGTGACTGTGGCCTACACCCGTCACCCTGAGCTGTGCTGGGTATCAATGGCTCATCCTGAGGATCTGGCCCTTTATTTCCCTTTCAGCAATCAGAACAGATCACGCCATGTGGGAACACTTATTTTTGATTTTCTTCAGAGCTTCCTCCATCCCTTTGTTGTGATGTGTCTTTTTACAGGTGTAGCTGACAGCACTGTGGCTTTGCTCATTTCCCAGAGACCAAGTCAGTCCCTTCACTCATGCTACTTTCTTTGTCCTTTTGGGGAGCTGTGAGTGCAGTCATTACTTACAGAGCAAATTTACCCACAATGCAGCATAGAGAGCTAATGCTAAGACACCTCCAGGCAAGTTCTGCTCTGGTAATGTCTCCAATGCAGTGTTAGGATATCTGGACCTGATGCACAATTACCCCATTTAGTGAATGAAGATTTATTGATGCTACAGTTGTTATAACAGAGCACCAGCTCTACAGTTGGTTCAGTTGCATTTTCTGCTTGAATGTTGATTCCTTTAAGTGCTCTAAGACTTGGAGTGTCATGAAATTTGTTATGTCTCATGGCAGCACAGGGTAGGGTTAATGATCCAAATTTTTTCTAGGTCATTTTCAGTTTCAGCCCTTTTGGAGTAATAAAAAGTCAGGAATTCCATAACCCCAGTGGGGGTACAAAGTTCTAGGTTCCATGTGGCTAGAGCCTTTAGCTCCAATATCTTCACTGGGCCTTCTTCTGGAGGTGGTAGGGGAACCCAGGCCCGCCCACTCCTCTGGGTTCTAGCTCCGGGCCCTTGTTTGAAGCAGCTAGAAACAGTTTCTTCCAATCCCTTGCTGCTCCTTGAGCTATTTCCTACATTATCTCCTCTGTAGGCTTTCCCCAGCCTCTCACCCAGCTTCTTCCTCCTGGAAAGTTGACTTCCCTCGCAGCTCATTGCCCAGATTGCTGAAGAGACTCTCTCTCTAGTCATGCTGTCTCTCTGACAGCCACTCTGTCCTCCTGCCTTACAGCCCTTTTGCCCTTACAGCTCCTGCAAGGCTCCCAGTCAGCTCCAGCTGAGCTCGTAGTCAGTTTTACCATTAATCGTTGAGTTGCCAAGCCAGAATGAGATTTATATACCCCATGACATTGACACAACAGGACAGTGCAAGCCATGGGTCTGATTACAGTACAACACCAGAGTATCCTGAAGGTGAGAGAGAATGGGGAACAATGGCTGTGGCCCCTGCACAGTATCATAACAGAATTGTAAGGACATATAAGAACGTAAGAATGGCCATACTGGGTCAGACCAAAGGTCCATCTAGCTCAGTATCTGTTTACCGACAGCGGCCAATGCCAGGTGCCCCGGAGGGAGTGAACCTAACAGGCAATAATCAAATGATCTCTCTCCTGCCATCCATCTCCATCCTCTGACAAACAGAGGCTAGGGACACCATTCCTTATCCATCCTTGCTAATAGTCATTAATGGACTTAACCTCCATGAATTTATCCAGTTCTCTTTTAAATGCTGTTATAGTCCTAACCTTCACACCCTCCTCAGGCAAGGAGTTCCACAAGTTGACTGTGTGCTGTGTGAAGAAGAACTTCCTTTTATTTGTTTTAAATCTGCTGCCTATTAATTTCATTTGGTGGCCCCTAGTTCTTGTATTATGGGAACAAGTAAATAACTTTTCCTTATCTACTTTCTCCACATCACTCATAATTTTATATACCTCTATCATATCTCTCCTTAGTCTCCTCTTTTCCAAGCTAAAAGTCCTAGCCTCTTTAATCTCTCCTCATATGGGACCCGATCCAAATCCCTAATCATTTTAGTTGCCCTTCTATGAACCTTTTCTAGTGCTAATATATCTTTTTTGAGATGAGGAGATCACATCTGTACACAGTATTCAAGATGTGGGCGTACAATTGATTTATATAGGGACAATAATATATTCTCCATCTTATTCTCTAGCCCCTTTTTAATGATTCCTAACATCCTGTTTGCTTTTTTGACCGCCTCTGCACACTGCATGGACATCTTCAGAGAACTATCCACAATGACTCCAAGATCTTTTTCCTGATTACTTGTAGGTATATTAGCCCCCATCATATTGTAAGTAAAGTTGGGGTTTATTTTTCCAATGTGCATTACTTTACATTTATCCACATTCAATTTCATTTGCCATTTTGTTGCCCAATCACTTAGTTTTGTGAGATCTTTTTGAAGTTCTCAACTGTCTCCTTTGGTCTTAACTATCTTGAACAGTTTAGTATCATCTGCAAACTTTGCCACCTCACTGTTTACCCCTTTCTCCAGATCATTTATGAATAAGTTGAATAGGATTGGTTCTAGGACTGACTCTTGGGGAACACCACTAGATACTCCTCTCCTTTCTGAGAATTTACCATTTATTCCTACCCTTTGTTCCCTGTCTTTTAACCAGTTCTCAGTCCATGAAAGGACCTTCCCTTTTATTCCATGACAACTTAATTTGCGTAAGAGCCTTTGGTGAGGGACTTTGTCAAAGGCTTTCTGGAAATCTAAGTACACTATGTCCACTGGATCCCCTTGTCCACATGTTTGTTGACCCCTTCAAAGAACTCTAATAGATTAGTAAGACACGATTTCCCTTTACAGAAACCATGTTGACTTTTGCCCAATAATTTATGTTTTTCTATGTGTCTGACAATTTTATTCTTAACTATTGTTTCGATTAATTTGCCCGGTACTGACATTAGACTTACCAGTCTGTAATTGGCAGGATCACCTCTAAAGGCCCTTTATAAATGTTGGCGTTACATTAGCTAACTTCCAGTCATTGGGTACAGAAGCCAATTTAAAGGATAGGTTGCAATCCATAGTTAATAGTTCCACAACTTCACATTTGAGTTCTTTCAGAACTCTTGGGTGAATGCCATCTGGTCCCGGTGACTTGATAATGTTGAGTTTATCAATTAATTCCCAAACCTCCTCTAGTGATACTTCAATCTGTGACAGTTCCTCAGATTTGTCACCTACAAAAGCCAGCTCAGGTTTGGGAATCTCCCTAACATCCTCAGCTGTGAAGACTGAAGCAAAGAATCCATTTAGTTTCTCCACAATGACTTTATTATCTTTAAGTGCTCCTTTTGTATCTTGATCATCCAGAGGCCTCACTGGTTGTTTAGCATACTTCCTGCTTCTGATGTACTTAAAAAAAACATTTTGTTATTACCTTTGGAGTTTTTGGCTAGCTGTTCTTCAAACTCCTCTTGGGCTTTTCTTATTATATTTTTACACTTAATTTCGCAGCGTTTATGGTCCTTTCTATTTACCTCACTAGAATTTGACTTTCACTTTTTAAAAGATGCCGTTTTATCTCTCACTGCTTCTTTTACATTGTTGTTAAGCCAAGGTGGCTCTTTTTCAGTTTTTACTGTGTTTCTTAATTTGGGGTATACATTGAATTTGGGCCTCTATTATGATGTCTTTAAAAAGAGCCCATGCAACTTGTAGGGTTCTCACTTTAGTCACTGTACCTTTTAATTTCTGTTTAACTAACCCCCTCATTTTTGCATAGTTCCCCCTTTTGGGCTGTTGAGATATTCTTCCCACCACAGGAATGGTAAATGTTATTATATTATGGTCACTATTTCCAAGCGGTCCTGTTATAGTTATCTCTTAGACCGGCTCCTGCGCTCCACTCAGGATTAAATCTAGAGTTGCCTCTCCCCTTGTGGGTTCCCATACCAGCTGTTCCAAGAAGCAGTCATTTAAAGTATCGAGAAATTTTGTCTCTGCATTTGGTCTTGAGGTGACATGTTCCCAGTCAATATGGGGATAATTGAAATCCCCCACTATTATTGAATTCTTAATTGTGATAGCCTCTCTAATTTCCCTTAGCATTTCATCATCACTATTACTGTCCTTGCCAGGTGGTCGATAATAGATCCCTAATGTTATATTCTTATTAGAGCATGAAATTACTATCCACAGAGATTCTATGGAACATGTGGATTAATTTAAGATTTTTACTTCATTTGATTCTAAATTTTCTTTCACATATAGTGCCACTCCCCCACCCCCCATATGTCATGGAGATGGGCACCTGAAGGGCAGGCTGAAGTTGGAAATAGACCCCCATATGCAACCCAGGAGATTACTGAAACAGAGTCCCAGTAGCTCTGGCAGAGCTGCTGAGGAAGAAACAATCAGGCCTGCACTGTGGAGGCATCATTCACTCAATGAAACTAGCACAGAGGAGATCAGCTGCCTTGCAGTTGTGAGAAAACCTTCAGGTAAACCCAGGATCTGCACTGATCCCACACCATTTAACAGAACACTGAAGAGACATCACTGCCTATTATCAGTGACTGAGCACATAGGACCTGATTTATCCAGGGCAAAAAGCATTCACTGTTTCATGTCTGGAGTATGATATTGAGTCAGATGAGCCATCCCAGCCCCCTGACAACCTTCGGTGCAGAGCAGCCGTGTGAAAGCAAATCACCCACCAACAGTGACAACACAAACAAGAGGTGGGAGATGGGCTTGCAGACCAGAACTTTCAACAAGAGCTCGGCAAATTATTTCAGAGAATTTACTATTTGCTGAAAATATGCCTTTTGGGAGTTACTGAAACTTTTGGCAAATTTCGGTCAAATTCAGTGGATAGTTTCAGCCAAAGAAAAGAAAAGAAAAGAGGGCTCAATAGCCACAATGTGAGGGTGGTTAGGGCCATGTCCCTATGCGGACTACGTACCAGTAACCTCTGGCCCCACATAGTAATGAAACTCTCCTGGAAAAGACAGAACAATAACAAAATAGCTGTTAAAAGGAAAGATGTAACAACTTGTTTGGAGAGAGGGCAACAGGTTGCAGGAGGGCAGAGTTTGGAGGCATTCTATGTGCATATGGCTAGATTACTAAACTGCAGCAGGACCAGCTTTGTAAATAGCTGCTTTTATAAAGTAACAGTAGTGTCTATTCAGGCTACGTCCACAATATCAGTGCTACAGACACTTCTACACTGATGGAAGAGTTTTTTCTGTTGATGTAGGTAACCTCCTTTCTGAACAACAGTAGTTAAGCTGACAGAAGAATTCTTCTGTTAACCTTGCCGCATCGGCACTAGGGGTTAGTTTAGTTTAACTACAGCACATGGGGGTGTGAATTTTTCCACATACAATGAATGATGTAGCTAGGTCGATTAAAATTTTAAGGTCAGAGTCCCCTTTTGCTATTATCCAGCATGCAGCATGTGAAACAGAAACAAATGTTTGTCTTAATGAAATGTTTGTGCATGGTGTCCATTAGTACAGTGAAACCCCACTATAACATGATCTTTGGGGTCCAAAAAATCCCATCACACTAAATGCGGGGTCGCGGTATAGCGGGGTTTCAAATCAGTCAGGTGGTCCCCAAAGTGGTGCATTGAGGTGCACCGCCTAGTGCCCCTGGTGCCTAGTGCCCAGCAGGGGAGAGGAGCTGTGGCCCCCCGCCTGCCGGGGACAGTGAACTCCGGGGCTGCGGGCGCCGGTGCTCTCTGTCCCTGGCAGGTGTGGGGCTGCGGCTTCACTTCAAGAGGAGCCGCAGCTCCCTGCCTGCCGGGGACAGAGAGCACCGGCACCCGCAGCCTCAGAATTCTCTGTCCCCAGCAGGTGCTGGGCTGCAGCTTCTCTCCCCTGCCATGGTGTTGGGGACCATTGGTACAGTATCATACTGTATTATACTGTATCTTAAAGGAGAGCCAACCTGCGATCGCGTTATATGTGATTTCGCGTTATGGCAGGGCGCGTTGTGGCGGGGTTTGACTGTATTTATGATAATTTGTGTTTACACATATTAATTTGCAACTAATTAACTCCCATTACAACAAGAAAAAAACATCTGCACAGGGTCCTAGGGGTTGACCACAGTCAGTTAGCACATTTTAAAAGGTATAGAACTGCATCTGCCCCAAGTGGAAAATGGTGTTTCTAATGAGGTTTGCTAACTTTAGGTAGCTACCTTGATTTGAACAGATGCCTTTTTCTAAGGCTAAATCTACACATAGCAGGGAGGAGACGATAGCTCTAGCGGGGGCTGGGGGGTGATAAGAGCCCTTCCCACTGCTGGAGACTTCCTGCAGAAGAGAGAGGCTCCTGCTGCGGGAGGCAGCAGGAAACTACATACTAACACTAGCAGGGTTGACAGGAGGCACAGCTTGGGCCATGTAGGGCACGTATTCTGGATATGCACCAACACCCACGAGGCATGTCTGTACTTGACTGGCTTAATCCACGCCTCAGCATCTACACTGCTATATATACCCCTGCTAGGGGAGCCATACGTGTGTGTAGACCACATGTTGCTGAAAGAACCTTGAAGTGTAGATGCACCCTGTGAGTCTCTGACCACAGGGCAGATGTGGGAACTGAACCGTGGTGCTGAATATATGATTAAATATCATACCGCTCCCTTTCCCTGGAGAACTGTTGTGAGAACAGATGAATGAGGGAGTGGATGAAATAATGAGGATTGTGACTGATGGGTTTGTGAGTGGCTGGGGGACGGATAGGGTTTGAAGTGAAAAGAATGGGTCTGTGTTTGGAGATGGGTAGTGAATGGGCTGTGGAATAAGAGAGTGGGGGAAACAGGCATGGGAAAGCTCAGAAGGAAGGAGATATGGACTGAAAACAGAAGAAACAAAAACAACAAAAAAGAAGGAAAGAAACAGAAGATAAACAGTGAAGCAAGGACAGAAGCAGAAGAGAAACATCAAAAGAGGGAGTTGGATGGTGACATAGTTAGAAACAGAAAGAGAGGCACAAGGAAGGGGGAGTGATTCTTTTCAGAAGAGGGAGACAAAGAGGTAAATGCTGTTTTCTCCCACCTGCACTTTGATGTCAACTGTCTCAATTTCTCCTGCAGATAGTGGAGGGGGCAGTAGATGGGAGTGGAGGAGAAGGAGGAAAAGGCACTCTTCTTTCTCTTCCTTACTGCACTGCCGCCAAAAGCCTTCCCAACAATGGTCTCCCTTCCTCCTTGGGCAGATGCCCCATATTTTCACTTGCAAAATCTGGTTGCCCCAATTTGGGGAGGTGAAGGGGGGAGAAAGGAGGGAAGAGTAGGTGTGGGGCAGGTGGAAGCAGGAGGAGGCGTATAGTGGCTAGAACTCCACTAGTTATTTTGGGCAGCAGCTGTGACTGGTCCCAGGGCTTTCACACTGGCCTTCACTGGTCATGAAGAACATGGATCAACTAACAGTTGTGGCACAAAGCTCCCCACTGAGCAATACTGGCCAAAGCTTATACAGAGGAACCCCTGTATTTGTGCCTCTGAGCCACTGATTGGTTTCCATGGCATCCCAGTTTGAATCTAAACAATATTATCCGCAGAATACCATGAAAATACTTCACTCTCACATGCATCATTCACACCTGGCAGCACCAATCTCTTCTAGACGTGTTCATTGCCACTACAGAAGGAGGGGCGATAAGAGGAAATTACCTTGGGAAAGGTCTGTCTCCTCCTGCTCTCTGGTTTGTTGAAAGTCTAATTCCAGCTCTGGATTTATGCCGTCTTTCTCCCTCAGCTTTGGGGATTGCAGAGTCTGAGACTCCTGATTTAATCCTTCCAGCAAGAAAACTAGAGGAGAAATAAATTATTTAATGACTAGTTCTCTTCAGTCACTTCCTATTTTGTATGTGTTTGTTTTATTCAGTGCACTGCACCTGCTGCTGCATTTCATTACATTCTTTCTATTCTATAATAGAAGACCTGCTTATCCAATACAATGGTACACAGCTCTAGGAAGCTTTGGTTAAGGAATGCAATGGACTCAATAGCATTTCTAAGGGAGATTGGAGTTAAATCTTAGTCGTGTTCCTTTCTGATCACACTCAGCCCTGAGCCCCAGAGTGGAGCTGTGCACAAGTTTATGGTTCTGGCTCCCCGGAGCGTTCTATCCCTGTTTTGCAATCAGTTACCAGTAAGCTATTAAATGTTTATAATAGTCATTGTTGACTTCCATTGCCCCCCCCCCCAGGTTACATTACCTTATTGTGCTTCTTTTGCCGTACCATGTTACATAACCCTGGTGGACCTCACACCAGCAAAACACTCTAAGCTAGAATCCAAAGAGTTTCTCAGAGCATTACTGCTTCGTTGGTGCCCCTGACACACAAACTGTGTTCAAAGCTTGACAGGCCATTGGTCTTCAATGGGAATTACTTTCAGATCTATCTCTAGCTCTCTTCCCTTTTTAGGACATTTGCTTGTCAGGCCCCATGGCAAAAATATTGACTTCTGGGGCACCTTGGAAAAGAGGAAGTTACTCACCTTGTGCAGTAATGGAGGTTCTTTGAGATGCATGGCCCTCTGGTGCTCCACTTTAGGTGTCGATGTGCCCCTGCACTCATAGTTGGAGATTTACGGAAGCAGTGCCCAGTTGGGCCGCACACATGCAGACCCTGTCTTGCACTGCCTCAGGGAGTTAACTGATAATTTGTGGCCAACCCTGCCCCACTCCCTTCTCTACTGCAGAGTCCTTATAGAATAGAACTCTGAAGTAGAGGGCAGGAGGGTGGGTAGTGGAGCTCCCACAGGGACACAGATCTCAAAGAACCTCCGTTACTGCACAAGGTGAGTAATCTTCTCTTCTTCTTCGAGTGCTGGTCACTGTGGCTGCTCCACTTTAGGTGACTTCAGAGCAGTGCCCTCCGACGGAAGGAGAGTGCTTCGGAGTGGAAGTCGTAGCGGACGAAAGCACTGTGTGAGCAAACATGATATCAAAAGATGCATGTTGTAGCAATGCATAGTGTTGTGCAAAAATGTGCGGTGAAATCCAGGTTGTGGTTCAGCAAATTTCTGCAGCAGGGATGTTGTTGAGAAAGGCTATTGATGTTGAGAGAATCCTAGTAAAATGTGTGTGGATCTCCATTGGGGGGTTGTCGTTCATACTGGAGATAGCAAAGTTTAATACATTCTGATATCCATTTGGACAGGCTTTGTTTAGAATGTCATGTCCTTTGGATTGGTCAGTAATGGAAAGAAATAATTTTGGAGACTTACGAAATGGTTTCGTTCTGTCGATATAAAAGGAAGAGCCCTACGGACATCCAAAGTGTGTAGACGGGATTATCTACTGTGTGTTCGTGGCTTTGGGAAGAATGTGGGTAAGTATCTTGTTTGGTTGAGGTGAAAGGATGATATGACCTTAGGTAAAAATTTAGGATGTGGTCTGAGTCACACTTTATCTTTAAAAAAGATGGTATAGGGTAGGTCAGCCATGAAGGCTGCTAGTTCTCCCACCCATCTGGCCGATATTCCTGGCAAGCACCACAGCCTGCAGCTCTGAGATGGGTGACATCTGTGCAATATAATTTAATTAAAATTCAAATAAGATTTGCATTAGCTGGATGGTATGGGACAGCTGGAGTGAGTAGTATGGAGATAATGCTTGTAGTCTGAACACCTCTCTCTTGGTCTGAACACCCCAGAACTCAAACATAGCAGTACAAGATTCAAATTTCCCTCCATCATTATGCATGTTGGTATCCAACATTTTCGCAAGAACTAGGTTTTCCCACCGTTCTTGTGAATTGTCAGGCTGGATCAGACCAATGGCCCATCCAACCCAATCTCCTGTCTCTGACAGCAGCAAACATCATAGGTTTCAGAGGAAGATGCACCAAACCCTACAATGGGCAGTTTTGGGATAGTCTTTCCCCAGGAGACGTCTCCTCCTAACTCCCCAGTAGTTAGAGGTTGTCTTAAGCACAGAAGCATGAGGATTGATATCAGCTGAGTGAACTGCAGCTGCTGAACCATCTCTGACTGCAGTGGGAAAATAAAAAAACCTAGATGATCGACCAGCTGACCCCTCAATCCTGTCTATATGCTGTGTTTCACTTCTGTTTTGAAAAATAAAATGTACTATTTTTTTTAAAAATGCTTTTTTTCCCCAATTTGGATAAACAATGTGTCAGCTACAGCTAAATGAAACAAGAGAACAGTGGTGCTCAAGAACTGTCTGTTTTGATAGCATTCATCTTTCTATTCCTCCCTCTGTTCTGGTGATGGTCACTTCCACCATTGTAGCACCCACGGACGTTGCATTGCAAAAAAACATTGAAGACATGATAAATTCCCATCCTGATGTTAGGCAGGTCTGAACGAACTCGAGGGTGACATTTTCAAAAGGGCTTAAGTGTCTTAAGCTCCTAAGTCATTTAAAAAATGGGACTTTGGCACCTAAGACATTTAAGGCTAGATGCACAAAAGAATTTAGGCCCCTTGATACCAGTTAGCTCTGTATTCTTGGGGAACCAGGGAGCAGTATCCAGCCTGTCTGACTCATGAAAGACACCAACCCCAGCCTCTATTGAACCAAAACCGATCAGAGAAAAGACTTGCAGAGAGCAGTGAAGGGCGGTGGGAGACACACTTAGACCCATCCTGACAAGGGTGACAAGATTAAGTCAACTTCCCTAGCCGTATCTGCATCAAAGATGGGACAGGGAGGCATCTCCATGAGAATGGAGAATAGAGATTTCAAGGCAAGAACAGTACTGAACTCTGGGACCAGAAAAGCAGGAAGCACTGCATCGTGGGGGATCTCTGCTCCAGATGTTAATGAACCTATGCTTGCACACACCCAGCTCAGCAGCTATCAGACCAATTCTAGTAATGAATCCTTGATAGATATCCAAAATACTAGAGCAGCCTAATTGCATTGCGAGCTCCCTGGAAGGAACACCACCCATAGCCAAGAGCGATCAGGTCCTATTGTGTAGTCTAAAGAAAACCCTTGAGTCATCAGTTTACCCATAAATAAATGTAGTGTTCTCTCTTGAACCATTGTTGTTTCCCTACAAAAAACCCTACCCACACTCAAGTAAGTGTTCTGATGCTTGGATCCAAAATGCATCAGTTCCACTGGGACTTGATCTTCTCTTGACTGATCGTGCTGGGGGCTCTGCCTGTCTCCAGCACTCAGGATGCTGAGCTACCACCATCACCTGGGAACCCCGACCAGTTCAAGCTTCATGGAGTGGTGATCTCTCTCTCTCTCTCTCTCTCTCTCTCTCTCTCTCTCTCTTTTTTTTTTTCCTCAGGTATAACTTTCTAACCCTGACTTGTTTGATGAGGTATAGTTTTATATATATGACTTTTGTAACCTTTAATAATGTAACTGTTATGTTTGTTTAGGCTCCCCTTGTGTGGTTATTACTATTATTCAATAAATAACTTTTATGGTTAAGCTGATTGCTTCCCTCTCTCTCTCTCTCTCTCTCTCTCAACTTTACTCTTTTGTGTTTTTAGCTTCCCAATTTACTCTGCAGAAATGCTTCTCTTACCTAAGCTAAAGATCCCTGCAGCCTGTGGGGTTTGCTCATCAAGTAGGTTACTACCATAATGACTGTAACATGAAAGTGGGGATAGGGACATGCTGAACCTGGGACATAGGAGGGTTGCAGATTGAAAGTGCTACTTGACTCAGACTACTGAATACAGGGACATATAAGGGTGACAGTTTGAAAGTGCTGCTCAACCCAGCCTGCTCAGGCATACTCTATTTCAGTTTGGTACCTGTGGCTTATAAGGGTAGCAGCTTGGAATTGTTGCTTGGCCCAGCCTATTGAGCCCAGGGTCATATAAGGGGTCATCTTGAAAGTGATGATTGACCCAGTCCACTCAGACTTGCTCTGTTAATATGTGTGTGTTCATCTGATTCTGGGGCTGGAGGAACCCAACCTGGGGAACCTAGGTCCTGCAGGATAGCTCCATTGGGGAGGACTTGCAGAAGGGAGAAGTAGAGCTCAATATGAAAACACAAGTGACACAAGCAGAACATTGATAAAATTAGAGACTCCACTCCCCCAAAAAGAAACCCTAATAAAATGAGCATACCCCAAAGTAACGGGAAAATCTGGTAACACCCTGACTGTCACTTTAGGCACCTAAGTCCAAAATTTAGATCCTCAAAACCACTGCTCAGATGCTGCTTAACCCCGTAGGTGCCTAAATTCATCAGGTACCCACGTTTCTGCCTCTGGGCATGCACATAGCTGCCTAAATCTTGATGCCTAGCTCATACATAAGCCCCAGTGTGGTTCTCAAATTAGGTGTTCCCCCACCTAACACATCTGCCGGGGCCAGACCCAGTAGCTGTGCTCAGATGTCACCAAGGGGTGTTGCTACTGGACTGGACTCCCCCCTCACAAAAGACAGCTGGAGGAACTGACGGTGCCCCCTTCCTTGTACCCAGTAGCCCAATTGTTAGAGAACTCACTCAGGATGTGGGCATGTGGGCTCCACTCCCAAATCTGTCTGAGTCAGAGCAGAGACTTGAATCTAGGTCTCCCACCTCCCAGATGAGTGCCCTGTGTTATAGGCTATTCTGGTGTGGGTCTCTCAGTCTCTTTTATCAAAGCTGTTTCACTTTGTATACAATATTTTAATAGTTCTTTGGCCACAAAGAGAATGACTCTATAGTCTAGTGATTAAGCCACTCACCTGAGGGATGGGAGGGTCAAGTTCTAATCCCTGCTCCTTTGAATATTTACTTATTTATATACAGTGGGACATTGCGGGAGCCCTCCAGTAGAATACCCCATAGACCAGTGGTTAGAGTTCTCACAGGGGAAGCAGTAATCTTGGGGAGGTAAGTCCTTAGCTGCTAGGGAACATTTTTTACACTGTGTCATACTGGCTAATACTTAATAATGTTCTTAATAAAAAAAAACAAGGGACTATAAGAGAAAATACCTGGGCAAAGTTTTTTCTTCCCTGAAAATGCCGCATGCTGAGTCTCTGGCTCCTGTTTTGAGTTTAAAGCAGCTAGCAAAAAAACAGAGAAAACACATTATCAGTGTCTAATTTATAATGATCTTAGTTCACTTTCTCAGTTACAAGAAGTGTATTTATTTTAGTGCACTTCCCATGTTTCCCATCATTTTGAAAGGGAAAAATCTGCAAATAAGCATAGATGAGTTTCTTTTTTTCCTTTGAATCATAGACTATCAGGGTTGGAAGGGACCTCAGGAGATCATCTAGTCCAACTCCATGCTCAAAGCAGGATCAATCCCCACTTAAATCATCCATCCAATTTTTGCCCATATCCCTAAATGGCCACTTCAAGGGTTGAACTCACAACCCTGGGTTTACCAAACCAATGCTCAAACCACTGAGCTATCCTTCCCCCCCCTTTAAGGCACTTCCTCTCATTGTGTAAAGTTCTTACACATCTGAGGATTCAAAGCTCTGGATAAATTCTTTCTACAACTCACTATCAAGTTATCAAAGTTCTCACCCTACCGAGGAGGTGATGTCTCTCTCTGAATCCACAGAGTTAGATTCCATTGTTTCAAGGGGAGAGCTTGGTTGTGTCAGAGTCAGTCAGGGGAGAGAGGAAAGCAGGGATTAGCTAGATAGAGTGCCTTCAGGATGGAAATCAGAACTGTACCTTCTTCACACCCACTGCCTTTTGAGTTCATTGAGAAAGTGAGCGGAGTAATAAAATACAGATTTTATTATTGCCTACATTGGCCATTCTATCTAGCTCTGAGGGACCATGAAAGCACTGAAAAATTAATGAGAATTGTCTAGACAAAACAGTTTTGATAAACCATTACTTTACCATATATAAGAGTGGGGATGCCAACATGAGATGGCAAGACAGGGCCCCAAATGATTATTCTATAGATCTCTAACCCATCCAACTCTCCATCTCTTAGTATTATGGAACCACTGGTTGTTCCTCCATAGTTAAGGTAACATTATGAAAATGGGCTTTACAATGGAGCATAAATTTCTCTCTAAATATAGGTGGCCTTTTAGTATAAAATTTCACAGGGTTAGTTTTTTATGCCCTTTGAATTTTTTCCTGTGGTTTTTGTTTGATTTCTTTTAATAAATGTAATAGGAAGGATCTGGAAATTTAGTCTCTGCCTGAATTTTGTAGCAGTTAAACTTGATTTGTCAACTATCTTTTAGAAAAGGTTGTCCAGCTACACACAAATTGGCAGAGAGATGAATTTTGAGTAGATATGGTGCAATGATACAATTTTGCTTTTTTTTAAATTAGGGTATTTTTTTATCTGGAACTATAAATGCCAGTGGGTAGCCAACAGATACAGCCTTCTACGTCATAGGGACAAAATCTCCTGTTGGTAGCTACACTCTTCTGGCAGATTTTCTCCTTCAGAAATGAAATCTATCTATGTAGCTCCTGACAGAGATGGTTTTATTTACCAGAGACATGCAGCACCTGATTGATAAAATCAGCTCCACTACAAGTGCAGTTCTGTGACACAGCTTTGAACAACCCTCACTGTGTTTAGTTCCCTCACTTGAATATTGAACCCCTAGGTAATGAATACACAAAAGCTGTTGATGTAACACAGCGAAGATTATGACACACAACAGATCTTACACAAAGCAAGGAAATGAAAAGTCAAGTCACCTAAGAGGACATGCCCTTTTCTTCCCCATCCACAGGTACACACTTTACCATTGTCACAACTACCATACATCACAATCCAGTCACCATTCACAATTAGCTGCTCCATGAATTTGCTAGAAGCTGTCTCCTTCCACAGCCACAGAGACACATCTCAGTTTCACCCTTTAGATCCTTTCTCAGTACCTCTAAATTTCTTCAGAATCTCCTCAGGAACAATGCCAAGTTGGTGCAAAGTACTCAGGTTCTCTTCCTGTTGGTGCAAAATCTCCAACGGTTGCTGATCTTTTACCTGCTCGCATCTAGAGAACAACATTTTTGTGTGTGATAATTTATTATTCCATACTAGTGACAGTTGCTGGACAAAGAAGACCTAAGGCTTTGGTTTATCTTTGTCTTAAACCAGGCACGGCATAGGGAATGGCACTTCATTCCTGCCCTGCCCTGCCAATGTCCTATTAATATAACTGAACCCTGAACTTCAAAGATCAGCTCTCAGCAGGGCCACCCAGAGGATTCAGGTGCCTGGGGCAAAGCAATTTCGGGGGCCCCTTCCATAAAAAAAAGTTGCAATACTATAGAATACTATATTCTTGTGGCGACCCCAGCGAGCCCTGAGGCCTGGGGCAAATTGCTCCACTTCCCCCCCCCCCTCCCCCCCGGGCAGCCCTGACTCTCAGCTATAAAGGGATTTCAGTGTCCATGGCCAAATTCACTCCTGATGTTTCCAGCATTTCTAGAGGTCTTTATGCTGTGAACCTTGGCCCATTAGGATCTTGACTAATGTTTACTTCCTCCAAGGAGGCACCAGCTCGTAAAAAATCTTGTTAACTATGAATGTTTTAGAACTGTGATCACTGACCACTTGAAAGGCCCACAGTCCACCCCCAATATGGGGAGGCCTCCAATCTGGAGATTAAAGTTATTCAGAACATATATCAAGTTAATAATCCTTTCAGTGGGATGGATTATTGCAGTCTGACATAAAAGTCTAACCCCAGTATTAAACTCAGAGGGAGAATTGCAGCTGAAGCATGACCCTGACCTGCACAGTTCACTTTCATGTACCAAGGAGATGCCATTTTAACATGGTGTCCACGCCTCTTCCACACTAATGAAGTATGAGGGGTGGGGGAAGTTGAGAGTGAGCAACATACCTGTTCAATGTGCTTCTGATATCCTAGAAGGGAAAAAGGGAGAGAGAGGGGGTCACTTTGCCTTCACTACCTGAATTCCATTTGCAACTCTCTGCATATAGCTGGGAAATTAAATTATTATTATACCAGGGTGAAAATTTTTCAATTAAATGTTTCCCATTGAAAAACACCATTTCATTAAAACAGAAATATTTTGCAGAAATGTATCAGGTTCAACAACGTTTTCTTATCTCCAGGTTGGAATACATCAGAAAGCAAGACTCCGGGGTCAAGTCCCTGCTCTGAACTGGGCAAAGTATGGACTTGATTCAGACTCTACTCAGCCCAGTGCCCCAATCACCAGGCTATTGAGTCTCTCCGTCTATTTTTTGTGAAAAGTTTCAAAATGTCTTGTTTTCATTTTGCACTGGAACAAAAACATTTTGAAACTTTAACATTTGTTGTGAAATGGAATTGTTTTCAGCCAGCCTGAGTAATGAGCAATACTCATATTCAATGGTTCAGGAGTGTTTCCTTGCAGGGAACTGAGGGTATATAATCTGCCTCACCTGCAGGAATTCACTCGCTGGCTGCTGACATTTCTCTTGCAACTCCTTTATCAGGTTACTGAGAAATGAAATCTCCTCGAGGAGTCTGGTGACATTTTCATTCTCCCTCTTCACAATGTCCTTGTTCAGATCTTCCAGCTGGGCCAGCAAAGGTTGCTTATATTCCTGCAAAATCTTCTCCAGTTCCTCAAATTTTGACATGATTTTCTTTCTCATAGTTTCTGTCTCTTCCTGTAATGAACAATTCCTGAGAAGCATCCTCTAGAGTTACAAGAGCAAAGTTTTTCCTATAACCTCCTGGTCAGCCCTAGTTTATGTTACTAGCGTGTTATCTGTATTATGATTAATGGCTTCTTGCAATCCAGATCACTCTAATAGCAGAAGGGGAAGCAGGATTTTGAATTACCCTGGCAGAGACTTATTGAGAGAGGCTTTGTAGAGGCCAGGGAAGTGTGGGTAGGTGGGATGGGGGAGAAGAGAAAACTTCTCTACAAAACAGATTTATTGGGGAAATCATGATGTCTACATGTCACTTCCTGAAACACTAACGATGTGTGTGTACACTCTGATATGTAGTCACATGCATCTGACGAAGTGGGTATTCACCCACGAAAGCTCATGCTCCAATACGTCTGTTAGTCTATAAGGTGCCACAGACTCTTTGCTGCTCTTACTCTGATATGGTGACACACAGAGGAGCACATGCATTTAGAAAAACTTACTGCACGTGCTTACACAGAAACAGATGTCTAGAGCGGGGGCTTTCAAACTGGGGGTTGGGACCCCTCAGGGGGTCATGAGGTTATTACATGGGAGGGAGTCGCAAACTGTCAGTCTCCACCCCAAACCCTGCTTTGCCTCCAGCATTTATAATGGTGTTAAAGATATTAAAAAGTGTTTTTAATAGATAAGGGGGTTGCACTCAGCGGTTTGCTATGTGCAAGGGGTCACCAGTACACAAGTTTGAGAACCACTGGTCTAGAGAGACACACAATATCTCATAGTGACACAGAATCACAAAGAAACACAAATCCCCATACCTGCCAAGGCCACACACACATGTGGTTAATGACAAGGAACTCCTACCTGCTGTTCCTGGCTCCACCTTTCCTCATTGTATTTAATTTTCAGAAGCTCTTCTTTCTTCTTATTCAGATTTTTCAGATGGATACAAATGTGACTCTGAGTAAACAAAACAAAACAAAAACAAAGTAAAAGAAAAAACAAAACCCAAACTATTATTTTGCTTTCGGCTCTAATAGGAAAATAGTCGGGGTTGTCTCTTCTGGATAATTCTGTGAATCGGTACTATTAACAGTAACTTTTATGGGTTGGATTAAAACCTTGTTGAAACTGATGGGTGTGAATGCTCCCTTCATTAAAGGTAGCTCTAAGAGACAGGTAAGGAACTCCACCTAAACAAGACATAATGGAGTCTGTTGAGAAACTCGCACTAGGTGAGATGGGGCGGGTGGGATGATTGGGGGGCTGGAGGGGGAATGACACTAAGTATTGTATGACCAGGGGTGAGGTTAGGGGGGAGGGGTGTCCTTGAGACAAGCAGAAGTGCAGATATAAACTGAGAGACCACATGGAGAAACATATAGGAACAGAGATACAGGGACGCAGAGAAAGAAAGCCAAGCAGCAGCCTAGAAGCCTTGAAGACACCTAGAGTGAGTTCTGGGCTGGGGATGCTGGCTGTGAGCAAGGACACACTGTCCTGTAATTTTACTTCCTCCTGCATTCAGGGAAGCAGGCCTTTGTACATTCCTTGTAAATCAACAGCAATGCATCAAAGGTACCAGACTCCATCGTCAATTACTCCTCCTACTTGGGACAACCTATAAAACCTTGATTTTTTGGCTATTTGCTGGGGTTAAAAGTGGGAAAGGTACCAATACTGGTGTGTATCATACACAGAAGAAAAGTGCTCTGCATGCAGTGCTACCACACCTTCCACAAGGTCCAGAGCTTTAAGATCCAAAATATGGGTTTGTATAAACTTTATTTCCAAAACAAAATGACCAAAACACAAAAACATTGTGAAAGTGAAGTTAAGGTGTCAGGTTTGAGTTGATTAGTGCCTGTAAAACTGGTCAAGAGACAGAAAGCAAAGAGTAGGTATATCTATTGGGTGTCTGGGAAGTGGGCGGGCGAAGCCCGCCCACTGCTAAAGGATCCTCCCCCAGCCTAAGGAGAGGAACCACAGGGCCACAGAACCCACTGAGTTCGGGGGACAACTAATAAAAGAACAGGGACAGGAGTGAGGTCAAAGGGTCAGAAGGAGGGAACCTGACGGGGACACCGAGTAGAGAACCCCGGACAGCACCCACTGCTCCTCGAAGGCGTCAAGGGAGCCAGTGGGAGGTGTGTGTGTAGCGGGATGGTTACCCACTCCTGGCCTGAAAGAGGTTAAAATCCAGTCCTTCGAGAGGGCTGGGGCTGGGAGCCCTAGGTTGGGCTGATTGGGAGGCAGCCTCAGCTGCGGCCATGCCCCAAACAGACTCAGTTGATCCTATAAAGGCAGGGAAGCCAGGGGCAGACAGACAGGCTCTCTCTGGTCTGAGAGGGAGCAGGGCCTGGCTGCCTAGCAGAAAAGGTACTGGAAGGCAGCAACCCAGAGAAAAGGGCACCAGGGTCCAGGAGGGACACGGGGGCCCAGTGGTAGTGGATCACCAGCCAGCAGAGGGCACTCCAGAGGGCTGGTGAGTTAATTCCCACAGACAACAAGCAGGAGGCACCGCAGGGGTGAGTCGTATTGCCTACAGTAGGAATAAATGGATAGTTTTCATCATTATAATAGATTAACAGCAGATACCTCAAGGTCCCAAACTAGGTCCTGTGGTGTTTGATAGATTTTGTAAAGATACAGTAAAGGGGTGTGAGAAGTGAATTAGCAAAATCTGCAGGTAACACACAGTTATTTAAGGTTGGTCCAGTCCAGAGGGAATTGTTCAGAACTTCAGTGAGACCTAAACTAGTGAGGGGAACAGACAATGAGATGGCAAGTGAAATTTATTTTCATTTTGGAGGAATGATACAGACGCCATAATTAACACAGAGTAGAGGTTTGTTTAAGAGCTGATTTTTTTGAACTGCTCCAAAATGCAAATACACAGATAGGTGGTGTAATGATAATAGGAACAGTGGAACAGGAATCAGAGTTACCCCTCATGTTGTCTGAGGGAATCATTTTATAGTGACTCTTAGCAGCAGAAGCACATTGCTTGGAGCCAGGCAGGCAAGCTAGCAATACCCATCTGTAAAGTTCTCAGTAATAAGTTAAGTGAGTTGTTTATTGCTACTTAAAATCTCCATAATCTTTTCTCATGTTATAATAGCTAGTTGGTGACAGTGTCAGAACAAAACTATGCAGACGTAGAAGTTTTATTAAAGTTAATGTTTAAAATTAAATTTACACGAGTTAAGACGGAAGGTACTTGTACATCCAGAGTCAGGCTTGAGTTATGAGGGATTACAAGTATTGGTTACAAGGTTCAGGAGATACATACATAATCACATAACCAGCAGAGACCCAGACTGGGGTGCGGGCGTTTTTAAAATGTCAGTGGATAAGTGGGCTCGGGTACGCCACCCATAGAATGTATCTAGAGTCCAAGTCAGTATTGGTATAGTGAATAAGTACATGGGTGAGGTGCATCCCTTGGTTCGTCAGGGAAGGAAGTGGGTTATTTCTCTGGTCAGAGGTCTTTATTATTTGATTAACAACATGAGCATCCTCTCTGAAGGCCATAGAAAAGGACATGAACAATGATCTCTGGTTACTTGAGATGTATCCCAAAGCTTGGTGATTGAAACACAGCGCTTTGAAACTGCTTATCTCTGACTTACACTTGAATAAACATGAGGCCAAACTGCCTCTGAAAGAGGATTTTTGTAGTTCCCCTTTATCACATGACCACAATCTCCAGTACCTTGGACTTAGCCTCAATCAGACATTGGAGCTATTGCGAACACCTTCACAATACCAAAAAGAAGATAAAGACAAGAGTTAACATCATTCAGAATCTTCCTGGCCTATCCTGGAGATGTGATGCATGCATGCTATGAACATTATAAGATTTCCCTGTATCATGTTCAAAACTGACATAGCACCAAACTGATTGAACAGACCTGTGTTGAACAAAGAATGTATGTTTGCATTAATTTTCATTTAAGCTCTAAGCAGAGTCACCAAGCAGGAAGAGAAAACAAAAGAAGCTTAAACAGGTGGAAGAAAGACCAAGGAACTTCCTTCCACACAGACTCTTTGTCCCATACTTCCCAGCTCAAGAAGGGGAGTGAGTGAAAGTGTTTAAAAAAAAATAAAAACAAATGAGAGGGTCAAACACCACAAGTTACTGCTCACTCACTCTTCTTGCCCATCACTTTCTCTACACATGAGAAGACAAAAAGAAACAGCCACTGGACTTTGAGGGAGGAGTCCTGACATGAAGAGTTTGGTCAGTAATTTTGCTGGAAGCATGTGGTGAGAAGTTTTGCTTGAATCTCAGTTTGTTGAGTTAGACACTAGTAAGTGTTTTATCTTTATTTTTTCTGGTAACCATTTCTGACATTTGTGCCTCATTATTTGTCCTCATTTAAAATTTCTTTCTAGTTAGTAAACTTCTTTTGCTGTTTTATCTAATTCAGTGCATTTAAATTGAAGTGTCAGGGTAACTCTGTTTAAGATAAAAACCTGGAATACTTTTCCCTTAAAGGAATAATTGACTTAAAATACTTGTTTTGTCCAGGAGAGGTCTGGGCAGTACAGAACATACATTTCTGAGGGAAAATCCAGGACTGGAGGTGTATTGGAGTCACCCTGAAGTATAACCAAGGCTGGTGAGAACCAGGGTGTAACTGGCACATTGCACTTACACAGACACTTAGGGTACGTCCTCACTACCTACCAGATCAGCAGGTAGTGATCGATCTATCAGGGATCAATTTATCACATCTAGTATAGATGTAATAAAACAATCCCCGATCGCTCTGCCATCGATTCCTGTAATCCACCAAGATGAGAGGCGGAAGCGGAGTCAATGTGGGAGAGGTGGCAGTCAACCCCGTGCCGTGAGGACGTGAGGTAAATCAACCCAAGATACGTCGACTTCAGCTATGCTATGGTTGTAGCTGAAGTTGCATATCTTAGGTTGACCCCCCCCCCCCCCAACCCCCAAAATAGACCAGGCCTCAGTGTGTGGCTTTCACTCTGTTTGACTGTTTGTGAGTGGCCCAGGTGGGATCTACTACAGCAAGGCATTGTAAGGCACCCAGGGTTGCAGGGCAGGGGCACACAGCCCCACTGCTCTGAATTGTACCCTGGTATGTCACAAGTTCTCATAACAATCCCACTGACACTGAAATCAGTGCCATGGTTAGGACTGTTAGCGACTTTCTTAAATCAACATCAATACCATGCTTCTGAGTTTTGATGGGAATCATGCCAGCCAACATCAGGCAAGACACTGCTGTGCTCCAGGAATACAGCAAGATTCTGTCTGCTCCAGACATGAAGATACACCAAGACCTTAATTCACTGATACTCTCCTGCCTTAAATCTAGGAAGACTTTCTGGATCTACAGTGTCAGTGCGACAGGCCAATGGAAAGGACACCAGCACTTGCTGGCTCAAATTGTGAGCTGCTTGTGACGTCCCAAAGATCTGATTGAAGCTCCAGCGAAAGAAGTCCTGGGATTCTGTCTTCCTCATAGGCAGTGGACTGCACGTCTTTGTGTTCAGATAACACATAGAAGATGAGATATCTTCTCCACAAATGGAAAATAAACGAATCAACAAATGGTGGTTGTGGTGAGGTACAAGCCATGCAACACACTATGGGAAACTGCCCCATTCACTTTTACAGAGGTAGCAGAAGGGGTATCCACCTAGCTACACTGGAAGCACTAGAATGGCTTTCAAATCTCAAGATTCATTTATAATCCCAGTCCGTTGCTTTTCAAATGCCATTTGAAAAAGAAGAACAAATCTTAAAGTAAGAAAAGAGTAGAAAAAAACCTGGAAAAGGGACCAGCTAAAGACTCCAGGAAAGTTAGTGTTTGAAGGAAATGCAGCAGAGAACTGGAGAAAGTGGAAGGGGGGATTTAAGCTATACAGCAGTGTGAGTGATGCAGACAAAATGATGAATGGCTGCAAAGAACATTATTTCTTCTTGTGGCAGGTGAAGAAGCAAGAGAGGTTCATAATCCTTTAAAAATTGATAATGCAGCCGATAAAGAGAGAATATATAAGCTTTAAAGAATAAATTTGAAGTATACGGTGCACTACAAAGAAATATCACATACAAGAGGCACAAATTGTTTTGTCAAAATGCTCAGCGCTGGAAGGGAAAAGTTGCAGCGCAAACACACCGTTTCCCTCACAGAAGCAGATGAGCACTCACAAAATTGGTACTTAGCCCTGCAAGGACAAGTAGAATGTGGCTTTGCTCATTAACAATCACAATACTGTGAGTTTTAAAATCAATACTGGGGCATAGGCCAATGTGCTGTCTGTAAAGTTATATAACACTTTAAGGGCCGAACCACTTTACAGCTTGAGTATCTAGCTGATAACCTACTTGGAGCCAGGGGGGGAGGGAGATGCAAGTATGTGGTAAATTCAGCTTGGACTGAGTATCAGGATTAAAAAGCATTGCTGCAATTTCAGGTGGTCAAAAGTGATGTGCAAGCCATACTGGGTGTTGAGGCTGTGAGAAGTTTAAACTTAGAGCAAAGAGTCAATATGGTAAAGGAAAAACAAGATGATGACTGGGCTAGAGTTAAAAAATACAAAGGTTTATTTGATGCTATAGGGCACTTGCCTGATAAGCACATCGTAAAGATGAACTCACAAGTACCACCTTTAATTCATGCATCTCATAATGTTCCAGTGGCATTAAGGGACAAAGTAGAACAAAAGGTTAAGAACCTACAAAATAGTTCAATTCTATAACTGGACAAACCAGGTTGAGATGAAATAAGAATATGCTTGGATCTAAGAGATATGAATAAAACGATAGGAAGGGAACATTTTCAATTACCTACAGTAGAAGTCACCAGCAAGATAGCAAAAAGCTACAATTTTCATTTTGTAGATGCTAATAGTGGATTTTGCCAAGTCCAACTGCGTTACAAAAGTTCTAGACTCTGCATGTTCAACACACCATTTGACAAGTACAGGTTTCCCACACTTCCTTTAGGCATCTGTTAAGCTCCTAAAGCATACAGAAAGTGATCCAACAGACATTTGAAGGACTGGAAAATGTTGCATGTTATATAGATGACATACCAGTTGAGGGAAATACTAGATGAGAACATAATAAAGGGCTCAAGAGAGTTTTAGCCAGGTGTCGTGAAAGGAACCTGCAAGTGATCAGGAGCAAATGAAGTTTGGCTCGGACAGAGATAAAATATTGGGGCATCACTTGATAAAAGGTCTAAAACCTGGCATCTCAAAACTGAAATGGCCACAGTGACTTTCATCCTGAATTGCAAAGATATTTTTGGACTAGTTACTTACCTTGGAAAATTTTATCCCAAACACGTCAACAGTAGCAACTCCTATAGCCAACCACTGGGAAAAGATGTCGCGTTTACCTGGCTGCCAATACACGAGGTGGCATAACAACAGTTGAAAGAATTGCTTAAAGAGGAACTTAATGTCAAAGAACCAGTCACTGTGTCAGCGGATGTAAGTTCTACCAGAGTAGGTCCTGTATTGCTGCAAATCAGGGCTCCTGTTGCTTCTGCCTCTAGAGCTCTGACAAATACACAACAGAACTATGCTCAGATAGAACAAGTAATGCTGGCGATAGTATTTTGGCTGCACTTGATTTATTCAATTTATCTATGGTAAAAAAAAGTAACTGGAAACAGACCACACATTTCTCGAGGACACTTTCAGAAAACCTTGGTATAGAGCTCAACCAAGGCTTCAAAAATGGATGCTAACATTCCACAAATATCAACTGAAAGCTGGATCTAGACCAGGGAAAGAGTTATCAATTGCTGATGCTTTAGCCAGAGCATACATAGTGCAGGGTGACAGAGAAAGGCCAGAGGAAGCTGTTATTGCAATACATCGCATGATGCAGACTGCAAGTAGAAATCATTTTTTGCTGGTACGCTGCACTCATGGGAGGGACACAAAAGGAGGGCATGTGACCTCCCCATGTGACCCCCCCAAGTGGTTCCTCCCTGCCTTGCCCCAAGCTCAGGGGCCCTGCACTCTCTCCATCTCCTCCCCATGATCCACATCCATCCTACGTTACCTGGGGGGTGGGCTCTGTCCTCCTGATGCACCAGAGACTTATGCTGTATAGATTCCAGGCAGGAGGACTCAGGAGATGCAGCTGCATGGAAGGCTGGGGGCCTGGGATTGCCAACTTTCTATTGGCAAAAAACCGAACACCCTAGCCCAGCCCCATCCCTGAGGTCCTACCCCCCACTCACTACTTTCCCCCTCCCTCAGTGGCTCGCTCTCCCCCATCCTCGCTCACTTTCACTAGGCTGGGGCAGGGGGTTGGGGTGTGGGAGGAGGTGAGGGCTCTAAATGGGGGTGCTGGCTCTGGGGCAGAGCTGGGGATGAAGTGTTCAGGGTGCAGGAGGGAGCTCCAGGCTGGGGCAAGTAGTTGGGGTATGAGAGGGGGTAAGGGGTCCGTCTGGGGATGGGGTTCTGGTGTGAGGCCTGTGAAGAGAGATTTGGGATGCAAAAGGGAGCTCCAGGCTGGGGGGTGGGGCCAAGGGATTCAGAGTGTAGGAGGGGGCTACGGTTTGAGGCAGAGGGTGTGGTGTAGGAGGGAGTGAGGGCTCTAGAGTTAAGCCAGGATGAGGATTCAGACTGTGGGAATGGGCTCTGAGCTGGGGCGGGGGGTGAGGGGCAGGGGAATGAGGGTTCTGGGATGCAAGGGGTGAGAGGTCTGGGCTGGGGTGTGCGATCTGAGGTGGAGTTGGAGGATGAGGTGTTTGGGGTGCAGGAGGGGGCTCTGGGTTTGGGGGCTCAGGGCTGAGCCAGGGGATTGGGGCTCGGGCGGCTCCCAGTCAGCAGCACTAAGGCAGGCTGCCTGTCCTGGCATCACGCTGTGCCCCAGAAGCAGCCAGCAGGACCAGCTCCGGGGGGAGGGGGCAGGAGGCTCCATGGTACGCGCTGCTCTCACCCTCAAGCACCGCCCCCCCTGCTCCCATTGGCCGGGAATTGGCCAGTGGGGGTGTGGAGCTGGTGCTCAGGGTGGGGGCTGTGTGCAGAGCCCCTTTACTCCTCTTCCTCCCACACCTAGGAGCTGGACTTGCTGGCCGCTTCTGGGGCACAGCACGGTGCCTCAGGATAGATAGGGGCTAGCCTGCCTTGGCTCCGCAGCACCACTGACTGGACTTTTAATGGCCCGGTCAGCAGTGCTGACTGGAGCCACCAGAGTCCCTTTTCGACTAGGTGTTCCAGTCAAATTCCCGACACCTGGTTACCCTATGGGGGCTGTGCTTGGGGTTCTGCACACAGGAGGAGATACAACAATGGAGTAGCCATTAATACCCAGACAGCATTAATGGCTCACCAACACCCATCAAGGAAAGAATCCCAGAGACGGTATACAATGGAAACTGCTTGACTAATGCGAACTGCCTGATCCCCATATCACAGCAAAGATTTTTCCAACAAGCTGGAAGAAAGGATAAAAGAGGGAAAGTGACATCATCACTTGGCCTCTCCCCCACCCTTCCCATACCAGTATGTGGAAGAATGTCTGGAGGACAAAGACTTTAAAAGGGAGAAGGGTGGTCCCAGGCTGTAGAGTAATCCCAGTCTGTGTACTGAGGATTTGTGACCTGTTTGTACCCTCTGTCAGGGTGAGATACAGCTTGATTTAAATCCCATTTAGTCTGTAGAACTTACTCTTCAATTTTATTTTTATTTCTTAAGTAACCAACTCTGATCTCTGTGCCTGCTACTTACAATCACTTAACATCTATCTTTCTGTAGTTAATAAACCTGTTCTATATTTTACCTAGTGTTTTGGTTGAAGTGCTTGGGACACCTCAGCTCAAGTTAACAAGGACTGTTGCACATTCACTACCCTTTTGTTGGAGTGGCGAACAAGATAATGAACTTAACACTGGTCAGGCTTCTGACCAGGGCAAGACAGTACATTTCTGGGGTCCAAGGCTGGGGAGCTGGGGGGAATTGACTGGATTTTCTCTATTGATGGTTCATGCACTGCTAGGAGATCATTCATAGAACAAAGTTGGGTGTGTCTCTGCCTATGGATAACTGTGTCAGTGCAGTGCCTTTCAGAGGTTTGTAGTTTGACACAGCATCATCACAGTGTGAGGGACAACCCAGGTTGGTGCATTTGAAGGGCTCAGTGATCCTACCCTGAGAACCCTGTCACACTTCTCCTGATCTGAGTTTGTGAATGACACCAAGAACAAGCTGTACAATGCAAAGTTTCAGAAGATACTAGACTTTCATTCTAGCTCTATAAGGTGGTGCACAAGGCTGCTGTGAGCCAACTCTGATACAGAAGCAAAAGTGCAATGGAACCTGTCAGTTTCAAGTCTGTGCTCTAAAATTCACAAGCCCATTCAGATCAGGTTGAAATTTGGTATGCCTGGTGGGGGCCTGGGGTGGTGTCAGTCTGGAGTCATTTGGTTTGTCATTTGCAGATACACAGTCCCTAATTAAAAGTCTGATATTGAAGGTTAGGGTGGCCTTAGTGACCAGATTTACCTTCACCTTCCAGAAGGAGGGGCCTTGCAGGACAGAGAATTTGATGGAGCTGGTGTTTAAAAGAAAGTATCTGGGAAACTGGGAGATTCTGCAGTTTTGATGGTGGCTCAGAAAAATGTCAACTCACCTGAAAGGTTGTATTAGTATGAAAAGGATTTAATTAATCAATATCAAAAGTGTTTCTTACCTTATATTTCTGGGCAGCCTCCTTAATGAGAATCACTGTGTGTGTTTTGTGCACTGGGGATTTGTCACATTCCACACATATGAATTCCCCATCCTCTTCACAGAACAGACTGAGTTTTTCCTTGTGTCTCTCACACAGATTCTCTTTTTCCTCTTTTCTTGTTTTCAGTCGTGAATGTTTAATGCGTTCCACTAGACCGGCCAGCTGCCAGTTAGGCCTGAAATCCATTTTCCCTATCTTTGCTCTGCAGATGGGACAGCACAAAGGGCCATGAGTTCTCTCTTCCCATTTGTCACAGTATGTAGTAATGCAGATTTTGCAGCTGCTGTGCCCACAGTCTATAGTCACCGGATCGCGAAAATAATCCAGACAAATTGGACATGTGGCTCCATCTTCCACTTTCCATTCAGCAGTCTCTGAGGCCAGAGCTGTTGCCCTCTCTGGGTTCTCATTCTCTATTCCTGTTAAGAGTAGCAAACAAGAGACATTTACAGTGTAACAGCTTTACTGAACCTACAAACTTGTCAACAATCCTATATATTCTTATATGTCAATAGGCAGTGTTCTTTAACTCTGTCTCTATATAAAACAAAGATCTGTACTTCTTTTATATAGAACTCTTATAACCTCACTCTTCCTTTAACGAAACAGAGTGTTTTCAATTAACAATACAATCTTTGAGCGACTTAACTCTTCTCTCCCTTCTTGAGGTTTTATTTTGTGGCCTTTATTTTTAAAATTTACTTGTTTTTATCACAAGTTCAATAATGAATAATTTGAACAAAATAAAAACTACAGAATCAAAATGCATTCAAGTCATGATTAGGATTGTACTAAATAACAACAAGACCCGGCTCTCACTCCTCAGAAAACACTGGGGATTGGTAGATCTCAAAGCAGCTCACAATCTTTACTGTATTTACACTTGCAGCACCTCCGTGGGGCAGCACAGGACTATTTCCACTGTACAGTTGGCGAACTGAGGCACAGAAAGGCTAAATGACTTTCCCAAAGTCACATAGGAAGTTTGTAGAGGAGATAGGACTCAATCCCATGTCTTGCTACTACCTGTCCTTAGCATAGAAACATAGAAATGTAGGTCTGGAAGAGTTCATTAAGACCAACCCCATGTGCTGAGACAGGACTAAGTAAATCTGGACCAGCCCTGACAAATGTTTGTCCAATCTGTTTTTAAAAACCTCCAGTGACAGGGATTCCACAACTGCCCTTGGAAGCTGGGTCCAGAGCTTAACTACCCTGAGAGTTAGAAAATTTTCTCCAATATCTAACCAAAATCTCTCTTGCTGCAGATTAAGCCCATTACTTCTTGTCCTACTTTCAGTGGACATGGAGAACAGATCATCTACTTTAAAACAGCCCTCAACATATATGAAGACTGAGAATAAACACAGAAAGAGTGATTGAATCCTGGGTCTCCCCTCTCCCAGGTTGGTGCCTTAAACCATTGGACTGCAGAGACATTCTCCTGCTTTCTTTTTCTGCGGCCCAGTGTCTCTTTTAGTATTTATACAAAAGTAGAACAGTCACTGGGCCAGAGAGAGTGAAAATGATTCTACAGCTTGGGTCTAGAGCATGCACATGGGAGTCCCTGGTCCAGTCTCCCTGCTCCAATCACTCTTATTATTTAGCCACAGTGGAATAGCTTCAATGGGAGTGACTGAAGAAGACCCACCTTAGAATATCCCATAGTTCAGTGGTTGAAGTGCTCACTTAAGAAGTGGGCAATGGTTGTTCAAACCTTTCTCCCCATCAGGTGGAGGGGGAATTGAACCTGATTGCCCACATCCTAGGTGCTCGCTCTCACTCCTGTGCCGAAAGTTATAAGGTCACCAGCTCCTCCTCTAGAGTGATTTTGAATGGGACCTGATCCAGTCAATACACTCCGGGCATGCCTAGCAGCTCAGACCCTGCACATAACTCAGGTGACCAAATGCCTCTTTTTTACTGGTTTGTGAATTGCTTGTAAAATGAAGTGTTTGCATTTGAACATATCCCCTTTGTTTTCAATCAGAAATAGGCCTGAGCCAGGGAGTTCAGTTTTGAATGGAGATCTGAATTTGAATTTCCTCAAAGGTAGTGGGTTCACCAAAAGGGGTCACGTAAGGCAACTAATGAAAGCATGTTTTACACTGGTCATTGTAATCAGTGTGAATTATATGCGTGGAAATATGTAAGGAGTTTTGTGTATAGGCTGAAAATTATGTTCTCTAGCCGTGTAGTTGAAGGCAGTGTGACGGGAGGCACTCACCCCATGCTGGATGGGGAAGGGTTAGCTCCTCACTGTGAAGGCCAAGCAAAAGGCTTAGGGATGGGGCTTGTTGATTATTTGCTATTCTGCATGCCCTAGTATTTCCAAAAGAAAATACTAATGTAATTGTATCCACTTGTCTATAAAGTTGTTGGTTGCTAATGTTGTATCCACTTACTAGAATGGAACAAAGGGGGATGTTATCACACAGTGTTTGCATGGCACATGCCCTGGTAATTAAATTTACACTAAGTTTATATGTGATTACTATCTTTATATTTAACTGGCCCCAGAATCATAATTTGTCTTAGTATAGAGATGAGAATTTATTTATTATGTAAAATACATGAATGATACATGTATTGTTTCCACTTATCCATCCCTATTGGTAATGAATAGCTGACAATTGAATTATGCAAATCAGTGTTACTGGATTACTCGTGTTTGCAGCGAAAGTAGATTGTTAACCTCAAAGTGTGGGTCATTGTGTCTTCCACAATGGGAAGTCTACGGTTCTATGCTGTGCAAAGAACACTGGTCATATTGGTTACAGATATAACAAATGTATAGTGGGAATGATCCTGCATCTTTGGATTGCTTGGGTTATGACAGGGGCAATCGGACAGAGGACCCCAAAGCTATTTGGGAAACCCTGGGGAACTTAATGAAAGCTAGCATTATTTGGACTACAACTCTGATTCATCGGTACTGTAGCTTATCTGCTTTAACCTTGCAATAACTCTCACTACTTTTTTCTTAACTAATAAACCTTTAGTTAGTTTTCTAAAAGATTGGATACAGAAGCGTTTCTCAAACTGGGGTTTTTAGGGGGTCTGCAGGCCCTGTTGCTCAACTCCTCCCTCTCCCTCCCTGCTCTGGTTCCACGCCACTCCCAGAAGTGGCTGCCAGGTCCCTGCAACCCCTAGGCACTGGGGTGGCCAGGAAGGCTCCGCATTCTGCTCCTGCCTGAGTGCTGGCTCCACAGCTCCCATTGGCTGGGAACTGGAACCCGTGGGAGCTGCTGGATCGGTGGCTGCAGGCATGAGGGCAGCACGCAGAGCATCCCTGCCCACGACTCCACCAAGGGGCCACGGAGACCTGGTAGCTGCTTCCTAGGAGCTGCAGTAAGCATCGCTTGGACCCTCTACACCTCACCCCTCTGCACTTCAACCCCCTGCCCCAGCCCAGAGTCCCATCCCACACCCCAAACCCCTCATCCCTGCCCCCACCCCCCACAGCCATAGCCCTCACCCTCCTGCCCCAGTCTGATGAAAGTGAGTGATGGTGGGGGAGAGTGAGCGAAGAGGGAGGGGGGATGGAGCAAGTGGGGGGCAGGGACTTGGAAAAAGGGTGGGGCAGGAGGTCCCCGAAAAATATTAAAATAAAATGGGAGTCCTCAGGTTGCTAAAGTTTGAAAACCGATGAGCTGCAGTGTTCTTTTTGGTAATATCCTGAAGTATATTTTGGCCTGAGGTAAATAACTGGTCCTTTGGGGCTGGAAGTAATCTAGTGTATGGTGAATTTGGTTTTAATAACCTTTCACCATAACATTCAGTTATTCTGGGTAGTAAAAAGGAGACTAGAGGGCCTAAATGGGACTGTCTGTGACTCCATAGTAAAACTAGCAGAGTGATCCAGGAGTACACTTCAATTACTGGTGAAATCTAATGAGAGAATACACCACCAGTCTGGAGTGTCTGCCCTGATTTCTGACAGTCTGACCAGAGTATGGCACTCTGAGCTGTGAGCCACTCCAGGCAGCATGACAATTGGTGTAGTCAGCAGGGTTCACATGCCACAGGTCAACTGGGCTTTGAGCTGAACCCAACCCAATTTAATATTTAAATTTGATATTGAGTTTTAAGGATTAAAGATTAAACATGAGTCAGTCACACTCATATGAGAGTCTGAACACAAAAGACCTTAAAAAACTATGCAAAGAGAGGGGAGATGGGATAACTGTTAAGAAGGATGCCCCAGATCAGGAGATGAGAAATGTGCTCATGGAATGTGACCAAAAAGCAGATGTCTCTACAGCAGAAGTGATCTAGATGCAAATTCTAGCAGCCAAAATCATCATGAGCATGAAACTAAGATGGCTGAACTTCTCCTCTCAAAAAAGAGCAGATAGATGCCAAGGAAGCAGAGAAGAGGACCCAGCTCAGACTCATGAAATAAGTAACATCTGAGAAGGAAGCTGAAGAAAGAGCTGAGGCAGCCCACCTGAGGTGTGCACAGCATCTGGAAGATGAGCTCACACACTGCTTCTCCAAGTCCTGGAAGGGCAAAAGAATCTGCCACACTCTGGTGGACCATCTCCTCTCAACAGAGAATGGGAAAAAGCCTGCCTGGTTTATCATAAGACTGATTGTATTGAGGATTTTTTCCCCCATCTTTGAAAGACTGTGATAGCCACAAGATTTCAGAGGATAAATAGATGCCTATTCTTTTAACCAAATTAACTGGAAAAGCCAGACAAGTGTTGAAGGAAATGGAGGCTGGTGAGTCTTTGGTGTATAAAAGCTCTAAAGAAACTGCATTTAAAGAGGTTTAAAATCACCCCAGAGTCCTATCACTTGACATTTAGAAATCTTAGAACCTCTGACAATATCACTCCTATAAAGCATGAGCATAAGATGCAGGGCTATACAAAAAAGTCAGTAACTGTGGTGGTGTCCGACGGTCGCTTTGACAAGCTGTTTGATTTAATAGGATGGGAGCAAATGCTGTGGGTAGTCACCAATGACATAAAGGCAACAGAAATTGTTGATGAGTATATTGAGGCAAAAGACCATGAAGGATGCAAACCCTTTGCACCCATTTAAAAGGGACAACGGGTTTCAGAATAAACCTAATCCCATCTTTATTAAAAAAACCTCAAGGGAGACTAGTATCAGAGGAAGTATCAGAGGGTAGCCGTGTTAGTCTGGATCTGTAAAAGCAGCAAAGAATCCTGTGGCACCTTATAGACTAACAGACGTTTTGGAGCATGAGCTTTCGTGGGTGAATACCCACTTCCTCAGATGCATGTAGTGGAAATTTCCAGGGGCAGGTATATATATGCTAGCAAGCAAGCTAGAGATAACGAGGTCAGTTCAATCAGGGAGGATGAGGCCCTGTTCTAGCAGTTGAGGTGTGAAAACCAAGGGAGGAGAAACTGGTTCTGTAGTTGGCAAGCCATTCACAGTCTTTGTTCAATCCTGAGCTGATGGTGTCAAATTTGCAGATGAACTGAAGCTCAGCAGTTTCTCTTTGAAGTCTGGTCCTGAAGTTTTTTTGCTGCAGGATGGCCACCTTAAGGTCTGCTATTGTGTGGCCAGGGAGGTTGAAGTGCTCTCCTACAGGTTTTTGTATATTGCCATTCCTAATGTCTGATTTGTGTCCATTTATCCTTTTCCATAAAGACTGTCCAGTTTGGCCGATGTACATAGCAGAGGGGCATTGCTGGCATATGATGGCGTATATTACATTGGTGGATGTGCAGGTGAATGAAGGGAGACCAGATTTGAAAACCTCTTACCAAAGGAAAAGCTGGTTGTTTGCTATTACTGTGGAATCCTTGTCCATATAAGGCCAAATTGCTCACCACTAAAACCACCCCACAATCTGCACCAACAATCCCTACCATGAAGGGAAATGCTATAACTGTAAGTGCAAATGCTAATGCTCTAAGTGCTAATGCTACTACGTTAGTCTCAGAGGAAATTGTGGAGGAGGAAAATCAATTATGTTAGAACTGTGATTTTGGGTGATAATGAAGGATTTATTAAAAGTGCAAAAGTTAATGGTGTTGAATGTATCGGGTGGAATAATACTGCATCTGATATTACTTTGGTTAAAAAAAGTTGTGTAAGGGAAAGAGAGATTGCCCACAGAAGTATAAATCTTCTAGCCTTGGCCAAATTTTTGGTGGTGTGACTTTGGCTAAAATCCACTTTAAATGGGAAAATGTTAAGGGTGATATAGTGGTTGGTATTAGAAATTTGCTACTCACTGATATTTTGATAGGTAATAACCTTATAGCATCTGATGAAGTGGGTTCTAGCCCAGGAAAGCTTATGCCTAAGTATATTTGTTAGTCTCTAAGGTGCCACAAGGATTCCTCCTTGTTTTTGCTGATACAGACTAACACAGCTACCGCTCTGAAACATTATAGCTGTTTTTAAACAGCTTACTATTCTGACTAGGTCCCAGACAAAGCATGGCTGTGACTCCTCTCTTTTACCTGCTCTCAGCAAGGAGAACTGGGGGGGAAGAATCCCATCAAGCCATTGGCTGTTGAGAGTAGTAACATGCCAGCTGAGAGAAATGCCCTCAAACAGTTGTCTGTTAGGAGCAGCAGCTTGCCTGCTGAGAAAGTTGTCCCAATTGCTGACTGCCAGAGTTTTTCAGGTGAGCAAAGTCCCGCTGACTTCAGTCTGCAGCTGACAGAGGAAAGTGACTTTGAAGGGATTTCAGAAAGGGAAAATGAGAAAAGGAATTTTGTAGGCTATAGGCAGCCCTATAATCATTTGTCTTTGCCTAGCCAGCATTTTGTGGAAGTAATGTGGTCAGCACATGAATATCCTCATGTTGCATCTGAGGAAGTGGGTATTCACCCATGAAAGCTCATGCTCCAAAACGTCTGTTAGTCTATAAGGTGCCACAGGATTCTTTGCTGCTTTTACAGATCCAGACTAACACGGCTACCCCTCTGATCCTCATGTTAGTCTCTTGTGGGAAAATGCCCAAGAAAAGGGGGCTCATACAGCCTCTGCCACCCAGGCAAGCACCCTGTAACTCAGGCACATAAAGGGAACTGTGTAGCAGACCTTTTGGAGGGAAGAGTCACACAGCTAGCTCCACTGGGACACAAGGAGAGGTGATGGATGAGCCTCCATTCCAAATCCCAGCTTTTCAGGGACACCAGTTTTGACATACTGGTGGAAATTGACTGTATCTCTTTAATATAGAACCCAGTCTTTGAGTCAGCAAGGACTATGGATTTAAAACCAAAGAGCCAGCAGGCTGACCACGCAAAGAGTCAGCTGTGTGTCTGTGCAGATGCAAATTACTTTGCTGATGCGGGGAGGAAGCTTCCCATTAGTGGATAACACAAAGGAAGTGGCTGAGAGGGTGATGTCAGAAACATTCACACCTAATCAGCGGGCAGAATCTCTTAACCAAGGGAGCTCAAGTCACAACCCTTCAGAGAAAGGCTGCAGGGTGGGAGGACTCAGTTCTGAGGGTGAAGGCCACAAGTTAACCCCAAGAGCAGTGCTTCTATATCATGATGCCAACTTTTCCCAACCTAGCACTAAATAATTTCCCAAATTTGGTGAAAAATTCCCAGATAAAGTTTTTTACAGTGCTTCTATATCCTGGGAAATTTCCCCAAACCTGGGAATTTGTGAGTAACATTTTTCAACTTGGGAAATTGGGAATTTTCATTCAAAACATTTTACTAAAAAATTCCCAGATTTTGAGACATTTCTCAGGATATAGAAGCATTGCCCAAGAGGGGAAGTGGGCTTTTTGCTTCTGCACAGCTCATAAAGGACCTGATACTATGCAGGATTCCTTTGCATCCTTACCTTACTGGACCCTGAAGTACCAAATCCCCAAAGATCTGATTGAATTAAGAGCTTGTGCTAAGGGGAACACGGAAGTAAAGGAAAAGCCAGCAGCTAATTATGTGCAAAGATTCAGGAAGGGTATTGAACAAACCAAACCACCGACTGACTGTCTAAACAGAGGATGTTGTATGATGAAAAGCCTTGTAAAGGCTCAGTTGTTTAGAAAACCTGATGGTAATGTCAGAAGTACAAAGTGCTCAAGTTTTAGAAAGAGCCTTGGAAATAATAAGAGGTGATTATGAACACATGGTATGTTTTGGACCCTTATGGCAATGCTGCTTCACAACTAATATTTGGCTATTTTCAGTAGCTCCAGGGAAGAACCCTGCTTCATGAAACCCCCAGCAGACTCTCAGCTGAAGTTTCTGGCTTTTTAGCCCCAGTTTAGCAGCAGCTTCTGGTTTGGACAGAGCTCATTAAAGCAAGCTCAGCTCCTCTCCAAAATGGAGCCCACTGCATGCTCGCCCAGCATTCCCTGGAAGCCTCTCTCCCTCTTCCCCAAGGCGTCATGGGAGGGTGTAGTCTCAAAGGCTGGGTTGTAGCACTTAGGATTGTCCCAACTGGAGCATTTCCTATTCAGTTCAGAGGCTCCTCTAGTAAAGGGTGCCTACATATGTATCCCAAAAACTGAGTTCTTAAAGGTATGTCACCAGACAGTGATAAACAGGTTCTGTTCAGACAAGGGATAAGAGACACTTATCTCTGTGCCTGACCATTGTGCGTCTTACAATGGAAGTCTAACTGCATATGGCATCACCAGCTAATCAACTTTGCAAAGTCAGGAAGAGATCACAAAATCTACAGGAAGGAGCGGACAGCAAGATGCTGCCTGGTTTATATCTAAGGTTAAAGAATTAGTTTGGTATGTCAGGAGAATGCTAAGAGACAAAATATCTTTCACATAGGAAGTAAACTGACCATGGGCTTGCTTCATGAATAAAAGATCACAGCTGGCTGTAATACGCTAGAGGGATTTTGCTCTTATGGCAATGTGTTGCTGGTTAAGTTCGGGTTAAGCGAGTTGCTATCTTATTTTATAGATAACCCTTTATTTGCAATGTTCTCTTTGCAACCATTTGAATCTCTATTCTTTATTAAATAAACTTGTACTTGCTTTCTCTGTAAACCTATCTAAGTGCTGTGTGTTAAGTGGAGCTATGTTCTGTAGTGTAACTTGTAAGCTGTGGTGTTCTGTGCCTTTGGGGGACAAAGGATCTGGGAATTCTGTGAGTGTCCAGTGGATCAGGAGCTGGACACTAGAGATGGATGCTCAGAAGCCTCGGGTTGGTGTGTGCCTATAGCCAACCTGCAAAGGGACAGCCGAGCTGGCCTCTGGCAAGCACAGGCAAGGCTTCCTCACACTAAGGGAAAGGTGGTAGCAAGGTGCCTTACAGCCCTGGTACCTCCAGGAAGCATCAGAGTTTCTAGAACAGCTACTCCATGGTCTGGTTCAGGATTTAAAACCTAGTGGTGTTGCATTTTTTTAACTAGTAGTGTTAAGTGAAGGTAAAACCAAAGGGATATAAGAGGAAGTACCTTTGGGACGGTCTTTGTCCCCTGGCGTTGGGGATTGTTGAAGTTCTGGCACCGGAGTTAAACCATCTAACAAAAGAAGCAAATGAAAAGAGAGATTATTGGAATGGAATTAATTGAATTTACTTTCTTAGTTGATAGAGACCTATTGATTCCCCTTCCAATGCAAGTGAATAGGAACAAAGTGGGAATGAGGAAAAGTCAGTCTGGTTCCCCTTTAAAATAATGCTCTAACAAGTGCTATAGGGTTGCTGGGAGCAGAATTTTTAACTCCTAATCTCATGGGGCACAATCCAAATAAAGAAATTCAATTATTATTGTCCCATCTACTGCCCCCTACAATACAACCCTCAACACTGTCCCCACAGTGGAACTTCCCAAGATCAAAGGTAAATCTTGCTCCAGGATCAGAATTATGAGCACAGGAGCTTCCCGCGGCTGCCATTGGCCCAGAATGGCGAACCGCAGCCACTGCGAACTGCGAGTGGGGGTACCTGCAGACACTCAGGTAAACAAAGCATCTCGCGGCCTACCAGGGGATTGCCCTGAATAAGCCGCGGCCCAAGATTGAGAACCCCTGCCGTAAGTAATGCTGCTGCTGAAATCAATTGGATGTCAGTATGTCCTTAACATTAAGCATGTGCTTAAGCACTGCAATGTTGCCAAACTAGAGCATTCACAAATTGAATCAGGCCCCTCAAAAATTGATTGTCTGTCTTAAAAACATGAGATTAAAAAAAAACACATTTTAATTGGCCTTTTTTGAGCATTTATTTTTTATACTTTGTAATTTTTCTTTGCAGTCATGAGAACTAGAGCTGTACTTTATATTTTAAACAAAATTGAGTCATATAATTACATGACTCAAGAAGTAGGGGTTTTACATAAAGCACAAAATATTGTATGACTAATGGTACAATTACAAGAGTTTGCAGCACTGGTTCAGTTCTGAGCCAGAATCATTTTGTGTAAAGTTAAGCAGCTGCAAATCTTTAGAGGCATAATTGGAACCAGGAAGTAGAGTCAGAAAATGGTGAGTGAAACCTGTCTCTGAATAGCACGAAAAGCTGAATTAAAGGTTGATAGGTTAAAATCTGGGAGATTTCTGTTCTCTTCTGTCATTTCTAATAATGCTTCTGCTTTAGCTGGGAAATGTTCTCTCTCAAACTTTTTAGGGTAGGACCATCCCTGCCCCTCTGTGCAGTGTAGAAGGTGGAGCAGAGTGTCAGTGTAACTCAGGAGTGAATGTATGTTGCATGTCTCCCCTCTCTGCCTGATCTCTCAGATAAGTCTGTTACAGCTCCATTATATGAAGCTTTAACAATTCGTGCTTTTAGCACTGGAGGCCTATGGGTAAGTGCCCAGTACATTAGCCAAGATGGTGGCCGTCACTTCAGCACAAAGCAAATGGTTATTTATATACAAGAATTTTATAAAAAAGAGCAAATGCTGAAAATCAAAGTTGTAAAGAAGGAGATGCAATTCCTCCTGTCCACCACCACCATGCGCACACTGTGCAGGGCAGAGCTCTCCCTAGGTTATTTCTTACCTGATCTCAGTGACTGAGAGAGTTTCTGAGCCAGATCTCTCCTGTTTATAGATTTCAGCACATTCACTGTCACTTCCACCCCATAGTCCTCTCCATAGTAGCTGAGTAGGGATTGAGTCATGTCCACAGATGATGCTTCCTCTAATTTACGCATGGGGATGTTGTCATAGTCCCTCTTCAGCTTAAATTTGTTCAGTTTGAACTTGAATTTCTTGAGCTCATCCTTTGACAGGTCTTCAAGAATGTCATGTAAACAATCGCTCACGCCTTTCTCCATGGCATATCCTTCCTCAGCTCTCTGAGCAGCCTGTGAGAGGAGAGACAAAACCAGGAAATGGTTGGTTCACAGAAAAAATAAAGGAATAGTCACAGCAAAACTGAAACTAAAGGTCTCTAGAGCACTCACCTCACATCAACCTCCTCCCTTTATTGCCTACCGCTCCCTCCAGTCATGCAAACAAGAGTTGCTGCACATTCGCTTTGAACCCCAAATGGAAACTTGCTCACAAAACACTACACTGGTCCTTCCTGAAACGAAGACAAAGCTAGGTCAGGCCATCGGAACAAAATCTATCAGATGAGAATAACACAGAAGAAAAGAGCAGGAACAATAGTGGCACCATCCAGCATTTCTTTCTAATAGAAAAGGGAAATATTATGATAGTAAAATTTGTACATCCTGCTCTCCAATTTCCCCCAGTTTACCACTTCTGTTAATGATACATCACTCTGCCGGGTGTATGAATGGCATCTGTGGTGGGAAGAGCATCACACCATGTGTAACTCCTCTGACATTTGGTATGTGATCTCACAGAAGGGGCAAAGGAGTTTTAACCATCACTGCAGTGTGTGTGCTGGGGCAGAATGTGGGCCTGTAGCCCAGAGGGGCCAGCTTACCTGTATTATATTCATTGCTTTGTTATTCTGCTTTATTATATTTAGTAGTAATGCAAGGAACCTGCAGGCTTTTATCCTGTAAGATTTGGCTTTCGTAGATAGTGTGAGGCTTGAGGCCTATAACCTTTGACATAGATAAACTTAAGTAACTCATAAGTTATAGGGAGCTGAAAGTAGCATGCAAGAGGGAGAATTTTGTCCAGAATACTGACATCAGCCACCCTCAGAACACAGCTGACACCAGTATAGAACATAGCTGACATCAGCATCCGGAAAGTTCCGGACAGAACCTCTGATCGCAAAGCTGCCATGACAGCAAATTGATGTGTATGCTAATAGGGTAACATCACACGTATAATAACCTATAGAAAACGGACACCTTAAGGGGAGGAAATACAAATAAGGACCTCTATTGACTATGCATTGGTCATGGCAGCGTCAGCATAACCTACTATAAAAGTAACATAGCACGGGCAGCAGATAGGCTGGAGAGATGTAGACCTTGGGAGGGGCCAGAATTATGGTCACTGAGCAAGATGAGGATGATAATGTTGATGAGAAAAATAATGGTTAACTTTCCAGGGGGTAAGTTTGGCCGTCAAAATGTACTTTCTGTATTATCTCTGTCTGCTTTGCTGAGTTTATGTGTGTATAACTTTGCAAAATTATTAATAAATTATATACTTTTAAATATATATAAAGAGTTCCTATAGTGTGAGTGTTGCACCTGTGCACCTTGGGGTTCCCAAATTATATGATAATTACTGGGCCGCATCTTGGGACAAGAACTTGTTTGTCCTCAAGTTACATTTATATATAACCAACTTTGGGTCAGACTACAGGACAAGGAAGTTAGTGTTTAAATTCAAAGCCACAAGATGTATGTGCTGAGAGAGGGGGTTGAGCCATGATACAGGAAAGAACAGACAGTTTATGGTCCACTTGTTGAGTTGAACATGCAAGAAAGAAAGTCTAGAGGCAGGAAAGTGATTTATTGCAGATGAGGTGGGAGTGGTTATTACACAGATAGGAATTAACACCTTCACAATAAGGTGCTGGGGGAATAACAAGGGGACATTTTTTCTGTTAGAAGTGGGAGGAACCATTTCAGCCTTTCATGCTCATCACTAATCTATAGTAAGGTCAAGATTAATGGTAGAGATTGTTGTCTTCGTTAGCAGTTCTGAAGCCATGTCCACACTAGGAGTGCTTTACTGGTATAGTATGCCTGCAAAGTGCTCCTATTGAAGATACTACCATACTGACAAAGCTGGGCTGTTACTAATATAGCTTATTCCACTACCATCCCTGAATGAAAAAAACTATACCAGTAAAAATCTTTGGCCTCACAATCAGCCTGGAGAAAACTGTGGTGTTGCACCAGTCATCTTCACCAATCCATGCCATCCCCCTAGCATATCCATTAGTGGAACTCAGCTAAAGCAAGTTGACAATTTTACCTACCTTGGCAGCAACATCTCCAATTATGGCTTTCTTGACAGAGACTCTCACTAATGATTTTGTCTCCCCAGTCTGCTCACAAGCATGGGCATCATGTCTTGGACTTCAGAGTCACTCCAGAATCCACAAAAAGTGGCATCAGGAAAACATCATGGTCAAAGCAATGGACTATGAGAAGAAGACCCACAGCAATTTTTAGAAGTTAATTTTCAGAGACACATTGACAATTTTAGCATCAGGGATCCCACTGTTGTTAATGTAAGTCATAGAGCTAAAACACTATTTACAGCTTTAAAAATTGATCTGCTGGTTTTACATATACCTGTAAGTAACCTTCTTCCAGATATTTTCAGGAATCAAAAGGAACAAGCTCAATTTTCTAGAATTCTCATAAAGACTTAACTAATGCTGGCTTGAGTTTCCCTTACCCAACTGGTCTGAAATGAGTCTCGGTCACAGTGACTCCAGGCACAGTCCGTGTCAATGACATGTCATTGTATTTCCCAACATGATCAATTGCACTTCATTTTCCCCAAATTCAAAATTTAACTGAATTTTAACCAAAATGCCCCAAACTGTCACAAAACTGAAATGCAAATGAGGCCTGGTCCATTCAGTCAACTCTCCAGGCTGTCAAACAGATGGCAGCAGAGAGCTTCTCCCCAGTGAAGTCCTTGCCCATCTGCAGTTTTTAAGCAGCTCTGGACCACCCTTCTCCCATTTCACCAACAGATGACCCAAGTGAGTTTCCTTTGTTCCAAGGCTTCAGGCCACAGGGCTTACACATACAAGATAAAGACCAGAGGTAGGAGTATTCCTTACTGTAAATGAGCTCAGTGTGAGATAGTGTGAGGAAATTAATTGACAGAGCTCTCCCAATGGATGTCAGGGAAAGAACAGGAGGAAATTGGTTAAGACAGGGACCAGGGGCCATCTTGGCAGGAAGTAGGCTGAATTCAACAGTGGGGACTGGTGTCTCTGGAACTCATCCTAGAGAAGCTGATGGTAAACTGCCTGTTGACTTCAGTGGCTCAGGCCCTCTTGTCCATACGTGAGAGGAGGGTAACAATATCTTGAGCTAATACAAGCCAGACATGTCTGAGATGTGGGGTTCAGTGTTGTTATTAACAGTATTAAAGCAGTGCTAGAGGGCTCAGCTGAGATCAGGGATTTGTTTTGCTGGGTACTGCACAGACACACCATGAGAGATCACTCCTGCCCCAAAGAGCTCACAGTCTGAACAGACAAGGGAGGATTATTCTCCCCATGTGTAACATAGGGAAACTGAGGGCCAGAGATTCAGTGACTTGCCCAGTCACCTGAGTTACAGCCCAGTGTTTTAAACATTACACAAGACCATCCCAAATCTGGGGAAGGTGGCATTCAAAAGCAACAGTAAGATAATTAAATGCCAGAAGGGGCTAGAGAGAAGGTTTGGGGTCTAATTCTGAGGTTACATGAGAATGGAAGTACCTGGCTGTGTACACGGCAAAGAAAACCCCACAGTATAACTGTTCCAAACATTACTGAAATCATCTTCAGAACACCCCTGGTGAGATAAGGCGGTATCATTCTCATTTTACAGATGGGGCACTGAGTCACAGAGATTAGTATTAACCATGTTCACTGACTTTCTCCTCCTCTGAGACCTTTCTCTGCTCACTGATTGGCCAATACAGGATCCTTGTATAAAAATGAGGCCCCTACTCCCATCCCCCGAGGTTAAATGAGGGCCCGGGTGGTCCTGAGAGAGAGAGGAGCTTGGAATGTCCCTGGGGTGACAGTTAAATTGACACAACAGAGTCACCCCAGGCAGCCTGAGTGGGTGGAGATGGGTTTGAGGAATGGGGGGGGCATTTGGGGTGAGGAGTTAGGAGGGGGCAGAGCTCCCAGTCCCAGACCCCTGGAGAATAGATATTTTCCCCTGTCACCTAAGATGGGGATGGGGCCTTTCCATTGCTGGGCTCCTTGGAAACCCAGCAGGGCTCAGTTCTAGACTGTGGTTCCGGCCTTTTCCAGGATCCCAGCGCTGGCAGTTGCTTCTGTCCCTTGTGCCCTATCCCATCAGCCTGGCTCGGCCCTTCTGCACCATGTGGTGGTGGGGCCAGATGGTGTTCTTTGCTCTGCAGCCTCAGCCCCTGCTGGGTCAGGCCAAGCTGTGGGGAGGGAGCCCTGAGCAGCCTGAGGCAGGAGGCCTGGGAGACCCAGCTCCAGCATTGCAGCAACAGGTGGGGAGAGGAGCCTCGTGCTGGAACTGTAGGGCAGGTGGAGCACATATGGGACACATACAGGGAGCCGTGATGAGGGTGGGGTGTTAATGGACTCTTAGAGGCTTTTGTACTGGAGGTATGGCCATGTTTCTGGTTAGTAAAAAGTCATGGTGTAGAGAGACAATGTCTGCCTGGGAGACTGTTCCTTAAGAGCTAGAGGAGGCCCTTGTATGGAGAGGAGCCTGTTATCTGTCCGCATTGTCTCTCTGATCAAAGGTTAGCACAAGCAGGCAGAGTCCCTGGAATAATGATACAGGCACATGTGCAGTAGGTAAAAGAACAACGTCAGTTTATTACTGAGAGTGGGACAGAGGCAGCTCCCCTCCTGCTGCTGGGACAGTTTCCCTTTCTCCCTGAGGAAGGAAACACACCTTCTTCAGCTGCCTCTCAGGCCTGGTCCACACCTAAAACTTGGGTGACCTAGCTACATCACTCAGAGCTGTGAAAACATTCACATCTTGTGCAACATAGTTTGATGAGCCTATTCCCATTGTAGATGGAGCTTGTTCACTTGAGGAATTCTTCCGTCCGCCTAGCTACTGCCTCTCAAAGGGGTGGATTTTCTACAGTGAAGGAAAAATCCCTTCCATCATTGTAGCAAATGTCTCCATTACCCTGATGCAGCTGTGCCACTGTGCAGCTTGTAGTGTAGTCATACCCTCTGTGATGGGGTGTCCACCCACCACCCCTGATGGGATTAAAATGGCTCGTAAAGGGGTGACTGCACAGGATGCTCTGGGCCTGGGTGAGGTGCAGGCTGGATATACAGCCCTACCTGTACCTGAAGCCCAGTTGGGTAGGAAGGGGCTGCAGGGAGAGAGAGCTGGCAGTCACTCTCAGGGTTGTGAGAAAGGAGGAGGAAGCAGCTTAGGTAAAACAGCAGTGAGGATAAGAGCACATACACTTTGGCTGCTGATTGCAGGGTCCCTAGGCTGGAACCCAGTGTCAAGGGTGGGCCTGGGTTCCCCTACCAGCTACTGGGGAAGTGTCACAGACAGGGCAGTGGACTTTGAACACTGCCTAAGATGGTTTGTTTAGAGAGACTTTTATACACCAAAAAGGGAGGAACTATAGTGACCTGGCCAGATGATCAAGCCATGAAGAGGAAATGCTGCAGCTTCTAGAGTGTGAGAGAGGCTGCCAAGTGAGAGACTGGGACAAAGGGGGCTGAAAAACTGCAAGAGGAGGTGTCAAACCAGTGGCGAGCTAATGTCCAGATGAGCCACAAAGAGGTGACACAGCTGTGATGGTGGAAACCCCTTCACTCCCTGAGTGTTCCTTCCTGGGAGGGGCATCCTTCCTCTCTGAAAGGAGCCACACCCTTTAAGTATGACACTCAGCAAATACTGACCCAGTATTGCCTAGAAAGGAGGCATCGGGATGGCACTAGAGGGGACCATGGCAAACTGTTTTCTTCTCTCATGTGAACCTTATGGTTACTCTGAAACCAGAGCCCCCTTTGCTGGATATTTCCCCATTGTCTGTTGCATCCAGAGTATTACCATACCAGAGCCTAAGTGCTGACAATGAAGATTCTCTATGTCCATAATGAGTGGTCCTAGTGCCTTCCTCGCATGCACGAGCTGAAGAGCTCCCTGTTTCAACACCTCAACAACCTTTTTATTCATCAGCTTCATCATAGAATCATACTTCAGGGAGAGCTCACATTTCCTGGTTCCCACCATTATGGCACCAGGCCTGACTCTAATGGGCCCAATGGAATCACTGAAATGGAGTCCTTATCCACTTTTTTATGTTGGTGAAGGAACTGTGTGGAGGTTGGAGGCTGCTCCACCTTTTATCCCCTTATAGCGGATGGAAGGGCATCAAATGTGCACGTATGGCCACAACATACACTGCTGGCTAAAAGACAAAGATAAAGGCATCTTGAAAAACTCCAGTTACTGTAAGGTAAGCAATCTCGCTTTTGCTTTTGGTGTCCCTTTCTGTGTGTGTTTTGTGTTTGGGTTTTTTTTTTTCTTTTACAATATTTCCTTGATCAGGAGTTCTTTTTTGTCTCTAATGGCCAATGACCAAACAAAGAATTTCAGGTAAATGAAATGGTTTGCACAGTACGAGCTGGGTTTGCTGCAATATCTGCATGGTGATATCCCAACTTTTACCTTTGAAAGGCAAATTCAAGGAGGGAGAATCTTTATAAAATGTAGTTTGTTTTGAGCTGCAAAATCCTCTGCTGAAAAAAGAAATGTGTTTGATTATCTAACGAGAGGTCCAAGATAAATCATTAGTTACAGATTCCGATTTAAAAGCTGGAGACCCTTCCTGATCTGCAGTGGCTATGGCACATTTGTAAGTGGTCCTCTGGAATAATATAGAAGGAATGGTTGCTGACTGAATGCTTGGCATTTGGGAACAGAAGCTGGAGTCCTGGGTTCATCTGGGCTATGTCTACACTGGTAATGGAATGGCAAAACTTTTGTCATTCATAGGTGTTAAAAACAACAAAAACCTGAAAGACAAAAGTTTTTCCATCACAAGTGCCAGTATGAACAGTATGTGGTTGGCACCAGCAGTCTCCTACCAACAATGCAAATGCTGTTCATTGGGGGTGGAAGTATTTTGTTGGCAAAAGAGCCAACAAACAGCAGCTACACTGTCTGACTTTTAGCATCACTGCTGTGTCAACATGACCGTGTCACTAAAAGTTGCGTAGTGTAGACAAAGCCTAACTGAGGCAGCTAGGCATTCATAAACTAGAGCACCATAAACTCCAGACACCTAGAAAGGAGCAACATAGTTTTTGCTGATTGTACAATGAACTTGGAATAGAACATCAGCAAATGCGCCTTTTGTCTCAACATAGACCTGGTCTGTCTTTGTAAAGGAGTCTGCCTATTTCTCCTAGGAAAGGAGTGTAGAAAGTGTGCTAGTTTGCATCCCCTGACTGTTTCTTAATCCAGTGTTGATTTTACCATTTTAATTAACATTTTTTGTTCACGTTGGGCCTAATTCATCCTTGGTTCAACTCCATTTGCTTTAATGAAGCTACACAAGGGATGGATTTGGCCCCAATGTCTAGTTTAAAATAAAAAAGACAAACTTTCACTCTAGTGGAATGTACTCTGTGCATCACCCTTTTCCTGTGCAGTGATGCCTATGGAAGTATTGAGTGCCTCTCTGATCTCTCTCACTCTTTTTCGTAGTGCCATTCATTTTCTCTGGTTGGGGTGTTGAGGGTACTAACATTAGTCTGTAAATCAGGCTAATTAGTCTGGCACTATGTAAGTCCTAGTATAGAAATGTCTCCAGTATTATGTAAGCTGTGACATGGAGTGGAAATACTTAGTCTGCTAAGCAATAAGTGAATACATCTCATTTTGTCTTATAGCACTTTCACTCTGTTTAGATGACATGTTAATTAGATTTTGATTATGATAATTTTTTGAATTTTAATAATGTCTCCTGTCCACACATCTCAAACCACTTCTGTGGTTGTTGAGGATTATTAGGAGGGAATATCTTTTGGAAATGCATTTTCCCCTGGCTCTGAGACTGGCTGAATTTCCAATATCTGTTGTAGATTTAAACCATTATTGTCCCCCAGCTCTAGGGCCCACTCAGTGCCTCCTCTCTGGTTTGTATTTAAACTATCTACTAAGAAAGCCAGAGGAGAAATGTCTTTTTGGTGCTGTAACAGACTGCCTCCTAAAACCCTCAGCACTGAGACTGTTCTGATCCTTCTGGCACAGCCCAAAGCCCACATTTTAAGGAATGGCAATGGATTTGGGTTCTTCAGTTTTGGGTTGTCAATTTTAGTCACTTTGGAGCCGATTTTCAGAAAATGCTGAGCACCTGTAACTACAAAAGAAGTTGACTGGAGTTGTGTGTACAAAGCACCACTGAAAATTTAATTGAAGGTGTTTCAAGTTGGGGTCCCAAAACAGAGAGGGACTAAAAATCCATGTCCATTTCTGAAAATGTGGACCTTAATATTGTAATTTACATTCCCAAGTCTATATGTTGGGAATCATTAAGAAAGGTAGAGATAATAAGTGAGAAAATATCATGTTGCCGCTACATAAATCCATGGTACGCCCACATCTTGAATACTGCATGCAGCTGTGGTTGCCCCATCTCAAAAAAAGATATATTGGAATTGGAAAAGGTTCAGAAAATGGCAACAACAATTACACTGGCCTACAATTTTTGAGAAGTTGTCTGCTTCAGAGATAAAATGTGCTATTTTGATGTGCTGAATTCAAATATGACAATTAAAACAACTGGCTACTGTTTCTAAGATATTTAAGTTTTTACATTTTATGTCTATGTATATTGTGTAGATAGTAGAGTTTTAATCATAAATTGTAAACCTAGGCCTTTTCGTGTGTTTATGGTTGCTTTACATGATAATATTTCACCAGTCCTGTTTATGTAACACTTTAAAAATCAGCAAAAGGGTTATATAAATAAAATTTATTATGAAACAAAAGGCAAAAAACTATTATGTACATAGTTTAGTCCTATTCAGTGTCTACTCGGCACTTCTTGGCTTGTCTCTTGTATTCATTAAATGGATCATCTCTTGTCACTGTCCAGCAATAGTCTGCAAGCATTGATGGGCTCCATTTGCCCTGATAGCGTTTCTTCATTGTTGCAATGTCCTGGTGAAATCGCTCGCTGTGCTCATCACTCACTGCTCCGCAGTTCGGTGGAAAAAAATCTAGATGAGTGTGCAAAAAATGTGACATGTTGCAACCAAGGCCTTTATATGCCTTGAGGAGGTTTTCCACCAACAACCTGTAATTGTCTGCCTTGTTGTTTCCAAGAAAATTTATTGCCACTAACTGGAAGGCTTTCCATGCCGTCTTTTCCTTGCCACGCAGTCAAATGCATCATCTCAAAGAAGTTCACGAATCTGAGGACCAACAAAGACACCTTCCTTTATCTTAGCTTCACTTAACCTTGGAAATTTTCCACGGAGGTACTTGAAAGCTGCTTGTGTTTTGTCAATGGCCTTGACAATGTTCTTCATCAGACCCAGCTTGATGTGTAAGGGTAGTAACAAAATCTTCCTTGATTCAACAAGTGGTGGATGCTGAACACTTTTCCTCCCAGGCTCCAATGACTGTCGGAGTGGCCAATCTTTCTTGATGTAGTGGGAAACTCTTGCACAACTATCCCATTCACAGAGAAAACAGCAGTACTTTGTGTATCCAGTCTGCAGACCAAGCAAGAGAGCAACAACCTTCAGATCGCCACAAAGCTGCCACTTATGTTGGTCATATTTATGCACCTCAAAAGTTGTTTCATGTTGTCATAGGTTTCCTTCATATGGACTGCATGACCAACTGGAATTGATGGCAAAACATTGCCATTATGCAGCAAAACAGCTTTAAGACTCGTCTTCGATGAATCAATGAACAGTCTCCACTCATCTGGATCGTGAACGATGTTGAGGGCTGCCATCACACCATCGATGTTGTTGCAGGCTACAAGATCACCTTCCATGAAGAAGAATGGGACAAGATCCTTTTGATGGTCACGGAACATGGAAACCCTAACATCACCTGCCAGGAGATTCCACTGCTGTAGTCTGGAGCCCAACAGCTCTGCCTTACTCTTGGGTAGTTCCAAATCCCTGACAAGGTCATTCATACCAGTCACCTTGTGTTATGAGGTGTGGTTCAGAGGAGGAGGATGGGAGAAAATGTGGGTCCTGTGACATTGATGGTTCAGGATCAGAAGTTTCATCCTCTTCCTCTTCCTCGTCTGACTCAAGTAAGAATGATTCTGGTGCATCAGGAACCGGCAGTCCTTCCTCCTATTACTGGGCGTATAGCTGATGGAATGTTTGGATAATGCACAGTCCACTTTTTCTTCTTTGACACACGTTTCCCAACTGGAGGCACCATGCAGAAGTCACAATTGCTGGTATGATCTGTTGGCTCTCTCCAAATCATTGGCACTGCAAAAGGCATAGATTTCCTTTTCCTGTTCAACCACTGGCGAAGATTTGTTGCACAAGTGTTGCAGCAGATGTGTGAGGCCCACCTCTTGTCCTGATCTCCAATTTTGCAGCCAAAATAAAGGTGATAGGTTTTCTTAATCATAGTGGTTATGCTGCGCTTTTGTGATGCAAAAGTCACTTCACCACAAACATAGCAGAAGTTATCTGCACTGTTCAAACAAGTACGAGGCATCTCTGCTCACTTTGGCTAAATAGAAATGTGTCCCTTTGCAAAATCAAACACTGACAAATAAGAGAGCACGACACTATGATTTCTGGAGCTGATATAGGGCAATTTGTTCAGCAGAGTGATGTAAGCTTCGTTATGATTGCATCATCCATGACTTCTAGGAATAACATGATGCAATTCATATCATGTATGATGCAATACCAGCTTCAGATTGCATCATTCATTGTTTTGCCTAAAAAGCAAGTACTGTCCAAACCCAGTCATAGATTTATTCATAGATCCAGTCAAAGATGTATTTTAGTCATTTCTGGTTTAAATTGAGATCCCTTCCCTTTATAACTCACTTATCCTCCGCCATTCCCAAGTCAAGGGTCGTATATACTGACCCAATAGCATATCTTGAAAACTAGAGCCAATCAACAATTTTAAGCATCATTTTCGTTCTCAGTGACCCAGAATTAGTAAAGTTGGACTACATTTATTTCAGAAGCATTTTGGCTGTAGAGCAGTGTTATTAGCTTCCTTATGGAACAGTTTCCTTATGAGGAGAGATTAATAAGACTGGGATTTTTCAACTTGGAAAAGAGACAGCTAAGGGGGGATATGATTGAGGTGTATAAAATCATGACTGGTATGAAGGAAGTAAATAAGAAAAACTCTCACACTGTGCTGCTGTGACAAGCTGTAGACCCACTCCTGGTCCTACACCTCTTCTGGCAGTCACACAGGTAGGGACACACCCAGCTGCAGTTACACGCAGGGTCTCTGAATAGCCACTGCATGAACCAGCAATAGAGAGGTTACAGCCAAGATATCCTCCAGCTTCCCCCCACACTGGAGTATAAACCAAAAATTATACCATCTTGCACTGCACAGGGAACTATACAGCGTAAGATCATAGATCAGTCCCTTCCTCAATGTGGAGAGGAAATGCAACAAGCCTGTGTTAAGCCAAACTGAGATTTTCCCCCGAAATGTCACTTAAAGGCACACTGGGTTTAGATTAAAACATAAAACAAGTTTATTAGTTTATTTTATTCGATTTTAAGTGATTATATGGGATAGTAAACAGATCAAAGCAGATTACCTAGCAAATAAACAAAACCACAAACTAATCTTAACATACTAGATAGATTGGATATGAATTAACGGATTCTCACCCTAACTGATGATACAAGCAGACTTGCCGATTCTTAAGGCACAATCTGCATTTGCTTTGGAGCTTGGGTTTCCCAAGTGTTTCATACACATGCTAGCAATCCCTTTAGCCTGGGTCCAGCACTTCCCCTAGTTCAGTCTTTGTTCCTCGGGTGTTTTTTTGGACTTCTCTTGTGTGAAGAGTGAAGACTCTTTCTTGTACAGCTTTAGCATTTGGCAGGAACCACATTATGTAATCAAATTAAGACAAAGTGAATTAACAGGGTGCATTAATTGGTTACTAGGTATGAGGGGAGTAAAAAGGTAAATAAGTAAATAACAGTTCATTAAAAGAAAAATTCATAAAATCCAGTTTTGGGGCTTTTCATGTATTTCTAATTGTATCAAACCATCTTGTAATGAAAAATGTCACAAATATACTGTTTCCCCATATTGTTCTCTATTTGCAGAAGAAAAGATTCATTTGATTCATCAAACTACTAAGTTAAACAAGGATTTATTCAAAGTCTAAAACTCCAATTAAGGCAAACTCAAATTGTCTGTGATCTTTGTGAAAAATCTGATGCCCTAGGCTCTTTGATTCTGTGATAATTTGGATTTGTGATGTAAACTCAAAATTGTAATCAATAGCACACTGCGGACTAATCACACATGGTAATGTTTATTCACATTACAAGTTGTAAAGGTGCCCAGTCGGGGCTCGACCCTCCCTGAGGAGGAGGGGAGCCACACCGGCCTCGCTACACGCTGTCCACGTCTGCCCCTTTTGTCAGGGCTAAGCGACACTGCACAGTCGCTTGGGACTCTGGCTGTCTGCTACAGGGCGGAGTAAACAGAAAGTCAGCTCGGGGTCTCAGGCCCTCAGTCCCGGGGGCAACAGTTCAGGCTGCTCAGGTCCTTTGGTGCAGGACCAAGCAGTGGCACAGTTAAGGGTGGCCCAGTCCTTGGGTCGGGTGGGGCACCAAACACACTGTTATAGAGGCTCAGGCCCTCTTGGCTCAGGGCAGAGCAAACCGCCACTAGACTCAGTGGCCTCTTCAAGCCGGGGGGAGGGGGCATCTGCCACCCGCGTACGGGTGGCAGGGGGAACGCAGGCCAACCCACTCCACTGCGTTCCAGCCCAGGGCCCTGGTAGCGGCTATCACCGCTAATGGTCCCCTTTGAACCTAGTTTAAAGTCCTCCTCACTAGGTTAGCCAGTCTGTATTCAAATATGCTCTTCCCCTTCCTCGATAGGTGGACTCCATCCCTGCTTAGCAGCCCTTCTTTCCTGGAACAGCATCCCATGGTCAAGGAAGCTGAAACCGTGTTGGCTACACCATCCTTGCAGCCAGACATTTACCTCTAGGATGCATCTCTCTCTGCCTGGGCTCCTACCCTTGGCTGGAAGGATCAAATAGAACACCACCTGTGCTCCCAACTCCTTCACCTGTACTCCCAGAGCCCTGTAGTCACTTCTGATCTGCTGAGGGTCACACCTTGCAGTACCATGAGTGCCCACATGGATGAGTAGCATGGGGTAGTAGTCCACAGTCCACATTTTGTCTGAGATCAGATACGTTTCTTTTTAATTAAATTTACATATACAGTGTCTAGCTCTGGACCCGAAAACACTTTTGTACAGAATTAAGAGGTGGCCAAATTCTCCAACATTCCATTAGGGAGAGAGTATGTGTGTGTTTTGTGTGTCACTAAGGCCTGGTCTATACTACAAAGTTTGCATCAACTTATTTCTGCATGTGTCTACACTCAAATTTGTCTGCGGGTGATGTAAAAGTGCACTGTTAAGGTATGCCATAAAATCACCTCCCTAAACAGCATAGAGCCATGACTGACCTACTGAAGTTGATGCTGGATGAGCATAGATACTGTCAAGTATCAGAGGGGTAGCCGTGTTAGTCTGGATCTGTAAAAGCAGCAAAGAATCCTGTGGCACCTTATAGACTAACAGACGTTTTGGAGCATGAGCTTTCGTGGGTGAATACCCACTTCCTCAGATGCATGTAATGGAAATATCCAGGGGCAGGTATATATATGTGTGCTAGCAAGCAAGCTAGAGATAACGAGGTCAGTTCAATCAGGGAGGATGAGGCCCTGTTCTAGCAGTTGAGGTGTGAAAACCAAGAGAGGAGAAACTGGTTCTGTAATTGGAAAGCCATTCACAGTCTTTGTTCAATCCTGAGCTGATGGTGTCAAATTTGCAGATGAACTGAAGCTCAGCAGTTTCTCTTTGAAGTCTGGTCCTGAAGATTTTTTGCTGCAGGATGGCCACCTTAAGGTCTGCTATAGTGTGGCCAGGGAGGTTGAAGTGCTCTCCTACAGGTTTTTGTATATTGCCATTCCTAATGTCTGATTTGTGTCCATTTATCCTTTTCCGTAGAGACTGTCCAGTTTGGCCGATGTACATAGCAGAGGGGCATTGCTGGCATATGATGGCGTATATTACATTGGTGGATGTGCAGGTGAATGAACCAGTGATAGTGTAGCTGATCTGGTTAGGTCCTGTGATGGTGTCGCTGGTGTAGATATGTGGGCAGAGTTGGCATCGAGGTTTATTGCATGGATTGGTTCCTGAGCTAGAGTTATTACGGTGTGGTGTGCAGTTACTGGTGAGAATATGTTTCAGGTTGGCAGGTTGTCTGTGGGCAAGGATTGGCCTGCCACCCAAGGCCTGTGAAAGTGTGGGATCATTGTCCAGGATGGGTTGTAGATCCGTGATGATGCGTTGGAGGGGTTTTAGCTGGGGACTGTATGTGATGGCCAGTGGAATCCTGTTGGTTTCTTTCTTGGGTTTGTCTTGCCGTAGGAGGCTTCTGGGTACACGTCTGGCTCTGTTGATCTGTTTCCTTATTTCCTCGTGCGGGTATTGTAGTTTTGAGAATGCTTGGTGGAGATTTTGTAGGTGTTGGTCTCTGTCTGAGGGGTTAGAGCAGATGCGGTTGTACCTCAGTGCTTGGCTGTAGACAATGGATCGTGTGATGTGCCTGGGATAGAAGCTGGAGGCATGAAGGTAGGCATAGCGGTCGGTGGGTTTTCGATATAGGGTGGTGTTAATGTGACCATCACTTATTTGCACCGTGGTGTCAAGAAAGTGGACCTCCCGTGTAGATTGGTCCAGGCTGAGGTTGATGGTGGGGTGGAAGCTGTTGAAATCATGGTGGAATTTTTCCAGAGTCTCCTTCCCATGGGTCCAGATGATGAAGATGTCATCAATGTAGCGTAGATAGAGAACAACATGCAACAAACCTCGATGCTAACTCTGCCCACATATCTACACCAGCGACACCATCACAGGACCTAACCAGATCAACCACACCATCACTGGTTCATTCACCTGCACATCCACCAATGTAATATACGCCATCATATGCCAGCAATGCCCCTCTGCTATGTACATCGGCCAAACTGGACAGTCTCTACGGAAAAGGATAAATGGACACAAATCAGACATTAGGAATGGCAATATACAAAAACCTGTAGGAGAGCACTTCAACCTCCCTGGCCACACTATAGCAGACCTTAAGGTGGCCATCCTGCAGCAAAAAAACTTCAGGACCAGACTTCAAAGAGAAACTGCTGAGCTTCAGTTCATCTGCAAATTTGACACCATCAGCTCAGGATTGAACAAAGACTGTGAATGGCTTTCCAATTACAGAACCAGTTTCTCCTCTCTTGGTTTTCACACCTCAACTGCTAGAACAGGGCCTCATCCTCCCTGATTGAACTGACCTCGTTATCTCTAGCTTGCTTGCTAGCACACATATATATACCTGCCCCTGGATATTTCCATTACATGCATCTGAGGAAGTGGGTATTCACCTACGAAAGCTCATGCTCCAAAATGTCTGTTAGTCTATAAGGTGCCACAGGATTCTTTGCTGCTTTTACGGAAATGGTGAGATTGCTAAAGAAACTATATTACCCTCCCAGGGGGGCTGGGAGTTTTGGAGGTGTAACACCCTTATTTCAGGCTGCTAGAAAAAAGCTGATAAAACTTTGAGCAGAAAAGAGGGAAGGAGGTGGCAAAGGTGTTTAAAGTTATTTTTAGACAAGTCTGTGTGCCTCAAATTATAGACAGATAGAGGAAAAGAGTTCTTTATTTAAAAAAAAAAGCAGCTGTGAAGACTTTGTTTAAACAACAAGGTGTGTACCATTTTGTTACCAATAATATCTTCATAGCTTGTTACAACAGAGGTTATCTCAGAACTGTCAGAGGAAGACTGATTAAGGTTACCCACCCTAGCTCACTGAGCGTGTGGAAAACTGTCTATGGAGATAGTTTCAAAATAAAAGGTGCCATTACGGTGCAGTTTGTAACGTGGAAAAAAAGTCAGGTGTGTCCAGACACACCCCAAACATGTTCCAAAATGTCCAGACAGGTCTTTCTGGTTGTGAGTTTAAAGATGTGCATCTATAAAGCTGCTGGGTTTAAAAACAAATAAAGCACACATTGTTTTTTGTTCAAGTATTTATTTTAACTGTTAACCAGTCAGGCCTTTTAAACAGGTTCCATTGTTAAGAGGTACATTTCTAAAAGGAGTAGTGCTACTTTCAGCCTCTGTTACTGTTTTTATTTGCCCCTTGGCAGGCTCTAAACCTGCTTTTAGATGTTCTAATAACTCTCTATTAGTAACTGTTAAGGCTAATTCCCACCCTGTCACTTCAAGTGCAGAAGGTGGGGACCCACATGAAAGACCCTCTAAGCTTATTTTCTACCAGCTTAGGTTAAAACTCTTCCAAGGCACAGTCTTCTGCCTTGGATAGATATTGCTGCCACCACCAAGTGATTTCCACAAATATTCAGGGAAGGGTCACTTGGAATCTCTATCCCCCCAAGCCTTTTCACCCCCTTTCCTGGGAAGGCTTGAGAATAAAATACCAACCAGTTGCCTTAGCAGTGTGAGCACAGACCAACCCTGTGTCTAAGAACTTTGGAATCAAAGGATTCTTTTTAAATAATATTTACCTTTTTTATTAATTATTAGTAGTAGTATTTTAAAGAAAGAACATATCTGAAAACTCAAGCTTTAGGGATTAAACACCAAAAATAACTTTCTTGGAGTTCAGTTTAAAGGATACAAGCAAAACAAAAGCACCTGGGGTTAGCACAGAGGAATCTACAAACCAAAACAACCAAAGGGTCCCTAATCATGTCAGTCTTAACATTTCCTGTGCTACTTACATATCTGGGGTTCCAAATGAGAAGTTTCTAGGTATGATGCTGATGATTTTCCATACCTGGCTCAGAGCGTACAGATTGTTGCTACCTTCCCCTCTCTCCAGCCCGAGAAAACTATCCCCCAATTCAGCAGTTTTTCCAATTTGAAAGGGTACAGCCTCCCTATTGATTCCCCTGGTCAGGTGCTAACTCAGGTTAAGCTTCTCTTAACCCTTTACAGATAAGGCAATTAGGGCACAGCTGTTAAGGAGGATTCTATAGCTACCGACTGTCTAGGTGTCCATAAAAGGGAGCTACCCCCTGCTCATTTATCACATCCTCCCCCCCGTCACAAATGGTACTGGCCAGCCTGGTTTAGGTCAGGTCCACACTAGCTGGGATTTCTTTCTGGAGGTTTAGGGAACCAGAGTTAATGAGATATATGCACCTCTAAGTTTACTATTAATTACATGAAGAACTAAACAGTGTTTTCCACATTTCAAGGATGAAAATGACTTAGACTACAAGGACAATTTTAAATAGCTTATTATCTTCTAGATGTTTGCAAACTGATTCTTTAATTTATTTGCTCCATTATTCTATCTGGTACGGAAGTTAAGCTGACTGGTCTGTAATTACCTGGGTTGCCTTTATTTCTCTTCTTATGGATAGGCACTATATGTGCTCTTTTCCAGTCTCTGGAAGCTCTGCTGTCTTCCATGACTTGTCAAAGATAATAGCTAATGGCTTAGATACTCCTCTAAGTTCCTTGAGTATTCGAGGATTCATTTAATCTGGTGACTTGAAGACATCTAACTTGTCCAAGTAACTTTTAACTTGTTCTTTCCGTAATTTTAGCATCTGAACCTACCCCATTTTCACTGATGTTCACTATGTTTGGCACCCAAACGCCCCCAACCTTCTTGGTGAAAACCATAACAAAGAAATCATTAAGCACCTCTGCCATTTTCACATTTCCTTTTATTTTTTTTCTTCGTCATTGAGTAACGAGCCTACCTTGTCCTTGGTCTCCCTCTTGCTTCTAATGCATTTGTAGAATGTTTTCTTGTTACCCTTTCTGTCTCTAGCAAGTTTGATCTCATTTTGTGCCTTGGCCTTTCTAATTTTGCACCTACATACATGTGTTATTTGTTTATATTCATGCTTTGTAATTTGACCTTGTTTCCACTTTTTGTAGAATTGCTTTTTGTTTTTCATATCATTGACAATCTCCGGGTTAAACCAGGGTGGTTTCTTGCCATACTTCCTATCTTTCCTACGAAGTGATATAATTTGCTCTTGTGCCCTTAATAATGTCTCTTCGAAAAACTGCCAACTGTTTTCAATTGTTTTTCCTCTTAGATTTGCTTTCCATGGGATCTTACCATCAACCAGTTCCTCCTTATTTGTCAAAATCAAGTCTAGAACAGCCTCTCCCCTAGTAGCTTTCTCCACCTTCTGGAACAAAAAGTTGTCTCCAATACATTCCAAGAACTTGTTGGATAATCTGTTCTCTGCTGTGTTATTTTCCCAACAGACGTCTGGGTAGTTAAAGTCTCCCATCACCACCAAGTCCTGTGCTTTGGATGTTTTTGTTAGATGCTTGAAAAACTCCTCATCCACCTCTTCTTCCTGGTTAGATGATCTGTAGTAAACTCCTACCATGACATCACCCTTATTTTTTACCCTTTCTATCCTTATCCAGAGACTTTCCACAAGTCTGTCTCCTAGTTCCATCTTAACCTCAGACCAAGTGTATACATTCTTAATATATAAGGCAACACCCCCTCCCTTTTTATCATTCCTCAGCAAGCTGTATCCTTCTATACCAATATTCCAGCCGTGCATGTTGTCTCACCAGGTTTCTGTGATGCCAACTGTCATAGTTGTGTTTATTTACTAGCATTATGAGTTCTTCCTGCTTATTCCCCATATTTCTTGCATTACTATACAGACATCTACGATACTGATTTGATTCCCCCCCCCCAAGTCCTGTCTTGTCTCTCTTTGATCCCACTATAACAGCCCATGCTCCCCCCACTTTCTGTCCCTTCTCCAAGTCTCCATGTCTTTGACTAACTATGGGCTTTGGTCACCTGCCCCCTTCAAATCTAGTTTAAAGCCCTTCTCACTAGGTTAGCCAATCTGTGTCCAAATATGTGCTTCTTCTCCTTGATAGGTGGACCCCATCTCTGCTTAGCAGTCCTTCTGGCTAGCTCAGTGGTTTGAGCATTGGCCTGCTAAGCCCAAGATTGTGAGCTCAATCCTTGAGGGGGCTGTCTAGGAATCTGGGGCAAAAAAAAAATAGTTGAGGATGGGTCCTGCTTTGTGTAGGGGGTTAGACTAGATGACCTCCTGAGGTCCCTTCCAACTCTGTGATATTCTGAGTCTTCCTGGAACAGCATCCTATGGTCAAGGAAGCCAAAGCCCTCTGGGTGACAACATCTTCACAGCCAGGCATTCATCTCCAGGATGCATCTTTCTCTGGCTGGGCCCCTACCCTTGACTGGAATGATTGAAGAGACACCACCTATATGCTCAACTCCTTCACCCTTACTCCCAGAGCCCTGTAGTCACTTCTGATCTGTCATACTTCACAGTATCATTAGCCTACATGGATGAGTAGCATGAAGGCTACTTGATGTGCTCTTATGTCACTATAGAAAGCAGCACACTAAATTCACAGCCCATATATTTTATAAAGCTAGATGCTGTTACTAATGGCAAGTGTTTTAACCTCCTGCACCTATATTGCGCATCTTACAATGCTGCAACTGTGTCACTGCAGCCATGCTGTTTTAAGGTGCACTGTGTAGCCGCTCTTTTTTGCTAGGAAAGAGCTCTCCTGGTGACAAAATAAAACTTTTTACACTTTGATGGGAATATTACATTCTTCCCTCAAATCTTCAGCCCTGGCTTCTACTGCTCTATTCTTGGCTCTGACCAACTGGCTCAGGAATCTCCAGCTCACATGGAGGACAGGCTCCCAGGCCTCCTTCAGACTTAACCACTGTTTTACATAAGCTGTTTTTTCTTTTAAGTTACCCCCTGTATGTGTTTTGTATAAATCTAAAGCCCATTTTACAGAAGTTTTCCTTTAGGCAGCATTTTAAAAAGCAAGCTAAAACTATTTTTGTAAAGGCTGGCGTATTTCTACAAAAACTTGTATTATGTACAGTGTCTGTCTTTTCATCCCTTTGTATTTTTTTAATGGACCAATGGGTCAATAGCCCACCAAAATTAGTTTAGGAAAATGCATTATATGACCTAGCTTCTATTAACAGCTTCTGATTGGCTCAGCTGAAAGGCGTGGTTTGCCCTGAAGGCACGCTGATCCCGGAACTGGTGGCATTTCCCTAGAAGTAGCCACTCAGGTAAGCTGCTCACCTCTCCTCTCTATACCATCTGCTCTGTGACACAGGCTTCCCTACTGCTTTATAACTTTCTTTATGCCAACAGCCTTTTGCTTTTCTCAGATCTTTTCTCTCACTTGTTTTCTCTAAAGACATGCTCTTTTCTCTATTTTCAGACTTGATTTCAAAATAGCCATATTTATTTTCTAAAAAACCTTTTTTCCCCTCTTACGCACTTTTAAAACTCTCTATTTCCTGTAATAATCTACCTTATTTTCTAAATTATCTAAAAATAACTATAAAACTATTTTTTCTCTAGAAACGTATTTTTCTTCTAACCTTCATAGGTAAAAAACACACAAACAACCAACCCTAACAATCCTCATTTACCAAAAATAACCCAACAAAATGGCTGATGTTGTGTATTTGGTTATCATGGTTTTTGTTCTTATGGCAACTGAGTTAGATTATTAGGGGATAGCCCAGCCAGCTTCGGCCGGTTAGATGAGCTCTGTGTCTGTAAATAAATGGTAGTTTTGTTAGCTGTCTGCTCTCTGCCTCAAGTGATTTCTTCCTAAACCGGCTTCCCCCAAGGATATAACAGCTGACCACACCAAAAGTGTACATATCCATATATGAGACCAGAGCAGGGCATGGAAACCTGTTAAAATTATTTGGTGATGGATGCTATTTATATTTACACGGCAAGGTGGAAAATTGAGGCAAAGGATGCTGCCTAACATACTGTGGGGTTAGAGTGACCAGACAGCAGTGTAAAAAACTGGGACAGGGAGTGGGGGGTAATAGGAGCCTATATAAGAAAAAGACCCAAAAATTGGGACTGTCCCTATAAAATCAGGACATCTGGTCACCCTATGTGGGGTGAGTGTTTGCTTATGGGCACATGCTTTTGAATTCAGATTGTGGTGTTTTCCCAAATTGATGCTAGGTCCCCTTTTCCCTTTATTAAAAGTCTGATTTGTTATACACAGACTCTGTGCTTGCAAGTGGGGAAGTGTTCTATTTTGAGTTAAGAGAAACCGCTATATATTGAATCTGGCCCTTGTTGCTGCCAACTCCACCTGGCAGAAGGGTTACCGTAGTACTCTCTTTCTTTTCCTGGGATGATCTAGCAGTCTGCTCTGGGGCCCATCTGAGGAGGCAGCATGGAGAAGAAAACAGAAGATCTCTTGCTGGAGACCCTAGATAATCTGGAGGAGCATGAATTCAAAAGATTCAAGTTCAAACTGAGCAAGACTAACCTGAAGGAAGGAGTTCAAGCCATCCCCTGGGGAAAGCTGGAGAAGGCGGATACCTTGGATGTCACCAAGCTGCTGCTATGTTACTGGAAAGAGCAAGATGTGGTGAAAATGACTGTGGAGGTTCTGAGACACATTAACCAGCGAGACCTGGCAGAAAGACTCAGACATGGTAAGGAATAACCCAGGCAGAGGTCAGCTCCATCCCTGCTACAGAGGGGATCTTAGCACGAGGTCCCTCTCACAGCTCTCGCTCCACTCCCTTGGGTGACAATCTGGCTTGAATTCCTCACCTTACCCCCTGAATGGCAGCACTGAAAGGGCAGGATCTCCAAATCCCAAATCCCAGCACCTTTAGTTGGGCAAATTCTTAGCCCTGGTCTACCCCACCCACCCACTCACACCTGAGCTGCTCCATTTCCTCCAGCCATTGCCCTCAAGAAGGATTCATAGCCAGAGATACAACCCGCATAGTTCCTTTCAAATGATGACCCAAGACCCCATTATGCTAGGTGTGGTACAGTATTTATTAGGTGTATTACAGTAGTGCCTAGGACCCCCAGTCATGGATCAGGACCTACTGTGCTGGGTGCTATTGTCACAGTTATAGAGCTAGCTACACCTGTGTCCCCCTTCTGGTCTCTGAGTGTACCCCCTCTGGTGTCAAGCCTCATGCCTTTCCCTCTCTGGGATTGAAATTTCGCAGTTCCCTGCCGTGCTGGGGAGGCATGGAGGGTCCAGTGTTTCTCCAGCAGCCGCCCAGGAGGGGAGAGGAAGGGGCAGGGCCAGAGTCTCTCTGGCTGTGCTGGGACACTGCCTGCAGCAGCTGTCTGGGAGAGAGCCTGGCTGCAGTGGCGGGAGGCTGCTCCCGCCCAGGCTCATCTTCCGGAGAAGAGTTGCCAATTTTGGTTGGACATATTCCTGGAGGTTTTGTCACATGACATAATCTTTAAGTAAAGATTAATTCCTGGAGACTTCTATTCTGGGAACAGGAACCGAGCATGGTGGGGCTCTCTGGCTCACTTGGCCGCTCCTCCCGGAAGCCGAGCCTGGGTAGTGAGCAGGCGGCTGCTGCTGCCCATCCCCAGCCAAGCTCTCTACCAGGGGGGTGGCCAAACATGCCAGTGTGGGGAGGAAAACAGCAGAGCGGGAGGACAGAGCCTTTTCCCCCCCACAGGTAATGTGGGACAGAAGGGGAAAGAGCATGGGAGCCCTGGGCTGAGGGTGTGTAGGAGACTGTAACCGTCCAATGTTGGGGCTCGGCCCTCTCAAGCGCAGCAGGGAGCCAGGGCGGCTCACTACACGCATCAAAGAGTTCCGGGTTCCGGCCTTTCAGCAGGGGCTGAGCCAACAAATAGTCTATAAGCCCAGGCCCTGTGGCAGGGCAGGGCAATCAGCAGTGCCGAGCTCAGGCTCTTCAGCAGGGGCTGAGCAAACAAATAGTCTCTGAGCCCAGGCCCTGGGTCAGGGCGGGGCAATAAGCAGTTCAAAGCTCAGGCCCTTCAGCAGAGGCTGAGCAAACAAAGATCCATCTCTCGGGAGGGGAGTCTCCCCCCCCCCCAGCTCCCTTATCACCGGAGTCGAGAGCCCGCGCCCACATCCTGGGCGGAGTCCTCAGAGAAGGCACCACATGTAACTGTCCGGTGTTGGAGCTCGGCCCTCTCAGGCGCAGCTGGGAGCCAGGGCGCCTCACTACACTTGTCAAAGAGTTCCGGGTTCCGGCCCTTCAGCAGGGGCTGAGCAAACAAATAGTCTCTGAGCCCAGGCCCTGGGTCAGGGCGGGGCAATAAGCAGTTCAGAGCTCAGGCCCCTCAGCAGAGGCTGAGCAAACAAATAGTCTATCAGTCTACGAGAACAGCCTCCTCAGGCCAGCAAGAGGGGGAGTCTGCCACCCTTGGCCGGGTGGCAGGGGGACGCAGGCCCTCCCACTCCACTGCATTGCAGCCCGGGGTCCTAGCAGTAGCCAAGACTCGCTGCTGTCAGTGGAGATCCTGGCCACAACACACTGACATGGGTTCAGGCTCCTCGGGAGCCAAACCCGGGTCGGCTACCCCCGGACCACTTCCGACCTTCCCCTCGCTGGGTACCTGTGTCTCGCCGGCATCCTCCGGTGGGTCCCAGACCATGGGCTCCTCTGGATACCGGGCGCAGGGAAGCTCAGGCAGCTCGTCAGGGTACCAGGCACAGGGAAGCGCAGGCCGGGCGGGAGCTTGGCCACCCGCGTCTGGCCTCTTCGGCGGCCAGCCTCCAAGTGAGCGCCGGGGCTGGGCTTTTATACTTCCTGTCCCACCCCTAGACTTCCGGAACTGGCGTAGGTGACTCCGTATAGCGTATTTGTCAGTAGGAAAAAAGTATTAGAGCATGAGCAACTAGTGGGAGTGTCATAAAGGGGGCACCAGCTGGGGGGGAACATAACCCCCCAGGTGACCTGCCCCACATGACTTGTTATAGACTCATAGACTCTAGGACTAGAAGGGACCTCGAGAGGTCATCAAGTCCAGTCCCCTGCCCTCATGGCAGGACCAAATACTGTCTAGACCATCCCTGATAGACATTTATCTAACCTACTCTTAAATATCTCCAGAGATGGAGATTCCACAACCTCCCTAGGCAATCTATTCCAGTGTTTAACTACCCTGACAGTTAGGAACCTTCTTCCTAATGTCCAACCTAAATCTCCCTTGCTGCAGGTTAAGCCCATTGCTTCTTGTTCTATCATTAGAGGCTAAGGGGAACAAGTTTTCTCCCTCCTCCTGATGACACCCTTTTAGATACCTGAAAACTGCTATCATGTCCCCTCTCAGTCTTCTCTTTTCCAAACTAAACAAACCCAATTCTTTCAGCCTTCCTTCCTAGGTCATGTTCTCAAGACCTTTAATTATTCTTATTGCTCTTCTCTGGACCCTCTCCAATTTCTCCACATCTTTCTTGAAATACGGTGCCCAGAACTGGACACAATACTTCAGTTGAGGCCTGACCAGCGCAGAGTAGAACGGAAGAATGTCTTCTCGTGTCTTGTTTACAACACACCTGTCAATGCATCCCCGAATCACGTTTGCTTTTTTTGCAACAGTATCACACTGTTGACTCATATTTAGCTTGTGGTCCACTATGACCACTAGATCCCTTTCTGCCATACTCCTTCCTAGACAGTCTCTTCCCATTCTGTATGTGTGAAACTGATTGTTCCTTCCTAAGTGGAGCACTTTGCATTTATCTTTATTGAACTTCATCCGGTTTACCTCAGACCATTTCTCCAATTTGTCCAGATCATTTTGAATTTTGATCCTGTCCTCCAAAGCAGTTGCAATCCCTCCCAGTTTGGTATCGTCTGCAAACTTAATAAGCGTACTTTCTATGCCAACATCTAAATCGTTGATGAAGATATTGAACAGAGCTGGTCCCAAAACAGACCCCTGCGGAACCCCACTTGTTATACCTTTCCAGCAGGATTGGGAGCCATTAATAACTACTTTCTGAGTACAGTTATCCAGCCAGTTATGCACCTACCTTATAGTTGCCCCATCTAAATTGTATTTGCCTAGTTTATCGATAAGGATATCATGCAAGACCGTATCAAATGCCTTACTAAAGTCTAGGTATACCACATCCACCGCTTCTCCCTTATCCACAAGACTCGTTATCCTATCAAAGAAAGCTATCAGATTGGTTTGACACGATTTGTTCTTTACAAATCCATGCTGGCTATTCCCTATCACCTTACCACCTTTCAAGTGTTTGCAGATGATTTCTTTAATTACTTGCTCTATTATCTTCCCTGGCACAGAAGTTAAACTAACTGGTCTGTAGTTTCCTGGGTTGATTTTATTTCCCTTTTTATAGATGGGCACTATATTTGCCCTTTTCCAGTCTTCTGGAATCTCTCCCGTCTCCAATGACTTTCCAAAGATAATAGCTAGAGGCTCAGATACCTCCTCTATGAACTCCTTGAGTATTCTAGGATGCATTGTTCTCACTCCCCACCACATTACCTGGTGGTGGGGTGCTCTGTCCTCTCACTGTGCACTCTCCCAGGCAGATGCTACGTGGCCTCCCTCGGATGCTGCCCAGTGCAGCACAGCAGCTGCCTGGGAGAGTGCAGCCACTGCACTGCACCAGGCAGCATCCCAGGCAGGCAGCATGTCCAGAAGAAGAGAAAAGGCTCTGGCCCCAGTCCTGCCTCTTCCCTTCTGGCTCTGCCTGCTGGCCCCTTCCCCACCCTGGCATTTTCAGAAGGGGCATACAACCATTTATACCACTCTGATGCATCACCACTGCATTGGAGGAAAAGGATTTTCAAGAAACAGATTAAACACCCATCTACCAACCTGTGATGGCAGCCTAGGCAGGCCTACCCATTCTGGAAGATTTCTGGGTCTGACTCTGGTTTCCCTCCTGCACCCCTAAGAGTCTTTTGAAAACTCTGCCAGAATTCTTTGTTCTCCTATGTTTAGCTGGTTGAGGCCTTTCCTGGTCAAATCAGCTTCATACTTTGGCCAGAGATTGAGACAGAGATATCAAGGGAGATTGTTATGGCATTGTGCCTAAAGCAATTCAGTTGTTTGAATGGTTAATTCCCCTCACTGTTAAAAATCTGCATCTTATTTCCAGTCTGAATTTGTCCAGCTTCAATTTTCAGCCATTGGATCTTGTTCTGACACATCTCGTTCTTTTTCAACCTATTTCCATTGTGTATTAGCCAGTACTTTGCATGGAGTCATTTCCTTTGTGTCACTCAGGTCAGTTTCCTCTATTGTGGGGTGGGGAGAGAGGTTTCAACCAGTCATAGGTGCTGATTCTGTGGATACTCCAACCCTGGAGCACGCACAGAAAAAAATTAGCAGGTGCTTAGCACCTACCGGCAGTCAGCTCCCTCCCCCACAAACCCTAGTGCCTCTCATCCACCTGCAACCTGCAGATCAACTCATACACTCATAGACTTGAAAGTCAGAAGGGGCTATTATGATCATCTAGTCTGATCTCCTGCACAATGCAGGCCACAGACTCTCACCCACCCACCCCTGTAACAAACCCCTAACCTATGTCTGAGTTATTGAAGTCCTCTAATCGTAGTTTAGAGATCTCAAGGTGCAGAGAATCCTCCAGCAAGTGACCCATGTCCCATGCTGCAGAGGAAGGTGAAAAACATCCAGAGCCTCTGCCAATCTGCCCTGGAGGAAAATTCCTTCCTGATCCCAAATATGGCAATCAGTTAAACCCTGAGCATGTGGACAAGACTCACCAGCCAGCACCCAGGAAAGAATTCTCTGTAGTAACTCAGATCCCATCCCACCCCATCCAACATCCCATCACATACCACTAGGCATACTTACCTGCTGATAATCAAAGATCAATTGCCAAATGAATTGCCAAAATTAGGCTATCCCATCATACTATCCCCTCCATAAACTCATCAAGCTTAGTCTTAAAGCCAGATATGTCTTTTACTCCCACTACTCCCCTTGGAAGGCTGTTCCAGAACTTCACTCCTTTAATAGTTAGAAACCTTCATCTAATTTCAAGTCTAAACTTCCTAGTGTCCAGTTTATATCCATTTTTTCTTGTATCCACATTGGTACTAAGCTTAAATAATTCCTCTCCCTCCCTCTGATATATTTATAAAGAGCAATCATATCCCCCCTCAACCTTCTTTTGATTAGGCTAAACAAGCCAAGCTCTTTGAGTCTCTTTTCATAAGGTAGGTTTTCCATTCCTCGAATCACCATAGTAGCCCTTCTTTGTACCTGTTCCAGTTTGAATTCATCCTTCTTAAACATGGGAGAGCAGAACTGCACACAGTATTCCAGATGTGGTCTCGCCAGTGCCTTGTATAACGGTACTAACACCTCCTTATCTTTGCTGGAAATACCTCGCCTGATGCATCCTAAAACTGCATTAGCTTTTTTAACGACCATATCACATTGGTGGCTCCTAGTCATCCTGTGATCAACCAATACTCCGAGGTCCTTTTCCTCCTCTGTTTCTTCCAACTGATGTGTCCCCAATTTATAACTAAAATTCTTGTTATTAATTCCTAAATGCATGACCTTGCACTTTTCACTATTAAATTTCATCCTATTACTATTACTCCAGTTTACAGGTCATCCAGATCTTCCTATATGATATCCTGGTCCTTCTCTGTCTTAGCAATACCTCCCAGCTTTGTGTCATCCGCAAACTTTATTAGCACATTTCCACCTTTTCTGCCAAGGTCAGTAATAAAAAGATTAAATAAGATTGGTCTCAAAACTGATCCCTGAGGAACTCCACTAGTAACCTCCTTCCATCCTGACAGTTGACCTTTCAGTACGACCCGTTGTAATCTCTCCTTTAACCAGTTCTTTATCCACCTCTCAATTTTCATATTGATCTCCATCTTTTCCAATTTAACTAATAATTCCCTATGTGGAACCATATAAAATGCCTTACTGAAATCGAGGTAAATTAGATCGACTGCATTTCCTTTGTCTAAAAAATCTGTTACCTTCTCAAAGAAAGAGATCAGGTTGGTTTGGCATGATCTAACTTTTGTAAAACCGTGTTGTATTTTGTCCCAGTTACCATTGGCCTCAATGTCCTTAACTACTTTCTCCTTTAAAATTTTTTCCAAGACCTTACATATTACATGTGTCAAACTAACAGGCCTATAGTTACTCAGATCACTTTTTTTCCCTTTCTTAAAAATAGGAACTATGTTAACAATTCTCCAGCTGTACGGTACAACCCCTGAGTTAACTGATTCATTAAAAATTCTTGCTAATGGGCTTGCAATTTCATGAGCCAGTTCCTTTAATATTCTTGGATGAAGATTATCTGGGCCTCCAATTTTGTCCCATTAAGCTGTTCAAGTTTGGCTTCTACCTCGGATGTGGTAATATCTACCTCCATATCCTCAGCAAATGAAATCTAGGGGTCACCAAATGAAATCTATAAGTCACCAAATGAAATTAATAGGCAGCTGGTTTAAAACAAATAAAAGGAAGTTCTTCTTCACGCAGCGCACAGTCAGCTTGTGGAACTCCTTACCTGAGGAGGTTGTGAAGGCTAGGACTATAACAGCATTTAAAAGAGAACTGGATAAATTCATGGAAGTTAAGTCCATAAATGGCTATTGGCCAGGATGGGTAAGGAATGGTGTCCCTAGCCTCTGTTCATCAGAGGATGGAGATGGATGGCAGGAGAGAGATCACTTGATCATTGCCTGTTAGCTTCACCCCCTCTGGGGCACCTGGCACTGGCCACTGTCAGTAGACAGATTCTGGGCTAGATGGACCTTTGGTCTGACCTGGCACGGCCGTTCTTATGTTCTCATTCCCATTTGTCATCCTACCATTAGCCTCATTAAAGACTGAGGCAAAGTATTTGTTTAGATATTGGGCCATGCCTAGATTATCCTTAACCTCCATTCCATTCTCAGTGTTTAGCATCTCACTTCTTCTTTCTTTGTTTTCTTCTTATTTATATGGCTATAGAACCTTTTACTATTGGTTTTAATTCCCTTTGCAAGGTCCAACTCTACATGGCTTTTGGCCTTTCTCTCTTTATCCCTACATGTTCTGACCTCAGTAAGGTAGCTTTCCTTGCTAATCCCTCCCATCTTCCACTCCTTGTAGGCTTTCTGCTTTTTCTTAATCACCTCTCTGAGATGCTTGGTCTACAACTCCTGCCTATGATTTTTCCCCCTTTCTTGGGATGCATTCCCCTCCCTCCCAGTGCCTCCCACCCACCACGATCAGGTGTTCTGTGGTGTGCAGAAGGCACTGGAGGTGGAGAAGGGGGGAGAGGCAGGGACAGGGCACACTTAGGGGAGGGGGCAGAACTGGGCAGGAAGAGGTGAGGCATGGGTGAGGCCTTGGGGGAAGGAATGGAGTGGGGGCAGGGCCTGGGGCTGCGAGGGAGTTGAGCACCCCCAGGCAAAGGAAAAAGCCAGCACCTGTACAACCAGTAATAGAAAGTAAGTTTTAAAAAAACAGGAAAATATGTCTGCAAAGCAACATACATTGGCGGGAACTCAGGAGCAGAACCTGAAACGACTTCTAGCTAACCTGTAAAAATTGATTAGGGATTCAAGTCACTTCTGAGATAAGGACTTGGGGCCTTTATATCCATGGTTCTTCTAAATGTAGTGGACACGATCCATACATTTTTTGACTATAACTAATACCTTTCATTTCACATCTTTAAGGGATTAGCATAGGCTATGAGACTTTTCAGTGGAGGAACAAGTCAGATTATTCACGAAGAGATGTAGCTCTGAGCCATAAGGCAAACAAATGGGATGAAAGATTATCTTGTATATAAATATTAGCTTCTTGAAGCATAAGGAAGTTTGAAGTCTGTTTTTTGAAACGCTGTTCCTAATCGGTTTAAACCTATGACTTGTGTTTACATGTGTCTCTAAAACTTAACTCCCGGAACACAATGTGTCCTGCTAACCATAGGCAAACAGGAGGCTACCATTGTTTGTAAACCTGTGATAGGTTCTTTGTAGTTAAACAGAGGGAGAGAGAAATTCCATACATCAGTAATTATGAGAGACTCTTGCCTAGTGACCGACTATAGTTTGTAAATTTTGTTACTCCAAGAATAGGAAATGGGATGTTTGTTTAAAGAATCTTCATTAATGTGTTGCTAAAGCATGGATGACTGATCTTCTATACTGAAAACAGGATGCATCCTTTAACCTTGTTTTGTATCTTTGATAGAGAAATAGGGGAAGAGTTTCCTGAAAAAAGGGGCAGAGAAGGAGTGTATGGCTGTTAACAATATATGTATTCAAGGCATATTTTAATGTTTATACACCTTACATTTATCAGTTTAGATTTTCAGGCCAGCAGAACCATTAGATCATCTAGTCTGAAATCTTGTATAACCCAGGGCAGAGAATTTCACCCCGTTACCCCTACATTGAACCAAATAACTCATGTTTAACTAAAGCATCTTCCAGAAAGGCCTCCAGTCTGGACTGGAAGCCACCCAAAGATGGAGAATCCACCACTTCCTGTGGCATTTTGTTGAATGGTTAATCACCCACACTGTTAAAAATCAGCAAAGAATCCTGTGGCACCTTATAAACTAACAGACATTTTGGAGCATGAGCTTTCATGGGTGAATACCCACTTCGTCAGATGCATGTAGTGGAAATTTCCAGGGGCAGGTATATATATGCAAGCAGGCTAGAGATAATAAAGTTAATTCAATCAGGGAGGATGATGCCCTGTTCTAGCAGTTGAGGTGTGAAAACCAAGGGAGGAGAAACTGGTTCTGTAATTGGCAAGCCATTCACAGTCTTTGTTTAATCCTGAGCTGGTGGTGTCAAATTTGCAGATGAACTGAAGCTCAGCAGTTTCTCTTTGAAGTCTGGTCCTGAAGTTTTTTTGCTGCAGGATGGTCACCTTAAGGTCTGCTATAGTGTGGCCAGGGAGGTTGAAGTGTTCTCCTACAGGTTTTTGTATATTGCTATTCCTAATATCTGATTTGTGTCCATTTATCCTTTTCCGTAGCGACTGTCCAGTTTGGCCGATGTACATAGCAGAGGGGCATTGCTGGCATATGATGGCTTATATTACATTGGAGGATGTGCAGGTGAATGAACCAGTGATGGTGTGGCTGATCTGGTTAGGTCCTGTGATGGTGTCGCTGGTGTAGATATGTGGGCAGAGTTGGCATTGAGGTTTGTTGCATGGATTGGTTCCTGAGCTAGAGTTATTATGGTGCGGTGTGCAGTTACTGGTGAGGATATGTTTCAGGTTGGCAGGTTGTCTGTGGGCAAGGACTGGCCTGCCACCCAAGGCCTGTGAAAGTGTGGGATCATTGTCCAGGATGGGTTGTAGATCCGTGATGATGCGTTGGAGGGGTTTTAGCTGGGGACTGTATGTGATGGCCAGTGGAGTCCTGTTGGTTTCTTTCTTGGGTTTGTCTTGCAGTAGGAGGCTTCTGGGTACACGTCTGGCTCTGTTGATCTGTTTCCTTATTTCCTCGTGCAGGTATTGTAGTTTTGAGAATGCTTGGTGGAGATTTTGTAGGTGTTGGTCTCTGTCTGAGGGGTTAGAGCAGATGCGGTTGTACCTCAGTGCTTGGCTGTAGACAATGGATCGTGTGGTGTGCCTGGGATGGAAGCTGGAGGCATTAAGGTAGGCATAGCGGTCGGTAGGTTTTTGGTATAGGGTGGTGTTAATGTGACCATCACTTATTTGCACCGTGGTGTCTAGGAAGTGGACCTCCCGTGTAGATTGGTCCAGGCTGAGGTTGATGGTGGGGTGGAAGCTGTTGAAATCATGGTGGAATTTTTTCAGAGTCTCCTTCCCATGGGTCCAGATGATGAAGATGTCATCAATATAGCGTAGGTAGAGAAGGGGCATGAGTGGACGAGAGCTGAGGAAGCGTTGCTCCAGGTCGGCCATAAAAATATTGGCATATTGGGGGGCCATGCAGGTGCCCATAGTGGTGCCACTGATCTGGAGATATATATTGTCATCAAATTTGAAATAGTTGTGTGTGAGGATACAGGCACAGAGCTCAGCAGCCAGTTGTACTGTGGCATCATCATGGATAGTGATCCTGACAGCTTGTATTCCATCTGTGTGTGGGATGTTCATGTAGAGAGCCTCTACATCCATGGTGGCTAGGATGGTGTTTTCTGGAAGGTCACCAATGCATTGTAGTTTCCTCAGGAAATCAGTGGTGTCACGGAGATAGCTGGGAGTGCTGGTGGCATAGGGTCTGAGTAGAGAGTCCACATATCCAGACAGTCCTTCAGTGAGAGTGCCAATGCCCGAGATGATGGGGCATCCAGGATTTCCGGGTTTGTGGATCTTGGGTAGTAGATAGAATAACTCTGGTTGGGGCTCTATGGGTATGTTGATTTGTTCCGGTGTTAGTGTAGGGAGTGTCCTGAGTAGATGGTGCAGTTTCTTAGTGTATTCCTCAGTGGGATCTGAGGGAAGTGGCCTGTAGAATTTGGTATTGGAGAGTTGTCTGGCGGCCTCCTTTTGGTAGTCAGACCTGTTTATGATGACAACAGCACCTACTTTATCAGCCTCTTTGATGATAATGTCAGGGTGGTTTCTGAGGCTGTGGATGGCATTGCGTTCTGCACGACTTAGGTTATGAGGCAAGCGATGTTGTTTTTCCACAATTTCTGCCTGTGCACATCGGCGGAAGCATTCAACGTATAGGTCCAGACTGTCATTTCGACCCTCAGGAGGAGTCCATGTGGAGTTCTTCTTCTTGTGCTGTTGGTGGGAGGGTACCTGTGTATCAGTGCGCTGTTCAGTGTTGTCCTGAAAGTATTCTTTGAGTCAGACGGCGGAAGTAGGCTTCCAGATCGCCGCAGAACTGTATCATGTTGGTGGAGGTGGCTGGGCAGAAAGAGAGTCCCCGAGATAGCACAGACTTTTCTTCTGGGCTGAGCGTGTAGTTGGATAGATTGACAATATTGCTGGGTGGGTTGGAGGTACCACGGTTGTGGCCCCATGAGGCAGGTAGGAGTTTAGACAGCTTACAGTCCTTTTTCAGTTGTAGAGAGATGAAGTGAGTAATGTAGATCTCCTGTCTCATTTTAGTGAAGTCCGTTTGTATGGAAGTTTGGTTATTAATGAGAGTCTCCAGGTTGGAGAGCTCTTTTTTGATGTTTTCCTGTTTGCTGTATAGGATGCTGATCAGGTGGTTCCTCGGTTTCTTTGACAGAATATAGCATAATCTCTCACTGTGGTCTATGTAGTATGTAGATAGCAGTGGATTTTTTACCTTTAGTCCATTTGGTATGATGCCCACCCATTTGCATTTGGAAAGGAAGATGATATCTGTCTGTATTTGTGCAAGTTTCTTCATCCACCAAGCATTCTCAAAACTACAATACCCGCACGAGGAAATAAGGAAACAGATCAACAGAGCCAGACGTGTACCCAGAAGCCTCCTACTGCAAGACAAACCCAAGAAAGAAACCAACAGGACTCCACTGGCCATCACATACAGTCCCCAACTAAAACCCCTCCAATGCATCATCAGGGATCTACAACCCATCCTGGACAATGATCCCACACTTTCACAGGCCTTGAGTGGCAGGCCAGTCCTTGCCCACAGACAACATGCCAACCTGAAACATATTCTCACCAGTAACTGCACACAGCACCATAGTAGCTCTAGCTCAGGAACCAATCCATGCAACAAACCTCGATGCCGACTCTGCCCACATATCTACACCAGCGACACCATCACAGGACCTAACCAGATCAGCCACACCATCACCGCTTCATTCACCTGCACGTCCACCAATGTAATATATGCCATCATATGCCAGCAATGCCCCTCTGCTATGTACATCGGCCAAACTGGACAGTCTCTACGGAAAAGGATAAACGGACACAAATCAGATATTAGGAATGGCAATATACAAAAACCTGTAGGAGAACACTTCAGTCTCCCTGGCCACACTATAGCAGACCTTAAGGTGGCCATCCTGCAGCAAAAAAACTTCAGGACCAGACTTCAAAGAGAAACTGCTGAGCTTCAGTTCGTCTGCAAATTTGACACCATCAGCTCAGGATTAAACAAAGACTGTAAATGGCTTGCCACTACAAAACCAGTTTCTCCTCCCTTGGTTTTCACACCTCAACTGCTAGAACAGGGCCTCATCCTCCCTGATTGAACTAACCTTATTATCTCTAGCCTGCTTTCATATATATACCTGCCCCTGGAAATTTCCACTACATGCATCTGACGAAGTGGGTATTCACTCATGAAAGCTCATGCTCCAAAATGTCTGTTAGTCTATAAGGTGCCACAGGATTTTTTGCTGCTTTTACAGATCCAGACTAACACGTCTGATACTGATACTCTGATACTTGTTAAAAATCAGTGCCTTATATCTAACTGGAGTGTTTTAACTTCCAGCTATTGGTTCTTGTTCTGCCTCTCTCTACTGGGTTAAAAGCCCTTTAGTATCTGGTATTTCCTCCCTGGTACTAACACACCGTAAACAAGTCACTTCTCCCATCCTTTTTGATATACCAGACACATTGAGCTCTTTCAATGTCTCACTATAAGGTGCCTTCTCCAGACCTTGAATTATTTATTGTGTCTTTTCATTGCACCCTCTCCAATTTCTCATCATCCTTTTAAAAATATATGGACATCAGATGTCAGTGACCAAATCATGGGCATTCTTTCCTAATGGTTGGAACAACAGTCTGGCCTATCAGTTAGACCTGAATCCAGTCCAGGCAAGCTCCTGCAGCGAAGCCAAAGGTCAGAGTAGGGAATCAGAAGCCAAAGCTTAAGCCAAAGGAGCCATAGTTGGGGGTTGGAGCAAGGAGTCAGAAGCCAGGACAGGGCTTGGTGCTGGGGCAGGAACAAGTACAGGCTGAGTCTCTTTAAGAACTAATCTTTCTTGCAGATGGTATCTTATTCACAGAATGGAGTTGAATAGCAGGATACCATTATCCCCCGCAAAAGGGAAGGCAGAGGGTCAGTGAATAAGTACTAATCACTTGGATCTCCTGTGTTTCTCTTGGTAGATTCATCAATCCAGGAGCCGAAATCAGAAACTCAGCAAGTTCCTGAAACAGCAGACCCAGAACTTTTTCAAGGTATTTGCTCTTAATATATATGTATCTCAGATAGAGCTGAGCAAATGATTGATTTTTTTATTATCATTAGCTGAAGCAAAAAATCTGGAAAAAAAATAATTTACAAACTGAAACCATATTTTTGTTTTTTTTCCCACCTAAAAGGAAAAAAACATAATAAAATTAATTATGAGGTGAACAAAATATTTTATTTGACCTAAAAAAGTTTGAGGGTTTTTTTAAGTTTTACATTTTATTTTGGGTCATTTTCAGGTGTTCGTCACATATACACCTGCTCTTTTTTAGTCTAGTGAAGTTTCTAAATGAAACACCATTTCAAAATGAAAAATTAAAAGATTTAGTTTCAAAATGGCTAAAATGGACATTTAACTTTTAAAAAACAAACAAACCACCTTTTTTTAGGGGGATGGGTCAAAACTATTCACTGAATTCAACCTCCGAGGGAAGAATCCAACTTTATGCTACATGAAAGAAATATAAATTTCTGACAGTATTTGTGAATAATGATTGATTATTAGTCAAGGCTGTAGGAGACTCAGCAATTGCTGGCTGTGGCTCAGCCACCACTAGAAGGGGCCAGAGCTCCATAAAGAGTGTGTGTGGTTTATAACAACTAGCCTGATACTTAGTTGTACAATGATGTAACCAGCACTCACTCTACCTGCCTATGGAAGATACAAAGAGACCTTGGGAACATATTACAAAAGAATGTATGGTTCTGAGAGTTTGGAACAGTTGAGAAAAGTTTTTTTCTGGCCTGCCTATAGAGTGTAAAGACTCTGATCACTAGCGGGAGAAGAGATAGGGTAAAGTGTGGTATCCAGCCAATATTAGGGTAGGGGGCAGATTCTTTATTTTATGTATTCTTAAGTGAGGTGTTGTGTGCTACAGCCCTAGTGTAGAAAGGCGGTGGGGCTGGGCTCCAGGGTTCAACTTAAACCTCTGAAAAATACCAAGTGAGGGTATAAGCCAGCCCCACAACACACCCTTAACTTTACGTTCCAGAGCTGGCAGTAGTCATTGGAAATAGTTGTCAAAGTAGTGCCATTATTAGTAGACATGAAGAATGACTAAGAACGTATGTACACCACTCTCTAAAATAGGACTCTGTATTATAAGTGTTTCCTGATGCTCAGCAACCCCTTTGATCACTGTGACATTGAGGAGAGTTGCAGCTACTTGCTTTTCTTTGATCACACTAAGTCCTATTACTGAATATGTGGCATGATTACATTACTATAATGCTGCTGCTTACTGGAGACTTTCATCTTCCCTTTGTTTAACTAATGCTATTCTCCTTAACAATGCATTTTAATCTCAACCTGCATGTGGACTTTAGAGTACTTTGAAATGTTAGCTCTTAAACAAGAAGCTTTGCTCCCACAGCAAAAATTCCAGAAGAAACCCATACAGAATGCAATTAATAGGCACAAGAACCATTCTCCGAAACCTGCCGAGGGCTGGACTAGATCTCACAGCCCAGGGCTACCACTTAGCTACAAAACTATAGCATGTCATCTTGATCCACCCATTTACTCTGACAACAGGTTACCTGCAAACTCTCTGCCTTGCAACAGAGCCTCAGTCCTACTGTCCATGTACAAATGACTTTGTCTCATCAATTTTGCTCAAGCATCATCGGAGAGCCAACAGTTTGCCCTGATTAAATTTATCAATATTGCTTTCCCAGAGAGGCAGGGGGCACGGGACAATACCTGAGATCAGTCCCACCTGGGTGAGATCAGAGCCATTGTTTGAGCACCAGGTGTGTCCAAAAATATTGTAAGAACTTTAACATGTCGATGTAGCATGATTTTTAGGAGTTCTCTATCTAAAGAACCACTTGCCCAAATGACCTCAAATTTGGATCACTGAACCTACATGGTGACAAGTTTCAGAGTGGTAGCCGTGTTAGTCTGTTTCAGCAAAAACAACAAGGAGTCCTGTGGCACCTTAAAGACTAACAAATTTATTTGGGCATAAGGTTTTGTGGGTTGGAACCAATTTCTTCAGAGGCATCTGAAGAAGTGGGTTGCAACCCATGAAAGCTTATGCCCAAATAAATTTGTCAGTCTGTAAGGTACCACAGGACTCCTCGTTGTTGGTTTGGGGTTGTTTTTTTTTTTTTGTTTGTTTGTCTACATGGAATCCTCATGAGGTACAGAAATTTTCAAAACAATCTGATTCAGAATGTGGATTTCACACACTAAGGTCTGGTCCTACACTATAGACCTATATTAGTAAAACTACGTCACTTAGAGGCGAGAAAAATGCGCACCCCTGAGCAATGGAGTTACACCAACCTAACCCCCCAGGTAGATAGCACTATGTTAGTGAGAGAGCTTCTCCCATCGACATAGCTACTACTTTTTGGAGAGGTGGATTAACTATGCCAACTGGAGAATTCTCTCCCATCAGCATAAAGTGTCTCTACTAAAGCGCTACAGCAGCACAGCTCTGTTGGTGTAGCTGTACTGATGCAGCATTTTAAGTGTAGACCTGCCCTAAGGAAAACTAGCTCTTAAACAGTAAGATAGGATCTCTGTAATTAAAGTTGAGACTACCTCCCTCCTAGAGTTCTTCAGCCTTGACATCAGTGCTAAGTATGACCAACATTATGTAGATACTGTGTTTAAGATGACTTCATCTAAAAAGTTTATGTTCATCTTTTTCCTGCAGAGAGAAGAAAAGCCACACAACAAGTCCTAGAAAAGCTAAACCTGGTGCAGCACAGAAGAAAGAAGCTCAGGCTGACAGATATCCAAAAGATCAGCTCAGAGAGTCTAGAGAACCAAACTCCTCAGATGTTAGAAGATTTACCTTGGCAGTTCATGAGAAAGGTCATGTCTTTGAATGTGGGGGCCAGAAATACAAGTCTTGTACATAGGGCATACGGTAGTCAAGGAATTGGGGGGGATGAGGAAGGAGCAAAGGAAAAAGAGGGAGATATTGATTGCAATAGTGTTTGTGTGACTAAGGCAAAAACTAGTGAGTCTCTGCACTCCCTTGATGTTCTCTGCGCCGTTCTGCTTTGCTCAGACAGTTTCCTGCAGCAGGAGATCCTGTTCAGAATGTCCATGTGCCAGTTTGCCCTCCCTCTGCTGCTACCTGCCCTTGACACCCCCAAGTGCACCCTAATGCTCTGGGCCATGAGGGACATTGTGAGGAAGTGGAGGCCTCACCCCCTGGCAGAGAGCAGAGGGTTCAGGGAGGAGAGCCTGGTGCTCACCAAAATGCCAACCATTTCCTTTGTGCGACTAGGGAGCTGCGGCTTCTCCAAGTCCCAACTTCTCAATGAGGTTCTCAGCCCCTCCCAGCAGCACCACGATTTCTTCATCCATCGTGACATGGAGTCTGGGAATGTCCCTCGGGAAATCGCAGATGGGTTGGTCGAAATTTCCTGGTATTTCCCTGCGGGGAAGGAGAGTTCAGATCTTTTTGCAGAGCCCGTTGCGGTTACAAACCTGCGTGGAGACATTAAGTCCCACTGGCTACAGTTCAGCTTTTTAACACAGGTCTCCTCAGCAGTGTTCATAGTTACTGAGAGCATCAGTGAGAGAGAATATAAACTATTATCATCTCTGGAGGGTTCAGATACGAAATACTGCTTCATCCTCAACGCCCAGGCTGAGAAACACAGTGAAGTCCATGAACAACTTGTAAGGTTAGCACCTGTGCTGAAATTGTGTAAACCCTGTGTGCTGGTTAAATCCACCCTCTTGAATAAGACAGAATTTGTGGAAAAGGTACAGACTACCATAGGAACAATAATGAATTCTACAACCAAGATGGACAATATGGAAAGCATTGCTGTTCATGCACGTAAACGAGGAATCCAAGTAGATGAGGACTGCGAAGAATGTCAGGGGGCAAAGAAACGTGTTAAAATTATCACCGAAGAAATAAGTAATGTGGTAAAGTACAAGAAGGAAATTATGAGACCCCTGCGCCATCCAAGGAAGATGCCAAGAGTAGAACAGTGCAGAATAGGACAGCAAGGAGATACCCCCGCTGGGGGAGAGAATAGGTTGAAATTATATACACAGCACAAGCAATATGACCTTGCTCATGGCATGGAGAAATTTATTCAAGGAATAGAAAAACTCCCACGAGAGGAAAATGTTTACTTCTTAAAGTGGATGACACTTTATCTGGATAACATTGCAAGGAAGAATAAGATTTCTCAAATGAAGGCCAACTCCTTAAGAGTGGAGCATTTCATGCGTGGATTCGGGCATGTTTATGAGACAGAAAGCACACAGGTGAAAGAAGGCAAAATGCTAAAAACCCAAAGAAAATACAGCTATCTCCCAGAAATAATTGCTGACCTGATGCTGGAAGGGTTTCCCATGGAGCTAATCGATGGAGATGCACCCAACGTTCAACTGCAGTGCGTAACAGATGTTCTGACTCAGCTCCATGCCAAACTGGGGGGAAGGTCCAGAATGCTGGTTCTAACGGTGCTGGGAGGACAGAGCACTGGGAAATCCACCCTCCTCAACACCATGTTTGGCCTGCAGTTTGCAGTGAGCAGTGACCAATGTACGCGAGGAGCCTTCATGTCACTCATTAAAGTGGCAGAGAACTTTCAGCAGGAGCTGGGCTGTGACTTCATCCTGGTGATAGACACAGAAGGCTTGAAAGCCCCTGAACTGACCAGACAGGAGGATTGTCATTTTAAAAACTATCAGCTGGCCACAGTTGTGACTGGACTGAGTGACATAATGGTCATTAATTTGGAGAATGCCACCAAAAAGAAGAGTGTTCTGCAAATTGTGGTCCACGCATTTCTCAGGCCCAACCACCAGTTTGTCCATCAGAACATCAGTGATGTGTCTGCACCTGATCAAAACATGAGAGACAGGAAACGCCTCTTGGAGCAGTCGTGTGAAATGACTAAAGCTTCAGTAGAAAAACAAAGCAGGGAAATGGTGTTTTCTGACATTATAGCGTATGAACTGGAGAAACACAATTGGTACATCCCTGGACTGTGGCATGGAGTCCCTCCCATGGCTCCAGTGAACACTGGATACAGTGAGAGTGTGTGTGAGCTAAAGAAATACCTGTTTGAATCCATAAAGAGCTCTTCATGTCACAGAAGCATCAGGAACATTCCCCAGTTTACTGAGTGTCTGAAGAGCCTGTGGAATGCTGTAACGCATGGACATTTAGACAAGACCTATAACCAACTTCATGTGGAGTATTTAGAGTCAGCATATAATTTCAATGAGGAAATGGACCCCTCAGTATCTGAAAAAGTAACTTTCATCCAGAGTCAGCCACCCAATGAATTAGATGTTGGTAAATTACTCTGTGAGAATCAGGACAAACTGTTTTGTGAGGAACAAAAGATATTGGATAATCCAAACAAATACTTTGAAAGCAGAGCAAAAACTCTTCATCTGATAGAAAAACACAGAGAAGAATTTATCAGGACAACAACTAGTCTGAAATGTGAACCTGAACATTATTCAATTAGCAAGTGCAAAGAAGTACCTCAGAGGCAAAGAACAGATTTTATCAAGTCCATATTTAGGAAAGTATTTGAAAAGATGTTCTTAACAAGCCACAGGGAGAAAAAAAGGTAAATTAAACAAGTGAGAATCTGAGGAAAAAAGGAAAAAAGCATCAAAGTTATTGCTTATACTTTTTGCTGAGAAAATGATGATCCATCTGGAAAAGGACCTGGAGAATCAATTGAGTACCACCAGTATCAAGATACCAAAATTGAAAAATTTGTTAAGTTATAAAACAAAGCCTTTCAAGATTAAAGTTAAGTATTTTGAATTAAGATATTTTAAACGTGTAAAAGAATTTTATACCAAACGGCATCAGCATAAAGCACAAGAACTTGTTAAATTCTTAATGTATAATTACAAGAAATACACCGCAGAAAAGATCAAATCCAGAGCAGACTATGATGACACTTACTGCACGGAATTCTTGCTTATGATCAATGAGTGGCTACAACAGGATGATGTTCAGGAACTTCACACCAATACTTACTTTGAAATTGTCTTGAAGATTCACAAATTGCGGGAAACTCTTTTTGAATTCCAGAAGACGTGTTAAGATTTTATCCAAGAAAATTACCCTTAGCAGCCTCTGGAGAAGCTGAGACCTCAACATTTCTCCCTGCTCAGAAACCTACATCAACAAGAGACCTGGGGGTGGTGGGAAGTGAACATCTTTCTTAGGTGGGCATAATCCACTGAATATGGTAAATGGAGCTTTTTCCTGTTCCTTATGCAGAAGAAGCTGTTGGAGGAGAAGAATGCTCAGAACTGTATGAAATATATTAATGATTATGAAAGGTTTGTCAAAACCTATATATGGACATGACTGATAGATGACTACAGATAGACATGGGGTTTGACAGTTTAGAGAAATAAATTCTCTCCACAATTCTCCAGAAAATCCAAGATGCTCTGAGACCCTCCAGAGGTGAAAAAGTGAACACAATCTTTCTATTTTTAATCAAATTTTGTAAAACGCTGCCAGTATATTTAATCATCCTCAAAGGCAGTTTAGCTCAAATAAGTTCTAGAATCACAGCACATATTTACACATTTTCTTCGTTTATTAAATATTTTCTTTCTTATCTGCAAGAACAACTGCTAGCTGAATTTGTAAGTTTAGAAATTGAAACTAAACTTTCCAAGCTGAAACTGAAGCCACAGGATGAAATCTTGAAGCAAATATTTGGCTGGGGGAAGCAGTGTCCACTATGCAAAGTCCCCTGTGAAGCCAGAGGTACTAATCATAAGGAGCATTTTGCATCAACACATTGGCCACAAGGGCTCAGGGTTGGAGGAGACAGGATATCACCACTAACAAGCTCTCTGATTCTTTATGTTCCAATTATATGGTTTCCAATGGCACGTTCCAGACTTCCACCCCAGGATGGAAACCTCCTCTCTATAAAAATGATTATTTCCCCAATCTCCCAGAGCCCTGGGGAGAAATAACCAAAGAGCAAGCATGGGAAAGCATAGAAGTATATAATGGATTTCAGTATAACCATTCTGCTGGGAAAGACTGTACTGAACCCAATTACAGTGGAACCCTGTTTGTCCAGTCTAATTGGGATAGGGCCAGATCAGATAATCAAAAATTCATATAATCAGGAGAATGGATAAAAAGCTCTCTCTCCCTTATTTTAAGATGGGGGGTGCTCAGGGCCTCGGCCTGTCAATCCCCCACATGGATGAGGTTTGGGCTGATAGCCCGAGCCTTGCCGCTTGGGACTGGCAGCCTGAGTCGCACCGTCAGCCCCAGGCGGCTGGTGATTCGGTTAATGCAGAGAGCTAAATAATGGAGGCTCGGATAAATGGGATTCTACTGTACTTTGGTGGAGCAACAAAGAAATTACAAAATTAAACACCGTGAATCACAATAATTTCCTTATTAATTTTCTGAAAATTAATACAGAAAAGACGTTTCATACACTGCTTCCCTATCCATTCACCGCGATGACACATTCCTCCAGGAAGTCCAGCAAATAGAGGAATATGAATGTGTCTCCATCCACTAGGACCTCAATAATGTCCCTCACCACTGCTTGAAGTCATGCAAACCCTTTTAGGCCTACACGCTTAACCTTCAATAATGTGACTTCAACATTCATGAAGCTTGGAAAACTGAATGGAGTTCACAAAAAGTCTCAAACAAACACTTCGCGAAAGACCCGATGCAGAAGATCCCTGTCTTCAATCTTCTGCAAAGTTCATGGGCAACCCTAAACTACATCCATGTGAACCATGGCAGATGCAGATACTTGATGAACAAATGGAAAATAAATAAACTCTCCAGTGTGCGACTGTGGTCATCCAGAACAGACTCCAATTCACAGTATGAAGAAGGCATCATAGCAATGTGCTCTGCTACTCCAGATGCAAGTATCTGGCTTAATCGTCTAAATGTAAGATTACAGTTGTTGATCTACATATGATGAAGAAGTTTTGTCAAATTACAATTTATTCTCCAAATAAATTGATTGAGATAATGAAGCCTGGTGTATGTGTGTCTTTCAAGAATAACCACCTTGGGGTTATCATTAGACTTCTCCTAACAGTACATACAAACTCCATCAGGTCCAAATGCCAATGGTCAGGCATATATGTGCATGGCCCAGTCTTCCCACTGCCTCTATCTATGTGGTTAATGCTCTGATGGAAACTGAACAGGGGCTGGTGTTGTCTCTGGGCTTTGCATGGGGCAGAAGAAAAGGTAAGTCTCCTTGTGCCATCCCTCCATCCTGCCCCACCTCAAATAGGGCCTTAGATCAGAAACTCCTTGGGACATGGACACTGCTTCTTAACCTGCTGCAAAGATCTAGGCACCTATGGTGCTATGGAGCTGCAGTTATGGCTCCTAAGTGTCAGGAACCAGGATGTGGGCAATCATGTCAAGTGGTCAGAGCACAATTCAGGCACCAGGAAACAGAATCAAGGAACAAAACATCAGTCAGAGGACAGATGCCAAAGCCATGTGTCAGAGTTGGAATCATAGTCAGAGAGCCAAGCCAAGGGCTGAAGCTGGAGTCAGAGAACAAGGGCAGGGGCCGGGAACAGGGGAGTGCTCAAGATAGAAACTAGGGATGAGGCTGGGAGTCAAGTAGCAGACAGCAGGCTCTGTAGCAGCAGCAAGCCAGGATCCACCTTGCCGCACAGACAACTTGTGTCTCTTTCTGGCTTGAATTCTGTACCTGGCCCAGTCAGGGGCTGGGGAGCTTCTCCAGTCAGGAGCTCGTGGTAGGTACCTTTAGTGGAGCATAAGACCTCCCAGTTCTCCGGTGCCTCATAGAACTGTCAGGTGGTATTGAGGATGCATGTACATAAACCGCTTCCTGATTTGTAATCTCTACCTTTCTCTCTCTCTCTCTCTCTCTCTCTCTCTCCACAATGGCTTAGGAAGTCGCTCGGGCCCTGTCTTAAAGGTCAGCATGGAGTAGGACAAGGGAGGCTTCCTCTGGGGCAACTGGGGCGGGGGGGGATCAGTTGATGAGATTCAAGCATAAGCATCTGACTGGAGGAGGATTATCAAGCCATCCCCTGGGGCTGGCTGAAGAAAAGGCATTCCGGGGGTAACACTGACCTGCTGATCAGCCACTGTGGAGTGGAGATGACCATGGATATGCTGAGAGACATCAACCACAGAGACCTGGCAGAGAGACTCAGAGGTAAGGAATAATCTAGGCAAAGACCAACCCTGTCCTTGCTGTGAAGGGGAGAAACTAGGTGGCTTCATATATCCATTCCATCTCAAGTAACCCTCTCCTCCCCATTGAGCACCTGCTTCCTGTGTCTGTGTTCATGAGCCAGGCTACAGGCACCACCTCAGCCCCTATCCAGACTCACTGACCAGGATCCTTCTAACTGCTTTCCGTTTACCGGTCACTGATGAGGACAGAGGCATTGCACAAATCAGGAAAGACGGTGCCTAGAGCCAGATTTTCCAAATGTTGGCAATAGATAATTTTACTCCAATTGCAGGTGCTGAGTACTTGAAAATGTGGCCCTGAGTTCTTTTGTCTGGAAACTATGATAAGATCCTTGGGTTGAAGATGATTAAAAAAATTCTAGATCTTCTATAGCACATCTCATCCATAGATCTCAAAGCACTTTAGAAAGGGAAGGTGGAGTTATCATCCCCTTTACAGAGATGGGGAAACTGAAGCATAGTGAAGGGAATATGCTCCTCCAAGGTCTTTCAGCAGGCCACTGGCAAAGCAGGGAATAGAACCCAGATCTCCCTAATCCCAATCCAGTGCTCTAACCATTAGGCAATGCTGCAACATATAGTTATATATTAATGATCATTTATTATAAACAATGCAGGCCTCTGTCACCATTCTTGTCAGATCATTTTAAAAACTCATCTTTCCTCTTTTTAAAGGGAGTTCTCTTTCACTGTCTGAAAAGTGGCAGGGAGACGGAAGGGGAAATGGTCATGAAGTAGTAATAACTGATGTCTCCTGTATATTTCTTGCTAGATTCTTTAAACCCAGAGCAGAAATCGGATGCTGAAACATCCCCAGAGACTGGAACAACACAACTTTCCCAAAGGTATTTCCTTCTAAGTCAGCATGCGTTTTTTGTAGCTGAAAGGGCTACTATCAAGAAAGAAACTCGACACTGCTTTTTTAACCTGACCTATTTTACCCTAGATAATCCCAGTGACTGGACGCTGGGAAGAAATTGAACTATCCTCCTTTGTGTCTATTAACTACAGTTATCCCTTTTCATCTGAGTGACTAGCCAAAAATTCAGGGTCTTTTGGTTTGTCCCAGACAGGGAACTTGGCAAGAGTCAACTGTTTCTTTGATGCAATTTGTTTATTTACAAAGCCTTGTTTTCCCTGAACGCAGGCAGAACCCAACAATAGGAGACAGTGTTTTCCCACATCTCCAAGTCTCTTGTAGCAAGTACACTTCTCAGAAGCTCTCTGTGGGCTTCTCTCAGAGCCACACAGCATGCTTGATGCTATGGCTGTTTGACTTTCTGTCTCTGGGCATCTCTCCCCTTGTGCGGAGTCTCACACACACACACATTGTGTCTACCCTGCAATCAGAAGTAGCGATTGATGCTCGTGTAGACATGTGGGTGGCAGTTATAAGAGGCCAGGGGAAGCTAACCTTCTCCAAATGGGGTGCACTGGCCTGCCGCCTTTGGAATGTCACTGCCAAAAGGGCACCTGTGCCGTAGACCCACCCATGGTCATCCTCTTCCCGCCCCTTCCCTGAGGCTCCCACCGCCCGCCACTTGCTCCTTTTCGTGAGGCATGAGCAGCAGGTCGCCTCAGGAAAGGGGGTGAAGAGGCACTAGTGGCAGGAGGCAGGGCCTTGAGAGAGGGGGCAAAGAGCAGGGGGCAGGACCATAGTCCTGGCACCCCTGCCCCCCTGCTTCTAGGGAGCTTCCAGTGCTCATGCCCAACCTCCCCAAATGCAGGAGTCACCCACTGCTACCCAAGCTAGTTTTAATCTATCTAGCTCATGTTCTAGAACAGTGAAGCCATGGCAGCATGGACTAGCCACCCACGTAACTATCCAGAATTCTAGGCGCCGTTGTACAGTTTGTGCGGCTGCCGCTTCCCTATCAGTACTTGGGCTAGCTAGGTCAGACCTAGCTTGGCTGTGCCATGCTGCAATCACCCACCCTGTGTGATTACAGTCTAGACAGACATACAGACCAAAACAGTTCCACTAGTCCAAGCCCCTGCATTTGAAACACCTTTTACACGTGGTCCAGCTTCTACTCATGTTCTTCCACCTGCCCGTGTTTTGAGTGATACGGCGGCTTCAACCACTTCTTTACATTGATCCTGAATGAAAAGAAGTGGTTAGGCCTGGCCCAGAACCAGGTTAACCCATAACAATACAATACCTCTTATGTGGCTCCACGCAGCTAGAACTTGCAGCCACCCTTCTGGCCTATGTCAGGTGCAAGGGGTTCTGTATGAACCTGTGTAGGGAAAGTGTGGGATGCAGACATGGGAAAAGATCATCTATCCTGCATCTGGAGGACAGGGCCTCTGAGCAACACCACAAGGGCACATGGAGTAGTGCAAGCCCATGGATGGGGATAGACTCATGTGACCCTCTCATTAAGAAACTAGGGAAGTACAACCTAGATGGAGCTACTATAAGGTGGGTTCTTTTCAATGTCTTCATTAATGATTTAGATCATGGCATAGAGAGTTCACTTATAAGTTTGCAGATGATACCAAGCTGGAAGGGGTTGCACATGCTTTGGAGGATAGGAGAAACTTCAAAACAATCTGGACAAACTGGAGAAATGGTTAGAAGTAAATAGGATGAAATTCAATAAGGACAAATGCAAAGTGCTCCACTTAGGAAGGAACAATCAGTTGCACACATACAGAATGGGAAATGGCTGCCTAAGAAGGAGTACTGCAGAAAGGGATGTGGGGACATAGTGGACCACAAGCTAAATATGTGTAACACTGTTGCAAAAAAAGCAAACTTCCTTCTGAGCTGTATTAGCAGGAGTGTTGTAAGCAAGACATGAGAAATAATTCTTCCACTCTATTCCATGCTGATTAGGCCTCAACTGGAGTATTGTGTCCAGTTCTGGGTGCCACATTTCAGGAAAAATGTGGACAAATTGGAGAGAGTCCAGAGAAGAGCAACGAGGATGATTAGGGGTCTGGAAAACATGATCTATGGGGCTAGATTGAAAGAACTGGATTTGTTTAGTCTGGAAAAGAGAAGACAGAGAAGGAACATGATAATAGTTTTCAAGAACCTAAAAGGTTGTTACAAGGAAGAAGGAGAAAAACCTCTGATGATAGGACAAGAAACAATGGGCTTAAATTGCATCAAGGAAGGTTTAAGTTGGACATTAGGAAAAACTTCCTAACTGTCAGGGTGGTTAGGTACTGGAATAAATTGCCTACGGAGGTTGTGTAATTTTTCAAAGCAGGTGTCAAGGCTGATTCCTTACTCTGGCACTTGAGTGAAGAAGGTGGGGGCCCACAAGGACTCCAAAATCAATACTGGCTACTGCAGGCTGGTAATGCTGCCACCACCGAAGTGCAGAACCCCTTTGAGAGCCCAGGAAGGCGCATTTGGAAAATTCCTCCCCTGTGTGGTACCCTAAAACCCTTTCACACCCCCTGAGGGGAAGAGCTGAGAAAGGAAAAGAAAAATAAAGAAATCAACTGTTGCCACCAGCTAACTAAAAAAACATGCACAAACCTCTTAAGACATAGAAATCCAATCAGGTTCTTAAAAAAGGTACATTTTATTTTTTAAAAAGGAAATACATTGGGAATTCAGTCTATTGCTAGGTTTTAAAAAAGATCAACTGCAGAATTAAGCACCAAGAATAGCTTTCTTGGGGTCCAGCTTAAAGGTTACAAGCAAAGAAAACAAAAGCACCTGGGGTTAGCATAGAGGAATCCACAAACCAAAATAAAAAAGGATCCCAATCTTGTCTGTCTAACATTTCCTGTGCTACTTACATATCTGGGATTCCAAATGAGTAGTTTCTAGGTATTATACTGATGGTTTTCCATACCTGGCCCAAAGCTTTTTACAGCATAGTTGCTGCCCTGTGTGCTTCTGTCCGACAGAACAAAAGACCCACACACCCAGCAGTTTTTCCCAATTTGAAAGTGTACAGCTTTCCTATTGGTTCCTCTGGTCAGTTGCCAACTCAATTTAAACTTCTCTTAACCCTTTACAGGTGAGGCAATTAGGGTACAGCTGCTAAGGAGGATTCTATAGCTACTAACTGGCTGGGTGTCCATAAAAGGGAGCTACCCCCCGTCATTTATCACAGCAGGTTAGACAAACACCTGTCAGGGATGTTATAGATGGTGCTGCTCCTGCCACGAGTGCAGGGGCCTGGACTTGATGACCTCTCAAGGTCCCTTCCAGTTCTATGACTCTTCTGTGCACTATCCATGGAGAACAACATGGGCTCCAGTGTGCAAGTCCTTATGGACATTTTCCTCCAGGATGCTGCTGAAGCTTCAGGAGTGGGGGATGGAATGAGGGATTTGATCCTGAACCCTTAAGTGTTTATAGTAGTTCCACACTTTGTGGCTTTTGGGTGTCTTGAACTGTTTCCTTCTAGTTTCCTGACATTCACATTTCTCTTTATTATAGAAGCATGAGCAATTGGTCTCAATACTAGGGGGAGCCAGGTGAAATTCTCTACCTTGGATTATACAGGAGGTCAGGTTAGATGATCGAATGGTCCCTTTGGGCCTTAAAATCTAGAATGTATAACAACTGAGTTGCTCAGACACTACAGTGACTAGCAATGTGGGGGCACACAAGTATTGAGATAGAGGCAATATAGAAAGATGTTGATTTACCATTAGATCATCTAGTCTGACCTCCCACATAGCACAGGCCATAATATTTCACACAGTTGCCCTTGTACTGAGCCTAATAACTTGTGTTTGCCTAAACTGTCTTCCAGGAAAGCCTCCTGTCTGGAGCTGAAGACTTCTAGAGATAAAGAATCCACCACTTCCCCAGTGAGTTTGTTCCAATGGATAATCACCTGCACTGTGAAAAATTGGTGCCTTATTTATAATTGAAATTTGTCTGGCTCTTAACTTCCAGCTCTTGGTTCTCGTTCTGCCTTTCCCCTCCACATTAGAGTCTCTTTTGGCACTTGGTATTTTCTCTCCACCAAGGTACTTTTCCAGAAGATTGAGAGGTGACTTGATCACAGGGTATAACCTAAATTGATTAAGCTTTTAAAGTCTCTCACCGTTGGGCATTTTCTCCATCCTTCCAAGCATTTTTGTAGCTCTTCTCTATACCCTCAATTTTTCTAACAAGTTTTTAAAAATGTGGACACCAGAATCAGATGCAGTATTTCAGCACTGGTCTTACTAATCCCATGAGGAAGAAGGACCTCTCAATTTATAATTAGCACCTTAAATGCATGTGGATTTATAGATTCTAAGCACTGTGATCATCGAGGCAGACCTGCTGTATAACAGGCTAGAACTTCCCTGAATTAATTGGTTTGAATCAGATCTTGATTTAAAAATTGCTAGTGATGGAGAATAATATGGAGCTTTACACATAAGAGAGTCCCTTCAAGATCACAACTAGCCAGAGTCTGATCTAGTTTATTACAGGGTGTCACATTTTGGGGTGCAATCCAGACCAGTAAGGGGTTGTATCACCACCTGCCCTGTAACCCTGGGTGACTTAAATGCTCTGTTGCTATAGCTCACAGTCTGGAAACCAACAGCCAGCAGACAAACATGCAAGTTCCTGAGCTGTCTATGTGCTGTGCAGCCCTGATTCAGCGCTCTGACCCCAGCTGCCTGCCAACAACACAACAGTTCCACTCTGGTCTCCACCAGCCCTGGTTGCTACTTGCAGAGTGATCCCAATGCACTCCCAGTCCTGAATTTTCCCCAAACTGTCGTCTTGTAGTGTCCAGCCCTTTCCCAGAACACTCAGCATCAAAGAGCAATGAACCTTGTTTGTTAAAGAGACAAAAGCACAGCTTCTGGTTTTTAACTGGAGTGAACAATCACATCAAGTCAAATAGCATTGGGCCGGTTAGATTAAAAGTAAAACAAAATGATTAAAATCAATCAAAAAATAGGTTTTAAGTGCATTCAAGTACAAGGAATATAGACCAATGGTTACTAGTACATAAAAGTAAAAACACTTTCTAGTGGCTAAGACTTAACTCAATCTATAGCCTTAGTTCAAGGTAGATTTCTTACCTATCTTCTTTCCAGCCATATGCTAACTTTCTCTTGGTCAGGACCATCCACAGACGTACAAGGTGCTGGTTTCCCTTGTCTTTCCAGGTGAAAGATCCTTGCCTAAGCATATTTCTCATCTATATTCAGTTCCAGATACTTCAGTTCCCATGACTGAAGGACCCATCTTCCTCAGCATGCAAGAGCTCTGGCCCCGTGTGTCCAGTAATGGATGCCAAGAAGGCTTCTTCTCTCTCCTTATAACTCCCCAACCTCACTGTTTTGTCCCCAGACTCAAGGTGAACACAAGATGTTTTTCCCTACCTGTGGACTTCCCATCCCCCTGCTGATTTGTGTGTAAGTGGGGCTTCCATTGTTTTTGGTCACACCATGCTTAATTTCACTGGAGACAGGTAAAGAGCTGCCTTCCTTCCTGTCTGGGAGAAAACCTGTTTCTGCCTTTGGTAACAGACTTTAAGGAATATCATTAAGTATCCATAAATCCTCATACAGTATTAATGACAACATTGTGTTGTACATTAAATGTTGGGGGTAACAAAATTTGTTAGTAACATAATTAGTTATCAGAACTTTTTCCAATCATGTGAACACTTCTTTCAGTTTAAAAGGCTTGACCCAAAGACCATGAATGTCACTGGTAGTCTCTGACAGCAAAGAGCCTTGACCAAAGGCTAGAGTGCAGTTCACCTTTGCATCAGTAAGACACCATCAACATGGAGTCTCACCATGCCCTTTTTATAGTCACTTTTCAGAGCAGTTGTGCACTTTAGCCAACACATAGGTGATTATTGTGAGTGTCAGGCCTAACAAGAGTTGCTGACAGAGTAGCAAACCATAAAAGGACCTCTGTGTTACACATGGTAAATCTGAAGCGATTCCACTGAAGTTGATGGAGTCATAGAATATCAGGGTGGGAAGGGACCTCAGGAGGTATCTAGTCCAACCACCTGCTCAAAGCAGGACCAATTCCCAACTAAATCATCCCAGCCAGGGCTTTGTCAGGCCTGACCTTAAAAACCTCTAAGGAAGGAGATTCCACCACCTCCCTAGGTAACCCATTCCAGTGCTTCACCACCCTCCTAGTGAAATAGTGTTTCCTAATATCCGACCTAGACCTCCCTGGAGTTACTCATCTGAGTTACACATGTGTCTATCTGGATTCAGTCCACCTACTCAATGGAACCAAGGTTGGGGATTCTTCAGTCACCCCGGTGTACATCCAGAGAGTTACCATTGACATTAATGGGATCAAGGCCAGATTCTGATCTGTTATCCCAGTGTAAATCTGGAGTGGCCCAGTGAAGACAATGGTATTAAGGCTCATAGTGAATGCCACTGGGAAGGGATGATAAGCAGGGAGATGCCTGACTGTAGGTTTTCCATTAGAAATATCTATGATTCTCTGAAAATGGCCCCAGCCACAAAATAAATTAGTGGGGAGGGGAGAAGGAGAGGACAGGGTTTACAGTCTACATCTGAGATGACATTCAGCCTGAATCTCTGCTCCTGTTTTACTGTCTTTCTGCAGAGAAAAATGCATTTCCTCATGTTCCTTCCAAGCTAACCCTAGAGTAACACAGAAGTTCAGAGATCTCCAGGAAATCATACGTGAGATCCTAGTGACTGGGAATCCGCAGACCTTAGTGGATTTACTGTGGCTTTTCCTGAGGAAGGTCATGGCTCTGAATGGGATGGCCAGAAACACAAGTCATGTGCATGGAACACCTTGATCCTGAGAACAAGACATTGGATGGAATTTCTCTGCACCCCCTCGATGTTCTCTGCGCCATTCTGCTTTGCTCAGACAGTTTCCTACAGCAGGAGATCCTGTCCAAAATGTCCATGTGCCAGTTTGCCCTCCCTCTGCTGCTACCTGCCCTCGACACCCCCAAGTGCACCCTAATGCTGTGGGCCGTGAGGGACATTGTGAGGAAATGGAGGCCGCACTCCCTGGCAGAGAGCAGGGAGTTCAGAGAGGAGAGCCTGGTGCTCACAGCAATGCCAACCATTTCCTTTGCGCGGCTGGGGAGCTGCAGCTTCTCCAAGTCCAAACTCCTCAATGAGGTTCTCAGCCCCTCCCAGCAGCACCACGATTTCTTCATCCATCGTAATATGGAGTCTGTGAACATCCCTCAGGAAATCACAGATGGGCTGGTTGAGATTGTCGGGTATTTCCCTGGTGGGAGCAAGAATTCAGATCTTTTTGCAGAGCCCGTTGTGGTTGCAAACCTGCGTGGAGACATTGAGTCTCACTAGCTGCACTTTAGTGTTTTTAAGAGAGGTCTCCTCAGCAGTGTTCATAGTTGCTGAGAGCACTGATGAGAGAGAATACACTATTCTCATCCCTGCAGGGAGGGATCAGACACTAAATACTATTTCATCTTTAATGGTCACATGGAGAAGTGTAGTGAAAATTTCTGCAATTCCTTTAAAAATTCACTCTGGTGCTCACACTGAGCAAATTCAATTTGACAGTGAAGGAGAGCACCATAAATTACATAGACTTGGTAGACAAGCTGAAACCACCGTGGGAAGTTTAGTGAATTCATCTTCCAAGAGAATGAATATAAAAGCCATGGCTGTAATAACACATAGCATAGGAATCCAGGTGAATGGGACTGGGAGATGTCAGGGCACCTGAAAACATGCTAGAGCAGGGGTACTTAATAGGTGGACTGTGGGTCAAATCCAGACTGCCAGACACTTTTGAATGGACCCCAAAATCTTTTTATTAATTATCATTGTTATTATTTTCTCTGACGTCTGGATCCTGAGTATACCTTGATCAAGAAATTTGGACCTTGACCAAAAAAAATTGACTAAGCCTGCGCTAGGGAAAAAAAAATCACTGTGGAGACACTGAGACTCCAGGGAGCGCTGTGGAATAATGTTGCTACAGCTGGGAAGGGGAGAGTGGTCAGAAACTGAAAAGCCAGATAGAGGCTTTCTACAATCATTCTGTAGTTCATTTGAGTGAGAAATGAGCAAAGCTCCACACCCAGCTGTGTAAATGTGACTTTATAGATGACAAGTAAGTGTGTTACTGAAATAGGAAGGCTCAAACTCCAAGATGAACCTTTTGAAATCCTTGGCAAAGATGGAAAAAACACTGTGCTAGATGAAGGAAAGATCTACCTATGCTGAGACTGCTAAACATCATCTGAAAAAGAGCCCCTTGGAGATACATACAGAATGGAATAAATATGACTCAGCTGGGGGAATGGTTAAATTCAACACTGGAATAAGACAATTCTCTCAGGTGGAAATACACTACTTCTTGAAATGGATGAAATTTAGCCTAGATTATATTGTGGGGAGCGGGGAGAATTTTCTAGACTGTGGGTTGGAAGGGGGCAGGGAGGAAAGCAAAAAAAGGTACGTGTCCAAGACATGATAGAAACTGCAACAAGAACAACATTTGTCAAAACTAGATAAACTAATATCTGCTGGTTTCTTAGAGGTGGAGCATTTCATGCATGAAATGGAGTGTTACGAGGTTTCTTACCATCAGTGGAGTGAAGTTCTGGGACAGTCTTCCAAAGCAAGTTGTGAGGACAAAAAAGCTAACTTGTTTCAAGACTGAGCTTGATAAGTTTCTGGAGGTGATGATATGATGAGATTGCCCACAATGGCATATGGCTCATCCACAGCCACTAGTAGAAAATACATCCAACAGCCTGCGATGGGACACTAGATGGGGAGGGCTCTGAGTTACTACAGAGAATTCTTTCCTAGGGGTCTGACTGATGCATCTTACCCACATGCTCAGGGTCTAACTGATCGCCATGTTTGGGGTCAGGAAGAAATTTTCCCCCAGGTCAGATTGGCAGAGACCCTGGGGGTTTTTGCCTTCCTCTGCAGCATGGGGCACGGGTCGCTTGCTGGTTTGAACTAGTGTAAATGGTGTATTCTCTGTAACTTGAAGTCTTTAAACCATAGATTTCAGGACTTCTGTAACTCAGCCAGAGGTTCTGAGTCTATTACAGGAGTGGGTAGGTGAGGTTCTGTGGCCTGTGATGTGCAGGAGGTCAGACTAGATGATCATGATGGTCCCCTCTGGCCTTAAAATCTGAGGCTGAAAGCTCAATGGTTAAAGGATAATTTACTTTGACTTCTTAATATTTTAGCTCCATCTCCCAGGATAGCAGCTCAGGTGATGATGGAAGGGTTTCCTATGAAGCTGATAGGTAGTGATTGTTATGCTGGCAAACCAACTAACCTGTGTATGACCCATAACAATGCAACAAAAGGCAATAGAATTGTAATCAGGACAAAAATCACTTGATGTAAAGAGACCAGCAATCACTAACCCATTTGTTTTTAGTAATAGGAATCAAGAGAGATGCTAAATAGTTGTACCTATATCCTGCTGGAAGTTTAACAGTGTAACCAAATTAGTGTGTAGATGATAAATCCCTTTCATGTCTTAATTGCCTTTTACATTATGTATGTGACTTTGTTTGTTTGGTCAACATTAAGATCAAAGATATGAGACATTGCAGAAAGCTAATAATATTATCTACATTGTCTTCAGCTTATCTCTGCGTGTTATGATGAATGACCAGCAGTTCCCATCTGCAAATCAATGTAGTGGAATTAGCTATGTAGGCATAAGAGTATTCACTTCAAAGGCTGGGCTTTGTGGGCTCAAAGAAGAGAAGTCTTCTGCCATACGCTGTGCTCAAAAACTGCAGCTATAAAAGAGAAACCTTAGGCCTGTTACTTGGAATACCCTGGAAAATGCATGGAAAGGCTCTAACAGACTCTACATCTAAGCTCCCCTTTGGATTCTGACCTGTTGGGATGATTCCAGAGAGACTTGTGTGCAAACCAGCAAATTCACTGTCAATGCTACAAATCTGATCTAAGGACTTTCCAGTCATTTGTATGTATGTGATTTCTTAACCATTTATAAAACTCTATTCTTTTCTTGTATTAATAAATCTTTAGTTAGTTTACTAAGGATTGGCTGACAGTATGATATTTGGGTAAGATCTGAAATATATGATTGACCTGGGGGTAAGTGCTGATCTTTTGGATTGGTAGAAGCTTATGTATAGTGAATAGGGTTTTCAATAACCTCTCACTGTACAAGACCAACTTGTCTGGATGAAAATCAAGGGCTGGAATGCCTAAAGGGGATTGTGTTTGTGGCTTCTTGCTAATCAGTGTTGGAGAAAAACTCAGTTCTCACTTTTTGGTTGGGTGCAGCAAAGTCAGATACTTTATTTCTCTAGCAATTGCGTGGAGGGGGAGAGTGCGCTAGGACACAGGGTTTCCCCCTCCTAGGCAAGTCTCTCTCCAGGTAAACAATTACAGCAAGCATTTATACCTTTTGTTACATACAATAATAAGCAACAGCTGCATTTTGTTTATACACAGGTCATCCTGATAACTTATTTTTCTCACTTATTTTGACTCTAGTCCACATTCTGTCTTATCTACAGAAGGTCGCAACAACTTCTCAGACAGTTCTTTCCTACTCGCCTCACACAATCCTCACTTCTACAAATCTCGTGTTATTAGGGTTACAGCTAGCCTGACTCTTGCTCACAGAGGTGACTGTTTGCATTGAAATCCCCTTCCAATCACTGTCAGGCCTTGCTCTACTTCCACACTCACCCCTTTTGTATTTCTAGTACAACAAATATTCTCAAACCTCTATTTGCCTTAAGCCATGGATTTCAGATTCTACATCAAATGTTTCAAACTTAGGGGTTTTGATTGGATGTAATGACAATGCATGATTAGCCTGGACATGAAAGGTATTATTATTATCACATCCTTTACCACAACAACATAATCCTAAACTAAATAACAATACAAAAAATAACATTCCCATAATAATAATATGATGGGGTTGTTGGACAGTTTTAGTCACAAAGCACAATACATCATACTTAGTACATAAAGTAGACACTCTATAAGCTGTATGAAAGGCATTCTTTTCAACTTGATATATATATTTTGAAGCATATGAATTTGCCCTTCTACTTCAGAGATTCTTTGAACCTCTGGTAACAGTGAAAGCACATTTTGAAATCAATCAGGCACTACACTAGTCCAATTAAAGGATACCTGAAACCTAAGGGCTACTTGTGAAATTTTATCTGCAGGCCAGTAAATAATATGATTGCCCGCAGCAGTAGTGAGATTAAAATGTATATCTCGCAACGTGGTGGCTTCAACATACACACAGCTATTATTAGCTTGAAAAAGTAGGTGTCCTGTCACGGTAGTTCATTGTCCCCTACCTTCCCAACAAACATTGTCATGAACAGTGACAACTTCCCCTGGCTTCAGTTTACATATACACTGAAGCTGTGGGGGTTCTAACAGCCAAATGTCCATTGACTCCTTATTCCTATCCAAATGTCAGGTGTTATTCTAAGGGCACTGACTATAAATCAGTTAGGTATACCAGGTGGTCTAATCTCCCAGATGTCAAGGTGAATAATCCAGTCCCACATGCATCCTCCCCATGGACCTGGCAGGATTCGGCATGTGGGAGCCCACACCTCTCCTACGAGTCCATATGCTTGGGAGGAGCAGTGTGAATATATACAATTTCATCCTAAAAATCTCCAAGTATGTCTTCATGGCCACAGATCAGATGGTACTCCTGAAGTGTCTGTAAGGGGAGTGGGCCATGCCTGGTGCTTAAGATCACTCCGAATGGCCATCAGCTGGTCATTCAGGAAATCCTGAATTTCTGAACATGCTAGATCCCACTGCAATGCCTTCCCAGCCTCAGTGATATTCAATACCATCTCTGTCAGTAATTTCTGGGTCATAGAACTAAGGGCAGAAATAACTTGTAACTCACCAACTCCAGCCTGCACTTGGGTTAGCTGTGCCAGTGGCCTTCTCTAGTTGGCCTAATTTCTCATCGTGTTCTTGGTTCCTAAAAATATTCCAAACTGCTGCTGCACTATTGGCCCCATCCCATAGGGAAATGGTCAAATCCCTCTTCTTTCTAAAGGAAATAACCCAGGCCCTCTGTTGTGCTAATCTAATGGCAGCCCCTTGTGAGCAATTTGGGTATGTAGAGGAGATCTGGAAACTGGATAAGGGCAACGTAAATGTGACAGTCTCAGTGTAGTATTAATCACAGTCCATTGATATCCTAATACATCTCTCTTTTGTGTAGTACTATATCACATCTGTTATTTAACTAATCTCAGATACTTTCAAGAGGCATTAACATTAATAGCATAGGAGGGGGTGTATTGCAATAAGGTACAGGTTACATTATTAGTCACTGGACTAATTTCTATACAGGTGAAATTTCCTGTGGCAGAACAAACTCTTTGAGTATTCTTTTGATTATTCACTAATTGGGTGACTAAATAACAATAAGGGCCTTTTTCATCTAACACATTGCAAACTCCAAGAACAGCCATCATAGCTATTTCACTATGGAACCCATCAATTTCAATTACAGATTCTTGGGGTTCATTTGTAGTGATATATATTTCTATTTCCACTAATCCATTTGTTTTCCACTCAACTGTTTGCTTATGTGGGATATCCTGAACTTTAAAAATATTTTTTCTTTTTTCCACACAATCTTTAAATAAATCACTTAAGTTTGAAGGCCTTGGCCATTGGTATATGGCATTGTCTGTATTTGGATGTATTACAGGGGTAACAGTGTAATGGAGGAGATGGCAGGGGCAGTGGCAACAAGGTACCTTTGGTACTTGTCATTTAAAATTCAATTCGAGAAGGCAATACATGCTGAAGAATTTATCCAAAACACAGGGCGCAGCCTGTAGAATAAACCCCAACATCCAATCAATACCACATTCCCAAGCATGGGTCCCACAAATTTCTTCCTGCCAGTGTATAATTCTTTGTTTCTTCACCAGGGTCAGTTCTTAATGTCCTTTATAGTCAGGAATTCCTGGATTTTGGCAATTTCAGTAGAGCGAGTGTTCCTTCTTTCCTGAAACAATTGTGGTTCAGCATCCTACAAGGGAGAGGTTACCAGCACATCACCCTGTAATGGTTTTGCTTCTTCTAGAAATATCCAAAGGCACAGTAGGTCTGTCAGTGGACAAGGGAGAGGTTAGTAGCACTTCACCTTATCCTTTTTCCCTGCTGTCCAGAAGGCACAGCAGAGCTAGAAGGAGAAATAGGCTAATCATCAGTAGGAGAATCCTCCCGAGGTGGAGGGGTCTTTTTGCAGTGAGAAGCATGGGGCCAAGCAGACAGTCCTTGGCACTTCACAGCAGTGTTGGAAGTTAGCAGGACTTGGAAAGGGCCTCTCCAGCATGGAGCCAAAGCAGTCTTTTGTTGGTGGACCTTTACATAGATCCAGTCTCCTGGTTCCAAGGAGTGGCAGGGCTGCTAGGGTCTTTGGGTAGCACTTCTTTACCTGTGAGAAAAGAAACTTAACACATTTCATTAATGCCTGGCAGTGTTTTGCAGATTTTACAGCTGCTTGGGCACATTCAAGCCTCCCCCTTCCCCCTTTTCTTGGTTGTCAGCCAATCCTTAGCTGTGAGTAGAACCCTTGAATGGGGCCAGCATCTTACCTTTGGACTGAGCTTGCTAGCTATTATTTTTTCCAGTTAATTTGTTCTGTTCTTTTTCCTTCTCATTTTTTCCTTAAATTACTTGCTTGTCTCCCAGCGCCACTTTTTATCAACTCAAATCACCATTTCAAGTATTGTCCTGGGTATTTGAAATCCGCATGCTTATACTTACTTACTTCTTCCTTCCACTATGCCCTCAAAATTTCCAACCTGTTTTCCAATCTCTCTATCTGTTGCCTGCCCATTTGGGCCCGATCCTGCTTTCCTCGCTGAACCGTCCCTTCCATGGGCACTGGCTTGTTCCACTACCAGTTTAGCTAGGAGGGTGGGCTTCTCAACTAGCCCCCACCCTTCCTGGTCTCTTCCTTTAAACATTCTTACTCACAAGGCTGTCCGAGTCCTCCCTCGTGAGGCTTGCCACCTGGGCAAAAACACATGGCCCACTGGCGTTTAATTATTCAATTTCCTCTTGTGGCAAACACACTGCTGTTACGGCATATGCTGAGCACAAATGGTTAAAACAATGAAAAATCAATCAGGTTCTTAAAAGAATTTTAATTAAAGAAAAGGTAAAAATCATCTCTGTAAAATCAGGATGAAAAATAACTTTACAGGGTATTCAGATTCAAAGAGCCCAGAGGAACCACCTCTAGCCTTAGGTTCAAAATTACAGCAAAACAGGGATAAACCAAGAGCACAAACAAAGACTTCCCTCCACCAAGATTTGAAAGTATCTTGTCCCCCTATTGGTCCTCTGGTCAGGTGTCAGCCAGGGTTACTGAGCTTCTTAACCCTTTACAAGTAAAAGAGACATTAACCCTTAACTATCTGTTTATGACACAGGTAAAAGGATTTTGGTGTCTATGGCCAGGAGGGATTTTATAGTATTGTACACAGGAGGGTTGTTACCCTTCTTTTTAGAATTATGACAGCATCCGTGCAGCCTTTCTAGGCAGACCTAGAGGACCTTCCTCTGCCGCTGTTTGTGTGGGGGAGAGTGTAGTAGGACAGGGGGTTCTCCAGCAGGGGGCAACGAAGGCCCAGGCACAACCCGGCACAGGTAGCAATCAGCATCAAATTCCAGGAGGGGGGATTTGGACAGAATATCAGGAAAACCCCTTGTGGGATGCATTAAAGTTGGGAATCGCCTTCCAAGACCAGGGCTGGGACCTGGTGCCATTTAAAATTAAAAATTGAGCAAAGCCTTGGAAAGCTGATTGTAGGGAACAATTCTGTACTGGAAAGGCCGCGGGGGCAGACTATGAATCGCTCATAGTACCCTGTAGCGCAGCATTGAGGTCAGCACTGACAGCCAGGGGAGAGCACCCTTTATCATCACTGGGTGTTGGGGACTGTACTGAGTGTGAGGGGGAAGTGCCTGCACCCTGCTCCCTGCACACAGTGCCCCCTCGCACCTGACTCCAAGGAACTACGCTATCAGCTCCCTTTCCCGCCTGCCCCTGGCCAGCCCAACCCTGTTTGGCTCAGGAGAATGGTTCTGACAGAGCCCTGTTGGCCTAGCCAAAGCGTCCCCACGGTTCTTTGCATAGGGCGTGATATCGCCACCCTGATTAGACAATTCAAACACATGTGCTCTGGGTCAGGCAGTGGGCGCATGGTGGGCAGAAGCTGTTTGGATTCAGGAGCCATCAATCACGCCAGCAGCAGGGTATTTGAACAAGAAGGAGCCCTTGATAAGGCCACTCCTTGCTGGATCGCATGGCACAGCTCGACTGCCCTGCTGCTCAGAGTCTAGGTACGTAATTGTGTCTCAGCCTTTTCTCCTACCTTCTCTGGCAGCCCGGCCATTATCCTAGGGCGGTGGTGTCTGGCTTTGTATTCCACTGGGCCCCCTGAGCTGTACATCAACGGCTTCTGCAAACTGAGCGGCAAGCCGTGCATTGTGGAATACAGGGGACAACACTGGGCTGCAGTTATAACCCTAAATGCTGCAGGACTGGCTGGCTCAGAGAATAGGGTAGGGAGCTTTTCCCCTCAAGGGGGAGCTGCCTCCGATCCAGCCCCAGGACAGGGGACTGGCCAGTTTAGGGGATCAGGGAATGGGATGCGGGCCTTTTCTCTCTCAGGAACAACAGCTCTGATCCAGTCCCAGGGCAGGGGGACTGGCTGGCTCATTGGGTGGGGAAGGGGACTCAGAAGCTTTCTTCTCAGATGAAGTGGAAAGAAGATCCAGGAGTCCTGGATTCAATCTTCCACCGTAACCATTAAACCACAGTTTCCAGGAGAGCTGGGAATAGAACTCAAGAGTCCTGTATCCTCGCCCTACTCCCCCCCTAACCCACTAGACTCAACTTCCTGCTTTTCCCTGCAAAGTAGACCAGATGCTAGCCATCTTCAGTGTTTTCACTGTCACGTCATCTAGACCTGCTATGAGCCTTGCCTGTTTTAGACCTACCCCTGCCCTCCCCCATTGCCGGGACAAGATATAGGCAAGGAGTCTTCCTCCACAACAGCACAAAGATGTTACTAACCATTGGAACAAACTTCCAGGGAAAGTGGTGGATTCTTCAGTTCCAGAGCGGTCGGCTTGGTTACAATGGCGCTATGCCCATTTAGACCAGGTGAGGAAGTAGCCCTGCTGTGTTATGCCTCACTGGCATATAGTACAGCTAGAAAAAGGCTCTGGCTGTACCTACACATCACCCTAGGGAATAGGCCAGGGGTCAGCAACCTTTCAGAAGTGCTGTGCCGAGTCTTCATTTATTCACTGTAATTTAAGGTTTTGCATGCCAGTAATACATTTTACCATTTTTAGAAGATCTCTTTCTATAAGTCTATAATTAAACTACTGTTGTACGTAAAGTAAATAAGGTTTTTAAAATGTTTAAGAAGCTTCATTTAAAATTAAATTAAAATGCAGAGACCCCAGACCAGTGGCCAGGACTCTGGCAGTGTGAGTGCCCCTGAAAAGCAGCTCACGTGCCACCTTCGGCATGCGTGCCGTAGGTTGCCTACCCCAGGGATAGAGTTTGAACCCTTGGACTGTCTCCTGTTTCCCTCTGGGCTAAATCGTGGAACAGATAGCTGTACTGTTTGGCAATAAATATCAGTCAATTCGGCACCAAGGGGCTCCTTAAGATTTAGAGCTGAGCCTCATCAAATTTCCAAGTGGGTGTGTGGTCTCTATGGAGCCGGTGTCCTACTCCACAGGTGTCTTCTTCTAGATCTGTAGACAGCAGTCCCAAAAACAGGACACACATAATTACCTGGTCAGAATGGAATGGATGTGTCTGGTTTAAGCTGTTTAGTTCTTGGAGGGGAGGAGGGTCTAGTGGGTTAGAGCAGGGGTGGGGCTGGCAGCCAGGACTCCTGGGTTCTATCCCCAGCTCTGAGAGGGGAGTAGGGTCTCATGGGTTAGAGCTGGAGGGTGGGGGCTAGCCAGGACTCCTGGGTTCTATCCCCAGCTCTGGGAGGGGAGTGGGGTCTCGTGGGTTAGAGCTGGAGGGTGGGGGCTAGCCAGGACTCCTGGGTTCTATCCCCAGCTCTGGAAGGGGAGTGGGGTCTCATGGGTTGGAGCTGGAGGGTGGGGGCTAGCCAGGACTCCTGGGTTCTATCCTCAGCTCGGGGAGGGGGAGGGGGGGTCTAGTGGGTTAAAGCTGCAGGGGAAGGCTGGGTGTTCAGGATATCTGGGGACTAGCTCTAGCTCACAGCAGGACTGGAGTCACAGTTCCTCCCAGAGTTGAAAACAGACCACAGGAGTCCTGATTTCCAACCCCCGCTCTGATCCACTAGACCCCACTCCCCTGCTGTAGCTAAATAAACCCCACTGCCTCTGTACGATCTGATCTGTGCTCTTTGACTCTTCTCAGCTTCGAGAATGCCCATTAAATTCACATTAGCGCTCCCTGTGGGTGGAGGGGCCATGCCATGGGTTCAAAGAACAGCTGCAGGACCCTGCAGCAGATGGGTGAGGAACAGAAACTGCCCAATCATGTGAAACTGACCAACTTGGATTAAAAATGCTGCCTGCTAAGAGCAGTGCTGGGGCTTTGCCTAGCTGATCAAGAAGGAAACTTTGCTCCCCAGCGGGAGAAAGTTTAGTATCCAGATTAAGCAGCTTTATAGACTCCGTCAACCATCGGAGGTGAGAAGGAGGCTGGAGGAGCTTTGTCAAGACAACAGGCGGAAGGTAAAAAGCTGAGGAGCTGTAGGTGGGAGTCTTGGCTCAGATCCACTAAAAAGCCAACAGTAATATCCATACTTAAGTTCTCTAACTTTATGGCATAACAGGGGGCTTTGTTTTAAAGGAGTTATTGCAAGAGATGAACTGATCACTCCCAGAGTTTGGGGATAATTGACTGCAGATTGGGATTCTCTGGTTACTACAGTCCAGCTAGGATCAATCAAATGAGCAAAAAAAAAGACAGTTTAAGGCATAAGTTTCATGACCCAAAGTGAAAATTTTCAATTTTGAACATTTTTGAAAATAAAAGTCGGTTAACTACGCTCAGGATAATGAGTCACTTTTGCGGGTGCTTACAAGGCGCTCCTCCCAGGCGTGAGGGGCTGTGTGGGTGAAAGCCCAAAGGTGCTCGGAAGTTGCCATCATGGGCCAGCTGAAGGCAGGAGCTGACCTTTATAGTGAAAGGAAGATGGTAGGTCAGGTGGGGATTAGCGATGAAGGGCCTTGAAAGGGACAACAAGCAGCTGACACGTGACATGCTAGAGAAGAGGGCAGGGATAGCTCAGTGGTTTAAGCATTGGCCTGCTAAACCCAGGGTTGTGCAGTCAGCCCTTGAGGGGGCCATTTAGGGATCTGGGGCAAAAATAATCTGTCAAGGACAATACTTGGTCCTGCTGTGAAGGTAGGAGAGTGGACTTGATGACCTTTCAAGGTCTCTTCCAGTTCTATGAGATAGGTATTTCTCCATATTATTATTAAAGGGAAAGCTAGGGGAGGGATGTAGAGAAAGGTGATGTGGACAGAGGGATGGGCCATATTCAGAATGGCTACGTGCAAGACAACATTGCATTAGTCAAGATCAGAGAGAAGGATGCTTCAGTAATTGAGAGCGGAGATGAGGAGAACCTGGACACCAGTTTTAGCTATGTCGGTGGATAGGAAAAGCCATATCTCAGAGACATTCCAAAGAACAAATCAGTAAGATTTAGACATGGACCTCTCTCTACGTCCCACAAGCAGTGACTTTCCAATGTGCTGGGGGGGCTCGACCCCAGGCCCTGCCTCCACTCCACCGCTTCCCCCCAGTGCCCTGCCCCACCTCTTCCCATCCCCACTCCACCCCGCCTCTTCCTGGCCCGTTCTGCCTTCTCCCCCGAGCGCACCACATCCTTGCTCCTCCCCTGTCTGCCCGAGCCTCCTGCATGCCACGAAACAGCAGATTGCAACAAGTGGAAAGTGTGGGGCGGGAGGGGGAGGTGCTGATCAGCGGGGTCTGCCAGCACATAGGATGCACTGGAGGGGTAGGGAAAGGTGCTGATGGGGAGCTGCCAGTGGGTGCTCAGCACCCACCATTTTTTCCCCTTGGGTGATCCAGCCCCTGAGCACCCATGGAGTCAGTGCCTATGCTAGGTCCTCACACCCAGGCTGAGTCCAATAGAATGGTGGTGTTGTCCACCGTGATTGAGATAGGAGGTAGGCCCTAGCAGGGAGGGCCTGGGGGAGAAAGATTAAGAGCTCTCCTTTAACCATGCTGTGCTTAAGCTGATGGATAAACATCCCCGAGGGGATGTCAGAGAGACAGGCAAAGCCTTTAGCTTGTACAGAAGAAGACGGGGATGGAGTAGAGAGCTAGAGCCTTGAGGTGTCAGCATCAAGACATTAGCTGAGTTTGTGTTGGACGTAAAGCTACGATGTTAATATTTTTAGTTCTGTTTAAAAAATAGAGTTGAGTGCTTATAAGTTATGGCGATAGATATGGTTGAAAATAATACATTCTAAGCCACGAGAGACTCTGATCATTTTAACATTCGTTTTTTCATACAGATTCGGGGCAAAAGTCAAAATTCTGCATTTTTTTACAACATGAAAAATTCTGAAAAAATTTAGATTCTGAAACGGCAAATTGTTTTGCTTTTAGCCAGTTCGACATTAAACCGCCTCTGACTCAGGTGCTGCAGAGCTTCATGGGAGTGGTAGGCCAGATACCCCATGCCTCTTGAGCACCACCTGCTGCCACGGGTGGTACTGCAGGCCTTTCCCATTCCTGGCACTGCCTCAGTGGATTGCCAACCTCCCCTGGCAGATCTTCAGTGGCTCAGCCCTCTGACTGTCACACAGTCAAAATTAATCCCTTCCAGGATAGCAAAACAGTCTGTCTGCCCTCATCAGCCCCAGCTCTGGGGCCAGGTCAGGACCTGCCATGCTCTGCAGCACCTTTTATCTAAGCTTTCTGGGCTCTGATTGGCTGCATCCGTGCAGCCTCTCTAGGCAGACCTGGAGAACCTTCCTCTGTCTCTGCTTGTGTGAGGCAGGGTGTACTAGGACCGGGGGCTCTCCAGCAGGGGGCGACGAAGGGCCAGGTGCACCCCAGCACAGGTAGCAATCAGCATCAAATTCCAGGATGCGGGATTTGCATTGAGTATCAGGAAAACCCCTTGTGGGATGCATCACAGTCGGAAATCGCCTCCCAAGACCAGGGCTGGGACCTGGTGCCATTTAAAATTTAAGATTGAGCAAAGCCTTGGAAAGCTGATTGTAGGGAACAATTCTGTACTGGAAGGCAGGGGGGACAGACTATGAATTGCTCGTAGTGCCCTGTAGCACAGCATTGAGGTCAACACTGACAGCCAGAGGAGAGTGCCCCCTACTTAGCCCCCCATCTGGCACCCTGCGTCACGCAACCCTTATCACCAGGCTGAGGTCTGCTCTGACTGCCAGGGGAGAGCGCCCCCTACTGAGCCCCCTCATCCCACTCCGTGCAGCACAGGGCCCCCTAGTGCCACACTGGAGTCAGCACTATCTGCCTCAGGAGGGCGCCCCTTATCATCATGTGGGCATTGGGGACTGTATTGAGTGTGAGGGGGAAGTGCCTGCACCCTGCTCCCTGCACACAGTGCCCCCTCGCACCTGACTCCAAGGACCTGCGCTATCAGCTCCCCTTCCCGCCTGCCCCTGGCCAGCCCAACCCTGTTTGGCTCAGGAGAATGGTTCTGACAGAGCCCTGTTGGCCTAGCCAAAGCGTCCCCACGGTTCTTTGCATAGGGCGTGATACCGCCGCCCTGATTAGGTGATTCAGACACATGTGCTCTGGGTCAGGAAGTGGGTGTGTGGTGGGCAGAAGCTGTTTGGATTCAGGAGCCATCGATCACGCCAGCAGCAGGGTATTTGAACAAGAAGGAGCCCTCGATAAGGCCACTCCTTGCTGGATCGTATGGCACAGCTCAACTGCCCTGCTGCTCAGAGTCTAGGTATGTAATTGTGTCTCAGCCTTTTCTCCTACGTTCTCTGGCAGCCCGGCCATTATCCTAGGGCGGTGGTGTCTGGCTTTGTATTCCACTGGGCCCCCTGAGCTGTACATCAACGGCTTCCGCAAACTGAGCGGCAAGCCGTGCATTGTGGAATACAGGGGACAACACTGGGCTGCAGTTATAACCCTAAATGCTGCAGGACTGGCTGGCTCAGAGAATAGGGTAGGGAGCTTTTCCCCTCAAGGGGGAGCTGCCTCCGATCCAGCCCCAGGACAGGGGACTGGCCAGTTTAGGGGATCAGGGAATGGGATGCGGGCCTTTTCTCTCTCAGGAACAGCTCTGATCCAGTCCCAGGGAAGGGGGACTGGCTGGCTCATTGGGTGGGGAAGGGGACACAGAAGCTTTCTTCTCAGATGAAGTGGAAAGAAGATCCAGGCGTCCTGGATTTCAATCTTCCACCATAACCATTAAACCACAGTTTCCAGGAGAGCTGGGAATAGAACTCAGGAGTCCTGTATCCTCGCCCTACCCCCTCCCTAACCCACTAGATTCCACTTCCTTCCCAGAGCCAGGGAAAGAACCCAGGAGTCCTAGCTCCCAGCCCCAACTCAATGGGCCCCACTACCCTCTCAGAACCAGGGATAGAACCCACAAGTCTTAACTCTCATCCTCCCCCAATGTAACCCCTAGACACCATTCTTCTCCTAGAGCTGGGGCTAGAACCAGGAGTCTAATGTCCATTCCCCTGTGTTCTAACCACTAGCTCAGCCTCCTGTGTGCTGTTACCACTGTGATACCAAGATGTCAGGCACCTCATAAATAGCACAGGGACACCTACAAGTCAAGTTTTCATGAGACGGTAGCACTCAGAGGATGTATCTACACCAGCTTTTCCCTGCAAAGTAGACCAGGTGCTAGCCATCCTCAGTGCTTTCACTGTCACGTCATCTAGACCTGCTATGAGCCTTGCCTGTTTTAGACCTACCCCTGCCCTCCCGCATTGCCGGGACAAAATATAGGCAAGGAGTCTTCCTCCACAACAGCACAAAGATGTTACGAACCATTGGACGAAACTTCCAGGGAATGTGGTAGATTCTTCAGTTCCAGAGCGGTCGGCTTGGTTACAATGGCGCTATGCCCATTTAGACCAGGTGAGGAACTAGCCCTACTGTGTTATGCCTCACTGGCATATAGTACAGCTGGAAAAGGCTCTGGCTGTACCTACACATCACCCTAGGGAATAGTCTAGGGGTCAGCAACCTTTCAGAAGTGGTGTGCCGAGTCTTCATTTATTCACTGTAATTTAAGGTTTTGCGTGCCGGTAACATTTTACCGTTTTTAGAAGATCTCTTTCTATAAGTCTATAATATATAACTACTGTTGTACGTAAAGTAAATAAGGTTTTTAAAATGTTTAAGAAGCTTCATTTAAAATTAAATTAAAATGCAGAGACCCCCGACCGGTGGCCAGGACCCTGGCAGTGTGAGTGCCCCTGAAAAGCAGCTCACGTGCCACCTTCGGCATGCGTGCCATAGGTTGCCTACCCCTGGGATAGAATTTGAACCCCTGAACTGTCTCCTGTTTCCCTCTGGGTTAAATCGTGGAACAGATAGCTGTACTGTTTGGCAATAAATATCAGTCAATTCGGCACCAGGGGGCTCCTTAAGATTTAAAGCTGAGCCTCATCAAATTGCCAAGTGGGTGTGTGGTCTCTATGGAGCCGGTGTCCTACTCCACAGGTGTCTTCTTCTAGATCTGTAGACAGCAGTCCCGAAAACAGGACACACATAATTACCTGGTCAGAATGGAATGGATGTGTCTGGTTTAAACTGTTTAGTTCTTGGAGGGGAGGAGGGTCTAATGGGTTAGAGCAGGGGGGGGTTGGCAGCCAGGACTCCTGGGTTCTATCCCCAGCTCTGGAAGGGGAGTGGGGTCTCGTGGGTTAGAGCTGGAGGGTAGGGGCTAGCCAGGACTCCTGGGTTCTATCTTCAGCTCGGGAAGGGGAGGGGGGTCTAGTGGGTTAAAGCTGCAGGGGAAGGCTGGGTGTTCAGGATATCTGGGGACTAGCTCTAGCTCACAGCAGGATTGGAGTCACAGTTCCTCCCAGAGTTGAAAACAGACCACAGGAGTCCTGATTTCCAACCCCCGCTCTGATCCACTAGACCCCACTCCCCTGCTGTAGCTAAATAAACCCCACTGCCTCTGTATGATCTGATCTGTGCTCTTTGACTCTTCTCAGCTTCGAGAATGCCCATTAAATTCACATTAGCGCTCCCTGTGGGTGGAGGGGCCATGCCATGGGTTCAAAGAACAGCTGCAGGACTCTGCAGCAGATGGGTGAGGAACAGAAACTGCCCAATCATGTGAAACTGACCAACTTGGATTAAAAATGCTGCCTGCTAAGAGCAGTGCTGGGCTTTGCCTAGCTGATCAAGAAGGAAACTTTGCTCCCCAGCAGGAGAAAGTTCAGTATCCAGATTAAGCAGCTTTATAAACTCCATCAACCATCGGAGGTGAGAAGGAGGCTGGAGGAGCTTTGTCAAGACAAGAGGCAGAAGGTAAAAAGCTGAGGAGCTGTAGGTGGGAGTCTTGGCTCAGATCCACTAAAAAGCCAACAATAATATCCATACTTTAGTTCTCTAACTTTATGGCATAACAGGGGGTTTCGTTTTAAAGGAGTTATGGCAAGAGATGAACTGATCACTCCCAGAGTTTGGGGATAATTGACTGCAGATTGGGATTCTCTGGTTACTACAGTTCAGCTGGGATCAATCAAATGAGCAAAAGAAAAGACAGTTTAAGGCATAAGTGTAAGCTGAGAAATGAGCTAGTCTGTTGGAGTCAGGACACCTGGGGTCTCTCTTTGCCACTGACTTGCTGGGCAATTTTTTTTTGCTAAATACTCCCCTGGCTGGGCTGGATCGAATGGAGTTGGACGTCTCTGGGCCTTTACACCCTCATCTGCAAAACAGAGGCTTATTAATGAAATTATACACCGTACCTATGGTGTTTATATGCCCCAGTTGTCCCAGTAGCCGAGCACCTCGCAATCTTCAATGTATTCGCACTCAGACACCTCTGTGGGGCAGGGCAGGGCTATTATACCCATTTTACAGATGGGAAACTGAGGCACAGAGGGTACAGCCATGCTGCAAAATAAATCCACAGGAGCACGTCTCCAAGTCTGGATCTATATACCCAGGCTCATGCTATAGGGCTAAAAACAGCCACACAGGCATTTCTTCTCCGGCTCTGAGTTCCACCCGCTTTGCTAGGTTTCAGAACCCTGATGGGAACATCTACATGTTCTTTTTAGCCCTATAGCACACGCCCAAGTCTGTAGGCTCAGGCTTTGAGACTCCCTGCTGCGTGTGTTTTTTCTGCTGGGTAGACGTACCCAGAGAGACTAAGCGATTTGCCCAAGATGACACGGGAAATCTGGCAATTGAACGAGGTCTTCTGAGGCAAAGGCTGCTGCCCTACTCACGGATCCACCCGTCCTCAACACTTACTTAAAATGTACAAATGAATAACTGTTATTTTCAAATGCCAGCTTTTTGCTCAACTGTTTTGCTCTCTGTGTGAGTCCTGTCTTGCTGCTTTAACAGCGGTTTTACTCTGTTAGCATCGTGGAGTCAAGATCTGAGCCAGACTCGAATCTGACTCCTGCATCACACACAGGTTGTTCTTTATTCTTAACTGAGTTCAGACTGAAGGCTTGTTACTGCTGATGGGAGAAGGAGAGTGCTAGTACCGTTATATAAGGCACTGGTGAGACCTCATCTGGAATACTGTGTGCAGTTCTGGTCTTCCATGTTTAAGAAGGATGCACTCAAACTGGAACAGGTTCAGAGACGGGCTACTAGGATGATCCAAGGAATGGAAAACCTGCCTTATGAAAGGAGACTCAAAGAACTTGGCTTGTTTAGCCTAACCAAAAGAAGGCTGAGGGGGGATATGCTTGCTCTTTATAAATATATCAGAAGGATTAATATTAGGGAGGGAGAGGAATTATTTAAGCTTAGTACCAATGTAGACACAAGAACAAATGGGTATAAACTGGACACTAGGAAGTTTAGACTTGAAATTAGATGAAGGTTTCTAACCATTAGAGGAGTGAAGTTCTGGAACAGCCTTCCAAGGGGAGTAGTGGGGGCAAAAGACATATCTGGCTTTAAGACTAAGCTTGATAAGTTTATGGAAGGGATGGTATGATGGCATAGCTTAATTTTGGCAATTGATCTTTGATTATCAGCAGGTAAGTATGCCCAGTGGTCTGTGATGGGATGTTGGATGGGATGGGATCTGAGTTACTGCAGAGAATTCTTTCCTGGGTGCTGGCTGGTGAGTCTTGCCCATGCTCAGGGTTTAGCTGATCGCCATATTTGGGGTCGGGAAGGAATTTTCCTCTGGGGCAGATTGGCAGAGGCCCTGGAGGTTTTTCGCCTTCCTCTGCAGCGTGGGGCATGAGTCACTTGCTAGTGGATTCTCTGCAGCTTGAGTTCTTCAAACCACAATTTGAAGACTTCAATAACTCAGACATAGGTTAAGGGTTTGTTATAGAAGTGGATGGGTAGGGTTCTGTGGCCTGCTTTGTGCAGGAGGTCAGACTAGATGATCATATTCGTCCCTTCTGACCCTAAAGTCTATGAGTCTATGAGAGAACCCTTCTTATCTCTCTGATCCCTGGCTCGGTTTACACGGTTGGTATGCACTGCTTAAATGGAGACAAATACTTGATAGTTATTTTTTCAGCATCTCAGCCAGGACACTAGTGAGTGTTTAATACTTGCTGTGCCTCACCCCAGAGGCGGCTGCATTTCAGTGCTGGATGATCATCTAGTCTGCGATATACTATGTCCAAAGAACAGACTAAAGCGCTCACGCTGGAAAAAGAGGGACATCCAGAACTGGGCGAAGTGGAGGGGATTCCGCTCGCCCAGGTCACCTGTAATGAATGGCAGCGGATCCAGAGTTTCCAAGCCAGGCCCGACGATCTGCTCATCTGCACCTACCCCAAAGCAGGTGGGTGTTTGCTGAGGGGAAAGCTATAGAGAAAGTTGGGAGCACTGAGATTCAATTCCTGTGGCTGGGAGCATTGTTAAAGGGCTTCTGCCACTGTGGTAGGGAAGATTCAATAGACTGCTCAAGGAAGAGCCTTGGAGGTGGTAGACGACTGGTCAAGTATCGTGCGAAGGACTGTCAGGACAGGACCCGGACAGTGTGAGTGCCACTGAAAATCAGCTCGCGTGCCACCTTTGGCACACGTGCCATAGGTTGCCTACCCCGGTACAGACGTACTCTTTGAAAAGAAACATGGAGAGGGTGTCCAGATGTCCCAATTTTATAGGGACAGTCCCAATTTTTGAGTCTTTTTTTTTATATAGGCTCTTATAACCACCCCACCCCTGTCCCGATTTTTCACACTTGCTGTCAGGTCACCCTATACATGGAGAATACATTGTTACACCTTTTTGACCTAAGGGGATAGTGAATTTTTAGGGTCCTGTGGGTTCTTTTGGTTAGAAAGAGAAATTAACACAGGAATTGGTATTTCTTTGATGCAATTCTGTTTATTTACAAGGAATATAGAGAGTCCTCTGACCTGAGCACAGCAAGGATCAAACCACAGGGGACTGGTTCTTTGCTTACAATTCCAAGACTCTTTTCCAGGCAACCCTCTGCCCAAAATCTCTCTCTTGCTTAGCTTTGTCTCTGGGGCTTGCTTGCTGCTGGCTTCTCTTTTAGACACACAACTGCAATCAAGTGAGTAGATCCCCAGCCTCCTGTATTTGCATTCAATCTAGTCTTTGAGCAGTGGCTTTCATTATCTGTCCCCAGGGTGGCTTTTTGCTTTGTTTCAGCTATCACTAAGCAAAAGAGCATTTAGTTGCTCCGTCATTCAGTCTGAATGGAATATCCCTAGTTCTTATATAGCATTTTCTGTCATCTCATCTCAGAGCACTTTGCACAGGAGATTGGCATCAGTATCCTAATTTAAAGATGGGGAAACTGAGGCACAAAGAGGGAAAGTGACTTCTTCAAGGTCCCCCAGCTGGCCAAGACTAGAACCCTGGTCTCTCAAGTCTGGTGTTTTATCCACTAGCCTTGGTGCCTCAAGGCAGCCAGTAAACCCAATCTCCTTAACAAGATGGGCACAGCAGGTTTGGTTGGAATAAACACTCAAATCCACTCCTTTCCCGGTGGGAAGGCACAACATGGATCCAGGAGATAGTAGACATGATCCAGCAGGATGGAGACTTGGAGAAGTGCAAGCGTGCCCCTGTCCACTACCGGCACCCCTTCATCGAGTGGGTTCGACCACCCCAACCGTCAGGTAGGTGCTACTGGGGTGGGTGGGGCTGGTTCTTCACGCACAACATCTGAACCTCACTCCTGCCTGCAGGTGTGGAACAGGCTGAAGCCATGCCCTCGCCACGGACCCTGAAAACCCACCTCCCCGTCAAACTGCTGCCTCCATCCTTCTGGGAACAGCAGTGTAAGGTAATCCTTCCTCTAAGCACCATGCTCACAATGGCAGCCACTGCGCCCCGCCCCAGAGGTGGCTGCATTTCAGGGCTAGCTGAGTGATCCCTGTGCAGGGCTGCTGTGTGGGTATTCAACAGCTGGGAGCAGAGGTGTGAGGTAACCTCCTCCCCTCTAAACTTGAGCTTAGAGACCCCCTCACCCTGCAGCAGTGACCAATAGCAAACCCCTCTCCCTCTGTTGTTCCTGCCCCATCCACCCAGTTCCTGTACGTGGCTCGTAATGCCAAGGACTGCATGGTCTCCTACTACCACTTCCAGAGAATGAACAAGGTGTTGCCTGACCCGGGCCCCTGGCACGAGTATTTTGAGATGTTCATGGCGGGCAAAGGTGAGTTCAGCCCAGCTCCTTGGCTTGGTATCCAGAAATTCCTCTTCCTGTTGTCCATCCTGGGGTGGGCGCCGCTGCTGGGAGTCATCCCACCCTCTCAGCCCAGGGGTCCCCCCTAGAATATCTCACCCTGGGGAGGGCACCCTCTGCTGGGGAGATGTCCCCAGCCATGTGCTCTCAGTCCTGAGATCTCCCCCCTTGAGCTCCCCATTCCAGAGAGAGCACACCCTGCTGGGGAGACCTCCTATCTTTGTGCCCTAAGCCCTTGAGTCCCCCTAGAGCTCCTCCCCCAAGGAGAATGCGCCCTGCTGGGGAGAGCCCCTGTACCCTCAGCTATGGGATCCCCCCTTAAGCTCCCAGCCTGGGCAGAGCACCTCCTGCTGGGGACACACCCCACCCATATGGTCTCAGCCCTGGGGTCCCATCCAGTGACCCCAATCCTGGGGAGATTGTCCTCTGCTGGGGAGACACGCCACCCACACGGTCTCTGACCTGGGGTCCCATCCAGAGACCCCAATCCTGGGGAGATTGTCCCCTGGTGGGAAGACAGCCCACCCACAGTCTCAGCCCTGGGGTCCCTCCCGAGTGACCCCAATCCTGGGGAGATTGTCCCCTGGTGGGAAGACCACACCCCTGCACTCTCAGCCCTGGGATCCCCTTAGTGCCCCTGTGGTCTCAGAGAGTGAGCCCTGCTGGGGAACCCCCACACACACACTGCTCCGCAGCCCCGCTTGTGCTCATGGTGCTGTCTCCCTGCTCTTTCTGCTATAGTGGGCTGGGGTCCGTGGCACGACCACGTGAAGGGCTGGTGGAAGGTGAAGGACATGCACTGCGTGCTCTTCCTCTTCTACGAGGACATGAAGAAGGTGAGCGGCTCTGGGGGGGGATTTGGGCGGGTTGAGGTGCGAGCCCCATAGGCACTTTGAAATGGCAGTATAGGGGACTCCGCATGGGATGGAGGGGAGAAATGAACCCTTCCCAGCTTATCTTTAAAGGGAGCAGGAGATGGGATTCCAAAGCTGTGAGCTTCTCTGCAGCAGTGCCCTGCTGAGGAGCACAGCGCTGTGAACTTCCCTGCAAGCAGTGCCCTGCTCTAGATTCCAAGGCTGTGAGCTCAATTAACTTCCAGACAGTATTGCCATGGACTGGTAGGGCCTCTAGTGCTGTGAGCTTCCTCAGAGCAGTGCCCAGACACTGCCTAGCAGGGGTGTTAGCACTGTGAGCTTCCTCAGAGCAGTGCCTTCCCCACAGGACCTGAAGCGTGAGATCCAGAAGGTGGCCCAGTTCCTAGGGAAGAACCTGGACCAGGAGCTTCTGGAGAAGATTGTCTATCACACATCATTCGACGTCATGAAGGACAATCCCATGGCTAACCGCTCCGGCGTCCCCAAGTCCTTCATGGACCTGTCCATCTCCCCGTTCATGCGCAAAGGTAACACAGTCCTGAGACCTGCCTCTGGGATGGGCTCCAGGACGCTCCCTGCTGGCGATAGGTGTGTGAGCCCCCCGACACACACACACTTCTGAGACAGGCTGTATACGCCCTGTTCCTGTCTGGACCTTGGTTGGCTGTTAAGCTTCAGAAGGGCATTTAAAAAGGGGAGTTGTGGTTTGGGTACCTCATGCTCCCATTCCCCTATTTGGGTCAGGCTTCCTGGCTGGACTACATCTCCCATGATAGATCGCAGTCCTTCCCTCTTCTTGAGTGCATCATGGGACTCTGGGCTATGGTGCATCATGGGATATGTAGTCCAGTTAGATTGCCTGGGAGTCCAGATCCCTAGGGCTGAGAGGGGAGTGGGGTCTAGTCAGGACTCCTGGGTTCTATCCTCAGTTCTTCCATCAACTCACTTCAGAAGGGCATTTAAACGTCTATAGTGGTTTGGGGCCTTGCCCTGCTTGACTCTCAGCAGTGCTCAGCAAGGCCTTGGGAGCTGTGAGCTTCCCCTGAGCAGTGCCTTGGCAGCTGTGATAGGCCTGGTCCAGATGCTGGCTGTGTCGAAAGTCCAAGCCCTTCCCCTTGCATGGCGACTTCTGTCTCTGCATCTCTGTTGTTCACAGGGACTGTTGGGGACTGGAAGCACCACTTCACTGTGGCACAGAATGAGCGCTTTGAGGAGGACTATGAGAAGAAGATGGCTGGGACCAATCTGACCTTCTGCATGGAGCTCTGAGGACCCTGCCTCTGAGCCTGGCAGGATCCACCCAGCCTGCCACAGCCACCCCTGTAGGCCCCTGAATCTCTACCAGTCTTTTCCAAGGTGACAAACCTTCTGCCATGGACCACTCCCAGGCTCAGCCAAACCCCAGGGCTTTTCTGTGGGGCAGCGGTGTGGGTTCTTCCACTGTATAACCCTGTCCTCTCTGTCCCATTTTCACATCTTCTTCCCTTCCCATTCCCACCTACTGCTCCTTCCCTCCTCCTGACCCACCATGGCCCGTCTCTACAACTGGCTGGAAAATGGGAGCTATTTCCTCCCATGGAAAATACTTTTTTTCTTTTTTTTTGCAAAAGCCTGAATTCCACCAAATTTTAATTTAGAAATGCTTCCTTATGGGAGCTGTTGTTTGGGTGCCTCATGCTCCCATTCTCCTATATGCATCAGACTTCCTGGCTGGACTACATTTCCCATGACATACCATAGTCCTCCCCTCTTCTTGAATGCATCCTGGGACTCTGGGCCATGGCACATCATGGGATATGTAGTCTAGTTAGGTAGGCTGAGAGTCCAGATTCCTGGGTTCTATCCCTAGGTCTGGGAGGGGAGTGGGGTCTAATGAGTTAGTGTAGTGAGCTGGGAGTCAGGACACCTGGGATCTAGCCTCAGCAATTCCACCTACTCACTGTTTGATCTTAGATAAGCCACTTTCCCTGTGATCTCCATTGGAAAGAGGGGAAATTAAATAACTATACTCTCTATTGCATGTCTCTAAAGCTTGGTGATGGGGGGCATGCAGGATCACATGCCACTGTCCCCCCAGTTTGCTGCTTGGCTTGTACTGAGCATGCTCTGTAACACTGCTGAAGCCAGCTGTAACCACTCACCCACTGTTGCTCCCATCATCTCTGCTCTAAATCCCCTTTTAGGTAATCGCAGTTGCCAGGGTTGAAGGAGTAACATAAATGTACTTCTCAGTTAGTTTCTGAAACAACTATTACTTCCCGTGTGGGTTCTGATGCAGCTGGGCTGGGGAAACGGGGCCAGATTTCTCCTCACCACTGAACCGTGCAGAACAAAGTGATTGCTTTTTTTAAAACTGCCGCTTGCCCTTTCATTAACCTCAGTTGACTGTAATGGAACAGGAGCTGGGAATGCAGTTAAGGGTGATCTGCTTTCTTAGGGTACAGAAAGAGACTGATCAAAGGATGGCTGAGGCTGGGGTCAGACACCCAGTTTGAAATCATACGTGTGAGCTGGCAGAACTCTGTCACTGGGGTTTCTAACCCTACAGCCAGCTGACGTCTTTTAGAAATCTCTTTAATAATTGATAAAGCTTTTTTTTATCTCCAGAATTCTTTTTGATGATCAGGTGCTGAGATTAATTTGTTGATTTGACTTTGATTTGGCAGTTGTAATTAACGCTGTCCCGCCCCCCCCCCAAAAAAAATCTTGACAGACGAGTTTTCCATCAATTGTGTGGTGATCCAAACTGAAAGGTTTTGTTCTCAGCTAAGCTTTTGACAGAAAAAAATCTCAACACAATTCTGAACCAAAACGGAGCATTTCATTTTGACTTGCTTGTTTCGTATCACCTTATATTTATTAACTGTTATACTAACTCTATCATTGAGTTATCAAGCCATTCTGATCAGGTTGTGTGCAGGCTTCTGAATCAAAACTTTCTTTTTGAAACTTCCTTTCCAGAAAAGCTGTAACTGCTTATCTGGATTTGCAACAAAATTCAGAGTCAAGATGTTGGATCTTCCCACGGGAAATCCTGTTTTCCAGCCAGCTCCAGTTGTATTGCTTTCATTTGTAGTTTGATTTTACGTTAGTAATAATAGCTTAACTTTGGTAGGAGGGGGGTTGAAGTGGCTTTAATAAAATTCATAAAAAGGTAGCAAGTCACGCTTCTTCCAGTAAGCGATTTGGGTCCAGAATCCTTGAAGATCTGGGTGAATATCAACTGATCAACCTAAAAACCTGACCCTCTCCTCTCAATTAGTCTCTATGCCTCACGCAAGACAAGTAACTGATAATGAGTGGACTGCAAAGCATAGCCTAGTGGTGACAATAAGTGATCTGAGTGCAAGTGATTTATTTTTTTGCTATCAAGTGTGAAAACAATAATAAAATATGAATGGTCTTAGTTTAATCTCATTCTAGTTCTGTTTATGCTCACAATCTGCTGTTGGACAAATCCTAAGTAAAAACAGAGTTTTCAGATTAAGACCACCTCCATTCTCCCTACACGGTGTTCTAGTCCTTCAGGATCACCTTCACAGGCAGTATACTAATGACTCACTCATTTGGTGCTGAGGTGCAGCTGACAGTGGGGTGGGGAAGGTAGGTAGGTAAAAGCCTCACAGAAAGACGGCACAGGGATGGCTTGCCCCAGGCTGAGATGCAGCCACCTCTGGTGTCGGGCATCCCAGCTCTTTAAGGATAAAATCTAGGAGTCTTGGCTCCCAGCCTCCCCTTCATTTAGCTACAGGACCACAATGCTACTCTGTGTGTCTCACTATACTGCCAGCATTTTCATTGCTAAGGACATTTGCATTCTTAGCATGTCCCCATATCCCTCCTCATGGCTCATGTCAACTCTTTCTGTGTATGCAGTGGCAGATTAACCACTGGGCCAACAGGGCTTGTGCCCAGGAGCCCTGGGTAATTGGGAAACCCCTGGAAAAATGGGCACCCCCATGCCCCAACCCCACCCTCCAGCAGGAGCGCTAGGCAGGCAGGGGAAGCCTCCCCACCAGCTCCCCAGAAGGAGTGCTGTGCACGGGAGCAGGGCAAGTCCCTGCGCCCTGACCCCATTTCCCCTGGCAGAAGTGCTGGGAGGGGGACTTGCTCAGGCCCAGGGCCCCACAAACTCCTAATCCACCTCTGCTATGTGCCACACTGTCAGCATCATCTCTGTGCTGGGAATAGACTCTCAGCACCCCCTGCCCCCAACCACTGGACTCCACTGCCCTTCCAGAGGCAGGGATAGAACCCAGAAGTCCTGAGGCCCAGCCTTTGCTCTAACCATTAACTCCCACTCCCCTCCCAGAGCTGGTAATAAAACCCAGGAGTCCTGGCTCCTATGCCAAAGAGGGCTTGAGGGATGAGATAGTTAACTCTGGCTGTGCTGTTCAAGGGCCTTATTAGAGTCTACTTTAAGGAGACAGGGCCCTGCTTGTGAATTTGCCTGTGGGTGTGTTTTATGCATCTTCAGATACAAAGTCTTGCTAGATCCTTTCATTAAAGAAAGGAGACTAGGAAAGGAGGAGCTGACCCGGTGCTGCGGCATTCAGAAACCTGGCTATTAAGTAACCAGACTAGAAACACAGGGCCAAATTCACAGAGTTTGTTGCCAGAAGGAACCAGTAGATTAGATCATATTCCAGTGTAATACAGTTTCACCCAGAAGTCACTCCTGTCTTGAGCCCAATAACTTGTGTTAGACCAGGAGTACCCAACCTATGGCACATGTGCCAAAGGCAGCACACAAGCTGATTTTCAGCGGCACTCGCACTGCCCGGGTCCTGGCCACCAGGCCGGGGGGGGGGGGGGACTCTGCATTTTAATTTAATTTTAAACGAAGCTTCTTAAACATTTTTAAAACCTTATTTATTTTATATACAACAATAGTGTAGTTATATATTATAGACTTATAGAAAGAGACCTTCTAAAAACGTTAAAATGTATTACTGGCACGCGGAACCTTAAATCTGAGTGACTAAATGAAGACTCGGCACACCACGTCTGAAAGGTTGCCAACCTCTGTGTCAGGCCTTTCAAAAAGGCATCCAGGCTGCTTTTGAACATTTCTAGAGATGGAGAATCCACCACGGCCCTGGGGAGTTTGTTCCTGTGGTTAATCACCTTCAATGTTCAAAACTGGTGCCATATTTCTGACTGGAATTTTGTCTGGCTCTAACTTCCAGCCCTTGGTTCTCCTTCCACCTTTCTCTACTAGTTTAAAGAGGCCATGGATACTTGAGATATTCTCCCCACAAAGGTCCTTGTACACCAGCATCAAGTCACCTTCTCAATCTTTTTGATAAACTAAACAGACCGAGTCTCTCATGCTCAGGCATTTTCTCCAGTCCACCATTTTTTTTCAAAGCTCTTCTCTGCACCCTGTCCAATTCTTCAATCTCCTTTTTAAAATGTGTCTGCCAGAACTGGATCCAGCATCTGTGTGACCATTGTGGTGCAGAGAGGTTAAATGGCCCCTCCACAGATTCCCAGTTGGGATAGATCAGCAGAACTCCCTTGCCCTCAGTGGAGTGACAATGATTAACACCAGTGATAATCAAGTTTCAGAGCAGCAGCCAGGTTAGTCTGTATCCGCAAGAAGAACAGGAGTACTTGTGGCACCTTAGAGGCTAACACATTTATTTCAGCATGAGCTTTCGTGAGCTACAGCTCACTTCTTCGGATGCATAGAACGGAACACACAGACAGGAGATATTTATACATACAGAGAACATGAAAAGGTGGAAGTATGCATACCAACAGGAAGAATCTAATCAATTGAGATGAGCTATCATCAGCAGGAGAAAAAAAACCTTTTGAAGTGATAATCAAGTTACCCTGGCCCTGATTCTCTGCCACCTTGCACCTTGTGTTGCCATATGAATCATATATTTGGTAGTGTTGCCTAGTCAATGTTGGTGTCTCTTTTTTTCTGCCTGGAGCACACAACAGTTGATCTTCTGATGATTGGGATGCTAGGCCTCATCTACATGGCCACTTTACAGCGCTGAAAAAACACTCCCCTGAGTGCAGCAAGTTTTGGTGCTGTAAAGTGCCAGGGTAGACAGTGCACTAGCGCTGGCAGCTACACCCTTCGTGGGGATGGGTTTTTTACAGCACTGGGAGAGCTCTCCCTGGCCATGTTAAAGTGCTGCCATAGCAGCGCTTTAACGCTGGTAGTGAAGACATACCCTAAGTCTCACTAAAGTCGTTGGGCTCAATATAGGGGTATTTGTTTGGGTGTAATTGAATGACCTGTGCTATACATGTTCGATGATCTAATGGACTCTTCTAGGCTTAAATTCTGGGCAACTGGGGCTCAAAGAGAAACACCATATACAGTGCTGCAGTATCTGACCCCCTGACACAGACAATCCAAGACACAGAATCCAGGCCTAAATGTTGTTAAAGGACTTTTTTTCAATATACCGAGAGAGGTGTAAGCAGTTGTTGGATCTGAAACTGCTTTTCATTGATGAAATATAAAAGTGAGGCCGCCCCTTTAAAAAAAATACAGAGAGTGAAATGTAATTGAGTCCTGTAATAAGAAAAGGTAGCGCTAAGAGAGGATTGGCCTAGGTGCTTGCTCAGAGGAAAACAACAAGGTTTTCAATTTCCCATTGTATGTGTACAGGTGATCTGTGTATGGCTCTGTGTGTTGGCATGGTGATCTGTCTTTGGGCTGGATGTTTTTCATTCTAGGTGCGTGTGCATGTGATGTGGAAGTATCTGTATGACCATGTATGAGGGGGAATATTCAGGGCCGGCCGTTTTTGCTGGCCTAATGCACAGAGCACTGGACTGAGACTCAGGACTCCTGGATTCTGTTTCTATCTCAGCTGCTGGGTGCCCCATAGCAAGTCATTTCCCCTCCCTGTGCCTCAGTTTCCCCATCTGTACAATGCTACTTGTCTCCTTTACAAAGCTCTTTTGGGGATCGGCTGATGGGAAGCTCGATAGGACAGCTGGGTATTATTATTCTGGTCTGGGGGTCTGCGTGAATTGGTGTGGGATTGAATGTGGGTCTGTGTGTATTTGTGCGGGGCTGGCTATTTCTGCGGACCCATATGTGGGTCTGTGCAGATGTCTCTGTGTGTGGATCTCCAGAGCTCTGCACACGCCAGCACTCTTTGGTAGGGATCTGTGCGAACCTGTAGTGCACTGAGCCAGTGACCTACTTTCCACGTTGCCTTGCCAACGCCCAGCAAGGCCATTCATAAATGGCGCATGGGCCTCTGAGCCGGATTGAACCGGTTTCAGGGACACAGACAGGAAAGCCTTGTATTCCGGAAGAAACCATTCTGCAGAGACGAGGGGGATGGCAGAAAGGAGAATCCAGTTTCTTCCTGAATCCTGATCCAAGACACCGATCAACCTTTTCTAGTCTATATAGGTTCTTATACCACACTCATCACTGCAGTATCTGACCCCTCCGACACAGACAATCCAAGACACAGAATCCAGGCCTAAATTTTATTAATGGACTTTTTTTCAATTGCAAATTCTGCTCACCTCCCACGCTCTTTTTTTTTTTAATCAGTCAACTTAAACATGCATTCATTTTTTGTCACTAGGAAGAGAAACTCTGCACTCGGCAATAATTCTATGCCGTTAAATGGACCATGATCCCGAGGGGTTTTAAAAGAAATGCTGCTCTTTATTAAAAAAAAAAAAAAACCTACAGTGACAGTTGTGAATCAGATACTCTGCTGATGGGTACAACATAATTATTATTATTTGTGTTATCATAGCATCTAGGGGCTCTACACCAAATGTCGCTCCAGGCAAGAAGTGTCTTTGCCCCCCTCCTCATCTGTTAAACTTTTTAATACCTTATTTTTTTACTGCATATGTAGCCCATTTCACAACTTTGATGTACAATTTGTATGTATGATTTATCTGTCATATAAGATGATACATTTGCACTCTACAGGATCTGTATTTACTCAAGCCATATAGAAGCAAATTTTAAAAACTGTTTCCTCTAGACTTATAGAAACTTTTTAATTTTAAGAATAACTGAAACGTTTACTAACATCAGGAAATGGAATTGTCATCAAACATGACATGTTAAGCATGGCAAAAGAACTAACAGTACTTCTTTTATATTCGTTCGGAGATAAGGGTTCAATAGATATCTCTGGCATCTCATTAAATATGTCCTCTATTAGCTGATATTTATGCTCCTCAAGTCTTAAAACACAATTACACAATAAAACAAGGTTAACAATATTGCAGCTTGGTCCTCACTTCAGTTTGTTCTTATATCTCACTGACTGACGCCCTGTATATACCTGCAAAGGCATGGCTGACAGCACTTGTAGAATATTAGGGTTGGAAGGGACTCCAGAAGATCATCTAGTCCAACTCCCTGCTCAAAGCAGGACCAATCCCAAAATGGCCCCCTCAAGAATTGAGCTCACAACGCTGGGTTTAGCAGGCCAATACACAAACCACTGAGGTATCCCTCCTGCCCCCATCCATGTCTGTGTGTGGTTTGAGCAGACTGCATGGGTCATTAAAAGGACTGGCCCAGGAGGTTTAAGGAAAAGTAGTTCTCAGATATCATAGTAACTCTAGCTCAGGAACCAGTCCATGCAACAAACCTCAATGCCAACTCTGCCCACATATCTACACCAGCGACACCATCACAGGACCTAACCAGATCAGCCACACCATCATCGGTTCATACACCTGCACGTCCACCAATGTAATATAAGCCATCATATGCCAGCAATGCCCCTCTGCTATGTACATCGGCCAAACTGGACAGTCTCTATGGAAAAGGATAAATGGACACAAATCAGATATTAGGAATGGCAATAAACAAAATCCTGTAGGAGAACACTTCAGCCTCCCTGGCCACACAATAGCAGACCTTAAGGTGGCCATCCTTCAGCATAAAAACTTCAGGACCAGACTTCAAAGAGAAACTGCTGAGCTTCAGTTCATCTGCAAATTTGACACCATCAGCTCAGGATTAAACAAAGACTGTGAATGGCTTGCCAACTACAAAATCAGTTTCTCCTCCCTTGGTTTTCACACCTCAACTGCTAGAACAGGGCCTCATCCTCCCTGATTGAACTAACCTCGTTATCTCTAGCTTGCTTGCATATATATATATACCTGCCCCTGGAAATTTCCACTACATGCATCCGACTAAGTGGGTATTCACCCACGAAAGCTCATGCTCCAAAACATCTGTTAGTCTATAAGGTGCCACAGGACTCTTTGCTGCTTTTGTAGTTCTCAGAAAGTCTGGAAGGTTCCACAAGATTCTACAAAGGTCCAGAACATTCTAGGAGGTCAGTGAAAAATGAATCCACGTACGGAACACCTGAAACCCGTTACTTCAAACATTCTATCTTCCCTTTTGTCACTAACAACAAAAACAGCACCCCGAGCCCGGCACTCCCCAAACCCTGCACCTCAGGCAGTCACCTGGGTTGCCCGCCCCTAAATCCAGCCCTGGGCCATAGTCATGGAATGTATGGGGCCGAAGGCCCTTGGCATGGCCAGGTGGTGTAACAAACACAGAACAAAACATAAGAACGGCCATACTGGGTCAGACCAAAGGTCCATCTAGCTCAGAATTCTGTTTTCCAACAGTGGCTAATGCCAGGTCCCCCAGAGGGAATGAACAGAACAGGGAATCATCAAGTGATCCATCCCCTGTCGCCTATTCCCAGCTTCTGGCAAACAGAGGCTAGGGACACCATCCCTGTCATCCTGGCTAATAGCCATTGATGAACCTGTCCTGTATGAACTTATCTAGTTCTTTTTTTAACCCTGTTATAGTCTTGGCCTTCATGACAACCTCTGGCAAAGAGTTCCACAGGTTGACTGTGCTTGTGTGAAAAAATACTTCCTTTTGTTTGTTTTAAACGATGGTCCCTACCCCAATCTAAGTATAAGATGAGAGACAACAAATGGATCTAGGTAGAAGGAGGAGCACAAAGAAACAATGAAACAGTCACGGTCAGCACTCCAGCAGCCTAGCCCTGTTAAAAAAAGAATGGAGCAAAAATCTAGTTTAGATGGTTGACAGTCAGACTGGACTAGATCTCCCCTGCTCACACCAGTTTTATCCTGGTGCAACACCAGGGGTGTTGCTCCTGATTTACACTGGTGTAAATGGGCTCAGAATTAGGCCTTTACTCTGATTAAGCTCCCTTACTCTGATTAAGCTCCCACTCAGTTCCAGTTCTGTGTTTTTAAAACCTGACATTTTATTGTTATCAAAAAGATGATCTGCATGAAAGAAAGGTTTGTTCAGAGACTGTAAGAACATAAGAATGGCCCAACTGGGACAGACCAATGGTCCATCTAGCCCAGTATCCTGTCTCCTGACAGTGGCCGGTGCAGGCTGCTTCAGAGGGAATGAACAGAACAGGTAAATGTCTTGCACCGCATTAAAAGAAGTACATGCTTTAAAAACTGTCTTCATATCTGTGCAGAAAAACACATCTCTGTCCAGCCTTGGCTTGTCCAAATTCTTGTTTCCCCAGGGATCCAGAGGCTTCGCATACAGAGAGGGGCTTTTTGAGTACGTATATTGCAGCACAGCTATCATGGCATTTATGAGCTTTTTTAAACTAACAGTGACTGATGTCCCACCACACTGTGCAATGATTGATCATGCTGATCAAATTAGCTAAGTAACTGATTAATTAATTTGAGAGAAGAGGAGGGTGAGAACCAATTTCTGTTGGTGAGAGAGACAAGCTCCTGAGCTGCTGCTTCTTCTTCAGGTCTGGGAGAATGAGTTAATTACCTAAATAACTACTTTGGATCAGTAGAGTCTGATACTAGCTATGACAGACAGAACACTAGACAGGACCATGGGTCTGATCCAGGATGGTAATACCTGTGTTAAGCATAATTATTGTTTGCAGTGTTGTTATAGCCATGTTGGCTCCAGGATATTAGGGAGACAAGGCGGGTGAGGTTTTATTGGACCAGCTTCTGTTTGTGGAACAAATTTTTGAGCTTAGGGACTACTGTATATTAGCTCCAAAGCTTGTCTCTTTCTCCAACAGAAGCCGGTCCAATACAAGATAGTACCTCACCCACCTTGTCTCTCCTAAGCACAGTCAGTGTGATGTGACTACAGAACCGGGCAGTGCAAAACGTATCCAGTTTCAAATTAGCACTTGAAAAAACAGAGCCATTTGGGAGCAATTTTTGGTTGTCACAGAGTTGAGGCTAGAGCAAAACTGGAAACCTAACTGTCAAAGGTAGTTTGTTATTACTGAGGAAGGATTGTACAGTGGTTAGAGCATTAGCCTAGGCTGGAGTGGATGTAGGTTCAGTTCCCCGCTCTGCCCCAGACATCCTCTGCGAACTTAAGTCACTTAGTTCCTCTAGGTCAGGCCCTTCAGGGTATTTAGGTACCTAATTCGTGCTGAGTTCTGGGCCAAAATCCCCCCCGCCCCCCATCTGTGCAAATGAGGGTGACAGATATTGCAACTGCATGCAGTACCTTTGGGAGCCATGTTGTATTAAGTTCATGGTTTATGTCTCACTGTGGGTCAGGGATTGCACGCGACTCCAGTGGGCCACAGCTCCTTCAGGGACAGTGCGGTGTGATGAAGGTGAGTTATTTAGGCAGTAAATACCTAAGAATAAAGGTGTGTTGCTTTGGGAAGGCTGGTTGATGACTGGTATATACTGTGGTAGCTCCTGGAGAAAAGCTAACCTAGGTGTTAGACCCCAGTCCTGGCTGAGGACCCCATCACGCTAAGGGCTGTACAAACACAGAAGAGAGAACCCCTAACAGCTTCTGTTCTAGTACCCCAGTCCCTGCTGAGCCAGCCAGCTGGGGAACCAGAGCCCTAAGAGGGAAAGACTTCATCTTCCTTCAACAACGTGCTCTGGAGCCAGATCGGAAAAGGAGAGGAGGGACTGTTTTTTAGGATGTGTTACATTATGGTCCTCTTGAAATAGGGAGAAATCTGACCCACCCTCCTCCCACCCAAGGACTGCCGTCCTTCCTCAAGCAAATGGAATTACGTTCTTAGGCCACACTAAACTGGGATGATCCTAAAAAAGGGGTTGGGCTATTGGGCTATGCAGGCCCATGGCTCTGATCCAGGGCAGGATACTGGGCTGGATGGTCCCACTGATCTAAGACACCAGTGGAAGTGGGATGAATCAAGAGCAAGACTGGAAACGTTAACATACTATATGTCAACACAGGATTAATCCAATTAAATCAGCTTTTGGAAATACCGTAAACAAATGCACAGAATGATTCAGATCCTAGACAAACAAACATGGATCCACACACACATTTAGACACAAACATGTACCTATCCATCTATATAAACTCATGTACTCAGTCCCACATATACACACATACTCTAGCTCTTAGCTAGTGCTTTTTGTTTGTCGATCTCCAAACGCTTTACAAAGAAGTTAATTACTGGTTTAGTTAGGGAAACTGAGGCACACCACAGGGAAGTGACTTGCCCAAGATCACACAGCAGGCCAGTGGTCTAGAACCCAAGAGTCCTGAGTATTGATCCAGTGCTTTAGGCGCTATCCACACTGCCCTAAAAGCAACACAACTGGACAAACCCACCTTCTTCAACCAATTCAATGAGCTCTTATTGGTATAACGAGCTAGACAAGTGTTGCCTGCACAGACCCACAAACCTCTCTCTCTCTCTCTCTCACATACATACACACACAGACCCACAATGATCTCGCTCTCTCTCTCACACACACACACACCTGGAGACAGACCCACAATGATCTCACACACACACACCCCCAGACCCGCACACAGACCCCACGGGCACACACTGCCCTAAGCACAGACCCTGCACACAAACCTCCCCCTCACACGCATCCAACCACACAAAAAGAGACCCCCCCCAAGCCCAGCCCCTCCCCCACAGAAAACACACACGCGAAAACTGCCTCCCCCCCGGATCCTCGGCCCCTTTGGTTCCTTCCACCCTGCCCTATTACCTCATTCCTCCGCCTGCGGGTGGCCTGTACCATTCCCCTTCCCGGGGGGGGGAGAACAGGGGCTTTTTGTGCACAGAGAAAAGCCGCCCGGCCGGCCCATGGAGAACAATGCGCCCGGCTGCGGGACGGTGTCAGGGGGGATCCAGCAGCGCGGCGCAGCGCTGGGCACGCGCCATCCCCCCCCTGCTGCCGGGGAGTTGGTACAGGCCGACGGCAGGGGGTGGGGGAGGGGAGAGTATATGTAGCGCCCGGGTGGGGGCGGGAGGCTCAGTCCAGCCGCAGCAGCAGCGCGTGGAGGGGACTCGGGCAGCAGTAGCGATGGCTTCTAACGGTGAGGCGCGGGGGGGCGGTTACAGACACCATTGGGCCGCGCCAGGGCCCCACACACGCGCACTGGCGGCTCGGGACGGGAGCAACCCCCTGGGGGGGCAGAAGAGCCGGCCCTGTGGGGGCGGGGCTGAGGGTGCCGTGCGCCCCCCCCGTAGATGGGGGGTAAATGCCCCCATGGTAACGGCCCCCGGGCGGGGCGAGCCTCAGTCCCCCCCCCTTCCCCCACCGGGCGGTGTATCCGCTGCAGCCGGAGGGGGAGGGACGCGGGAAGCTCCCGCCCTCAGGGGGTGACCCCCGCCCTGGCTGCAGGAAGCGGGGCAATATCCCCCCGGAATGGGGGGCATTGACGTACCCCTGGAGGGGGGTGGGGCCCGGTGCATTGTGGGAAAAAGGTGGGGCAGCGGTGGGGCCCCTACTGCTCGCCTCGCGGTGGCCATGTTGTGCCTGCCCCGTCTTCACGCTTTGGGGGTCGGCACGTTCTTTTCGAGCTGCGCCACCCAGGCCTGTGGCCGCCATTTTGTGGGGGGGGGTGCGTGAACCGTTTCCCTTCTGCGCACCTGAGTGAAGTGCGCCTGCGCGCCAGAGGAGGGGGGGAGCGAGCGCGTGGTGGGGGAAGAAGGGCGTTGCGCAGAGTAACACATGCTCGGTGTGGCGTATAGGCCTCTGCGCGCTGCTCGGAAAGCTGAAGGCGCGCATGCGCGGCAGAGACGGGAGGGGCTGGATGCCGCTCTGGGCACGCGTGCGCAAGTTAGCGCATGCGTGGTGCTCCTGATTTTTTTTTGCCGCAGTCTTCCATCCGGGTACTTCTCGCTCCGCCCCCTCCTGATCGCGCCTGGCGCGCGGCGCGGGTTCATTGGACCCCAACCGCCCAACCAACGGTCGTCCCCCTCGCTCCACCCCCCCCCCCCCCACAGGCCTTATGGCTCCCCTAGGGGGTAAATGCCCCCCCCCAGCTGCCTGGGGCTGTACGTACCCCGCCCCGTTTGCCATAGGTACAGGGAATAGCCCCCCAGTCCCCACTGTTGTGCTACCCATATCGGGGTGAATTGCCCTGCTGATCCATTCCCACTGCCCAGGGGTTGGGTCAGGGCGGGTGGGGGCCTTCCTGCCACACACAGACACAAGGGCTTGGACTGATGGCTGTAGCAGCCCCCTCATCCCCCTCTGTCACCTCTCAGGAGCTGGGCATCGGTTTGCGGTCTAATTTGTTCCTTTTCCTCTTTTGTCTCTTGCAGATTACAGCCAGCCAGCCACCCAGAGGTAAATGTCCCTGCTTCTGTGTTATGAAGTGGCACGGTATAGATTTGTGTTGCTATCTGATGCGAAGGATGGCAGTGTTAGATACCCCTGCCCAGCTGTCAGTCAGCTTTGCAAAAGGAGGGCAGTGCTGGCTCATCACGGGCACACTGGGAGGCTTCATCCTGGGAATCTTTTCCCTTCATTTCACTTCCATTGGTGTCTTAGATCAGTTGGACCATCCAGCCCAGTAACCTGCCCTGGATGGGATCAGCGAGCCTATCTACCCCAGGTTCTGTTTTCCAACAGTGACCAGCATTATCTGGATTAGAGAAAAGTCCTCCACCACCACCCCCAAAAGAACCCCACTACCTCAAAGAGTTAGTCAATAACTTGACCATAAAGGGAGCCTCCTCCTAGAATTTACCCCCTTGATTTGTAAGCTCTTTAGGGCAGAGACTCTACGTAGTATAATATTGCAAAGGTTCATGACAGACTGCTAGTTGGCCGGACTGGAAGCTTTTATATCCCTTGCAGCACTCCTGGGTACCCTTAAACTCTGGATATTTTTATTATCCTTAGGAATGTCCAGTTCAGTCACATGTCTTAGGTTCTAACCTGTTTCGTTTTGAGGATTAATCAGTTAATATTTGAACATGGCAAAAAGCGCTTCTCTACTTAATGCTCTGTAGATCAGTTGACAAACCCATCAGTTCCTGCTGTTAAATCTCTTGATTTGTGGCTGCTCCCGCCATTCATGGCTCCTAGCATGCTGTGGTTGCTCCCAAATTGCAACAAATAGTGTCATGGCAATTTCCAGATCAGTCTGCTTAGGTGTATTGGACCTTTGAAAAACTCTCTCTAAACTGTTGCATCCTTAACAATGGAGTCATTGCATCCTGTCTGGAATATCTAACCTGATGGATGTGTCTGATCATTCTACCTCAGCTATGGGGCTTACCCAGCACCACCGGGACAGGGATACTCTCAGCAAACCAGCCAGCCCTACAGCCAGCAGAGCTACAGCGGTTATGGCCAGTCTGCAGACACCTCAGCGTATGGACAAAACAGTTACAGTTCTTCCTATGGCCAGAGTCAAAGCTGTAAGTGCTAGAGTCTCTTGGTCGAGGTGCATTGTGGGAGATGCTCGCAGTTCAGGCTAAAGTGAGGCAGGTTTTCACTGCCAGCAAGTCCCATCACTTTATCAGTGCAAAGCATTTTTTTCTCCTGTGACACAGAGCCAAGTATTTGCCCTTCAGTCTGCTCTGCAGATGGCCAATCCCATCAAAGAATCCATTCGTTATTGCAGCTGTATTGCTGGTTCAGTCCCTACCCCAGCAACTGTGCATCTCTTAGCCAGCTGCTGTATCGCATCCCCAGAGGTACCTGCATTTCAGGGCTGATGGAGGGATTCCCCATATGTAGAAGTTTAGGGTGATACTTATTTCTTCTCTAGTGCTTTAAATCAGTAAATCTCATGTCATTGCCCCTGTCTTACAAATGGGGAAACCGAGGCACAGAACAGCAAGGAGACTGCCCAGGTTGGTGGCAGAGATGGGAATAGAACTTGTCTCCTGAGTCATGGTCCAGTTCTTGACACACTGAGCAACACAGCTGTCTCCACAGCTCCTATGGGAAATGAAGTGATATGCTGATGCCTCTCAGTCGTTTCAGTGCAGTTCAGGTATAGAAGGAGGGACCCAGCCTCACCATATTTTAAGGAGCTCTTTATTTTTTTGCTAGCTGGCTATAGCACTCAGTCAACACCCCCAGCTTACGGAACAACTGGATACGGTAGCAGCCAGACCTCTCAGACCTCTTATGGGCAACCCTCGTCCTATCCTAGCTACTCCCAGCCACCGGCAGCCAGCTCGACAACTGGAAGGTACAGCTAAAGAGTCCTCGTCTTCCCATAGCTCTCCCTGCATGTGTCCCTTCTCCTCTTTTCTAGCATCCTGTGTATGTGGACCTCAAAGCACTTTGCAGACACTTCTACATTTAGCATCACAACACCTACTGTGAAATTTTAATCTTTTTACAGGTTGTGGGGGTGGGACTTGCCCAAGGTCACAGTCAGTGGCAGAGCTGTGTGTAGTCCCAGCTCTCCCCTTCCCTCCCTGCTCTAACCCACTAGACCCCGCCCCCCTGTTCTAACCTGTTAGACCCCACTCCCCTCCCAGAGCTGGGGATAGAACCAAAGAATTGGTCTGGTGCTTTGTCTGTTAGACCACACTACCTCAGTGATCAAGGTATCCTACAAGCCAAATACTTGGTGAATTGAAAAGAGACTTGATGTGTATTTAAAGGGCAATGATCTTTTTTAATCTGTAGTTATGGAAGCGGCTCCCAAAGCACAAGCTATGGCCAGCCCCCAAGTGGAGGCTATGGCCAGCAATCCAGCTATAGCAGCCAACCACAGAGCTCCTATGGACAGCAGCCTTCTTACAACCCTCCACAAAGCTATGGGCAGCAGAGCCAGTACAGCAGCAGTAGCAGCAGCGGAGGAGGCGGCGGGGGCAACAGTGGATGTGAGTTGATCTTTATTGTGCTCCGTGTGTCATGGTTGAAAGCCTGGGAAACTTGGTCTGGGGGGAATCCAAATTCCATTGAGGGAGAATGGAAGTCACTACAGTTTTCAAAGAAGTATTACGCGTGTCTTAAAGCTGATAAGTTACCCTCTTTTTAAGGTACTTTCATGCAGGCATCTTAATTTTTAACCCTGTGAGTTTCCTCTCCTCCCCAGCCTGTAGGCTTGGATAATGACTATTGCAAGGTTATACAGCAAGTTGGTGGCGGCTCTGGAAATACAACCCTGGAATATGAACTCCCCATGCTGCTCTAACCCACTGGACCCCACTTCCCTTGCAGAGCTGTGGATGAACCCAGGAGTCTTGATTCCAGTGTCCCTGCTCTTATCACTAAGATTGTCCTGTTTTTGTAACTTTGAGCACATGTTCTCTCCAGCCAGCAGCTATGGCCAGGACCAGTCATCCATGAGCAGTAGTGGTGGCGGTGGTGGTGGCAGCTACGGTAGCCAGGATCAGAGCAGCTACGGAGGTGGCCAGCAAGACCGTGGTGGCAGGGGCAGAGGAGGATATGGCCGGGGTGGCTTCGACCGTGGTGGAAGAGGCAGCCGTGGTGGTCGTGGAGGCATGGGGTAGGTGTCTAGATGCTTGTGGTGGGAGAGGGAGTGGGTTTAAATGTTACTGTCTCTAGCTCTGTCTGAAATTAACATGTTAGGGGAGGGTGTGTTGCATTACATAGAAGCTCTTGTGTGCATGTGTGGAATGCCATATCATACTGCGTATGGTAAGGGAGTTGCAGTGTTTTATAGGGGGGTGGAGATTGACTGGCAATAAAAGCTTTTCCTGTATGTGAGGGGCAGACTCCCATTACTGTCTACCTTAAGAACCAATGTAGGTTCATATCTACAGTAGACAATTTATGCATGGGGGTAAAATACCCCACTGGTGGTTACTATCAGAGTTGTCTGACATCAGATGTCTTAACATATCAAATGCACAGTGTGAATTCCAAGCGCTTGCTGAACTTTCATGTTACCCTGTCTAGGTATCCACTGAAGGTTTATAACTATCGCTATTCAAAGGGCCTATAAATCTCTCTACAGCAAAGGTTTATTTGCATTTTGTCTGGTGCTATAATCTGTTCACCAAAGCACCTGGGTCATCTTGGTAAGAAACAAGGGATGTAAGTCTCCTCAGTCAGAGGAGAAGTTGTCTTCTTTCCAACCTGGTTGCTTACAACCTGTGTAGCAAACTTGGTTAATTCTGTGGTCCAGCCACACACTGGAGATATTCCATGGGTTAAAGGATGTATTTGGGCACCCACTTAGCAGCTTCAGCAGCTGTGATCACATTTATATACGACTTGCTTTTGGTTTATCTCACTATATACACACAGAAAAGCAGTGTCTTAAACTGCCCTGGTGTAACAATCCTCCCTCAGCAGAGGGTTGCTCAGTGGTCTGTTAAAAAGGAATAAGTTGAGAAACAGATGCCAAATAATATTGATTGTGAACTGTTGATCAGGAGTTTAAATTGTTTTTTTAGAAAGGTGAGTATTAGCTTGGGGGGAAATCAAAGTATTGTTGATGTTACTTGTTATCTGCTGTTAACACTACATGTTATCTGTTAACAAACTCTGCATTTTATGTGCTACAGGTATGAAAGTCAATGAACTTTATCAATTCTCGACCTTCCACATGTTAGCTAAGGGTGAGGAAGGGAGAGAGCTTATGTTAGGTCCAGGTTTAGTGGTCAATCAGTTTATTATGCTATGCTAGGGAACTTGGGTTGGCTTTTTAATATGCTTTCAAAGCAAATATCCTATGTATCTATGTTTAGGTGGTATCAACACCGGGACTGGGGGGAATACACTGTACAAATAAGTTGTAACATGCAGTTCATGGATTCCTACCCACGCTAGGACTGCATCGAGGAGTCAGCATTGTCTCAAGTGTACATCACGACGGCTGAAGTAATAGGAGAAGGTTGGAAGCCAGAGTTGCACTTGTATTAGATTTGTCCATTCCAATTTTACAAGACAAAGGGTGTATTTAAATAAATAAAAAGCCTAAATATGCTGAGGGACAGAACAAGGTTGAAAGGAGCATTCTTTAGGCTTTCAGAAAACTTGAAAAAACAAGTGTTGGTCAGGATTTTAAGATCTGGTAGTTTTAGTGAACCTTTTAGCCATGGAAAAAGCTTCATTATCTTCTAACTTATCTCCTCAGCGGTGGTGAGCGTGGTGGCTTCAATAAGTTTGGTGGTAAGTCCAAAGAGTTCAAAACTTGAACCAAAAAAAGTATATATATATATTTTCCAGAGACTTGTCTTTCATATGCAGAACCTTTATGTGTTAGGAAAAGCCACCATTTATCAGATATAACCTATGGGAGCACCCTCTGCAGCCTTCTATACCAAATGAGTTCTTGAGATACATACGGTGTCACTTATTTCTACGTCCACTGGGCTTCTACTTTGACCAAAGTTCTTGGTGCCAATACATCTTGGTTGAATGTTTTGCAACAAGACACACACAAAAAAGTGTGCTTTGGGGAAAGAAAACGAAAGTGCTACTTCCTAGAAGTGTCTGGTCTGTGTGTGGTTTCTTTTTTAAAAAACAAAACACACAAGGAGCTTTAAGTGCTGGTGATTTTTGGAGTTAAAACATGGTAATGGAATTGCATGCAATCCTGAGGATAACAATGCAAAGAGTTTACATACCTTTTTATGGTTCCTGGTAAAGAAAATGGGGGAAGTCCCCAAAAACTGGAATGAATTTCTGGTCTTGTGTAAACTTCCCTTTGACTATATTACATGGTTTTGTAAGCTTATACCTTAAGAAAGATGGTTTATATTTAAACTTGTATCTTAAGAAGGAAAAAGGTATTTTTTGCACTCAAACATACCAAACAAAATATATCTGAACACTTCCAGGAGAGTTCCCATGGGTTTGCTGAAAAGGGTTTGGCATGAATGATTTCTTGATCAGGTCAATTTAGTTTTAAGAGACCAGTGTTGGGCATATGCTTTTAGGTTCATTAAGATAATTATTGATCTGATATGGGTGTGATTAAAGGTATAATGGGTGAAATGTCTAAATATAGCAAAAATACTAATATATATATATCTATAAATGGTTTGTATAGGTAAATAATGGTTTAAGTGAAATAAAGCTATATTTATGCAAGGTTAGTTCACTTTAAATGTGTGGCATGGGCTAATGCCACTATATCGCTGCATAAATCTTAAAGCTGTTAAGTGTGTGGTTATATACTGTGACACTAACCAGGGTAGCAAGTGGTATGATGCTACAACATGATGTTACTGAAAGATGTGAATGACAAAGGTGTATATAAACATGTGGACAGAGATCTCTTTGGGTAGTAGCTTAAATTGTATATGCAAAGGTCTCGATTTAAACAGACCTCGGAAGGTGATACTAAGCAGAATTAAACGTGTGTTATGAGGGCTTTTGTAGTTGACCCTCCACATAGAGTTGGAAAGACGTTTTCTGTGTACAGTATGACATCTGAAAAGAGTTACTGGTTTTGCAGCACTGTCTTCAAAGTACCTTAAGTTCTCTGACTTCACAGTATTTTGCCTTCGGCTAAAGTAAAGTAAACATAGGCTCAACATCAGAGCACATGTACCAACACTGGCCTGCTGTCTTTAATGTGTTTAGTATGTGTGGGACATGAGTCTGTTTCCACCGACTAACTAGATTTCTCCTTATTTTCATGTGCAAAAGGGCCCCGGGACCAAGGACCACGCCATGATCCTGGTACGTGACTGTTCCCAAAGAAGTGTGGGTTCACAGGGTCAATTATCTCGTGTGTTGCAGAAGTGGCTTGTGTTAACTTAGGGGGATGATCTGAAGTTGATCTAAGACATAAGCATCATACCCATTTCACAAAAAGAAAAGCTAATTTAGAGCAGCTTAAACCTGTGAAAGTTTGCATTAAATTCTTGTGTAGCCTGTGTACCTACTAAGGTGTGGTCTTGTTAAAGACACTGCTACGCAGCTATTGCTGTAGCATCTACAGTGGGGTAACATTTTTCTCTTGATTGACCCTTGGGTATGAAATTGAGTGACACTCGCTTACTTTGCAGCTTCTGAACAGGATAACTCTGACAACAACACCATTTTCGTCCAGGGACTCGGTGAAAATGTCACCATCGAGTCGGTTGCTGACTACTTCAAGCAAATAGGAATCATTAAGGTACCAGCACAGGGAACTAAATAGTCTGGGTTTGCAAGAGCAGCATAGCGAAACGGCACTTCTCTTGTCATCCTGTACCCCCTTGCCCTTAACGTACAATCCAAGCAGTCTTACCGTGGAAGGAGTTTGGTCTACTAGCTGAGAATAGGAGAGTTAGGACTCCTGTGTTTCTGGTTCAGGGCAGGGGAGTATCGTGGGATAGGTGAGGTGGGAGCTCAGCACTCCTGCATTAGACTCCCAGTTTTGTCATTATAGAACTGGGATATAAACTTCTAATATTCAAGGCCTAGTTAAAAAGCTTTAAACGATCTGAACGGAAGGTGCTCAGTAGGCAGTATACAGATATTACTGGTACCTTATGTTTGGACTGTGGTGCGATGCCAGTGTGGCTCTGACTGATACCAAGGTAGTCCCTGCTTTGACCATCTTGCAATCCTCATGACTAAGGCTGTTTGTCATGGAAGTCAGGAATCCGTGACCTCCAGAGACCTTGGTGATATTCCATTCTCTCCTTTAGCCGAAGGACTGGAGCTGGCAGCCAGCAGTGAGAAGGTGACAGCCTCCTCATGTCGCTCCCTACAAGGTCCAGCAGCAGGCGACAGCCTCCTGAAGGGGCCCTCTTCAGGGCTCTTGTGACAACCTCCCCCATCATGCAGAGGAAGGGGGGACACCTAGGACCAGCGGATGCGGGTGTCCTGTTTTCGCTTTGGGAATTGTTTACTGCCTGTGACTTGTCCGTGACTTTTTAACTAAAAATAACCATGACAAAATTTTAGCCTTACTCATGACTTACTGTTGATGGTTTTCAGAGATCTTTAGATGCAAATTTCACAAATAGTCACTAGTCTTAAAGCAATAGAATATTTCCCTCCATTTTTCAGTCCACTCAACAAGGGAAGTGGATAGGGTAGCCTTCAGCCGTAGGTTAATCTCCAGAAGCTAAACTCATGAGATGTACCCCTTGTTTGTGTTGCAGACAAACAAGAAAACTGGGCAGCCCATGATTAACCTGTACACAGACCGTGAGACCGGGAAGCTAAAGGGGGAAGCCACTGTGTCTTTTGATGATCCCCCATCTGCCAAGGCAGCCATCGATTGGTTTGATGGTAAGTTGCTTCCATCCAGCTGGGCCAAGGAGTTCCTGAAGAAGCAGCATAAATGGTGGAGCTGGGAACCAGGACTCTCTGCCCCTGGTTCAGGGATGGGAGTGGGATCTATTGGGTTAGAACAGGGGAGGAGTTGTTCTAATTTTAGTAGTGATTTGTTATGTCGCTTCCCTTCTGAACCTTGGATTTTTCTCTTTGTGAAATGGGGATGATACTTATGTCTTGCATAATACTTGGCTACTTCAGCACCTGATACTGCAGTCATTTGAGTCAACGGCAGGGCTTCAGTTGACATCAGCATGAGTAGGATTCATTCCTCATGCTGCTATGTCTTAAGGCTTGTCTACATTTGGAAGTTAATTCAAATTAAAAGTGGGAAGTGAATACAGTAGCCGTTCCAAAATAGCTCCATGTGTGGACAAGCCCTTAGCTGTAGTGCCCTGCTTTGATTCAGAGACCAAGGGGTTAGTGCTGCTGGTCAGGAATCCTGCTAGTATTCTTTCAGTGGAAAACAAGTTGCTTTGAAATGAGGCAGTTTTTCCTGTGGGACTATTTCAGTTCTACTGGAATTTTGTTTTCCATTAGGGAAAATGAATTTTTAGTTGGCAGGACATTCACGTCATCAATATGACAATCTCAATCATGTGAATTGTAGTTCAGGTGCCCCTTGAGCTCATTCTTGGACTAGGCTTCATGGCTAGACTATATTTCCCAGAATGCACTGTATCTCAGACTAACAAAACACAGCCGTGAAGTTGTGCATTGGAGGTGCATCTCCATCAATTCTAAGGCCAGAAGAGGGACCACTGTGATATAGTCTGATATCTTGTGTGACACCAGGCCAGAGAGTATCCCCTCCTCCCCCCAAAAAAAAAATTCTTGAAGCATGTAGAAAAACATTCAATCTTGATTTTAAAATGGTCAGTTATGGAAACAGGTTATTTTAATCAGAACTCTATTTTAAAAAAAATTGATCCTACGTTTTCATGCCGATGTGGGACAAAATCAAATCTCCAAATTTCCATCCCAGGATAGGAATTACTTATTTTAAAAATAAAAATTCAACCGGTTGTGGGTTAAAGTGGGGTGGGGAACATTCCTTTTGTGATGGTAAAAAGGAATCATAAAGCTCTGTGTAAGCTGAAATTGACATGTCTGGTTTCTTTCTTCCAATCAGGAAAGGAATTTTCCGGCAACCCCATCAAAGTCTCCTTTGCTACCCGGAGGGCAGACTTCAACCGTGGTGGTGGAAATGGACGGGGTGGCAGAGGCCGTGGAGGTATTTAGAAATGTTTGCTCCTGATGGGGATGGGTGCTCCAACCCTATCGGGAGAGTGGCCTGTTTTTCAGGACCTGGACACAACCAACCAAGTCTCGAAACCATTAACAGAGACTGGGCTAAGGCCTAGCCATATAGACTTTAAATATTTGATCAGGTCAAAGGTCAGCCCTGTTAAGTGTCCCCCTCCTCCTTATCACGCATGCTTACCTGTGGATTATAGGTACACAATACACCTATGGGTCGGCCATAATTTTTGTGTCCATTCTTCATTTGTGGCATAATCTTATCTGTGTCAGTGCATACTGGGAAAATTGTGCCTCAGCATGAGTGACCAGATGTGAGACAACATATTGGACAGTGCATTATGGGATCACTTGCTGCACAGAGTTGGCTGGCCAGTGGGTGACCACAGTTAGGGGATGTGGCTAAGAGTGAAATAAGTTGTGATCTGGTTGTAGGAAGTTAACCAAAGGCTGCTAGCAAGAGAGATGGCTGCTGAATCCAACTCTCTGGTGCTGTTGTGGTTGAGCTGGGGAGTGTCCTGCACAAAGGATCAGTGCTTTGGGAGTTGTGGATGCAGATGGCTATGTCCCTTCCAGTGAGGCTGACCCCTTTGCTATGTCACTCCTTAATGCAGGGCCCATGGGTCGTGTTGGATTTGGTGGCGGAGGTGGAGGAGGCAGTGGCAACAGTGGCTCTAGCGGAGGTAACCGAGGTGGCTTCCCCAGTGGAGGCGGTGGCCAGCAACGTGCAGGGGACTGGAAGTGCCCTAACCCGTAAGTAGAGGCTTTGGCAAGCAGGGGAACCAAGCGTTAACTTTTGAGTTTACCTGATACTAATGTTTCTCAAACATTGCATTTTCCAGAGCCTGTGAGAACATGAATTTCTCATGGCGTAATGAGTGCAACCAGTGCAAGGCACCAAAGCCGGAAGGACCTGGAGGACCACATATGGGTAACTTAAACCATTCTGTTTCTCCTGCACACCAGTAGAGGGAAGGCCTCATGGGTGGGTGAGATTGTGTATGCTCCAAATGCTATTGCCTTGGAGGTATTCTTGGTACCAATTTCACTCCTGTGCTTGTTTTTCCCTTTGCAGGAGGAGGATTTGGGGAAGAGCGCCGTGGAGGCAGAGGTGGTTATGACCGTGGCGGCTTCCGAGGAGGCCGAGGCGGTGATCGGGGTGGCTTCCGAGGAGGCAGAGGTGGAGATCGGGGTGGTGGATTTGGGCCAGGAAAGATGGATAACAGGTAAAGCAAACGGCACAGAAAGGGCATGATGCTATAATCTCTGTCCTGGAGTTTACTCCTAGTTCTGTACGGCTGCAAGTGTGACTCAAGGCCTGGAAAAACCTGCCCTCTGGTGTGACAATCTCCACCTAGTCAGTTGATCCAAGAGAAGGTTAGAGGGTGGCTTGATCAGTCTACAGGCAGTTCAGTGGGCTGGCAACTGAAGCCAGACAAATTCACACACGGAGTTATTTTTTGTTTAAATTGAGAAAGTAACCAACCATTGGCACAAAGGTGGTTGTGATGGATTCTCTGTCACTTGGGTCTTTAAATCAAGCCTGGTGCCTTTCTCAAATGTCTGCTGTAGCTCTGCCACTCATCATGGGCTGGATGCCGGCATCGCTGGGTGAGATTCTAGCCTGTGTTGTACTGGATGGTCAGACTAGAGAATCATAATGGTTCCTTCTGACCTTAGCATAGATGAATTGGGCAAGTCGCTTCTCCTCTTAAATGTTGCGCCATTATCCACATTTTATAGAACAGTTATTAACTTGTTCGTTTATAAGGATCACTTAGCTGCTTGTGGGTGAAGCTTAAAATACTTCCCTTATTCTGTCCTAACCCTTCCTCTTTGTCTCCACAGGGGCGACCACAGACAAGACCGCCGTGACAGACCCTATTAAGACTGTACAAATTCCCAGACCATGTGACTTAAACTTTTTTATTTTGTATGTCACTTTGTGCTGCAGACTGTGTAAAGCTCGTTCCATTTGTGTAAAACTTTGTATTGCCCTCTCAATTTTACCCATTTCTTTTCCCCCTGTATCTGGAAGAATTCCCTACATTAAAAAAAAAAACCATTGTTTTAGTTGCTGTGTGTAGGTTTTTTGGGGTCAGGGCTTCAATAAAGGCAACTTCAGTTTACACTAGAAATCTGGGGATGCCCCAATGCTAGCCCTGGATGTTTAATATACATCAATGTATTATGCTATGAATAGTATTAACATGTAATTGAGCAGACATAAGCGGAGAAAGATATCTTTATCTGTGGTTGAAATGTCAAATTCTTGTTTACACTTGTACACTAACATTTGAGTTCTCATCTTTATTCCCTGAAGCACCATCATCCAGCATAGGAGTGGTCAGCTTAGTAGGGACATTAATGTGTGAGCCCTCTTATCAGTGTCTACACAGAAAGTTTGTTTGCTGGGATTTGGGTGGGGAGCAGGGAATGGATGGAAAACAATTTTTTCTGGGTTCTTGTGCTACCCTATGGAAAGTGGTAGCTGCAGAATTAGAAAGCTATTCTGTAAAGATCTAATAAAGTGTGTGTGTGTGTGTGTGTGTGTGTGTGTAATATATCTTCATGCAAACTACAGGGATATTAATCTCCAGGAACTTGAGTGTGTTAAATACAGTTATGTAGAAGTGCCACGATGCAACAAATGTCTATTTTGTTCATGCATAATTAGAACAATTAAATTCCAATAGGTAAGCAAATTATGCACACACCTATGAAATCCTATTGCAGACTAGAGAATTGCACAAGTGAAACACATGAAAGTTGTTAGCTTGCAAAATTTTATCCCTTGGCCTAAGGTATGAGAGGTTTTTTCCACTTGTTATGGTGAATTTGGAGCAATAGTCTGCTATGGTAATGAGCCACACAACTAGGTGAACAAAAAGCATCCCTGTTTTTCTAGAATCAGAGTTGATAAGCTTAAACTCACACAGGAAGGAAGTGACCAGAAGTCACATCTTATCCAGGATGTTGCTCATACGGTCAAAACTGTGGTGTCTACTTGCACAGAAATGCGCATGGGTAAAAGGTGGACATGTGTTGGACTGCTAACCTTCTCTTGAAATGCTGTTGTAGAAAATTTCAAGGGAGCAAATTGTCCAGGTCAATCTAACTTATGGTTGGAGCTGCTGCAGTGTGTATGAATGTAATAAACTTTAACTTCTAAATATGCTCAATAAAAACAATCCCAGGTGATAAATGTATATCACTGTTCAAATGTTTCTTGATTTCAGAGGCTTCATGGCTTTGTAAGCAGTGATAGTTCATTGTGCTCAGCCCCAAGAAACAGCAAAATGGAAGGTGTAGGATGTAGTGAGATGTTACATGAGTAAAAATCCAGGTCAGGTGTGTGAAGGAAAAGCCTTACCATGTGAATATTGAAAAAGCTTCAACCAACTTTAGGAGTGTAATTCTAAAGGAAGGAGACTATGAAACTTGAGGCAGGAGATCTCTCTCTAAACTTCAGTATACTAACATCCACCTGAGTGGAACCCATAGCAGCTGTTCTCACAAAATCAAGAACAGGATGATGGACTGCTTGGGGAGTCTGGTCCTATTACAAAAGCTTTTCATAGCCTAGTCGATGTTTCTGGCAGAAATGTGCTATGGGATGAAAGCAACACCTTGGTCTTAGTGGAATACATTTGAAAAATATTTACAGGTACAGTTGAAGTGTGGGTCTCAGGCAGCAAGAGTTCAGAGCCAACTGCCACAGACTTCCAATCTCTGTCTACCCACTTTAAACAAAAAAGTGACTGTGAAACAAATTGCTCTGCTTCAAATGCTTTGAGGTAGGGCTGAGACATGCTAGAGGAGTGGTCCCCAACCTTTTTGTGGCCAGTAGCACATTCATGTTTTCAGAAGAATGCGGTGGGTGCCAACAATTTTTCAAGGCTTATTTTGTATTTGTACATTAAATAATACAAAAAACATTTAATGTAACTATATGAAGCCAGAGAGAAGCCGTGAGGACAGAGAACACCGGCGCCAACAGCTCCGGAGTTCTCTGTCCCCATCAGGCATAGGGCAGCAGCTTGTCTCCCTTGCTGGGCACTAGGTGGGCCCTGCGCCTGCTGGGAACAGAGAACACCATGCTCACAGCTGAGTTCTATGTCCCTGTCAGGTGTGGGGCCACGGCTTCTGTCCCCTGCTGGGCACTAGGTGGGCGCCATGTTGCAGACCACTGCTAGAGTGAGTGTGAGCCAAAACTATTGCAATACACCAGTTGTGGCTGTGTTACCTGCCCTAAACCACTTGTGATAGAGGGTCAACAATGTTCTCTTTCCAGACTCATGCCATGGTGTGATTGGGGGGAGCTCAGCAGTAGTCCCTAGATGTGTCCATGAAGAAGAATGCACATAAGGTTCTACTTAGGCCATTTACTGTCACATGAATTACCTCATTTTGGGGAGTGATGTTTGCCTCTAATCCTTTGAACCCCAAGCAATTTTTTGGCGACATCTCAGAAAGTGCCCTAGACTGAGGTTTATAAATTTGTTTTAGAAACCCAACTATGTAAACAGTAATAAGTCATTAAAACAAGCTGGCATTCATCCAAGAGTTTTGAAGGCACTCAAATTGCAGAACTACTAAGTGGGGCTAATCTAACATTTTTACTTGAGTGCTGGCACATGTCCATTCCACTGTGGCCCCAAGCTTAGTTGCTGGAAAATTCCCTTGGTGGTACCCATTGGCTTGGCTGTGGCACCCCCAGCTGATACCATGCTGCCTCAGTTCCTTCCTGCGGGCCCAAACTACCAGATTTATGGCAGTGACCGCTCTTCTTGCTAGGCCAAGCTGGTCTCAGTGGTCTTCATTTTCCGTTTGTTCAGACTGTGTATAGTTAAATTGGTGCTTCTCCATCAGTGGAGTTCTGTTCGCTGCCCGGGTCGAGGCATGCCTCAGTCACAGGGCTTGAGTTGCCTAAAGTGCTTGGGTGAGGCTCACATTGGTGATCCCTGTCAGATCTGCCATGAGTTGAAACCTTCAAAGGACTGGGAGGCCTCCGAGAGAAGGGAACCTCTGTTCCACCAGGTAGCACCCGACCCGGATTCTGGAACCAAGCCCAGTACTGAGCTTCAGGATCTGCATCTTTGGGTTCCCATTGGTGCAGAAGAAGAGGAGGCTGGTGCAGTTCACCTCCTCCTCCCTGGAAGAGGCAGTGACCAGGCTGGACGTGTCGCCTCCTGAAGACAACTGAGGTCCAGTAGGAGCTACTGAAGATGGTGACCTCAAACTCAGGCTTGCAATCAAAGAGGTGGTGAAAGAATCCTCCCATAGCCTGGTTAACATCCTGGCCACAGCGACCCCCCTCAATGAGGCCATTATGGACCCAGTGAAAGCCCTGTGGCAAACCCTCACCTCCCTTCCCCCCGCAGCAAAAAGACCCAAGATGCACCTTGTGCCCTCCCAGGGTTATGAGTTCCTATACTCTCATTTCCCCCCATCCCTGGGTCCCTGCGGCCAATGAAAGGAAGGGGTAGGGCCTATGAGGAGCGACTCCTGAAGCAGAAGACCCCAAGAAACTGGACCTTTTCAGTAGAAAGGTTTATTCGACTGGGGGACTACAGCTCAGGTTCGCCAACCAGCAGGTGTTGCTGGGCAGATATGACTTCAACGTGTGGCACTGCATGTGGACGTTCAGAAATTGGCTTCCCCAAGAGTCCAGGCAGTTCTCCCAGGTGGAGGAGGGGAAGGCCATAGCCAGGGCCTCCTTACAGGCTGCATAGGAGCTCACGGCTACAGTCTCCTGCTGGAGGTCCAGCAATGAGTCTCCTACCGCTGCAAGTGCCCCCTTATGCAGACACAGCAACACCCCCTCCCCAAGTGGCATAGAGCCGCAGTCGATGTACTTAGTTTGACACAGTGCTAGTGCAGACACTGCCTACGTTACGTTGACTCAAACTGTCCTCCAGCAGCTGGGGCACAAGGCCCCACACTGACCACTCTGGTCACCATTGTGAACTCCGCTGGCCGAAAGCCCCTCCTTCCTCTTTAAAGCCCCGGGAAGTTTTGAAATTCCTTTTCCTGGTTATCCAGCCTGGCGAGCACATCTAGCAGCTCTCTATTGTTTAATGCAACTGCTCAGCTGACCATGCTTGCTACACGCGTGCCAGACGTGCTCCTACCTGGAGCAGACAGGAGGTATTGGATCTCCCAGGCCTGTGAGGAGAAGCGGTTGTCCAGACACAGCTCCAAACCGGCTGTAGAAATGTTGATGTCTATGAGCAGATTGCTCAGGGGATGCAGGAGAAGGGGTATGACAAGCCCACTAGAAGGCCAGGGAAGCCAACAAGTGATCTGGTGCTGAGCTGCTGACTTGCCACTTTTCCAAAGAGCTGCACGTCATCCCACCACTGCCCCTAACAGCACGGCAGATACCGCTTGAAAACCAAATCACAAGCCCCTGCTATGAACAGCGAGAAGGATGTGGTGGACAAGAAAGAGGAGTATAGGGGCTGGGCGACTGGGGATCCAGCTGTGTAGCCAGCCAGGACCTGGTTTTGACACCACTGCAGTCCACCCAGCGGAGCACAGGCGAGCCTCACGCAGGGAAAAGAACCTCAGGAAAGCGTGTAGATTAATTTTCCCTTATAGAATATTTTCATTAATTTTACTTGTGCTACAAGAGGTTGTGGTCCAGGGCTACTATCTGCTTTTCCTTCCTCTCCAGAGGAAGGCAGCGAGGCCAAGTGGAGCAGTTTGTTTATGTACGCAGGGATGTCCCTGGAACCCTCCTGAGAGATCTCGCTGGAACTTCCATGGAGGTACTCTGCAATCCTCGGCCCAAAGTTTCTGGGGAAGGCGTGCCAGTGCCCTATGCTATTAGAATAATGCAAATGAGCAATTCCCACCTCATTTCCCTATCTGCCATGTCCCATGCAGTGACTGGCACCGTGCACAAATAATCCCACGCAGGAATGAGAATGTAGTGAGGACGGGGAACAAGGGGAGTGAGTTCAGCATCTTAAGTTTCATTTTCTGTAGTGCGTGCGCTGGCAATGGAACCTGTGTGTGCGGTCATGTAGCTGCTGCCATTGCAGCCTTCTAGGTCTCCCCCTCCACCGCCGTGGAACGCCTGAGCCAGATGAAGAGGAGAAAGAAGAGGACTCGGGGTGATGTGTTCCAGGAGATCCAGCAAACCAGTGCTGCATCAGACCATGAGCAACCTGGAGAAGGAAGGAACGGACAGGAGAAAGGCCCAGGAGTCCCAGGAGGAAAAGAAGATGGAGATGCACCAGGACATAATGGGGCCTCTCAGATGCTGCAGACTCTGGCAGACCTGCAGATTCAACAATCCTGGCCTTGCCTCCCTCTGCAGCCCATTGAGAACTCAAGATCAGGACCTCCCCATTCCCCGCCCACCAACGTTTCACATGGCCTCAGTGGTCAGTGCCCTACCCCTGTCAATCCATCAGGGGATATTCAAGACAATCACAGCTTCACATACGCCGGCCTGTGAACACCAGGGTGGGTGAATGTGAATGAGTAGCTGAAATGGACCTGAATGTTCTTTCCCTGCATAAATTCTGTCCTCTTTTTTATTAAGTTCTTAATGTGTTTGTTTTAAAATTGCATGTTTTTGTTGGTTTTTTTTGCACTAATTTTGTTAAAATAAAATTCTGTTATTTGGAACATCTTCATTAGTGCAACACATATGCTGCTGAGTGCTCAGCCGTTCTGAAGGCGACCAATTACCTGTAACTGGATGTCACACGACTCACTCAAACAAAATTAATAGTTGTAATGTCAATGTTACATCTCTGCACATTATACAGCCATCACCACGTGACTTCTACCAGGCCACAAAAGAGCAGGGCCAGATAGAGTATGTTACTACGAACACACACTGCTCTGGCTCACTATTAAAATGGCTTTTCATAGAATCACAGAAACATAGAAGATTAGGGTTGGAAGAGCCCTCAGGAGGTCATCTAGTCCAATCCCCTGCTCAAAGCAGGACCAATACCAACTAAATCATCCCAGCCAGGGCTTTGTCAAGCTGGGCCTTACAAACCTCTAAGGATGGAGATTCCATCACCTCCCTAGGTAACCCATTCCAGTGCTTCACCACCCTCCTAGTGAAAAAGTTTTTCCTAATATCCAACCTAGACTTCCCCCACTGCAACTTGAGACCATTGCTCCTTGTTCTGTCATCTGCCACCACTGAGAAAAGTCTAGACCCATCCTCTTTGAAACCCCCCCCCCACACTTCAGGTAGTTGAAGGCATGGCCAGCTCCAGGCACCAGCTAAGGAAGCAGGTGCTTGGGGCAGCCAATGGAAAGGAGCGGCACATCGGGGTCTTCAGCAGCAATTCGGCGGCAGGTCCCTCAGTCTCTCTCTTCCTCTTTGAGCTGCTGTCGAAGTGCCATTCGAAGAGGAAGAGAAAGAGCGAAGGACCCACCGCCAAATTGCTGCAGAAGAATGAAGCTGAGGGTTGGGATAGTAGGTTGTTGCTTGCTAAGCCTCTGTTCCACCCCACTGTACTCCAGTGGGCTGGAGATAGGACCCAGGAGTCCTGACTGACAGCCCCATCCCACGTCATTTTTGACATTTACTCTTGAGCTACTATGGCATCATCTGCCTCTTTCTCTCTCTCTCTGTCACACACGCACACACCAGGACCTTGTTTTTTCTCCCCTGCCGATGGGAGCCTTTGGCCTGCCAGGATGGAGGAGCCTGGCTCCAGGTGGGCAGCAATAGCTCCAGCTGCTTCTAACCAGCCAGAGGTGTGGCTCAGGGAGTTGGGTGTACTTCATAAATGGGAGCTAGGGCAATGAAGAGGGTGGAAACCTTGAATCCTTCTGCTGAACTGCCTGGTGGGGTGTCACCCATCTGTGAGTGCCTGTTGATCACCCCTTCCCCCCGCTGCCACCATTCTTCCCTGCCTTAACCTCCCCTTATCCCTTACGGTAATGCTGACATTTAAATCACCACCATTAAGTTTCAGAGTTAACAACATTTGTATAAATGGGACAATTTGCCTCCTCTTACTCATGGCTTCACATTTCTGCTCAGGCTGCCCCAATACACCTGGAACACTCCTCTTCACCCCTCTCCACACACATACTGCCTGCCTACCCTGTGCCTGAATGTGCTTGCCTCCAAGCTGCAGCCCTGGTTGGGTTTCAAGCTGGGTCAGTTGTGAGCAGGGGCCTTGGAGTTGGATTTTATTTTAGGAAACACCACCTGGTGCCTTGTTCGCTGCCCTGACTTACAAGGAGTAGAGCTACTGCTGTTGGAATAAAGTGTTATTCAGCTTGAAACTTTAAAGCTCATCATTAATTTTCAGAGCTAACAATGCTTTTCAGATGAGCAGGGGTGTTTCACACCTGGTAAAGTAATTGCCTCTCTGCAGACTCAGGCAGCTGCTGCTACAATGGTTACACTTACCATTTTGGGGGGAGGAGACATAATTTTATAGCAAAGGAAAGCTGAGATTCTGGAGCATGATTCTGCAGGGCTGTGACTTACCCACATACACAGAGGGACCTGCTTGTAGGATAAAGGAAGGCGGCCAGCAAAATGCTCTAAGTGACCAATATACCCGAAGGCCAGCAGGGGGCAGCATGACAGAAAGGGTGGAGGGGAGGGCGCTGTGTGCTTCTAGGTTGTCTCATACTCATAGACTTTCAGGCCAGAAGGGACCTTCATGATCTAGTCTGTTCTACTGCACATTGCAGGCCTCAGAACCTCCCACACACACACACTTTAATAGACCCCCTAACCTCTGGCTGAGTCTCTGAAGTCCTCAAATCATGGTTTAAATACTTCAAATTACAAAGAATTCACCATTTGCACTAGTTTAAAACTGCAGTGGAAGGCGAAAACATCAGAGTCTCTGCCAATTTGACCTGGCTGAATGGCTCAAGGGAACTGGACATGGGGCCTTTCTCCTCTAGGAGGCACCAGCTTCAGTCCAGATCCACGGTGAGGAACTGGCTGGCAGGCTCGGGGGTAGGGCATGGGGCACGGGGCTTTGCCCGTCTAAGCTGCTAATTCTAAGGTGACTCCATATTTCAAACGTGCTTCCAGCTGAAATGTACTCAGCACCAGGTGAGCCATCCCCATGTGGCACGGCTGCTCCCCAGCGACAACTGCATTTCTGATCCCTTAAGCCACCAGCCTCATTAACCCTTCAATTAGTGGCAGCGACGATGCTCTGCCCTGGGGTAATCGCAAGCTTCCTGCTCTTAGGGGAATCCACGCCCATCGGCTGAGGACTCACACGGATATAACCTGGCTGTTTATGTAACCGTATGATGTAGGCAAATATGTGTTAGCTGCCCACACCTCAACCCTGGCAGCTGGGACACCTGTTCATCCCTTAACTGTCCCCTGGTGACTAAGGGCTGAGTCATGGGGATGTGTTGCAGTGCAGGTGACTGGGGATGGATGGGACAGGAGGGCAGAGGGCTGGGGCAGAGAGATGTCGGCTTGCCCACCAGCACAGCAGTTGCCCAGCTCCACAGGCAGCTACATCTGAGTGCCTGGTGTTGCAGTGCAGCTGTTATCCAGCTGTCCCTCCCCAGAGGCAGCTGCATCTCTACACAGGGTGAGCCATCCCTGTATGGCAGTCTTCACTGCAACTCTCTAGCAGCAAAGGGCCAGTTCCCTGTGCATAGGCTGCCCTTGGGTTGGGGGTGGGAGCCAGTACATTGGCTTGGTGTTTGTGTCTGGGGAGGCCAGTTCTGGTGCCTGCCAGCACCTCCTGCTGGTGATGGTGAGCAGTTACACAATGGGGGAGGGGGTGTGCCATCAGCCATGGGGAGAGTGTCATTGGGGCATTGCTACCCTGCTGGGGTGGGTGTCAGTTCCCAGCAGGGCTGAGATAGGGCAGCTGCTCCTTTTGGGGAGGGTGTATATCTGTCCCCGCTGCCCTCTAGTGGCTGTGGGGGGGAGGGTCCACTGCCCCCTACTGCACTGACTGGGCATATTTGTGTTTATATTCACCACTGTCCCCTACCAGGCTGCAATGTCCATGTGCTGTGTTTCTTTCTTTCTTTTCCCTGGCTTTCCCGGCTATCTGCACTGACGCCAATAAACAAATCAAACTATAAAGATTAATTAAAAAGGAAATGACTCAAGAAGGCAGGGCCTTGCTCTCGATACCATTGATAAGAGGTGGCAGGAAGAGTAGAAAATGTACAGAACTGGAAAGTTAACCCAGGAGTCCTGGTTCCCAGCCTCCCCTGCTCTAATCCACTAGATCCCACTTCCCTTCTAGGACCAGGGCTAGAACCCAGGATTCCTGTACCTCCAGCTCCCCCTGCACAATGTCACTCCCCTTCCAGAAACCCCAGCCCTGCACCTCTATCCCCCTAGATCCTGCTCCCCTCCCTGAGCTGGGGATAATACCCAGAAATCCTGACTCCCAGCCCCACCCTGATCCACCCCACTAGACCTCACTCCCCTCCTAAGGCTGGGGCTAGAACCCAGGTGTCTTGACTCCACTCTGCCCTGGCCGTGTGAGTTTTCCCGGGGGTGCCCTTTTCAGCCCCCAACCCCAAATCTGTGGTCAGTTTTTCCAGCCCATAAACTCCAGTCACCGAAACTCAGAGAGGCTGGGATCTGGGGCTCTGTGTGTGCCCAGCCATTGTTTGTTACCTGCGGGTGAGAAGTGCAGCAGAAGCCTGTGTGCACTCATTCCCTGGCAACTATTCACTGCCCCCCCCCTTGATAATGTCACATTCTTCACAGATCACTGCTGATAAAAGCCACTTGAGCACATTCCTGCCTCACTTATTAAGGGTAGCTAAACTGGCTTCAATGACGCTAACTAGTTACCTGTTCCAGACTTTGTGCTTGGAGGCAGATAAGAACTGAGACTTCAACCTCTGGACAGTGGTCCAAGAATGGGGGAAGACATTAGCAGCTGCCTTTTTAGGGTGGGGAACGGGACATGGGGTCTTTCCCCTCCAGGGGACACTGGTTCCCATCCAGGCCTAGGCTGGCGGGACTGGCTGGCTTAGGGAGACAGGGAATGGGAGATGGGGCTTTTCCCCTCTAGGGATCATGGGCTGTGATCCAGCCCTGGGGTGGAGGGCTTGGCTGGCCCAGAGGCAGGGTTGCTAATTTATTCCTGGAGGTCTCATCGCACGACAGAATCTTTAATGAAAGATTAACCTTGGATTCCTGGAGAGGTCAGGACAATCCTGGAGAGTTGGCAATCCTGCCAGGGTTCAGGAGGCAGGGGCGGGGAAGGATATATGGCTTTCCTAAAAGTGAAAAGCTCATGTCTAGTTCCCACACCCCCCGAGTTCAATTAGCTGTATTGCAAGGTGTTCATCTCAGGTGAAGGGGATTTCAACAGCTCATTTAACAAGACATTTGCTTGGCTTTCCCCCAGACCCCCCACCGATCTGTACTTTTGCCTCATGGGCTTTCAAATTGACTGGATGCCCAGGAAAACCACAAGCATATCCACCACGCCCTTCCTGGCCTAGGACAAACCCACCCAGCTCATCACACCAGCAGCTTGTTTGGGTCTAGAGAAGAAATGCCACCGCAATGGGGTTGTCCTCTAGTGAAATGGTTTTGAGCAAAGTTGCAGTTGCCAAAATGAGTAGGTGCAATACCTACTGTCAAACTCTAGGGGGAGCCAGGAGAAGATACCCAGCCTGCCACCCCCCCCCTCCGCAGCACAGCGCCCCCTACCACCACACTGGGGCATTGGGGCCGGCACTGACTGAGAAGGGAGATATCTTATAAATATCAAAGCTATTAACTAACCTCTGCCATCTTGCTTTAAAAACAGGGGTGGCTCTATGTTTTTGCCGCCCCAAGCACGGCAGTCAGGCAGCTTTTGGCAGCACGCGTGCGTGCGGTCCGCTGGTCATGCGGATTCAGTGGCGCGCCTGCGGGAGGTCCGCCAGTGCTGTGCCATTGGTGTCCCCACCGCCGAATCGCCGCCGAAGCCGAGGGACCGGTGGACCTCCCACAGGTGAGCTGCCACAAGCCGCCTGCCTGCTGCCCTCACAGCGACCAGCAGGCCGCCCCAGCGCCTTGCTGCGCTAGTGCCTGGAGCCGCCCCTGTTTAAAATGTGCCCCCACACTGCCTTCAGCTCAGCGCCCCCTAGTGCCACACGGCCCTGAAAATAGCAGAAGTCACAGCTCAGCCACATCCTGGCACCTGTGCTGGGGGGTGGGCGGGCAGCTCCTCCTCCGAGGGGCCACTTGTACCCATGTAAGTGCATAAACCCCATCCCACTGCTCAGGGACCCCTGCAGGACAGGGCCCACATCCTGGGGCTCAGGACTCCTGGGTTCTCCCCCCAGCTCTGGGAGGGGAGTGGGGGCTGGTGGGTTAGAGCAGGGGAGGGCTGGGAGTCAGGGCCTGCCCTCACCTCATAGCTCCAGTCACTCCCTGGCCCAATGTGAAGGTGGTTCACACGCTCCAGCCCAAAGGAAGTGGGGTATGTGGGAGGGGCTGATGGCTTCCCCTCCCCATGGATCGGGGCTTTCATCCCGAGGGCAGGTGTGAAAAGAGCCAACCTGCCCCCTGCTGAGCCCAGTTAGCACCTTCCCTCCCTGCGCCCAGCGGGGGGCCATGGGAAAGGAACTGCACACCTCACATACACACCCACACCAGCAGCCCCGCCCCAACCCCCACAGCATTCACACACATACATATCCAATTCATACATACACTGCATTCACATACACACACACACATCCCATTCACACATACCGCATTTACACACACACACATCCAATTCATATACACACACCCCATTCACCCCTCTCATTCATACAAACACACACACACACTGCATTCACCCCTCCATTCATACATACACACTTCATTCACAAACACACACCCCTTTCATGCATACACACTGCAGTCACACACACCCCATTCATACATACACACTGCAGTCACACACACCCCATTCATACATACATTCCACATCCACCCACCCACCCAGCTTCCCCCATTCCCTCCCCAGCCCAGTGCTAAGGGCCCGGCAGCCCAGCAGGGCTGGGGAGGGGAGAGGGACGATGGGCCTGGCTGGCCCTGCCAGTAGTGACCAGTCCCTCCCCCTGCCCGGGCAGCAGGGCCCCATCCCTGCGGTGCTGGTGAGGTGACAGGGAAGTGGCTCACGTGCATCAAGGCAGGAACAATTGTTCCCTTCCGGCCCAGGAGAGTGAGTCAGCCACATGTGAAACCAGAGCCAGGAATGTGCCAGGAGTCACAGAGAGACCCTACCATAAACAGAGGCGTCCCATGAGAGACCCCACAATAACAAGGCGGCCTGTGCAACGGAATGAGAGACCCTACAACAACTGAGCAATATGTGCAGTGTAATGGGAGACCCTACAATACCAAGGCAGTGTGCACCCTACAATAATAAAGCAGTGTAATGGGAGACCCTACAATAATAGAGCAGTGTGATGGAAGACCCTACAATAACAAGGCTGTGTGCACCCTGCAAGGGGAAACCCTACAATAGTAGAGCAATGGAATGAGAGACCCTACAACAACTGAGCAATAGGTGCAGTGTAATGAGAGACCCTACAATAACAAGCAAGGTCAGTGCCATCCGGGACACTACACTAAAGCAGCAGCCTGTACGGTATAAGAGCCCCTACAATAACAGAGCCGTGTAATGGGAGACCCTACAATAACAGCAGGGGAGCGGCCCCGCTCCGGCCGCTCTGTCAGCGGGCCGGGGGCGGGCCCGGCCGGGAGGTGGATCCCTGCGCAGCAGGTTGGGCGGCTTCTCTGGCTCCGGGCGCCGTGAAGAGGGGAGGGAACGAGCGCCGCGTCCCAGTGTCCCAGCCAGTGCGGAGACAGCGCACCTGCCCGCCGCCCTCCGCGCCGCCCGCCCGCCCAGGAGATGGGGGCGCCCCTGAGGGCGCTGCTCTGCCTCCTCCTCAGCCTGGGTGAGTGCGGGCGGGGCCGCTCGACCCGTGCCCCCACCTCCCCCCTTCTGCTTCTCCCCAAATCCCGCTTCTCTGGTTCCCCAAACCCCGCTTCTGCCTCTTCCCAAACCCCCCTTCTCTGGTTCCCCAGATCCCTCCCCCCTGACCGTTCCTCTGCTCCTTCCTTCTCCAAGTGCCCCTGTCTGTCCCGGTCGCCCAGCGCAGGGTCCCAGCTCTCCCACCCTGGGCGGAGCTGTGGGTCTGGGACCTGGCCAGGCCGGGCAGGGCTGGGTCTTAAAGCGCCCTTTGGTGCCCCAGGGCCATAGGTGCTGGAAGTAGGGGTGTTGGTTATGCTGCCGCACCCCCTGGCTTCAGGTGGTTTCCATTATATACAGAGTTCAATGGCTCTCAGCACTCCCGCTATACAAATTGCTCGGGGGGGGGGGGAGAGTCAATATGGGGCTGAAAATCACGTGTGTGTGTCTGTAAGGTGGTTATGGGTGAGTGGGTCTGTGTGATGCAGTGTGTGTGGGGAATGTGCGGTGGGTGTTTGTGGTGTATGTGATCATGCAACGTGGTGGTGTTATGTGTGTCTTTTGTGATGCCTGTGTTGTGTGATCCATGTGTTGTGGGTATTGTGAGGTGGTGGGTGATGCACACAGTGTGTTACAGGTGAGATATGCACTGTGTGTGTGTGTCCGGTGATGTTTGTGTCCAGTTACAGGGGTGTGTGTGTCATGCAGTGTTTGTGTATGTGCATTTCTGCAGGATGTGTGTGTGTTGTGTGATGGGATGGACACTGTCATTTTGGAATTAGAGTGAAAAACGCCTGCCAGTTTTTTCTGGCTTGTTCTGCAGTTGATTGGTTTGAGGATTTGTACATTCCTGCAGGGCAGGTTTCCCTGGTCTGAGTTATCCTGATTTGTAGGGGGGACGGGGATGGCTAATCCTGATTTAGGAAGAGGTTTTGTCTGTCTGGAAAGGCTTGCGTCCGAAGCCAGCAGGGCTCCTGGGGTCTGTTCCCAGCTGTTTGGAGGAAGTGCTCTCTAATGGTTAGAGCAGGAGGGACTAGCAGCCAGGACTCCTGGGTTCTATTCCTAGCACTGGGAGGGGAGTGGAGCCTAGTGGGTTGGAGCAGAGGGATGCAGATGAAAGGCCCCATTGCCAGACCTCCTGAGCCAGCCCGGCCCCTTTGTCTCCTTGTACAAACAGTATTTGGGAGACTGTGAAACTCCCTAAGGTTCACCTGAAACTCCCGGTAATCAGACACTCTGAAAGGCGCTGAAACCCAAAGCACAGCAGCAAATGGCCCATCAGCCCCTGCATTGTGTGTGTCTTTGCTCAGCTTGGGTGTCACCTGGGCTGCAGGCTACAGACATGAACACTTGACCTCCCTCTCTTTCCTCCCCCCTCTCCCCCAGCAGGCTGCGTCTGCTCCTAGTTCTCAATGCAGCAAGCAACAGGGCTCTGGGTGGCTCATGGGAGCAGGGAATGGGACACAGGGACTTATCCCCCTACAGTGATTCTGATCCGGCCACAGGGTGGGGGCACTGACTGAGTCTGGGGGGCAGCGGATGGGACATGAGCAGGGCCGGCTCCAGCTTTTTTGCCGCCCTAAGCAGCGAAGAAAAAAATGGGGGGGGGGGGGGGGAGGGAAGAGACAAACCAGATTGAGCTGCTGCCGAATTGCCACCAAAGAGGAGACGAGGGACTGAAGGGCCCACTGCCGAATTGCCACCGCAGCCCCAGACGTGCCGCCCCAACAACGGATGGACTGCCGCCCCTTTCTATTGGGCGCCCCAGGCACTTGCTTCCTTTGCTGGTGCCCTGGAAACGAGGCCTTTCTTCTCTAGGGGCCCCTGGCTCAGATCTGGCCCCAGGGAGGGGGAACTGGCTTGGGGTGAGGAGGGATGGGGAGCAGGGAATGGGAGATGTTCCCACGGCTGAGGTATGTGAGCAAGGGTCTATGTAAGCCTGGCCCCTGTCCTAGGGTTGCACAGAGATCTCAGCCTCTGATCTGCCCCCATACCCAGCGCTAAGCCTTGGCTCCCTGGAGTAACGGCACAGAACCGAATTGAGGTGCAGCCTGTGGGTTGGGTTGGGTCGGGTCATGTCTAATGCTGGGCCAGGCTTCCACCGCCCCTGTAGTGCTTCTGAAGCTGGCCCGGTCTCCTCTAGCAGAGGAGGTTATGTCCCTGTGTCATGCTGAAGTAACCTGTCCCACTGGTCTGGCTCTATATTTAGCCTCTCCACTCAGGAGGGAGGAATGCTGGGCGGACAGACAGTCACAAATAGCTACTGGCCCATGACGGTCCCAGGCTCATGCAGGTTACTTGAGGTGATACTGAATCAGAAGTGCCCTCTCTGTGGGGAGCGAAGGAGATGGGTGTATATGGCCCACTGAGGCTGGCTCTCGCTGGGAACTGGGCTGAGACCTGGCAAACTCACTTCACACCGGCCACTTAATGGGACATCAGCTTGGGTGGTTTGAGAGCAATACGGATCCAAGCTAGCTCCCTCTAGAGGGTAAAGGCCCTGGATCCCATTCCCCGCTGCTTTGAGGCAATCAGTCGCTCTGCCCTGGGGCTGGATCGGAGCCAGCGCCCCATATGTCCCATTCCCCTGAGTCATGCAGAGCCTTGAGGAGTGAAACTCTGACAACTTGTCGACTTGCTGAAGAATCTGGAATGACAATGGCAGGCCGGGGCCCTTCCTCTGAACAGGGAGTAGTTCCTGGAAAGGAGGTGGCGCGGGCTGGGAGACAGAGACAAGGCCACAGAGAATAACCCTGCCCGGCTGCAGTGACATGCCTGCCTTGGCCCAGGGGCTGGGCTGGGTAGGAAAGAGCTTGGAGAAACCTGGCTTGGAGCTTGGAGAAACCTTGGTGTTCCTGGCTCAGAAGGTGGCGCTCTTCCCTCTGTCTGACAAGACTCCTGGGTTCTATCCCTGGCTCGGGGAGGGGAGTGGGGTCTAGTGGGTTAGAGCAGGGGGCGCTGGGAGCCAGGACTCCTGGATTCTAGTCTGGGCTCTGGAAGGGGAGTGACATTCAGTGGGTAGAGCTTAGCTATTACTTGGTAGCTATATCAGCATCTTTATTATTGGCTACCAAGTGGGTCCTGTCCCGGAAATCTGACAATCTATTCCCCCAGCAGAAATGGAGGTGCCCCTTTCTAGCCCCTCCCCCAATTACCCCAGAGATGCTTCATTTCAGTGGCCCCGGTGCTGATGCGTGTTGCCCAGGGATGCATTCCTGATCATGCCTCTTTTTTTTCCTCCTCTGAACAGGTGTACAGGAGACCTACGGACAATCAGGTAAAGATCTGGCTGGGAACGCAGCCTGTACGAGCAGCTTGACGGTCACTTTTCTCCTCCTGATCATTTTCCCCAGAAGCCCCCCACTTCAGGCATTTATTCAGCTAGTGTCATTTTCCTTGGTGGTTGTTTGTGTAGCCAGGCGTCAGCATCAATAGGGGATATTTGTGTTGAGTATAACCAGCCCCCATAGTGATGGGAGGAGAATTTGAGCCCACCATCTCCTGAGTTTTAAGGCATGAGCTGCTACCAGTAGTGCTAAGGGAGGAGGTCCCTTGACTTGCACCTATTGTAGGCTCATTAACCTCATATGTGGGAATGATGGTGCACCCCCAAAGGGGAAAAGGAATGAAGATCTATCCTCCCTCAGGGGTCAGGTCTACGTTAAAAAGTTAGGTCAATCCAGCCACCTCGCTCAGGGATGTGAAAAATCTATCCTGCTGAGCAGCGTATTTCAGCCGACCGAAGCCCTGGTGTAGACGGCGCTGCGTTGACAGAAGAATTCTTCCATTGATGTAGCTGCTGCCTTTCGGGGAGGTGGATTAAGTACAGCGATGGGAGAGAATCTTCCACTGGTCTCAGTAGCGTCTACACCGCTGTAGCGTTTCAAGTATAGACAAGCTCTTAGTCTGGGTTATGTTTGTGTTGGGAAGTTGTGGTGCAAATGGTCTCTCAAAACTTTTTGGATGGCAAAAATTGGGTTTTCAACCAAATTTCTTCCCCTCACCCCAAAAGGTCTGTTCTCTACAGAAAATTTAGATGCTTTTGTGGAAAAGCTGAGCAACCTAAAACCAAAACTAAACAAAAATATGTTTTGGGCCTTGTGGGTTTTGTCCCCAAATCTGATAGAGGGGTGGGATCTAATGGATTAGAGCAGGGAGCAGAGGGCAGGGTGGGTTGGAAAGTCAGGACTCCTGGGTTCTAGCCCAGGCTCTGAGAGGAGTGGGGTCTAATGGTTAGAGCGAGGGGCTGTTTCTGTTTTACTCACTGTTGCTCTGCCCCCCCTGCAGGAACATGTGGAAGTGCTATCATGGGACGGATTGTGGGGGGCACAGATGCACAGGATGGGCAGTGGCCTTGGCAGGTCAGCCTGAATTTTCAGAGTGGTCATGTGTGTGGTGGCTCCCTCATTTCCCCCCAGTGGGTGATCACCGCGGCGCACTGCTTCCCACCGTAAGTACAGGCCACAGAGGGGGTCATCTGGGCTGGGCCAGGCTCTGAGTGTTACCCGGGGTGGAGCTAGTCATGAGGAGTCTGTATCTTCCATCCATTTCTGACCCTAAATCTGTTTGACTGGGTTTCTGTGGACAGACTGCCAGCTGCCCCCACGATCCTACCAGAACCAGAGGTAGAATCCAGGGTTCCTGACTCCCCCCACCCCCCATCTCGAACCACCTAGACTCCCCTCCCAGAATGAGGATAGAATCAGAACCCAGGAGTCCTGATTCCCATATCCGCCCCACTCTAACCCACTAGACTCCACTCCCAATGTGTATGTGTACCTCTACCTTCCACAACACAGAATCTGCCTGCGCATGGCGTGTTTCCTTGCACCTACACTGCTGCTATCTAAGGGAGATTTACTCTCCATTAGCTGAAGCTTTCTGCAGCCTGAGGTGCTGGCTTCTCTCCTTGCTGAGGTCCCACGTCTCTCTTCCCCACCTTACAGGGAAAACCCCATCACTGACTATGAGGTGACGCTGGGAGCCTTCCAGCTGTCCAGCCCTACAGCTGACATCAAGGTGGTTGGGGTGGAGCAGGTCATCAAGAACCCTAGCTACACGGATGAGGGCTCCGGCGGGGATCTTGCACTGGTGAAATTGAAAGAGTCAATCACCTATACACGTACCATTCGCCCCATCTGCCTGCCATCTACTTCCGTCAGCTTCCCTAGCGGCATGACCTGCACTGTGACTGGCTGGGGGAATGTGCTTACCTCTGGTGAGTGAAGGGTTAATACAGCCACCTCTGGGCAGAGGCAGCTGGATAATAAAGATGCACATGGGGATGGCTCGCCTGGTGCTGAGATGCAGCTGTGTCTGGGGTGGGGCAGGGCAGCTGGATAACAGCTGCCAACAATTTTGGAGAGGAAGTGAAGGTGAATTGTGTGTTCAGTTGAAACTGCAGGGAGGATTTTCGGGTGTGTAACAGCCCCTGAGCCTTGCTCTGGGATCTGGACTCACATCAATCTCCCTTACCCCTAAGCCTGGCTTCGAGCCTGGGCTGCTGTGGAGTGAGTCCCTTTGCCTGTCCCCTCCCCACACAGTGCCCCCTGGTGGCTCCCTGCCCCCTGCACCTTACTGAGGAGCCAGCTGCCCAGCCTGACTTGACTGATTTCTTTTCCCCCATGCAGTCAGCCTACCCAGTCCCAGGACCCTGCAGCAGCTGGAGGTGCCAGTGATTGGGCTGGAGACCTGCCGCTGCCTCTACAAGATCAACGCCAACCCAGCGGATTCTCACGTGATCCAGGACGACATGATGTGTGCGGGCTATGCCGAGGGCAAGAAGGACGCCTGCCAGGTGAGCGGGATGCTGGGCATCCATCTGTGCATGGCTCTAAGGGTAGGGCTACTGGGAGTCAGTGCTGGCTACTATGAGCATTGGCCCAATGGTTGGGCTGTAGATTTTCCATCCCTTCTGGGCTTAGGTGCCACTGCTTGACCTTTGACCTCAAGGCCCCCACCCGCGCTCTGCCAGTCTCCACCTACCACGATTAAGCTTTGTAGTAACCATCCATTTGTATCCCACGACTGCCACCAATCCCCCTCCTAATGCCATTTCCCTCTCCCCACCCTGTTCTTCCAGGGTGACTCCGGGGGACCCCTCTCCTGCCGTGTGGGCAATGCCTGGCTGTTAGCTGGGGTGGTGAGCTGGGGGGACGCGTGCGGGTCCCCCAAGCGGCCTGGCGTCTACACCCGCACCTCGGCCCACACAGCCTGGATTAAACAGATCATCCCGGCGGTGGAGATGAGCGACGTGCGCGTGAATCAGGAGCCAGTCTCGGAGGAGGGGCTGTGTCCCAACACCACCAGTCGGCCTGGCCCCTATGACGGCTTCCAGCCCCATCCTGACTGGCCCCGGCCAATCACCCCCAAACAGCCGTTCGACCATGCTACCTCCCACATCCTCGCTGCCAGCCTGCTGTTCTTCTGCCTGCTACTTCACGTACTCCCTGCCCTATAGCGCCCCTACTTTCAAGGTCAGCTCAGCATGGGACTCCACCCCCCATGGCAGTCCAGAGGCATCCTGCCCCCCTCCCAAACTCAGCAGGATGGTCCCGAGATTTCAAAGACTTGGGTTTCCCGCCCCATCCCCTTATTGTTCTCGTTTGTTTCCTGTGTTGTGCTGCTCTGTCACGATCAGGGAATTGACATGACTTCAGGGCACCGAGCTGGCAGCAGCCCGGTTCGTGGCAACGTCGTTTCTGCCTCCGGTCCTGCAGACCCCTGAGTTCTGGCCAACAGGGTCCTGCAAACTTCTCCCAAGCCTCGCTCTGGCACCAGGGCTCACGGCAACCCCTCCAGCCTCGCTCTGGCACCGGCGCTCACGCCAATCCCTCCAGCCTCGCTCTGGGGCTCATGCCAGCCCCGGAACCTCGCTCTGGCACCTGGGGTCATGCCAACCCCTCTAGCCTCGCTCTGGGACTCATGCCAGCCCCTAAGCCTCGCTCTGGGACTCACGCCAGCTGCTGAGCCTCGCTCTGGCACCTGGGGTCACGCCAACCCTGCCAGCCTTGCTCTGACCCCCAGGGCCCCACTCTGTGAAAATCAGGGCCCTGTAGGCAGCTCCCCAACTCCTGTTCCCAGGCCTGGTTCTGTCACCATGATACCTCCAAGGGTAGCCTAACGAGCTCCCACCCTTCCTCTTCTCACCCTGATTCTTCCAGGGAGACTCCGGGGGACCCCTCTCCTGCAAAGTGGGTAGTGTCTGGCTGCTGGCCGGAGTGGTGAGCTGGGGGGATGCATGTGGGGCCGCCAACCGCCCCGGCGTCTATACCCGCACCGCAGCCTATGCTGCCTGGATCCAGGAGACCATCCCAGACGTGGTGCTGAGCGACGTGAGCGTGGATCTGGAGCCGGTCTCTGAGGAGGGGCTGTGCTCCAGGGCTGCTGCTTGTCTCCTGGCCCCCTGGCTGCTCTGCTGGGCCTTTCTGAGCCTGGTCCAGGCAGGGTAACCTCACCCTCGCCAACTCCAAGTGTAGACACGCAAGGCAGGGAGAGGATCTTGGGGACACAGGATCCGCCACTGATCATAGCCATTTGGCAGCGGATACTCCACTAGAACTAGATTTTGCCCCCAACTTCCCCTCCCTACAAGGCTATTTTAGGGGTCCTGCCTGGGCAGCCCTTTGACTGTGGTTGTCCCCAAAGGATTCTGGGAGGAGGCAGATTGGCCCCAAAAGAGGGGTGCTCTGGGAAACGTTCCCTCTTCCTTACACCTGCGTCACGCAGAAACAGCCGGGTTTCAGTCCCGGCGTGAGTCAAGTCGACAGGACCTAATGTGACATGTCTGGCAGGAAGCTCTCAGGCCCCTCAGCGTCAGCCGAACCCCAAGGGCTGGGCCGGGCAGCACCTGCAGAGCTGGTTTTTCCACCTGAGGAGAGTCACTGAGTGAGGGCAGGTTCTAAAGGGATTAGGGTTCATCACACACGCCCAGATGTGAGCTAGAGGCTGGTAGCACATGGGACTGTGTCTGCCTGTCTTTTATCTGGGGCATCAGGCCAAACCTCCCGCTTGTTCTAAGTTGGGGTGGGGTGGGAAGGGCTGTTTGACTCCAGAAGGAGGGTTTAATAAAGAGGGTGTTAGCCCTGTATTATGGGAAAGGTTCTGTTATTTATTTTAAAGGTTTTGTCTAACCTCTAAACATTGCCCCCATCCCCGAGCCAGGGCTAGGGCCCCAGCATCCAAGCCGGGGTTGGAACCTCAGCATCCACGCGCCCGGCCTGGCCTCGCTCCCCTCCCCAAAACCCCGGCATCCACACACTCGGCCCCACTTCTCTCCCTGAAACCCTGGCATCCACGTGCCTGGCCCCGCTCCTCTCCTCAAGCTGGGGCTGGAACCCCAGCATCCACGTGCCTGGCCCCACTCCTCTCCCGAAGCTGGGGCTGGAACCCCAGCATCCACGTGCCCGGCCCGGCCCCTCTCCCTGGGGCTGGAACCCTGGCATCCACGCGCCCGGCCCCGCTCCTCTCCCCAAGCTGGGGCTGGAACCCCAGCATCCATGTGCCCAGACTGGCCCCCCTCCCCGAGGCTGAAACCCCGGCATCCACGCGCCTGGCCTGGCCCCTCCCTGAGCTGGGAGTTCTAGACCCCAGTTCTAGGGGCCCTGCCCCACAAAGGATGGGTCATAACTGGCTAAACCTTGTTTGCTGGCTGAGTGGTTGGGAACAGTTAATCCAGGGCTGGGCAGTGCAAATACACCCGGTGAATCCGGGTTGGAGCTGCTCCAAGGAACCTGCTGGCAGAGTCAGAGAGAGGTGTCGCTGGGGATATGGTGCTGAGCTGGCTGGGTGCAGGGAGGTCTTAACTCTTAGGGGAGTGGCTGGGGCAGCGAGGGGGAGGCCAAATATAGCCTGGAATGAATTTCTCTGCTGCCTCCCTCACTGCCAAGATCCCTACCCCAGCCTGTGCTTCCCACCTGCCAGGATCCCTCCCTCAAGCTTATTCTCCCCACACTGCACATGTGCCAGGATCCCCACCCCCACTTGGGCAATCCTGCTAAACTGTGCCCCATACCCTCTGTGTGACCATTCCCAGGCAGGCTTCCTGACAGGCATGGGCTGTTCACGCTTTTCCTTTTTATTTATGAAAAATACACACTTCTTAAAACAGAAAAAATACACCTGTAGGCAGTGAGCAGAATGCAGGGAAGCCGTGGGGACTGGCTTGGGGGCTGTTTGCATCAACCTTTCCCCCACGCGCCAGCCCCCTGGCAGCAATGCTTACTTGCACCTCCAGCTGGTGGAGCCAGCCTAGGGATTAGCAGAGTGTGAGATCGGTGCTGAGGAAAGAGCCCTGAGACAGTATCTGCTGTGTATCCCTGGCCCAGGGCATCCCAGCCCTTCGGCCCTGGGAGAGACCCACACACCTCCACCCCATGCAGTGCTTGGCTGCTGAACTGAGACCAGCCAAACTCAGCAGACATCCCCACGTCCCTGCTTTTCCTCCACTCCCTTGCGGGGAGCACAGGATGTCTGGAATGGGGGATCAGGGAGGGAGCCCAGCAGCGGAAGTGGGAAAAGAGAACTGGAACAGGGCAGGAGGGGCATAGGGAGCACTGGATGGTGAGGGGAATCCTGGCCTAAGGAGTGCAGGCCAAAGGGGCAGGTCAGGGGGGAAGAACTCTAGCAGCAGGGGGGCAGCCGGGGCATGAAAGGTTCCAGAGGGGACTCAGCTGAGATCCTAGTGCGGAGATGTCCACATAAAGGAAGCTTAGCAGAAGGGGCATCTTCATGGCCAGAATGGACCCTGCCTGCAGCAGCTGGGGCACATTGGTGGCGTGTGTGTGGGGGCGAGTAAGTCAGGGCTACAGTATTCTGCCCCCCCCCCCCCCCCCGAGACCCCAGCTCAGGGCAGGAGGTGCACCGCGCCAGAGCTGACTGTAGGTTAGAAGGGAATCACACACTGCCCCTGTCCTGTTTCAGGGCCTGTGTGACAGATCCAGTCTCCCAGCACAGCTGTCCCAGGACCTTCCCCCAGTGCTGCTTCCCCATATTGCCAGCCCAGGGGATCAACTGGACAGGGAATGTTTGCCCAGCAGAGAACACCCAATGACATGCTGTCATGTTAACCCATGGGCATCTCTCCCCCCTTCCCTGCCAGCTGAGTAACTCCTCCTGCCCCAGACTCAGCTGCTACTGCCCACCATAGCCTCTGAAGCAGCCTGTACCTTCACTTCCTCCCTGCACTCCCCAACACATGAGCCAGCCCACCAAAGTGATATTGACCAGAGTGCAGCGTGCAACTGACGAGCTGGGCAGCAGACACTGGCAGTGGTGCGGGGACCCCCCTTTTCTAGTGCTGTTTGGGAGGGCAAAGCTCAGCCCCTGGCCTATTCCGCCATGCAACGCTCAAGGGGAGAGAGATGCGACAGGACAGGTCACCCGCCCTGCTGAATTGGCACTGGCCTAATGAAGGACACAGCCAGCTGGGTCGCCCAGTCCTCCCAGCTGGTTGGTTGCTCCGGTGCTCTGTAGTCAGGCGGGGTGCAGCCCAGATCCTCATGCAACTGAGGGGTCATTTGGACTCCTGAGTCCCACCGTTTCTTCACTTCTTGGAGATCTTGGCCTGCTTGTGTTTGGGGGGTGCCCACTTGAGACAGATGGAATCCACTGAGGAGGGAAAAAGGGGAGGGGGAGAGTTTGACAGAATCTATGAACATCCCCATCCTCCAATGCTCTCAGGCCAGAAGGGCCCAATCAGATCATCATCTGACCTCCAATCTAGCACTGGCCAGAAACTCTCAGCCTATTACCCCTGTGTCAAACCCAGCGACTAAAGCACCCTCAAGAAAAGAACCCTGTGCAGACTGGAAGCCATTAAGGGACAGACATTTCAGCATTGCCCTGGGGAGTTTACGGAGGGGATAGCATGACACGACTGCCTACAATGGCACGGAGCCGATCTACGACAGCTAGCAGCAAATATCCCCAACAGCCGGTGACGGGACACTACGTGGGGAGGTTGCCGATTTACTACAGAAAATTCTTTCTGCCTGGTGGGTCTCACCCACATGCTCAGGATCTAACGAATTGTCATATTTGGGGTCAGAAAGGAATTTCAGATTGGCAGAGACCTGGAGGTTTTCGCCTTCCTCTGCAGCATGGGCCACGGGTCTCTTGCTGGTTTAAACTAGTGTCAATGGTGGATTCTGTGTTACTTGAAATCTTTAAACCCCGATTTGAAGACATCAGTAGCTCAGCCGGAGGTTAGGGGACTATTACGGGAGTGGGTGGGCGAGGTCCTGTGGCCTGCAATTTGCCGGTCAGACTAGATCAGGATGGTCCCTTCTGCTTTGAAATTGTAAGTTTGTTCCAAGGGCTGATACCTACACTGTTAAAAACTGGTTCCTTATTTCTAATTAGAATGTGTCTGGTTCTAACTCGCAGCCTTTGGTTCTTGTTCTGAATTTCTCCACTAGATTAATGAGCCTGTAAGCACCCGGCATTTTGTCCCCCGGGAGGTACTTTTACACCAGGATCAAGTCACCACTCAGTCTTCTTTCGATCATAGATTATCGGGGTTGGAAGGTACCTCAGGAGGTCATCTAGTCCACCCCACTGTTCAAAACAAGACCAATCCCCCAACTAAATCATCCTAGCCAGGGCTTTGTCAAGCCTGACCTTAAAAACCTCTAAGGAAGGAGATTCCAACACCTCCCTAGGGAACCCATTCCAGTGCTTCACCACCCTCCTAGTGAAATAGTGTTTCCTAATATCCAATCTAAACCTCCCCCACTGCAAGTTGAGACCATTACTCCTTGTCCTGTCATCCATTACCACTGAGAACAGTCTAGATCCGTCCTCTTTGAAACCCCCTTTCAGGTAGTTGAAAGCAGCTATCAAATCCGCCCTCATTTTTCTCTTCTGAAGACTAAACAATCCCAGTTCCCTCAGCCTCTCCTCATAAGTCATGTGCGCCAGCCCCCTAATCATTTTTGTTGCCCTCCGCTGGACTCCTCTAATTTTTCCACGTCCTTCTTGTAGTGTGAGGCCCAAAACTGGACACAGTACTCCAGATGAGGCCTCACCAATGCCGAATAGAGGGGAAATGATCACATCCCTCGATCTGCTGGCAATGCCTCTACTTATACAGCCCAAAACGCCGTTAGCCTTCTTGGCAACAAGGGCACACCGCTGACTCATATCCACCTTCTCGTACACTGTAACGAGGTCCTAGGTTCTTTTCTGCAGAACTGCTGCCTAGCACTTGGTCCCTAGTCTGTAGCAGTGCATGGGATTCCTTCCATCCTAAGTGCAGGACTCTGCACTTCTCCTTGCTGAACCTCCTCGGGTTTGTTTCTTTTGGCCCAATCCTCTAATTTGTCCAGGTCCCTCTGTATCCTATCCCTACCCTCCAGCATATCTACCACTCCTCCCAGTTTAGTGTCATCTGCAAACTTATTGAGGGTATAGTCCAAGATAAAGAGATCACGCTCCTTATGCCTCTCACTTTCTCCACCCCTCCAATCATTTTTGGCTCTTTAAAGGCTGCTACAGGGAAGCGCTGGACTCTCATTAAGGCTGCTGTATAAATGCACTTCAAGTAGAGGTTTATTCTGGCCATTTTATAAAGAACCCCTGAAATATTCTCTATACAAACCCTCAGCTGGTTATTGCAGGGAAGCAGACTGCACCCGTGGGAAAGCAGTCAGTGTTGGAACAGCGGAAACATGCACCCAGAGCTGAGCTCTGGGGTCAGGCAGCTGGGTAACAGCAACACTGGAGGGGCATGGTTCACCTGGTACTGAAATGCAGCCAGCTCTTGCATGACAGCTGTTAAACAGCCGCTCAACAACGCTTCAATGGCATTAGAGGATTCCAGGGTAATCAGTGTCTCCCATCCAGTTTCCAAGCAAAATTCATCCTTCTTCCTCCTCCTTCAATCCAACCTTGTCATTTCAAGCCCAGAGGTAGCTGGGTAAGCTGTGCAGCGTTGCTGTTAGCCAGCATGTCCCGCCCTAGAGCGGCTGCATTTCAGTGAGGGGTGCGCAATCCCTGCATTTGCCATTGGCGAAGAGCTTGGAGCTTTCCCTGGGAGAGGGGGAAGGGGCAAGCTGGCTCACTGAGAGTGCTACTTTCCCAGCCTCTGGTTACATAACCCGATGCGCCCATCACCTGCCCTTGGGAAAACAATGTCCTGCTTCAGAGAAACCAGAAACCTGAACGCAGCCAAGGAATGTTCAGTGGGGTGTGTATATGCCAGCCTCTAACAGGGCCGCATTGTGTTTGGGCTTAATGCTGCTTCACGGCTCTCTAGGCCTAAGCACGCAGAGTAGAAACACGCCAGGGACCTCAACAGCCTTTCCAAATGGGGCAATGTTCCCTCCAGGGGAAAGGCCCTGTGTCCCATTCCCCACCCTTAAGGGCCAACCAGTCCCCCCAAGCTTGGGGCCGCATCAGAGCTGGTGCCCCCTAGTGGAGGAAGGCTCCGTGTCCTACTCCCCAGCCAGTCCCCCGCCCTTGGGCGGGATCAGAGCCAGTGCCCCCCAGAGGGAAGTGGCCCCATGTCCCATTCCCCGCCCAGTACCTGTGATGGGAGGCTTCTTGTACTGGGCGCTCTTCAGATGCTCCTCCACCAGCTTGGGCGTGACGCAGATGACGTGCTGCCCCTTCCAATACTTCACCATGTTGAGGGACTGCAGCGTGCTGATGATGTCGTTCTGAGTGATGCTGGTCATCTGGCTGCACAAGAAAGGGGGCAGAGGCGTTGGCAGCACCCACGGCCTGCACCAGGGTGGGGCTGAGTGCTAAGCAGGGAGGGCTGGTTCAAGGCTTGGATGGGAGAACTCAGCTGCGGATTTGGGGCTCAGTCAGGGGTACGAGCCCCTCGCAGGCAGAGCTGGCCCCAGTGCAGCGCAGGGGCTCAGCAGGGGGTGCTCTCCCCTCACAGTCAGGGTTGGCCCCAGTGCAGCACTGAAGAGGCTCAACAGAGGGTGCTCTCCAATCCGGGTCTCCGGTGCAGTCTGCCCCCTAGCCCCGCTCCCTCGCTCACCTGAGGTCTTTAATGGACAGGGTTCCTCGGAAGTCCCGCAGGATCTCCAGCAGCACCCAGGACCAGTAGCTCCGGTAGCTCAGCTTGCCCAGGTCCGAGAGGGGCTTCTCTGGGGAGCCCACTGTGCTTTCCAGTTTAGACAGCTCATAGCCTACAGGCATGGAGAAGCGGGAGGACAGATCAGAGCCCCCGGCCTGGGCATGCGGGGACCCTACGCCATTCCCCTCTGAGAGCTGTGTGTGCAATGAGGTTGTGGGGAGAGGGGCATCTCAGGACAGAACTCATCCCCACCCTGTGCTGCTGGGATCTCCTACAGGGGGCAGCAGGGAGTTCGCTCCCTGGCTGCCCAAGAGGGAAGCCAGTTTTCCCATCTGAGAACGTACCAACTCATTGCACACATGGCCAACAGCATAACAAAGGCAGACACCAGGGCTACTCACTGAAAGCGATGAGAAACTTGCCATAGCCCCGTCTTTGGTAGGGGGGCAGGGTGAGGATACAGGCCACGTTGTTCCCATCTGGAGACTCCTTCTCCTGAGCACAAAGAATGTACAGACACAAGGTTACTGCAGAGCCACACCAGAGCTCTGAGGAGTGGGGGAGGACAGGGCAGCGTACTGAGGGGGAGAGAGGCTGGGCACAGACTGGCACAGGACGGGGAAACTAGCGTTCCACATCTGGGCTCAGAGATGACACATCTGTCCAAAATCGCTGCAGAATGGGGGAGGACTGGCGGGAACTGACAAAAGGTTGTTCCGATTCCCAGTTCCCTGTTCTAAGCGCTTGATGCCCATCCCAAAACTAGGGATGGGACCCAGGAGCCCTGGCTCCCAGCCCCCCTGCTCTGACCCACTAGACTCTACTTCCCTGCCAGAGCTGGGGAAAGAAACCACAAAGAACCCAGCTCCCAGCCCTGAGATTGCCAGCCTCTCAGCATGGGCTCCAGGCCGTTACCTTGGAGAAGTAGCCAACGATGTGGGCGCCCTGCCTGTCTACCTCAGTGAGGATGTAGAAGACAAAGGGCTCAACATCAAAGTAGAGGGTCTTGTGGTCTAGGAAGAGCTTGGCCAGGAGACACAGGTTCTGGCAGTAAATCTGAGCAGGGGCGAGAAAAGCAGCCATCAGACAGCACTGGACTCACCCAGCTTGGGGCACCACAGACAAGCAGCGAGCCAGGGAAGGAGTGGGAGCCCGGAATGGGGGAGCTCTGGGGAGCAGACCAATGGGAACGATCCTGTCCTGGATGAGGACGGGTTAGGTGGGCCTGACGGAGCAACTCCATCTCTGCTGGGGAACCGAATGTCATGGGTGCTCCTGCCCCAGGTGGGGACTTGCTAGACAGGCCTGGATGGGGAGTTCGGATCTATAGCTCTGCCGCCTTTGTTTGGACAGAGATGTGCCGGGCTCCTCAGAGGAGGACAAATGCATCGTGATAGCAGGGAATTCCCCACTGGCCACACATGGGATGGCCAGCAATACCGCCTCACCTTGTGATCTTTGCCATCTACTTCATAGACAGAGATGTTGTTCTTCCTGTAGATCTCCTTCCCTGGCGGCTGCCTCCACTGGCACTGGCCCTGAGATGGAGAAACTCTCAGACACTGGCCAAGCCAACACAGTGCTGCTGGTGCCCCTCAATCCCAACATGCAGCCCCCTGCTAGCCCAGCCCTGGGTTAGTTCTCCCACCCAAAGCTCTGCCAGGGCCCCTCAATCCCAACCCCCCGGCTACTCTCCCAGGCCTGGGCCTCCGCTGCCCCTGCTCCCAACAGATATGCCATTGCCCCTCAACTCCAACCCACAGCCCTGGGCTCCCCACCTCCACCAATACTGGGACTTGCTCCTTACTTACTAGGTGGTACCTGTAGCTCTTCTCGAACTTCATGTATTTCAGGCAGTACTCGCAGATCCACAGTTTGGGCTGCTTCCCATAATCCTCTGGGAAAGGTGAGAAATACCAGGCGTCAATCTCATAGTGGCCAATGTGGATCTTATCTACGTATTTCACCTTGGTGATCTGGGAGTGCAGAGAGGGAAGGAGGACAGTCTAGGTTAGTGATCAGAGCAAGGAGACAGAATCCCACCCATTTAGATGCCAGGCCATGCCAATGCCCAGGGGCACTCACCGCCTCATGCTCCTTCTCCAGGGCAGCTGTGGTGGGATCCATCTCTGCGTAGGTCTGAGGGAAAACAGCAGAATATCAGGTAACTTCCATGCTGTAGCACAGACTTTAGTTGAGTCCTCACTGAACCTTCCACCCCAGCTCCTGCAGCACAGCGCCCCCTAGCACTGCACAGGGTATAGGGGCCAGCACTGACTGCCAAGGGAGAGCACCGCTTACTGAGCCCCTCAACCTCAATCCCTGCCACACAGCATCCTCTGATGTATTTACCTTCTGAACATGGTTGATCTCATCGTGTTTGCGCTTCTGGTTGCGGGTGATCTTACGCTCGGGTTGCTCGGACAGCTCGTTCATGTATTGGTCTGTGTTTTTCTGAACCGCATCTTTGACTGTCTTGGTGAGGGCCAGCCGGTTCTTATCTACCCACTCATCCAAGCGCCGGTTGACTGTGGTTAGGATGGGACAGGATGGAAAAAGTCTATCCAGCCTCACTCTGTACAGTGACTTTCTCACTATGTCCCCAAACACTCAACATCTGGTCACTGGAACCAAGCAGTCCTGATCCCCTCTAGAAACTACACCCCTTCCAAAGCCAGGCAGTATAGACATACCCTTAGATCTCAGGTGTTACAGAAGGGCAAAGTCCTCTTTGCCTCATGGAAATCCTGTAATGGGGAGTTCTACCGGCTAATTCTCCATCCATTTGGGTGAGAGACTCATTTTGAAGGTGAAAATGAGGCAGTTACTGAACATAAACTATGGTGGGAAAGGAATGACCACCACTACAATCCTAGGTGCTACTGTAGTGCGCCTAATAAAGAGCCACCTACATTAATCCCTCTCCCCAGGAACAGAACCCAGGGCTGCACTCACATCCGGCATAGTGCACGTAGTATTCCTCCCGAGCCTCCTGCTCATTGAGTCGTGACTGGATTACCTCGGCTGAGTCTGCAAGGTAATCACTAGGTTAGTGCCAGCCTAGTTACTTGTGGGGAGCGGGCACAGGTTAGGTGCAATAATGTATGCCTTGGAAAACGATAACCCCATTCCGCCGAAGGGTAACCAAACGCTTTGCTAAGGGCATGTTCTCCTGGGGGGAGGGGGGGGAGCATTCTTAGTGCAGAACGAGAGCGTCCGCCCATGGAGCTAGCTGTGCTTTAAATTTACACTCTGGTTTATTTTGTAATAGCTTCCCCATGAAATCTCTGTGCAGACATGTCCTAAATCTCAAGTCTGCTTGAAGCAGGGGAAGTTTAATGTCAGTTTATGGTGGTATAGGGAAACAGGGGTGGATCTGGGATGTACTGTGTGGGGAAGGCCTTATGCCAGGTCCTGTGGGCACATGGGGGATATGGGGGTGGGAGAGGGAAGGTCTGATGGCAGGTGGTACTAGGGAACAGAGAGATCAGTGAGAGGTATCACAAGAGGAGCTGGTCTCTCCCCCCAGGTCCCCTCCGTGTGCCAGCACAGGGATGGGGAGAGCTAGAGGACGAAGTGGGAGGGTTGGAGGCCCCGGCTTGCGGTTCTGTATTGGAACAGGGGTTATGGTGATAGGGGCTCTCTCTCGGGCCAGGCCTCGTCCACACACAGACCCGAAGATGGGGAGGGGCTCACGGCAGGGGCCGTTACCAGGGCCACAGGCAGGGTCTGGAGGCCCAGGCTGAAGGTCTGCGCCACGGAGGGTGTCGTGGGGGGAGGGTCAGAGGGGGTCACGCCGCGGGGGGATCGAGGGAGCGGAGTCAGAGGGGGTCGCGCCGCGGGGGGTGTCGTGAGGGGGGAGTCAGAGGGGGTCGCGCCGCGGGGGGCGGGGTCAGAGGGGGTCGCGCCGCGGGGGGATCGAGGGGGCGGGGTCAGAGGGGGTCGCGCCGCGGGGGGCGGGGTCAGAGGGGGTCGCGCCGCGGGGGGTGTTGTGAGGGGGGGATCAGAGGGGGTCGCGCCGCGGGGGGGCGGGGTCAGAGGTCGCGGGTCTCTCACGCCAGGTCCCGTCCGCCCGCCGGCACAGGTAGGTCTCCCCGATCTCCACGGTGACCTCGGCCTCGCGGAGCGGCCCCGGGCTCAGGGGCCGGGCCGCTCCCCGCCCGTCGGCCTCCCGCTCCTCCTCGCCGCCCGCCCCGCGCAGCGGGTCCGGCCCGGGAGGGCTCCCGCCGCCACCGCCGCCTGCCCCGCCCGGCTCCGCCGCCATGACAGGCCGGAACTGCGTCACCGGAAGTGGCTCGGGACAACAAACCTCCCCCCCGAAGCTGCGCGTGGCGGGCGCCCGGAGGTTACGTCAGGCCCGCATCACGTGACCGAGGCAGCCTTGGGGGAGAGGTGCCCGGGCGGGACCCTAGTATCCCATCATGCCCCGCGTCCCTCCGCCGTATCCCTGCGTCTCTCAGCATCCCAGCATGCACCGCGCCCATCGCCCATCCCTATCCCAGTGTTCACCCTACCCCGCCCTCTCCCCTCTCCCGGGGGGTTGGCAGCTTTCTAATCCCACAAAATTGAACAGCTAGCCCCGCCCCTTCCCCGAGGCCACGCCTTATGCCCCGCCCCTTCCCCGAGGCCACGCCCCTCCCCTCTACATCCCCCCTCTTTCCGTGGCTCCCTCTCCCTCATCCTTCCTCACTTTCACTGGGCCAGGGCCAGGGCCGCCCGGTGGGGGGGGGGCAAGTGGGGCAATTTGCCCCAGGCCCCACAGGGGCCCCGCGAGCCCTGGCCTGGTGGCGGTCGGGGTCTTCGCCGGCATTGCGGCAGGGGGCCCCTTCAGTGCTGCCAAAGATGCGGAACGACTGAAGGGCCCCCCCCGCCGCCGAAATGCCACCGAAGACCCGGACTGCTGCCGGGTGAGTGCAAGCGCCGCAGCTCCTCCGCTTTGCCCCAGGCCCCCTGAATCCTCTGGGCAGCCCTGGCTAGGGCAGGGGGTTGGGGTGCGGGCTCGGGGGTTGGAGTGCAGGAGGGGACGAGGGCTGTAACTGGGGGTGTGGGCTTGGGGATAGGACAAGAAATGAAGGGTGTGGAAGGGGGTTCCAGGCTGGAGCAGGGGATTGGGGTGCAGAAGGGGGTGACAGCCCGGAGGTGGGGCCAGAAATGAAGGGTGTGGAAGGGGGTTCCAGGCTGCAGCAGGGGATTGGGGTGCGGGAGGGGGTGAGGGCTCCATCTAGGGGGGTGGGCTCTGAGGTGGAGCCAGGAATGAGGGGTTTGGGGGGACACAGGTTTGGTGTGTGTGGTTGGGGCACAGGCTTACCTGAGGCAGCTCCTGGTCAGCGGTGCAGCGGGGGGGCGAAGGCAGGCTTCCTGCTTGTCATGGCACTGCTGACCGCGCTGCGCCCTGGAAGCAGCCGGCAGGTTCGGCCCCTAGGGGGAGGCGCGACAGGCGGCTCTGTGCCACGTGGCTCTCACCCGCAAGCATCCCCCACACTCTGATCCCATTGGCTGTAGTTCCCAGCCAATGGGAGTGTGGAGCTGGTGCTCGGGGCAGGGGCAGCACACAGAGCCCCATCGCCCCCTCTCCCCCCCGGCCTAGCTGCCGGATCTGCTGGCCGCTTCTGGGGTGCAGCACTCTGCCAGGACAGGTAGGACTAGCCTGCCCTAGCTCCACAGCACCACTGACTGGACTTTTAACAGCCCGGTTGGCGGTGCTGACCAGAGCCACCAGGGTCCTTTTCGACTGGGTATTCCGGTCAAAAACCGGACACCTGGTCACCCTAGTATCCCAGCATGAATTGCTCCTTGTCCCAGTGCCCCTCCGTGTCCCAGCATGCACCACTCCCCATCGCCCAGCCTGCACCCCTCACTGTCACCCTATCCCCCTGCATAGAACCCAGGAGTCCTAGCTCCCTTCCCCCCCTCCTCTAACCTACTCAATCCCACTCTCCTCCCAGAGCTAGGACAGATAACCTGTAAGTCCTGGTTCCCAGCCTCCTGTGCTGCAACCCACTTCCCCTTCCAAAGTGTCTACAAAACACACTGCCAATCTGATAAGGATTTTGAAATATATATGATTTATTTACTTTTTACGTCAAAGAAAACATTATCAGTTAACCTGGAGTACAGTCAGCATAAGACAACCATAGACAAGGAGGAGAGAATCTAGGTTCCTTCTCCCTCCAAACATGACACAACGAAGCTTTATTCCAACATAATGACTCAAGTACATGTATAAAACTATTGGCTTCTACCCATGGACCAGCAAACAGTATATCAGAACTAGCTAAAGTGAATCTCTTATATTACCGTAAGCATTGTCGTTAGGCCTTTGATTTGTGTTGCCAACAGCTATGGGTATAGTTTGGCCAATGACCAGAACATCTGTTTGGGTTACATTTAAAGTCACAAAACTAAACCCCACTAGGCTGAAATTCACAAAACAGAATTAGGACGATCCAAGGCTATAGCCCAGTATTACTAGAATAAACAATATGATCCTTTACTATGTGACCACTCAACAATGGCCCATTTGAGCATAGCACTCGGCCAAACAACACTGGACAGTACGTAACACCAGGGATATGCATCTTTTTTCCATCATAGCCTCAGATGCAAGGAGGTAGTAATTTGAGTCACTGTCTATTGACCCTAAATAACATCATAATTCATCCATGTAGTGTACTGAATGCCCTCTAGTGGTAGGTCTATTTACAGTAGTAATACTTATATCGCGCTTATAAATATTAACTAATAAAAACTTAGGTCAGTAGTGTGTTATCACCCTATTTAAGAGTGGGGAAACTGAGAGCAAGGAAATTACTTGCCCCCTTATGGGTCAGCAGCAGAGACAGAAATAGAACCCAGGTGTCCTGACTCCCAGTCCTCTCTACTCTAACTAGACCACACACTCTACCCTTAGAGGAGAAGAGACACCAAGAATCCTAATCCTCCTTTTAAGGCTTGTCTATATGGGGAAACTGACCAGAATCTATGTGGAATAAGCTTCCCAGGTGGCCACTCTATTCTGGAATAATTAGCGAGCTTCTGAAGTGAACCACTTAGGGCTTGGCTACACTTGCGAGTTAGAGCACATTAAAGCAGCCACGGGAACCCTAACTCACTACCCGTCCACACCGGCAAGGCACGTAGAGTGCTCTGACTCCACAGCTAGAGCGCTCCTGGTACTCCACCTCAGTGAGTGGAGTAACATTTGATGTGCCTTGGCTACAACTGTGCTCTGATCGGCCTCCGGAAACATCCCATAATCCCCTTAAATCAAGTGGCCACTCTTGTCATTGTCTTAGAATCACTGCAGGAATGCGGATATGCTCTTTCAAAGCTCCGTTTCTGACAGCCGGCTGCTTATCTACTCTGAGACAAAGCAACCATTACTGTGGAATGCTGTGTGTGAGAGGGGCGGGGGGAAAGGGGAGTCTGCTGCTGTCTGAACTTACAAGACAGCATGCTGACATGCTCTCAGCCCCCCAAAACCCCACTCTCTCTCCCCCCACATACACACTCACTGTCACACTCCGCTCCAGCCCCATCATTTGAAAAGCACGTTGCAGTCACTTGCATGCTGGGATAGCTGCCCATAATGCACCGCTCCCAATGCCATTGCAAGTGCCACAAATGTGGCCACGCCAGTGCACTGGCAGCTGTCAGTGTGGACAGACTGCAGCGCTTTCCTTATTGCACTCTCCGAAGGCTAGTTTAATTCAAAGTGCTCTATATCTGCAAGAGTAGCCATGCCCTTATTCTAGAATCAAATACCTCTTCTCTCAGAACAGAGAACCCATACAGGGAGCTACTCCAGTCAATTTGCCAATGCAGATAAGCCCTTAGACTCCTCCTCTCTTCTGCTGCAATGGATGGACCCTGTTACAATGACTTGATGCAATGAGGTTAATACTGAGGTGGGAAGTTTAGACTTTAATTCCCCCTCAACCTTCCTGCAACTACTTATACATCTCAACCTCAGCACACTATCAGTGCAGGGTTGGTATTTTACCAATACACACAAACACAAAACTAGCGCCTACAAACCGATATAACACAGCCAAGAGACCAAGAACACTGCCTTTGGAACTGTTGAGAGTCTACAGTCTGTTAGTCGCTATAGGAAGGGTTCTCGACTGTATTAAGTGATTTTTTATCTAGTGTGAGCTCTGACCCCATCAGGGGAGTCATGAACAGGTGTGTGACCACTATGCCCTAGATGGGAGGGGAATCCCAGGGCAGGGTGTGGGTAGGGTTCCAACACACTGAATTAGTATCTCTCAGACTGGGAGCATCTTGCCTCAGCTAGATTTGAACCACTAATCTGGAGGTTAGCTCTGGTGATGTCCTGGTAGCTTAAACCAAGGCTCACCGTAACATCAGTTTTCAGCTACTCCCAACCTCCTTCCCCCGCCAAATTCCCAAATACTCAATCACAGCTGGGAACGGAACTCATTAGTGGTCACTCTTGGCCCCGCCTTGCACTAACCCACTAGACCCCCCACCCAAGAACTCTAGGTAGAACCCAGGAGTCCTGACTGCCAGCCCACCTGCTCCACCCCCAGACCTCAACCCCCTCCCAGATCCAGGAAGAGAACCCAGGACTCCAGCCTCCACCTGCTGTAACCACTAAATTCCACACTCCTTCCAGAGCCAGGGATTGAACCTATCACTCCGGACTCTCAGCCTCCCCGCCCCCCCTCCCCGGCACTAGACCCCACTCCCGGAGCTGCAGGAAATCTGGACAAGGAATTCCCGTACTCCAAGACAGGAGGCCCAAGGAATTCCCGTACTCTAAGTTAGGAGGACATTGACCCTACCGAGAGTCAGGACAGCCACCGTCTCCTCCCCCTGGTGCAGCTGCTGGTGGCGGGTGAACTGCTGCTTGTAGCGGAAGCTCTTCCCACAGGCACTGCAGCTGTAGGGCTTCTCCCCGGTGTGGATGCGCCGGTGTTTGACCAGCTTGGAGTTGACGTAGAAGCCGCGCCCACAGTCGGGGCAGCGGAAAGGCTTCTCGCCGGTGTGGATGCGCTGGTGCTCGATGAGGGTGGAGCTCTGGCTGAAGCGCTTGCCGCACACTGTGCACTCATAGGGCCGCTCCCCAGTGTGGGTGCGGTGGTGGGACACCAGGTGGGTCTTCTTCTTGAAGCGCTTGCTGCACTCCCCGCAGGCAAAGGGCTTCTCCCCGGTGTGGGTGCGCTCGTGCTTGATGAGGTTGGAGCTGAGGCTGAAGCGCTTGCCGCACTCCCTGCAGCCGTAGGGTTTCTCGCCCGTGTGGGTGCGCAGATGCTTCACCAGGTTGGAGGTGCGGCTGAAGCTCTTGCCGCACTCGGGGCAATGGAATGGGGTCTCTCCGGTGTGGGTGCGCTGGTGCTCGGTCAAGGCAGAGCTGCGGCTGAAGCTGCGCTGGCACTCGGGGCAGGTGAAAGGCTTCTCGCCCGTGTGGGTGCGCTGGTGGCCCAGCAGGGTGGAGCTCTGGCTGAAGCGCTTGCCACACTGGCCGCAGACGAAGGGGCGCTCGCCCGTGTGGATCCGCATGTGCTCGATCAGCACCGAGCTCTGGCCAAAGCTCTTCTCGCACTCCGTGCACCGGAAGGGCTTGTCTGCTGGCCGCCGGGCGGCAGGGCGGGGAGGTTCCAGGATGCCCAGAAGGTTGATGAAGCCTGGCTCGGAGCAAGCGTGTTTAATTCGTCTCCTCCTTGGAGGGTTTCTCTGGTGGTTTCCGGGGACACAGACACTGGGGGACATCCCATGTGGCTCTGCTTTACTTGCTGTCCCGACACCTGCCAGGAGAAGAAGGATTAATAGATTATCGGGATAGAAGGGACCACGGTGATTATGTCTTCTGACGGCCAGCAAAGCGCTCGGATTATCAGTCTTTGGGGCAGGTACTCTCTGTTTGCAGGTACTCAATGGCTGCTAAGCACTACTGTAATACACCTAATACGTAAATGCACTGCACCTAGCACTGGGGGACCCTGATCCATGACTGGGCTCATAGGGGCTATTGTAATACACCTAATAAATCATCACCATCGGGGATCCCTCGATTTGAGGATGATCTAGGTAACCTGCTCAATGGCTGGGGAAAGGAATTCCCTCCCTGCACCAGGGAGAAAAGGGATGGCGAAGGATGTAAAAGATCCTAATCAACAGGGACTGGAAGAGGCCGGCTCTGCCCCAACATCCCATCTGAGCCCTTGGCGGGGAGGGAATGGGGTGTCCTCAGCCAGGCAGGAGCCTGCCATAGGGCCCTGAGCCAGACAAAGGGGGGAGGATCGAGGAAGCCTTGCTGGGGTCCCAGCTGCTCCCTTCTCTCCCGGACGCTGCGAGCCGGTGTCACTGATTCATCACCTGGGAGCTCCCTTTCCTCCGAGCCCCGCGGCTCGGCCCCGCGCTCCATGTGGGCGATCGGGGCAGGCGCTGCGAACCCCGCTCAGCGGGCGGGACCGGGCTCCCGGCAGAGCCCGGGCCATCGGCTCAGCCCAGCATGCCGGGGGAACCCAGTGATGATGTCATCGCCCCGGGTCACGTGATGAAGGGGGCGCGGCTGTTACTAGGAGACCAAGGGAGACAGACAGGCCTAGAGGGCCTCACTGTCTTGGTTCCTGCAGGATACACTGTTATTAACAAAGAGGAGCTGTGGCCCCATTGTCATCCGGTATCCCAGCATGCACCACTCTCTCCTAACATCCCCCCCACCCAGCGTTCCCTCCTGTCTGTTACCAGGATCTGCCCCTTATCACCACCTCCCAAAGCTGGTCGGGGAACTCACGTATCCTACCCCCCTTCCTTTAGTTGTGAGACCCCACTCCCCTCCCAGAGCTGGGACGAGAACCCAGGAGTCCTGGCTCCCAGCCCCCACTCTAACCCATCAGAGCCCACTCTCCTCCCAGAGCTGGGACGAGAACCCAGCCCGGAGTCCTGGCTCCCAGGCCCCCTCTCACCCACCAGACCCCACTCCCCTCCCAGAGCTGGGACGAGAACCCAGGAGTCCTGGCTCCCAGCCCCCCTCTAACCCACCAGACCCCACTCTCCTCCCAGAGCTGGGACGAGAACCCAGGAGTCCTGGCTCCCAGCCCCCCTCTAACCCACCAGACCCCACTCTAACCCATCAGAGCCCACTCCTCTCAGAGCTGGGACGAGAACCCAGGCTGGAGTCCTGGCTCCCAGACCCCGCTCCCCTCTCAGAGCTGAGATAGAACCCAGGAGCCTGGCTCCCAGCCCCCCTGCTCTAACCCACCAGACTCCACTCTCCTCCCAGAACTGGGACGAGAACCCAGGCTGGAGTCCTGGCTCCCAGACCCCGCTGTAACCCACCAGACCCCACTCCCCTCTCAGAGCTGAGATAGAACCTAGGAGACTGGCTTCCAGCCCCCCACTCTAACACACCAGAGTCCACTTCCCTCCCAGAGCTGAGGATAGAACCCAGGAGTCCTTGCTCTAACCCACCGGAGTCCAGTCCACTCCCCTCCCAGAGCTGGGGATAGAACCCAGAAGTCCTGGCTTCCAGCCCCAGCAGCTCTAACCCACCACAGCCCACTCCCTTCCCAGAGCTGAGAACAGAACCCAGGACTCCAGACTGCTAGACCCACCCCAGCTCTAATCACTAGGCACCACTCTCCCAGGGTGCAACACTTTCACAGTGCACTGCAAGACAAAGCTGACATTTCAGGGACTTTCACATTTATTTTCGGTGACAGTCTACTGATGTTTTACGAGAAAGAAAGAAAACAGCAGCAGTTAAGCAGGAATACGGTCAGTACAAAACAACCAGAGACACAAGAGCGGAGAACCTGAGTTGTCTGCCAACACAAAACGACACAGTAACATTTAATTTAATGAATCGATTCAAGAGCATCTCTGATATAGAAGTCCTATAGTGGCTGATGCACAGAGAGATTAGCCCTAGTAGTATTGACAGTTAAAGCTAAATCTCCTGTGTTATAAGCATCTCAAGTGGTTTTGGCGTTAGATTGGTTTTAGATTCATATAGTGGATATTTCATGTACGTAGTGTTGTCAGCTCCTGTGATTTTATCACAAGTCACACAATACTTGTTTTTCCTAGCATCTCAACTCCTGAACTTATCTATGTAAAAAAATCTCAGGTTTCATTTCAAAATATAAGTTTCTAGCCCTTGTGGTTACAGAGAAAAGTGTGAAAAGGCGGCCTCTAAAGGCACAAAGAAAAAGAACCACAAATTTCTCATGTTTTAAAAAAGTCATGATTTTTTAACCCTATCTTTTGGGGGGTGGGGGGAGGGAGGACACTGATTCATAGACTTTGAACACTTAGGATTGGCAGTACTGCATGAGCAATCTGGCTAGCCAACAAGAAGTCAGCATAGTTTACATTAAAATTCACAAAAAGAAAATCTGTTACATTTAAATTTACAAAACAGAACTGGACAGAATGACCCAGACTGATGTGGTCAGGTAAGAGCCCCCTATTTCTCAAATTAAACAATATGATCCTTTATTACATAATCACTCAACACTGGGTCATTTCCTATGGCATTCTGCTAAATGATACTACGTGCTAAATCATTACCCCAATGGATATGCAATGTTTCCCCGCTTTAATATCAGGTTGCCATTTGTGTCACTGCCTATGGACCCTAAGAAATGTAGCAATTTGTCCATCTAGTGTTTGGAATGTCCTCTAATGATAGGTCTATTTACAGCACTCTTTAGTTTAGGAAATGCATGTTGGACTGTACTACCCAGAATATTTAGTAAGGAACTGGATGTTCCTGTGTTTTGAGAACGAAATATAAAGAACTGTGCATTGCATGGATCAAATCGCAAGGTCTCCGCAGCTGATTCTGCTCTCCCTTACACAGGTGTAAATCAGGAATAACTCAGCTGAGATAAGTCCTCTGAAGTCACACTGCAAGTCAGTAACAGAACTGGAAATAGAACATAGGAATCTTGATCCTGCTACCCCCTAGCTCTAACCACCAGACTCTATTTCCTTCCCAGAGCTAGAAATGGAATCCAAGGATCTTGATTTCCAGTTCTCCCGCCTTCCCCTCACACTGTAACCACTAGATCCCACTCCTCTCATCAAGCTGAGATCAGAACCCAGGAATTGTATATCGAGTCCTCTGCTCAGACCATCACTCTTTTCCATCATATTAATGGAAGGACCCTATTCTAGTGTCTATTCATAATGAGTAGAGTTAATACTCAGGATCAAAAGCTTTGCTTTGATTTTCAACCTGGCTTTTGTGTGAGAATTAAAATCTCAGCTGTAACATTATCTCAAAGTAGGGCTGTAAAAACACACAAGAACTAGTCTATATGGCAATGTAACACCACAATCAAGCGTCTAAGAATGTTGTCTTTATAACCATTAAGAGTCTAATATAGTAATCCCTCTTAATACAGGGGTTTGCAATCATATACAGTAAAACCTACTCTAAGAGTCACCTCCAATCTACCTACCTACCTCTCTTTGCAATCATCACTCCAGAATCACAGGGCTAAATTCGGTCAGAAGCAACCTCTTTGAATTATCCCTAGTTTACATTTTGCTTTATTAAAAATAATATTGAGTTTATATTTGGGTGTGAATTTAATCCCACGGAACGGTGCCCTGGGAGACTGGATTCTCTAGGCACGTTCATAGGAGTCTGGAAAGTGTGAGATGGAGCTTGTCCAATACACGCACCCTGTGCCTCTCCCGCTGTGCCTCACCCTGCCCTGGAGACTGGATCCACGGCGTACTCTCAGAACGGATTCAACCCTGCCTTGAAAGGATGTCTTGGGGGCAGAGAACGAGAAGGGAGCTCAGTCGCTGTGGTCTCTGCTAGGGCTAAGGATTAGGGCTGGTGATTAAGGGATGTGGATGCTCGCCTGCTGGGAAGCAGACTGAGGCTCAACAAACTTGTTTCATACAAGGGATCACCGGAATGATAATTGCAATTGTCCTAGGCTGATTTGCATAAGTGACCTACAGGCTGAACGTCTAGGAGGCAACTGAGATTCTGCAGTCGCTGAAGAGAGACATTAGGTGACCTCAACATTCAGGCACTCCCTACTACAACTCTTCCCCCCATTCAAATAGAGATTAATTCCCAAACTTTACAGTTAAAAAAAAAAAAAAGGAAAATAGAGGGACATCTGTCCAGATCAAATCCATCTCCCCCATAGTTCACAGGCTCCCTTGACTCTCACACAGCACCAGCATCCTCTGCCCAGTCATGCACCACATTCTTAGCCTTGGTGGGGGACAGAACCAGTACAGTGTGCAGGCAAAAACCTTTCTGCTTGCTCCATCTTGGCAGGTGCCTGTGGGTTTGTCCAAAAAAACAGAATCACAGAACCACAGGGTTGGAAGGGACCACAAGGGTCATCTTGTCCAGCCATCTGAGACAGGAAGATGGTTTATTTCCCCCAATGGCTGATGTCTAGAAGACAAGAGGACACTTGTCTTAACAAATTACTCCATCCAATTTCCCAGGAGAAGCCTCTCCAGAGCTCCTGGGGATCCCAGTCCAAGCTGGAATCTGAAATGCTCCTTCTGCCCTCTGGCACCTCTGCCTCACTCCCCACAGCTTTGTGAGCCGTGGCCACATCCTGCTCCAGCCCCACATTTGGATGAAACAAGACGAAATGGAGGGCACGAGACCGAAGCACTTGGCATATCTCCCCGAATGAGTACCACAGGGACACACAATGCCTTTGTGCCTCATATTACGATACCGCCTGCGTAAGGGGCAAAGGTGAATTCGGCCCCTTTTCAGGCTTTAGCCTTACTGCCTACGGAGCTACTTAGTGCCAATGTAATGGTGATTTTGTGGCAGACACACCCATCCTGCTAAGAACAAGACTGAGACCCAATCAACTCATTCCATGTAAGGGACTCCTACACCATCAAATGGTGATGGCTTCAGGCCATGCTACCTACTCAAGGTCCCCACCTCTTGCAATAACCAGAATGTCCATTTCATGGGGTGGGGGTTCCACCCAATCTCTGATCTTCCAGACATTTGCTCCTTTTGTGGTGGCATTAGGCCTCAGATACCTTTCCAGATCCTGTAAGAGCTGAGGCTGCCAGCTGAAGGACTTGCTGTCCATAGTCTAAGGGTTTGTCAACATGAACATTTAGTTTGTGGCAAGGTGGGTTGTGAATCAACTCCCCACTAGTCTGCTGCAGACTAAATGATGGCAGAAAGTCTTCTTTGAAATTGGACTAGATCAAAGTGCATTAATGAACTGTTAATACGTGTCAGTAAGGTCCACAGGGACAGCGAGTCTGTGGCAGGCTAGCACAGAGTAGACTGACATCCCGCTGCTGCAAACTAATTGTAGTCAAGACCTAAGAAACAACAGCCTTCCAATGGACTTAGCCTGCTTTGCAAGATTTCCTCTGTTGTATTGACAGGGAATGGCAACAGAAACTGACACTGTTAACCTGTGGAATTCCCTGCAGCAGGATATTATGGAGGCAAGTATCTCACTAAATCATTCAAAAGAAAAAAAAAGGATTTGATGTTTGTAGGAATAAGAATAGCACCTGCAGTGACACTGGACAGGATGAACACTGAAATGTCAAGGACATTTGACCCTCATGATCCATCATGGAAGCCGAGAGCCAGTTGCAGTCCAGAAGGAACTGCTTTCTCCCTCAGTGGTACACAGCACAGTGAAGTGCATTCCATATTTCCTTTGCAGCACCTAGCACTGGCCACTCTTGGAGGTAGGATAGTGGACCAGATGGACCATTAGTCTGAACTGGTGCTGCAGGGACAGGCGTGGGAGATATTGGGTAGATGGGTCCATTAGTCTGATCCAACAGGGCAAGAACTAGGGGGGATATTGGGCTAGACAGTCCCACTGGGCTGACCTGGGGCAGCAGGGAGCTCCATGGGAAACTTTCAGATATTTTGATCCACCGGGAAAGGGGGATGATACTGACTAGACAATTGATCTCATCTGGGGAAGCAGGCGTATCAGGTTAGATGGGCCCATTAGTCTGATGTGGAATAGCAAGGAGTGGGGTACAGGGTTAGATGTAGGGAAGGAGGAGGAGAAATACCACGTTGGCCTGTGCTGGAGTGGCAGGAAGTGTTGGGGAACAATGTGGAGCTAGACAAGCCCATCAGGAATTCCCATATTCTTAAAACAGGAATCAGAGAAACTCCAGCTGCAAGAGAATCAGAGCTGGGCCAAACAGCTTAGAGAAACACACATCAATTCCAGCTCTGCGTTCAGCCCAACAGAGCTCAACCACATGCTGACTTTAGTCCCTGATCCCCCTCATCCCCGGGGTGGGAGCTTGCCTGCTTTAAACAGTCTCTGTGATCTGTATGAGCGGGGCTGCCGCAGCCCACGGTCCCAGGGTCAGGACGGCCACTGGCTCCTCCCCATCCCCCTGGTGGAGCTTCTGGTGACGGGTGAACTGGGGCTTGTAGCGGAAGCTCTTCCCACAGGCGCTGCAGCCGTAGGGCTTCTCCCCGGTGTGGATTCGCTGGTGCTTGATGAGGTTGGAGCTGACGCAGAAGCACTTCCCGCAGTCAGGGCAGCGGAAAGGCTTCTCGCCGGTGTGGATGCGCTGGTGCTCGATGAGGGTGGAGCTCTGGCTGAAGCGCTTGCCGCACACCGTGCACTCATAGGGCCGCTCCCCGGTGTGGGTGCGGTGGTGGGATACCAGGTGGGTCTTCTTCTTGAAGCGCTTGCTGCACTCCCCGCAGGCAAAGGGCTTCTCCCCGGTGTGGGTGCGCTCGTGCTTGATGAGGTTGGAGCTGAGGCTGAAGCGCTTGCCGCACTCCCTGCAGCCGTAGGGTTTCTCGCCCGTGTGGGTGCGCAGATGCTTCACCAGGTTGGAGGTGCGGCTGAAGCTCTTGCCGCACTCGGGGCAATGGAAAGGGGTCTCCCCGGTGTGGGTGCGCTGGTGCTCGGTCAGGGTGGAGCTGCGGCTGAAGCTGCGCTGGCACTCGGGGCAGGTGTAGGGCTTCTCGCCCGTGTGCGTGCGCTGGTGCTCGATGAGGGTGGAGCTGCGGCTGAAGCTCTTCTCGCACTCACTGCAGGTGAAGGGGCGCTCGCCCGTGTGGATCCGCTGGTGCTCGATGAGATTTGAGCTCTGGCTGAAACTCTTCTCGCACTCTGTGCACCGGTAGGGCTTATCTGCCGGGCGCCGGGGCTCCAGGATGCCCAGCAGGTTGATGAATCCCCTCTCCCGGTGGGCAGACCGACGACGCCTCATCTTCGGAGGGTTCACACGCAGCCTCCCTGGTCCACCCTGGTTCTGGCAGGCTGGAACAAGCCCCGAGACCGTCCCACATGGCTCCGCTTCCTGCTGAGGATTCACCTCATCCTCACTTGCCACCCTGTCACCTGCCGAGAGAAGAGGAGAATTAAATCACAGTAGGCAAGTGTGGAAACCAGGACTCAAATCCATCCCTGCAGACTCTGGATTCTGCTCCAATGTCACTCAAGGAAAGGATGGGACAGGCTCCTACCAGGGATCAATCTGGTGGGCGCTGAAAGCCATCACTTTAAATTGTCACAGGCCTTGGCCTGTTGTGAATTCCATTCCTACCTCCACTTGCCAACAGCCACTTTTAAGAATCATTGTGGAAAACCAAAGTGAATCTGCTACAGCATCCAGGGTATTATCTATTTAATGAATCCTTTAAAGTGGTTTTCTATAGTCCATGCAGAATCTGGTGCTGCGGTCTTTATTTCTTAACCAGCATTATGGGTGAGGCCGAAGAACTGGCTGAAGGCTGAATTATATCTTCCTGATACATTTCTTCAGTGGCTTGTAAAACCTCTTCCCTTTTTGCTTCTGGTAAATGGTTAGGTGGCTGTTAAATGTCAACCTTGTGGTGGACCAGGGCAGTATAATCTATATCTTTGTAGAATCAGAACAATTAGATTCCTAACCAGAAAGTCTCTTAGACCATTCTGCTGCTAGTCATTAAAATGTACAGCACTGCATTGGAACAAGTTCAACAGAAACTCTGGGCAGGTCTACCCTAGAGCCGGGATCAACACTCTGAGATCGATCCACCGGGCTGTCGATTTAGCGGGTCTAGTAAAGACTCGCCAAATCGACTGCAGATCGCTCTCCAGTCGATCCCTGTACTCTACCCCCGATGAAAAGAGTAAAGTAAGTCGATGGGACATTTTCTCCCATCGACCCCCTGCGGTGTAGACCCCGCAGTAACTCGACTTAAGGTATGTAGCTGGAGTTGTGTAGTGTAGGTGGACTTACCACGGTAGTATAGAGATAGCCTCTGGGAGCTCACCTTCACCCCTTTCGCTCTCTAGTTTTTTTCCCAATACCAGCATTTACTCGATCTATAGGTTCTCATTTTGCCACTGTGGGTCCCTTTTTGTACTAGTTGCTGTTTGAAACATTCAGCAAATGAAAAGAGATCCACTCCTGCTTCAGTGCCACAAGAACTATGGCAGCTAGAATTCCCCTGGGTGTTAAAGCAGGTCTCAGTGCTCCCTATCTTCCCCCTTCTGGAAAGCTACCACCTCATGTAGCTGTTATTATGGTTTTTACCCCCTGAAGGTAGGACAATTTGCTCAAAGCAAACTAGTTGCTTACAAACAATTTGTTTCACCTAGGCCATATCTTTCAAGGGAGTTTCTGCAGAATGAATTTGTAAGACAACTTTCTGGTATTTGTTATAGTAATTAGCCATAATGAAATCCAAATCAACTGTCAGATCCTCCACTCTATTGGCTATCAACTTCTTGCTCAAATTCCCGAGGTCCAGTTTTCAAACCCAATTTTCCTTACTTTTGGACTGGTGCATGTTCCCCAGTCACTGTCTCCATTTGGGACCATGTAGCTGGTTCAGTTTTAGATCCTCTATTCCGTAACATGGTTAACACATCTGGTCTAATAACTTATCTCTGAGCCAATGTTCGTTATTCTTATGCATTTCACAGATCTTGTTACATATTCATATGAATATGTAACAGGATCATATTACACGTTCATACTCCCATTACTGTTGTGTAACTGCCCAGATCTTAGCAAATACTGTGGATCTGATCCTTGTAGTTCCAAGTTTGCCCCTTCATCTTGGTGCTTCTCATTTCCCAGTTTGGTTGATGGACTTTCACTAAGTGTCTGTGAGGCTCAGTTCTGGCTTGTCTTAAATTTATAACAATTCTTTTAGTAGATAATTTTTTTCCACAAGTACCAGTATTTAAATGAACTGCTACCCTTCATTTTTGCATTATTACCAATTTCCATTGGTTTACAAACTGAATTGAACAACTTTTCCAATCACTCAAAAATGTCATGAACCAGATTAGAATCCTCTGTTCCAGCAGGCACATTAGACACCGAGCTGTACTTGCAAAGCTCATGGGAAACATCTTCCTCTCTAGCAGCTGCTTCTTGGTCTGCTGCAAGGAAAGATTCAAGTTCTGTGGCAAATTCCACAGCCTCTCTGAGCATCCTTGGCCTCCTTTTTCTGATCTTGATCTGCAAGTCCAAGTCCAGCTGAGCATCTATACATCAGTCCATTGCTAACGTATCTTAGCAGGCCTCACTGGTACCTGGGTAAGCCAGGAACACAAATCTCTGCAAGTCCTCTGCCAGTTTAGGTGGAGTTTCTTCTTCCCCTCTTCTTCTAGCCCTTAGTTATGCTCTGCCCAGCTCAGATCGATGGCTAGCCCCAAACCAGAAAACAAGGGCTTGTAAAAGCAGCAAAGAGTCCTGTGGCACCTTATAGACTAACAGACGTTTTGGAGCATGAGCTTTCGTAGGTGAATACCCACTTCGTCGGATGCATGTCAAGGGCTTGTACCAAATCTGGATAACTCAGTTTTTCTCAGGTAAGTTCTGCCGCACCATCAGAGCTGGACCACTCAAGTCAGCTGCTAGAGACCCTCCCTCCCTTCATCTCCCCAAACATTCATTGGAGCTATGATGTTAAACTGAGCAAAATAACCCTCCCAGGGAGCTATCCCTCACAGTGGGCTTTTGTATTACTTTACTGGGACAGAGAGCCCAAACTCTCCCCTCTGAGGGTTACCAATGTCTGGTCTTACCCAAGTTTTCAGGCTGGCCTGATTCCTTATCCAGGCAACTGACTTCCACTGTGGTCTGTGACCCTTTAAATTCCTTCTCTAGGAGATCTCTTAGCTCCTCAAGTCCTTGCTGTAGCTCATCTCTGTTAGCATGTTCCAAGCTGGCCATAACTTCCTTAGTCTCCTCTATTTCCTGGAAAACCTTTTGGTCTATGATAGTCAGTTTGCTGATCACCTCACTGATCTGTCTTGCCAGTCTGGAGTGGATGTTTTGTAGCTGGGCTTTGAAATCTGCCCCGAATACGTTGTAACTGCTTTCCCAACAAAGATACTATCTCCGAATGCAGGTCATTTCTCAGTCCTTTCTGGGAAACCTCTAGATGTTGCTTTAATTCCTTTTGAGAAGTCTCCAGCTCCTGTTTTAGGTCTTGTTTTAATTCCTTGTAGCCATCTTTGATTGTTGCAAGCACCTCCATTATCTGTTCCAGCTTGGTTTAACAGGAATACAACTCAGTTTCTCTCCTGGAAAATCCATCCCACCTTCAGCCCAGTGTGGACCCTTTGGCCTGACCAGATAGACAATATTCAAGGTTTCGCCAGGTTTCAGAGTAGCAGCCATGTTAGTCTGTATCCGCAAAAAGAACAGGAGTACTTGTGGCACCTTAGAGACTAACACATTTATTTGAGCATAAGCTTTCGTGGGCTAAAACCCACTTCATCGGATGCATGTTTTGCCAGGTTGTTTCCATTAGGAGAATAAATTGATCATATGAGTCAGGTATATTATTTGGTTCAATCTACTTTGTTTACAAAGAATACACAGGACGTCTTGTTTCCCTGAACACAGTAGAAAAAAACAACAGTAGGCACTTTCCTTGCTCACTACTTCCAAGTCTGCTCCTCTAGTCCATTCAGTGTCATGCATATAACTTCTTCTGTCCCTGTCAGCTGGCTTTCCACCTCTCTCTCACAGATGGAGCTAGCCAAACAAACCCCTGGCCACTGCGTTTGCCCCCAGTCCAGGGAAACCGCTCAGACCACATGGCTCAGCCCTGCTCAGGCTTCTCCATGTGGTCCAGTGCATGCAAAATTCATTATTTATTTTCTTAATTTAATTAATTTTAAATGGACTTTTAAAAATAATGCATTAGCTATGAAAAGAAATAATCTAATCCTCCTGAGTTGTTTGTTTAATTCCACTTTTTTTCAGCGTGGGAAGTAAGACTGCCAGCTATTGTAGGTGGGTAAAGGCAGCTGTAGCTTTTGGGGAGTCAGGTACAGTGGAATAAGAAGACTAGTTGGATGTTTCTGTTAAAATGATCAGCAGTGAAATAGTGAACAGTCTGAATATTTAAACTGCCATTGTTAGGTTTCAGAGTCAATATCCCTTTGCAACGAATGGGGCAATTCATACACACACAGTTGTTTCACGTTGTCGGCAGGGTAGGTAGACATCACTGCATCGATACAACGGGTTTTGCTTTTAAGAATTTCTTTGCAAGTGTACAAGTGACACAAAAATTGAAATTTGAAGCACGATTTTGTGTCAATGTGTGGATGCCATGGCAAAATAATATACAGGGGGCTATGCTGTGAGTGCCAGGAGACTAGGATACCTGCTTGGATGATACTGAATGAGATGAGAAGAGAAAAAAAAACAGAATTGGGGAGGCACCCAGTGGCTTTGCTGGAATCCCAGCTTTCCTTTTCACTCCTGGACAATCTCTGAGCCAATGTCATTCATTCCTCACCTGTGGGTGTGTCTCTCTGGATCTCCCTTTCCTCAGAGCCCTGGAGATCCAGGATGCACAGCTCTTCCTCCTGCTCCATCCAGGAGATCACAGGAAGTTCGAGAATTGGAAATCCTGGTTGTGGGAAAGAAAATAGGTGAAATCAACATCCATCTGTACACGAAAGGAAACAAGCTCCACCAGAATAAGGACTTGAATACTGGTATAATTTCATTTACCCTAGAGGATATACGGCTATAATTATTTCAGTAAAAAAAAAAAGCACTCCCGCCCCCACTAAACCACAATAGTTACATCAGTACAAATTCTGTATGTAGGCTAGCCTTTAGACAGTACGTTCTTTTACTATATGCGTGGACAGTGTCCTGTACCATGGTGCCACATTCTCAGTTGAGGCTTCTAGGTGTTACTGTAATGCAAATAATGGTGATGATAACAATAATTAGAGCCGGCTGGATAATATTCACTAAAAAAAAAACTAGCTGGTTAATTTATCCCCCATCAATTAGTGGGAAAAAATGATTGCCCAATCTTTGTTTTTCATTGTGTGACTAGCCTTCAAATATCCAACCAATTTTCCTGTTCGCCACCAAAGAAATTGCCAAATTCATTTCAATTTAATGTACCAGATTTACCTTCCTTTACTGATTCAGGGTCAAATGAACTGCATTTTCCAAGTCAGAGGCGTTGGGATAGGATATATAGATAGCCTAGCATAATAAGATCTAGGGATGGAGAGAGGTAGAAAGAGAAAGAAAGAGATTTATATGGGGATAGAGAGGGGTGTATGAGAGAAGGGGTTTGTGGGGGACTGAGAATGAGATGTATGGAGCTAGAGAGAGAGAGACACACAGAGAGGGGTCTGTAGGGTGACCAGATGTCCCAATTTTATAGAGACAGTCCCAATATTTGGGGCTTTTTCTTATATGGGAACCTATTACCCCCCACACTCTGTCCTGATTTTTCATATTTGCTGTCCGGTCACCCTAGGGGTGTATGAAGATGAGGGGGTGAATGGAGAGAGAAAGGGGTTTGTACGGGGTGGGAGAGAGAGAGACAGGGACTGAGGGGTGTGTAGGGGGATGGAGAGATAGAAGCACTAGGATCTAGGGACAGAGGAAGGGATGGACAGACAGACACAAAGATTTCTCCAGCATCACAGACAGTCTGGCATAACTCCTGCCCCATGCACCCCCCACCCCAGCCTCAGCAGCAACCTACCCTGCCGCCCCGGGGAGACAGCCCCCCACCCACTCCCTTCCCATCCCCACCCTTCCTGCAGAGCCCTCGGGCGACTGAAAAGCCTCCCGCCGCCGCTGCACGGAGCGCGGGGCTCGGGGGCGGCCCAGCCTGCGGGGAGCTGGGGAGGCGCGCGCGCGCTCCGAGCCCTTTTCCCCGGGACACCGAGCCGCTCACCCGCAGCCGCAGCTCAGCCTAGCCTCGGGCACAGGAATCGGCTGCGGTGCTGCCCCACTAAGCGCCTCCCCGGGAAAATTTCCCGGCCCGAGGGTTCCTGGCTGCCAGCGACCCGCGCCAGCCCGGCTTCCCCCAGCCGCCGGGCTCCCTGCGCTTTGGGGTTTCTCGGGGCGGGCGCCTCTGAGGGTCAAGGGGAGCGAGCTGGGGTGACTGAAGATACTTATCTGTCCGTGGGAACTGATCCCAGCTGCAGAGACAGGACGAGCTCTGTCTATGGCCATGCCTGTAGTTCAGTATAAGCATGGCCATAGAAAGATCTCTCTCTTCCTGTCTCTTCAGCTGGGATAAACTCTAGGGTGACCACATGCCCCGATTTTATAGGGACAGTCCCAATATTTGGGGCTTTGTCTTATCTAGGTGGCCATTACCCCCCAGCCCCGTCCTGATTTTTCACCCTTGCTGTCTGGTCACCCTGCCTATGCTACAAAATTCAGGCAGTTTAATTTAAGGCTGCGTCTGCGCTGCGGGAAGATCTGTAAGACATATCTGGCTTCAAGACTGAGCTTGATACGTTTATGGAGGGGATGATATGATTAGGGTGACCAGATGTCCCGATTTTATAGGGACAGTCCTGATTTTTGGGTCTTTTTCTTATATAGGTTCCTATTACCCTGTCCTGATTTTTCACATTGGTTGTCTGGTCACCCTAGGTATGATGGGATAGCCTAATTTTGGCAATTGATTGATCTTTGACTATTAGTGGTAAATATGCCCGATGGCCTGTGATGGGATGTTAGATGGGGTGAATCTGAGGCCATGGCTACACTGGCACTTTACAGCGCTGCAACTTTCGCGCTCAGGGGTGTGAAAAAACACCCCCCTGAGCGCTGCAAGATACAGCGCTGTAAAGCGTCAGTGTAATCAGTGCCGCAGCGCTGGGAGCGCGGCTCCCAGCGCTGCAAGCTACACCCGTAAGGGATGTGGTTTACGTGCAGCGCTGGGAGAGCTCTCTCCCAGCACTGGCGCTCCGACTACACTCACACTTTTTGAAATTCCAAGTGTAGCCATACCCTGAGTTACTACAGAGAATTCTCTCCTGGATGTCTGGCTGGTGAGTCTTGCCCACATGCAGGACCGGCACTAGGGATTTGAGCGCCCTAGGCAGACAGCAATTTCATCGCTCTGCGCGCTGGTCCCTTGGCTCCGCTGGAGCTGCCACAGTGGTGCCTGGGGATGGTCCGGTGCTCCGTGGCTCCGGTGTAGCTGCCGCCGTCGTGCCTGCGGGAGGTCCACCGGAGCCACGCAAGCAGCCCACCATCCACAGGCACGACGGCGGCAGCTCCACCGGAGCTGCGAAGCACCGGACCCTCCGCAGGCACGACTGCGGCAGCTCCACCGGAGCCGCCTGCCGCCCCCTCCGGCAAAACAGTGCCCACCATTTATTCTGGCGCCCTAGGCGATTGCCTAGGCTGCCTAAATGGTAGCGCTGGCCCTGCCCACATGCTCAGGATTTAGTTGATCACCATATTTGGGGTCAGAAAGGAATTTTCCTCCAGGGCAGATTGGCAGAGGCCCCGAGGCGGTTTCTCCTTCCTCTGCAGCATGGGACACGGGTCACTTGCTGGAGGACTCTGCACCTTGAAGTCTTTAAACCACAATTTGAGGACTTCAGCAACTCAGATACAGGTTAAGAGTTTGTTACAGGAGTGGGTGGGTGATTCTGTGGCCTGCGTTGTGCAGGTCAGACTAGACGATTGTAATGGTCCCCTCTGACCTTAAAGTCTATGATTCTATGATTCTATCTGCCGTGTAGCAGCTCTATGGCGGCAGGAGAGAGTGCGTCTGTCCACATAATTAAACTACCCCCCACGATTGGCATTGCACTGCTGGCATTGCTCTCCTGCTGGCGTTGCACTGTGCTCACTACCTCTTATGCCGACGAAATGTGTATCACTCAGGTGTGTGGTTTTTTTCACACTTCTGAGCAACATAAGTTTTGCTGACATAAGTGGTAGTGTAGACACGAACAGAAGAATATTCACTAGGAGGGTGGTGAAGCACTGGAATGGGTTACTTAGGGAGGTGTTGGAATCTCCATCCTTAGAGGTTTTTAAGGCCTGGCTTGACAAACCCTTGGCTGGGATGATTTAGTGGATGTTGGCCCTGCTTTGAGCAGGGGATTGGACTGGATGACCTCCTGAAGTCTCTTCCAACCCTAATATTCTATGATTATATGATAAGAACATAAGAACGGCCCTACTGGGTCAGACCAAAGGTCCATCTAGCCCAGTATCCTGTCTTCCAACAGTGGTCAGTGCCAGGTGCCCCAGTGGCAAAGAACAGACCAAGTAATCCTCAAATGATCCTTCCCTGTTGCTCATTCCCAGCTACTGGCAAACAGAGGCTAGGGACACCATCCCTGCCCAGCTAATAGCCATTGATGGACCTGTCCTCCATGAATCTATCTAGTTCTTTTTGGAACCCATGGCCTAACATTCTGCAGTAATTACTTCGCTTGTGTGTATCTCCTCTTTGTTTCTTGTGTCGGCCATGCACGTTCTCGCTAGGAGCTCTTGTATCAATTATATTGTCAGAGTGGAGCATTGTGAGATGGCTTCTGAAAGGCAGCAACAGTTAATGTAAGCAATGAAGTGTCTACACTGACACCGTGTCAACCTAACTACATTGCCATTGACTCTATGCTTCTCATGGAGGTGGAGTTATTAAGGGTGTGTCTACAGTACAAAATTATGATGACCTAAGTTACGTCAACATAAAGCCATCACAGTAATTAAATTGCATTTGCATGTTCACACTATGCTGCATCCACACTGACGCTTCATCGACCTAACTATATTTTCGTAATTGATACGCCTCTCATGGAGGTGGAGTTATTAAATTGGTGTAGTGGGTGAGTTACATGGGTAAAAGCTACATTTTAGTATAGATGCTTACAAAGTTAGGTCAACATAAGCTGCCTTACATTGACCTAACTCTGGCCTGGTCTACACTACAGGATTAGGTCGAATTTAGCTGCGTTAGGTCAATTTAAAAATGACTGTGTCCACACAACCAACCCCATTCCGTCAACCTAAAGGGCTCTTAAAATCGACTTCTGTACTCCTCCCCGACGAGGGGAGTTTGCTAAAATCGACCTTGCTGGGTCAAATTTGGGGTAGTGCAGACACAAATCGACAGTATTGGCCTCCGGGAGCTATCCCAGAGTGCTCCATTGTGATCGCTCTGGGCAGCAGTTTGAACTCTGATGCACTAGCCAGGTATACAGGAAAAGCCCCGGGAACTTTTGAATTTCCTGTGAACTCAGCAGCACTGTGGTTTCAGGGTTATGGAAAGGTCCTGGCTGCCGGGGAGATGGATTTCCTTCACCACTTGTCTGTGCATTCTCCTTGTCCTCATCCCTTTTTATCTCCCCCCAGGTGCAAATGTTTCTACGCTCCCCCTATCATCTGCATCCCTGAGGTTATCGCAGATTAGAAGGTGAAAAAACACACTCGCGATTACATATTTTCCAAGCTCATGCAGTCCTCCTGCACTGATAGGGCACAGCTTAATGCATGGAGGCATTCAGTAGCAGAGGCCAGGAAAGAATCAACTGAGCACGAAGAGTGGAGGCAGGATGCAATGCTGAGGCTAATGGGGGAGCAAATGGACATGATGAAGCGTCTGTTGGGGAAGCAAATGGATATGATGAAATGTCTGTTGGAGCTGCAGGAAAGCCAACAAGAGCACAGACCCCCACTGCATCGATTGTAAAATCACATGCCCTCCTCCCCAGGTTCCATATCCGCCTCACCCAGACATCCAAGAACGTGGTGCGGGGGGAGGCTCTGGGCACCCAGCCACTCCACTCCAGAGGATGGCCCAAGCAACAGAAAGCTGTCATTCAAGCAGTTTGATTTTTAGTGTGGCTACAATAAACGATGTGGCCTTGTCCTTCCGTCCTCCCCCACCCCACCCAGGCTACTTTGTCCGTTATCTTTTTTTTTTAATAAATAAAGAAAGAATTAATGGTTTCAAAACAATAGTTACTTTATTTCAATGAGGGGAGAGTGGCTGGCTTACAGGAAATTAAAATCAACAAAGGGAGTGGATTTGCATCGAGGAGAAACACACACAATTGTCACACCGAAGCCTGGCCAGTCGTGACACGAGTTTTCAAAGCCTCTCTGATGTGCAGCACACCTTGGTGTGCTCTTCTAATTGCCTTGGTGTCTGGCTGCTCAAAATTGGACGCTAGGTGATTTGCGTCTGTCATAAACAGATAGCTAAGGGTTAATGTTTCTTTCACCTGAAAAAAAAGTAACCTGAAGCACCTGACCAGAGGACCAATCAGAAAACCATACTTTTTTCAACTCTGGGTGGAGGGAAGTTTGTGTCTGAGTTCTTTGTCTTCTGTCTGCCTGAATCTCTCTCAGCTATGAGGAGGATTTTTCTATTTCCTGCTTTCTAATCTTCTGTTTCCCAGTTATAAGTACCAAAGATCAGATAGGGGATTTTTATGTTCTTTTGTATTTACATGTCTATAGTTGCTGGAGTGCTTTGAATTGTATTCTTTTTGAATAAGGCTGTTTATTCATATTTCTTTTAAGCAATTGACCCTGTATTTGTCACCTTAATACAGAGAGACCATTTGTATGTATTTTTCTTTCTTTTTTATATAAAACTTTCTTTTAAGACCTGTTGGAGCTTTTCTTTAGTGAGGAACTTCAGGGAAATTGAGTCTGTACTCACCAGGGAATTGGTGGGAGGAAGAAGTCAGAGGGAAATCTGTGTGTGTTAGATTTACTAGCCTGACTTTGCATTCCCTCTGGGTGAAGAGGGAAGTGCTTTTTGTTCCAGGACTGGAATTAGAGAGGGTGGACTCCCTCTGCTTAGATTCACGGAGGTTGCTTCTGTGTATCTCTCCAGGAGCACCTGGAGGGGGGAAGGGAAAAGAGTTATTTCCCTTTGTTGTGAGACTCAAGGGATTTGGGTCTTGGGGTCCCCAGGGAAGGTTTTTTGGGGGACCAGAGTGCCCCAAAACACTCTAATTTTTTGGGTGGTGGCAGCAGTACCAGGTCCAAGCTGGTAACTAAGCTTGGAGGTTTTCATGCTAACCCCCATATTTTGGACGCTAAGGTCCAAATCTGGGACTAGCTAACTGACAGCGTCAACCTCCCATCCCGTCATAAACATCTCCCTCTTATTCTCACAGATATGATGGGGCACACAGCAAGCAGCAATAACCATGGGAATGTTGGTTGCACTGAGGTCTGACCTACTCAGCAAACAGCGCCAGCGAGCTTTTAAATGTTGAAATGCACATTCTACCACCATTCTGCACTTGCTCAGCCTGTAGTTGAACTGCTCCTTACTACTGTCCAAGCTGCCTGTGTAAGGCTTCATGAGCCCTGGGAGCAAGGGGTAGGCTGGGTCCTAATATTCCCCCATGAGACCCCAAACATACCCACTCTAGGCCCCCCAGACTCTCCTCCTGCACCCCCAAAATAACCCCCTCAGGGACTGACATAACCTTAGTTCCAGATTTGGACCTTAGCGTCCAAAATATGGGGGTTAGCATGAAAACCTCCAAGCTTAGTTACCAGCTTGGACCTGGTACCTGCTGCCACCACCCAAAAAATTAGAGTGTTTTGGGGCACTCTGGTCCCTCTGAAAAACCTTCCCTGGGGACCCCAAGACCCAAATCCCTTGAGTCTCACAACCAAGGGAAATAATTCTTTTTCCCTTCCCCCCTCCAGGTGCTCCTGGAGAGATACACAGACACAAGCTCTGTGAAACTACACAGAGGGACTCCCCCTCTCCGTTCCCAATCCTGGAAACAAAAAGTACTTTCCTATTCCCCCAGAGGGAATGCAAAATCAGGCTAGCGATCCAACACACAAATCTCCCCTTGATTTCTTCCTCCCACCAATTCCCTGGTGAGTACAGACTTAATTTTCCTGAAGTAAAGAAAAACTCCAACAGGTCTTAAAAGAAAGCTATAAAAAGAAAGAAAAATAAGTACAAATGTTCTCTCTGTATTAAGATGATACAACACAGGGTCAATTGCTTAAAAGAATATTGAATAAACAGCCTTATTCAAAAAGAATACAAATCAAAGCACTTCAGCACTTATATTCATGCAAATACCAAAGAAAAGAAACCATATAACTTACTATCTGATCTCTTTGTCCTTACACTTGGAAACAGAAGACTAGAAAAAAGAAACTACTTCTCCAAAGCTCAGAGAAAGCAGGCAGCCAGAAAACAAAGACACAGACACTCAATTCCCTCCACCCAAAGTTGAAAAAATCCAGTTTCCTGATTGGTCCTCTAGTCAGGTGCTTCAGGTGAAAGAGACATTAACCCTTAGCTATCTGTTTATGACACGCCCCCCAAATTGCAGACAGTGGGGAAGCTCACTGGCGGCGATTTCCTTTTAGAACTTGAAAATAAACAGATTAATACAACACATGCACCTTTACATATACTACTAAGTATATAACTAACAGACTTCTACATTTTAAGAAAACTTTTTAACTACTGAATTCTGGGAAACTCTCACGGGAGAGTGCATCAGCTACTTTGTTAGAAGCTCCTGTGATGTGTTGAATTTCAAAATTAAAATTTTGGAGAGCTAAACTCCAACGAAGAAGTTTCTTGTTGTTCCCCTTGGCAGTATGAAGCCACTTTAGTGCAGCATGGTCAGTTTGTAGTTGGAACCGCCGTCCCCAAACATATGGGCGTAGCTTTTCCAGGGCGTACACAATGGCATAGCATTTCTTTTCACTGACTGACCAGTGACTTTCCCTTTCAGACAGTTTCTTGCTGAGAAACACGACAGGATGGAAGTTGTGATCTGTTGCTTCCTGCATGAGCACTGCTCCTATACCACGCTTAGATGCATCGGTGGTTACTAGGAATGGCTTGTCAAAATCCGGGGCCCTGAGCACAGGGTCAGACATGAGCGTTGCCTTAAGTTGGGTAAAGGCCTTTTGACACTTATTAGTTCACTTAACTGCATTTGGCTGGGTCTTTTTGGTCAGGTCGGTCAGTGGGGCAGCGATTTGGCTGTAGTGGGGTACAAATCGCCTGTAGTATTTGGCCAAGCCTAAGAAGGATTGGACCTGCTTTTTGGACCGTGGGACAGGCCACTTTTGGATAGCATCCACCTTGGCCTGTAGGGGGTTTATGGTTCCTTGACCCACCTGGTGCCCCAGGTAAGTCACTTTGTTTTGGCCTATTTGACACTTTTTGGCCTTAACAGTTAGTCCTGCCTGCCTGATGCGCTTAAAGACCTTTTTCAGGTGTAGTAGGTGTTCGGGCCAGGAGTCTGAAAAAATGGCCACATTATCGAGGTAGGCAACTGCAAATTCTCCCAGTCCAGCTAGTAGACCATCTACCAGCCTCTGGAAGGTGGCGGGTGCATTTCGAAGGCCGAAAGGAAGGACATTGAATTCATACACCCCCGCATGGGTGACGAATGCTGACCTCTCCTTGGCAGGTTTATCTAGCGGTACTTGCCAGTACCCCTTGGTTAAGTCTATTGTAGAGATGAACTGGGCACGTCCCAACTTTTCCAATAGCTTATCGGTACGTGGCATTGGATAGCTGTCCGGACGAGTTACAGCATTTAGCTTACGGTAGTCCACGCAAAAGCGTATTTCCCCATCTGGTTTGGGTACCAGAACCACTGGAGATGCCCATGCACTGGTAGATGAGCGGATTATACCCATCTGTAGCATGTTTTGGATCTTCCGTTCTATAGCAGCTTGGGCATGAGGAGACACTTGGTAGGGTGGGGTTCTGATTGGGTGAGCATTACCTGTATTAATGGAGTGGTATGCCCGTTCAGTCCGTCCTGGGGTGGCTGAGAACAATGGGGCGAAGCTAGTGCACAGCTTCTTGATTTGTTGCCGCTGCAGACGTTCCAGGGTGGTTGAGAGGTTCACCTCTTCCACGCCACCGTCTTTTTTCCCGTCGTAGTAGACACCGTCAGGCCACTCAGCGTCCTCTCCCTGGACTGTAAACTGACAAACCTGTAAGTCTCTGGAATAGAAAGGCTTGAGAGAATTAACATGGTACACTTTAGGCTTTAGTGAGGAATTGGGAAATGCTATGAGGTAGTTTACAGCTTCCAGGCGCTTTTGGACCGTGAATGGCCCTTCCCATGATGCTTCCATCTTATGGGCCTGTTGCGCCTTCAAGACCATAACCTGGTCTCCTACCTTGAAGGACCGATCTCTGGCATGTCTGTCATACCAGGCCTTTTGCTCTTTTTGAGCATCCTTTAGGTTCTCTTTAGTAAGGGCTAAAGAGTGTCGGAGGGTGCTTTGTAGGTTGCTTACAAAGTCCAGAATGTTAGTTCCTGGAGAAGGCGTAAACCCCTCCCATTGCTGCTTCACCAACTGTAATGGCCCCTTAACCTCGTGACCATACACAAGTTCAAACGGTGAAAACCCTAAACTGGGATGTGGTACAGCCCTGTAGGCAAACAGCAACTGCTGCAACACTAGGTCCCAATTATTGGAGAATTCGTTGATGAATTTTCGTATCATGGCCCCCAAAGTTCCATTGAACCTTTTCACCAGGCCATTGGTTTGATGGTGGTATGGGGTGGCAACCAAGTGATTCACCCCATGAGTTTTCCACAGTTTTTTCCATGGTCCCTGCCAGGAAATTAGACCCTGAATCTGTAAGGATGTCAGAGGGCCAACCTACCCTGGCAAAGATGTCTGTTAGGGCCAGGCACACAGTGTTAGCCCTGGTGTTGCCTAGAGCTACTGCTTCTGGCCATCGGGTAGCAAAGTCCACTAAAGTCAGTACGTACTGCTTTCCTCTGGGCGTCTTTTTTGGGAAAGGGCCCAGAATATCCACAGCTACTCGCTGAAATGGGACCTCAATTATGGGGAGTGGCTGGAGAGGGGCCTTGACCTGGTCTTGAGGCTTTCCCACTCTTTGGCATACCTCACAAGACCGGACATACTTGGCAACGTCCTTGCCCATCCCCTCCCAGTGGAAGGACTTCCCCAACCGGTCTTTGGTTCTGTTCACCCCAGCATGGCCACTGGGATGATCATGGGCTAAGCTTAAGAGCTTCCCTCGGTACTTAGTTGGAACCACCAACTGTTTTTGCGGCTGCCATTCTTCCCGGTGTCCACCAGAAAGAATTTCCTTGTATAAAAGTCCTTGGTTTATAACAAACCGGGATCGATTAGAAGAGCTGAGAGGCGGTGGGGTGCTCCGTGCCGCCGCCCAAGCTTTCTGAAGGCTGTTATCCGCTTCCTGCTCAGCCTGGAACTGTTCCCTTGAGGCTGGGGTCACCAGTTCTTCCTCAGACTGTGGACTTGGGCTTGGTCCCTCTGGAAGCGAAGTAGGTGATGGGGTTGTTTCCGTTGCTGGTGAACCGCTCTCCGCTGGTGCACCTGAGGGTATTTCAGGCTCTGGCTGAGCCTTTTGGGTATGGCTGTCTGTTGCTTCTGCCAGTTTTGGCTCGCTGGCACCCTCTGGCATTGAGTTTGAAGATGTAGTTGCACTTGCTGGTGCTGGTTGCTGTTCCAGTTCCGGGCCTGGGACTGGAGGTGCTGTGGCTGTTTCAGTGGTAGGCATGGAATCCGGGTCCACTACCTCTGTCTGGGTCTCTGGTAACACAGACGGGGCCTCTGTGGACGGCTCAGGAACAGGAATGGGTCTGGAAGCTTGCCTGGTTTGGCTACGTGTAACCATTCCCACTCTCTTGGCCCGCCTCACCTGGTTGGCCAAGTCTTCCCCCAGTAGCATGGGGATAGGATAATTGTCATAGACTGCAAAAGTCCACATTTCTGACCAGCCTTTGTACTGGACAGGCAGTTGAGCTGTAGGCAAGTCTACAGCTTGTGACATGAAGGGGTAAATTGTAACTTTGGCCTTTGGGTTGATGAATTTGGGGTCAACGAAGGATTGGTGGATAGCTGACACTTGTGCCCCCGTGTCTCTCCACGCAGTAACCTTCTTTCCGCCCACTCTCAAGTTTTCCCTTCGCTCCAAGCGTATTTGAGAGGCATCCGGGCCTGGGGATCTTTGGTGTGATGGTGGTGTAATGAATTGCACTTGCATGGTGTTCTTGGGACACTTGGCCTTGATATGTCCCAGTTCATTACACTTAAAGCATTTTCCATCTGATGGGTCACTGGGCCGAGGTGAGTTACTGGAGACTGGTGAGGTTGAAGGGTAGGGTATCTGTGGCTTTACTTGGGTGGTATGTGGGGTCTTTGGCTGTCCTCGGTTGTAGGGTTTATGGTCTGTGTGCCCCCTGAGGTAATCGTTCCCCTTGACAGTAGCTTTCTTGCTTTTTGCCAGTTCCATCCATTTGGCTCCAATCTCCCCCGCCTCAGCGATATTCTTGGGGTTTCCATCTTGTATGTACCGTGTGATGTCTTCAGGAACACCATCCAAGAACTGCTCCATTTGTATGAGGAGGTTTAGTTCTTCCAAGGTTTGAATGTTGTTTCCTGTTAGCCAGGCCTCATAGTTTTTTGCAATGTAGTAGGCGTGTTTGGGAAATGACACCTCTGGTTTTCACTTTTGGGTTCTGAAACGCCGACGGGCATGATCTGGGGTTATCCCCATCCTGTATCTGGCCTTGGTTAGGAAAAGTTTATAGTCATTCATTTGGTGCTTAGGCATTTCAGCTGCCACCTCTGCTAAAGGTCCACTGAGCTGTGACCTCAATTCTACCATGTACTGGTCTTCGGGGATGTTGTACCCAAGACAGGCTTTTTCAAAATTTTCCAAGAAGGCCTCGGTGTCATCACCTGCCTTGTAGGTGGGAAATTTCCTGTGCTGTGGAGCAATATTTGGCGCCGGGTTGTTAGGGTTGGCTGGAGTCTGTTGCTTAGCCTTTTCTAATTCCATGGCCTGTTGGTGGGCTTCCGTCTGGAGTTCTATCTGTCTTCTGTGGGCTGCCTCTTCTTCTGCTTGCTTCCTTCTATGGGCCACCTCTTCTTCTTCTTGCTTCCTTCTGTGGGCTAACTCTTCTTCTGCTTGCTTCCTTCGGTGGGCCACCTCTTCTTCTTCTATTTTTCTTTTGTGTGCTGCCTCTTTGATTTGTTCTTCTCTTTCTTTCATCTCCATTTGTCGCCTGTGTTCAGCTTCTTTGAATTGCTCTTCGGCCTTAATTTTTGCCTTAGAAGTCATGGTTCCTGTTTTCTTGTGTTGGGGTGCCCTCCGGTGTTTATCTTCTGAACTGCAGGTTCTGTTGCCTCCTGAAGTCTGCCTAGCAACAGTGCTTTTTTCCTTTTCTCTCTCTAGCTAATGTTCAATGAAAGGAAACCAGAAAAACCACTTTATTTGCATGCATATAAGTGCTGGTACTTGCCTCCTAATGGGAGGGCTATTGCATGACAAAAGACCCTCAACAATCCCTTAATGGCTTCTCGCTTAACATGCAAGCCACAAACTGCCAGAGAGAGCAGAAAAAAAAATTCTCTCTGGTTCCCTTTTAAAACCAAACTGTTTCTCTCTGCTAAAAAGCCCTTAGCAGAGAAAAGAAAAATATAATATTCCTACTGGCTTCTGGATTCTGTCTAGATCATCCCACCGCTGCCACCATGACATAACCTTAGTCCCAGATTTGGACCTTAGCGTCCAAAATATGGGGGTTAGCATGAAAACCTCCAAGCTTAGTTACCAGCTTGGACCTGGTACCTGCTGCCACCACCCAAAAAATTAGAGTGTTTTGGGGCACTCTGGTCCCTCTGAAAAACCTTCCCTGGGGACCCCAAGACCCAAATCCCTTGAGTCTCACAACCAAGGGAAATAATCCTTTTTCCCTTCCCCCCTCCAGGTGCTCCTGGAGAGATACACAGACACAAGCTCTGTGAAACTACACAGAGGGACTCCCCCTCTCCGTTCCCAATCCTGGAAACAAAAAGTACTTTCCTATTCCCCCAGAGGGAATGCAAAATCAGGCTAGCGATCCAACACACAAATCTCCCCTTGATTTCTTCCTCCCACCAATTCCCTGGTGAGTACAGACTTAATTTTCCTGAAGTAAAGAAAAACTCCAACAGGTCTTAAAAGAAAGCTTTATATAAAAAGAAAGAAAAATAAGTACAAATGTTCTCTCTGTATTAAGATGATACAACACAGGGTCAATTGCTTAAAAGAATATTGAATAAACAGCCTTATTCAAAAAGAATACAAATCAAAGCACTTCAGCACTTATATTCATGCAAATACCAAAGAAAAGAAACCATATAACTTACTATCTGATCTCTTTGTCCTTACACTTGGAAACAGAAGACTAGAAAAAAGAAACTACTTCTCCAAAGCTCAGAGAAAGCAGGCAGCCAGAAAACAAAGACACAGACACTCAATTCCCTCCACCCAAAGTTGAAAAAATCCAGTTTCCTGATTGGTCCTCTGGTCAGGTGCTTCAGGTGAAAGAGACATTAACCCTTAGCTATCTGTTTATGACAGGGACTGCCTAAATAGCTGCCTTAGAGCCCCCTTTACTCCCCAATAGAGACCGTTCAGATGCTAAATAGTCCCCTTAGTCTCCCAGTATCATCCCCTCATGAACCCACAAAACAGACCCCTTTGAGAGCCCCAATATTCCTGCTCATGGACCCCCCAAGAGGCTACCCCAATGTGTCCCCCCCAGTCAGCCCCTTCTTGATCCCAGTGACAGTTGGGGCCGTTACTGCCCCTCTCCCTTCTGGCTTGTGCTGCAGGACGGAGTCCCACAGGGCGGGGGAGGGGTAGTTTAAGACAATGGAGGGAGCTTGTGGGGGGGTAGGTTCATGAGGAATATTGTGGGCTCCCCCGGGGGCTATTGGAGAGACTCTGAGGAGGGATTTGGGGGTTGTTTGAGGAGGTTGGGATCCATGGGGGAATATTAGGGGCCTCGCACTGGGGATATTGGGGGCATCTTTGAGGGGTTGGGCACTCAGGGAGTTTTGAGGGGGTCTCTGAAGCAGATATTGGGGATCCATGGTTGCAGGTCCTTAGTAGGACTAGGAGGTCCTCAGGGCTGCCTTGGGGGGGGCAAGTGGGGCAATTTGCCCCAGCCCCCCACGAGAATATAGTATTCTATAGTATTGCAACTTTTTTTATGGAAGGGGCCCCCAAAATTGCTCTGCCCCAGGCCTCCTGAATCCTCTGGGCGGCCCTGGAGGTCCCTGAGGAGCTTTCAGGAAGCCCTCATGTGGGTATTGGGGTGGTCTTTGATGGAGGTATTAGAGTCTCTGAGGGGAGATATCAGGGGCCACTCAAGGTTCCTATCATGAGGTCTCCCAAGGCTGTATATTGGGGTGTTTCCGAGAGAGATATTTTGGGGTGCCTCTGAGGGGGATATCTGTATGTAAGAAGCACTAGACTCACACAGCAGTGTAAAGCGTAGGGTCTGGAGGGGAGCAGTAGTTACAGCAGGGGGCTGGGAAAGGAGGGAGTTGAGAGTCGGGACTCCTGGGTTCCCCCCCTGGCTCTGTCAGGGGAATGGAGTCCAGTGGTTACAGGAAGTCACGACTCAGCCTCAAAGATGAGACTTGTGGCCTTGTTGGACTGAGCTTTCTCCCCGGCCATCCCATGACTGTGACACTCACACCCTGACCATGAACCTCACTGTATGCAAAACAAAATGCAACTTGGTGGCTTGATTTAGCAACCAAATGAACCGCCACAACAAAATCTCCATATGGGGCGAGGGGAAGAAACTTAAAATATGTAAGTTGCATGGGGGAAAAGATATACACACTTGTATTGTGTGCAGAGCTCAACTGTATAGGTGAGTGTAATATAAAAACTCTGGGTTCCATTCCTGCCTCTGAAAGCCAGCCTGACCCCACCAGTCCCTGCAACATCTAGGAGATATGGGGATTGAGAGATGGGGCTCTTCAACTCTAAGGCACTAGGTTTAACCCAGCCCCAGGTTGGGGGGACTGATATGCTTCGGGGAAAGGGGGAATGGGATATGGGGCTTTTCTCCTACTGCATTCCAATCTACCTACAGGCTGGAAGGGCTGGTTGGAGGAGCAGCAAATGGAATATGACCCATTCATCTGTACATCACCAGCCTCTGGGAGACTGGTTAGCTGGCTGGAGTAGGGAATGAGATAAAGGACCCTTTACCTCAAGGGCACTAATTCCAATGTTTCAAATCTCCCACGCAGCAGTTGGGACTGAAAGCTGTTTCCATTGGGAAGTCATTTGCTGTGAAACGAGTACAGCGGGGCCTACATCCTAGCAAAACAGGAGCCCACATTTCTATTCCCCCCCTACTTGCAATCAACAAAAAGGCTGAGGCACTGAACAGGCCACAGGTGCTGAACTCCCCTTCCCATGACTGATGTCTCTCAAGGGCAGGCCTGAGGTGTGGTGGAGCAGAACTTTTTCCCTGCTGTGCCAAGCTGCACTGTCTCTGGGCGAACACACAGGATTCACTCTCCAGGGTCTGCCTTTCCCCAACGCTAAATGGACCAGAAAAATAACAGCGGTAAGTAACAACTGTAAAAATATCTCTTTATTTGATAAAAAATAGGAATGGTAGAAATCTGTGGTCATCCTCAGCAGGGAAAGACAAAAGCCATAAGACGCCGAGGCAGGAATTGGAGCGAGGCACGAGTGGCAGAGAAAGGTGTCTGCGATGCTTCTGTGACCTTCATCGTTGACCAAGGGCATGTGCTGAGAGACCTAGGTGGGTGTCAGGATCATGAGTTTTCTTGCTGTCTCTGTGTGGCAGGATTTGCAGCTCTTTAGAGGGGAAAGTGCATTTTGTTGTCTGGGATGTTTTCTTTTTTATTAGATTCCCCTGTAGGGAGAATTTGGTAGGAAGTGATTAGCAAAGTATTTTTCTTTGTGCAAATCACAAAGGGTCATAAAGTCATAGAGTTTAAGGCCAGAAGGGCCAATGGACCATATAGCCTGACCTCCTTCTTATCACAGGTCACCAACACCACCCAGCACCCAACAACCGTCACTAGACCAAAGTATTGCAGCCCTCAGGAGACTAAACTATTATGTGCCAGAGGCAGAGAATAGAAGGGACCAAGGTGCTCCAATGCCTGAGGCCCCTCCAATGACAGGGAAATGATTTAAGTGAAATATACCCAAATAATCAGATATATCCAGAACAATCAGTTGCATGCATACAAAACTGGAAATGACTGCTTAGGAAGAAATACTGCAGAAAGGGATCTGGGGGTCATGGTGCATCTCAAGCAAACAAGTCAACAATGTAACATTGTTGGAAAAACAACAACAAAAACCATCATTCTGGGATGTATTAGCAGGAGAGTTGTAAGCAAGACATAAGAAGTAATTCTTCCGCTCTACTCCACGCTGATTAGGCCTCAATTGGAGTATTGTGTCTAGTTCTGGGTGCCACATTTCTGGAAAGAAGTGGACAAACTGGAGAAAGTCTAGGGAAAAGTGACAAAAATGATTAAAGGTCTAGAAAACATGAGTGATGAGGGAAAATTCAAAAAATTGGGTTTCTTTAGTCTGGAGAAGTGAAGACTGGGGCAGGGGAGACACACAATAACTGTTTTCAAGTACGTAAAAGGTTGTTACAAGAAAGAGGGAGAAAAAATGTTCTCATTAACGTCTGAGGATAGGACAAGAGGCAATGGACTTAAACTGCAGCACGGGAGGTTTAGGTTGAACGTTAGCAAAAGGGATGGTCTAGATAATACTTAGTTCTGCCTTGAATTCAGGGGTCTGGACTAGAAGACCTCTCAAGTTCCCTTCCAGTCCTACAATTCTATGATAATCCTGGCAAGTCACTTGCACTCACACACTGCAGAGGAAGGTGAAACTTCCCCCAAGGTTCCTGCCAGTCTGTCCTGGGGGAAAATTCCTTCCCAACTTTCTCTATGGTGATCAGTTAGACCCTGAGCATGTGAGCAAGAACCAGCCAGCCAAGCACTTGAGAGAGAGAATGCCTGATTTCACCTCAGAGCCTGGGCCCATCCCAGTCCATTTTCCACCTCCAGCCTTGGCCATCCCTGATACTTCAGAGGAAAGAGATAAAAAAACCAATAACTCCAGAATACATTGGGATGGGGGGATGTCCCTTCATGACCCCTGCAGGAGACTGTTTGAAACCCTGAAGCATGAGCTTTTGACGAGCAAAAAAAAAAAAAAGTAGGGATCTGTACTGAAGTGCAGCCACCTCTGGGATGGAAAATGGCAGCTGTATACCAAGTACACAGCAACATTACACAGGGATTGCTCATTCGGTCGGAAATACAACCATTTCTGGAGTGAGACTGTTTAACAGCCACATGGCAGTGCTATAGGAAAGAAGTGAAGGAGACGCCTTCACTGCAGGAAGAAACTGCAGGAAGAGTTTAAGAAGTCAGAATGAAAATTCCTGAGCTGGGATCTGACTAGGAGCCTGGGCTTTCAAAAAAGTGTCACAGGATTTTTGTCTGGCCATGAGTGATCAAGGCTTTGATTTTAAATCTCACCACACAAACACATGCAGAAGCAACCAGCCTTTAACACGAAAGGAGTATGGTCTTCAAGAGCGGGTATGTAAATAAACTTTTTGGGGGTCCGTTCAAAAGCATCTGGCGGTCCAGATTTGGCCCGTGGCTCACCTATTTACTACCCTGGCACTAGACGCTTAACTAGGACAACCTCAGTATTTTCTCACCATTTCCAAAACTTCACATGTGAATAACTTTCAGAACTAACAAAGGGCAGGCTTGGAACTGGTACCACCTTGAGGGGAAATGCCCCCATATCCTATTCCCCAACACCCATAGCCACATATCCCCCCTGCCCTGGTGCAGGATCAGAATTGGCACCCCTTAACCGGCAAAAGACCGGTATCTCATTCCCCAACCCCTGTAGCCAGCCAGTCCCCCGTTCAGGGGTTGGATAGGAACTGGCAGCCCCTAAAAGCAAAGATCCCAGATCCCATTGCCTGCTAAGCCAGCCAATACCCCTGATCTGAGATTGGATAGGAGCCAGCACCCCTAAGAGCAAAGACCCCAGATCCCATTGCCTGCTAAGCCAGCCAATACCCCTGATCTGAGATTGGATAGCAGCTGGCAGCCCCTAAGAGCAAAGACCCCAGATCCCATTGCCTGCTAAGCCAGCCAATACCCCTGATCTGAGATTGGATAGCAGCTGGCAGCCCCTAAAAGCAAAGATCCCAGATCCCATTGCCTGCTAAGCCAGCCAATACCCCTGATCTGAGATGGGATAGGAACTGGCAGCCCCTAAAAGCAAAGATCCCAGATCCCATTGCCTGCTAAGCCAGCCAATACCCCTGATCTGAGATTGGATAGGAGCCAGCACCCCTAAGAGCAAAGACCCCAGATCCCATTGCCTGCTAAGCCAGCCAATACCCCTGATCTGAGATTGGATAGCAGCTGGCAGCCCCTAAGAGCAAAGACCCCAGATCCCATTGCCTGCTAAGCCAGCCAATACCCCTGATCTGAGATTGGATAGGAGCCGGCAGCCCCTAAGAGCAAAAACCCCAGATCCCATTGCCTGCTAAGCCAGCCAATACCCCTGATCTGAGATGGGATAGGAGCTGGCAGCCCCTAAGAGCAAAGACCCCAGATCCCATTGCCTGCTAAGCCAGCCAATACCCCTGATCTGAGATTGGATAGGAGCTGGCAGCCCCTAATAGCAAAGACCCCAGATCCCATTGCCTGCTAAGCCAGCCAATACCCCTGATCTGAGATTGGATAGGAGCTGGCAGCCCCTAATAGCAAAGACCCCAGATCCCATTGCCTGCTAAGCCAGCCAATACCCCTGATCTGAGATTGGATAGGAGCTGGCAGCCCCTAAGAGCAAAGACCCCAGATCCCATTGCCTGCTAAGCCAGCCAATACCCCTGATCTGTGATTGGACAGGAGCCGGCACCCCTATAGGGAAAAGATTCTCAGAACCCAGCCAGTTACCCTGCTTTTAGCAGAGCTGCTCCCCGGAGCAGAGATCTGCTTGCCAGCATCGCCCCCCTGAGGCCTTCTTCCTCCGGCCCAGAAATCGAAAGTGAAAGCAGCAAAGCGCTCGCTGAGCCAGAGATGGGCAGAAATTACGGCTCGTTGTGGGCCCACTCCGGAGTCAGATCCCCTCACCTCTTACACTCGCTCCAGCCTGGCAGCCAGTTCCCTCTGGTTGATGTCCTCCAGCACCTGCTTGGCCATCTGTATGGCCCCGGTCTCCAGGTAGTAGCTGATCATCAGGCTGCAGACATCCAGACAGTCTGCCCGCTCCAGCCGACCCCGGGGGATGTTGCTGCAGCCCGAGGGCGGCTGGGCCCGGTTCAGCTTCACTTTGAATTTCTTGAAGTCCATCTCTTCCAGCTCCTCCAGGACATTCTCCAGCCGGTCCCGCGCGCTCATTCCTATTGCAGCGGCAGCCCCCACCGCTTCGAAACTCTCCTTTTTCCTCCTCCCCTGTCTCCTCCCCCCGCCCCTAGCCTGGGAACCAACGCAATGAAATGCAAATGAGTTCCTGGAAACCAGGGCAGGTTGGCTTTCTGCAAGGCGCTCCAGATCCCCGTGGAAATCGCACCACGTGCCTTATCAGGGAAAGCCTCATCAGCCCCTTAGGGACCTGGGGTGGGCTGGAAACTGCCTTTCGCCCTTGCCCTGTCTCTTTCTGACTAGTTAGCCTTGGAAGACTCTGTGAGCTATCCCAGCGCTTTTACCCAGACTGATTTCCTAGGGAAATATAATTTAGGGTTTGATGCTGTTTTTTTTCCTTTGTTTTTTTACCCAGGGGAGCAAAATGTACAGGCACAAGCCAAACGTTTGAAAAGCAGCTCCCTTGGTCAAATATCTTTCCCAGGCTGAGTGGGCCACAGAGATTGAAAATCCATCTGATGGGCACATTCCGGGGGAGGAAAGGGAGAGAGAGAGAGAGAGAGAGAGTATGCATGCGCCCATTCTGCAGGATGCACAGGAGTGTCAGGTATCCAGGGCAGGTTGAAGTGCATGGGCAGGGGAGGGTGTGGGGGTGGAGGTGGAGAAGTCCTCCCTTCTGCTGCCAGGACTGCACCTACTCTGGGTGACCAGATAGTGTGTGTGAAAAATCAGGACAAGGGTAGGGGGTAATAGGCACCTTTATAAGAAAGAGACCCAACTATTGGGACTGTTCCTATAAAATCAGGACATCTGGTCACCCTAGTGGGGACACACTGTGGGACTCGTTCTCCCATAAAAGCTGTACCTTTTAAACTATACTGGTATAGTTACACCCCGCTAGTGTTGGACATGTTTTATCAGTATAAAGGCGATTGTAGTGGTATTGTTTATTCCTGTATGGGAAGGGGAATAAGAGGAATGTATAAGTGCATCCACGCTAGAGGTTGTACCAGGATAACTATTTTTTGTAAAAAATCACCCTCCTAATGGAAACAGCTAGCCCCCTCACCCCCCAAAATCTTTGAGTAGACTAAGCCTCAGGCTTTGTCCATACTATGTCCACTGTAAGGTCTCCCATGTAGCTGCTCTGTGCTGGCAGGAGAGAGCTCTCCCGCCAGCATAATTAAACCACCCCCCGAGTGACGATAGCTACACCAGCATCTCTCACCAACATAGCGCCGTCTGCACTGGCACTTTTGTCAGTGAAACTTTTGTCGGCCGTGTGTTTTTTTCACACCCCTGACCAACAAAAGTTATACCAACATAGCCACCATTCCCAGGGTCCACCAATCTGGTGCTAAAATTTGCGAGAAATAGATAACAACAAGGGGAAACAATTTGAAAAGTTGAATTGTTTTGTATTTGAATCAGAGAGAGAGAATTCTTTGGGGGATTGGGAAGGTGAATGAGGAATGTCTCAGTGACCTGTACTAGCTGTGGTCTGTGTCACAGCTGTTGCTGTCTCTTTCATATACTGGCCACTCTCAACTTGGTTTATCTTATATATGTATAAAATATCAGGATTGGAAGGGACCTCAGGAGATCATTGAGTCTAATCCCCTGGCAGATTTTTGCCCCAGGTCCCTAAATGGTCCCTTCAAGGACTGAGCTCACAACGCTGGATTTAGCAAACCAGTGCTCAAACCACTGAGCTATCATCCACAAAACCTCAAGAACAGCCTTATCTTCTGCAGTTTCCCCTAGATACTAAGCTCACTACACTGGCGTTGATCATTGCAGAGCAGAAAAGCGTAAGGAAGATTTAGGAGAAAGCAGAAAGGAAATATACATAATTAGCAACTGAGAGGAGCCCTCACTAGAACCTTTGGGTATATATTGATCTGAACTGTTATCCATTACTTTGGTATGACTCTGGAGTGACTCCATTTAAGTCAACTGATGTCAGTTATACCAGGGCAAATCTGGAGTGACACTACTGAAGTCATTGATGTCAGTTACACCCTTCAGAATCAAGCCTTAAATCAACTACTTCTCTGCAGTGGATAATTCAATTACATTCTTCTCCCATCTCCCAGATCATTTAGCAGCTTTTTTTACTGGCACTGTGAGTTTGAGTGTTTTCAGAGAAAGGAAGTAAGTATAGGACCCTTGTTGGCAGTGATTAACTTTCCACAGAGATACCTGTGTCCAGAGCACTTTTGCCAGCAAAGCCCAGGGGAAGGAATATATGGAAACACACTAACTAACCCATCCACTATGCCACAAGAATGATTACAGGCTCAGAAAACATGCCTTATGGTGAAGACTCAAGGAACATGTGATAGGGTACACTCCCCTACAGTGGTTCTGAGAGGGCTGAGGTGGGCCAGGTAGGCTCCATTAGCCAATTCAGTAGCAAGATGAGGGAATTATGGGTGGGAGGAAAGCCCTAATTAGGAGGAAGTTCACCTGAGCAGAGGTAGGCAGGGCTAGAATAAACTCAGGAAGTTAGCGACAGTAAAGGCTGGTGGGAGAAGGTCTGTGGTTGCCTTCTGGGTAGTAGAGTGAGAAGGAGGGAAGGCAGGGAAAGAGTAGGTCCCTGGCTCAGCCTGGTGGGAAGGGAATCCTGAAGACAGTGGTAGAGAAGAGAACCTAGTAGGAAGCAGCATTGTAGGAGTGGTGGTTAGTAGCATGGTTGGTGACTGAATCTTGGCTGTGTGTTGTAGGTCCCTGGGCTGGAACCCAGATTAGAGGATGGGCCTAGGTTACCCTCCCTGCCATGGGGGAGTGGCACCAACAGGATAGTGAACTGGAAGACTGCCTGGGCCACTGTCAGAATGACAATGTGTGAGGACTACTGGATGCCACTTGAACAGAAGAAACTTTGATGGACACTACTCTGGAAGGGGGGAATGCTGAGCACCCTCAGGGTGGAGTCATAAAGAGGCAGCAGCAACTTCGGACTGATCCACACTAAGCAGTTAAACCGATTTTAACAGCGTTAAATCGATTTAACGCTGTACCCATCCACACTACAATGCACTTTATATCGATTTAAAGGGCTCTTTAAATTGATTTATGTACTCCTCCCCAACGAGAGGAGTAACGCTAAAATCGATATTAACATATCAATTTAGGGTTAGCATGGCCGCAAATCGAAGTTATTGGCCTCCGGGTGGTATCCCATAGTGCACCACTGGCCGCTCTGGACAGGAATCTGAACTCTAATGCACTGGCCAGGTATACAGGAAAAGCCTCGCGAACTTTTGAATTGCATTTCCTGTTTGGCCAGCGTGGAGCTGTCATCAGCACAGGTGACCACGCAGAGCTCATCAGCACAGGTAACAATGCCGTCGCCTGAGAATCGAAAAAGAGCTCCAGCATGGACCGCACGGGAAGTACTGGATCTGATCGCTATATGGGGAGAGGATTCAGTGCTAACAGAACTCCGTTCAAAAAGACGAAATGAAAAAATATTTGAAAAAATTTCCAAGGCCATGATTGGAAAAGGCCACACTAGGGACTCAGTGCAGTGCAGAGTGAAAGTTAAGGAGCTCAGACAAGCCTACCAGAAAACCAAAGCAGCAAAGGGAAGATCAGGGTCAGGGCCAAAAACATGCCGCTTCTATGCTGAGCTGCATACAATTTTAGGGGGCTGCGCCACCACTACCCCCCCCTTGTCCGTGATTCCGAGGTGGGAGTTATAATCTCAGCCATGGATGAGGATTCAGCGGAAGGGGAAGATGAGGAGGAGGAAGAGGAGGATGAGCTTGCAGAGAGCACACAGCACTCCATTGTCCCCTGCAGTCAGGAGCTTTTTCTCACCCAGACGGAATTCCCCTCCCAGCCCTCCCAAGCCACTAGCCCAGACAGTGAAGCCATGGAAGCAACCTCTGGTGAGTGTACCTTTGTAAATATAAAAAAATGGTTTAAAAGCAAGTGTTTTTTAATGATTGATTTGCCATGAGGGCTTGGGATGCATTCGCAGCCAGTACAGTTATTGGAAAAGTTTGTTAACATGTCTGGGGATGGAGCGGAAATCCTCCAGGGACATCTCCATGAAGCGCTCCTGGAGGTACTCCAAAAGCCTTTGCAGAAGGTTTCTGGGCAAGGCAGCCTTGTTCCGTCCACCGTGGTAGGACACTTTACCACGCCATGCATGTAGCAAGTAATTGGGTATCATTGCATGACAAAGCCTAGCTGCGTATGGTCCCGGTGATTGCTGGCATTCAAGAAACATCCGTTCTTTATCTCGCTCTGTTATCCTCAGCAGAGTGATATCGTTCATGGTAACCTGTTGAAATTAAGGAATTTAAGTAAGAGGACAGAGAGATGGGGGAGGGGAGGAAGGATAGCGCTGAGCTTTTTAGCGTTTGGCCAGCAGGAATCTTCCCAGCTACCAGCCACGCGGTGGGGGCGGGGGGAGAAAGGTGGGTGATTAGCAGTGATCTTCCATGATACCAGCCATGCCGTGAGGGGAGGGGTAAAGCAATTCCTGAGAATTGGATTGGGGAGGGGAGGGGTTGGCGTCTGCTGCTCCTTGTTAACAGGAAAGAAGCAGCAAAGGGAGAAGCTGTGCCTTACCATGACCGCATGCAAGATGAATTGTGATGCCCAGACCTGCATCTGTGTTGATCTGTAATACCAGAGCCGCAGGCACTCAATATTAAAGGTTTCCAAATGCGACCTTGTAGTGAAATCACATGTGCTATGTAAGGTGAATAGTGTTGTTCACTGTGAAAGAGTATAACCATTGTTCAATGAAATGTATCTTTTATAATCCTTCTCTCCCTATTTTCCCCCACTCATGCAGCTGCACATTTTTCAAGCCTCCCTACTCCATCCCGAAGGCTAGCTCAGATAAGGTGGAGGAAGAAGAGGACGCGAGATGAAATGTTCTCAGAAATCATGGCAGTAACCCGCAATGAAAGAGCTCATCTGAGGGAGTGGAAGGACGTGGTAGCAAAGTACAGGAAAGATGCCAGGGAATGTGAGGACAGGAGGGACCAACGTGAGGACAGGAGGGACCAACGTGAGGATAGGAGAGACGCTCGAGATGAGAGGTGTAGGCAGGAAGATCAGCGGCGGCGGGATGCAACGCTGGAGCTGCTGCGTGATCAAACTGACATCCTCCAACGTCTGGTGGATCTTCAGGAGGAGCAGCGGGGTCACAGAGTGCCGCTGCAGCCCCTGTGTCACCACCCTCAGTACTCACCATGTTCCATGTCTTCCTCACCCAGACGTGTAAGAACGCGTGGGGGAAGGCTTTCTGCACCCACCCACTCCACCCCCATGGACAGTCCAACCAAAAGGCTGTCATTACACTGAAATGTGCTTAATGGCCTTTTCCTTCCCTACTATCCTCCTCCCAAACCACTCCCGGGATACCTTGTTAATTAACTTCCTCTTTTTATAATTACATGCTTTTTAAATGAAGGGGAAGGGTAGGTTGCTTACAGGGAATGACTTTTAATAAAGAATACATGCTTTTTAAACAATAGTGACTTTATTTCCTTAAGCAAGCTATAATCGAAGGGAGAGGGTGGGTTGCTTACAGGAGGAGTCAATAAAGGGGGGGAGGTTCATGAAGGGGAAACAAACATAGCAGTCACACCATACCCTGGCCCGTGATGAAACTCGTTTTCAAGGCTTCTCTGATGCGCACCGCTTCCTGGTGAGCTCTTCTAATCGCCCTGGTGTCTGGCTGCGCGTAATCAGCGGCCAGGTGATTTGCCTCAGCCTCCCACCCCGCCATAAAGGTCTCCCCCTTACTCTCACAGAGATTGTGGAGCACACAGCAAGCAGCAATAACAAAGGGGATATTGGTTTGGCTGAGGTCTGAGCGAGTCAGTAATGTGCGCCAGTACGCCTTTAAACGGCCAAATGCACATTCTACCACCATTCTGCACTTGCTCAGCCTGTAGTTGAATAGCTCCTGACCACTGTCCAGGCTGCCTGTGTATGGCTTCATGAGCCATGGCATCAAGGGGTAGGCTGGGTCCCCCAGGATAACTACAGGCATTTCAACAGCCCCAACTGTTATTTTCTGGTCCGGGAAGTAAGTCCCTTGCTGCAGCCGTTTAAACAGAACAGTGCTTCTGAAGACGCGAGCGTCATGAACCCTTCCTGGCCATCCCACGTGGATGTTGGTGAAACGTCCCTTGTGATCCACCAGTGCTTGCAGCACCATTGAAAAGTACCCCTTGTGGTTTATGTACTGGGTGCCCTGGTGCTCCAGTGCCAAGACAGGGATATGGGTTCCATCTATGGCCCCCCCACAGTTAGGGAATCCCATTGCAGCAAAGCCATCCACTATGACCTGCACGTTTCCCAGAGTCACAACCTTTCGTAGCAGCAGCTTAATGATTGCTTTGGCTACTTGCATCACAGCAGCCCCCACAGTAGATTTTCCTACTCCAAATTGATTCCCGACTGACTGGTAGCTGTCTGGCGTTGCAAGCTTCCAGAGGGCTATTGCCACTCGCTTCTCCACTGTGAGGGCTGCTCTCATCTTGGTATTATGGCATTTCAGAGCAGGGGAAAGCAAGTCACAAAGTTCAAAGAAAGTGCTCTTACGCATGCGAAAGTTTCGCAGCCACTGCGAATCATCCCACACCTGCAAAACTATGCGATCCCACCAGTCTGTGCTTGTTTCCCGGGCCCAAAATCGGGGTTCAATGGGTAGAACCTCCCCCATTACCAGCAGGAGCTCCAAAGCGCAGGGGCCCGCGGTTAGGGAGAAATCAGTGTCCATGTCCTCATCACTCTCGTCGCCGCGCTGCCGTAGCTGCCTCCTCCTCGCCTGCCTTTGCAGTTCATGGTTCAGCATAGACTGCAGGAGAATGCGTGAGGTGTTTACAACGTCCACGATTGCGCTATTGATCTGAGCAGGGTCCATGCTTGCCGTGCTATGGCGTTTGCTTTCAGTTCACCCAGGAAAAAAGGCGTGAAATGGTTGTCTGCTGCTTTCAGGAAGGGAGGGGTGAGGCTGTACCCAGAACCACCCGCGACAATGATTTTTGCCCCATCAGGCACTGGGATCTCAACCCAGAATTCCAAGGGGCACGGGAGACTGCGGGAACTATGGGATAGGTACGGAATAGCTACCCACAGTGCAACGCTCCAGAAATCGATGCTAGCCTTGGACCATGGACGCACACCGCCAAATTAATGTACCTAGTGTGGCCGCACGCAGTCGACTTTATAATATCTGTTTTATAAAACTGGTTTATGTTAATTCGAAATTACCCTGTAGTGTAGACGTACCCTTCTACAGCAAGAGGCGGGGCTGCAGACAGAGTAATGGTGTGAAACTGCAGGAAGGGGCATTGGCCTTGCAGAGCTAATCCCCAGAGCGACCAGTAAGAGACATTATCCTGTGGTGAGTAGAGCACCCTACCACGGAGCCTAATCTAGTTATCTTAACAAAGAGAGGGCTAAAGGGTGACTTGTCACAGTCTGTAAGTTACTAGATTGGAAGGGGGGTGGGGATGACAAATGAGCTCTTCAGTTTGGTGGACAAAGGTAAAATATGGCTGGAATTTGAAAGTAGACAAATTCAGACTGGAAATAAAGTGTTCGTTTTTAACAGTGAGGATGACTAACCATTGAAACAACTTGCCAAGGGTCACGGTGGATTCTCCATTGCAGGCCATTTTAAAATCAAAATGGGACATTTCTCTAGAAGGTCTGCTCTGGGTGAAACAGGAATTTATTTTAAGGAGGTTGTATGGTTTGTGTTATAGATGAGTTCTGACTAGATGATCACAGTGGTTCCTTCTGGCCTGGGAATCTGAGACATTAAATACAGCAAAGGGAGGTTCCAGGGAGAGATTACAGAGAGGTAGCAGGATCAGACTCTGGAGGGGGTAGCATTCAGAACTGGGTCAAGAGAATTTTTTGGGATGTGAGAAACAGCCTGGGATATTTTTACCCATCGAAAGATGTAGATTCTTAAATGTAGAATGTCAAGGTCTGCTGTTAAAGTCGAAATGTCTGATAGTAGAAAGGTGGCTTATAAATTTAGAGCCATGGGTTAGAACTTGTTCTAGAGTTAGAAGTGTAAAGTGGCAGTTTCTAAATTTCTCTCTCCCTGCTTCTTTTTCTCTTGTTCTGATCTCATTCTTCCTCTGTTTCTCTCACTTTGTCTCTATACCCTGATCTCTTTCCCCTCCCAATCCCACTTTACGCAGCCTATGCCCAGTGGAACCAGACCTGCCCATCATGACTCCTTTGCGCTGTGTTGTTCTATTATTTGGTTTATCTGGAAGCTTTTGGTGCCTGAGCAGAGGAAGGATCTGTGGCTTGCAGCTATAGGCGTAATTTGACTTCTGTATTTGAGGGAGCTCCAGTGAGGCCAATAGGTCATTCATGAGGGTCAGATTCCATGTACGCCCACAGGGGCACCTTTTCAGATTTTTTTTTTTTTTTGAGTGGGGGGGCAACTTAGGCAACTGAAAACTCTAGGGTTGTGTGTTTTGTTTTGTTTGCAGATAATACCTTAGAAATTATCTGACAGGAGCACTGTATCTAATTCTTATATCAAGAAAGAAATTTAAATAAATATTGGACTCACTCAGCTCTAATACTAACATGTTCTGACATCTTGTGGCAAGTCACTTAAGAGACACTGGTTAGATTTAGAATTGTAATGTCTATTCTTACTCAGATCTTCTTACTAAAGTCAGAAGGGACCATCGTGATCCATCTTTGTAGTCTGACCTCCTACAAGTTACAGGCCAAAGAACCTCACCCACTTGCCCCTGTAATAGACCCCCTAACCTCTCGCTGAGTTGGTGAAAACTGTGGGCAGGTCTCCACTCTTCTGTGGTGCTTTGATGAAGATGCTCTAAGCCTACGGGAGACAGCTTTCCTGTTGGCTTAGTTTATTCCACTTCTGCGACTGTCAACATGGGGAGGCTAAGGTATGTGGGTTTTTCACAACCCTCAGCAATGTAGGTATGCAAAGTATGTCTGTGGTGTAGACCTGGCTAGAGTCTGCACTACAAGCTAGGGATGTGATTCCCAGCTTGCACTGACACACACTAGCTCTCCTCAAGCTAGCGTGAGACTAGATGGCAGTGCAGTATGGGCGGCAGCAGCAGCGCAGGCAGGGCTTAGCCGTGCTATGTGAGTACCAATGGGGTTCAGGTGGGTTTGTACTCAGAACAGCTGAGCGATGCCTAAGCTGCCATGGCTACACTATTTATACTCCTGCTCGCTTGATGAGAACTAGTGCTAGGGTGTGTATGCCAGCTGGGAATCACCCCCCTAGCTCAGGGTGTCGATATTGCCTCTGAGTGCCTAGGCGAATGACTCGACCTGAAAGACGTCATATCTGCAAGCTGTTGGGCCACAGTGAGCCTAGCCAAAGGCCACGTGTGTGAAGCTGTGTATCATTCCCTCCCCGTTCCTATAGATGCCACCATGTGGCTCAGACCTGGATGGAGACTAGGAGGCTCAAGGGTTCTTCCCTGGGATATAACCACTCAGTACAGTTTTCTGCCCTGGAAAAGATTTTAAGACCTTTCGGGGAGGGATTTTATGCAGCATGTTTGTACTACACTCTATTATCGGGCTCTCCCTGTGGGGGAAGGGACACGGGTGGGGGAGTCCTGGCTGGGGCATCTTCCCCTATCAGGTGTGGCTCTTGCTGCTCCACCTGTGGAGGAGAGAGGTTAGGAGCCACAGAAACAAGCCCTCCCAGAAACCACTTCCACCCGCTGTTCCCATTTCATTTTCCTGTCTGGTGACAAGTACTGGGGGGGGGTCTGTATCCACAAAAACAAGGAGTCCGGTGGCACTTTAAAGACTAAGGGATTTATTTGGGCATAAGCTTTTGTGGGTAAAAGACCTCACTTCTTCAGATGCATGGAGTGAAAGTTACTCCACGCATCTGAAGAAGTGAGGTCTTTTACCTACAAAAGCTTATGCCCAAATAAATCTGTTAGTCTGTAAGGTGCCACTGGACTCCTTGCTGTCTGGTGAGCTTTTGTTTCAAGCCTGAAGGGGGAGCTCTCTTTCTGCTTTGTGCAGAGGAAGGGAAGCTGAGGGTCTCCATGCTACCCATTGCTTTAACCCCTGATCTCCCTCCCCCCCGCAGGTCACTCATTCATCCATGGCATGTGCTGTTCATCCATGCACTCTCTGAACCAGGCCACTCATCCAGGCCACCCAGACCATCCATCCTCAATCCATGCCACCAAACCGGTCTGTCCATGCCAGCCAACTAATTCATCCACCAACCACCCATGCCATCTGTCCTCCTCAACCATCCTTCTAATCCATGCTCCTATTCATCCATCTCCACTATCCTCCCACCTACAGGCAGTTTGAATAAAAAACAGAGCAGACAGTACATCATCCTTCTCAGACTGGGCGGCACTTCTAGCTTTATTTGTGGACATGTTTCTGGTTTTCCATTTTATAACAAAATACAAATTTATATATATCTATTTTAAAAAATATATAGTTTGGACAAAATCACCTTTAACCTTGTTACAAGGAAGAGGGCAAAAAATTATTCTCCTTAAACTTTTGAGGATATGACAAAGCAATGGGCTTAAATTGCAGCAAGGGAGGTTTAGGTTGGACATTAGGAAAAACTGCCCAACCATCAGGGTGGTTGGGCACTGGAATAAATTGCCCAGGGAGGTTGTCTAACCTGCTCTTAAAAGTCTCCGATGATGGAGATTTTACAAACACCTGTCAGGGATGGTCTAATTAGTCCTGCCATGAGTGCAGGGGACTGGACTTGGTGACCTCTTGAGGTCTCTTCCAATCCTATGATTGTAATTCTGCTTCCCCCCCACCTCCCAAAATAAAAACAAAACTACCTCATCAAAAAACAGGCCTTGAGTTCTTGGTAGCTGGTGAGGAAATAGTAAGACGAAGTTAGAGGCTTGGCAGGAATTCTGAGGTTGAATTTGGTCCGGCACAGTGATCCTTTAGGAGGGTATTTTAATGAGATCTTCTTGTAGAAAAAGTCTGACGCTGTGGGCACACTGCAGCTGATGCTGGTATAAGTTATGTCACTGAGGGGTGTGCATAAACCACCCCCGTGAGTGATGTAAGTTGCACTGATCTAAGTGCTGGTGTGGACAGCGCTAGGCCGGCAGGAGAAGCTACTGCTGCTCGTAGGGGCTGGAGTAATTAAGTTGACGGGAGAGCTCTCTTCCATCCGCTTAGTGTCAGTGCTACAGCGGTGCAGCTGCAAGCTCCGTAATGTAGCCACAGCCAAAGTGTCTGTGGTGAGATGCAGGGGTGGGCGCTAAAGGAACGTGTGGCAGTGCATGATGTCCGGGAGGCTGGCGCGAGTTCCAGCAGTTGTAGATACTAGGACAGTGGTGCGCAAACTTTTCCAGTTGCATCCTCTACCCCTTATTAATGGAATTGTGTCCCCGCCCCCGTTACAGCACAGCCAAGGCTTCCTCTGCTGCGAGCTGCTTCTGTCTTGCAACCAGGCTGCCCTGCTAGAGCAGGGCCAATACCTGCCCCTCTCCACTCAGGTTTTCAGCGTTGGGGAAGGCGCCTGTGAGTCTCTGGGAGAAGATCCAGTGCTGGAAGTGGAGGCTGCTAGGGGTGGAAATTGGCACAGCACACTGACTCTCAGGCTGGGTGGCCTGCTGAGATGAGTCAGGGGCTGGAGGTGACATCAGTCACTTGACGTCAACACTCACCTTCCTGCATGTTCCTCTGTGCCCCCCTAGAGAAGTTTGCCCCGCTGTTTGCGCACTCCTGTGCTACAGTACAACTCCCCCCATTGTCCACATAGCCTCACACCATTTGTCGTAAGATGTTGGTTTCACTACGGTGTCCAGTTTTCATAAAATCCAGCACCTATAACCCACCCCAGAGGCGGCTGCATTTGAAGTATAGATGAGTGATCCCTGTGCGGCGTTGCTATGCGTCTGTTATCTACTACCATGCTGCACCCCAGAGGTGGGTGCACTGGGTGAGCAATGCTGAGCGGTACCCCCATTTCAGAGCTTGGCAAGCAATCCTTGTGCAGCCTTTCAGCACCTTAGAGCTCTGCTCCATTCTCTTACTGGGATCCCATCCATCATGGACTTACCCTAAAGCCAGTAAGGGATGTCTACACTGCAATTAAAAACTCACGGTTGGCCCATGTCAGATGACTCAGGCTCAGGCTAAGAGGCTGTTTAATTGTGTTTGTAGATGTTGTTGTTTTAGCTCAGGCTGGAGCCTGAGTTCTGGGATCCCATGAGGAGGGAGGGTCCCAGAGCCCAGGCTCCAGCCTAAACCCACACATCTATACTGCAATTAAACCGCTCCTTAGCCTGAGCCTCGTTAGCCTATATCAGCTGCCACGGGCCATCTGCAGCGGTGTTTAGTTGCAGTGTAGACAGTCCTTAGCGACCTCCTCACTGCTGCATCACATCACAGGCTCCCCCATTCAACCCCCGAAGGGAGCGCTGGAAAGAGGTTTTTTACCCTGAAACAATGTTTACAGAGGGGTGAAAGCACCACCCTGCCCAGAAAGCCATGTGGAATCTGGAGCTAGGGTTGCATGCACCTGGAATGGCTGCATGTTCACAAGGAATGTAACTTCTTGGTTGTCTTAATTTCCCTCAAGGTCTTCAATGAGGAACCTATTCTTGTCTTTCAGTGCCTCATAGAACTGGTCCTTGCACTTTTTATTCCAGCTTGGCATTAGCTGATACAGCTTCCGCATTTTCTCCTGGCTGGTGCTCCCAGATCGAATGGTCTGGTACTGCTCGTTGTCCAGAACAGTCCCATGAAGAAGGTCCAGAATGGGCTCCACAGGGGTGGTACGTTCAATCAGCTGCACTCGGTATCGATCGACAAAATGCTCCTCTGGAGAGACCACAAACAAAAGTAACGAATAGATATTTGCAAACATACTATTTCATAATTCCAACCAGTACTGAAATACAGCAGACTGGGGCGAGGGGCAGGCATGGCAGATAGTTAACAGCTACACAACACAGTGGTTTCACTATGGTGTCCAGTTTTCATAAAATCCAGCACCTGTACTTTGAATGCCATGCCCCTGGGTGGGTTGGCAGTAGCAGGCACTGAATCTGGGACTTCTTGATCTTAAAGCATTTGGTACCTGAGCTGAAAAACCCACCTCTTAGTCAAGGCTATAACAGACTCATTAGCCTCCATCTGTGGCCCAGCCACCACTGGCAGGGCAGAGAGCACCACACTCAGTGGATCACAGTTGCAGCTGCATCTGGGATGAGGCACAGTAGCTGCTTGACAGCTACACAGCCATGCTGCACAAGAATCACTCGCCCAGTCCTGAATTGCAGCTGCTTCTGGCCTAGGGTCCATCAGCTGTTTAAATGGCAGGGGGCATTTAGGAAAAGCAGACTGCAGTCACCTGGGGTAGGATTTTACCAGGACCCCAAAATGTATGCCTCAATTTATAGAAAGAGCCCAGGAGGTGGGGCGGGGTTAAAGGCCACAAGTAAGCAAAGCTTTGGTGTGGTGCCTCCTAGAGCTGACCCAAGGTGAGAAGACCCTGCTCCCTGCAGTGCAGCAACCCCTTATGCCACCTTGGAGCAGTGAGTGGAGGGCACATCCTACTGAGCCCCCATTAGCACTGGGGTCAGCACTGACACAAAGGGACAGTTGTCCTGAGTGAACACAGCACCTCCTAGTGCCATGCAGGGTTTGTGAGACACTATTTCTGAGCGGAAAGCGCCCCCTACTGAACTCTCTCTCTCTCTGTAGCAAAGCACCCTAGCACCACACTGGGGCATTGGGGTCAGCTCTGACAGAGGAGAGAGCATCCCCTACTGAGCCCCCTGACCCACTGCCTGCAGCACAGCACAGCACCCCCTAGTGCCACACTAGAGTGGCTGGTGGTGGCAGAGCTGGGCTCTGGATGGCTTGGCGGTTGGCAGGCAGGGTGGAAGGTTGGTCCTAGGATCTGGGATGTAGCTCTGGTTGGGGAGGCAGATTGCAGGAGGGTCAGGTCACTCTGTGGTGAGATCACACTTCCTAAGACCCCTTGGACTGCCTGGGGAGTGAAAAAGAGCCTGTGGGTGCTTACAGACTCACCTTCCTTTCCTGTTGCACTGTCGGATGGCCCTGGCTTCTGCCCCTTGCCACCAGAACCTGCAGGATTGAGAGGGATAGTCAGTGAGTGTCTGAATCACCCACATTGTTCTCTAGCACCTCACTGGGGCATTGGGGTCAGCTCTGACAGAGGAGAGCATCCCCTACTGAACCCCCAGACCCACTCCCTGCTGCACAGCACCCCTAGTGCCACACTAGAGTGGCTGGAGGTGGCAGAGCTGGGCTCTGGATGGCTTGGCGGTTGGCAGGCAGGGTGGAAGGTTGGTCCCAGGTGCTGGGAGGTAGCTCTGGTTGGGGAGGCAGATTGCAGGAGGGTCAGGTCACTCTGTAGTGAGATCACACTTCCTAACACCCCTTGGACTGCCTGGGGATGAAAGAGCCCTCGGGTGCTTATGGACTCACCTTCCTTTCCTGTGGCACTGTCGGATGGCTCTGGCTGCTGCCCGTTGCCCCCGGATCCTGCAGGATTGAGAGGGATAGTCAGTGAGTGTCTGAGTCACCCACATTGTTCTCTAGCACCTCACTGAGGCATTGGGGTCAGCACTGGCTGCTAGGGGAGAGTGTCCCCTGCTGAGCCCTCCCTCCCCAAGAGACAGACACACAGACTAGAACTGACACTGAATGAGAGTGACCGAGAAGCGGAGAGGGATCCAGTGAGAAATAGACACTTCTGCTTAGACCGGGTAAAGCTCCTCTTTCGAACTAACTTCCTGCATGTAAGTAGGAGAGAGCTCGAGATTAACGGCTGTGTTGGAGTTTGTGCTACTGCGGCTTCACTGCTGTCACTACTTGAGCGAGCTAGATTAAAACTCTCTCAGGTACGTCTACACATGCTGCAATTACACTCCCCCTGACTGCAGTGCAGATAGACCCACAGAAACCCAGCCAGATATGGAGGAGAGTGAGGGACACACAGAGCCCAAAAAGAATCCAGGGAAACTGAGAATAAGACAGATTGACAGGTTCAGCTCTTCAGTTGGGATCAGAGTTAAACTTTTAACGCAGCAGGAAATGAGGAATTTATATTTCACAGCATTCCCCTGCCTCTTGCCATTTTTTTCTACCCATCTGCTTTTAATGGCAGCAATATAAAAGTGTGTTCTCTCTTTTTCAGTCTGAGTCGGGGGCATTTGGACTGAGTCCTTTGTATTCCCTACAATGTTATGCGCAGCCCAATTAATAAGCAAATTGGGGCCAGATCCTCAGTTGGCGCTACACCACTTTATACCATGGAGCTATGCTGAATTACTCCAGCTGAGAATCTGGCCCTAGACTGCTAAACAAGAGGCACTGTGGGCCAGTTTCTCTGCTGGGGTAAATTGCTGCGGCTCCAGTGAAGTTTGCCCTCTTGCACAGGACAAGGAAGGGAAATCGGCCTCAAAGCTGACAAACTGCAGAACCTTCCAGCAAGTTCAGGCAGGGACCTGGAAGTGGCTGTGGTTGAAAGTGAAAGCAAATTTCAAGCACTCAGAAGAAAGAAACAATTTTTAAAAGATACAAAAAATGGAAGATTTGTTTAACCCCCCCCCCCCCCCGCCCTTAACTCCGCGAGATTAGTTGTGGAGAGAAAGGAGCTGGCCAGCTAATGCTTGGACAACAGACTTTCAAACTAGAAATCTGGTCTCTTGTGAGCATGCATGTGTGTGACTCCTGTGGAAAGGGTGGGCTGGGCCTCGAGGTGTGTGTGTTCAGGAATGGGAATGTTAGACACCGAGAGAACAGATGCAGTACTCAGGAAGAGAGAGCAAAGAGCGATGCAGTCAGTGGCAGAAGAGAGAGTAGAGATCATCCTGCAAACTAGTGTCTGTCTTTTCCTCGCTGGCCTCCTGCACATGAAGGAGGGAGGGCTCAGGGACACCTCCCTAATAATACTGCGCTCTTCTGCAGAGCTTATCCACTGATCTCAAAGCACTTCCCGAAGGCGCTCGGTATCCTTATCTCCCTGCCCCGAGCCTTACCAGTCCCTGCTGCCCTGCGGAGTCTGGCTGCCAGCTCCCTCTCATTGATGTGTGTCAGGACCTCCACTGTCACCTCCACAGCATACTCCTCCCGATAGAAGCTGATCAGCTTGTCGCACACATCCACGGCATCAGCTTTTTCCAGCTGTCCCCGGGGGATGTTGCCGTATCCCTCCCTCACTGGGAACGCGTTCAGTTTGGTCTTGAACTTCTTAAACTGGTCCTGCCCCAGCTCTTCTAGGGTGTCCACGAGGTGATCCCGCACCGTCTTCCCCATCCTGCCTCCTCAGCAGCTGAGCAAAACTGCCCGGGGCAGGGACAGAGCTGGGGAGCAGCTCTTTGCCCTGAGAAGCGATTGGTGCTCAGAAGTGGGGCGGGCCTCCGGCTGCCAGGTCCGCTTGCTAAAAATGCTGCTGGCTCCTCCTCTGCTTCGTCCTCGTTTCCTGGGAAAGGTTTTTTCCCCCATGATGCTGCTCTAAACAAAGTAACAACAAAACCCACCCGCTTCCTGGCTGTAACAGATACAGGCAAAATCTAAACTCCGGTGCATCTGAGATCCCCTGTTAGCGTGAGAAGAGGGTTCTGCATTTGTAAAGCCTGTTACCAGCCCCCTTCAGCAGAGCCCTGCCTGTGCTGCTATTTGACAGAGGGAGGAAAAGTTGAAAGAACTGGGAGTGTTTAGCCCAGAGAAGACTGAAGGGGAACATAACAATTTTCAGATATGTAAGGGTTGTTGTTAAGAGCCTGGTAATCATTTGTTCTCCGTGTCCACTAGAAGAAATTGGCTTCGTTTGCAGGAAGGGAGTTTCAGGTTTGATATCAGGAAAAAAAATTTAAATTCTAAGGGTAGTTAAGCACTGGACGAGGTTATGTGGGGAAGTTGTAGAGTCCCCAACCCTGGAGGTTTTTAAGAACAGGTTAGACAAATAGGGGTGGTCTAGACGCTAGGGTTACTTGGTCCTGCCTCTGCACAGGAGTGTGTTTGTGTGTGTGTGTGTGTGTGTGTGTGTTTGGGGGTGTGGGGGAAACTCTGACCTCTTGAGGTCCCTTCCAGCCCTACATTACTGTGGTTCTATGATTTCACTTTGAAACGTTTGGATTTTTTGGTTCAAAACAACTTTAGTTTTTTTTTATTGTTGTTTTTGATTTTTAAAAATGGTTGAAGCTGAAATGAAACATTTCAATGTTGTCAACACACGTTTCACTTGACCCAATATGATTTTTTTTCAACGTTTCAGTTTGCCAAAAATTTCACTTTTGGTTTGACCTGAATTTTTCCCTCCCAATTTTTTCAGGATTACCAGTGAGCTGAAAAATCCATTATTGGCCCAGTTACAGACATAATAAAAGATTGTGGATGGAAAAACAAAGGCAAATAAAATACAGAACGAAGAAAATAAAGAGGAAAAAGAATGAATAAATCATAAAGTCTCAAAATAAAACTTCCCCAAAGCAAAACAAGCAAATACCCGCTCCTGTACGCTGGATATGTCTACTTTTTGAGCTCGGGGTGTGATTCCCAGCTTGAGGAGACCCACCATAAGCGACCAGGGTGTTGGCAGTCTGGCCTAGCAGTCAGAGCTGGCTGAGGTCTGCCCACCAGGTACAGGAGTGGCCAGGCAGGAGTTGGAGTAATGGCAAGGCCAGGGTCCCATAAACAAGAGTCGGGGTCAGTCAGGCTGGGGTCAGCTACTGGAGATCAGAGGTAGTACCAGGTTAGACCTGAGAGGCAGGAATCCGGGACAGAGTCAGGCGGGAGTCAGAGACCGGAGATCCTGAGATGAGGAGTCTGGCAGTGCAGCAGGCTGAAGTCTGTGTGGTTGCCCAGACAACTTCCTAGGGCAACCTCTGGGATTAAGTAGGAGCACTTGGCCCACCAGAGGACCTCAGGGTACTGCCACTCTGGGTTTCTGGGCAGGACTTCCTGCAGTGTCTACTCCCCACAGCTCTCCAGCTGTGGCTCTGCAGACCTGAGTTCTAGTCCCTGGATCCTTATATTTACCCCTCTACATGTACCTTCAGAGGCACCCCTCCTCTGGGGGGTGCCAGGCTGGGTTTAGTTGGGTGATTCTGCTGAAACTTTTCTACCAGGTCTGGGGCATGGAGATTTGTAGCAGGTTCCCAGGAGGTTTCTTTAAAACCATAGCCCTGCCAGTTGACTAGGCAGTCTCCCCTTCTGCCTTTTAGTGTCAAGGATTGCGTGGACTATATATTTCTCATGTCCTTGGATCTGGACTGGCAGAGGCGGGAAACAGGTCCTCTGTATAAGGCTTCAGGAGGGATACGTGGAAAACAGGCTGTACTTTAAGAGATTGAGGGAGCTGCAATTTGAAGGCGACATGGTTGATTTGCTGACAGATCCAGCAGGGTCCGAGAAACTGGTGGCCTGGCTTGCGGGATGGTCTGTTCATACGGAGGTGTTTTGTGGCATGCCAAACTGTTTGGCCTATTGTGAAAGCTGGGCCTCCCTGGTGTTGACAGTCTGTGTGTCACTTATAGTCCTTTTTCATGTCTTTTGAGGTGGTCCTTAAGTTTCTCCTAGATATGGTGAATTTGCTGGACACAGTCAGCAGTTGTTGAGTTCAGGGAGGCTGCTGGCAAAGCAGGGTGGAAGTGAGGGTGGAACCATACCTGGCAAAGAAGGAACTCTGCCCTGTGTGCAGGTGTGGTCGCCATTTTTATAAGAGAACTCAGCATACAAAAGGAGGGAGAACCAGTTGATTTGATGGTAGTTGATCAAGCACCTCAGGTATTGCTCTATTATTTGGTTCACCCTCTCCGTCTGCCCACCTGTCTGGGGATGATATGCAGAGGGGGTAAAAGCATTAATGTCCATTAGCTGGAGTGTTTAGTGCCAGAAGTGTAAGACAAAGTGTGGGCCTCGGTCTGAGGTGATATGGTCTGGTAGCCCATGCTCCAGGCAGACCACATGAATCACTGGGAACCTAGCTGTTGTTTCAGCAGAGGGCAGTCTGCTACAGGAGACAATGTGCCATTTTGGTTAGTTAGTCTAAACCAATCCAGACCATTGTGTGGCCATCAGAGTCAGGAAGTTCTACTATGAAGTCCAGGGTCAGGACGGGGTCTCTAGGGGACGGAGGAGTTAATGTAGTCCTGGACATTGGCTCGCATACATGGCTGCCAGAAGAAATAGGATGCCATGCAGAAGGTCTTGAGGAGTCCAAAGTGGTCTGTCAGCTGAGTGTCATGGCGGAGATGAAGAGCTTCTAGCAGGGGGCACCCTGGTGGCACGTATATGCATCCATTGAGGAAGGCAATTCCATCCCGTGTGGTGCATTGCGTCTTGGTTCTGGCGGTTGTTTGCTCAGGCTGGTCTGTCATCTCCTGGGCTAATGGATTGCCCTGTGAAGCAGATCAGATTAGATCAAGCAGGTCTTGGTGTGTTGTGGCAATGAGGAAGTTGCAAGGTTTTAGTAGATGGGGTAGTTCTTGGTCACGGTCCTTGCCTTTCCTGTTCCTGTGTGATAAGTGATGAAGTCAAACCCAGAGAAGAATAATGCCCACCAGAGCTATCTTTGGTTCAAGGCTTCCACAGTTACTAAAGGTTCTTTGGATGAAGCCCTTGGCCAGGGTCTCCTGGACGTACTAATGAAGAGCTGCCAGTTCAGCTCAGACATCGCATAGAAAAGGGACCTTCGCCCTGGGTTTCAGAGAGATAGGGCAGTCATCGTCTCAGTGCGAAGGTAGTGTGTCTGTGTCCTTTTCAAAAACATCCGTGTAATCCCAATACGTTTCAGGGACACGGAGATTCAGTGTTGGGAGTGATTCCTTCTGACTAGCTGCCACCAGTGGAGGCCCCTCAACATTGCAGTTGCTTCTGATAGGCCGCAGGAGCCTGGGACCAAAGGGTTGAGGTCAGCTGCGCACAGGCAGACCCTTTGGCAGTACTCAGAGGGGAAGCTGATCCTCATTTCTCTCCAAGAGATGCAAGGGACATGCTACTCCAGCCAGGTGGCACCAAGAATTTGGAGGAAATGTGGGGAATGGATTACGTTGAACCTCCTGGTGGTCCCAGATTACAGCCTCAAGGGATACTGTTTCCTGAGACACTTGCCCTGGGGGCAGGAGGCACCCACCTATCATTTCTGTGAGAACTGAAGTGGGATTTAAGGGGAGGGGGTTCATAGTGCTTGAGCGGCTTTAGCATCTATGAAGTTATCAGTGGCCCTAGATCTGATCAGGCCCCACTAGGTTTGGCCCCATTTGCAGTACGTAACTCTATTCAGATTTGGAAGTGTGGGGAGGACCCACGTGTCCTGGATCGGGTTTCTTTTGAGGGCTGGGGGGTAGTTCCAGAGCACAGTGTCCAGGCTGGTTCCCCCTATATGGCCTGGGCTCACTCATTTCCTGATTCCTCACGGGCCAAGGTTCGCAATGGGCACATGGGAAGGGAATGTCCTGATGTTCCACTACAAAAAAGTAGATTATTGTGCCATCGCCGTGCCTTTTCTTCTAGGGTCAAGTATCAATGACCCAGGTCAACCTGAGTTGGCTCATGGTTGGGCCCTGGTCTTTGGCGTAAGGTATGGCTGAATGATAGCAGGGTGCCCCTACTCTCCTCCTTCCACTCACAGCTGGTTATCGGTGAGGAGAGAGAAGGTTGATAAATGCATCCAAGCTGATTGGGGGTCTCAGTGTGGGCTAACTTGTCTCTTACTTCCTCACTAAGCCCATGCCAAAAAATGATGCAGTTGGACTGCCTCATTCCACTTAACATCAGCTGTGAGTCGCCGAAACTGGGCAGCATACAAGGCTGCTGGCCCTGGAGCCTTCGTAGAGCAGCTTCCACTCAGTGAGCGTGAAATGGGTTGTCAGACTGCAGAAAACGTTCGCAGGAAGGCATTCCAGTCCGTTAACACCAGGCTGCCATGTTCCAGCAGGGGGGAAGCCCCGTCCAGTGCTTCTCCAGTAAGCAAACTGATCGCTAGTCCCACCCCAGCCTGGTTTGTGGGATACGCTCGAGGGTGGAGCAGGAAAAGGAGACAGCATTGGTTCAGGAAACCCCACAACTTCTGGCAGTTCCCATCAAAATATTGGGGTGGTGCTAGTGCCAGGCTCAGTTCAGAAAGCTGGGGCCCCATTTGGGCCTAGAGCATGGAATTTTCTTCCTGGGACCGTGCGAGCTGTTTGTGGAGCGTCTGACTTTCTTCAAGGAGCTGTGCTATTTGGGACTGCAGCAGATGGTTCTCCGTTTGGAGTTGCACCACCTGCTCTTGGGGGTCCAGTATCCTCTGGAGGCCGGTGGGTGGTGGTAGACCCACCCCTTCCACTTCTGGGAGCCCCTTACCAGGGAGATGGGTCTGAGAAAACTCTAAGGGACTGGGCCATAGGTGCTCTGGCCTCGCTGTCACAGCTGGGCTGCGGTCTGCCCACCGGGGACCAGAGTCACCGGGCTGGAGTTGGAGGAATCACAAGGCTAGGTCCTGTGAAGACAAGTCAGGGTCAGAGTTGGGCTGGTGTCAGAGACCAGGAATCAGGAGATGAGGTGGAGTCTGGCACTGCAGCAAGCCAAAGTCTGTGTGATTGCCCAGACAACTTGCTGGGGGTAAGTAGGAGCACTTGGCCAATCAGAGGGCCACAGGGGGTCTCTTGCGCAGTGGATCACTCAGAGACTCTTATGCAGTACTTCCTGTGGCGCTTACACTCAGAAGTGCTCCCTGGCGGCAAATCTGCACAATCTCCTGGTGGCACTGTGGGAATATCAGCCCGTCTTCTCCCCACAGCTTTGCAGACCCTGTTTCTAGTCCCCGAGGTCCTTGCACTAGCCCTGATTCAAGCGGAGCTACATCATTCGGAGTGGCAGGTGGGGCTAGCTACTCAGTATGTGCCTGTCTGAGACATTACGCATGCCACTTACTTGCACTGCTGTGACGACACTGTCTTTTTAGTGCACTAGTTCAATGAAAGCTTGCATGGGTTTGTCTCCTCAAGCTGGGAATTACACCTCCAGCTCAAAGCATAGGTGTACCCTGTGTGTGGATGCAGAGGTCTGTCCATATTGATCCCTTTGCAGGATGCAAAGTGGGGTCTCCCAGTGCATCCAGTTGCCTCAGTCAGTATCTGTCTTCTGGATGGTCAGAGGTCTGGGTAGGGGCTATTTTTCCCTGGAGACTTTTACAGTTCTGTGCACAGGGCCAGACCTGAACAAATAATATTGATTTGCTGCTCTTATATAGCAGTTTACCTCTGTAAAATACATTGCTATGTTTTGATTACAGGTGAGGAAACTGAGGACAGGGAAGGGACTTTCCAAAGGTCACACACACTTACCAATAGAGCTAGGAAGAGAAACCCAAGACTCCTGACTCCCAGCCCCCCCGGCTCTAACCCAGTAGACCCCCTCCCCTCCCAGAACTTGGGATTGAATCCAGGGATCCTGACTCCTAGACCCCACTCATCTTCTAAAGATGGGAATAGAACCTATGAGTCCTCACTGCCAATTCACCATAATAATAATAACCAGAGGAGATCAGAGAAAGAGAATGGGTGTGCATACATATGTAATTACTGGAACGCTAAGATTGCAAAAGTGAAATTAAGATAATTCATATAAATAAAAGCAGCAAAGAATCCTGTGGCACCTTATAGACTAACAGACGTATTGGAGCATGAGCTTTTGTGGGTGAATACCCACTGCGTCGGATGCATGCATTTGACGAAGTGGGTATTCACCCACGAATGCTCATACTCCTATGTCTGTTAATCTATAATGTGCCACAGGACTCTTTGCTGCTTTTACAGATCCAGACTAACACAGCTACCCCTCTGATATTTCATATAAATAAGAGTTAGAATTGGCAAAGTTAAAGGAAAACTTTAACTCTGTCCCTTTGTGAGCCTGCACTATGATACAGGGCCAAATCTGAAGGTTATTTTGTTCTTGGTAAATAAGTGTAAATCCAGAGTGACTGCACTGAACTCAGTGGCATCCAATCAGGATTCTGACTGCAGTGACCCCAGTGTAAATCTGGAGTCTCAAACCTGTTTTCCTTTAGTGTTGGTGTAAGGGATATATGGAACAGAAGACAATAAAAAAAAAAGTTCACGTCATGTGAGACACTGTCTGTGGACCCGCAAATTAGCCAGTCAGTGGCAGAGCCAGGAATAGAACCCAGGGATCCTGAGCACCCCACTCCAGGGCTTTCACGGTGAGGAACAGCTCAGCAGACACTGAAACTGAATGGAAAAAAAAAACTGCTTTGTTTGCATAACGGCAAGACAAGTGGTTAATTTACTTCCCTGTACACAGAGAAACCATTATTTTGAAATCCAGCCGGTCAAATACTGTGGCACTTTCAGCATGGCAGATGGGGTGAAGGAGCCTGATAAGCTGGCAATACCTGTGGGGCACAGCAGAGAGAACCTGTGCCTAAATCTCTGCAGTTAGCCCCGGAGTCCTGCTCACATCACAGCTCCCTCTCACCAGTCTGTGCACCCCGCTTCATTACACTCAAGTGCCCAGTCCCTCAACTTCTGGACACTCACCATGCACACAGATTCGCTGCCTCCATGGAAGTAGTGCCCCCCAGTTAACTAGCTTCACTGCAGTTCAGCATTCTCCTTAGCAGACACTACTCAGGTATCTCTAGTAAAACCAAACAGAAATTTATTTGATAAAGATTCAAATAGACGCAAGTATAAGGAGTTTGAACGTCTGGTTATAGATCAAAGAACAATATAAAATACTCCTAGAGCCTGTACTTGCTGGCAAGTTCCTTTCTCGGGTACTGTGCTTGTCCAGTTGACAGAGCTGCGATCTACTTTCCATGAGACACTCATGCTGGCAAAGTGCTGCCTTCTGCCTTTCTTTCTATTATACCGTTCCTGACCTTTTGTCTCTTTTTTCATAAACAGAGTGTTTCCTTAATTTCCATTTGCCCCTGGTGCTCCCCCTATTCAGGGTCTTTTCCCTGGCCTCTTTTGTGCTGTGTCAAGTCCGATTTCACCTTGTCTGCACAATTACCTATTCCAATCCCATTCCATTGCACTGCCCTGCTGGGCGCTAAAGCATCAGGAATAGAACCCAGGAGTCCTGGTTCCCAATCTGTTCCAACTCTCTAGATGACTCCATTCCCAACTCTGAGAAGGAGTCAGAGTCATAACTCCACATCTTCCTCTCCATCCTTTTCTCTGAACTGGGATAGAACCCAGAAATCTGGTGTCCCAGTCCTAGCCCTTCAGTCCACTAGGCCCTACTCCACTCCCAGAGCCCATTCCAGAGGGGAAAAAGAACCACTTCATGTCTTAGTTCCAGATGAGTCACCTGGCTGCACGAGGCTATGACTTCACTACAAACACTGCAGCGGCACTGCTGTAGACAGTGTAGACGGGAGGGGTTCTCCTATGGCTGTAGTTAATCCACTTCCCCGAGAGGCGGTAGATAGGTTGATGGAAGAATTCTTCTATCTACCTAGCGCTGCCAACACTGGGGGTTAGGTCAGCTTAATGGCATTGCTTGGAGAAGTGGATTTTTCATATTCCTGAGTGACATCGCCGGTTGATTAAAGCAGACCAGGCCTGAGTCCATCACCTGACATCAAGGACTGTTAAAATCTTCTACCCCTTGACACGCCTAGGTATTCTGTTGTGGTGAATGTTTGTGTAGTGACAGTGGGTGGCAGCAGGAGTCCTGGGTTCCATCGGCAGATTGCGGGTTAGAGCTGGGGGGGTAGGGGGAGTAAGGACTCCTGGGTTCTATCTCCTGCTTTTGGGAGGGGAAGAGTGTTTATTGGTGAGAGCAGCCAGCTAGAAAACAGATGTTCCCAAATCCATGCCCCCATCCAAGTTCTCTACACCTCCCTATTGAAACCCCACACCCAGGACTTCCCCAAATGTCTGTTCGGAGATGGACTTAACAGTGTGAGCTGAATAGAAACAGATTCTTTCAAACCAAGCTGAGCAGGAGTGAATTCCAAAGTCATAGATTCCCTTCCAGAGATTGTTCTGCTGGCAGCTCTGTCTCTTCAACACCTCTGCCCGTCACAACTGTGGCCAGTTCAAGCAGGGTTTTAACATCAGACATTATATTCTTCTTCTGCCGTGAGGAGGACATGGTGGGAATGAGGCCTCCAGCTGGGAAAAATGAAGATCTCTAGCTCAATGCAATGCATTGCTGCTGGCTACCAGAATATTAATATTTTTACCTCTTTGATGTAAGGGGCTTGCTGCCTATCGATCTTAAGGCCTTACATGCCCCTAGTTTCCATAGTGTCTGAGTACTTCCTAATCCGTTCATCCTCAGGTAGGGAAGTACAGCTTTCCCCATTTTACAAATGGGAACTGGGGCCCAGAGAGACTAAGTGACATGCCCAAGGTCAGACAGGGATTCTGTGGCAGAGCAGGGAACTGAACCCAGGTTTTACAAGCCCCAGGCTAGATTGGGAGCACAAAATGAAGCCTGAAAAAACAGCTGAGGAGTCTTAAAGCTTTGCAGCCTTTCTTATGGGCTCTCAGCCAAGCCGCTATTGTGGCACACAGGCTGCCACTGACACAGTTCCCAGACCTACCTAGTGGGAGCTGCTCAGCTGTCATGAAGTTTGACAAATGAGCTACCTTTCTGATCACACATGGGAGGAGTTAATTCAATACCCTACTCCAGTTTAGGGAGCCTGCTGCATCTCAGACTGTCCAGTTGCGTCCTGGGTTTTGCTTTGCCCAGTATTTTTCATACCACTGCTCAATATTTCCTTGAAACATGGGTGCTCTATATTGGCAAAATCTTCAGTTGGGGGTGCTCAGGTGTTCTGCTCTCTTGATTTGCTTTGCCAGCTTTTTGTGTGGAGCAGCCATGTTATGACTCACCCTCATCTTCACCTTTGATGGCCTGCAGGGATCGCTTTTTTCCTCTTGCTGAATCAAAACATCAGGCAGTTTCTTCCGAGCTAGAGTTTGCCGTGATGGCCTCAAGACATCAGCTGTCTCAACTCCAGCAGAGGCGCCATTTTAGATTTGGGCGAGGGGCAACTTTGCCCATGATTCCAGGGGCTACTTAGAAATTAGCTAACAGGAACAATATATTTTTTTTTAAAAGGAGAATTAAATAAATATTAGACCCATTCAGCTCTAACAGTAGTTCTCACAACTTGTGTCAACTCACTTAAGGGACACTGGTTAGGTTTAAAATTTCAATGTCTGTTCTGACTTTGTTACTGACTCTTGAAGACAACAATTGAAACCACTGTAGAAAAATTGAGATGACTTTCTATCACTTTTTTAAAGTTTGCCAAGCTTGGAAGAGATCATTTAACTCTGGAAACATCCTACTAGGGTGAGGCCCTGTGAGTTTACACTGCACCTGCCTCGGGCTCTAGGGGTGTTACCCCACTGCAAATAATAAACTAGAAATTGACTTTAAAAAGAAGTGAAACTGACACTTTCAAGTCACTTTTTACAGAATTGCCAATCCCCAAATGTTCAAAAATCATGAGACTGGCTTTGAAATCATGAGATCATGTAAAAATAATAGTTTTGGAGTTCTTTTTATTTGCCTGCTGCTCTTTGAGCTTTTAGAGTGCACCGGGGTTTCAGTTTGAAGCTTTCTCCACAGCCATGAGGGCTAGAAACTTCATTTTTCTTTAAGACTGAAGGCTGAACTCACACATCCCCCTGACTCCAGGAGCTGGGGCTTTAAGGAAAGGAATCATTATCATGAAACTCATGACACAATTACCTGAGTTGGCAACAGCACTTTCCCTTCTGTTTAAAGGCTAGTTACTTTCCAGCAGGCTCTTAAACACAACACTCCAGTGATTGAGTTGCAGTTCTCACAGGAGAATATTTAAAACCAAACACCAAGAAAATTCCACATTTTAAAGTTGAGGGAAAAAATTGAGACTTCTGAGGTATTTCAGGACCATCACATGCAGGAAAGGAAAATAAACAGGCACAGGAGCTCTGGGCAGCTCTTTGTTGTGAAAGAAAGTTGGCGGGTCAAATCTTCTAGTTCTTAATCAAGTAAAACTTCTATTGCCATCAGCGCCTCTGCTCACAGATATTAGCGTGCTCAACAACTGTACACTTCATACTTAAATATCTGAGCCACCTTATCCAGGACAAATAGGTTAGACATTTTTCGGAGTGGTAGCTGTGTTAGTCTGCATCAGCAAAGAGAATGAGGAGTACTTGTGGCACCTTGTTAGCGACAAACAGATTTATTTAAGCATAAGCTTTCGTGGGCTAAAACCCACTTGATCGGATGCACATAGTGGAAAATACAGTAGGAAGATATACACAGAGAACATGAAAAAATGAGTATTGCCATAACTGTAACAAGAATGAGGCACTCAGATGTTAGGGTGATGGGACCACATAAGTACCCCAGGTAGAGTGGGAACCTCTCTATACCACTGCTGTCCCTTCCCTGGGTTTTGACCCCTTATTTTCATTTATGTCCTTCAAATCTCCCCTCTTTTCAGAATATAACCTTGGCTCTTCTGGGTTTCCTGCATTCTCTCTCCAACATCCCCACCCCCTGCAGAGGGATTCCTGTTTTATAGGCAATTACCAGCCCTTTCTGATCTTAATCACCTTGCCTCTGTTTGTAAACAAAATACCAACTCCCTGCCCCAGGGGCACCTGTCCTCTGCAGAACTCATATTAACACCCATGCTGCAGTTAGGAGCTCTGCCTGGGAGCACACCTCCTGTATGACAGTCACCCACCTGGGCCCCCACAAACAACACCCCTATACATAGGGGGGAGGGATAGCTCAGTGGTTTGAGCACTGGCCTGCTAAACCCAGCATTGAGAGTTCCCTCCTTAAGGGGGCCATTTAGGGAACTGGGGTAAAAATCTGTCAGGGGGTTGGACTAGATGACTTCCTGAGGTCCCTTCCAACCCTGGTATTCTATGATGCAAGCTTGCAATTCTTCTCTCATTATGCATTCCTGATGCAACAAGAAACTGTTCAAAAATACACTGATCTTCTAAAGATGTTGCAGGAAACGCTGACTAACCACTGCCCAAAGCTCTCTGCTTTATTTCCCCTCCCACTGCTAGGTCTGTTTCTTAAAGGCAGCCTGGCTTCTCTCCCCACAGCCCTTCCCTCTTCAATCTCCAGAAAGTAGCTGTGCCTGGCTTTGCACTGCAGAGACACATCCTAAGGGACTTATTTTGTCCCCTTGCACAGGCTGGAGTGGGATTTCATCCCAAATTCTCAAAGGTGCTAAACTCCCATGGAAATCAGGTGCCTAAAATCTTTCTGGATCTGGGCCTTCCTCTGACTTTCTGCTCAGCCTGCTCTGGGGGCTGCTTGGGTGCTCAAAGGTGAGAAATACAAACCCTCATACTGCAGAGGATTCTCACTTCATCCGTCCTCATTTATTCCTTTTCCATTGCCTCTCTCTGGCTGGAGAGATGGGGTCCAATCCGTTGCCAGCGCCTGTCTTGTCGTCGCACAGACAGGAACAAGGGGCACAGAGATAAGAGCTTTATTAAAGGCAGCTTGGCGCAGAGTCAGTCAGTACAGTTAACTCTTTCAGTGCCTTACAACACCCCCCCACCACCACCGATAACTCTCACCGTGTGAATCCATACACTAGCTAATTCTCCCCAATGTCTCCCTCAGTGTCGCTTAGTGCTCAGCGACAGAGACAGAATCAGAGCTGATCTTTAACACTTTAACTTTAAAGTTCTCCAAAACAGAGACAAACGTGGTGCTAGGACGCAGGACCTCTTGGATTCTAAGCCCAGCTCCGTTACTGACGTGCAATGTGACTTTAGTCACTTCCTCCCGCGCTCTACCTCAGTTTCCCCATTTGTAAAATGAGGTTAATGATAGTGATCTACCTCAAAGGGGTGTGGTGTGAGCCAATTAATTAGGTATTATATGCAGAGAACTTAAAAATATGCAGCGGTCAAGAATCTGATCTCAGCGACCCTGATGTAAATCGAGAATCCCACTGAAGTCAATGGAAGCAAGGCCCATTTCTAATCTCAGTTACTCCAGTGTAAATCCGGAGTGACTCCACTAAAGATAATAGTCATGACCTGATTATGGTTTCAGTTACCTAGCTGTGATCCAGAGCAACTCTAATGCAGTCAGTACTGCCAGGGCTGGATTCTGATCTCAGTGATCCTGGTGTAAATCCAGAGTGACTCCTCTGCTGAGGTTCAGACTGGGGGACACATTCTCTGATTAAATTCCCACATCTATAACAGCACAGTCAGTTAAACTGCAGTGATCCAAACCAGGCATATTTTAGAGAGAGAAACACCCCTCTGATCTCTGGACAGGAGATGTCAGAGGTGGGTAAAAGTCACAGGCAATACAGAGGCGAGAGCTCCATCTAACCAGCACCCCGACTCGAGAGTGTGATCTCACTAAATGAGCAGGAATCAGGAAGTGCTGGAGGGTGTAGGGGGTAATGGGGCGGGTTGCAGCAGCCTGAGTCCTTCCCACTTCTCAGGGGGCAACAATCTTTTTGCTTCCCGTGGCACTCAGCTGTAGTTTCCTGACTCTGTCTGCTGGCCAGGCTGATCAGAAAGCAGCATGGAGGCCCCTGGGAGAAGTGACCTGCTGAGGAAGCTGAAAGCCCTGGGTAAGGAGGAGTTGGAGGGATTCAAGGATAAGCTGAGTGAAGTCCTGCTGGAGGGGGGATCTGAGCCCATCCCCAAAACACCAGCTGACCCTGCAGCACTAACTGACCTGCTTCTCAGGCACTGCAGAGGGGATTCGAAAGCGGTTCTGAAAGTCCTGGAAGATGTTGAAGCCAGACTCCAGAAAGGTAAATCTAGAGCTGACTCGATCGCTCTTCACTTGAGTTACAACACATCTTGTGGTGTGCATGTACATCTCTTACAGGGTTTGCTGAGAGGCCCGCCTGGGCCCAGGTGCAATGGTTTATGGGCAAGCATCCCAGGCAGACATGCCAAAGCCACACCAAAAAATGCTGAGATTGGGCTTGTTATTGGCTTCATTGGCTTGTGAGTTGCCTGTTAGCTAGTTTTTAGCTTGTGGCTTCTTCTTTTTGATCGGCTCCTGGCAAGCAGGGGCCGGAGGGGAGAGAGTCAGGGGTGCACAGTGGGTCCACCATAGTCCCAGATTGCACGCCGGGGGGATCTAGTCACATAGTGTTGGGGTTCTTAGAGACTGGCTTGAAATGGGATTTTTGGCTTCTTATGAAAGTTGGGGTGCTTAGTTACTCTGTGAAACTTGGCAACTGTGACCCCAGAGTGCCCTGGGCCTGGCTGACTTTTTTGTTTTGCATGGCCTTATGGGAGAACTTGTCTGCTCAAGGGCAGAGAGTGGGGGAGCTGTGGGTGGAAAAGTCAAATGAGTAAAAGCTCCCACGATCCAGCCTTCTTCTGCCTGTTCTAGAATTCCACGTTCCCATGCTGCTTGTGAGCATGGGTTACTCACCTGAGAGCAGGGGTACTGCACAAACCCTGATGGAGATTGGGGGGCCCAGTTGTGCCGGGCCCTGGACAGATGTGCTTGAGAGACAGTCCCTGCCTCAGAGAATTCCCTATCTAAACAGACAGGGCAGATAATGGGAGGTTAATAATGGGGATCAGAGGCCCAGACAGTGACTTTCCCCAAATGTCACATAGGTCTGTGGCCAAACTGCAAATTGAATCCAGATTTTGTGGGCTCTTTGCTAGTTCCTTAACCACAAAACCAGCCCGCCTTCCTATCAGGATAGGGGCCCTGCGGTGTTGGGCCCTACATGCAGGGTGGATTTGATTTAAATCACTAGTCAGGAAGACTCGATTTAATCATGGTTTGCAAAAAAAACTGCATTCTTGTTGATTGTTATGACCTTAATACATATTCTTCACAACTCAGAGATAGATGTAGGTTTCATTTTTAGAAGGTACACACTACACATTTTTAAATGATTTATTTTGAAAACTTTTCAGGTTAGTTTTACAGCTATATGAGAAAATGAATGATTGTTTTGTTATTTCATTTACCAAAGGTAATTGAAGCAGATATTTATGAAGTCACTGGGAGGTGAACTATCTCCAGTTCAACAGGTTAATCATTAATATTTGGAGGATTTTTTTGCCATGCTGTATTAGGAGGAGAACATCACCTGACAGACATTTAAATTGTTTTATTTAACTAAAACAACAACATTAAGTATTTTGGATTTCTTTTTCTTCAACAGCAAACATAATATTTTAACAAAACAAGCATATGTTGCGTCTCACATTTATCTCCAGGCTTCTTCTCCTTGTCCAGATCTATTCTGCTTCCAACAATCTTCTATTCATTGAACTTTTTGAAACTTTGCACTTTTCGAGAGAGGTAAGGGATTGACTCTGTGTACGCAAATTTACAGAGGGACAACAGAGTTGAGGTCTGTTATTTCTCACCTCTATTTATTTTATTTATTTATTTAAAACATTTTTGCTGTCAACAAGCATGTTACCTCTGGAGAGACAAATCCACAGTTTGAGAATGCAAAACTAAGCATCTCCGGTGGTATCTTCTAGACTTGAGCACTGAGTCCCACTGGGTAGATACAAAGATTAACCTAAATAATCTACACAGAAGCCTGTGGAACCGCAAAAGATTGGGTCCCTAACCCATGAACTGTTAGAACTCATTTACAAAACTTTACATGAATATATTGTCTCATACTATAGAATTAGAATGTATAATTCCTATTCCATGATAAGATACATTATAGCTCAAAGATATCTCAGTTAAAACTATCTTTAGATAGGTTTTTTCCTCAAAAAGCATTTTATCAAAAAACTTTTTTTTTCTTAATTTTATTTTTTTTTAAATCAATGATTTTTATCCACCCTGCCTGCATGTATAGGAATATTTCCTCTTTTGTAGCAAATATTATACAAGGGAGATTTCAGTTCTCAGTGGCTGACACTCTGACTCTGATTTTGCTCAATCGTTATTCAGGCGAATCCCAGGGGAATTTAGTAGAGGGAAGCTACTGGTCTAGTGGATTGTCGGGTATGAGGGTCAATGGAACTTGAGTATAGCCTGCCGAAATTATATGGCCACAAATGTTTTAAAGATTCCTTCCTTTCTCTCATTCCTCCCTATCTTAAACTTTTGTTTTCCTCTGCCCTTAAAGCCTGAAGCTCCCCTTTCTTGCTTTGTGATGTAATTGACACCTCTGCTCATTTGTCAAAAACTATCTACTGTATCATCATCAGCAGTGTAAACAGCTATTATCCATGTAAATGGAGAACTGATTTGACAGCACCAGGCAGCAAGGACGTTTCTGTTCTTTCTCCTTGCAGAGCCTGGAAACATAACTGATTAAACCAACTACTAGGGGCAGAGTTAATCTAGTGTTATTCCTAAAGATCCCAGGTTATTCTGATCCTGTGTGGAAAATCTATATATTTGGGTTTCTGAAAAACTGGGAGTGGGGGGGAATCCTTTTGCATCAAACTGAAAATTATTTTATACTTTAATGGCAACCCAAAAAATGTAAAAATGTTCATTTTAGGTTTGTTTTGACAAAACTGAAACTTTTGTTTCACTTTTGGCTGTTTTAAAGCGTTTTTTGATTGCTTTAAAAAAAATTAAAGGAAACCTGGAAACAAAATTTTGTTTTGAAGGGAAAAATCAAAATGTTTTCAATATGTCAACAAGAAATAGTTCAGATTTTTTTTTGGAGTTTAAGGGTTTTTTTTCCTAAATGAACAAGTCAGCCAAACTGACACCAATTCACAGAACATTTTGGTGTGGCTGAAGCTGAATTTTTTTTTGGGGGGGGTCAATAAAAAGTCATGTGAAAATTTTTTTGGTCCATCTCTAGTTCTGGCCTGTTTTTACCTTTCAAGTTCACTCTCTCTTAAGTCTCTCCCACAGCTTCGAGCCATCCACAACAAGAGCGGAAGCCGTCCACTTGCACTAAAGCAGGCAATTCAGGTGAGTTGTGGTGAGCACATGAAGATCTGGCCCTGTGGTCTGTTGTATCTGTTTATCCCAAGCTCGTGGTGGAGGTACCTGAGTGTCTTACAGAGCTTTGTGCCTGTCATGTATTGCTAATCTTCCACTCTCTCCACCTCTGTCCATTTGTCTTGGTGTCAGTGCAGGGGCTAGGCGAGCGTCACTCCAGGGTTAGTGCCTTCTCCTCTGATCTGGGAAGCCAACTATCTAGTACCTCTCCATGGAGGACTCCTCTGCTTTCTCTTATCTTTAGGACCAAAGAGCCAGTTCACGCAGTCAGGCAATGAGATTCCCCCTGGTGAAGGAGGAACGCTAGCATCTGGTGAGTTGAGAATCGCTCAGGGAGATGGCAGGGGCCCTGAGGGAAATTCACTGCTGTGATGGACCGTGACAGCCCCGGGATTGTATGTCAGACCAGAGTCATTGCAGGGGTTTGGGCCTGTTTAATTTTTCCCCTCTGGGAGGGGCCACATGGGGGTTGTTGCCTGATTTTGAGGAGGTTGTTATTGTCATTAATTTGGATAGTATGGGTTATAGGCTCACCAGTCAATCTTATCAGAAGATAATAAAGGTTCTTGTCCCAGAATCTGGCTGCACAGGACCCTCGGGGGCATGACAGGACTCTCACACTGAGACCAATATAGTCTTAAAGACTTTTATTGAGATAAAAAGGAATTATAATCAGAGTTACAAATGCAATATTATTATTTTAAAGATACATATCCTGTTATATAATATAATGCTTTTGATTAATATACTCACACCCTTCCATGATGACTTGGTTATGAGACCAAGGACCAGCCTTGCCTCAGGTGCCTCAATTCTTTCGTGGGAGGTGCAGAGCTTAGAAGAAGCTGGAGCTAAGAGCTATCAGAGCTGACTTAGAATTTCACTTAACTAACAGACTAATAAACTAAGAAAGACGCCTGAAGCTTAGATTCTTAGACACTTAAATTATATTAAATCAGGGTGCATTGTAGCATAGTGTGTCATCCCTTTTATAGAATCTAAGATCTCAACTCTGATCCCGTCTGGCAGTTCCTGTGTCCCTACCTGTGAGAAGCGCTGTGGGCCAAAAGGTGCTAGAGAACTCTGCTAGATATTTATATTGATTTATTCATACTGTAATTCCACACTCCCCAGCAATTGCCTTCATGAAGAGGTATCTTTCCTTCACTGGCTCCAAGGCCGAAGCTATGGGTGAGTGAGACTGAAATTGACCAGGCGAAGTGGGGTAGTTTGAGGGGCCTGAGTGGATAGAATCCAGACGCTGCCTTGGCCTGCTGCTTGGACCATCCACACTACATGCCCCTGCAGCTGCACTGGATTTAATCTGTTGATGGCTGGGCACTGTCCTCAGGCTGCTTTTTGACCGTATTCTTCCCTGCACTGATTGGCTATTGGTTCCGATCTCTCCCTCATGGTGTCTTCCCCTCCCCACCTGCTCCTCGCATCTCCTCCATCATCCTCTCCCCTGTGTCTCTCTGTTTAGCTAATCTCCACCTACATTTAAAAAAAAAATTTTAATATCCTCCAGGCTGCAGAATCTGCCTCTGCTCTGGTCTCATTTGTTTTTCACCCACCCCAAAAACCCAATTGCACTTAAAAAATAATCCCCTGGAAAATGTGTTACTTGAAATAATATCTCCCCGTCTGCTGCAGGAAAACAAAGCAGGAAGGAGGATCCCACTTGGGATAACTGGAGAACGGACAAATGCAAACTGTGTCCCAGGGAGGAGGTAAGGGATTAGGTGTATTTTTCCCCTTGCTCATTGTCTGTCAGTCTCCTTCTCTGTGGTTTCTGGCTGTGATTTCACCCTCTGAGCTGAGCCAGGGGTATTCTAACACCTCCACTGTTTAGATCAGAGAAAATTTATTTAGGCAGGATTGTGCCTGGTGGGCCAGTCAGGTGATGGCAAGTGGAGGAATCTGAAACTATTTAAGGATATGTCTTCATAGCAGGAAAAAAATGATGTTCTTAATTATTGTTATTTATTTGGTGTATTACAGTAGCCCGTAGGAGCCCCAGTTATGAACCAGTACCCCATTGTGCTGAGCTCTGTATATTCTGTATTAGGTGTATTACGGTAGAGCCTGGGAGATCAAGGTGTGGACCACAGAACAAAGAGAGTTCAAGTCTGGTTAAAATAGCAGTGTAGATACAACAACTCAGCTTTTGATTCAGATCAGCAGCTCACGTTCAACCCTGGCTGCTCTATAGGCTTTAACGCGAGGTTCTAACCTGATTTAAAAGCCGAAATACTGTGTTTTTGCTGCTATTTTTACCTGTTGGCTAATCCAAGTTAATAACACACCTTGTATTTGCAAGGAAGATGTGTTCCCTGTGTGCCTTTGTCAGTGTCTGTCTGGGGTATGTCTACACAGCAGCTGGGCAGTGTGATTCTCAGCTCAGGTGGATGGCCGCATACTGGCTCTGCTTCAGCTCACGCCCAAAAATAGTAGTGTGGCCAAGGAGCTCAGGCGAGACTATATTCAGGCGAGCCTGAGCCACTAGCTGTGTTGCCACAGTGTGGATTTGTAGGGCCCCCACTGCTGTGTAGACTTACCCTGAGTCTGTAATAATTATAGATTCATAGATTTTTAAGACCAGAGGGAACCATTATGATCATCTAGTTTGACCACCTGCATAACCCAGTCCAGAGAACCTAACCCAATCATTTCTGCTTCAAGCTCATAACTTCTATTTGCACTAGAGCGTAGCTTTTAGATGACATCCCGTCTTGATGGAAAGATTCCAGCTGATGGAGAATTCACCACATCCCCTAGGTCTATAGTTATTCCAGTGGCCTTTTTTATGGTCTGAATTTGTCCAGTTCAGGTTCCAGTCACTGGATCTCATTGTGCTAGATGATAAGAACGTAGACTGGAGAGAGTGGGGTTGGAAACCCACTCTCCCCTTCAAGCACTTCTAAAGAGATCGTGTCAGTTGCATTTATTAAATGCTGGGTTTCAAATCTCTCTCGTAACGCATCATCAGAACGGCTAGTGCACACACCATTTCCCTTCATCTTTTGGTGTCTGTTGTGCTATTTGTAACAGAGCCTGTCTATACATCAGGAGTCTGGCCAATCAGTTGTTTACATGCAGCTCTTCTTAGCTTCAGCGGGAGATATTCATGTAACTGCAGGAATAACTGGGCCCTGGGCTGAATCGATCCAGAGTAGTCCCGTCTCTCCTGGCAGAGGTGTTTAGCGCACTCACCCCAGCGCAGCCGGTAGCTTAGAGAGACAATTCATGACCCCACAGAATCTCTCTTCCTGCATTCCAGCGTGTGATCACACCTGACAGTTGTCAGTGAGGATCCCACCTCAACTTAGCTAAAGATAACCAGGCTTCGTAGTTGGGACCTGGGGCTTCTTGGTCGCCTGGGATGCATCCGACCGTGGGGCTGGAATTCATCTGATCACCGAGTCCTCTCTGCCAGATGCACTGCAAGGGTCCCAGGCCATAGCAACAGCTGCCAGCTGAATACTAGGCCACAGCAGACAAGATTCCCTCCTCACAAGAGCTCTGCAGTGGGAAATCCACAGTGAAGCTGAGTTAATGCCTGTTCCTGTGTTTTAGGATCCTTCAGAAGAAATAAGTCCAGAGATTATTCGGGGGCCAGATGGGAACCAGGAGACGTACAGGTGAGGACTGGGGCTGGGAGGTTGAAATTACCCCCTCTGCAGGAGTCTGTGTCTGGCTGCACAGGCCAGCTCCTATTGCACTGAGACCTTCTCCACACTAGAGAATTTTACAATAAAATTCTCACTGGCGCTAAACCCCATTTATTTGCCCCAGGGGGAACAGTGACCTAGACAACGTTCTTCTGGCTTTTGGTGTGTCAATTTTAAATAAACAGTGAAATTGTCTAGGGGTAAGTGGCAATAACCACAGGAATGGTGACCGTGATTGTGAAATGCTCAGGCAGATTACAGAGGCTACAACTGCAGAAAACGCAATTGGGAGATTTCAATTACCACCTTACTGACTGGGTACGTCACCTCAGGACAGGAGATTGAGAAAAAGTTTCTAGACCCCGTAAATGACTGCTTTGTGGAGCAGTCAGTCCTGGGACCTACAAGGGGTGAAGCAATTCTTGATTTAGTCCTAAGTGGCGCACAGGATGTGGTCCAACAGGCTAATATAGCTGAACTGCTCGGTAATAGCAACCATAATATAATTACACCGGACCCTTGCTAGAAAGTGGGGTTTTGGATCCATACGCGGTCCCGCATTAACACGGGGACCGCGTTATAGCGGGGACTGCATTACCATGGATTCCAATGAAGGTGATTACATTTGGAATCCATGTGCGGTCCCGCGCTATAAGCGAATTTGTGCTATATAGACGTGTTCTAGCGAGAGTCCGCTGTATGTAATTTAAATTTTAACATCCTGGGGGGGGGGGGAGAAATGCCGAGGAAACCCATCACAGTAGCATTTAACTTCAAAAAGGGGAACTACACAAAAATGAGGAAGCTTGTTAAATTAAAAGGAACAAGGGTGAATTGCCTACAAGTTGCATGGAGACTAGATTGATCCTCTGTTGTGGTGTGTTTTTAAATAGATGTATACCCCCAAATATTAATAAAAAAGCACCCCAAACCAACCAAACAAAAAAACCCAGAGGACCAAAAATGCCACCATTTGTAAACAATAGTGTAATAGTGGTGGTTAAAGGCAAAAAGGCATCCTTTAACATCTACAACTTAAATCCTTCTGAAGAAACTAGAAAGGAGCATAAACTCTGGCAAGTCAAGTGTAAACATATAATAAGGCAGGCCCAGAAAGTTTTTGTGTCCTTTGCTGGATGCTTTTCAGATTCTAACAACAAAATAGTTTTTAAGTACATCAGAAGCAGGAAGCCTGCCATACCATCAGTGGGGCCACTGGATGATCAAGGTGCTAAAGCAGCACTCAAGAAAAACAAGGCTGTTGCAGAGAAGCTAAATGAATTCTTTGCAGAGGATGCAGGGGAGGGACTCACCTCACAGCTAGTCTATTTGGGTGACAGATCTGAAATACTGTCCCATACTGATGTGTCAATAGAGAAGGGTTTAGAACAACTGAAATCTAAACAGTATTAAGTCACTAGGACTAGGCTGTATTCAGGCAAGAGTTCTGAAGGAACTGAAATATGAAACTACAGAACTACCGACTGTGATATGTAATCTATCACTGAAATCTGCCTCTACCAAAGGATAGCTTATGTAACACCTACTTTTAAAAAGGCTCCAGAGGCGATCTGGCAATTACAGGCCAGAAAGCCTAACCTCAGTACCAGGCAAATTGATTTAAACTATAGTAAAGAGCAGAATTATCAGATTCATAGATGCATATGATATGTCGGGGAAGAGTCAGCATGGGGAAATCATGCTTCACCAGTCTGTTAGAATTCTTGGAGGCTGTCAACAAGCATGTGGACGAGGATGATCCAGTCAATATAGTGTTCCTGGACTTTCAGAAAACCTTAGACAAGGTCCCTCACCAAAAGCTCTTGAGCAAATTAAGAAGTCATGGGATAACAGGGAAAGAGCTCTCATGGATCAGTAACTGGTTAAAGACAGGAAACAAAGAGTAGGAATAAATGATCAGTTTTCACAATGGAGAGATAGAGTGGGTTCCCACAGGGATCTGCACTCTACCCCCCTTTCCAGATCATTTGGGAATATATTGAACAGTAAATAATGAGGTGGCAAAATTTGCAGATGATACAAAATTACTTAAGATAAATCCAAAGATGACTGCGAAGTTACAAAGGGATCTCACTTGACTGGGTGACTCTGTTCCTTTTTTGTTCTTGTAGTGGTTCCTCCCTGTCAACCTTGGAGAGAGGCCACTCAGCCTGGCTACGCCACCTAGCGGCCGATAGCCAGTTGACAGGGGATTAGTGTAGTAAGGGTCAGAAAAGACTCTAGGGCCCTGGCCCCTTTGGCAGGGCAGCACAGCTGGCAGTCTTTTAGCCCAGGTCCCTGGCTGGGGCAGACAGCAAACAGTCAGGCTCAAGCCCTGTGGGTGGAGCAGAGCAGTAGTAATCTATAGTAAACACAGACAAGCCATCCTGCCTAAATTGGGTAGACTACCATCCAGGGGTGAGGTTGGCAGTCGGGGGACCTGGGCCCACCCAACTCCGCCAGGCGCCAGTCCAGCACCCTACCAGTGGTGAGTGGTCCCCCCACGGGTCAGCGGGGGTCCTACTGAAACATGCTGACTGTGGTTTCAGCAACACAACCAGACTAATGTCTGGTTTCCCTGGGCTACTTCCTACCCGTACCTGTTCGTAGAGCTCCATTGCTTTCAGGTCCTCAGTCTCCTTGGGGTACTCTGCAGCCGGCGGCTCGTGGGGTATTCCTCTAGTGGCAGTCCTGGTGGCTTCTCAGGGTATTCAGCCAGCGGCAGGCTCCACAGTTCTCCTCCCTTGGGGTCCTGCTCCAAGGGCACTGGTTGGTCCAGTGCCCAGCAGCAAGTTCGACTCCTTCCCTGGCTCCGGCCAACTGAGCTGGAGGCCCCGCTTCTTCGTCTGCTTGTGGTGCGAGGGACTGGCCCGGCCTGGCTCTGCCCACCGGAGGGTGGGAAGTGGTTCCTCTCTGCAGGCCTTGGAGGGAGGCCATTCTGCCTCACTAAGGTTCTTATGACAGCAGCTCAGTTAGACCAGGAAATGTGGGATGGTTCCATCTGGTGCTGTTTAGCCCTGTTCTGTTGGTTTTTTTCCCTCCCCGCACTATGCAGGGTTCACCTCCCTGGGGCAGGCTCCTTCCATTGCTCTGAAACCAAACTGGGGCTTGAGGTAAGGGCAGCAGTGACTGTCCAGTACCGATACGGCTTCTGGGATCAGCATCTGAGTGTATGGAGCACTCCTAAATGGATGATCGCTGGCCCTTTATTCAGCATCCAGGCAGAACCGGCTGGGGCCGTGGCAGCCATTCACCTCCCGCACTTCCTGTGTCTCAGAGGTACGGTAGCCACGGGCAATAACGGGGCTTGAAACCTTGACTGGGAGGTAGAGCCCAAACCATGTGCCCCAGATAGAACTGTTCACCCCCCCTCTCTTCATGTGTTTCAGAGACAAGGTAGGAAAGGAATAATTGTAATGCCAGTCATACCTATCACAAAATCATGAATGGTGTGGTGAAAGTGTTATTTATCCCTTGACATAACGCAAGAACCAAGTGTCACTCAGGGAAAGTGATAGGCAAGATTCTGTGCATTAACCTTTGTAGATTTGGCAACACCAAAAAGATTCACTAATCTTTGTGGTCTCCTCCTCCCCACCCTCCCCACATCTGAATTATTCCGAGGCGAGGAAAGCCTAAAACAAGAAATTATGAAAAAAAATTGAAATGTTTTGTTTTAACATTTTTTAAAATAATTATTTTTTGTTTGAGGGGGCTGTTTCCAAATTTCCTTTCATTTTATTTTTAGAAGTTCAAAATCATTTAAAAATGGTTGAAACTGAAACAAAATGTTTCATTCCATCCAAAACAATTTGTTTTTTTACTTTAAAAATTCCAACAAACTGAAAAATTGTTTTTGCCCACTTTTAATCACAGTGCATAATCGCTGTCGTGATGAGGGTCACAGTTGTAACCCTAATTTCAGAAATATTACTGCAATCCCAATGGCTATGTTAATCATATTTACAACCATAGTTATAGTCATGATCAATCACAGTTATAATCAAATAATAATTGTTACTGGACCTTTAATCACACCCATAATTAGAATCTTAACTGAAACAGCTGTAATCAGAATTTTAGTAACTACCACAATCTTAACTGAAACGACAGCTATAATTACAATCTTGTCGTTGCCACAAACGTAATTGAAATTTCAGCCCTGATCACAGTTATAGTCACTACCACAATTGCTGTCAGAATCAGGACTGTACTGATTGTTACACATTTTAATTTTTATTGTAACCTGTTTACACTGATGGTTACGAATTTGAGTATCATAGTTGTGATCACAATCATTAATATAGTACTGAGCACTATTAATATAGGGCTTTTCGTCCATAGATCTTCAAGTAATTTACTAAGGCTGATTGAAGTAGAAATGACTGGATTGTGAGCTTTGATTTAGCCCTGGGAGTGTAGATTCTACAGGGCTCTGCTCTCGTTTCCAGGAGTCTATATGTACAGACCAGGCTACACTGGACAGCAGCTGCTTGGCTGTCCTGGAGTAAATACAAACCCAGGCTAGCAGTAATTAAGGGAGCAGGCTGGGAGCTCCCAGGGAGCGGGGTCAGACCGAACATAGGGAAGGGGGGACATTTGGTGCCAGCACCAGAATCCAAGTGGCCTCCAGAGCTGCTTCCGTAAGGGGGGCAGGAACAGGTGTATGCACAACTCAGGTGGATACGTGACCTCTCTGACAGCAAGAAATCACAACAAGCTAACGGAGCATCATTTGCTTTGCGTCCTACCGATAGGGGCTGACACCTCCTGGATGCAAATCGCCCATTTCATCGAGGAAGGGATGACCCTGGAGAAGCCAATGCAAGTGAGGCCGTTCCACGCTGTGCTGGAGAACCCCAGCTTCTCTCTGTATGGAGTGGTCTGGGGGAATCGCTCCAAACCACCAATTCTGATCCACTCCATTGTGCTGCTCTACTGGGCACTCAAGATGGCAAAGACGACTCTTCACCTCTACATCATCCCTAACGACCACTCCCGGTTCAAGGTAACTGAGAATCAGCTACAACCTGCAATCGGTGTAAGCTACCCTATAGCAGAGAGCATGGAATAATTCACAAGGCATGCAGCTGGTGTGGTAACTGTGCACTGAAACACATTTCTGAAGACCAATTTCTGCCACTGTGCATTTCACTCCAACAATTCCCTGCTCTGACACTAGTGTGCTGGCTGACCTTGGGTAAGTCAGTTCCCTGCTCTGTGCCTCAATTTCTCCGTCTTTAAAATGGGGATCATGATGCAGACTTCCATGTGTAATGCATTTTGGCATCTACTGATGAAAACCGTTATGTAAGAGTAAGGTATTATTATTAATATTTTGTTATGTCACCCAGAAAATGACCTAATTATCTGTTTTGGTCTCAGATTTATTGTGTTCAGATAACCTTAAACTAGACACTTCAAACCTGGCTTCTTCTGTAGATCTCACTGAAGCATCAAGCCGATTTTGAAATAAATCAGTTCAGGAGCTTTAAAAATGATAAGTCTAATGGCAAATGATGATGAAAAATTAATGAATCATGGACTTCTGGGTTGGTGTTCTTGTTTCAGTAGCCTGGGTTATCCAGAAGTTCTTGCTGATCCTTTGCAGTATAATCTTATAGGTTCAGAAATGGAGTCCCAGGCATGGTGGAATTTCTGCGTGGACTGTGAGGCTGCTGCTATCCTCATGGAAAAACTGGAGCTGTATGTTGACTATGTCTACCTTTCCATGTCCTACTACTTTGACAGTCAAGAAGTGGCCTTGAGGCCCACAGCCCAGTTCTTGAAGAAGCAGTCCCATGAACAGGGGGAGCATGCAGAAAAGTTCCTGAAATACCAGAACAAGCAATTGTGCTGCAAGCCATCAAGAAGCCAGAGCAGGGTGAGTGGGGGAAGAGAGTGGAGGCTCTTCACAGTTCACTGTAGCTGAAGACTGGGAACAGACCCTGCTACCAGACCTCCTCAGTGTCTGAATATCTGGATGAGCAAGTGAAGGTTATCAAGCATCTGGGAGACAATCTCATCAACCTGTTGTCGGGCTTTCTAGGAGTTCCCTGGTTTGTGAGGCATCTCACTACAATGTGCCCTTAGCATGAGGAAGTCTTGTCTGTGCCTGCCGGGGTCAGCTCCCTAACTCCACAGGCAACACAAGCACTGCCTTCCAGGCCTACACAGACCACACGCTCTCCCTGCAGGTTAGCTATAGGCACACTCCACTCTTTGAGCCGTCCAAGCATTCTCCTGGAATGTCCAGCTCCTGTTCCATTAAACCCTTGCAGTATTCGGATTTGCTGCTTCCAAAGGAGCAGTACACACCAGCTTACCAGTTCCACCTCAGATCACCGCTCCACTTAACACACAGCGCTGAGATATGATCATAGTGAAAACAAATAAAAGCTTATTTAGCTAAGTAGAGAGATGTGAGAAGTATCAAGTAAACATATTGGAGACAAATGGTTACATGTGAAGCAAAATCATCACCTGCATTCTAGAGCCGAGACTTAATTCACAAGAGACAATTGCTCTCTGTTGAAGTTTAGCTCACCCAAAGTCTTTGCGGCATCCTCCTGCCAGGTTGGCTGTGACCATGCATTTATATGGCAGAACACGCTGACCGTTCCTCTCTTCGGTGCAGGATCCATGCTGTACCTCCGTACCCCTAGTTATACCCCCCAGATCTGTTGTCTTTACCTGTAAACAGTCTACCCCCCAGCTGTTTTGTTTTTTTCCCCACAGCTTTCCTCTCTTGCTGCATTTGCAATTTCTGATTAGCATCAGGCTCAGTAATGCAAACAGGCCTCCATTATGCAGCAGACTAGCGAGAGAGAGAAACCTGACATGAGTATGTTTATCACCTTCTGGTGACCTGCCTTAACTCACATGCCTTAAGAAGAGAACTTTCAGTACAGATACTTAATTCCTGAAGTATTGTCCAGGCATACATTGCCTGATGATTATGTTGACCAATCACAGAATATCAGGGTTGGAAGGGACCTCAGGAGGTTATCTAGTCCAACCCCCGGCTCAAAGCAGGACCAACACCAACTAAATCATCCCAGCCAGGGCTTTGTCAAGCCTGACCTTAAACCTCTAAGGAAAGAGATTCCACCACCTCCCTAGGGAACCCATTCCAGTGCTTCACCACTCTCTGAGTGAAAAAGTTTTTTCCTAATATCCAACCAATGGGCTTCTGACTCTTGGAGGAGACCTCACATGCCATGCGTTGGTAAACTGAATAGGCATACATCTGACCCAGGGGATTCCTGGAAAACTCTGTGCACTTTCGGTGTCTTCTGCCAGTTGGCACCAAGAGGTTCTAAAATCCCACCTGGGAGTGCTCCAGAATGGCACGGGAGAGCACCTGTTTGGCAAGCACATACTGGAGGAGAGCAGCTGGTCTCTCCGCTAGGAGGTTTTCTGCTAAAGACCCGTGTCCATTGCAGAGACTGTGACATACCAGTAAGCTGTCGTTCCTCTGCATATGATTTGATGAGAAAATGATGATCTGCAATGGACAATTTCTGATCAGAAAAAGAGGTGTGCCCTGTGGTGGCTGGCCCTTTATGAGGAGATGGGTCTCAGCCTCTCCCCAAATGGGGAGAATGAAGATACTCGTGTGACGTGGGTCATGTGACCCAATTAGGCCGCTGATGTAAGTAAGGTAGTGGCATGAGAGTGAACCAGAGGTTTGTCATCTGGTGTCTCCAAGCCACAGAGAAGACAGCCCAGAGAGCGTTCTGGATCTTTTCCTGGGGGAAGTAAAGACTCCAGATAAAAAAGGGCTGGAAGTGGCTGTGCCATGAAGAGCAGAGTTGGGACTGTAATGTGTAAATGTTTAACTATGAGGGTATCTAGCCACTGAGACAACTTTCCAAGGGCCGGAGTGGATTCTCTTTCACTGGATGGAGAGGGTGATGTTTATCTAAAAGATCTGCTCTAGATCAAGCAGTGGTGTTGTATCCTGGGACCGACATGACTACTAGAGAGACCAGGAATGATTTTAGGGCAGTTCTGTATATTGCAGGCCACAGGAGGTCAGACTAGATGATCAGAGTGGTCCCTTCTGGCCTTGGAAGCTATGAATCTGTGCAATAAACCAGCCCCAAGCAGGGGTGTTAGTGGCCATGAGAAAGCATCAGTCGGGTTCTTGAAGAGAGGGATTTGAAGGTGGGGTGCCTACAGGGCCACCCCGTGCCATGAAGGCATGTTCTGGGGGTGGTGTCCCTGTTACAAGGGGAAATGAGCTCCTTAGGACAGGGATTGTCTTTTTGCTCTGTCTTTGTATAGCACCTGGTACAATGGGATCCTGACCTATGATTGGGGTTCCTGGGTGCTACAATAATATAAATAATTAATCATAATATATTAAATTAATGGATGCAAACTATTCGCCCAGTTCTTATAAAACTAGCCTTTAGCTGGGAGGAGTCTGCCCTCTTAATGCAAGGTACAGCGTTTCTTGGTCTTCGTAACAAAGACCCTTCTTTCGGAGGGTGGTTGTGTGGGAGGGAAAGGGGAACTTGGCAGCCTCTGTTGTGTTTTCTCTGTGTAGCTCCACTAAAAGATGGTGCTTGTATGTTACAGGCCGTTGATGACTATGAAAAGCAGTGCCCATCAAGGCTGGTGTCGACATCTCTTCAGACCCATAAGCCCCTGACCTTTGATTCTTGTTACATTGTGTCCAGTCACGCAAACATAGAGGTGACACCCAAGGTAAGTGAGATGATCTTTTCTTCTATAGAGGTCGGAAAAACATCCTGGTTCTCTGTCCTGATGAGGAGTGGTTAGAGTGGAGGACTGTGAGTTAAAACTCTTGAATTTTGTTCCTGCCCTTAGTAGTGAGTCAGAACAGGGGGCGCTGTGAGTCAGGGCTCTCTTCTAGTCCCAGCTGTTGATGATTTGTCTGGTCAATTGCTTGACCAAGCTTGGTTGATTTATTTCTTTATGAAATATACTCAAGAGACCAAATAAACAATGTCAATCAGGCTTATTAGTATGATACAGGAAAAAGGTTCCGTATGATACCAGTCCTCGAGGAGCTGGTCTGCACAGTGGTGTTACATTCACCTTACACAGAAGATGTGCTCCCCAAAGTTACACATTTCAGCTGGTATTGTTTATATGATCTTACAGGCTACACATCTCTTTACACGTCACTAAAATCTAACCCATCAGTTTGTTCCAGTTCCCTAACTTATTTTGTTCCTTCCTTATCTTGATTTTGGATACTAGCTTTCCAGGTACTGGTCCGTAGCTTCCCTAGCTTGTATTAAGACATAGAACAAGTGTATCTTGATCCTGACAAGTTTCCTATCTGTTTATGCCAAATGCTTACTTCAGCTACTGCAAGATGTTATGGGATACTTAGCATAAGTGAACATGATTATGGTATAGACCAGTTTAGGCTACATCACTGTTGCAATATTTGTACTTAATGTTGTTGGTGCATAATGTATACTAATAAATATGGTATGGATAATATATATTATTATGATTTTTGTATGCTAGCCAGCGTATATTAGTTGACACCACTCTGGAAGGGGAGTGAGGCCTTCTCTCTAGAGCAGGGGAGCCTGGGAGTCAGAACTCCTGCTTCTTCCCCAGCTTAGGGGGGGAGTAAGCTCTCTTGGGGTTACAACAGGGGCCCTGGGAGCCCAGTCTTGTGGATTCTATTGCCGGCTGTGGAAGAGGAGTGGGGTCTAGTGGGTTAGAGAAGGAGATTTGGACTCAGGACCTCGGCTTCTATTCCCAACTCTGCCATTGTCTGCTGTGTGGACTTTGTGCCTCCTTTTCCCCCAACACAGGACTGGCCAGAGAATGTTTTTGCAATTCAAAAATTTTCTTTGGCCTGCTCTAACATACCATATTCCCTTTCCAAGCCTTGCTGGCTCGAGAGGGGGTCACCCTGAATGCAGTTCTTCTGTTTTCAATCAGGAGTTGGAGTTTTGTAACATCCAAGCAGAGTGTCTGCAGTCATATATGGAAATCTACACTAAGGACATTCAGGGAGGACTGGAGTTCAGCTTGGTAGAGAAAATCAACAAGGAGCCAATCTGGGAGGCACATGTGAAACCAGGTAGGCTCAGCTCAGGAGGAGATCACGGCAGGGGGAGAGGTTTGTGCCTGGAGCCCCAATCTGCTTCTGCTGATGGCTAGTTCAAAACCTAGGAATAGGATCTTAGTCTTTGAATCCATCTTCTGTCTGACTTCCCATTTCTCTCTCTCTCTCTCAGAGGATGCAACGCTTTCTGTTTCATCTGTCCAAACTCAAACAGGTCAGTAGAAATGTACTCAGGCTCCAGTACCTAAGGCCATTTCTTCTTTCAGACAGAGCCCTCCAGTGAGAAGCCCAGAAAACAGTGTGTTAAACCCCACCTAGTCCATATGTTGTGTGGTGTAAATGTGCAGCTGTTAAACAGCTGTCAAGATCCACAACAGAGGTGGCTACACTTCAGTGCTGGAAGAGGTATCTCTGCTCAGCACTGCTATGTGGCTACCACCCTAGAGATGGCTGCATGTTGGCGCTGGGTGAGAGGTCCCTTTGCATCTAGCTGCAAGGCTAAATAAGGTGACATTCATTTGGGAAATGTAAGATTATCAAATGACAGCATGATAAACCTCTGTTCATTCTCTCTCCCCTTCCTCATCCTCATCCTCATCTAGATGAGCATTTTGTCAGCCAGCACCGAGAACAGCTGATCCAGCGGGTGATGGCAGTGGATGGCATCCTGGATTCATTGTGTGGCTCTGTTCTGGACCTGGAGCAAATCCAGAGCATCAGAGCAGAGAGATCCAGCATGGAGAAGATGAGGAAGCTGTATGAGCTGGTGCCTAAATGGGACAATGACTGCAAGGACCGGCTCTACCAGGCACTGAAGGAGAAACACAGACCCCTAGTGGAAGAGCTTGAGGGGATATAGATTGTCCCTTGGGGACAGCAACATTCTAGTGGGGGGACAGGATGTGCTTCAAGATCTCTTCCCAATTCCAAATGACCAGCCCACCAGCCGGGGTCCATAACCCATAACAGTGTCAGTCAGGTGATGGTCTTGTGCTTCTTAACAGTCCCAGCTTATTGTGCTAGGTGAATATTTGTCTCGTGACGAGAACAGCTTGGGGTGTGGGGAGTGAGGATTCCTGGCTCTGGAAGGGGAGTGGGGTTTAATGTTTGGTGAAGGGGCAGGGCTGGGAGTCAGGTTGCCTGGGTTCTGTTTCCTGGGCCAAACTAAGGGGGGATCAAACTCCAAGTTGAGGTTCCTTCATGGAAAATGCTCTGCTGGCTACTAACTCATTAGGCTTCCACTTCTTGTCTGGACTGCTATGCTTGGAAGTCGCCTTTGAGACTTCCATGGGGGTCTGCGTAGGCAAAAGTATCGACCCGAACGGATCCAACTACCAAAGAGCTCAAGTGCCTTCATCGACCACAGGGGAATGTACAGAAATGATATTAAATCTCCCCTGTGGGATGGGTGTGCTGGGAATCAGACCCCCAGTTTGGGGAGATTAAGGTCATCTAAGATCCTTAGTTATTTCCAGTGGTCTGTAGCTAAGGAAATTGTCAAAGGTGAGTGAGCCATTTCTGATGCCACCTTTGCTGCTATTAGCTAGAATATCAGTACTTTGCACGGACCCTCCCAGCTAGAATATCAGTACTTTGGATCCAAGGTACTCGGTCCGTGCAAAGGACTCCCTGTGGTTTTGCACTGTTTCATCCAAAGAGTGGAAACCCTATGTGTGTAGGCTCCAAGGGGGTCTGAACTTCATGAAACAAATTTTCCAGACAACAAGCCTACCTCTCTCTCTCAGGTGTCACATTAGCACTGGGGGTCTGGAGGCCTCATGACACTGCAAATAGAGTAGAGTGAATCATGGATTTTCTGGCTTGGGGGCTGAACCAGAAAATCCAAACCAAAAAACCTGTTCGATTTGAACTGAAAATGGTTTCTTTCCTTTTGTTGTTGAATTGAAAATAATTCTTTTATAATAGGCAGAAACATTATGAGTCAACTCAAAACCTTTTTTTTTTTTTAGTTGATTTGGCTATTTCAGGTGTTTTTCCACGTGTTTTTGGTTTGTTTTGAATTGGCCAAATTTTGAAATCAGAACACCTGTTTCAGATTCAAAAAGTCTAATCAATTTTTTTCCAACCGAAACTATTCATCGAATTTGACAGGGATACAGGGCTTTTCTTCACATAGCCAATAATCTTTCTCACCTGAGCAATCATACTGACATCAACCACTCGGTTTTTTCCAACTTCCACATTCTTGGAAGGCAAAAGTTGGGCACTCTGGATGCCCACAATCTCAACATCATCCGTAGCAATATGTATTTGTCTGGTGAAATTGGTGTCTGGGCTGGATGGCATGTAGTGAATGAGAAGGGAAATTCATGGATCATCAATGTTAAGGCCAGGAGAGCCCATTGTGATCATGTAGTCTGACTTACTCTATAACAAGCTAGAGAACCTCCCTGAATGAACTGGACACTCCAATGTAGGTTCTTCTTAGTTATTGTCCATATATATATTTTATTGTTTGATGCATGAGCGTCCAGGGCACTCAAGCAGGACACTTCTAATCAGCAGCACCTGCTGGGGCAGTGCATTCACCCTCAGCACCCTCATTACTGCAACCAAAGACATGTAGGGCAGGGCTATCCCAGATGCCCCTCAACTCAGCTCTGAGTTGGTGTTTTCACACTTAGCCTCTTCAAGCACTGTGTGGCCTTCTTTTATCTTGTCAATACATTGTAAGCAGACAGTAGTTAAGATAAAGTTTTGGCGTTAAGTATTTTTGGCTGGAATTTGTCGTCGTTCAGAAACTTTCCTTTTCCGTTCCTGGGATGGTATTTGGTGCTAGAGCTGGGCGAAAATTTTCGGATGAAACCTTTTTTGTTTTTGTTTTTTCTCCTCTGAAAAATGCATATTCAGGTTGACCGAAACATTTTGGAGTTCAATTCACCAAATTGTTTCAGCCCTCCCCTGCACCCCAAAAAATCCAAAAAAGATGAAATGTTTTGTTTTGGCTTTTTTTTTCTAAATTAACTTTTTGACTTGAAATGACTTTTCAGTTTGAATTTTACTTCCTTTTTTACTAAAAAAGGTAAAGACCAAAGCATTTATTTTTGGGTTGAGCAAAATATTTTGTTCAGCCTGAAACTAATTACTTTTCAAGTTTTTTGCATTTTTCTGAAAAATTGTCATTTTGGGTTGATGCCAAACCATTCATTTTCCCCCATTTTTCAGTTCAGCAAACTGAACCAAACCATCAGTTATTCCCACAGCTTGGTTTGGTACTGCTGCAGGTGTCCTGACTGAGCACGACTTCCTCGCATGTAACAACTCCCCATCTCGTGAAGCAGTGCTGCTGTTAAAAGACAGCCACACACAATGCCTACCCTCCCTGGGGGAAGGGCATGTTGCTGACAGATGTGCCATTGGTAAATTATTTTCAAAGAGGATGCAGCCAGCAAGGGAATATCTCCTCAAGATGTTTCTCCTTGAGAAATCCAAGTCCAATTTCTGACCCTGGCTTACCTGACGATGAGACCATTCAGATGTTTCAACAAGAAGTGAGGCTGTTGCGTTTGCAGGCTGGTGATTTGATTCTGGTGACAGAGGTAGGAAAATGTGTAAGGTCCATTGTTTTCAATGAATCGCTTATGTATGATTATGTTCTACTCCACTGAAAAGGGCTACCGCAGCTCCTCCAGGAACTAAAAACTCGCTGGTGATTAAAGCCAGCCAGACAGGTTGTAACCCCGCACACAACGTTCTCCCTCCCAGGGGAGGCTCACAAGTACTGATTCAAATAGATTCTCCAGAGACCAGCAGACAAAGAAAGGGCTTCTGGATAAACAGCCTGAGTTTAAACAGACTTAGGGCCTTCTTCCTGCTCCAGCAAACAGACAGGACCTTCTGTCCAAGGCAGACCCCAATCCTTGCAGAAGGGTTGGAAGGACTTGACCTGCTAGGGCCCCATAAGACCGATGGGTAACCTCCAGTAAGCTTTTAGTGTGCGTGTAGGTTCTTGTATTGTTTTGATATTTTCTCTGTAATGCTTTCACCTTAAGAATAAATGTTCTTGCTCCAGAAAGAGTGGTGTGGTAACAACTGTGGGCAATGCAAGGCCATAGCCTCTGGAAAGATAGCAAAGCATGGACGCTGGCCTTTTAAGCAGTCTGCTTGATGGGAATAGCCTGAATACCCTGATCGGAGTGCGGGGGAGACATGGGTCTCTGCCCAAAACAGATGATGGTGAGGGAGCCAGGAGCCTAGAGTGGATGCCTTTGCTGGACCATGAGGGGGTAGCAGACGTGCAGGAGCCCTGAACTGTAGCAGAGGGGATTTAGGATTATCTCAGGTATCGCCTGGTACCAGCTCTGTGATTCTGGCTTCCATGGTACTGATTGCACTGGTGCAGATCACCATGGTACCCGTGATCTTGGTACTACCCACCAACAGAGCCAATCTTGTTAATGCAGAGGGCTCCAGGAGAGGACCTTGCCACCTGGATCTCTCTCTTCAGGACTGGAAGCCCCTCTATTTGCTTCTACTAAAGTGCTCCCATCAGTACTGACTCGAATACCTTCTCTGTCAGCGTCGCAAACTGCTCACCCTATTCAGGCTCCACATTCTCCTACAGGGACAGCTCCACCATTCCTTGAGGAATATTCCTCTCATGGTGTCTCCCATGCCGCCCCTTGTCCTTGGGAGGAGCTCCCCATAGATACTCGCAAACCTACCTCATTATCCTCCGTCAAAACCCTCCTTAAAACTCTCCTTTGCCATGATGCTTACATAAAACTTGACAATGGCTAGGCTGCTGCTGCTGTGCTGAGGCCACGCCCCATAATTCAGTCCAGTATTTCTCCAGTATTGTTTCCTTGTACTTCCCCGTCTGTCTGTCAGTATCCACCTGTTGTCTCTTGTCTTGTACTTTAGATTATAAGCTCTTTGTGGGCAGGGACTGTCTTTTTGTTCTGTTTGTGCAGCAATGGGCCATGACTGGGGCTATCAGACAGTGTGGTAATACAAACAGTAAATTATGATCAGAATGTCCACGCTCTGTCTCTCAGTCTGGCTGCTCAGGCATGCTCCAGAATGCTGACTCCCTCTCTAGTCCCCCTCTTCTTGGGATGGTGGGCACAGATACTCTAGGCCCCCAGACCAGTGCTGACCCCCAAGTCTCCTCAGTAGCTTCAGCTAGGTCAGAAGAGACCATGGGATCATATAGTCAGGTTTTTTAGAAAAAAGCATCCAATCTTGTTTTAAGAGTGGAGAATCCACCATGCTAGTTGGGAAATTGTTCCAATGGCTAATTACTCTCAATGTTAAAAAGGTACATTGTATTTCCATCTGAATTTGTCTAGCTTAACCATTCAGCCATTCGATCATGTTAGAACTTTATCTGCTAGATTGAAAAGCCCATTATTAAATATTTGTTCCTCATGTAGGTTTGACAGGTTCGGTCACAGACACCTGACGTGCTGAAATTACCTCCTGAGCCTGTTTTCCCTGCCAGCCTGGGACTCCAGAACCCTGTTTTGTCCAGCCAGATGTGCACGCCTGCTGCAACACAGACCCAGGGTCTGAACCACGTCCCTAAAGCTTCAGGCTTTAACTGAAATCCACTAAGCAGGTACTCCTGTCTCCAGCACCTAGACACCCAGCTCCCAATGGGATCCAAAGCCCAAATAAATCCGTTTTACTCTGTATAAAGCTTATACAGGGTAAACGCATAAATTGTCCACCCTCTATAACATAGATAGAGAGAGATACACAGCTGTTTGCTCCCCCAGGTATTAATCACTTACTCTGGGTTAATTAATAAACAAAAGTGATTTTTATTAAGCATAAAAAGTAGGATTTAAGTGATTTCAAGTAATAACAGACAGAAAAAAAACCTAAGTTACCAAGCAAAATAAAACAAAACACACCAATCTAAGCCTAATACATATAAGAAACTGATTACAGGTAAATCTCACCCTCAGAGATGTTCCAATAAACTTCTTTCACAGGCTACACTCCTTCTTAGTCTGAGCCCAGTCCTTTCTCCTCCCAGACCTTATTAGTTCCAGTTCAGCTGGTTACTAAGGGATTTCTCATGACTGGCAGCCCCTCTAGTTCTGCTCCACCATAGCTTTGGCACAAGGCGGGAATCCTTTGTCTCTCTGGGTTCCCACCCCTCCTTCTAAATGGAAAAGCACCAGGTATAAAGATGGATTCCAGTATCAGGTGACATGGTCACATGTCACTGTAAGACCTCATTTTTCATTACTCACAGGCTGGCCCCCATGTCCACAGGCAGGCTTGCAGGTAAACAAATCATTTACACCCAATTGTCCTATTCGATAGGAGCCATAAAGATTCTAAACCACCATTAATGGCCCACACTTTACATAATTACAGTAGGACTTCAGAGTAATACTTCATATTTCTAGCTTTAGATTCAAGAATGATACATGCGTACAAATAAGATGAACACACTCAGTAGATTATAAGATTTGTAATGATACCTTACAAGAGACCTTTTGCATGAAGCATATTCTGGTTTCATTTTATTCACACTCATCAGCATATTTCCATAAAACATATGGAGTGCAACATCACAGTAGGTACTTATAGACTGCAATCAAGTCACCCTTAACCTTCTATTTGTTAAGCTAAATAGATTGAGATGCTTGAGTGTCACACTGTAAGGTAGGTTTTCTAATTCGTTAATCATTCTTGTGGCTCTTCTCTGATCCTTCCAATTTTTCAATGTTCTTCTTGAACTGTGAACACCAGAACTGGACACAGGATTCCAGTGGCAGTCACATCAGTGCCAAATACAGAGGTAAAGTAACCTCTCTGCTCCTAATCAAGTACAAAGGTTCCTAGAGACTCATTTTGGATTGATCCGAAACCACCATTTTTTTTTTGAAAATTTTGGCAAATCAAAAAGTTAATTTTTTGGGGGTGATTGAATGAAACATTTAATTCAAAACAAAATCTTTCATTTTGATGTTGAGCTCCCCTTTCTCCTTTAAAAAACTTTAAAAATAAAATTCAAGGCAAATTAAAAGGGGGAAAAAGTAATTTTGAGATAAAATCTAAATGTTTCATTCTAAAAATGTTAAAATATTGTGATTTTTTAACAGATTTTTTTAACCAAAACAATTTGCTGAAATTGACACAAATTTATGAAATGCTTCTGTTGACCCAAATTTGCGTTTTCTGCTGAAAAGAAACGTTTAGGTAATTTTTTTTTGTCCAACTATGTGTGGATGTGTCTTTTATAAATGCTTTTATAAAAATAAAGAGTAAAACTTCCCCCGTCAGAACCTTGTATATGACTAATGCAAACCTTCCAGAAAGGCTTGCAGCTGGAATGTCTCATTGCTGTTGAACTAGCCAGAAGAGTAAATACCAAGTCACTCATAAAGACCATGTGGAAAAACTGGGGTTTTTGTTTATATAAGTCATTCCTCTTGGATCAGTTAACAATATAACCACAGCTTAAATGAATTAGAGAGAAACTGAATGGTTGGGGTGTTTTTTTTTTGTTTTTTTTTTTTTAAGTATTTCCTTTTCAAAATAGGGATAGGGGCTAGGAATGACTGAAAGGGTTTTAACGTCACTGATCTAGTTTGTTAAACATCCACCCAGTCAACCAGATCCAGTTCACCTGTATGAGTGTAAGCTGTGCCTGGCATAATTTGACTGACTGTACAGAATCAAAGATTGTCTTTAATAAAAAAGTACACTTCCAGCTGTCCTGATCATGAAGCAACCCCTCCCAATGTGACCTGTGTGGCTGGTACACTGATGGCTGCCTGAATCATAGATGTTTAGGGCCAGAAGAGACTATTAAATCATGCAGTCTCATTTCTTGTATAACACAGGGCAGATCGTTTCAGACAGTTACTTCTGTATGGACCCCCAAAACTTGTGTTTTATGTTTGCAGACAGAGTGGAACAGTGACTGAGATGTGTCCGCTGCTTTGCCCCCATCAATCACAGAAATGCGGGGCTGGGAAGGACCTCGAGAGGTCCTCTAGTCCAATCCATCCCCCTGCACTATGGTAGGACCAAGTCAACCTAGACCATCACTGACAGGTGTTTGTCCAACCTGTTCTTAAAAACCTCCAGTGATGGGGATTCCACAACCTCCCTAGGTAACCTGTGCCAGTGCTTACCTATCCTAGGTTAGTTTTTCCCAACATCTAACCTAAGTCTCTTGCTGCAGATTGTCAATTACTTCTTGTCCTACCCTCACTTTCCTGGAGAACAATTGATCACCATCCTCTTTATCAACTTTTTACATAAATAAAAACTGTTATCATGCCCCCTGCCTTCTCTTCTCTAGATTAAATGTGCCCAATTCTTTCAACCTTTCCCCACAGGTCAGGTTTTCTAAGGCCTGGTCTACATTTCAAATTTAAGCAGCAAAGAATCCTGTGGCACCTTATAGACTAACAGACGTTTGAGTTTTCGTGGGTGAATACCCACTTCCTCAGATGTATTCACCCACGAAAGCTCAAACATCTGTTAGTCTATAAGGTGCCACAGGATTCTTTGCTGCTTTTACAGATCCAGACTAACACGGCTACCCCTCTGATACTTGATTTCAAATTTAGGTTGATGTAGCCACGGCACTCAGGCTGTGAAAAATCTATACCCTTGAGCTCTTTATCTATGTGAACCTAACTCCCTGGTGTAGTCACAGCTAGGTGTACAGAAAAATGCATCCATCAACTTAGCTACCATTGCTCATGGAGAGGATATTCCTACACCCAGGGGAAAATGCCTTCCATCGCTGTTGGCTGCATCTACACTAGGGAGTTATGCTTGCAGAGCTATGCGATACAGTAGACACGGCCTGAAACTCTTATGTCTGTTGCTCTCCTCTGGACTACGCTCTCCAATCTGTCCACATCTTTCGAGAGCAGAACATTGATCCCTGTGCCTCATTGGAGTGTGGGCTTGGATATTTACTGTTGACCCTTCAAAGAGGCCAGGAGCAGAGCCCTTGGCTGGTGGGAATCAGGAGTGGTTGCCCTGGAGACAAAAGCAGGGATTCAGAACAAGTGAAGATGGAGAAAACAGAGATAGGGATGGAAGAGAAACAAGAAGCAGGAATAAGGGAGTCGATTTCCTCACTGTGATAAGTCCCCTTGAAAACAGTTAGTGATACTAACCACAACATTAGAGACTACACGCAGGCCGGAATCTCCTTGTGGTCTCTCTGCACACCTACACCTGACTCCAGAAGGAGGTCTGCTGTGAGCAGAGAGCTGTGTGAAGTCCTAAGCTATATCCTGGCCAACAACCCATGATTAGATATGAACTTTGACCTTTCTACAGAAGGCATCTGGTTTGTCAGGCTATTTGTCAGTGGTTTCCCATCACAGAACTTCCTGATTCCTCTGGGCACAATTCTTGCTACTTGTTGCAGCCACAGGTGCAGATTCCCGACTCTTGCTGCTAACCAGGGCATGTGGTCAGCTATTGTCCGAGGAGCCAGCATGGAGAGGTCGAGGAGAGATTTCCTGCTGGAGATGCTGGAGGAGGAGACACTCCAGAGATTAGAGGACAAACTGAGTGAAATCGAGCTGAAGGAAGGATACAGACATCTCCCCTTAGCAAGACTAACACAGGTGGATTCCTCAGCCCTCACCAAACTGCTGCTCAGCTCCTACGGGGAGGACTATGGCATGGAGGTGGCTGCAGGGGCTCTGAGAGCCGTCAGCCAGGGAGACTCGTTATTCCATCGAGAGCTGGCAAGGAATGAGCTGGGGAGGGAAGATTAGATCCCAAGGGAGTCCCAGTGTCTCTGTCCTTGCTCTTTCGCATTGCTGTGCTGGAAACTAGCTAGTGTTGGGACCATCCTGATTAGAAGAATTAGAAATTCCAGGAGTTTGCTGTAGAGGCAGATTTCTGTCTGTCTATTTCCATCAGTATGTCTCTCTGTCTAAACACTCGGGGGAAAAGTATACACTATTACACCTCTACCCCGATAGAACACGTATTCAGATATAACGTGGTAAAGCAGTGCTCTAGGGGGGCAGGGCTGCGCACTCCGGTGGATCAAAGCAAGTGCGATATAACGTGGTAAGCTTTTTTGGCTCCCAAGGCCAGTATTATATCAGGGTAGAGGTGTATTTTCCAGGCTTATAACACATATCCAAAGAGCAGTGCGCTTTCAGTGATCCAGGACTTTTGTATAAGACTGAGAAGGAGGCTGAGACTGAAAATCCATGCTTCTCTGTGACCGGCTGAGATCAGCGCCCCATTGTGCTGGTCAATGCACAGGCACCTAATAAAACAGTTCCTGCCCTGAATTGCTCACAGAGTAAATGGACCAGGCAGGCAAAGGAAAGATGGTTATCCTAGATGTGAAAATGAGGCACTGAAGCAGAGATTTTCAAAGCCACCTAAGGGATAAGGACAGCCAGTTCCCATTCATTTTAATACTGTTTAAATCTCCTAGGCACATGGAAAATCTCAATCTGAGATCAAGTGACGTGCCTGTCACAATTTACAGCAACTGCACCTGTATTCCCCCTCTATGGTCCTCCAAGGACACCAACTCCCAGGCTTCCAGTTTCCCAGCCATCACCTCTCTTGGGAGGAGAGACACATCTCTCTCCCCCGTCCCCCACAACCAAGGTATTTCCAGGCTGCCCACCTCCCTGCCTACAATGTGAATTCCCCAGTAAGCCAGGCTGCCTAAGCAGGCCTTCATTGCTTTCTCCTTAGAGGCTATGAACAGTGTCGCTGCCCATAGTTAAGTTACCACACAGACCTTTCTAAGCAAGTACATTTATTTTCAAGGTGAACGTATTACAGGGGGGAAAAACAATAAACTTCCTAAAGACCCTCCCCTTCCCACACCCCCCCTCCAACAAGGGCTCTGGTAGGAGTCAGTCCTTCAGCCCCCACATGAGGGGATTTTCTCTCGTTACAAGTTAATAATCCCTTTTGCTGAGAACAAGCACCCCCCTGAATGTGAGTCACTCTTTTTGGGCCTCATATCCTGGGGCCCTGGCAACAGGTAATTCGTAGACAATGGGTTTCCCCTCAGGACACAGCTTCAGAAGGATGGATCCAGAGGTGGCCATTTGCATTCCCGTCCTCCCAAGCATCTCCTAGGCAACCCACTCAACTACAAAATGTGTCCTTGTCTGGCCCATTGTTTAATAGAGTCCTTTGACAATCATAACCCTTTCCAGGGTTTGCGCTGGGCCTGTCTCCCTCCTAGAGATGTTCCATAAAATCCCACAATGACGCATACACTTGGCATTTAGTACAAGAGGCTCCAAAGTGGTTTGCACTTAATTCAGTGAGGTTCGTCCAGGATGGGGCAGGAAATTGCAATCTCTGTCACAACGCCCAAGCACCCCCACCAGGGAAGCCTGGAAGAGCTGGCACAGCCGTGCCTTAAACATGAGTGATTCCTTCATCTTCCAGCTCCATGCCTGACCTGGGGCTGAAATGTCACAGGAGTTACGCAATAAAATGGTCATGTGTTTCCTGGTGTCAGTATGATTCAATGGCTAAGGCCCTGGGCCTGGAACTCAGGAGGCCTCAGGTCTAGTTTCAGCTCTGCCACTGACCATGTCACCTGATACTAGAATCCATCTTAAACCTTGTACTTTTCCATTCAGAAATGGGGGGGAAGGGTGTCAAACTCAGACAAAAGACTCCTGCCTTTTGCCAAATTTATAAAAGGGGGTGGAGCAGGGCAAAAGGGGCTGCCAGTCATGAGAAAACTCCTGCTTTTCGCCTGAGATGTCTGCTGGAACTAACAAAAATTGCACTAACAGATTTATTTAGACATAAGCTTTCGTAAAAAACCCATGATGAATGCATCTGAAGTGAGGTTTTTTACCCATGAAAGCTTATGCCCAAATAAATCTGTTAGTCTTTAAGGTGCCACCACACGCCTCATTCTTCTTCTGTATCATATGTTTGTCCAGCGCCCAGCAAAATTCCCATGAGGCACCTTTCTCGGCTGCAGGCTTGTGGCCTTCCAAAGGAGCTGCAAAGTGCAAGAGAAGACTTACCCCTCAAAGGGGCTAAACTGTTTCCCATCAAAACGGATGATGCTATGCACACCCGTGCAATGCTTTGTTCACTAGGACTTTACACCCTAGTTGCAAAGAGGAGACAGTTCAGGCCGCACTCTGATTCTAGGCTCTGTTTTCAGCAGAGGTCACAGTATTCTTTTAAGAAGCATCCTGGCAGTACCCAGGGCTGTGAGGCACTTCACTACCACCTGCGCTTAGCTTGAGGAAGCCTCAGTCATGCCTGCTGGGGGTCAGCTCCCCAACTCTACTGGTCTCTTGCAGCACAAGCACTGCCTTCCAGGTGCGCCACGCTCCGTACAGGTTAATGAGAGCAACACACCAGCCCCTGAGTCTGCTGAGCATCCCCGTGGAGTTTGCCCTGCCCCTGTTCCCTGGGCGCACTCAGAATTCACGGACCCACTGCTCCCAAAGGAACAGTACACCCAGCTTACCAGTTCCACCTCAGCATCACCACTCTGCTCAACACGCAACACTTCAATGAGTTTATGGTGAAAACGAGAAGACGTTTATGTAACAAAGAACAGAGATTTGAAAACAAGCAAGTAGCATGAATGGAAACTAATAGTTACATGTAAAATAGAACACACTTTCTAGAGCCCAACTGAATTAACAGGACAGTCTCCTGTCCCATAAAAGTCAGTTCATCCAAAGTTTTTCTTCCTGCATTAAATAGCCTGATGGGGTGTGTTCCTCCACTCATAAGACAAGCCAGCTGGCAGCTTGTCCCCTCGGTGAAGGATACGTGGGAGTACTTCTGCACCCCCAGGTATAGGTCCAGCAATTTATTGTCTCTGTTTGTAAAAAGGATAAGTCCCTGTTGCTTGTTTTTTTTCTGTCTAGAATCTCTCCTGGAGACTTTGCAATCATTTGCCTCCTGAAATTCCTTTGCCTTTCCAATAGGATTTCTGATTTTCATTTGCTCTTTACACAACACAGTATCTGTAGTTACATGACTGTTATGCTGTTCTGGCCTTCTGATAGCAGTGATGCAAGATAACAAGATACATTAAATACACAGTAATTAGTTTGTGGTATTATCTTCTGGTTCATGGGCCTTCTACAAACCTCTTAAACCATCTAACTTCAGGCCATATTGTCACTACTGAATTATTAGCTAATGTACATGCTTAAAACCAATGTGTGGAGCATGAAACTAAATGGCTTGAAATAAGGATTTTTTTCATGTCACTAACTTCCAGTTATATGACTTACTGGAAATGATAGGCATCAAATATCTATAAGCACAGTGTGACTCCTGGAGATCTTCGTGCCTTGAACATCATTGATAAGAACACAGTGGCTTAACTTGCCAGGATTGCATATGCCTGTAAGCAGAGTCAGGATGAGTGCTACCCTGACATCTGGTGGTGAATTGTGGCGAGTGTGGAAAAGAACTTAGGGGCCGGTCTTGTTTGCATAGGCACACCCACCTCACCTAGCATGAGCCCACGTCTGCCCCAAACGGTCACTTTGGCTGCTGTGGGATCCCTAGTTTCTGTTATTGAGTCAGGAAGAATAAAGTGTTGTTACCCTGATTATGTGAATCAAGGCCAGTGGAACTGTTTTATGACAGAGGGACTCGCCATCAACTAAGTAGCACTCGCTAGACAAGGGACATGAGTTCCAAAACCCAGTGGCCTGAGAAAGGTTGGGGACAGATATTTGTGCTTGATGGTGTGGGCCCCTTTTGAGGGCCTGAAACACCAATTGCATCACTTTCTCTCTCCACCGTTGAATAGCTGAGCTAATTTTGATTCTGTTAAGAGTCTAGTTACAGACTGTTGTGCTGAATTCACTTTGGGTAATGGTGTACCAGCACTGGGGCTCCCCTACTATAAGAAGAAATTACTAAGAGCTGAGATCACTGAGTGCTGTGTTAACTAGTGGAGAAGCCTGAAGATATATTGTTAAGTGGCTAGTAGAGCAGTTTGTGGGACAGTTGGAGCAGCCCGTGGGATGGCGAACGGAGCAGAGCTGAGCTGTTTGCAGGGCGGTTGGAGCGGCCCATGGGATGGCAAGTGGAGTGAAGTGATGCAGAGTGGAGCAGTTTGTGGGGTGGCGGGAGCTGCTCACAGGACAGCTGGTGGAGTGGAATGGCTCATGGTGATGGCTGCAGCAGACTCCCATGGAGAGGCGAGGCAGTCAGCCTCGGACCACGTAAGGTGCCCCTTAATACCCCATGTGCCCCTTTCTTCCCCCCATTTCCACCCAGCTGAGGGGGAGGGTAAGAACTCTGCGGATAAACTTTTGAACTCTGGGGCTGCACTAACCAGGGACAGAGACTTTTGGGTTGGACTTTTGGGGGGATTTTTGGGTTGCTGGGCTCAAGAGACTCTTGGGGTGTTGGACTTTTGAGACTTTGGGGTGATCTTTTGAGTGGTTGGACTTAAGAGCCTGAGGGGAAAAGGACACTGCCAAACTAGCTTGGGGATGGGTCTTTTGCTCATGGTTTGTGTTATGAATCCTGTTTGTGGTGTTTCCCCAACGTAATGCCGCATTTTTTCCCTCTTTTATTAAAAGGATTTTGCTACACTCAGACTCCGTGCTTGTGAGAGCGGAAGTATTGCCTCTTAGACGCGCCCAGGGGGTGGTATGTAATTGTCCCAGATCACTGGGTGGGGACTCGAGCTGGTTTTGCATTGGGTTATTGAAACGGAACCCCTGGATACTGAACCTGGTCCTTGTTGCTGCCAACTCAAACAGGCAGAAGGGTTACATGCCAAAAAATAAATTATGATAAACTGAATTCATTCTGTTATAAAATGTAACCAGATTAGCCTTCACTTCCTGTCCTAAACTCTGTTATGTGTGTGGGGAAGAGGCTAAACAGGTACTGTGTCCCACACCAGAAACAGCTGTGTTTCAGTGCTTAGTGAGTGATCCCTATGCAGCGTTGCTATGTGGCTGCAAATCAGCTGCTGTGCCCCACCCCAGAGCTGTAATCCATGTGAATACAGTCTGTAATGGCATGGAGATCTGTCATGTTGAAAATTACTAGAGGTGTGTCAGATATAACAATGATGATAATCGATTCACAACTTTTAGTGTGTCTCTTTCTCTACCATCCCCAGAGGACTGTTTTGTCAACGGGTACAGAGAACAGCTGATCCAGCAGGTGACAGTGGTGGATTGCATCCTGGATAAATTGTATGGCTCTGTTCTAGATGCAGAGCAATATCAGTGGGTTAAAACTGGGAGCACCAACCCAGACAAGATGCGGAAGCTGTATGAACTATGCTGAGCTGGGACAAAGAATGCAAGAACCAGTTTTACCAGGTGCTGAAGACCACACATCGACACCTCATTGATGAGCTAGAGGGGAAATAGTGGGGAATACCCAAAAGCCATTGCTGCCAGCCATCCTGGAAACTATTCCTGCGTATCCTGATTCCAAAGAGTTTCCTGGACAGTCGACAGCTGATGGACAATGATACAAAATAAAATCTTCTCCCATCCAGTTAGACGACTCTGGTTTAATGCTAACCAGCAGATGGCAGACTGGGAGCTCTTGGGCGTAGCTCATCTGATTTCCCCCCCCCCATGTAGATTTTCAATGAAATGAAAAGGGGAAAAAAAACTATTTAGGTCAAATTTGTCTCTGGAATATTTTGATTTTTTTCACTGGAAAATGGAAACATTTTGATTCAGAAATGCTGCCTCTGTGCCTCATGGGAGTTGTAGTTTGGGAGCCTCATGCACCTAGATGCTGAGAGTGCCTGGTGGCTCTACATCTCCCATGATGCACTGTGGTCTCCCCTGTGGGAGCTGTGCATCCAGGGTCCTTAGCCATGGGGTATCTTGGAAGATGTAGTCCAGCTGGTGAGCCCAGCCCACCCAGGAGAATTGGCCATGAGAGAAATAGACAAGACAGAGGAGCAGAAAGAGACAGGAGGGGCTAGATTCACAAAGGAATTTTAAGGGCCTACTGGGGGTTTGTGAATCCCAGAGGGACCTGATCCTGGGATTTAAGTGCCTAACATGGCAGGTAGGCTCTTTATCTACGTAAGAACGGCCCTACTGGGTCAGACCAAAGGTCCATCTAGCCCAGTGTCCTGTCTTGCGACAGTGGCCAGTGCTTTAGATATTCATGTAAAATGTTTGTTTGGTTTTGGAAAAAGCATGACTGAAGTCTGCTGGATTCCGTTGACATTTTTAGAGTAAAAGATCCAGGGACGACCATGAAGATAAAAGTTGTTTACTGCCTTTTTGAACAATCCCGAGGTAAAAGGGCAGTTGTTTGAAGAAATTAATACTACAGAGTTTGGGGGGAATTTGGAGGGAAGTAAACGGCTGGGAGTTGAGGAAATGTTAAACGGTAATGGTTGTGAAGATATTAAAGAGGAACAGTTCTGGTGCTATAAGAAGGAAGTTTTTCATTTGATGATAAAACCTAGTTATGTAGATGTAATTGTGCGTGCAACTCGGTACAGTCACATTGGGTAGAACCCTGGTAGTTAAACAGATTATACAAGGGGGTCACCACCACTATGTTTGTCCCCAGAAGCCTTTATAGCTATTTTGAGGGGAAACGGGCCCTTTTCCCACATAAATGGTCTGTAAAGGACGCTGCAGGTAGCAGGCATCCAGATACTCTGATCTGTATTATTTGACTATTGGACGAGTTAATCAAAATCACTAAAGGAACATAAGTGGCTTCTATTAACTTGACTGTCTCTGATTGTCCAAGACGGGAGTGTAATCTGGGTACAGTTTTGTAAAATATCATAAAAGCAGTGGAAGTGATGTTGGGCAAAAGAGAAGTTTTGTATGTGAATCTTTTTGTGTAGTTATGTGAGATTTTAAGGACTTAAACCGGGGGGGGGGGGGATTTTTTGCCCCGAGGCCACATCGGGGTTGCAGAACTGTATGGCGGGCTAGGTAGGGAAGGTTGTCTCCCCAGACAGCCTTGCCCCCGCCCCCTACGTGCCCCCCGCTGCCTACACGCCCCCCCACTACCCACCCCCTGACTGCCTCCCTCAGAACTCCTGACCCATCCAATCGCTCCTGCTCCTTGTCCTCTGACCGCCCCCTCCTGGGACCTTCGCCTCTAACCGCCCCCTCCTGGGACCCCACTCCCTATCCAACCCCCCCGACTCCCTGTCCCCGACTGCCCCAACCCTTATCCACACCCCTGCCCCCCAACAGGCCCCCCGGGACTCCCATGCCTATCCAATCCCTCTGATCACGATCCCCGACCATCCCCCCCAGAATCCCTGACACTGCTCCTTGTCCTTGACAGCACCCTCCCAGGACCCCCCATTCCTAACTATCTCTCCCCAAGACCCCACCTGCTCCCTGTCCCCTGACTGCCCCGGCCCCTATCCACACCCCTGCCAGGCCCCCCTGAGACTTCCATGCCTAGCCACACACCCCTGTTGCCTGTCCCCTGACCGCCCCCCAAACCTCTGCCCCATCCAACCGCCCCTGCTCCCTGTCCCCTGACTGCCCCCCAGAACTCCCTGCCCCTTATCCAACCCGCCCGCTCCCCACCCCCTCACCATGCCACTGAGAGCGGCAGAATCTCGCAGGCGTGTGGCTCGGCTGGAGCCAGCTACACCCCCCACAGCACTGGCAGTGCAGCGAGGTGAGGTTGCGTGGGAGGGGCCGGGGGCTAGCTTCCCTGGCTGGGAGCTCAAGGGCCGGGCAGGACGGTCCCGCAGGCCACATAGTTTGCCTACCTCTGATCTAAACCAACACTACTGGTTTGTAAAGTCCTGTATATAGGTTTAAGATAAATGGGTTTCATTTTGTTTTTAAATAATGCCACTAAAAATCCATTTGAATCTTTCAATCAAAGTTGCAAAATTGACAGACACTTTTTACCAGACACAGGTAACTAGTCTTGTTTGGCTATGAGATTTAGCATTTAATCCTTAAGGTACCTGAGTGCTTTATGAAGTTTAATATGTTTTTATATAAAGACCGAAGTGGTGGATGTGGTGGGAGGCGGCCGGGGCCAAGGGATGGGGGAGACATTCTAGGTCTGTTTTTGTTTGCACACAGGAAAAAAAGAGAAGGGAAAGTGGAGCAATGTTGGGAACACCGAGCCCTGGGGTGGCTCTGGGGGATTAGACTGTCGCTTTGGGGTGCATGAGAACTCTGTGGGCCCGGGGGAGGCAGTTGCACCTTGTGTGAAAGTTGATGTAGCTAATACAATGTTGCAGAGTTGAACTGTGGAGGGAGGTGCATTTCCCCAGGACATGTGTAGTGTATATTGTAGAAAGGGTGAAAGAAACGCAAACAAGAGCGGTGTGTTTTAGAAGCAGGAGTTAAAAGTGAAAAATCATCAGAACTCTGGTGGAAGTTAATTGTCTCCCTTTTAAGTCAGGGCTAGGCTACACTGGCAAGGCTAAAGTCCAACATCCACCTTGATTGAATTGACCTCGTTAGCACGACAAAAAGTAATATTCCCTCGTTGACATTCATCCCTTCTTCTCAACTGTTGGGAATGGCCACATCCACCCTAATTGAATTGGCCTCGTTAGCACTGACTCCCACTTGGGAAAGCGACTCCCATCTTTTCACGTGCTGTGTATTTATACCTGCCTACTGTATTTTTCACTCCATGCATCCGATGAAGTGGGTTTTAGCTCACGAAAGCTTATGCCCAAATGAACATGTTAGTCTCTATGCCACACGGACTCCTCCTTGTTTATACTAAAATGTGTAAACAAGGGGAAAAGACACCGTGGTGTTGATTCCACCCAGTCAGCTGGATTTGTTAGTACAATGGGAACGGATAAGTGCAGTTAAAGTGTTACTTGAGAGCATACTGGAAGACTGTCTCAACCCCTATCTCAAGGCAAAGTCAAGCAACCAGTCGGGAGAGGCAAAGAGGGGAAATGTAAAACACTGAAAGATCAAAGAAATGTCTGTCCCTAACCGGGGCACTGCCTCACGCCTTACCCCTCCCATGGGATGGGATGAAGACCCCCACACTCAGAATGGAACATGCCCCTAAGTTGTAAGGGGTGGCACTATGGGCATGCATTGCAGGTATATTTGGGCCTGCTAAGAAGGAGGAGGTGGGAATTGGGGCATAGGAATGGAGACACAGGCAAAGCTCTGTGGTGTCAGAGCCAGGAAGGGGAACATGGGGTAAACGCTCTGCGATGTCAGAGCTGGGAACGGAACACCGGAAAACAGACTCTGCCGGTGTGTAGTGCTCGGGATATGCTTGTTTGGAACTAACCCCACTAAGCATCGCATTGTCTGCACTTTGGACTTCTGGTCTTTTGCTGCTTGCTGTCTGTGACAAGAACCAGGGAAGTGGGAGGGTTGAGGGAAAGCCCTCTAATGCCTTCCAGCCTGGGACCAAACTTCCCTCAGTTCAAAGTGTTTGTCTTCCAAATGTGCTTCCAGCGTTTGAGATGGGGAGGGGGGAGAGGCCATGTGATGATGTCACTTCCCCATGTTTATACTTTCTTCCAGCTTGATGGAAAGATCTGTGCTGTGACGTGGGGCTCAGGCAGTCCCCATTGGTCAAGCAGTCTCCATTACAGACCTACCTTCTCAGAGAAGTCTCTGGAATAGTGGGTTGGATGTTGACGAGCCATTAATCGGCCATCTGGTTATGGATGGCTACTCCTTTGTTAAAAGTGAAAGGGTGGTTGTGGGTGTGCCCAACCTCACCACACATTTCAGTAACACATTCAGCAGTACTTCATAACTTCCCATACAATGATAGCACACACAATCCAACAGGCTATTAATGTTCAACAGAACAAGACTTTTAAAATGATACCTCACAAGGCATCCTCTGTACAAAACTTACAAAAGTTCCATGATTGTGGTGAATATAGGGGTTCCAAGGTGCTGCTTTTGAGGTACAAAGTGTCACAGCCAGGAGTTTTTAAGGAAGCAGACTGGATTACCCAGTTGGGGACACTGGGTTTCACCCACCGTGGGCAGATTAGTGCAGAATTGTCAAGGAGGAAGGTCTTGCACCTTCCTCTGAAGTAGCTGGTACTGGCCTCTGTTACCGACAGGACACTGAGCTAGGTGGGCCCCTAGTGTGAGCCACGGCAGGCAGTCTTACGTCCCTTTAAGTTCTTGGATGAGGAATTTCTGCTTGGCCTCCAGCACCTGGTAGAGCTGGTCCTTGCAGGCCCGGTTCCAACTTGGGAGCAGGTCGAAGAGCTTCCGCATTTTCTCCGGGTCCGTTCTCTCTGCTCGGATGCTCTGGTACTGCTCGTTGTCCAGCACAGTGTTGTACAGTTTATCCAGCACGCCGTCCACCTGGCGCACCCGTTGGATCAGCTGCTCTCGGTGCTGGTCGATGAAATGTTCTTCTGAGGGGAGAGAGAGAGAGAGAAGAAGAGAATTGCTATTTCTCAGCGTGCCGTGGAACAGTCAGACTTTCCATTTATCTAGGGCCTAATGGATTCCAAGCTTTGTACAAGATTTACAGGCTTCCAAAGCAAGCATCACATCACTCATTGCCACGGATTGCTCCCCCAGCACTGAATTGCAGCTACCTCTGCGGTGGAGCACAGCAGCAGTGCTACAAAGGAATTGCTCACTGAGCAGTTAAATGCACCTGTCTCTGGGGTGGGACACGGCAGCTGTTTAGTAACAGTAGTGCACAAGGATCACCTGTGAAGTGCTGAATTCCAGCTGCCTCTGGAGTGGGGAAGGACAGAGAACAGGGACTAGAATCGATCTTGCAGGTGAGTGCCCAAAACACTGTGTTATTGAGTCTTTCTCATGATCTCTCTTTGGCCCAATGACTATTCAAGTATTTTATACACAATGGAACAGCTTCAACCGGAGGGACTAAGAATAGACTGTAGCTGAGTGGTTAGGGTACCCCGCTGGGATGTTGGAGTCTCAGATTCAAATTCTTCCTCCAGAGCACAGATTTTAACCAAGGTCTCCCCATCCCAGATACTCTAACACTAGGTATAAGGGGATAGAGCCCCGCCTCCAGTTTGTGAAACCAGCCCTGCATTTCCTTTGCTTTATTAAAAAGAGCTGAAATCAAAACATTTCAATTTCAGGTCAAAAGAAACATTTAATTTGACCCAATATGAATTCCATCCCCACCCATCCAGGTTTTCGGAGCTGTCAAAGCAAACAAACAAATCCATTATTTGCCCAGCTGTATTCATGATCCAAAGCAATCTCACGACTTTCCAAGGTGGAGGGTCCTCAGGCCCCAGAGATTTCAAGCAAGTCGACATTCTGGGAGGATCATAGACTCATAGACTCTAGGACTGGAAGGGACCTCGAGAGGTCATCGAGTCCTGGACGCCAAATGATCACAACGGGTCGCAGGGGCTTTCGCAAGCATTTTGTGTCCAGAAGTGCTGGGATCAGAGAGCAGGTTTTGCGGCTCAGTGAATCCCTACTAACCTGTCTGCATTTGGGCAGATGAAACACAGACCATCACGTCTTCTGGAAGAGAGAAGGGAAGGGGAGTCAAGGGGCTGGAGCCAAAAGGTTTTGATTAATGCTGCTGGTGGTGGTAACGTCCTAGCGGGGACTGTTCGAGCTGATTGGCTAAAGTCACATTGTAGTTAATGTATTTATTGCCACCGTGTTGCAGCAAAACATCCATCCATGGCTAGCCCCTAGGGTGCTGGTTTATTTAGCTGGCTACATCTCCGGATCCTCATATGCTGATCTGGCTAATCTAACGAATCCTATTTCATTGGCTGCTGGTCCATCTATTCATCTGTCTGTCTATCCCCATCCACCCTCCATCCGCAGCTATCCAGCCCTCCATCCCCATATTCACCACTCCATGCATCCATCCACCTACCCACATACACTTACTCATCCACCCCCAGACTCACCCATTCATGCCTCCATCTGTATATGCACCATTCCATCTCTCCACCCATTGCCCCCCATCCCCACGCGCACACTTCTGTCCCCATCTCCTGCTGGGATGAGCCTACCTGGTCTCACCAAGGCCTTCCAGATCGGTTCCCCTTCTATCTTTTCCAACAGGCTGAGCTGCAGCCCCTCCTGCATGTCCCGAGTGTAGATCTCCAGGTATGGCTGCTCCAGCTTGGGGCCCAGATAGCAGAACTCCAGCTCCTGATGGGAAGGGAAGATGGTCCATTAGGAATGACCCTGTCTGAGCCAGCAAACCCTCCTGAGATCCCGCTACACTTCATTTCCTGCAGCACAGTGGGGGCACGCCATGCTGGGGCATTGGGTCAGCACTGGCTGTGAGGGGAGGGCGCCCCACACTGAGCCCCTTCCCTGCTCCCTGCAGCACAGCGCCCCCTAGTGCCACTGTGAGGCACTGGGGTTAAAAATGGCTGTCAGGGGACAGTGCCCCCTACTGAGCCCCTTCCCTGCTCCCTGCAGCACAGTGCCCCCTAGTGCCACTGTGGGGCACTGGGGTTAAAAATGGCTGTGAGGGGAGAGCGCCCCCTACTGAGCCCCTTCCCTGCTCCCTGCAGCACAGTGCCCCCTAGTGCCACTGTGAGGCACTGGGGTTAAAAATGGCTGTGAGGGGACAGTGCCCCCTACTGAGTCCCTGTCCTGCTCCCTGCAGCACAGTGCCCCCTAGGGCAACATTGGGACCGAACAGAGTAAGGACTTGAGGGGCTGGTGATTTTTAAGCCTGCCACTCACCTCAGGTATCACCTCAAGCTGGGATGAGCTGGACACCACACAACAGGAGCCAAATTTCAAGGGCTTGGTCCTGGAAGGCTTGTGCACACGCACCGAGGGGCATTTGGATTCGTGGTCACTAACGGCCTGTAGGGCACAAGCAGAGCCATGGCTGGGGGATACAGACAGAGCCCTGTGTGCAGGTTCCTGCCATCAGGGTCCTGCTTCCCCTGGTCTTCCCGCACAGCCTCCCCCAAAGAGAGGGAAAGGTTGGCTTATGTTAAGGCACTGGACTGGGACCTAGGGGAGCCGGGTTCAGCCCTTGGCTCTTCCACAGACTTCCTGTGTTGCCTTGAGCTAGTCACTGAATCTCTCTGAGCCTCAGTTTCCCCTCTGTGAAAAGGGATGAATAATCCTCCATTGGTCTATTTAGACTGTTAACTGCTTGGGGCAGCGACTGTCTCACTTGATGTGTCAATGCAGTGCCTGGCCAAAGGAAGGCCCAGATCTGGGTTGGGGTCTGTGGAGCATCTGGCACAATGGGGGCCCCTGATCTGGGTTGGAGTCTGTGCAGCGCCTGGCACAATGGATTTCCTCTGCTGCTGTGTGGGCAGTGCCTGCTATCTGCTATCCCATACTCTAGGTTGACTGGTGGCTTTGGCTCCCCCTGGGTGTGTGCGGTCGGTTCCCAGTTACCTGTCTCAGGGAGCAGTCGTTGGGGATCAGATAGAGGTGCAGGGTTGTGTTCGCAGCGCTGAGTGCCCGGTAGAGCAGGGCCAGGGAGTGGACTTTTGCCTGGCATTTAGACTGTATTTTCCTCCAGAGCACGCCCAGAGGGGAGAAGCTGGGGTTCTGCAGCATGGCATGGAATGGCCTTACCCTCGCTGGCTCCTCCAGGGTCATCCTCCCGTCAACGAAGTGGGCGATTCGCATCCGGGAGGCATCAACCTCTCCCCCTGTGGGTGGATTATAAAGCAAACAAAGATGAAGCGTGGATAGGTAAGTAGAGTGGCCAGGTGGGAGCTAGGACTCCTGGGTTCTGTCCCTGGCCCTGAGAGGGGAGTGGGGTCTGATGTGTTGGAGAAGCGAAGGCTGGGACCCAGGACTCCTGGGTTCTGTCCCTGAGAAAGAGCACAGGCTGGTGGGTGAGAGCAGGGCTAGAGGCCAGGATTATGAAGATCAGGAGACGCTCTATGATTAGGGCTGTTTCAGGCTGTGATGTAGCTAAAACCCTGACTGGTCTAAGATTACAACTCACAATATCACCTGTGGGTCCGACTCAGGAGACCGTGGTTATGGGTCAGTGTGAGTCTGGGTTCCATGGCTGGGTTTCTAGAGTTACCATTCCCACGGTAATTGCAAGCACACCGGCACCTGGGCTTGCTATCACCACATACAGTTATTGCTACATTGATTATTTCCAGCTGTACCCGCGAGGCACAGGAAGTGCGGGAGGTGAACGGCTGCCACAGCCCTGGCTGGTTCCACCCGGATGTTGAACAAAGGGCCGGCCACCATCCATTGCTGCTTCTCAGATGTGCTCAGATGTCGATCCCAGGAGTCATATTTGTACTCGATAGTCACGGCTGCCCTCACCTCAAACCCCAGTTCGGTTTCAGAGCAAAGGAAGGAGCCTCCCCCCGGAAGGTGAAACCTGCACAGTGCAGGGAGAAAAGGGTTAAACAGCATTGGCTGGAAGCATCTCACGTTCTTTTCCAACTGACCTCAGGTGCCCTCACATTTATCCCCTTAACTCTGCCTCCAGCTCAGGCCTGTGCTTGGATATCAGGGTTACTCTGTAATCAACAACTGAAGTTGGGTGACAATGAGAGCAGTTGGCCCTTCTGAGACCTGTCCCTCTGAGGAGCAAAGGGGAGTCAGGCTAAATGAGTGGATTCATTATGTTCCTCCATGACCTCCCTGTCACATATGGGAAAACTGTCTTGCCATTTGGGGAAACTGAGGCACTGGAGGAGAAGTGACTTGTCCTAGGTCACTCAGTGAGGAAGTGACAAAGCTGAGATTGAGTATCAGAGGGGTAGCCGTGTTAGTCTGGATCTGTAAAAGCAGCAAAGAATCCTGTGGCACCTTATAGACTAACAGACGTTTTGGAGCATGAGCTTTCGTGGGTGAATACCCACTTCCTCAGATGCATGTAGTGGAAATTTCCAGGGGCAAGTATATATATGCTAGCAAGCAAGCTAGAGATAACGAGGTCAGTTCAATCAGGGAGGATGAGGCCCTGTTCTAGCAGTTGAGGTGTGAAAACCAAGAGAGGAGAAACTGGTTCTGTAGTTGGCAAGCCATTCACAGTCTTTGTTTAATCCTGAGCTGATGGTGTCAAATTTGCAGATGAACTGAAGCTCAGCAGTTTCTCTTTGAAGCCTGGTCCTGAAGTTTTTTTGCTGCAGGATGGCCACCTTAAGGTCTGCTATAGTGTGGCCAGGGAGGTTGAAGTGCTCTCCTACAGGTTTTTGTATATTGCCATTCCTAATGTCTGATTTGTGTCCATTTATCCTTTTCCATAGAGATTGTCCAGTTTGGCCAATGTACATAGCAGAGGGGCATTGCTGGCATATGATGGCGTATATTACATTGGTGGATGTGCAGGTGAATGAACTGGTGATGGTGTGGCTGATCTGGTTAGGTCCTGTGATGGTGTCGCTGGTGTAGATATGTGGGCAGAGTTGGCATCGAGGTTTGTTGAATGGACTGGTTCCTGAGCTAGAGTTATTATGGTGCGGTGTGCAGTTACTGGTGAGAATATGTTTCAGGTTGGCAGGTTGTCTGTGGGCGAGGACTGGCCTGCCACCCAAGGCCTGTGAAAGTGTGGGGTCATTGTCCAGGATGGGTTGTAGATCTCTGATGATGCGTTGGAGGGGTTTTAGCTGGGGACTGTATGTGATGGCCAGTGGAGTCCTGTTGGTTTCTTTCTTGGGTTTGTCTTGCAAAGTTGAGATTAGAACCCAGGTCTCCTCAGTCCCAGCTCCCCTGCTCTGACACACTAAACCCCCACTCCCCTCTCGGTGCTGGGGCTAGAACCCAGAGTCCTGATTCCCAGCCCCTGCCCTCAGCTCTGACCCAGTAGACCCCATTCTCTTCCTAGAGCTCTCAAGACTCCTGGTTCATTCACCCCCTGCTCTGCTCTATCCACCCACAAGAGCATCTCTTTACATGGGGCCCACCCCTATGGGACGCTGCGCACTCCGTGTGATAGGAGCTGACCTGTGCTCCCGGACACTGCTGCAGAGGGGGTGACGCTGAACTCCCAGTCCCAGCTCTCACCTGTATGTCTCCTGCTTCCCGTCTGGGCCCTGAACAGTCTCGGGGTGTATTTCTTCTGGAAGATCCTAGAACACAGGAACAGGTGTTAACGCAGCTCCACTGGGGATTTCCCACTACAGAGCCCTTTGCAGAAGGAACCTGGGCAGCTGTGGCCAAGTGTTCAGCTGGGGGCTGTTTCTGTGCCCTGGGACCCTGGCAGGGGGGACTCTGTGATCAGCTGGATTCCAGCCCCACAGTCAGTCATTCCCCAGGGGTGTTTCCCAAGTGGCCGAGATGCCCCAGCCCTGAGCATTGGTGAAATACTCTGAGGTACGGCTGAGGGGAGGGAGAGAAAGAGAGAAGGGAAGAGGTGATGGATGGACAGACAGACAAGGATCTGAGTGATCCCACAATACTTTACCTCCTCTCTGGGACACAAGTCACATTTGTCCTGTCCCCAGGGGTCCCTGCTGGGATCCTCACTTGGGCTGGTCTCTCCTGCAGCTGAGAGAGGGAAGGGCGCTTTCACACCTCACATTTTCCCAGTGTTGAATAAGGAGCCCCCATCCCCTGTGCAGAGCAATGGGACCTGGGCATTTCCATCAGCAAACTCCCCTGCGGATGGGTCTGTTCTGTGTGTCTGCCCGGCCCTGCCGCTGTGCGTAGAGTGCTGGGCTCGCAAGGCCCATGGAGAGGGCTCTACACTGGGTCAGAGGGTGGGATGGGACAGACGGGGTCAAGGAGGGGGATCAGGGCATAAAGGGGAGAGGACCGGGAAGGATGTGGAGCAGGTGGAAGGAGAGGAGATCCCAGAGTGATCCTGCAGACAGTGGAGATTAAACCTGATGCAGGTGCTGGGAGCAGAGAGAAGGTCTGATCAGGGGATGGTCAGAGCCACAAGTGGACATTTGGTTTCTCTCTGCTCCACCAGAAGCGAGGCCCTTCAGCCCACCCGCCACCTGGTCCATTTCACCTTCACGCACCGGCAGCCCCAGACGCAGCACCAGCAGAGAGAAGCAGGGACTGTTCGCAGATGATCCCTGGGGAGGGATGAATTTTTAATAATGTCAATAAAGTCATTATCATCTATTTCCCAGGCGCCTTCCATCCCCAACTGCTTTCCAGGGATACATGTGCAGCCACCTCTGGGGTGGGACACAGCAGCTGTGTAACTGCCTCACAGCAACACTGCACGGAGATGGCATCTCCAATGCTGAAGCACAGCCACCTCTCGGGTGTGAGAGCTGCACAACATCGTCGCACAGGGAACGTTCACTGAGCAGTGAACTGCAGCTGCTTCTGGGGTGGGGTGCAGCAGCTTGCTAACAGCCACATGGTGACACTGGGAGTTAGGGGCAAGCAGTGAAGGAGAATCCTGAACCTACTGGACTCGAAGGCTGTGCACAGGCCTAGTTGCTTGTACAGAATTATGGTTGCCAGGAATACGGTGGCCCCAGCGGCCCTGGGAGGGCAGAAGAACCTCTGGATGTGATGGGCCAGTGCATATGGTAGAAGCTGAGGAGCAGAGCTATGATTGGTGCCACCCACCTCCAGCTTCAGCTGTCCCTGATGCAGAACTAGGGGGGGTCTCAGCCTCTTCACTGAAAGATCCTGCGGGGCAAAACAGAGGGAAAGGGCCAAAACTCTGAAAAAATTAAGCCACATTCTGACCTCAGTGACCGTGGTGTAAATCTGGAGTGACCCCACTGGTGTCAATGGAGTCAGAGCCGGATTCTGATCTCGCTGACCCCAGCTTCCCTTAGGGAAAAGTCCAGCCGGGCTGCAGTGAGACACAGCCCCCGGCGCTGTCATTGGCCACCCTGCAGCGAGTTCCCTTTGGGCCCGTTCCATCCCTCCGGGCAACGCTGGACTCACCTCCTGATGGCAATGCTAGGTTTTCATCAAAGGAGAAATCACAAAGCTCTGTCGTGTGACTTGCACGTCCTGTGGATGAGAGAGACCAGTAGTGGTACCTGGCTGTTCATCAGTAGATCGCAACGACTTCACTGCTTAGCTTGCCAGCCCTTTGAGGGTGGGACTGTCTTTTTGTTCTGCGTCTATACAGCACTTAGCACAGAGGGATTTTGGGCCAGGACTAGGGCTCCAAGGAGCCAGGATAATATCAATAACAAAGTACATCAGTAGAGCTCAGGGGGGAAAATGACAGAAATGGATCAACCCCCCCCCTCCTTTTTTCTTCATGAAATTAATAGGCAGCAGGTTAAAAGAAACAAAAGGAAGTATTTTTTTCACACAACACACAGTCAACCTGTGGAACTCCTTGCCAGAGGATGTTGTGAAGGCCAAGACTATAAAAGGATTCAAAAAAGAACTAGATAAGTTCATGGAGGACAGATCCATCAATGGCTATTAGCCGGGATGGGCAGGGAGGGTGTCCCTAGCCTGTTAGCCAGAGGCCGGGAATGGGTGATGGGATGGATCACTTGATGATTACGTGAGGTTCATTCCCTCTGAGGCACCTGGCATTGGCTGCTGTCGGTAGACAGGATACTGGGCTGGATGGACCTTTGGGCTGACCCAGTATGGCTGTTCCTATGATCTTGTGTTCATTCAAACTCAAAATGTTGTTGAACTTTGACACATTTTATCCGGCAGGAGTTTTAGTGCTGACCGTGATCCTGACACCAGCTGTTTGGTTGAAAACCAGAAAAAAGCTATAATGACAAGAGCTTTCCTGATGTAACGTTTTTCTGTCGAGTGATGCCCGTTCATTGGAACTGAAATTGTGCAGATTTTGGCACCTTTTTAGAAGGAGGATGTGGAGGAAGAGGCTGAGGTCTGAGTTTCAAGCAAAATGGAAGTTTGCAAAAATTTCCATTAAGGGAGGTTTGGCAAACGATTTTGGATTTGGTTCCGATTTGGAACGGAAATCAAGGGTCAACCTCATGCAGAATTTCACAAAATGGAAATTCCAATTTCCAGCTGGTTCTAATGATGGCTTTAAAAAATTCTTCCATTTTTCTGGTCAAAATGCCAAGTAAATTTTTAAATCCAAATTTTGAACTCTGAAAAATTTCAACCAAGCTTTAGTTGAGTGATTAAAGCCGTGGCTCTCAACATTTTGAGACTTCTGTACCCCTTTCAGGAGTCTGATTTGTCTTGTGTACCCCCAAGTCTCACCTCACCTAAAAACTAAATCAGACATAGAAATACAAAAGTGTCAGCCACTATTATTGAAAAATTGCTGACTTTCTCATTTTTACCATATGATTATCAAATAAATCAATTAGAGGATCCTTCCTGGCCGCTGCAGGCAACCAGCTGAAGTCCAAAAGCATGAGAGTTCTTTTTGTGGGCTGGTTGGGTGTATCTTAGAAGTGGAGGACCACCAGTCTTGGGCTGCGACTGCCCTGTTTCTTGGCAGTTTGTCCTGAATTGGATACTCTCAGTAATGTCCCACTAGAGCACATCTGTTTACTGGGGGCCATTCCTGTCTTCAGAGCAGACTTCTCAGCTGAGCCCGGCCCCTCCATCTGCTCCCAGGATGGGAGGTGGAATCTATGCCTTTAAAGGAGAGCCCTCCAGAGCCCATTTGGTTGCAGGGACCTTGTGCCCCAGACATAGGTGCTGACTCAGTGGGTGCTCTGGGGCTGGCGCACCCATGGAAAAAAATAGTGGGTGCTTAACACACCCACCAATCAGCTCTGTCCGCTCCCTCCCCGCGCCTCCTGTCCGCTGCTGATCAGCTGGACCAGAGGAGATCTCCATTGCCTGTCATGGGGTGGTGGCTGGAGAGGCGGTGAGTTCACTGTGCCCAGCTGGGTCACTCTGGAGGCAGAGGGAGAAGAGGAGGTGGCTTAGCGGTATGTCAGGTGGTGTCCAGCCCTCGGGGATCCGCCCCCCTTTGTCACTGCTTCATCCACGGACGCAGTCACAAGACACCCAGTGCACGCCCCTGGGGATCTGGGGCAAGAATGGGGCAGAGCCAGGGGCCCAGCTTGTCTGGTGTCCCACCCAGGGGAGCTTCCTGCCCAGTAACTGCTTTCCCAACATACCTGGCCCCCGACCCAATGCCTCCAGCAGAAGGGGAGCAGGTTTCTTTTTCTTCCCTGTCCTCTGTATGACTTTTCCCATGGCCCCAGGTCCCTGTGGGACGCTGCCATAAACAGACTCCTCCTGCGGGTGATGCTCAGTGCTCTGGGAGCCTTGGGAGAAGGCTGCTTCCATCACAGGGGTCAGGCAGAGAAAGAGAGAGAGAGAAAAGCATCAAAGAATGAGCCCATCTAGCCCGGCATCCTGACTCCTCCCTGCTGCCCTGGATCAGACCCCTGGGCCCATCCAGAGTCCTGCATCAGAGCAATGGGCCCATCTCGCCTGGTTGCCCCTGCCAAGACCTAGCGAGTCCCACCTGGAGATGCTCGCTGCCCAGATGCTGCTTTTCCAGCACAGCCTCCAGCCAGCCCTAGAGCTCTTTCCACGATGTCCACCCCTGCGTGTCGTCTTCCAGGCCACCAGCTGCAGCCGGCAGGGACATCCTCATGTGCTGTTATAATGGGCCATCCCTTCCTCTCTGTTGTTCTCTTCCCTCAGCTCCTCATTCTCCTCCGCCTGGGGACTAGCCCCACTGCTCTGGTTGTACAAGAGGTCCAGGTCTGTAGCTAGGTCCCGAGAGAATGAACGCATCAAGCAATAATCCCTTCTAGACTGGTATCCCTCCCTCTGGCCTCCCAGATTAGACCAGCGGGCCCATCTAGCTCAGTCTGTCATCTCCTGACCCCCCAAACTTCCTGCTGTCCTCACTTGGAGAGGGGCATGATGGCTGCTTAGAAGACACACAATAATGCCACACGGCACCGAAATGCAGCCTGCTCTGGGGTGGGGCACAGCAGCTGGCTAACAGCCGCTCAGTGACAGGGCTCCGATAGGAGTTCGGGACAGGAAGTGAATTAGAATCCTGAGCTAGGAAAACCATGCCCTGGCCAGCCGCACTCACGGCTTGGGGAGGCCTGAATCTGCTTCCCCTTCCTGAGCCACTGCAGAGGTGTAGGTAGAGTCCTGCTGGGGAAGATGCTCTCCATCCTTGTGCTTCCCGAAAATCTGTTCCTCTTGGGCGCCACCAACCTCATATTCGGCAGCATGTTGGTGTTCTTAGAGGGCTGTGAGGCAGGGCCCTGTTCCCTCATGGGGTCTGGAGGGAGACATACATGGAGCGTGTCACACACACCGCCCAGTACCTTCCCCCAGCCCCCGACTAATGGCTCACCTAGCCTGGGTTCCCACCCCTTCTCTGCTGCCCCAGATCAAACCTCTTGGCCCATGTAGTCCAATATCCCTCCCCGCTTTTTCTGCTGTCTTGATTCGGTGGGGTGTGATGACTGTTTAGAAGCCACGCAGCAAAGCCACACAGCATTGAAATGCAGCTGCCTCCAAGGCAGGGCAGCTAGTTAACAGCCTCACAGCAATGGTGCACAGGGATCGCTCACTTGCTGCTGAAATGCAGCCACCTCTGGGGTGGGATATGGCAGCTGGCTAACTGCCACACAGTGATCATGCACAGCTTGGCGTTTGGGACAGGATGTGAACGAGAATCCTGAATCAAGTAGATTTTAGGCTGTACGTAGGCATAGTTACTTGTACAGAGTTGTGGTTGCCAGGAGTAAGGCGGCCCCATTAGTACCGTGAAGGCAGACATGCTTTTTGCTGCCATGGGTCAGTGTGTAGGTGAGGCAGACAGAAGTAGGGATATTGTCAGTGCTACCCACCTCCTGCCGCCTCTGTCCCTGTACTAGACTTGAGAGTGGATTGAGTCTCTTCACTGAAGGATCCTGAGAAGAAAAACAAGCAACCGAACATCTACTGAAAAATGAGAGCCTAATTGTGATAGCAGTGACCCTGATGTAAATCCAGAGTGAATCCACTTTCAGCAATTGCGTCAGAGTTAGATTCTGAGCTTGATGACCTCGAGGTAACTCTGGAAGGATCTGGTCCCAAGCAGGCAGGGCCAGGTGGGCATTGCCTGATCTAGGATTACCATACGCCTGTATTTTCCTGGACATGTCTGGCTTTTTAGTTCTTAAATCGCTGTCTGGGAGGAATTTTTAAATATCTAAAAAGCCTGGGATTTTGCCATTATTATTTTTCCCCAAAGAAGAGTTGATCATTCAAGAACAAGAATGAATGTTGATCACCTGAGAAAGAAAGTGAATGCTGATCACTTGCTTGAGTGCCGGCTTTTTCTCTCTAGCTCCCAGCACTTGCACTGCGAAACAGCTGTTTCGTATGGCTGGGAGGGAGGGAGGAGGCGGGGAATGCGACGTGCTCAGGGGAGGAGGCGGGGTCAGGGTGGGGATTTGGAGAAAGGGTCCAATGGGGCAGGGAGGGGTTGGAGTTGGGGCGGGGACTTTGGGGAAGGGGTTGGAATGGGGGCGAGGCCGGAGGCCCCCGTGGATTGTCCTCCTTTTTGAACATTCATATATGTAACCCTGGCCTGGTCCTCACCCCCTTTCCCAGTCGCTGCTGCAGGACAGCCTGTGTCTCTCTCCCTGGCCCACAGGGGAGCATCCCCCCACCAGCGCCTCCTGCTGGTTCCCCGCAGCTAACTGATTGGGGCCATCGGCTAGGTTGTTTAGGCACTGATGCGGTCGCCTACAGGCATCACTTTACAGCTGCTCAGGAGTTTTTCCACAAGACCCCTTTTTTCCAGTGACAATAAAGCCTTGTTTGTTAGTTATGAGAACTGCCAGGTTTTCCGCTTCGAACTGTCCCTCTGTTTCCAAATCTTAGGTAATTAGACTTTCAAAAAACGGAGGTGGGGCCCACCCACTCAAAGAGCAAGAGGAATCCAAACCAACCTGAAATGTCCCGAGGGACCTGAACTGGAAAAGTGTTTGGTTTTTCACTCTGCAGACATTTTTGAGATTTTGCTGTCTCATCCCAACGGGGACGGGAAAACTTACTCGACGGCTTGAAAATCTCCAGGGGATGGGAAAAACTGGCCAGCTGCACTCACCGCCTGGGGATGCCTGATGCTGTTTCTCCTTCTTGCCCGTCAGCTTCCTGAGCCACTGTGGGAGCAGAGGCAGGCGGGGGAAGGATTTTGCCTTATTCCACTCAAACGTTGAAAGACTCCGCTTCAGCTGCAAATCGAGGACCTCAGAGCCTACAAAGAGTCCAAGAAGGTGTCTGTCATACACAGGGCCTAGTACCTGCCCCCCATGCACCCTGAGTCCTGATTGGCCCCCAAATTAATGGGCCCATCTAGCCTGGGTTCCTGCTCCCTCCCTGCTGCTCCAGGTCAGAGCCATAGGCTCATCTAGCATAGTATCCAACCCCATCCCCTCCCACACACACTTCCTGCTGTCTTGATTTGGTGGGGTGTGACAGTCACTTAGAAGAGACACAGTGATGCTAAACAGCATTCGAATGTCGCTATCGCTGAAGTGAGGCTGCTGGTTAACAGCCACACAGCAACGGTGCACATGAATCACTCATCTTATGTCACAACAAGAAGAAGGTTAAGGAAACTGTGGGGCCCTTACTGAACGAGGGAGGCAACCTAGTGACATAGCATGTGGAAAAAGGTAATGGACTCAATGCTTTTTTTGCCTCTGTCTTCACAAACAAGGTCAGCTCTCAGAGTGCTGTACTGCGCAGCACAGTATGAGGAGGAGGTGACCAGCCCTCTGTGGGGAAAGAAGTGGTTCGGGACTATTTAGAAAAACTGGACGAGCACAAGTCCATTGGGGCCTGCATGTGCTGCATCCGGAGTTGGCAGATGTGATTGCAGAGTCGTTGGCTATTATCTTTGAAAACTCATGGCGAACAGGGGAGGTCCCGGATGACTGGAAAAAGGCTAATGTAGTGCCCATCTTTAAAAAAGGGAAGGAGGAGGATCCAGGGAAGTACAGGCCAGTCAGCCTCACCTCAGTCCCTGGAAAAATCATGGAGCAGGTCCTCAAGGAATCAATTCTGAAGCACTTAGAGGAGAGGAAAGTGATCAGGAAAACCAAGCATGGATTCACCAAGGGCAAGTCTGAATTGCCTTCTATGAGCAGATAACTGGCTCTGTGAATGAGGGGAAAGCAGTGGATGTGTTATTCCTTGACTTTAGCAAAGCTTTTGATACGGTCTCCCACAGTATTCTTGCCAGCAAGTTAAAGACGTATGGGCTGGATGAATGGACTATAAGGTGGATAGAAAGCTGGCTAGATCGTCGGGCTCAACAGGTAGTGATCAATGGCTCCATGTCTAGTTAGTAGCTGGTGTCAAGTGGAGTGCCCCAAGGGTCGGTCCTGAGGCCGGTTTTGTTCAATATCTTCATTAATGATCTGGACGATGGTGTGGACTGCACCCTCAGCAAGTTTGCAGATGACTCTAAACTGGGAGGAGTGGTAGATACGCTGGAGGGTAGGGATAGGATACAGAGGGACCTAAACAAATCAGAGGATTGGGCCAAAAGAAACCTGATGAGGTTCAACAAGGACAAGTGAAGAGTCCTGCACTTAGGACGGAAGAATCTTATGCACTGTTAAAGACTAGGAACTGAGTGGCTAGGCAGCAGTTCTGCAGAAAAGGACCTAGGGGTTACAGTGGATGAGAAGCTGGATAAGAGTCAACAGTATGCCCTTGTTGCCAAGAAGGCTAATGGCATTTTGGGCTGTATAAGTAGGGGCATTGCCAGCAGATCGAGGGACGTGATCATTCCCCTCTCTTCGGCATTGGTGAGGCCTCATCTAGAGTACTGTGTCCAGTTTTGGGCCCGACACTACAAGAAGGATGTGGAAAAATTAGAAAGAGTTCAGCGGAGGGCAACAAAAATGATTAGGGGGCTGGAGCACATGACTTATGGGGAGAAACTGAGGGAACTGGGATTGTTTAGTCTGCAAAAGAGAAGAATGAGGGGAGATTTGATAGCTGCTTTCAACTACCTGAAAGGGGGTTCCAAAGAGGATGGATCTAGACTGTTCTCAGTGGTACCAGATGACAGAACAAGGAGTAATGGTCTCAACTTGCAGTGGGGGAGGTCTAGGTTGGATATTAGGAAACACTACTTCACTAGGAGGGTGGTGAAGCACTGGAATGGGTTACCTAGGGAGGTGGTGGAATCTCCTTCCTTAGAGGTTTTTAAGGTCAGGGTTGACAAAGCCCTGGCTGGGATGATTTAGCTGAGGATTGGTCCTGCTTTGGGCAGGGGGTTGGACTAGGTGACCTCCTGAGGTCCCTTCCAACCCTGATATTCTATGATTCTATGATCTGCTGTTGAAATGCAACCACCTCTGGCGTGGGGCGCGGCAGCTGACTAACAGCTGCACAGTGACAATGCACAGAGCAAAGTTTGGGACAGGATGTGAGTGAGAATCTTGAATCAAGCAGATTTTAGGCTGTACATGGGCCTAGTTACTTGTAGAGTGTGTGGCTACCAGGAATAGCACTGGGAAGGGGGACACATTTTTGCTGCAGTGGGCCAGTGTGTATGTTAGACGGAGAGAAGCAGAGATCCCCGGCGGTTACTCTGTGTGCAGCAGAACTAGGAGTGGATTCATGTTCTCCACTGATTAATCCTGAAAAGACAAACAAAATGTGACTGACATTCTCAAAAATGTTAGCCAACATCTGAGCTCAGTGACCCCCGGTGCGAATCTGGAGTGAGCCTCCTGATGCCAGTGGAGACAAGACTGACCTGGATTCTGGTCTCAGTCACCACAGTGTAAATCTGCTGAGTGGAGGTTGCAGGGGGTGATGGTGGGGATAGAGGTGTAGAGAAGAGGTTGCATTGGGCAGGTGGGTGGGTTGTGGTGGGCAGAGTGCAGGTGATGGGGCGGGTTGCGGTAGGCAGAGTGCAGGTCACTCTGGGATGATGGGGAGTGTGGGGCAGACTGGACGTTGTATGGCATCATACAGACCTGGTGGGATGTGTGATGACTGGAATATTGCTCTAGAGGGGTTTAGCTTGTTCAGGAAGGCCAGGCAGAGAGAAAAGAATAACAGGGTTCCATTGTACATCAAGAGTGTATACACTTGTTGTGAAGTCAAGAAGGAAGTGAGAAGCAGAGCAGCTGAAAGTCTCTGGGTCAAGATAAAAGGGGTACAAAGTAGAAGTGATGTAGGGGGTCTTCTATAGACCCCCAAATTAGGAGTAGGGGATGGATGAGGCATTTCCAGAACAAATAACAGAAATACCCAAAGTACAGGACCTGGTAGTCATGGGAGACTTGAACTCTCCAGCCAGCTGTTGGAAAAGTAATACAGGAAAACACAAGCTGTCCAATAAGTTCTTGGCATGTATCAGGGAAACTCTTTGATTCAGAAAGTGGAGGAAGAAACCAGGGAGACAGCCGTTAGAGACTTGATTCTGTCCAACCAGGAGGAATTGGTTGTGAATCTGGAGGTGGAAGGCAATCTGGGTGAAAGCGGCTGTGAAAGGATAGATTTCACAATCCTAAGGAAAGGAAGGAGCAAGAGCAGCAGAATGAGGACAATGGACTTCAAAAAAGCCGACCAACAAATGCAGAGAACTGGTAGGTGAGGTCCCCTGGGAAGAAAAGCTAAGGGAAAAAGGAGTTCAGGAGAGCTGTCAGCTTCTTAAGGAGACCGTATTAAAGGCACAACTATCACGATGAAAAGAAGAGAGAGGAAGAACAACAACAGACCATTATGGCTTCAGCAGGAGGACTTGAATGACCTGAAAATCAAAGAGAAATCCCACAGAAAGGAGACAGATGGACGAATTGCTACAGAGGAGCACAAGGATGTAGGGAAACAATCAGAAAAGCTAAGGCACAAAATGAGTCACACCTGGCAAGGGACATAAAAGGCAGAAAGACGAGGTTCTTAAGAAAGACAAAGGAAAGTATAGGTCCTCCAATCTATGGGGAAGGAGAACTCATAGTGGATGGCATAAAAAAGGGTGAGGTGTTTAATGTCTATTTTGCTTCAGTTTTCACTAAGAGGTTAATGGTGACCAGATACTTAACACAATTAATATTAACAGCAAGGGGAAATGACCACAAGCCCAAATAGGGAAGGAAGCACTTAAAGAATAGCTAGATAAGTTAGGGGTTTTCAAGTTAACAAGGCCTGATGAAATTCACCCTAGAGTACTTCAAGAACCAGCTGAAGCAATCTTGGGACCATCAGCAATTATCTTTGAGATACCCCGGAGGACAGGTAAGGTTCCAGAGGACCGGAAAAGGCCAAACGCAATACTTGCCTTTAAAAAGAGGAGCAAAGGGGAGCCAGGGGGAGAGATAGCTCAGTGGTTTGAGCATTGGCCTGCTAAACCCAGGGTTGTGCAGTCAGCCCTTGAGGGGGCCACTTAGGGATCTGGGGCAAAAATTAGTCCTGCTAGTGAAGGCAGGGGGCTGGAGTCAATGACCTTTCAAGGTCCCTTCCAGTTCTAAGAGATTGGTATATCTCCAATTATTACCTATTTAGAACTCTGATACCTAGAAAGAGACTAGAGCAAATTATTAAACAATTGGTTTATAAGCACCTAGAGGAGAACGGGGTTATAAGGACTAGCCAGCAGAGATTTGCCAAGAACAAATGATAACAAACCAACCAAGCTCCCTTCTTTAACAATATTACTGACCTAAACAGCTGTGGGGGAAGCAGGCGGCCATGATATATCTTGTTTTTAGTATATCCTTTGATAAGGTCCACATAACATTCTCATAAGCGAACTAGGGCTACGTGAAACTACTATAAAGTGAATGCACAACTGGTTGAAAGACTGTACTCAAAGAATAGTTATGAATGGTTCGCTGTCAAACTAGTAGAATGTATGTAGCGGGGTCCTGCAGGGGTCTGTCCTGGGTCCTGTTCACTATTTCCATTAATGACTTGGATGATGGAGTGGAGAGGATACTTAGAAAATTTGCAGATGACCTCAAGCTGGGAGAGGTTGCACTTGCAAGCATTTTGGAGCATGGGATTAGAATCCAGAAGGGCCTTAACAAATTGGTCTGAAAGCAATAAGATGAAATTCAGTGAAGACAAGTGCAAAGAAGTGCACTTTGCAGGGAAAAGTCAAATGCACAACTACAAAATGGGGAAGAACTGGCTTGGGTGTAGTACTGCTGGAAAGGATCTGGCTGTTATAGTGGGTCACAAATTGAATACGAGTCAACAATGTGATGCAGCTGTGAAAAAGGCTAATATTCTGGGGTGTATTAACAGGAGTGCTGTGAGTAAGACATGGAAGGTAACTGTCCTGCTCTACCTAGCACTGATGAGGTCTCAGCTGGAGCACTGTGTCCAGTTCTGGGTGCCCACCTTAGGAAAGATTAGGACAAATTGGAGAAAGTGCATGGGAGAGCAACAAAAATGATCAAAGGTTTAGAAAACTTGACCTACAAAGAAAATTTAAAAAATGGGGCATGAGAAAAGAAGAGTGAGGGGGACCTGGTTACAATCTTCAAAGATGTTATGGGCTTTTATAAGGAGGACAGGGATCAACTGTTGTCTGTGTCCACAAAAGACAGGACAAGAAGTAATGGGCTTAATCTGCTGCAAGAGGCAGTGGGGACCCACTGGGTCAGGTCTCTTCCTGCCTGGTAACTCACCAGCTATGCTTGAGAGATCCGTTGCCGCTTGTTCTGCACTGCATAAAGTCTGTGCTAGTAAAGCCAGCTGCAACCCATACTCCTCCCCGTAGTAGCTGATCAGCAGCTCGGCCAGGGCCTCTGGATTGGCTCTCTCCAGCAGGGCCTGGGGGATGCGCTGGTATCCCTCCTTCAGTGCTATTTTGCTCAGCTTCTCTTTCCATCTCTGGAGCTCGTCCTTCCCCAGCCCTGCCAGGGTCTGCAGCAGGCGGTGTCTCCCCGTCCCCTCCATGCCATCTGCCGTCCCCTTGGAGGGCAGCGGAGCCAAGCAGAGAAAGAATCAGGAAGGTGCACCAGGCAGTGCTGGAAGCGATTGCTCCACTTTAACCAACCCCGTTGCCACATGCCCCTCTCCTCCGGCCTGTTCCGCTCTCTGCTTCCCGCAGCTCAGCCTGATGGCTCTGCTCTGCTCCCACCAGCCCCTCCTCCTGCCACCAGCTAGGGAGGAAGATCGCAGCCCGCTTTGCACACGCCTGCTGCAGCCTGGCCAGAAGTCAGGGCTCTCCTCTGTCCACGCTGCCTGCCAGTGGCTACCTCAGCTTAAACCAGCACGAGGAACCGATCCAGTGATCCTAAAGGGAAAGCAGATTTAGGACAGGATTCAATTAGGCTGGGCTCAATAAGCTCTGAATCCTGCTGTGACTCCATTAACATCGGTGGGGTTATTCTGGATTTATACTGGGGTCACTGAGGTCAGACTCCAGTTCTGACTCCATTGGCATCTGTGGGACCACTCCAGATTTACACTGGAGGCTGCACAGTCACATAAGAAGGAAAAATTCTTACCCTGAACAGCAATAGACAAAGGATTATTGTCTCCAGTGTACAGGTGCGGAAACTGAGGAAATTCCCAGGTGCTAAGTGGGCTGGTTCTGGGAGACTGAGAAGATGACCCCCAGCTCTGGGATTTAGCTACTGCAAAGGTGAAGACTGTCTGTGCAGAGGACGGGGCCTTTTCAGGCCCCAGATGGTGGAGCTCACTGCCCCTGGAATGAATTGCTAGCACACACCTCACTGCTGTCCAGCCCTAGTGCATAGTGAACAAACTCCTGAAGTCTTCACTGACAATTTCACATCACTAGGGCCCTACCAAATTCACAGTCCACTTTGGTCAATTTCAGTCATAGGATTTAAAAAATAGTAAAATTCATTATTTCAGCAATTTAAATCTGAGATTTCACGATGTTGTAACTGTAGGGGAGGTTGTGGTGAGAAGGGAGGTTTGCAAGGTTATTGTAGTGGGGGACATGGTATTGCCACCCTTACTTCTGTGCTGCTGCTGGCAGCAGCGCTGCCTTCAGAGCTGGGCGGCCAGAGAGCGGCAGCTGCTGGCTGAGATCCCAGCTCTGAAGGCAGCGCTGCTGCCAGCAACAGTGCAGAAGTGAGGGTGGCATGGTATGGTATTGCCACCCTTCCTTCTGCGCTGCTGCCTTCAGAGCTGGGGGCCTGGCCAGCCGTCACCGCTCTCTGGCCACCCGGCTCTGAAGGCAGCGCAGAAGTAAATATGTCAATACTGTAACCCCCCTACAATAACCTTGTGACCCCTCCCCTCCCGCGACAGCACTTTGGTGTGTGAGTGTGGTCACGAGTGAGCGCTGGGAGAGAGCTCTCCCAGGGCTCCTGGTAATCCACCTCCGCAAGAGGATTAGCTCTGAGCACTGGGAGCCTGTCCACACTGGCACTTTGCAGAGCTCCAACGTGCTGCACTTGAGGAGGGGGTGTGATTTTTCACACCCCTGTGCCAGCAAGTTGGAGCGCTGTAAAATGTAAGTGTAGACAAGCCCCAAGTCACTGCTCAGGCTTCTTTCTGATCCCCTAAACAGATCAAGCTCCTTAAGTCTCTCACTCTCAGGCACTTTCTCCAGCCATTTTTGTGGCTCGTCTTTGCACCTTCTCTGATTTTCCAACATTCTTTTGGAAATGGGACCTCCAGAACTGGACCCAGCACCCCAGCGTTGGGCTCCAGTACCACACGCAGAGGTCAAACCACCTTCCCAAATTTGCTGCCTGAATAAGAGAGAGGGTGGTCCACATGTGACAGCCGTGGGTCACATTGCTTCTTGAATGACTGGATACCATGGTGAAGAGGGTGGGATTAGAACATACAGAAAAGAGGGGGCGGGGCTAAGGGACCTTGTCAGGGGACGGGTTGGCCTTGTAGCTCCTCCCCTTGCTTTCTGAGCATCAGTTCCTCAACTGCTTATGCAGATGCATCTTCCTGCTCTTGTCTCTCTGCAGTCCCAGATCCAATGGAGAAGACAGGCAGGCAGCACCTGCTGGAAGCCCTGAAGGAGTTGGGGGGCTGGGAGCTGAAGGAGTTAAGGGCCAAGATCAGTCAGGTCTGGCTGAAGAGGGGGCTGGAGGGCTGGGGGCTGCTGAGGGGAGCAAAGCCCTTCCACCCCTCTCTATGGCTGACGGTGGATGCTGGGCTGGAGGTGACGGTGGAGGGGCTGAGAGCTGTGAACCGGGGTGATCTGGCAGAGGAATTGGCTGCATTGCTGGACGCTTATGAGGAGCAGCGCCAGGAGCAACGATCTGCCACCTCCAGAGCCAGAGATTGCCTGCTCTGCACCTTGAATGAGCTGGGGGAGGACGAGCTTGGGAGGTTCAAGGTCAAGCTGGCTGACATGGGACTGAAAGGGGGTTACAACCCCATCCCTTGGGGCCGGCTGGGGAAAGCGAAGCCTGCAGAGGTCGCTGCGGAGCTGATCATCCACTACGGGGTGCGCTGTGGCTTGGAGATGGCTGGGGAAGTGCTCAGGGCTATCAGACGGGGGGAGCTGGCAGGGGGACTGGCCGAGGCTCTGGAGACTTACGAGGAGCGATGCAGGGAGCAGAGACTGACCCTCTGCAGAGTGAGAGAGATGCAGGCACGAACAGTGGGCAGCTTGGGCGAGGAGGATCTCAGGAGGATCCAGGAGAGAGCGACTGAGACCCATCCGCAGGGAGGCCCTATGGTTAACCCCTGGGGAGGGCAGGAGAGAGCAGAGGTCATGGAGCTGATTGAGGAGTTGGTCAGCACCTATGGAGAAGGCCATGCTGTGTGGATGACCCAGGAGATGCTGAGAGCCGTGAGCCAGGGACCCCTGGCTGAGCGACTGGCTGAGGCCACCGGGATAGGTAAGGGAGATCTGCCCCTACATCCCAGCTCCAGAAAGGCCCTTTCCCCCTTGCTAACTGGGAGTGATGGAGGCGCCAGCTGTTTGCAGCTGGGAGGCTGGTGCCAATCCCATCCTGTTTTGCTTTAACCCCTTTCCCCGTGCTTGACTTTTCTGACCCGTGCAATGCAGATTTCACTGTTGCTTCTCTTCTGAAAGTGGACATTTCCCCATACTCTGCACCCAGATTCACTTCTGTTTGCAAAATATGCTTCCCCTTTTTATATTTTATGCAATCTCTCTGTTGTCAGGCAGTGGGTTGTTTGCTGGGGCTTTCCTGTGCAGCACAGAAGAATCCCAGCCACAGAGATGGTGAATTGGCTAGAAATCAGATTAATGGGGGATTTGTGCCGTTGACTTTGATTGGCTTTGGATCAGGCCCTGAGCGACTGACTGTGTTTTTAACTGTTGGCTCTGCCAGCAAGAGGCGCAGTAGTGAGTAGGGCAGGAGCACTGGCTGAGGATAGCTCTTGGCCAATCCAGCCCTGGCCTGTGCCAGCAGGGGGCGCTGTAGGGACCAGGCAGGAGCTCTGGCTGTGGGGCACGCTGGCTATGCTTCTGCCAGCAGGGGGCGCTGTAGGGACCAGGCAGGAGCTCTGGCTGTGGGGCATGCCGGCTATGCTTCTGCCAGCAGGGGGCGCTGTAGGGACCAGGCAGGAGCTCTGGCTGTGGGGCACACCGGCTATGCTTCTGCCAGCAGGGGGCGCTGTAGGGAGTAAGGCAGGAGCTCTGGCTATGGGGCATGTTGGCTATGCTTCTGCCAGCAGGGGGCGCTGTAGGGACCAGGCAGGAGCTCTGGCTGTGGGGCACGCCGGCTATGCTTCTGCCAGCAGGGGGTGCTGTAGGAGTAAGGCAGGAGCTCTGGCTATGGGGCATGCTGGCTATGCTTCTGCCAGCAGGGGGTGCTGTAGAGACCAGGGCAGGATAGCTGGCTAATGGGGTGTTCTGGCTGGGGAGCGCTCTGGCTATGCTGTCTCCAAGTCCGGCCTCTCCTAGCAAGGGGCGCTGTAGGGACTAGGGCAGGAGCACTGCAGGCCTGTCCCCTCTAGTCCCAGCCTGTCCCCTCCAGTCCCAGCTTGTCCCATTGTAAACTGGAAACCCTGCCCCATGGAGGCGCTGTGGGTCAAGCTGTACCATAGCTGCTCAGGCTGCTCCTTTCCTATGGCGTCAGGTTGCAGAGCAGCCCCACGGCAGCCCGGACGATGATCCCACTGAGCTGGGCCTGAGGATGTGCTGAGCTGGAATGGTGTTTCATCTCTGCAGCAGGAGATGGACCCAGCAGGGAGGACCTCACCACGGACCCCTCGGGGAAGCAGAAGAAATGCACATGGTGTGTGACAGAGGAGGTAGGGATGGGGACCTCACTCTCCCTGCTGGGGTATTCTAGTGCCTCCAGCTGGTCGTTCAGAAGAAGTTACCTGGCTGGGTTGGTGCAGTGCAGTCTGGAGAGGGGAAACAAGACCTGTCAGTGGGATCAGAAACTAATCCAATACTAGGGTGTTTGTGGGCGAGGGGAAATCCACACGGGCTTGGCTCCTTCATTTACTGTTTTCAAAGCACTTTAATAATTCTCACCTCACTACTCATTCCTTCTCCATATCTCCGCATGGGTAACTCCCACCTCTTCCTTCACCCTCCTATTCCAGGATCTAATGGGTTAAAAGGGGAGTCAGGACTCCTGGGTTCTAGTCACAGCTCTGGGAGGGGAGTGGGGTCTCTGGGTTAGAGCAGGGAGAGGGCTTGGATTCAAGACTCCAGGGTTCTAGCTTTGGCTGTGGGAGGGAAGTGGGGGCTAGTGGTTAGAGCTGGGTGAGGCCTTGACATTAGGCGTGCTGGGTTTTATCTCTGGCTTTGGCAGGGGAGCAGGGTGTAGGGCAGGGGTCGGCAACCTTTCAGAGTGGTGTGCCGAATCTTCATTTATTCACTCTAATTTAAAGTTTTGCACGCCAGTAATACCTTCTAAAAATGTTAAAATGTCTCTTTCTATAAGTTTATAATATATAACTAAACTACTGTTGTATGTAAAGTAAATAAGATTTTTAAAATGTTTAAGAAGTTTCATTTAAAATTAAATTAAAATGCAGAGCTCCCCCCCGACCGGTGGTCAGGACCTGGGCAGTGTGAGTGCCACTGAAAATCAGCTCGCATGCCGCCTTCGGCACCCGTGCCATAGGTTGCCTACCCCTGGTGTAGGGGATGAGGGTGGGAGCTGGGAGTCAGGGCTCCTGGGTTCTATTCCCAGCTGAAATTAAGTACCTTCTTCAGCCAACTGAACAGTAGCAATGGTTTGCAAAACTCTCCCCCGAGCTCCTGTATGTGTCTCTGTTAACTGGGGAACCCCTCCCTCCCAGGGCAATGACTGACTGGGCAGCTGGATTCCAGCTCTTCAGGAGTCCGCTCTGCCAGAGTCTCAGGCCAGGGAAACAGCCCGCACCTGAACACTTGCCCATGCCACCCAGGTTCCCTCCTCTAAGAGCTCTGCCCCAATGGAGCCTCCTTAACGCCTGTTCCTGTGTCTTAGGACCTGCCAGAAGTGACACCAGAGCTTGTGCTAGAGTCCGAGGGGAAGCCCAGATCCTACAGGTAAGAGCCTGGAGCCATCTCGGTAAGACACCAGACGGGGACTTAGGAGACTGGAGTTTAATTCTTGCCTCTGTCACCGACTCCCTGACCCCTCGGGCCAATCATTTAATCCAGGGGTTCGCAACGTTTTTCATTCAGAGGGCCCCACAATGTGCTTTGAAAACTCCGTGGCCCACTTGGGCCACCGCAGCTGCTTTTCTGCATATCCAGTGGATTGAAAGCCAGGGCTAGCGTTAGCAAGTAGCCAACAGGGCAAGTGCCCGGGGTCCTACACCACAGAGGGCCCCACAAAGCTAAGTTGCTTGGGCATTGGCTTCAGCCCCGGGCAGCAGGGCTCACACTTCAGCTTCAGCCCCAGTCCCTGGCGAGTCTGACGCCAGCCCTGCTCTCTGGTTTATTTTGGCAGAGCTCCTGAAACCTGTTTCCACCCCCCTCCCGGGGAGCCCCAGGTTGAGAACCACTGATTTAATCCACCCTGGGCCTCGGGCCCCATCTGTAAAATGAGGAGAACTATTCATTCTCTGGGGCAAGGACTGGCCCTTGTGATGTGTTTGTGCGGCGCCCAGCACAAAGGGGCCCTGATCTCGGCTGGGGTCTGTGAAGCACCCGGCACAAGGGGGCCCTGATCTCGGCTGGCGTCTGGGCAGCGCCCGGCACAAGGGGGCCCCTGATCTCAGCTGCCATCCGGGCAGCGCCTGGCACAATGGTGTATGGATCTCAGTCGGGATCTGTGCAGTGCCTGGCACAAGGGGGCCCTGATCTAGGCAGGGGTCCGGGCAGCATCCGGTACAAGAATGCCCTGATCTCAGCCAGGGTCTGGGTAGTGCCTGGCACAAGGGGGCCTCTGATGTCGACTGGGATCTGTGCGACAACCGGCACAATGGGGACTCAGTTCTGATCTGAGACTTTATGCCGTGATGCCCACACCGACAATGGGGATTTACACACCTAACTCCAGCTGGTGTCAGTGGGAGCAGGAGGTTGGCTAGTTCCATCTCTCACTGATTATTCTTCCTCTCCCTTTCTCCCTGCGCCATGCAGGGTTCACCTCCCAGGGCCAGGCTCCTTCCGCTGCTCTGAGACCGAACTGGGGTTTGAGGTGAGGGCAGCTGTGACCATCCAGTATGGATACGGCTCCTGGGATCGGCATCTGAGCGCAGCTGAGAAGCAGCAATGGATGGTGGCCGGCCCTTTGTTCAACATCCAGGTGGAACTGGCTGAGGCTGTGGCAACCGTTCACCTCCCGCACTTCCTGTGCCTCGCAGGTACAGCAAACAAGAGCAGTAAGTGGGGTCTAAGCTTTGACTGACAGCTGCGATCCCCATGGCAGACACAGACACGAAGGGGCTGGAGACAGATCTCAATGCAGACACAGGACCCTGATCTCTCTGTCTGTGTATCTAGATATCTTCAGTTATAACCCTCCCAGCATCAGGGATGGAACCCAGGAGTCCTGACTCCCAGCCCCTCCTGCTCTAACCCACTAGATCCCACTCTCCCACCAGAGCTGAGAGTGGAACCCAGGAGTCCTGGCTCCCAGCCCCCCCTGCTATAACCCACTAGACCCCACACTCCCACCCGAGCTGAGAGTGGAACCCAGGAGTCCTGAGTGCCACACTCTGCTCTGCCCTCTGTTAGTGTGAGGAAGCGGTGAAGCAAATTGGAGCCTCCTTTTCCTTCTCCTCTCGTGACAGGCAGAGATGCTGTTCTGCCCCAGATGCGAATCGCTCACTTTGTTGACGGGAGGATGACTCTGGAGGAGCCAACACAGGTGAGGCCATTCCATGCCGTGCTGGAGAACCCCAGTTTCTCCTTCATCGGGGTGCTCTGGAAACCCATCTATGCCGTGTTTCCGTTCATACCCATCCACTCCGTGGTGCTGATCTACCAGGTAGTCAAGGCTGCAGCCATCACCCTCCACCTCTACCTGATCCCCAACGACCGCTCGCTCATACAGGTAACCGGGAACCGACCACACAGCAGGGGTGAGCCAGAGCCGCCAGCCACAGCAGGGTCCATAGGGAGTGAGAACTCCCAGCAGGGCAGGCTGCTCTTGTGAGACAACTAAACAGACATCTGGAGCTCTCAGCTGAGTCAAACCCAGAGGGAGTCCACCTTCCTGAGCATGTTTTTCCGGCCTGTTATCTGTTCACTGTGACAGTGACTGGGTTGTGAGTGGTCAGGCCTAGTGGTTAGAGCAGGAGTCATGCCTAGTGGTTAGTGATCGCCAGGAATCGGCACCCGGGGTCAAAGCTGGAGTCAGGAACCAGGAGTCAGAGCCCAGGTCTGAACTGGAGTCAGAGGCCAAATGCCGGAGCTTGGCCCAGAGCTGAATTCAGAAATCGCAGCTGCAGATTAGGACTGAGTTACCTGGAATAAGGTAAAGCTGGAGGCGCTGCCAGAGCAGGGCTGGGAACATGCAGGCACAGGAGCTATTGCAGGCTTCAGGAAATGCTTTGAGCAGCCATTGAACTGCTGTGGCTGCTGGGCTTAAGTGCCGGTCTGCTGACTCTTCCCAGCCATCAGGCAGCGTAGCCAATCCAGCAGCCTGCTCAGGCCAGCTGGGCTCATTAGGTTACCTGCAGACTGGATCTGCAGCAGGCCCCGAATTCCTGAGACCTTGTGAGCCTGAAAATTGTGGGTGGGGATTTCAAAGTGCCCAAGTGACTTAGAAGCACACATCTCATTGACTTTCAACTGCACCTGGGATTCTCTGAACGGCGCCAGTGAATTAGGCACTAGAACTGGTTGGAGATTTTCCAGCACAGCTCAGCAGAGTGGCATGTTTCACTGCATCTATCACAGATTCCTTGACTCTTTCATCCAAACACCAGCAGGTTTCCATTCAGCCACAGCAGTCGTGAAACTGACAACAATATCAATTGCACACATTTTGGGAACATTCCGGGGGTTTGTTCCATCACAAAGCTTTTCAGTGAATTTGGTTTTGAGCTGATTTGAGCTGATTTGGAACAAAACCAAATTCCAAAATACCGAAACTTTTTGCAAACAGAACCCTCAACATTTTAGCCTTCTCTGTTAGGCATCTCACTCCCATATGAAGTCAACGGGAGGTAGCCTCTTAAATCCCTTAGGAGCTCAGGAAAATCCCTTCCTGTATTCAGTCCTCCAGGATCCCTCTGATCTTCAAGGGTGAACAGTACCCAAGTGCTATGTTGCTAGATGGTTTTTGCAGCCATTTCCAGGACCCGCTGCAATTCCATCACAAGAGTCTCTCTCACTCTTCCATCTTTGAGGGTGAAGGAGGGTCCGTGACTTGGTTGCCTCATGGGTCCTGTTAGATCTCCTTGTGTTTGTAAAATCCTGCTCTTAAGAATCACAATCCTTGCCCAGCATATGCAGAGACCTTGAGTGCTGGCATCTGGATACCATCTTCCCTAGCTTGGTGACAAGCACCTTTCTGCTGTGTGAGGCAATACAGGACTTTCCAGTCCAGTGGGAGGATGGAGGAAAGAATTGGGCTGTTCCCCATGTTTTTTCTGTTGGCCAGTATCTCCAGGAAACACCTGTATTTGAACTCTTCTAGGCAGTGGAAGAAGAGGAGAAAAAGCACCAGTCCATACAGGTGCTCAAGCCCCCTCAGACGAAGCCCCTCTACTTTGGCTCTTGTTACACTGTGTCCAGTTCGCTGGACTTGGAGGTAACCCCTGAGGTGAGTGACATTTAGCTATAAGTCTAAAGAGTGAAAACCACTGGCTGCGGGATTAATAGACTTAACAAGAGCATGTTGTTAGATCTCACCCCAGATCCCTCCTTACTGCAGCTGGTTGAAAATGTTCTGGTGGAGCAGTTTTCCATCGGCGGATGCTGACTGGACAAAATTGGGGCTATGTCCTTATCAATGACATGTCATTGCAATGATTCTTTTCTATAACATCAGAACATTTTATTTTGATTTTTCATTTTGAAATGTTTTTCATTTAGCAATTTATATTATATTATTATAGTAAATTAACACTTCTCTTCCTGATTCCTTTTCTCGTTTAATAGGGAAATTCTTCGGCACTCCTTGCATGGCATGGGCTTGCAGGTCATGGCTTCTACTCCTTTTCTCTTCGGACGTCTGTAGACAGAGTCTTTCCAGCCTATCCTCAGCCTCCCTTGTCCTTTCTTGCTGTCCTCTTCCTAACATGCTTTCTTTGCTAGTTGCTGTTCTCCAATTCTTATCACATGTCCAACCTACCTGAAATGTGTACTCTGCAGCTTATCGCTGAGAATCTCAAATTCATCTTCCTCCTTATTTCTTCCATGCGCACCCCGTCTACCTTCCACTTGTCTCCCATTGTCCTCGGTGTATTATTTACTACTACTTCTATCTTCTTTTTCTCCATCTCTATAAGTCCCACCATTTCCAAACCATAGAGCAGTTAGGGACAAACACGCAGAATACACTTTTCCTCTGTGTTTGTTACATCGCTGCTGGTCCCACAGTGTTCCTGCCACTTTTTTCACTGCTGCCCATGCACACTGGGTTCTTTTCAAATCTTGAGAGCTCTCTCTGATGACACTAAGTGTCCTTCCCACCTACACAAACTCTTCTGATTCAGCTTCTCTCCTGAAATGTCGATTAACAGCTCTTGCTTCAACCTTCCCTGTGTAATTTCAGTTTTCTTTGTGTTTAACTTCAAACTAGGGTCTTCAAACAGTGATGCCCACCCTGATATCATATTTACCCATTCCAAGTTCAGCCAGAAGGGCAGGTTGTCAGCATACATTCGTTTTCTCTGTCTCTACACAAGCTTGGTTCTCCTACTGATTAACTCCACAACTAGAATGGAAAGAAGTGGACCCAGCGCCCTGCCTTGTCTCAATCTCACATGAAAACTCTCAGAGTTACCACCTTAACTCCTGACCCTCACTACAGCTCCTTTAGCAACTCTGCTTTTTGAGGTCCCTCTCCCATCCAGCTCAACACTCCAAACATCATCTCCTGTGGAACCACGTCATGCTTTTCAAGACCAATACATTTTACGTCGCAATTATGACCTCTAGTTACCGTTCTTTCAGACTTCTGTCTCATTGCAAATATTGCATCTCCTTCCCCTTCTAAAGCCACACAGCTCCTCTTCTATATTTTCCTCCACCTTCCACCTCAGCCTTGCCTCCAAATCTCTCACAAGGACTTTGAGAGGTTGGCTTAGCAGGGTGATGCTCTAGTAGATGTTAGATTATTTTCATCACCCTTACCCTTCCGAAGTGTTGGGAATTGGGATGTAGGCAGTCCAGCCCACTGGTCAGAGTGGGAGTCAGGTCTAGTGGGCGGATGCAGCATCCAGATGAGGGAACAGAAGCGGGGGTCAGAGCTAAGGGTCAATCTAGCGTCGGAGTCAGAAGTCAGAGCTGGGGATCAGAGGCAGGAATGGTAGGTCATGGCCAGGAGTGAGGTATACGGGCAGGAATCAAAGGAGAGGCAAGGGTCAGGCATGGAACAAGAAGCAATAGTCTAAAGTTGCAGTGGGGGAGGTCTAGGCTGGGGATATTAGGAAACACTATTTCACTAGGAGGGTGGTGAAGCACTGGAATGGGTTCCCTAGGGAGATGGTGGAATCTCCATCTTTAGAGGTTTTTAAGGTCAGGCTTGACAAAGCCCTGGCTGGGATGATTTAATTGGGGAATGGCCCTGCTTTGGGAAGGGGGTTGGACTAGATACCTCCTGAGGTCTCTTCCAACTCTGATATTCTATGATTCTATGGAAAAGGAGCTAGGTGGTAGCTAGGAGCAAGGGTAGGGGTGAGGCAGGATGGGAGCAAGAGTCAGGAAGAGGGTTGGATGCTCATTGTAGGAGGCAGACAAGAGCTGGTTTCAACATGGTAGCAGCAGGAAGTCTGTGCAGCCCTTGGGTTCTAGACCCACACCCTTGGATCATTACACAGAGGCACAATCAATCCCATTCTCCAGTCATCTGGTATCCTGACTTGTTCCCAGTAATCACAGAGTAATCTGTGAAGCCGCTTTACTCCAGTACCTCCAGCTGCCTTGATCATATCAACAGTTTCTCCTCTTCACCAGCTGCTTTACCATTGTCCACCTTATCCAGTGTTGCTTCTACCTTCTCTACAGAGATTGATACCCTCTGAGGCTTTCCCATAGCTGCCGGCAGTGCTTGCCCTCCCAGTAACCTCTTCCCAGTTAACAGTCTTTGGAAATAGCTCTAGTATCTCTTTAGGGGTCATCACCTCACAGATCCCATCCTTCATGCAGAAAGATTTCTTCACATCTTGTGTTACATTGTTACTCTTTTTTTACCAACCCCAAAACCAATTTCCTGCCATTATCTTCCTCCAGTTTTCTGTAATATTCCTCTTCAGCTTTCATTCTTGATTTAGCAACTGCTCTTTTAGCCTCCTTTTTTGCGTTTGCAGTTTTGATGGTCTCATTATCACAAGCTGCTTCCTCAAACTCTTGGAACAATTCATTCTTTTTAACTTCCCTTGTACATCAGATTTCCACCACCAGCTTGGTCTCCAAAAGCACCCCATTTAACCACTCGTTCTGCCTTCTTACCTCTGCCACCTTAATGAAACATTTGTTAGTTCTCAGGGAATTCTGCGCCAAAAATTGGAAAAACTCTACGCCAAAAAAAAATCTGCACATAATATTTTAAAATTCAGCATATTTCATTTGTCAATAAATAAATGTGGAGTCTGTAGCATGGCAGTGGGGAGCACAGGCCACTGACTGCACAGAGGTGAGAGATCACCATGGAGTCTTCTCGCCACCCCGCAGGAGATGGATTAAGTGGTGAGGCTGCACCCGACCCTGACACAGCACAAGGGCTGGGCCTGCCCCAGAAAAAACCCAGGGCCCTGCCACTCCACGCCAGGTGCACCAAGACAGCAAGTGAGAGGAACAGTCATGGACGCTCAGCCCTGGCCCCTGTCCAGGTGTGGGGCAAGCAGACTCAGGCCAGCAGGATCTAAGTGTGGAGGGGCTTAGTGTGGGGTGAGAGGGTTCTGTTTGGGGCAATCTGGGTGCAGGAGGTTCAGTGGGAGATCTGGATGCACAGGGGCTTGCTAGGGGGTGCAGGAGGAATGAGACTCTGCAGGGGGGTCCAGGTGAAGGTGGTTGGGGCTCAGTGGGGGGGCGCAATGGGGGGGTCCAGATGCTGGGGGAGTGGGGCTTGGTGGGTTGGGGATCCAGATGCGGCTGGTTGGGGCTCAGTGGAGTGGGGATCTGGGTGCAACAGGCTTGTTGGGGTGGTCCAGATGCACAGGGGGGTTGTTGGAGTGGGGCTTGGAGTACAGTGGGTTCAGTGGAGGGTGGTCTTGGTGTGGGTCTGGATATAGGGGGTTTGGGGCTTGGTGGGGGGCTCTGAGTGCAGGGAGCTCTGGGTGCAGGAGGTGAGGCTCGGTGGGGTGGGGGTTTGAGTATGAGGGGCCCAGATGCAGGGGTTTCGGTGGGGGAGGTTCTGGATGCGCGGGGGGGGAGAGGTTTGGCATAGGGGTCTGAGTATGAGGGGTCTAGATGCATGGGGGTTGGATGGATAGGGGAGCATCGCCCCATATGACCTCTCCCCCTTGTGGCTGAGGAGTGATGGGGGCAGGAACCAGGTGTGTGTGTGTGCGGAGATTCCTGTAGCTGGGGAAGGTTTCTGGGGATGCATCTGTCCCAGCCCCAGCCCCAGCCCCAGCCCCAGCCCCAGCCCCAGCCATTCCTTCCCGTGGAAGAGGAAGCTAGCAGTTGAGTCCAGCACAGGGTAGGAACTACCAGCTGGGGCATCCTCAGTCCTGTCTGACCCCCGCCAGCTGCTCCAGGCACCTGAAACGACATGCCCACACTGCTAGACAGGGGGCACGTCACCGGTCTTGTGGCTTTTCTTTGCTTCCTGGCCAAAATTCATTTTTTTTTTTGCAGAGAAGCAGTGAAATCTCTGGGGGACATGAATTCTGCACTCACACATTTCATTGCCTGGGAAAATCTGAATTTCAGCATTTCTTGCCAATTCAGCACATTTCGAAATCGCATTTCCCACTACATGGAAATTCTGGTTCCTGCGGAGCTCTGCCTGCTGCATCCCACATGGTGACCTTTTCCAGGACAACAGCTCAGAGGAGAGCGGCTGCCTCTAATGCAGCCATGTCTGAACCACACTGAAAAGGCCTCTGGATATGTCTGCATGGCATATGTGCAGACATACCCAAGCTAGCGGCATATGTGCAGACATACCCAAGCTAGCTTTAATCTAGCCCACTCAGCAGCATATGTGCAGACATACCTAAGCTAGTTTTAATCTAGCCCGCTCAGCGGCACATGTGCAGACATACCCAAGCTAGCGGCATTTGTGCAGACATACCCAAGCTAGCTTTAATCTAGCCCGCTCAGGGACCGGAGCAGTGACGATGCAGCAGCACGAGGCTCAGCACAGGCTGTACAAACCTGCCCAGAACCCTGGCAGTTACTTGCAGGGCTTGTCCGTGTGCTGTGGCTTCACTGCTCTGGAGCCCAAGCTAGTCGGATTAAAACTAGCATGGGGAGGGGTGATCACACCCTGTGACTGCTGTTTAGACCTACCCATAAGGCTCACCAGCTGAACGTGAGCTCCCAGTGCCATGCTGTAGCCGACGAGGCAAACGTGATCCTTGGAGATCTGAGCAGGGCGTATCCAGTGGGTGTTGGGAGGTGATATTGCTTCAGTATATGGTGTCAGTGAGATCATTCCTGGAGACTGTGTCCAGATCTAGCATCCACACTTCCAAAAGGAGGCTGGGGCAGAGCAGAGGTGGGAAGAGGCAGGGTAGGGGTGGGGACATGGAGGAAGGGGTGGAGTGGAGGCAGGGCCTAGGGCCGATCAGGGGGTGAGCAGCCCAGGGAAAGGAGGAAGCCAGCGCCTGTGCATGGGATACACTCCCAGCTGTCTGAGCCCCACACACGGGTGAGCACCAGAGAGGACACAGTGACTTAGTGCCAGAGGGTGTCCATGCCCAGTGCCTGGGGCAGGAGTCAGGCTGAGTGGTCAGAGCAGAAAATCAGCAACCAAGGTCAGAGCCGGAGTCAGAAGCCAGGAGTCGGAGCTGGGCAGGGCACTGCAGTGTGGCAGCTCACATCCGGGCTAGGTTAACCCTGTGTTCGGACCCAGGTGCCAATCACCTGAGTTCACTCTGCAGCACAGATGTGCCCAGAAGGCAGAAAGCGTGGGTTTGGGACAGGGCAGAGGGGCCTCGTTAAGGCAATCTGCAAAAGGTCACTGCCTGTTTGGGCTTCTGTCCAAGGAAACAGGATATGTACATACTGCAAATAAACAAATGATGCCAAGAAATTTCTCCATGTCACTGATTTCTCATCCACATGGAAACCACTCTACCGCAGAGACACCCATAAATTATTATTTAGCTGCCGCCAGCTAATGAATTAGGCAAAGACCCCAATGAGTTATTTAGGATGGGTGCATCCCTGCATTGCAGGCTCAGGTGGGGTCTCCCCTACAGCAATGTCTTGTCTCTACACCAGGAAGTGGACTTTCGCTACATGAGTCCAGAGGACCAGCAGCCGTTCATGGAAATCTACACCAAGGACATGAGGGAGGGACTCAAACTCATCGTACTGATGAAACGCTACGGGGAAGTTGTCTGGAAGGTCTTGGTAAGACCAGGTAAGGATCGTTGTTTTGGTCTGTGTTTATACAATGTGAAGCACAATGACTCGGCCTTTAGGTGCTATGGTGACACAAATGATAAATAACACAGTATTCTTTCAATGGGTGGGGTATTCCAGCTGTAATGCCCCAATCACCGGGGCTCTCTGCACCGTCATATGTGGCCATTCAAACCTGAAAGTACTCGCTATGATGTAAAGTGTCTGGGTTTGCGGACGATACCAAACTGGGAGGGATTGCAACTGCTGTGGAGGACAGGGTCAGGATTCAGGGTGATCTGGACAGGTTGTGAGAAGTGGTCTGAGGTAGATCGGGTGAGGTTCGATAGGGACAGGTGCGGAGTGCTCCACTTGGGAAGGAACAATCAGTTTCACACATACAGAATGGGAAGAGACTGTCTGGGAGGGAGTGTGGCAGGGGGAGATCTGGGGGTTGTAGTGGGCCATGGGCTGGATGTGAGTCGGCAGTGTGATACTGTTGCAGGGGGAGCAAATGTGATTCTGGGATGCATTAACAGGTGTGTTGTAAACAAGATACGAGAAGTCATTCTTCCGCTCTACTCTGCGCTAGTCAGGCCTCAACTGGAGTATTGTGTCCAGTTCTGGGCACCGCATTTCAAGAAAGATGTGGAGAAATTGGAGAGGGTCCAGAGAAGAGCAACAAGAATGATTAAAGGTCTTGAGAACATGACCTATGAAGGAAGGCTGAAAGAATTGGGTTTATTTAGTTTGGAAAAGAGAAGACTGAGAGGGGACATGATAGCAGTTTTCAGGTATCTAAAAGGGTGTCATCAGGAGGAGGGAGAAAACTTGTTCACCTTAGCCTCTAATGATAGATCAAGAAGCAATGGGCTTAAACTGCAGCAAGGGAGATTTAGGTTGGACATTAGGAAAAAGTTCCTAACTGTCAGGGTAGTTAAACACTGGAATAAATTGCCTAGGGAGGTTGTGGAATCTCCATCTCTGGAGATATTTAAGAGTAGGTTAGATAAATGTCTATCAGGAATGGTCTAGACAGTATTTGGTCCTGCCATGAGGGCAGGGGACTGGACTCAATGACCTCTCGAGGTCCCTTCCAGTCCTAGAGTCTATGAATCTAAATGGGAAATGATTGTGATGAACAGGATGACTGACCTTCTCTTTGTTTCTCTCCTAGAGGACGTGATGCTTTCGGGTTCATCCTCTGAAAAGTTCAAGGGTCAGTTCTGGGAAAGACCCATGGGTGAATCAGTGGCAAAAGCAGGAAGAGAACCTGGGAATCCCCCCATTCTAACTCGCCAGACCCCACTTCCCTCCCAGAGCCAGGGGTAGAACCCAGGAATCCTGACTCCCAGCCCTACCCACTCTAAACCACTAGACCCCACTCCCCTCCCAGAGCCTAGTAGAGGAGAAGCTTAGAAACCTGATTTAAACCACAGATCTCCTAACTAGTAACGTTAAGTTTAACCCTATGTTTTCCAGGGCTTCGCAAACTGCTCCCTGAACTGAAACAAGAGTTTATTGGACTATGCAGCCAGAGAGAGCGCAGAGTGTTGCCGTCAGCTGCCTGGAGCTCACTGGCACGGCCTGTGGATGAGGAAGCAGAGGGAGAGCCAGGCAGCGGTGCTACACTCAGGACAGTGGCTAACGAGTGAGTGATGGGCAGCTGAGACGAGGGTGAAATTGACACCCAAAACTGGGCTATGCAGGAGGTCAAACTAGATGATCAGAATGGTCCCTTCTGGTCTTATCTATGAAACCACAGAGCTCCTGCAATGAAGTTATTATCAAAGGGCTTATGTGATGGCTCCCTTAGAAACCCCCCACCCCCATTTTACATTTATAGGCCAGAAGGAACCATTCTGATCTAGTCTGACCTCCAAGCGGATTTCAGCCAGTGATTCCTGCATCCAGCCCTAAAACTCCAGTGTTTGAGCTAGAGCTTGTAAGATACTCCAGAGATAGGTGTAAAGATTCCAGGTGCTGGAGAATCCACCACAGCCCATGGAGAGTGGCACCAATTGTAACAGGTGTTGTGGTTGTACCTAGGAGCTTAGTTATGGCCCACCTCTCATAGCATGTGGTGCTGGGCAAACCCGTTATGTATTTTTTTTGGAGTAGAGCTGGGTAGGAAATGGTTTTCCCATCTTGTAAAAAATGTCAAGATAGCAGCAAATTTCCCCATTCCAAATCGGGATGAAAAGTCAAAATCTTGAAAATTTTCAAGAACCGGAAATCTGAAAAAAAAAAAAATTGGTTCAGGTCAACCAGAATGCTTTGATTCAGTTGTGAATCTATCTATCTATCTATCTATCTATCTATCTATCTATCTATCTATCTATCTATCTATCTATCTATCTATCTATCTATCATCTAGCTTCTGTTTCAAACTGAAATGTCATGTTGAACGAGAAAACCAGAATTGTTTTTGCTTTTAAAAAATGTCGATACAAAATGTTTCAACAATTTCAAAACTTTTCATCGACATTTTTTTTGAGTCATTAAAAGTCATTCAAAAATGTTCCTGCAAAAAGTTTTCATTTCAAAGATGTGGCTGTCACAGTTCAGGGCAAATGCACCCATATCCCTCCCCCACATGGTCTCTTAAGGGCACCCACCCCTAGGGTCCCAGCTCCCTGGCCTTCACTTCCTTGGGCAGAGACCCGTGTCTCTTTCCCTCCTGAGCAGGATTTTTCCAGGCTGCACAGTTCCCTGCCCACACTGCGATATTCCCAGCAAGCCTGGCTGCCTAAACAGGTTAGCTTCTGTGCTTTGCTTTCTCCTCAGAGGCTATGAACAAAGTAACTGCCAGCAATTATAAGTTACTACACAGCCCTTTATAAGCAAGCACATTTATTCTTAAGGTGAAAGCATTACTGCACTGATATATTAAAATCAATCCAAGTTCCTATATGCAGGCTACAAGCTTCCCAGAAGTTACCCATTAGTCTTATGGGGCCTCAGTAGGGCAAAATCCTTCCAACTTCTCCCAGGAAGGATTGGGGCCCCTTTGGACTGATGGTCCTGTCTGTTTGCTGGATCAGGAAGAAGGCCCTGAGTCAATTTGAACTCAGGCTATTTATCCAACAGTCCTTTCTTTGTCTGTCAGTCTCTGCATAGGCCAGTCCGAACTAGTCTATGCCAGCCTCTCTGGGTGGTGGTGCCTCACTGGAGGTGTTTCAATCTGAGTAAATTTGCCTAATCTTCCCCCCCTTTCCACAACACACACACTGTTCTTAGTTCCTGGCAGGGCTGTGATTAGCCTCTCCCATGGAATTACATACGTTCTCTGGTCCACAATGCCACATAAACTTAGACCAGTAAACGCTCCCAGAGACAGTGCAGAAAATTGCCAGATCTGTCACATCATCACTTTTCAATTAAAAAAACATTTTGTCAAAATGTTCCTGATCATCTGGTCATGGACCAGAAGCCCAGTGCACTCAGGATTGTACAAACCTGGGACAGCTTCCTGCCCCAAAGAGCAGCTGACCATCTAGATAAGGGTCCAAGAGTTAATTCCCTTTCCTGTTAGAAAACATTGCATTTCCCTTCCTGTTTGCATTTGTCGAGTGTCAGCGTCCAGCCACAGGGCACGGATGGCAAGGACGGAGCCAGGCTCAATTCCCTGCTCTGCCACAGACTTTCTGCATGACCTTGGGCCAATCACTTAGCCTCTATGTGCCTCAGTTCCCCATCTGTTCAATGGGGATAAATAGCCCTGCCCTGCACCACAGGAGTGTGTGGGGATAAATACACTGAAGATTATAATGCACTCAGATACTATGGAGATGGTGCCAGATAAGTACATTAGATAGATAAAGCGTAAGAGGGTCAAACACTCTAGTTCAAATATGAATTAATCCAGGGACTTTCTATGGCCTGTGTTATTCAGGGGTCAGATTAGATGATCTTGATTACGGTTCTTTCTGACCTTAAAATCTATGAATGAATATTTATCAATTTCTTGATGGGTAGAAACCCTGAATGAGCAGAGTATCTAAAAGTAAAATTTCTCTTGGAAAGCTGGAAAAGTTAAATATTAAGGTTGGATTTAAAAAAACGGTGATTTTTTTCCACCATACAGGAATTGCCAGAAGGGGTCAGACCTGAGGTCCACATAGTCCAGTGTCCTGTCTCTGAGCATGCTGGTGTCAGATGCTTCAGAGAAAAGCATAAGAACCCGCAGTAATAGATGTAGAGTAATCTACCCACAACCTTCTGTCTCATCCTGGTCTGTAATAGTGAGAGATCAGCTTAAGTCCTGAAGCACAGGGTTTGATGTCCCTTCCAAAATTTTTCTCAGTTATGATAACTGGATATTCTTGATTGCAGTGGTGTTGTAGCCCTGTTGGTCTCAGGATATGAGAGAGACAAGGTGGATGAGGTAACATCTTTTACTGGACCAACTTCTGTTGGTGAAAGAGACAAGACTTCAGCTTCACAAGACCTGAAGAGCTCTCTATGGCTCGAAAGCTTGTCTTTTTTACAAAGAGAAGTTGCTCCAATTAAAGATATTACCTCACTCATCTTGTCTCTCTGGATATTCTTGTTATCTATCTAAAAGGCCAGTCCCTTAGTGAATCTTGTTAAATTCCTGACCTCACTTCATGGCTAATTACTCGTTATGTGATTAAATCCCTAGATACCAGCATATCTGCAGGGAACTACCACACATACAATTGTCTTCTTGTACAGATGTATTTCCATTCCATTCCAGGCACGGTGACTGGCCAGCAAAGGTGTCGAGTGGGGGCTCCTGGGAAGTGATCCAGTGGCTGAGAAGCGAGTTAACGACAATCCTCCAGAGCGATGCAGAGACTGTGGTCAGCGCTGCCGACGCCCACCTCCTCCTCACGCAGGGAGAGTACCTCGCCCTGAACCGGCTGGAGGATCCGGAGATCAGGGTCGCCGCATTGATTGATATGGTGCTGGCCAAGGGGGACCAGGCCCATCAGCTGTTCCTGGACTGTCTGAGAAACCTGTTCTTTACCTTCCCTGCCCTGGAGCCTATTGTCACGGGGTTACAAACCGGTGAGATTCATCAGTGGCACTTATATTTTTTGTTAAGTTAAAAATAACATGGGTTTTGATCTGGTCAGATCCAGTTTCCTGTGCTCTGCCCTTGAGAGGACAAACTTCCCATTGACCTCAGAGAACCTGAGTCAGGACTCTGAGCGCTTGAGTTAAGGCTTATTAAGACCTGCCACTTTGCCTGAACAAGGTAGCATGGTGAAGGATGCGTGGGAAATAACGGCCCCTCTCTGGGTTGCCGCAGCCCCTGGTAGCCTGTTTCCTGCAGAAACAGCTCCCTCAAGTGGTAGAATGTTGAAACTGCAGAGAGAGAAGCCTCTAGTGGCTGCGGAAAGCTGGTGGGTCCTCTCCTTTGTGGTTTCCCTACAAGCCCAAAAGGCATCAGTGGCTTTTGTAATGGTTTCTTCTGGTCGTCTCCTACAGGCTTCCAAGAAGATGTGGCTATCCCCAGGCCTGGAGCACAGATAGGAAGCTCAGTCAGTGCTGAAGGTGAGATATGGGGCTCAAGGTACAACATCTCTGGATTATAACAGGCAAACCTCCTGGGGAGAAGAAGCAGGGAAGGGTAGGGGAGAGATGGAGGAGGGGTTCCCGTGCATCCTGGTCGAAGCTTAGGCGCTCCAAGGAAGCAAACAGCATGAGACGCTGTATTAATTCACTGCCTTCTGGTGTCTCCTCCGCAGGGGAACATTTTGTGGACCGGCACCGAGCAGAGCTGATTCAACGGGTCTCTATGGTGGATGGGGTCCTGGACATGCTGTGTGGCACTGTGCTGGATAACGAGCAGTACCAGAGCATCCGAGCCGAGAGAAGCAACCCGGAGAAGATGCGGAAGCTGTACGAGCTCATGCCGAGCTGGAACCGGGTCTGCAAGGACCGGCTCTACCAGGTGCTGAAGGCCAAGCACAAGTTCCTCATTGAAGAGCTTGAAGGGAAATGATCACAATAAACTGTCCCTCCTCCTGGAGCGACTGTGCCTAGAGTCCATTCCATGGCACTCAGGAGTCCAGCTCTGGTTCTTCTCCCTCTTCACCCAGGATCCATTGTGGTGAGGGTCCGGAATCTGGTTCTGGTCCTTCAACCTGTCAATCAGTGCTTGTCTGGTCTTTATCCACCCCACTATGCACATCCTCTATCATCGTCATAGCTGGGTCTCCAACAGGGGGCTCCATCCATGCCCCTCCCCCTGGCCTCTGCTCAGGCTGAACCTGGGTGGAGAGTCCATCAAAGGCCCCAGTTCCCTGCTCACTTTCCGAAAGCAATGGCGCTGGAGCACCATCTCCGTTCTCTGGCTGGCTTTGCTCCTGACTGCCATTCCCAGAGCCCTCAGCTCCTGCCCTGCCCTTGTGGCTGGCTCTGACACCGCAGCCTCACACTGCCCCTTAGCATCCATCTGGGGCAACCTTCCCCTACCACTGCCTGGGGCACAGACTCCTCCCTGACTCTGCAGCCAGGGTCCCCAGCACAGACACAGATTTTATCTATGGGTCTCAATGCACTGAACTCTTGGAAAGTAAATAGCATTACGTATCTGTGATAGGCCTCGCTTGGGAGGAGGGCTGGTTGGTAGGGTAGCATCACCAAGTGATCAGGGCTTAGGCCCAAGACCTTTAGGAAGTTGTTGGTAAAGGAGCCTGGTCTCTCCGACTCCAGCAGGCTCAAACTCAAGCAGGGCCATCCTTAGGATTTATGGTGCCCTAGGCGGAATTATTAAACTGGTGCCCCTGTGTCTGTCTTGCTCTTAGCAACACAAACATAAGCTTACACTACTGGAAAACTTGCCACATGCATGTTATTAAAACCAGTTGAACGTAGTTAAGCCACTGTCATGCTGATGGACTAGCACTAAAGAAGTAGCACCATAGAAAAAATTCTGATTTGACAGAATGATGCAAATAATATAATTTTTTAAATTTGTCACCATTTTATTGGAAATTTACATGAAGAGATATTGAAACAAGGATTTGATTTTAATTAAAAGCAATCGTTCTGGCTGCAAAATCAGTAATAATGTCATCATATGACAAAGACAAAGTGATGTCTTGTTTGATTGCAAGAATAGCAAGACCAGTCAACTGTTCTTGACTCATTGTAGAGTGGAGATAGTTTTTAATGAGCTTTAGTTTTGAGAAACTCCGTTCTCCTGATGCTCCTGTTACAGAAATTGTCAGTAGAATACGAGTGGCAATGTACAGGTTAGGATATATGTCAACAAGTTTGCTGGTATGAATAAACTGTACAATGTCCATCATCGATTTTGCATGTGGCAACAACTCAATTCTTCGTACAGTTCAAGTCCATTTAAATCAAAACAATCACCATGCTTCAGGAGGCTCTCTAGGTCAGGGGTCCCCAACGCAGTGCCCGCAGGTGCCATGGTGCCCGCAGTGGCCTCTCAGTGCACCTGCGTACTGGCCGGAGGACGAGCATCTGCTGAAATGCCACCAAAATTCGGCGGCATTTCAGTGCTGACACCCCTGGATGTCACCGCTCGATGCCGACAAGCAGTGTCATCCAGAGGCTTCGCCACCAAATTTTGGCAGCATTTGGGCAGATGCACATCCGCCACCACAGTCCTTCGTCTGGTGCCCGCCAGACGAAAAAGGTTGGGGACCACTGCTCTAGGTTCTTGCACTTTGTCATTAGTTGCTCTTATTTTCCTATTTCGTTGAATTTAGTCCCGCTCACCCTGCTGCCAGCTGAGTGAATGGAACCCCAGGCTGACAGAGGGTTGAGTGGCTCAGCTGGGATCTCAGCCACTGGCCTGCTCAGCCCGCTGCCAGCCTGGGGTTCCTTGGGGGTCCCTAGGCCAGCAGTGGGTGCTGAGTGGGGCTGGCAGCCAGGACCCCAGGTGGCAATGGGGCAGCAGCCGGAACCCCAGAGCAGCGGCAGGCTGTGCCGCTCAGCCTGCCGCTGCAAGCCATCAAAAATCAGCTCGCGTGCCACCTTTGGCAGGTGTGCCATAGGTTGCCGACCCCTGCTCTATACACTAGTAAGGAGATGAGCATATTACAGTTGTTTGGAGTGCTCTATTTAGCAGTAACAGGACTGTGGAAAAGTCAGTCAACATTTTTTTGACAGGTATCAGAGTAGCAGCCGTGTTAGTCTGGATCTGCAAAAAGAACAGGAGTACTCGTGGCACCTTAGAGACCAACACATTTATTTGAGCATAAGCTTTCATGGGCTACAACTCACTTCTTCGGATGCATAGACTGGAACATATGTTGAAGAGATATATATATACATACAGAAAGTATGAAAAGGTGGGAGTTGTCTTACCAACTTTGAGATGCCAATTAAGTAAGAGAAAAAAACTTTTGAAGTGATAATTAAGATAGCCCAGCACAGACAGTTTGATAAGAAATGTGAGAATACTTACAAGGGGAGATAGATTCAATGTTTGTAATGGCTCAGCCATTCCCAGTCCCTCTTTAAGCCTAAATTGATTGTATCTAGTTTGCATATCAATTCCAGCTCAGCAGTTTCTCATTGGAGTCTGTTTTTGAAGCTTCCCAGCAGCCAATCCCCTCCCTCAGACTGTGCTGCATTCGGCTCTCTCTAGGACCCAGCAGCCCTGCTCTTACATGCTCCACTGCTTCTCGTCCGTCCGGGCTCCCAGCACAGTGGTGCCCCCAGACCTAGTGGTGCCCTAGGCGGCTGCCTGTTCTGCCTATGGCTAAGGATGGCCCTGGATCCAGGGCCCTTCAAGGGCTATCAGTGATCTGACAACGAGGGATGCTTAAGGCTGCCCTCTTTGGGCCTCTTCCAATCATACCCCTCCCACATAATTGTTCCAAGGTTTCTGGCTGGACTCAGGCTGTGTGAAGAGCATGTGCTCACCACCAGGGACCTTCTCTCTCGGCCAGCCACTGCTTCCTCCTGTGGTATGGCCCAGCCTCCTCGGACAGCTCAGCCCTTGGACTTTCCCCCGCTGGGGTACCAAACACAGTAAAGGGGAATTAACAAAACCCAGAGTCCGTACAAGAGAGGAGAATGCTTCCCTTTCAGGCTGTCTGTGTTGCAGGCCGTCTCTTACCTCAGGGAGGGACCTTCGGGCAGTTATGAGGAGAGATTCTGTCTTGCCCTCAGCCCTTCTCTGCTGCAGCTGCAAGTCTGCTCTACTCCCAGATCTGCCCCTAGTGAGCTGCTCCTCTGCCTTTTCACTCTTCCTCTAGCTGATGTGTTTCCCACAGACATGGCAGGGCTGGGCAGGGCGGGCTGAGCCCACAGTAGTTCCAAAACCCCTAGTTGCCCAGTGTGGAGTTTGTAACCCCCATCACGGTATCATGGAAGGGCTGGTTCTGACTCCACCACTCATATTGACGTCTGCATTGTGGTGAAAATGGTCCATGATTTCCTGTTCTTTCTGTGCAGGTGGCTTGTTAAGGTGCAAGGCTGTGGGTCCCAGGCTTGTGAACGCAGTGTTTCTAAGCTCGCACTTGAGCATCCTTGCTGCATATAAATTTAGGATTAAATGGGCAGGACTGGCCTTAGGGAAAATGGGGCCCTGGATGAACTTGTATTTTGGTGCTCTCAATGCTTCCTTCAATGCCCCAGAGCTCCATAAGCCTGGACAGCCAGCTCAATCCCCTCCACCACCCATCACAACTTGTCCATGACTGATACGCTGCATGGATGGAAAAATCAGCACTGTGCCCTGATCCCCTAATGGCCCCAAAGACACCCTGCCCCAGAGCTTTATGGGGCCACAGTCCCTCCCACAGAGGCACTCACCATGGAGCCTGGGGGAGTCCAGATTCTGAGGTGTCAGCAGGATAAGGGCTCTAGTCTGTGTCCCAGGGTTCTTTTCATGGAATCATAGAATATGAGAGTTGGAAGAGACCTCAGGTCATCTACTCCAACCCCTTGCTCAAAGCAGGACCAACCCCAACTAAATCATTCCAGCCAGGGCTTTGTCAAGCTGGGCCTTAAAAACCTCTAAGGAAGGAGATTCCACCACCTCCCTAGGAAACCCATTCCAGTGCTTCACCCCCCACCCCCATCTATGTTCTCTTGATTGCAATCCTTGTGGCTCAGCTCGGGCTCGGAGTGGCAGGACTCCAGCTGGGAGTAGGCATTCCTGTGCAGCTTGGGGCTGGAGGAAGACACAGCACAAGGCGGTGTTCCTCATCTTCCTTCGCTGGCTAGCCCCTGCCACCCAGCCAGGTGCAGGAGGGTGCAGGGGGAGCTTGTCACCAGTGGCAGCGAGAAGTCCCAGACAGCAGCAAAGAAAACAACAAGCCTCACCCATGCCCCTCTCCCCTACCCCATACTAGGCATCCACTGAGCCCCCCATGGCCCTGCTTAAATCCTCCCTAGGACCCTGCGTGAGATCTGAACAAACACTGGGACAGGCATCTGGCACCATGGACCAGCAGTGACCTCATGGCAGGTCCAGCCTTGGCCATGTGTGAAATTTGCCCCGACACGCAGCCCCGTTTTCCTGGCTGGAGCTGCCCCACCAAATAGAGATGTCAGACTATGCCTGCGGATAACACATAATTGAATGGTATCTGGGTATAAAACTGCAGTTCCCACCTACAGAGACTGCACAGGCTGTAGACAAAGGTGCTCTATTCTATAGGTATTGTCCACATTCCTCATGTGGCCAAGGTTGCTGTCTGCCATAAATAACTTTATTCGATTAATAGGTTTTTCTGTTATTTGATGAGCCCTTCTGTTAAAATGGTCCTAGTTACACACACAGTAAATGGAAATGATTGTGTATGTTTACACAGCAGCTCCTCTCAGCGCTGTCACTCGAACATTGAGGAATCATGAGTCAGGCCCACGAATTATCTGATTGACTTTAAAATATTATTTCACCATAAAATAATACTTGGTTTTGTTTTGTTTTTTTAAATTTCCATTTTGGTTTCTGAGTCTCCAGGATACTTTCAGGTCAATTGTCAGGCTTGTATCTGTACTTATGAGGTCTAGGAACTTACTTTTCTGAAGTGAAAGCTGCAGTTCTTGCATATTGACATGACGCCAGGAACTGGGGCTTTAAGAAGGACACCAAATATCGTGATTTTCCTAATACAGTTGTGACAGTTGGCAACACCGCCTAACTTCAGAAAAATGTTGGCATTGGCTGTTTGCATGAGAAGATCTGTGCAAATGCACAGACATAATGGAGCTCTCCTATCTGGTATTTCCGTGCTCAGAAAGGGAGAATGTTCTTTGTCCCTGTTGGCTTCTCTCATTACTATCAGTGTTTTTCTCACAAACGTTTTGGAATACGAGGGAGGTAAACAAAAGGAGGGATTTAGATGACCAGCAAGTCACACTTCTGGGTGTCGTTAAATATTATATATTTGCTTCTCTATTTGCATTGCTGCCACAATCACTAAAGCTCTGACCAAGCTATGAGCAGATACCTGCTGTTCGTGGAATTAATTCCCATTTCTCAACTCCTCCTCTGGCAAACTCCCACTGACATCAGGGGAAGTTTTGCCTCAATGAGGACTGAGTAAAAATTGAGTCGAGCTGAGGATTGGCCCAAGCTTTTTCATTCTAGGTTAATTTCAGATCGCTTGTAATAAAGAGCAGGGCCTCCTTTCTGTTCTCTGTTGGTGATCACATCTGGCTCCCAAGTTGTCTGTCTGACCTGTTGGCATCTCTGAAGGACAGAGATAAGTCAATACGGATCTGAAATTAACAGTTTCTCAAACCAGGAAGTGCAGTAACTTCAGGGAAACTGCTTTGCAGTTTTTATTCTGCTATTCCTGGAAGTGATTTAGTGAGAATGGAATTTCAGCATCTGGAAAGATTGTTCCTCGCCCTGACACGTAACACCAAAAGTAGATCAACACTCTAGTAACTTGCTTTTAACCATTTGGAGACATTCTCATCTAGCCTAGCTGCACCAGGCATGCCTGAGATTGTAGTTCCTCTGCTGTCCTACCCATGTGTGCCTGATCACACCTGCCATGTGGCATAACTCTGATCAGATGAGTAGATGCTGTATGCAGTTGCAGGGGTAATGCCACTTCCCCCCACTCATCCCCCGTTTCCCTCCCCCAGTCTCTGCCAATGGTGTTATATTAGTGATTAAAATGCCAGGTTTTGGGAAGACAAAAATAATATAGAAAACAGGAAAAATGTTGTCAGGAAAGTCCTCAGACCAGACCCTTGGGCCCAGATTGACCAAGGTATGCTGGTCATGACTCTCATGGATTTCAATGGGTACTAGGTGCTTCAGTATCGGGGGGAGGGGGAGGGGCTTGGATTATTTCAGGGATGGTTTATTAAGAAGCAACACAACTCATTATTAGTGGTGACCCCTAGGAGCCCTAGTCACAGTCCAGGACCCCGTTGTGCTGGGTGCTGTTCAGTATTGGTTAGTCGTATTATGGTAGCATGAGGAGCCTCAGGCATGGCCCAGGACCCCAGTGTGTGAGGTGCTAGACGCTTTTTATTAGTTGTACCTGATATTAAGAGATGGTCAGTTAAGGCACTGGATGGGACTGGGGGAGATGGGGAGAGGGCAGGAAATGCCACAGAGCAGAGAGTCAGAGTGACTGTGGAGTGTATTGTGGGCCCCTCCCATTTCTTGTAATCACTTTCTCAGTTGCTCTTTGACAGCACAGAAGCTGTTTCCTGCTTCTGCTCTTTGCTCCCATGGCAGCTAGCACAGGAGTCATCTGTGAAGGCAGCATGCCCAAGACAGTGAGGGATCACCTGCTCTCTACCCTGGCTAACCTGGGAGAAGCTCAGCTGAAGAATTTCAAATCTAAACTCAATGAAATCCCACTGCAGAACAGTTATGATAACATCCCGAAGGGCGTGCTGGAGAAAGCACATCCCATCGAGCTCACTGACAAGATGATCCAGAGTTACCAGGAGACCTATGCAGTGGTGGTGGCTGTGGACGTGCTGAGAGCCATCAACGAGAGCCAGTTGGCATCAAGGCTTGCTACAAACATGAAAATCGGTAGGGAAAGAAGCAGGGAGGGGAGATGAGCCCAGGGCCAGCACTTCCATTTAGGCAGCCTAGGCAATCGCCTAGGGCGCCAGGATTATTGGTGGGCAGCATTTTGCCGGAGGGGGCGGCAGGCAGCTCCGGTGGAGCTGCCGCAGTCTTGCCTGTGGACGGTCGGCTGCTCGCGCTGCTCCACTGCAGCAGCTCCACTGGAGCCGTGGGACAAGCGCGCGGGGCGGCGAAATTGCCGTGCACCTAGGGCGCTAAAACCCCTAGCGCCGGTCCTGGATGAGCCCCCTGCATCTCCTTCCCTGCAACCTCCGTGGCTGCTCTTCCTGACCTGCAGGAACCTAGCGAATCTGTTCCCTGCTCCTGCCCAGAGCAGCTATGGGAAGTTCAGTAGCAGGGGGACTCCTTAAATAGCCCAGGATCAGGGGCAGTGAGTTGTATGGGCCCGTGGTGCCTGTGCTCCACCAAAATGAGAGCATGGGGACCTGGCTCCACCAAAGTTCAGGGTTGGGTCGCTTCCTGCCTGCCCTCTTTGCTTCCGGAAGGTGCTGGAAGCTGCTGGAAGCCGCCAGCACATTCCGGGGGCGGGAGGGCGGTGGTCAGGGCTGGCTTTAGAAAGTGCAGGCCTAATTCGAATATTTTCGGCAGGGCCCCGGCAGGGATGACTTAAAAAAAAGCCTTTCATTTCTTAGCAACCGGTTCCCTATAAAAAGTTCTGATTTAAGGAATGTGCCACAGTATGTATTTTTTGTACGTCCGTATTTTTCTCCTGGATGGTGATTTAAGAACCAAAAAGCCTGACATGTCTGGGAAAATACAGATTTATGTTAACCTTGCCTAAAGTTCTTTTTTAAAAAGATGGACCTGAACTAGAAATGAGCTCTGTTCCACATGTGTGGGTTCCTGCCAGTCCCTGGGAGTGTGCTAGGGTGATCAGATGTCCTGATTTTGGGGTCTTTTTCTTATATAGGGTCTTATTATCATATAGGGTCTTATTATCCCCCACCCCCTGTCCTGATTTTTCACACTTGCTATCTGGTCACCATAGAATGTGCACATGTGTGGGTCCCAATTGCTCCCTGCCCCCCTCATTGAAGCAGATGTGCAAGGTTACTGCCCTGGGAACTGCAGGGCACCAGTGGACATGGGGCTGATTGGAGGCAGGACAGGGGCTGAATGGAGGTAGGGTCTGGCTGCAGGGAGGGCAAGGGGTGTGGGGTGGTCTGGCTGGTTTTAGGCAGGGCCACAGGGGGGTGCGGCATGGGTTGGTTGGAGACAGGGCAGGGGGTGCGGGGCTCGCTGCGCAGCAGGGGGTGAGGCAGGGGGTGGATGGAGATGGGCTGGCTGCGGGCAGGGGGTGCAGGGCTGGCTGCAGACAGAGGCTTGTGCGGGGCTGGCTGCGGGCAGGGCAGGGGGTGTGGGGCTGGCTGCAGACAGGGGCTGGTGTGAGGCTGGAGGCAGGGCAGGGGGTGCGGGGCTGGCTGGAGACAGGGGCTGGTGTGGGGCTGGAGGCAGGGCAGGGGGTGTGGGGCTGGCTGGAGACAGGGACTGGCTGCGGGCAGGGCAGGGGGTGCAGCCGGGGCTGGCTGCAGGCAGGGGGTGCAGGTACAGGGGGCTATTTAAAGGACCAGGGCGGCAGAGGCAGCTGGAGCCCCATCCCTTTAAATAGCCCCCGGAGCCCCCTGCTACCCCAGGACACTGGGGGCTCTGGGTGCAGGTACAGGGGGTACAGCCCACCCTGTATGGTGAGTACCCCCTCCTCCTCCCTCCCCCACCAGGATAGCAGCAGCAGCCCAGGGCTCAGGGGCTATTTAAAGGGCCGAGGGCTCCCCTTCTTCTACCGCCCCAACCCTTTAAATAGCCACTGGAGCCCTGGAGAAGCGGTGGGGCTCCAGCGGCTATTTAAAGGGCTGGGGCAGTAGAAGCAATGGGAGTCCTGGACTTTTTAAATAGCCCCCAGAGCCCCACAGCCCTACTCCAAGGCTCCAGCAGTGGGGCTGTGGTGGCAATTTAAAGGGCCTGGGGCTCCAGCCTCTGCTGGGAGCCCCAGACCCTTTAAATTGCCTCCTGGGGAAGCTGGGCCACCCCGGTGCAGCACACTGGCTCTTGCTGGTACACTGTACTGGGGCTTGGACGTGGGGCCCTCTTAGTGGCGGGGCCTGATTCAAGGGAATTGGTTGAATTGGCCTAAAGCTGGCCCTGGGGGTGGTGTGGTGTGGTGTGTCCGCGCGCTGCCCCTACCCTGAGCACCGACTCTGCAAACTGCACCCAATGGGAGCTGCAGGGATGGTGACTGCGGGCAGTGGCATGCAGAGACCCCTCCAGCCATCCACCTAGGAGCTGCTGTCAGAGGGGGGTGCGGGTTGCTTTTGGGAGCCGCCTGAGGTAAGCGCTGCACTGCTCACCCTCTCCTGCACCCCAACCCCTTGCCCTAGCCCAGACCCTGCCCCCAAACTTCCAGAGCCCATCCCCCACCCCTACTCCCGCCCCCCAACCCCCTACCCTAACCCGTACCACGCACCTGCTTCTGCACCCCAACCTCCTGCCCCAGCCCAGACCCTGCACCAAACTCCATCCAGGATCCTGACCCCTCCCCACTCCCACACTCAAACTCCCTCCCAGAGCCTTAGGCCTGTTCTGGGCACCACCAAAAATTGTACAAACCTGCGGCCCTTGCCCAGGATTCATACCTTCAATCACTTTTGTGTGTTCACCTACTGTGCTCGTCAGCTGCAGCACTTTCATTGTCACCCCTCTCCCCTTCCTCACCGATTCCTCCTCACACTCATCAGTCTGGGGTCTGTTTGCTGACTGGGGGCTGGACTGGAACAGGCATGGTCCAGGGGATATTGTCAACAGGGAGGAAGTAGGGGCCTGCCACTGCCTGCCATGGTCTGTTAGTTACTCAGAGGCATCTGCCCTGGGCAACCAGAAAGGTGCATGAATGAGAATGAACAGTGGTCCCCATCCTCTTTACGCAGAGCCAGGGTGTGTCAGGTCACACCACAATGAGAGGGGGAGCATCCGGCATGCTAGATCATGTTTAGGAATAGCAGACTAAAAACTGGAAAACATTTCTGGATACTTTTTATTAATTGTGCCTAGTGTTAAGGGATGGTTTTGTGGCTAAGGTACTGGATGGGACTGGGGGAGACAGGAGAGAGAGCAGAAAATGCCACAGAGCAGAGAGTCAGAGTGACTGTGGAGTGTATTGTGGGCCCCTCCCATTTCCTGTAATAATCACTTTCTCAGTTGCTCTTTGACAGCACAGAAGCTGTTTCCTTACTTGCTCTCTGCTCCCCTGGCAGCTGGCGCAGGAGTCGTCTGTGAAGGCAGCATGCCCAAGACAGTGAGGGATCACCTGCTCTCTACCCTGGCTAACCTGGGAGAAGCTCAGCTGAAGAATTTCAAATCTAAACTCAATGAAATCCCACTGCAGGATGGATATGATAACATCCCGAAGGGCGTGCTGGAGAAAGCAGATCCCATTGAGCTCACTGACAAGATGATCCGGAGTTACAAGGAGACCTATGCAGTGGTGGTGGCTGTGGACGTGCTGAGAGCCATCAACGAGATCCAGCTGGCATCAAGGCTTGCTACAAACATGAAAATCGGTAGGGAAAGAACCAGGGAGGGGAGATGAGCCCCCTTCTCCTTCCCTCCCTGGCTGCTCTTACTGACCTGCAGGAACCTAGCGAATCTGTCCCGCGCTCCTGTCCAGAGCAGCTATGGGAAGTTCAGTAGCAGGGGGACTCCTTAAATAGCCCAGGATTTATACCTTCAATCACTTTTGTGTGTTCACCTACTGTGTTCTTCAACTGCAGCACTTTCATTGTCACCCCTCCCCCCTTCCTCACTGGTTCCTCTTCACACTCATAAGTCTGGGGTCTGTTTGCTGACTGGGGTCTGGACTGGAACAGGCATGGGCCGGGGGACAACAGGGAGGGAGTAGGGGCCTGCCACTGCCTGCCATGGTCTGTTAGTTACTCAGAGGCATCTTCCCTGGGCACCCACAGGGGTGGACACAGCACCCAGAAAGGTGCATGAATGAGAGTGGATAACGGTCTCCATCCCCTTTGCATAGACTCTGGGTGTGACTCACCACAGCACGACGAGCAAGGAGCATCCGGCATTTTGGACAGACTGGGTCTTTTTTTTCTGGAAAATTTCCCACGGCAGCTAACAGTGCAGCAACTGATTCAGTGTTTTCCACAGTGGGGACAATTTCAGAGGAAACGCCAGTATCAGCAGGGTCCCTGAGGCACAATCTGTCCCCAAACTCTACATGGGGCAATGTGGCTCTGCAGATGCTCTATTCAGCCCAAGGGCTCTGTCCCATTCTGGGGTGCAATTCAGCCCAATGGGGGCTGTGTCACCTCCTGCCCTGCAACCTTGGGTGCCTCTCAGTGCTTTGCTGCTGTAACTCCCAGCCTGGGCTGCTCGCAAAGAGCCTGCAAGTCACACCCTGAGTGGCTGTATGTAGCTACTGCCCACCAGCAACACTCCAGTCACACTCTCTGGCTTCCGCCAGCCTTGGTTACCACTTGCAGAGTGACCCCCAACACATGCCCAGTCCTGGATTCTCCCAAAGGACGTGTGTTTTGCACTGTCCAGGTATTAGAGGTCCATTGATCTTGTAAGGGATCAATATCCAAGAGTTTGGCACTTGAATTGGCGTTACCAAGCAATTCATTTTACACACAACCATGAATTAGTTTTGAGTAAAGAATGAAATACATTTATTTAAGTACAAAGAGACAGATATTAAGTGAGAAATGGTTACAAGAGAAATAAAGATAAAACACTTTCCAGTAGCTGAAACTTAATATGCCAGTCTTGGTTCAAGGTACAGTTCCTATCACAAGTTCACAGCAAGATTGCTGACCAAATTTTCAGGTCAGGATTCCCCTCCCCCAGGTCAAAGGGCGTGTGTTTGTGTGTGTGAGAGAGAGAGAGAGAGAGTGAGTCTTTGCTCCTCACTTTTATAGTCCTGTCCTGCTTTGAAATGCATGTCCTGAGGGTTACTCCTAGATACGGTCTGTAAAAGCAACACCCTTTAGCAAAAAGGGATTTGATTACAACCTTATTTCTGCTCTATACTCTGAACTCTATATATTTGGCTCTGTTTTCTTACAGCAAATGTGGAGAAGCTGCCATTTCTTGTGTATGAGCTATAATATGCAGATCAGCAAGCTAGTTCACGAAATTCTTTCATCCTACTATTCTGAACATAGTTCTTCTAACTTCTTTTTCTCTGTCTCAGGTTCTGAGAGCTCCTCAAGCGATGATGACCTCAAATAATTTCTTTGCATAAGATGGGCTTCGTTACCTGCAATACTCTGTGACTCAACAGCTACTTTCAACTTGGTTCCTATTGTCAGTTACTGAGTTAAATTCCTCTCCAGGAATTTATTTATGATTTACTCATACTATAAGAACAACATTTCATTCCCCTCCCCCCCCGCATTCAAGTGATTTGTAACCCAACCACAGCCAAAGTCTATCACCTGGGCAACACAGCTCTGTTTGCTGGATACTTAGGTAGATTAGGTGTGAATGTAAATATAATCTGGCCCTGAAGCCTTTCCCCCTAGCCCCAGCTCATCACTAGCTGTCAGGGAGAGCTCATTTAGACTTTGCTTACAAATCATCATTTGAAATTATGATGTTGGCCAACATCACCAAAATGAATGCACTGACATTGTCATAAAAAAACAGCTGTATAAGGAAGCTAGTCTATGTTCATACTTTTCAAATCTATTATACTTTTTCAGATACACATAGTTTATCATACACTGCATATGTTTTTAAAGTGTATTAATGTTTCAGTTTCAATTCAAATTTCCAAACAATCACTAAATTGGCATGTAAATAGTTCACAAAACTGAGGGCGGGGGGGGGGGAATTCAAGGGAGATATACACCCCCATAGAGGTGTGTAGGGAAATCCCTGTTGGAACATCAGTTCTGAGCCCAAGAAACAAGCACCAACTGGTGGGATCGCATTATAATGCAGGCTTGGGATGATGAGCACTGGCTGCAGAATGTTTGGATGCACAAGCCCACATGCCTGGATGTGTGTGCCAAACCCGCCCCAGCCATACATAGCAGGGACACCAGCATGAGTGCTGCACTGACCAGGAAGAAGCAAGTGTTATTGCACTGTGGAAAGTTGCAATGCCAGATTGCTACCAATCAGCCAGAGGTCTGGTCTACACCACAGTGTTAGGTTGATGTAAGGCAACTTATGTCAACCTAACTCTGTAAGCATCTGCGCTAAAATGTTCCTCCCACCGATGTAACTCACCCACTACACCGACCTAACTCCACCTCTGTGAGAGGCATAGCGCTTAAATCTGTTGTTAGGTCGATGCAGTGTCAGTGTAGACATTGCATTGCTTACATCTACTGTAGTAGATGTAGTATAAATTGCTGCCTTTCAGAAACCATCCCCCAATGCCCCACATTGGCAGTTAAATTGGTACAAGCGCTCCTGGTGAGGACGTGCACCGCTGACACCAGAAGCGAAGTGTGGACATGTAAAGCCAATTCAATGACTGCAGTGGCTGAATGCTGACATAACTTAGTTTGACATAAGTTTGTAGTGCAGACTTGCCCAGAATATCTCAACTAAATACAAGCTGGAATAGATTGTTTATCATAAGTAGTTCAACTGGAATGATCTCCTATCATAGGAGTTAAGGGGCCTGTTAACGTCTCTCAAGTCATGAGACAACAAAACAGTGTTAGTGGGTTTCAGACTATTGTCTCTTTACAACTTTCCTAAGTTACAGTAAAACTGTATAAGAGTTGATGATTGTGATAGCCCCAAAGCTGTGAGGACACTTTCTGACAGGCTGCAAGAAAAATGTAGTCAGGTCACTCATAATTCTGTGATGTTGTGTCTCTGCACGTGAGCAGAATGCAGGACTATCAATACCCCAGAAACATCCATGCGTGCTATGTCTTTTTTCCTTACAGTTTTTGTTATGGGCATGTTGCCCCCTGTTTATTCACCTGATAGCTGAGCAAATCAGGTCTCCAGGGACCTGCGGGTCCCTGACTCCAACTACACCAGGCTTTTCTGTAGGACTGTATGGAGGAAAGTCTGAGGGTGGAGTGACTATTGGGGGAATAGAGTGTACAGTTGTTCTAGATAATGGCTACCAGGTCACTGTCATCTTCAAACCCTTTTAACAGCAACATCTGCCCCTGCAAACCCTAGCTGGATTGTTCATATGTGGGTTAGGAGAGGACCAGTACCCATACCTGAGACGTGTGGGTCACATTTTGAGGTTGTGATAAATGAGGGGGGGTAGCACCCTTGTGTAACTCTCTAAGGTGCCATAAGGACTCTTCATTGTTTGTGCTAACAATGTAGCATCCTGACATTGATACTTCAGCCCAAGTGACCTGTGGGTTGGATTCATTGTAGTGGGACATGGGACATGTGGAGGCTAATTTAAACTCTATTTCCTTACGGTTCTCCTTCCATATACTTCTATGCTGGTGCGACTTCCGACCATTACAGTTCATCAACTCATCAGGGAGGCATAGGCAGCAATGCACTTGTCCTGTTGCCTTGACTGAGAAAGGTTCTGATCAAAACGAGCATAGATTTCAGCCAGCTCCTGGGGTAATATCTCATTGGAGATGAAAGGGCTTGTCCACCAGCACAAACATCCCTCCTACCACCATTGCTTGAAGATGTACCACTATCTCCTGCTCCACACCATTGCTCAAGATTGAGAGCCGTAACTGAGCTGTTGGTAAAGTGCTCACATGACGTAGGATGATTATAACTGTTGCTACTGAGGATCGCAAACTCAGATAATTCTTAGTGGGAAAGCAAAGAGTTCTATTGAAAAACTGATGTGGTGTTTTTGGTGAGGTGAGTAACTTTTTAGAGGTTCAGGCTTCTCCCATAAACAAACAAATGAAGCAGCCTAGCAAAATAAACAAACCTACCCTGCTATTTACATTAGGACGATAACTGATGTTGAGTACTGCAGGTGACATGAGGTTGTATAAACAAGTATCACACAGATCTATCAGTCCCAGAGCTTTTGGCTCAGCTCTGCACATGGCCAGCCCAGTCATACACCCTAGTTTCATCTGACTTCTCTCACTCAGCACAAAACCAAATGCACACAAGATCACAGTTCGAAAGATGAGAGTTTCAGTTTATGAACCTGCCAGATAATAGCTGCTTATGGAAATACATCAGGGGAGTATACCAGAGAGATTAAATTAATCAAGCCTTTGGACAATTTACAACGAGAATACAGAAAGTTTATAAATTGAGATTCTGCAGAGAAGTACAGGGAATTAAGAGCCAGGATTTACACTGACTTGCTGTGTAACCTTGGGCAAGTCACATCACCTTGTGCGCCTCCAGTTTCTCTTTTCAACTTTTAACTCCTTCTGGTCCAGAGGTAGCAAAGTGTGACCAAGGGGGTACCTCTGTCACAATTTTCTGTGAATGTGACAGAACATCAACTCCAGAACACAGCATGAGAAAGTTCAGAGGTAGCGAAGTTTTATGAATGATTGATGCCCTTTCACAATTTGTTACTATTGTGAAATCTCCATTGTAAAAGTGGACACAACTATAGAGAGGTATTTTTCAGAATATAAAACCTTTATTATTGTAACAAGATATATAAACAAGAACATTTTAATTTTCATTTCAACAATTTTTAAAAACCAAGCATCTGAACGTATTCATAGTTAACACATTTTTTCTTTACTGAAATGTACAGTAATGTTACTGTTCTCTACTTCTCATTTATATTTCAGCTGTGTTATAGGAAGAAAGCCAAAATACTTCTCTTAACAAAATCATTGTACAATGTACAGTTTAGTTAAATATCTGAACTATGCACACTTGTTGCTCCTGTAGTCTTTCTTCTCATCAGTTAGGTTTTCTTCATCGGTTCCCTCTGGAAGGCAGGGAACATGTGACCACCTCTTACAAGAGTGACACTGGACCTTTGCTACGTAATAGGTGAGAAGATGAAATCACAAAACTAACAACAGTACAAATAATTTTAATTAAATGGTAAAACTTACAAAATAATATTCCTTGAACATATAATCATTCCTCAGGATACGAAATACTTGCTCCTGTGGAATTATTACAAGAATCCTGATCCTTAGGTTATTATGTTGGGTCAATAGGCAACTGGCTATATCTTTGGCCATGAGTTTTGTTCTTGTACTGCAAATAATCATATTCTCCTTACTTATCTGCTCCAACATATGGTGTATGTTTCTCATACCATTTTGTGTTTCTTACCACCATGCCATTTTTATTTTATTTTTTGCAAATCACATCATTGCAGTATAAGCAGTAGTCCTCCATGCTGTCTGAAAAAAGAACAATCACATTTAGTCAAATGATGATTGTGACCAAAACTGTAAATAGACATCTTGATTTATTCATTAGTGTCAATTACTCAAAAAATTAATTGGTTTGCAAATACTTTTTCTTTTGGGGGGTCTTATTTTAAATTATATTTGGAGCCCCAGTCTATGTTTCTCCAAATTTTGGTTTACAGCTGGTGGATATAACAATATCCAAATAGATTTAACTGCTTTATCAATAGCAACCATTCACTCTGGCCACATTTTTAACAGTACTTAAAGATATTATTCATACAGATTCATGATTAAAGAACCAAATCTGTGACATCTTAATACACCTACAATGGGATAACTTTGTGATATGACTTTATTCCACCCTTTCTGTTATCCTCCCATATACTATGGGCTCACTAAGTATATGTAATAAAGTTATTACCTGACTCTTTCATTAAAATAATTGCTATGTTTCTTCTAAACATACTTAGATCCTCCTGTGTGATTTCTATAGTACTGATGTCTTTATGCTATAAATATGTTTCTGCAAACTAATAACACTTCTGTAGCAAGGAGGCATGGCCCCACTCAGAAGTGGATGAGGAGGGAACGTCGTAAGCCACCAGGTGGGCGGGACCAAGAGGGTTGTGGTCCACATGCTGGAAGCAGAGGGGCAGAACGGGAAGGGAATATAAAAAAACAGCCCAGCAGCTCAGTTGGGAGGGAGCAACCGGATGAGACAGACATTTCTTCCCTGCTGCTGGACTGGAGCACCAAGGAGAATCACTGTTGCCCCAAGGACGAAGGTGAGATTCCAGGGAGCCCTGATGCTCTTAACGTGGAGGAACTGCTACCGCTACCCTTGGAGTGTATCCCAGGGAATCTGAGGATGACCCCTGGCCACAAGACATCCGAGGGGGAGAGTAGGAAGCAGCCCAGAAGAACCAGGCAATGGTCTGGTGGAGAGCGAGCCTGAAACAAGGTCAGTGTGTTGTGGGTGGGTCTCCACTGACCTACTGGTGGACCACTCTGCCACTGTCAGGGCCTGGGTTGAGACACAGTGGAGTTGGGCAGCCTGCGTCCCCCCGGCCACCTCACCCCAGGGGTGGCAGCACTCTGCCTTCTTCGGCTCACCCCTACCTGAGCCCCATAGACTGGGCTGGGGCTACAGCTCTGCCTGCAGGCCAGAGCCTTAACTGCTTGTTGCCTCTGCCTAGTGAATAGACTGCTGCAGCTCTGCCTGATTGCTGGTTGCTGCCCCTCCCTGCTTAACATCTGGGCTGACAGCCTGCTACCACTTTCCCTGGCTACAGGCCAGAGCCCAGATTGTGTACTTCCTGCCCTGCTTGACGGACAGGCCCCTTGAGAACAGTTCATTTCCCCTCCTTTTTCCCTGCTCAGAAAAGGCTTTAGCAGACCCAAATTGCGAGGAGGCATGCCACCCCCCCACCACCTGGCTCTGATATAGAGAGACGGCCTGCCAGTCTACAACTTATCATTAGAAAAAACATGCCTCATTAACAATCAATATTGAACATTTGGCATTGAATACCTTTAGGACAGTGGTTCCCAAACTCGGGTTTGTGAACCCCTAGGGGGTTGCAAAGTGTTACAGGGGGTTCTCGGGGGGGAAAATCCCTTAATGGCAGACAGAGCTGTCCCTAGGGACCCTGGGCAGCACAGGGCCAGCATCCCGGAGCCCCTGGACTTCCAAGAGCTGAGCAGATCAAAGCCAGCATATCTATCACACTGAGGAGCTTTAAACTTCACGACTCCTTATAAGAAATGGAAAGGGAGGTGGATATTTTTTGCTGTTTTTAAAATGAAATAGGCAGCTAGTCTTGTTTTTAAAATTATTATGAAGAACAAGTTGAAGCTTTGTTGTAACGTGAGTTGTTTGCGTGGACTGCTCAAGCCCTGAATGCTTGTGTAGGAGGAACTCTGTGAGTTGGCTTCTTAGATACCTTTATGCTGTTTCACATCTGATACTCCATAATGAAACATAGGAGCCTTGTCTTAGAACAGGCTTATTCAAAGTGATACAAGCTATGAAAGTGAGATCTTGGAAGAGTGGTGCCGTTTTCCTAATGTAATAAAAATACTGTAATGATAATAAATAGTGTGTAATAAGCATGTCATAAAAACAAATGTTCTATTTCCAAGATCGCTGCTTTTATAATTTATACTCAGGTAAAGGAGAAATTCCCTGGAAATATTTGTTTTTAGGAGGAGGTTCACGAGACTTGACATTTTAGTGAAAGGGTCTCACAAGTTGTTAACGCTTGGGAACCGCTGCTTTAGGATTAGTGGTCCACAGTTGTGCCCACTACTTTGTCTCTTGTGTTCCACTATTTTGGTTTTCCAATTCGCTGTGAGTTTTCCAGTTCCTTGGTTGATGAAAGACCTGAAATTTAAAGGGAGGCCAGTAGCCGAATGTATAAGAGGATTTTGCTTTTTCTTTCAATTTCTGTAGGTGTTTTGTTACTCTTTCTTTTTCTACTTCCAATGACAATGTTCATATATATATCTCCACTTGGTTTCTTATTATGTGTATCTGAGTCTTATGCTTATATATATCACTTGATCTGCTGTGGCCAGTATTGCTACTAACACCTTATGACTCATGCAAAATGCTAATATTTTCTGCCCACGTTCAATGAAATAGTTAGCCAGGATCAAATTGCACAAGCTGGGGGAGGGATAGCTCAGTGGTTTGAGTAGTGGCCTGCTAAACCCAGGGTTGTGAGTTCAATCCTTGAGGGGGCCATTTAGGGAACTGGGGTAAAAATCTGTCTGGGGATTGGTCCTGCTCTGAGCAGGGGGTTGGACTAAATGACCTCCTGAGGTCCCTTCCAACCCTAATCTTCTATGATTCTAAATTCACTCAATGTCCATTGTTAAGCACCATCAGCACAAGTGTATGTTTCCATTTCTCTTTGTCTCTATCTGGAAGATACCCTCGTTGTTACAGTTTTTTAAAAACAATTTTCACAACACTATGTGTGAACTCTGAAAATAAGTGTCTAAAAAATCACCTCCAGTTCCTTAGGAATTTGCTTTCATACGTCATCTCATTACCCAATTTTTTGGTTTCCATTAATGTTATCTGGAAGTGTACATGCATAAATATAGGTTGTTGGTAATATGATAATTTCAACAATTTTATAATGATTTTTCTAAACATTGCATGCAGATAACATTTGTAATGTTTCACTACCCCTAGAGAAAATCATGTTGTCAATTCCTTGAATACAACAGTGCAGCCTGTATTCTTTACATTTACAGCGCCAACAGAATAAAAAAGTCTTTGCACTTGCATTTTATTTTCTAAACTGCAGTCCTCAGAATTTCAAGGCTTCTATTACAATTCCATTTTCATGTATTAAAGTTATTAAAACCCTGCAATACAGGAAATTGTATCACTGGTGCACAGCTGTATTTGAATCTTATGTATAAATTAAGCGCAGACAATCCCAAAGTATACCAATGGAAAACATCTTAGCACAATAACCCAATGTTTTGGTGCATTGAAAGGAAGCAATAATATATTACTTTGTAGAATTCCACTCTGTGATCATTGAAAAAAGAACTGTATATGTAGTTAGACTTGCCTGTGAAGTAAAGCAATGTGGATTATATTGTTTTCCTAGTTTCGGGACATGCTTACTTTTACACATTCCCCAACATAGCATTGTTTTTGCTGTTTAAGACTGCACTTAACTGCCTTCCTGAAAATGGGATTTGCCCATGTTGGACATGAAAGCCTGTCAACATTTACCTTCTCCAGTTTCATTTGTCTTGGTCTTCTTGACAGAGGAATCAATCCAGTCACCTTCCATGTTTACAGCTATTTCAATTACCTCATCACCTAGCCATCTTCCTAGCATCAGGTCACGAAATGCAGTGTCATACAGACCCATTTTTCTTACTTTGGTGTCCACGCTCCATGTAACCTTGTGGGTTTGTACAAATTTTGCTAGAAAAAAAATGTAACGCATATTATATGCATGGTAACACAATTACTTATTCCTCTGTTTGACCATCATGAATGCTGCCATTCTAACATGGAAACTTTTAACATGCTTCACAAATGGAAATATGTTAACAAATTGTTTAAAAACAAACATGTGATAAGCAGTAGCTTTTGAGAAACCGTTCTTTGTCTTCCCCATCCTCCATAAACACGGCATTAACATGGCTTGGATCTCTGCTTGCAACTTCTGCCACTAGACATTTCTCGTCTTCTGCGCCTGTCATGATATAAACCCCCACTCTGAACCTTAGTGTCCAAAAGATAGGGTACCAGCATGCATTCCTCTAAGCTTAATTACCAGCTTAGAACTTGTAGCGCTGCCACCAACCAGGAATTCCAGTGCCTGGTACACTCCGGTCCCCCCCCAAAACCTTGCCCAGGAACCCCCAAGACCCAGACCCTCTGGATCTTAACACAAGGAAAGTAAACCCTTTCCCTCACCATTGCCTCTCCCAGACTTCCCCTCCCTGGGTTACCCTGGAAGATTACTGTGATTCAAACTCCTTGACTCTAAAGACAGAGAGGAAAATTCACCTTTCCCCCTCCTTCTCTCTCCCCCTCCCAGACTCTCCCTGAGAGAGAAAGTAATCCTAACACAGAGAGAAATTAGCCTTTCTCTCCCCCTTCCCTCCTTTCTCCCCAACAATTCCCTGGTGAATCCAGACCCAGTTCCCTGGGATCTCACCAGAATAAAAAAACAATTAGGTTCTTAAACAAGAAAAGCTTTTAATTAAAGAGAGAAAAACAGTAACAATTATCTTTGTAAATTTAAAATGGAATATGTTACAGGGTCTTTCAGCTATAGACACTGGGAATATCCTCCCAGCCTAAGTGTACAAGTACAAAGTAAAATCCTTTCAGCAAGATACAAATTTGAACTCCTCCCAGCCAAATACACATTTGCAAATAAAGAAAACAAACATAAGCCTAATTCGCCTTATCTACCTAGTACTCACTATTCTGAACTTATAAGAGCCTGTATCGGAGAGATTGGAGAGAAACCTGGTTGCATGTCTGGTCCCTCTGAGAACCCAGAGAGAACAACAACCAAACACTAAGAGCACACACAAAAACTAACAGCACGCACACAAACTTCAATCCCTCAAGATTTGAAAGTATCCTGTCCCCTGATTGGCCCTCTGGTCAGGTGACAGCCAGGCTCACTGAGCTTGTTAACCCTTTACAGGCAAAAGAGACATGAAGTACTTCTGTTCTATTAACCCTTAACTACCTGTTTATGACAGCGCCTTCCACCTTTATCATTTTGCTGTCATCAGGCTTGCGAGATACATCACCTCCCATTTCTCCTACCTCTTCTGGGGCGACTGTTCTCCCAGTATCACTCACTGCAGTTTCTATTTCCATGTTTTCCTGCAATCTGTTTTCAGTGTCTAATGTTGGAGGCTCTTTAAATAGTTTTAAGTGGGAGATACTGTACATAAATCCTTGAAGTTTCCCCAAGATGGTTGCCAATGTAACTCTTTCCCCCTCAATAGTGGAGACTTTGTATGGTTCACGGTATGTAGGTTGCAGCAGCCCTCTCTTTATTGTTTTCCTTCTTGCATTCAGTAACATGACACTGTCCCCGGCCTTCAATATTATTTTCCCCATGTTTACAAGTCTTAGTTTTGGCATCCTCTATTTGTTGTTTATCTTGTGCTTTAGAAATATTACTAATAGCCAGGTCAATGTCAGCATCATTTCAATAATTCAAATTTATGCTGTACTCCTTGTAGTATTCTTTACCGAGTTCCTCAAAATTTGGTGGCTTTGTAAACAAATGGAGAAGGAGTTGTACTTGCAAAATGAACAATCACAAATAACATATGCACCTGAAAGCTGATGGTTTTTAAAGACACTTATCCTGCAATTATCTGAGACTAGGTCTGGGAATGTTGCTTCAAAGCCATACAGTAGTCAAAAGGGTGACATTTTGGTAGTTATGTTTGGTTTCGATCACAAAGAAAATGTCACCAAGAAATTCATCCCAATCACTCCCAGTGTCATCAACCAACGTCTGCAATGGTCTGTAACAAATGGTGATGGATTATTGAAGGGGCTATCTTTACTGAGACAAATTATATGGAATCCAAAAGGCATAAGGAGAAAGCCATCCTAGTGCATTAACATGCACTGCATTCATTGCGAATTAAAGGCCATATTATGTAGTGATGATAAAAACAGATAATGATAAACAATTATCTTTGGCTCTCTCTTTATAAGATTTCTTAAGTTTTTAAAGGAAGTGAAAGAGACTTGTTATCATGTATATGCAATCCACACTGGAAGGAAGGTAAAAAAAATTTCTGAAGAAATTTAGTAGATATCTCAAAGTCCAAAATTCATCTTTATGCTTGTCAAGGTGGTATTCAGATTTAATTCCTTTCTCACTTTCTGGCAATGCAGACATCATGAAACCTAGCTTAGATGGAATAATAAGATGACAAATTCTTTCATGAAAATATTACTTCAAGGGAAGGGATTGTACATTTTACAGCAAAGGTATAATTATTGTTCTTTGCAATGTAAATATAAATTTTGCATTTAAAATGTAAATGACATATTGCAGGATTTAGTTTTATTCCAGTACAGACCCAATTGGCGATGGTTTTTGTCATCCCAGGCCAGTAGTATCTTGTGCTCAGGGCCATTGTCGGTTTGACTGTTCCTTGATGTCCACCCTATAGACTGTCATGATACTGTTCAACGAGTTGTAGGGCTTGTTTCATGGTGTGCATGACAACGGTTCTTTCTTTGGCAGAATGGAAAAGTGCCCCCTCTGATAATCAGAGAAGATGGGGATGTGATGCTGACATCACCTGCTGCACTTAAGCCATGATCAGATATTTTCAAAGTCATAGATTCATTATAAGGCATATGCATATGAAAGATATCTGAATGCAGAATGGGTAATCATGCCTTTGGTAAGGTGGGGTGGGGCGGGATCAATATCTGACTATAAGTAGATGTTGAAAAAAAATAAACTAAAAGTAATTGCTCAATGAACATAAATGGACTGTTTGTAGGATACCCTGGATGACATACTTAGGAAAGACAAATACATTTTAGGCTTTTCCTTTAATATTTACATTTCATACACTTTTGTCAGGTAACTGAGAAATACATTGCTACAGCGCCTACATATGTAGGCAAAGGAGATTTTTCTTGGAAATGTGAAGAAAACTGTGATCCTAATCCTGGTCCCAGAGAAGGTAAATTTAACACTTCAAATAATCCCCATGTTGGAGGATCAGGATCAAGATTCCCTTGTGTTATGTGTCTTTATTACAGGAGAAAAAGAACCTTCCAAAGAAAAGTTTGCAGCAAATCGACACAGGTTATTATTGCTTTATTCATTCCTTCAGGAGATGTGTTACGTCTCTTATTTGTGCCTTTAAGAATGGAGCCCTGGGAAGCCCATGCTGAGAAGTACTGTCTGAGGGGAAACAACCAAAAAAAACTCCTCTGCCCCTCTCCCATTTTTGCAAACACTGGTGTCTCAGTCCACCAGGGTAATTTCCTCCCTCTGCCCCTGCCTGTGCCAGGATTTTGCCCTCTGTCACCCTCTGCAGCGCCTCACCCCTGGGTTTAACCCCGGCTCTTTCTTCCCATTCCTGATTTTGCCCCTCAGCCCTTGTCCTAACCCAGGCTCCAGAGTGACACTTCCCCCCAATCCTAGTGAATTCCCACCCTCTGCTAAGACCCTGGCCACCCCCCTCCGATTGGCTCCCTTTGCCCTATTATTAACCCTTGTAAAACTCAGTCTGCAGCAGGGCCAGCTCTGGCCTTTTTTTTTTTTTTTGCTACCCCAAGCAAAAGAAAAAAAAAGGGCAGCCATGCTGCCTTAAGATTGGCTGGAATGCTGCCCCATAGAATCTGTCGCCCCAAGCAGGAGCTGGCTCGGCTGGTGCCTGGAGCCGGCCCTGGTCCGCAGATTCTCATGCCAAGTGACGGGAGGGTGAAAGGCAGTGGTGTTAGCAGATGTTACTGAGCCTGCTCAGCTCCTGTGCATGCCGGCTGCACCCTAAGTAGCAAATTCATGCATTTTCTAGCTGTTGCTGGGCATGCTCAGACCGCTCCAGCAAACCAGGAGCGGAACTGAGCAATGTGTAATTTCCTGCTGCTGGTTTCTGTCTCAGATGCAACAGCCGTTCTCTGTCTCTGCAGTTCCTGTCTCTTTGAAGAACCATCGCAAGTGGCACTGGCAGCATGGAGCGGGCCGAGAGAGAACTGCTGGCAACCCTGGAAAAGCTGGGAGAAAGGGAGCTGCAGAGATTCAAGGACAAATTGAGTGAAATCCAGCCAAAGAAGGGATACCAACTTCTCCCCTCTGGGAGCCTAAAAGATGCCGATCCCCCAGCCCTCACGGACCTCCTCCTCCTCTTCTATGGGACGGACTATGGGGCGGAGGTGGCTGCAGAGGTGCTGAGAGCCATCGACCAGAGAGTCCTAGCAAAGAGAATTGAGAAACTCATTAATGCACTGAGACATGGTAAGGAATGACCCAGGGAGACTGGCCCCCAGTCTGTTTCTTTCCCTGCCGCCTCCCTGTTACAGGTGGGATACTAGCTAGAGCTGTCTGCAGTGCTGTTGTCACCCTGTTGGTGCCGGGTTTCCGGGAAATGGGAGGCGGAAGCCCACCCATTGCTAAAGGATCCCCCCCCAGCCTAAGGGAAGGATCTACAGGACCTCAAAAACTCAAGGGATTTTGGGGGACAACTAATAAAAGAACAGGAACAGGAGAGTGGTCAAAGGGTCATAAGAAGGGGGCCTGACGGGGACACCAAGCAGAGAACCCCGGACAGCGGCCACTGCTCCTCAAAGGCATCAAGGGAGCCAGTGGATGCCGCCCAGAGGAACTCCACCCGGATACGTGAACGGACTAAGGATCGGAAACAAGCCCCACAGTCACCGGAGTCTCCATTGGCCAACCTCCTCTCCCTGGTTGAGTAGATGGCCATTTTAGCCAGGGTGAGGAGGAGGTTGACCAGGAGGTCCCGGGACTTCGTGGGGCCACGGATAGGGAGTGCATAGAGAAGGAGATGAGGGGAAAAATGCAACCAGAAACGTAAGAGGATGGCAATGAGGAGCCGGTGTAGGGGCTGCAACCTGGCGCACTCTAAGTAAACGTGCGCCAGGGTCTCCCTCACGCCGGAGAAGGGGCAGGTGTCCGGGACAGGGGTAAACCGCGCCAAGCACACGCCCGTGCTCACGGCCCCATGGAGGAGCCGCCAACTGATATCCCCAGTGGGCCTTGGGACCAGGGTGGAGTAGAGGCTGGCCCACCAGGGCTCCTCACCCTCCAGAGGTGGCAGGAGGTCCTGCCACTACGTATCGGGGTGGGACACGAGGGTGAGGAAGTGAAGGGTGTGGAGCACGAGCGTGTAGAGCTGTTTCCTCGGCGCGGTTTGGAAATGGACTGGCTGCAGGTCGTGCAGCCAGCTTGCGGAGAAGGGGCAGGGGGGGGCTGGTCGGGCCTACGGGGCAGAGGCCCGATGAAAAGGTCCGGAGGGCTTGGGGTGGGCGGTGGGAGGGGCGTGCCCTGCCGCAGGACCCGGTCGAGGTAGGCCCGAGCAGCGAGCGGCAAAGCGGCCTCCACCTCCTGGAGTACCCGCCGGGGAGTGCAAGGTCTGGAGAGCCCCATGCGGTGAGCAAGCGTCAGGGGATCCAGCCAGCCTCCCCGGTCATAGTCCAGGAGGTCTCCGACCCTGGTAGCTTCTGCCAAGGGTGGGTGTATCTATTGGGTGTCTGGGAAGTGGGCGGGCAAAGCCTGCCCACTGCTAAAGGATCCTCCCCCAGCCTAACGGGAGGAACCACAGGGCCACAGAACCCACTGAGTTCGGGGGACAACTAATAAAAGAACAGGGACAGGAGTGAGGTCAAAGGGTCAGAAGGAGGGAACCTGACGGGGACATCGAGCAGAGAACCCCGGACAGCGCCCACTGCTCCTCGAAGGCGTCAAGGGAGCCAGTGGACACCGCCCAGAGGAACTCCACCCGGATGCGTGATTGGACCATGGAGCGGAAGCAAGCCCCACAGTCACCGGAGTCTCCATCAGCCAACCTCCCCTCCCTGGTCGCGTGGATGGCCTTTATTGCCAGGACGAGGAGGAGGTTGACCAGGAGGTCCCGGGACTTCGTGGGGCCACGGATAGGGAGTGCATACAAAAGGAGGTGAGGGGAAAAGTGTAACCAGAAACGTAAGAGGATGGCTGTGAGGAGCTGGTGTAGGGGCTGCAACCTGGCACACTCTAAGTAAACGTGCGCCAGGGTCTCCCTCACGCCGCAGAAGGGGCAGATGTCCAGGACAGGGGTAAACCGCGCCAAGTACACGCCCGTGCTCACGGCCCCATGGAGGAGCCGCCAACCGATATCCCCAGTGGGCCTTGGGACCAGGGTGGAGTAGAGGCTGGCCCACCGGGGCTCCTCACCCTCCAGAGGTGGCAGGAGGTCCCGCCACTTCGTATCGGGGCGGGACACGAGGGTGAGGAAGTGAAGGGTGTGGAGCACGAGCGTGTAGAGCTGTTTCCTCGGCGCCGTTTGAAAACGGACCAGCTGCAGGTCGTGCAGCCGGCTTGCGGAGAAGGGGCAGGGGGGGGCTGGTCGGGCCTACGGGGCAGAGGCCCAATGAAACAGACAGCTGCAGCGGCACAGGAGCCAGCCAACAGAGCTGCTAACAGGGGAGTTTGAGTGGGAGTTCTGTTGGAGGAGCAGGTTTTGTAGTTTGTGGATTGTATTGTGGAGTTTGTGTGTGAATGTGTGTGTGTGCAGGCTGCTAGGGGCCGTATGCTGGGAGCGAGGCTGAGCCCTGAGTTGGGGGCGGGGGCACTCAGGCAGCGGCACAGGAGCCAGCCAACAGAGCTGCTAACAGGGGAGTTCCAGTGGGAGTTTCCAGGGGCAGGTTACAGGGGAGACCAAGGCAGAGAAACCAGGAAGTCAGACAAGGGAAGGGGCAGGGGTCTGCCAGCAGCCCAGTGCGTGTTGGTGGCCTGTGGTGCGGTGTGAGGCGTGGATTGCCAGGCACAGAGTTGGAAGGGTATGACTGAGACAGAGGCAGCAGGTAGAGACACACTGAGGATGACCGGATGCGGTAGCTATGGCATGTACATGGTCCTGGAGGGGGCACCTGAAAGGAGTTTTGTCTGCATGAAGTGCCGCCTGATACAGCTGCTGGAAGAAAAGATAAGAGGACTGGAGATGCAGGTGGAAACTCTGGCTGAGTTTAGAAGGGGGTTTGAGCAGATGATGGAACACAGACGTGATGAGGCACAGGGGACAAGCTCAGATGAGTGCATAGAAGCAGGACCAAAGAACTCTGAGGAGGGGCTGCTGGGTGAGGAAAGTGGACGGTGGAAGCATGTGACTAGGAGAACCAGGCAGAGGAAAAGATGGGCCAGCGATGGAGAAATAGAACTCAGGAACAGGTTTGCTGAGTTGGAAAATGAAGATGGAGCACAGCAGGCTGCTGAAGGAGAGAGGGCAAGGAAAAAGAGAAGAGCAACTAGTCCTGCAGAAGGAGGGGAGGAGTCAATGGAGGCGACACCAAGTATGAGCCCTAGGAGGATTGTAAGGGCGAATACAAATCGAGAGGAATTGCAGCCAGCTGGTGTGGGGGATAGACCGGAGAATCACACTGTCGCCAGGAAAAGGCAAGTTTACGTGATTGGAGACTCTTTACCGAGAAGAATAGACAGGCCTGTAACTAGACCTGATCGGGAGAACAGAAGGGTGTGCTGTCTGCCAGGGGCTAAGATACAGGATGTGGACCTGAGGCTGAATAGGATCCTAGCAGGAGCGGGAAAGAATCCATTGATTATCCTTCATGTGGGAATGAATGATACGGCTAGTTACTCACTGGACTGTATCAAGGAGGACTATGCCAGACTGGGGAAGACGCTCAAAGAAATCGAGGCTCAGGTGATCTTCAGTGGGATTCTGCCGGTTCCTAGAGCAGGGCGACGAAGGAGTGACAAGATTATGGCGATAAACAGATGGCTCAGGCATTGGTGTTACAAGGAGGGCTTTGGGATGTACGGTCATTGGGAAGCGTTTACGGATAGACAACTGTTCGCTCAGGATGGACTTCATCTAAGTAAGGAGGGAAATAGAATTCTAGGATGGAGGCTCGCCGACCTCATCAAGAGAGCTTTAAACTAGGAAGTTGGGGGAGATGGTTGGGAGATGTTCAGGAGATCTCCACGCCGGAATATAACCTGGAGAGGGAAGTAAACAAAGTGAGAGGGGATACCCTTGCGAACCAAAGAATTGATCCAAGGAGGAATAGTGGAGCAGAAACCAGAGTAATGGGTGATGCTGGTGGTAGAAGGTCTGTGCACAATGGGGGAAAGAATCTCACTGACCCCAAACACCAAAAATTAAAATGTCTGTACACTAATGTGAGAAGCCTAGGTAACAAGATGGAGGAACTGGAGCTACTGGTGCAGGAAGTGAAACCGAATATTATAGGGATAACAGAAACCTGGTGGAATAGTACTCATGACTGGAGTACAGGTATTGAAGGCTATGTGCTGTTTAGAAAAGACAGGAAGAAAGGCAAAGGTGGTGGAGTAGCATTGTATATCAATGATGAGATTAACTGTAATGAAATACGAAGCGATGGAATGGATAAGACAGAGTCTGTCTGGGCAAAAATCACACTGGGTAAAAAAGCAACTAGAGTTTCCCCTGAGATAGTGCTTGGGGTGTGCTATCGACCTCCGGGATCTGATTTGGATATGGATAGAGACCTCTTTAATGTCTTTAATGAAGTAAACACAAAGGGGAAATGTGTGATTATGGGAGACTTCAGCTTCCCGGATATAGACTGGAGGACGAGTGCTTGCAAGAATAATAGGGGTCAGATTTTTCTGGATGTGATAGCGGATGGATTTCTTCATCAAGTAGTTGAAGTACCTATGAGAGGGGATGCCATTTTAGATTTGGTTTTGGTGAGCAGTGAGGACCTCGTAGAAGAAATGGTGGTAGGGGACAACCTTGGTTCAAGTGATCATGAGCTGATTCAGTTCAAACTAGATGGAAGGATAAACGAATGTAGATCTGGGATTAGGGTTTTCGACTTCTTGAGGGCTAATTTTAAAGAGTTAAGGAAATTAGTTAGGGAAGTAGATTGGACGGAGGAACTTGTGGATTTAAATGCAGAGGAGGCCTGGAATTACTTTAAGTTGCAGCTGCGGAAATTGTCAGAAGCCTGCATCCCAAGACAGGGGAAAAAAACCAGGGGCAGGAGTTGTAGGCCAAACTGGATGAGCAAGGAACTCAGAGAGGGGATTAGGAAAAAGCTTACAGGGAGTGGAAGAAAGGGAAGCTACCTTGGTGAGGTCAGAACATGTAGGGATAAAGTGAGGAAGGCTAAAAGCCGCATTGAACTGGACCTTGCAAAGGGAATCAAAACCAATAGTAAAAGGTTCTACAACCACATAAATAAGAAGAAAACAAAGAAAGAAGAAGTGAGGCCGCTATACACTGAGGATGGAATGGAGGTTAAGGATAACCTAGGCATGGCCCAATATCTAAATAAGTACTTTGCCTCAGTTTTTAATAAGACTGGTGAGGAGTTTAGCGATGATGGAGGGATGATAAACGGGAATGTGGATATGGAGGTGGATATTACCGCAACTGAGGTAGAGGCCAAACTTGAACAGCTTAATGGGACAAAATCGGAGGGCCCGGACAATCTCCATCCGAGGATATTAAAGGAACTGGCGCGTGAAATTGCGAGCCCGTTAGCGAGAATTTTGAAGCAATCGATAAACTCGGGGGTTGTGCCGTATGACTGGAGAATTGCTAACGTAGTTCCTATTTTTAAGAAAGGGAATAAAAGTGATCTGGGTAATTATAGACCTGTTAGCTTGACGTCTGTAGTATGTAAGGTCTTGGAAAAAATTTTAAGGGAGAAAGTAGTTAAGGACATAGAGGTCAATGGTAATTGGGACGAATTGCAACATGGATTTACTAAAGGTAGATCGTGCCAAACCAATCTGATCTCCTTCTTTGAGAAGGTGACGGATTACTTAGATAAAGGAAATGCGGTAGATCTAATTTACCTCAATTTTAGTAAGGCGTTTGACACGGTTCCACATGGGGAACTGTTAGTTAAATTGGAAAAGATGGGGATGAATATGAAAGTTGTAAGGTGGATAAGGAACTGGTTAAAGGGGAGACTCCAGTGGGTCGTATTGAAAGGTGAACTGTCAGGCTGGAAGGAGGTCACTAGTGGAGTCCCTCAAGGATCGGTTTTGGGACCGATCTTATTTAACCTTTTTATTACTGACCTTGGCACAAAGAGCGGGAATGTGCTAATAAAGTTTACGAATGACACGAAGCTGGGGGGTATTGCTAACACGGAGAAGGACAGGGATACTATTCAGGAAGATCTGGAACACCTTGTAAACTGGAGTAATAGTAATAGGATGAAATACAATAGTGAAAAGTGCAAGGTCGTGCATTTAGGGATTAAGAATAAGAATTTTGGATATACGTTGGGGATGCATCAGTTGGAAGCGACAGAGGAGGAGAAGGACCTTGGGATATTGGTTGATAGCAGGATGACTATGAGCCTCCAATGTGATACGGCTGTTAAAAAAGCAAATGCGATTTTAGGATGCATCAGGCGAGGTATTTCCAGCAAGGATAAGGAGGTGTTAGTACCGTTATATAAGGCGCTGGTGAGACCCCATTTGGAATATTGTGTGCAGTTCTGATGTCCCATGTTCAAGAAGGATGAATTCAAACTGGAACAGGTCCAGAGACGGGCTACTAGGATGATCCGAGGAATGGAAAACCTGCCTTATGAAAGGAGACTCAAAGAGCTTGGCTTGTTTAGCCTTGCCAAAAGAAGGCTGAGGGGGATTAGCTTGCTCTCTATAAATATATCGAGGGGTTAACATTAGGGAGGGAGAGGTATTATTTAAGTTTAGTACTAATGTAGGCACGGGGACGAATGGGTACAAACTGGATATTAGGAAGTTTAGACTTGAAATTAGATGAAGGTTTCTAACCATTAGGGGAGTGAAGTTCTGGAACAGCCTTCCGAGGGAAGTAGTGGAGGCAAAAGACTTTTCTGGCTTTAAGACTAAGCTTGATAAGTATATGGAGGGGATGTTATGATAGGATAGCTTAATTTGGGCAATTGATCTTGGATTATCACCAGATAAGTCTGCTCAATGGTCTGCGGGGAGATGTTGGATGGGATGGGAACTGAGTTACTGCAGAGAATTCCTTCTTGGGTGCTGGCTGGTGAGTCTTGCCCACATGCTCAGGGTTTAGCTGATCGCCATATTTGAGGTCGGGAAGGAATTTTCCTCCAGGGCGGATTGGCAGGGGCCCTGGAGGTTTTTCGCCTTCCCCTGCAGCATGGGGCATGGGTCACTTGCTGGTGGATTCTCTGCAGCTTGAGGTCTTCAAATCAATTTTGAGGATTTCAATAACTCAGTCCTGGGTTAGGGGTTGTTATAAAAGTGGATAGGTAGGGTTCTGTGGCCTGCCTTGTGGAGGAGGTCAGACTAGATGATCATATTGGTCCCTTCTGACCTATGAGTCTATGAGAGTCTCTGAAAAGGTCTGGAGGGCTTGGGGTGGGGGGGTGGGCGGGGTGTGCTCTCCCGCAAGACCCAGTCGAGGTAGACCCGAGCAGCGGGCGGCAAAGCGGCCTCCACCTCCTGGAGTACCCGCCGGGGAGTGCAAGGTCTGGAGAGCCCCATGCGGTAAGCGAGCATCAGGGGATCCAGCCAGCCTCCCCAGTCGTAGTCCAGGAGGTCTCCGACCCTTGTAGCTTCTGCCAAGGGTGGGTGTATCTATTGGGTGTCTGGGAAGTGGGCGGGCGAAGGTATAAAGTGCAGGTATAAAGGGCAATATTGGTCCAGGGTCCAGGGTCTGAACATCCTCCCGGTTCAGACAGCACCATTGACAGATGCTACCCCACTATTTGGCCATTGATTATGTCCATTCTACTCTGCGTGGAAGTCAATCACGATGGACCGTTGGGTCTTACAGGTCCATACAACTGGGCTATGTTATCCCCCTTCTCTCCTCCCCACCTACCTTATCTCTTACCCCATCCCTCTTCAAGGGCCATTCTCACTAGCATCTGCTGTGAAAGGAAGTGAACCATCTTCTCCAGCTTGGTGCTGTGGAAACTGTATCTCTGCAACACAGGGGGAAAAGGTTTCCATGCCCACTACTTTCTGACCCAGAACTAAAATGGAGGATAATGTCCCATTCTCAACCTCAGGAAACACAACAAATTTGTCCAATCCCAGAGGTTCAAGATGGTCCCTTTAGGCACGATTTTTCTTGGCTGGAACAGGGGGACTGGTTTTCAGGCCTCGACTTACAGAACTAAACTGGGACGAGTGGTAGATATACTGGAGAGTAGAGATAGGATACAGAGGGACCTAGACAAATTAGAGGATTGGGCCAAAAGAAATCTGATGAGATTCAACAAGGAGAAGTGCAGAGTCCTGCACTAAGGATGGAAGAATCCCATGCCTAGACTAGGGACCAAGTGGCTAGGCAGTAGTTCTGCAGAAAAGGACCTACGGTTACAGTGAACGAGAAGCTGGATATGAGTCAACATTTTGTCCTAGTTACCAAGAAGGCTAATGGCATTTTGGGCTATATAAATAGGGGCATTGCCAGCAGATTGAGGGATGTGATCATTCCCCTCTATTCGACATTGGTGAGGCCTCATCTAGAGTACTGTGTCCAATTTTGGGCCTCACAGTGCAAGAAGGATGTGGAAAAATTAGAAAGAGTCCAGGGGAGGGCAACAAAAATGATTAGGGGCTGGAGCACATGATTTATGAGGAGAGGCTGAGGGAACCGGGATAGTTTAGTCTGCAGAAGAGAAGAATGAGGGGGGATTTGATAGCTGCTTTCAACTACCTGAAAGGGGGTTCCAAAGAAGATGGATCTAGGTTGTTCTCAGTGGTACCAGATGACAGAACAAGGAGTAAGTGGGAGAGGTTTAGGTTGGATATTAGGAAAAACTTTTTCACTAGGAGGGTGGTGAAGCACTGGAATGGGTTACCTAGGGAGGTGTTGGAACTGCCTTCCTTAGAGGTTTTTAAGGTCAGGGTTGACAAAGCCCTGATTGGGATGATTTAGTTGGGGATTGGTCCTGCTTTGAGCAGGGGGTTTGACTAGATGACCTCCTGAGGTCCCTTCCAACCCTGATATTCTATGACATGTACTTTCACATTACCATACATCCCACTCACAGATGATTCCTCCATTTCACGGTAGGCAATGACCACTATCAATACAGGGTGCTCCCTTTTGGTCTATCTACTTCACCCAGGGTCTTCTCCAAGACCCTCACAGTTGTCACAGCACACCTTCAGAAACAAGGAATAATGATTTTTCCATACCTCAACGATTGTCTTCTGAAAAGACCTACACAGATCGCTGCCTGCATGGTTTTCCATAAAGACAAAGTTTACCTTCACTCTCACCCAAAATTCCTTACTAAGGTGGTTCCAATTTTCATCAAGCAATTTACTTACCTACTTTCTTTCCAAAGCTCATAAACATAAAAATGAGGAAACGTTCCATATTTCAATATTGGAAGAGCTTTTGCATTTTACCTTGATCTAACCAAGCCACTAAGATCTACCTCGCAACTATACACTGTAGTTGCAGATAGAATGAAGGGCAGTCCAGTGTCCTCGCAAAGAATCTCTTCTTCAATTTCCTCTTGCATTTTTTCATGCTATCACTTGGCTAATGTGACTCCTCTGAGTAAGGTATTTGCCCAGGCAACCTGGACTCATGCATCTTCTGCAGTCTGTCTCACTCATGCTTGGACATCTGTAAGGTGGCAGTTTGGTCATTAGTCCATACATTCACTCTCATTATGCCATCTCTCAGCAGTCCAGGGATGATGCCAGAATTAGTTGTGTGATTCTCCAATCCCTGTCCAAGTAGCCTCCAAGCGCACCTCCAGTTTGAACTGCTTATCCATTCCACTACATGTGACTCACATGTGCAGTCACTCAAAGAAGAAATGGTTACTAACCGACTCATACCTGTTGTTCTTTGAGATGTGTTGCCTGTGGCCATTCCACAACCTGCCCTCCTTCCCCGCTCTACACTCATCCCTCCGGGAAGAAGTAACTGAGGGAGTAGGGGGTGGCTCTTCCCTTTGTACCCGTACATAGTGGTGTGAGGCTGCAGAGGGTGCTCATGCTATCCTGACAGGTACCGCTGAGGGAAAGAATCTTTTACAGCTGAGTGCCCATAAACCTACAGTGGAATGGACGTGTGCAACACACCTCCAAGAACAGTTATGAGAACGTTAGTAACCTTCCATCTTTCTACCTCTCTCCCTTCATTCCCTTTATTCTGTCTTTCCCTGTGCTATGTTCTTTCCCTCCTACTCCATCTTTTTAGGTGTTGGCAGAGCACAAGTCACTTACTATCTCAGCATTATCAGATTATCTCTCCCCATCCCCAGTAATGAATCCCTGATTCCCAGACCTTTGTTCCCATCCAACCTTGATCTTTCCCTCTCTCTGCACTCACCCCTCTATCCCCATCTATTCACCCTACCAAATACCTACACACCGCTTCCTCAGTCCCCCCACGTTCCTACTGCCCTCCTCAGCCAAATGCCACACACATCTCACCCCCAACACAGACCCTGTTCCCAGCATGTCCTTCTATGTGGTCAGGAGCTGGGGGACTGATGGTGACTCCTCAATGCATAATCCATCCCCAAACTCTGCTCAGATTTCTAGCTAAACAGCAGCAAAAGCAACCAAAAAAGGTGAGGATGGTCTGGGAACCAGAGGAAGTCCCTCTGAGGGACAAGGATCTTAGACCCCAGGCTTGGGGTTCCCTGTGTCTTCATAGCTAGCCCAAAACTGAAACCAAAACCCCTCCATTAGGCTCTCTCCCCCTCCGTCTCTCCCCCTCTTCCTTTTTCCAGTTTCCTGGGCAAAGGTGTCGCCTTGTCCCACCTCCTTCCTGGCTCAGGTTACAGGCTCAGGTACCTTCCCTCAATTAAAGTCATCCCCTGCTCTCCCATCCCCCATGCAGACAGTCCCAGTAAAACTAGTTGACATTCCCAGGTCAATCCGCCCCACTCCCTATTGCGTCACAACTCCCTTAAAAGTGTGCATGCCTGCCTAATTCTGTGTGTGTTTGTGTGTATATGTGTCTCCTCACTGCTTTGTGCCAAGCCACCAGGAGGAGGTAGTGCTGCAGCCTCTGGTCTTCCTCCTCCCCTGCAGGATCTGATCCCGGCCACATCAAAACAGCCAGCACCAGCAGCTAGGGGAGGGAAACAGACAATGGTTTGGTCCAGATAAGCATTAAGTGGGGATTCACAACAGGAGGAGGACGCTTTAGAGGAAAAATTCTTTTAATTGTTTCCTCCCCAGCCACAGAGGAGGCAGAGTTGGGAGGAAGGCGTGATAAGTTGGGAGGGCGTGACTACCCCATCCATTGCCCTGTGCCACAAAACACATGTTCCCTAAAATCATTAGTTCAGGATTTATTTTTAATGACTCCTCAGAGAAATACATTTTCGAGCGGCAGCTGCAGCAGCATGACTACGCAAGAGGTTTCATGTATGCGAAATACACACTAACCGATGAGCAGAACCAGACAATCAGAGCACAGAAAACCAACCAGGAGAAGATGCGAAAGCTGTACGAGCTGGTGCCAAGCTGGGATGAACGGCAGAAGGATCGGCTCTACCAGGCACTGAAGGAAACAAACAGAGACCTGGTTGAAGAACTGGAGGGTAAACAAATGACATCAGGGAAATCCACTTCCCATGCTCCCCATCATGAACCCTGATCCCATCCCAAGGGGGACACTAGATCACCTCTCTGGCTGTTTATCCCGCGCCCAACACTGCAGCATCAGAGCTTGGCACGGATTATTACGTCACCCTCACTACATTATAATGTGCAGTGAGTCTGTGGGAGCGTTTGCTCCCACATCTGAGATTATTTGGTGCTGTTGGGTCCATTCCAGACAGAGTCAGCTCTCGTTGCACAGCGCAGAGCTGGGTTGCACATTGCCTATTGGCCGGGTCTCAGTTCCGTTCCTCTTCCCATCCATAGAAGCTACACACCCATTCCTGATTGGGGGATTGGGTCCCTGGGGGTTGCTTTGGCTTGTTATGTAGGTTGGGGTATTTGTAACCTGCCGTCAGATTCTAACCCCCCCAGAATATAGGAGGGGGTGAAGTTTGGCCCAGGCCAAAACCCCAGATCCAATCTCTTTAACCGAAGAGGACAGGGGTGTGAATTAAATCAGACAGTGGGGGGTGGAACTAGAGTAAGTGGTGGGGTTGTATTTACCTTCCCCCTCCTCTCTACCTGGGACCACCTACCTTCTTTCTTGGATAAGTGACATTTGCCCCCATCCCTGCTCATGTCTCTTTCAGGGTCTGGATTCCTTGTGGTGACGAAGCAGGTGAGGGGAGAGAAGGAACTCTCTCGGTCGCAGAGAGAGGGGCAGGGCCCATCCAGGGGTGGGGAATCACAGAATTGCTCTTCGTGTGACCCTGGGGGACAATTCACCCTGGAGACGTTTTCAGGGGCAGGGAGGAGGTAGAGCCAAGGCCCTGCATGCCCCCCTTTACTCTGTGGAGCACTAAAATCAGCAATTGCCATTTATTTTAATGAAATGTCTCTCTCCAGAGGAACACTTTGTTGACCGGCACCGAGAGAAGCTGATCCAGCAAGTCTCAGAAGTGGACAGAGTCCTGAAGCTACTTCAGGAGCATACACTAACCCCTGAGCAATACCAGAGCATCAGCACTGGGAGATCCAATGTGGAGAAAATGCAGAAGCTGTACGAGCTGGTGCCGAGCTGGCAGAGGGAGCGAAAGGACCAGCTCCACTGGGTACTGTGGATAACAAACAGCGCCCTTGTTGATGAGTGTGCAGGTAGATAATTATAATCTCTTTCCTCAAGGCAGAGTTTTCAAACTGTGGGGCACATTTCCCGCCTTCCTTCGCCTTCGGAGGGTGTGAAGGAACATTTGGGGCATGAGTGGCAATGCCAGGTGGCTAGTGCCAGCTCCACACTGACTCATCTCAGTGGGGACACCCAACCTGTGGGTTAGTGTCAAAATCCACCATGACTGCACCGATTTCTGCCCCCCAGCAGCCTCCCCATCCAGCACTGGCCACTCTGAGAACCCGACGTGGGAGGAGCAGGCATTGACCCTGCCATAGCAGCTGCAGTTACCCTTCTCTACTGGAGACGCCACCAGGGACTCTGCAAGTGGAAAGTGGCACCACAGGTCTAGTTATTGTCCTGCCACCAGAGCCCCTTACTCACCCCGTCCCACCACTGCAGATCCAGGGCACAGAGCCCTGTCCTCTGCTGGAAAGAGCCTGTGCAGGGCAAGCAGATGGGGCTGCGCTCAAGGGCCGGGGACAGCAGTGAACTGTGTTCCACAGGGCGCCAGTGCTCAGTGGGTGCAGCTGTCTGCTCCCTTCCTGACCCTGGCCTTTCAACTCAGCTGAACACAGTGGTGGGTGGGGGACAGGCAGGGATGTGAGTCCAGGCACCCAAGACCACCCTAAGCACTGCAGGGAGCAGAAGGCTTCCTCAACTGCCACATGGTGAGTACTCGCCCCTGGCAGGTACCAGACACCCCTTGTGGGTACCAGGCACCCCTGTCCCCTTAGAAAAGGGGGGGCATCCAGAAGGTGGTTCATCATAAAGTTTGGGTACCTCTACATTAGAGAGTTGCAGGCTAGTGTGCTGTAGGTTTACACCGGTTTGCCACACATTAACTGGCCATCTGGACAAGCCCGTTAACATGTGTATTGGCCCACAGCAGCCAAAGGTCCTTCTTCCCTCACCGTACAAATGGGCCACTGTATTTGCTCTTTATTCCCAACTCAGTTCCATGGCAGTCGATTCATGATTCCTGTCCTAGATTCCTTTCACTTCCTGTCCTAGATTCCTTTGTGCAGTGTCGCTTTGTGGCTGTTTGTCAGCTGCCACGTCCCATCCCAGAAGTGGCTGCATTTCAGCACTAGGTTAAAAGCAATTCTGTGGGTGGGTGGGTGACAGGGGACAATAGATATTGGGCCAGATGGGCCCATGAGTCTGAGCTGGGGTGGCAAGGAGCAGATGGGGTCCCAGGCTAGACAGGCCATAGATCTGATCCAGTTCTCATCCTAGCTCCCCAGGGCTTTATAACTGTTAATTGTGTCCATGGGTGAATCCATGACAAAGGGGGCAGGATCCATTTTCCTCACTGCCCTGTGCAGAATTCAGCAGCTTTCACTCTCACTGGGCTATGAGGGGATCCAGCCCATGGGGGGTTCTGGACTGTAGGTGACTTGTCCTCTCTCACTTGTGCTCCATGAGGAACCAGGGCCCCGTGTGTCAGGCCTTCAAGGCTCACACTATGCTCCTGAGTGAGGGCAGCCAAAGCACCAGGCAGCTGGTGAACTGGACAACACCCCAGAGATTGCAATGCCCCATCCCCTCCTCTCTCCATCTCTGCATAGGCTCAACTTACTGGGGCCATGCAGGGGCAGCAGCATCATTGCCCCCATGGCAGTGAGCTCCTGTGTCTTTAGCCAGGTCTTGAAGACTGGAAGGGACTTGGTCTGAGCTTAACCAATGGCTCTGATGAATTGCTGGGGAGAGCCTGTGAGGGGCACTAGGACAGATCATGCTCCCCCAAGGAGAGCCTCAGTCCTAGGGCAGCCAGTCCCCCCTCAGGCTCTGGGCATCCCCATCTTAGGCGCGAATTCCCCCTCCCACCGAGGAAGTGACTGGAGGGGCCCCCACTCTGTAGACAGGAATGTCTGACCCCCACGTGTCCCCAGCAATTTCCCCCATCCCTAGGCCAGCTCTCCCCAGTGCCCGGATGCCAGCAGAATCTGCCTTCCAGATGTCAAACCCTGGATGGTTTTTCCTCTCCTGCGATTGGCTGCTTGCCTCTCCCCCACCTGCCTGTTACAGTCCTCTGTGCAATCCCTGCTGACCTTATTCTCTCAGATTGGCTGTTTGCTCCACCCCATCCCCCCATCACAGCCATGTCCCCACTGCTGAGTTCACTCTCTTTGCCCCCCCCCCCGCTCTTTTTCCTTTGCTGTTACATCCCTCCTCCTTTCCTCACCTTTTCTCACTCCCTCGCTCCAGTGGACCCATTCGTTCCTGCCATTGCCCCACATCCATGCCCCTGCTTTGCCTCTTCCTACCATTGCTCCACCTTTTCCCCCGAGCCCTGAGCCCGCTTGCTTCTGTCTGCCTGCTTCCTCCCCTCCCCTCTTCCTCATACCTAAGGCAGGAAAAAACTGAGGGATGTGTGTGTGTGTGTGTGTGTTGTGCAGGGGAGTATAGTGTAGGAAGGGATGGATAGGGGGTGAGTGCTAGACAGCCACCTAACCTGATTCTAGCCCCTCCAGAATTTGGGAGGCAGGAGGGAATTTGACCGAGGCCAAAACCTCAGATCAAATCTTTTTTGCCAAAGAGGGCAGGGGTGTGAATTAAATCAGGCAGTGATAGGTGGTGTCTAGAGTGTGTAGTGGGGTTGCATGTACCTACCCCCTGCAATCCACCCTTGAGCTCCTACCATCTTTGCTGGATGAGCAGCATTTCTCCCCATCCCTGCTCATTTCTCTAACAAGGTCTGCATTCCTCCCGCTGAAGAAGCAGGTAAGGGGAGAGAAGGGACTCTGGATCCCAGAGAGTGGAGCAAGGCCTGCCCAGCAGTGGGAAATCGCAGAAGTGTAGGACTGAAAGGGAGCTCATCATCATCTATTATCTAGTGCAGTTCCCTGTACTCAAGGCAGGACTAAGTCATAACTGGACCATCCCTGACAGGTGTTCATCTAACCAAAATATGGGAGCTGGATTGAGGGGCTCCCATGGGCTGGGAGAGGAGGCCAGCAAGATCCCAGGGTGTGGGATGGCCCCTGACAGGAGGAAGATCATCCCCCCAATTTGGCCCCTTGTTACTAAGATATCTTCTGTTCCAGTGAGTCAGCCCTTGTTTGCTCTCTCTCCCACTTGCTCTCTCTTGCAAGTGCCAGTACCCCAGCACAGGAGCTGTCCTCCAGCACCAGCCCTGGAGCCACACATGAGTTATAAATCAGCTAGCGGGATTAACCCTTAGTGAATCACACTGGGGCTGTGCAGGGGAGGAGGCTGCACCATGGCCATGGACATTGGGTCAGCACATCCCCCTGCTTGTCGGGAAGGGAGGGTGAGTCAAGGCACAGTTTGTCCAGGAGCTCCCCCTAGGCAAGGCAGCTTGTCCCCACCCCAGCTCAGGGCTCTGGCTAAACAGCCCCAGGTAGAAGCTGAAGGAGCTTTGCAACCAAACCCAGTGTTTAAGTGGGTGTTTTTATGTCCCTCGGCTCAGGGGAACATTTTGTGGTGCGGCATCGGGAGCAGCTGATTCAACGCGCCTCTTCAGTTGACACAACCCTGGATGTGCTGAAGCAGTTCCAAGACATGTGTTTCATGGAGCAGCCATACTCGCTGGTGCACCCAACGTATGAAAGCCCCACTGAAGAGCTAGAAGGTAAAATCAAATAGGGGAAAATAACTTCCCACTGCACTCCAGGAGGCTGCACCCCAAACCCCTCCCACAAGGGTCACTAGCTAGGGGTTGCCAACTCCCCCGGGCCAGACGCCATTTTATGGCAATGGTGTCCCCATTTTCAGCAATGGCGTCCGGTCCGGGAGCGTTGGCAACCCGATCACTATCTCTGCTCTAGGCTTTTACCCCTTGCTGGGGCTGGACACTGTTTTTTAAGCAGCTGGGTGGTGCCAGAGCAGGAGCTGCAGCTTTAACTCTTGAGTGACCAAACTAGTGACTCTGAAAATATCCTGAGACTTCATGAATTCCAGTGAGCCCTTCTCTGCTGCTATTGCATTAAGTGGAAGGTGTCTGGATGCTATGACGATGGGGGGGCAGGATGAAACTGATGACAGCAGAGATCTGCAGAGCTGCCCTGTGTCAGGTTAAGTAGAATGGGGTGGGGCAGAGAGAAAAACGCTTCCCCAGACCTGGCAGGGGTGGGGTGGTCCATAGGGGAAACAGCCACTCTGCTGAGCCCCTGGCTGTTGGCACAGCTGATGGCAAAGCAACAGGAGATCAGGTCTGAGCTCCACCCTCAGCTCTTCCTACTCTGGTTCTGACACCCTTGGGCCTGCTTCATCTGTGGACTGGGTCCCTGCAAAGATGGCAGAGGGAGCAGTGGGCTAGAAGGAAGGGATCTCGGGCATAGGCTCTGACTCGGTAGGTGCTCTGGGACTGTTTGGCAGTGTAGCAAGCTCCAGGAGGGAGGGAGGAGGAGTGGGAGACAGAGAAGAAGCAGAGCTGGGGCGGGGATTTGGGGAAGGAGTCGGAATATGGGCATGGTGCTGGTGGAGTTGGGGCAGGGACTTTGGGGAAGGAGTTATAATGAGGGCAGAGCACGGGTCAAGTTGGGGTCGGGCGGGGGGCAGACAGGGGTCAGGCACCCACCAGCATGAGCAGAAGACGGCGCCTGTGATCTGGGGTTCAAATCCAGCTTGCAGGCTGTATGTTGGACACCACTGCTCTGTGCCCTTCTGATCCAGCGAGTGATGCAATCCAGAGTCCTGTTCTGATTCCCAACTGCCAAAACTTGCTGCCTTCATTTCTTGCTTTAAATTTGTGCAGTGATAGTAAATGTTTTTCATGCTCCACCCCAGAGGCAGCAGCATTTCAGTGCAGAGTAGGTGATCTCATCTGTACAGCTTGGAAAGTGCTTGGGGATTGCTCTGGGTGAAAGGCACCAGAGGGATGCTTTGTTATGAAGAACTAGATTGTGTCCCTGCTGGTTGTGTGTATTTGGGGGGAGGGGAGAAATGGAGGGAGGGGGCCGGACACACATAGGAGTCTTGTCCCTTGTGTGCCATGTGCAAGGACTGGGGATGGGTACAGCCCCAGCACTCCAGGGAGCAGAGGGGAAGCTTTCGGTGTGACACTGGGGGACAATTCACCCTGTCAGGATTTTTAAGGGGTGGGGAGGAGGTGGAGCCAGGACTTGCGTACCACCCACTGGCCTGTGGAGCACTAAAATCAGGAATTGCAATTTATTTTTAAAAAGTCACTTTCCTCAGAGTAGAGATTTTCAAACTGTGGAGCAGCCCCCCCCCACTCATCTCAGCGGGCCACACAATTGGCTGGTCAATGTCAACATCCACCGCAACTGTTCCCATTTCTGTGCCTGGCAGCCTCTGCGCCCAGCGCTGGCCACTCTGAAAACCCGAGGGAGGAGGGGCCAAGGGACAGGTATTGTCCCGCACTAACAGCTGCAACAGCCACCACTTCTATTGGGGAGGCCACCAGGGACTCTGCAAGTGGAAAGCTGCGCACAGGGCTAGGGACTGTCCTGCCACCAGATCCCTTTGCCGACCCCGGCCCTTCCACAGCTCCAGGGCACAGAGCCCAGTCCTCTGCTGGAAAGAGCCTGCACAGGACAAGCAAACGGGGCTTCACTTAAGGGCTGGGGTCAGCAGGGAACTGTTCAGCAGCTGTCTGCTCCCCTCCTGACCCAGGCCTTTCAGCTTAGCGGTTTGTTTCCCATGCGCACAGGGGCAGGTGGGGTTACAGTCAGGGAGCTGAGTGTAGACAGCCAAGACGGCCCTACCACTGCAGGGTCTAGTTGCCTTCCTCTAGTGCAACACGGTAAGTACCTTCCCCCAGCAAGTACCAGGTACCTCTTGTGGGTACAGAACAACCCTCTCCCCTGCCACCTTAGAAAAAGGTGGTGGTGGAGTGGGGGGTGGGGTGGAATTTGCAAGCAATATGAATCTCCAGAGGAACTTAGCAAAAAAAAAAAAGTTTGGGAACCTCTGAGTTGGAGAGTTGCAGGCTAGTGTGCTGTAGATTTATACCCATTTGCCAGGCACCAACAGGCCATCTAGACAAGCCCTTTAACATGTGCATTGCACCATGGCAGCCAAAAGTGCTTCTTCCCTTACTATACAAATGGGGCCAGTATATTTGCTCTTTATTCATGACAAGCCCAGTTTGATAGAAGTAATGAGGATTGTGCTCAGCCTCAAAAACCGGTTGATTCACACTTGGCTTTCACTCCATGACCTAATTTCCTTTTGTGCAGTGTCGCTGCATGGCTGTTAACCAGCTGCCACGTCCCATCCCAGACTTGGCTGCATTTCAGCACTGGATCAAAAGCAAGTGTGTGTGTGGCAGGGGTGGGGGGAATAGATACTGGGCTAGATGGGCCCATGAGTCTGATGTGAGGTGGCAGGCAGCAGGTGGGATCTCAGATTCGATGGGCCTATTGATCTGATCCAGTTCTCATCCTAGCTTCCCAGGGGGGTGTATCTATTAACTGTGTCAATAACAGAGGGGGCGGGATCCCTTTTCCCCACTGCCCCATGCAGAGCTCAGCAGCTGTCACTCGCAATGGGCTATGAAGGGATCCAGCCCATGGGGGACTCTGGGGTGTGGGTGAATTGCTATCTCTCATTTGCTCTCTGGGCTCAAGGAAGAACCACGGCCCCATGTCTCAGGCCTCCAAGGCTCACACTATGTCCCCAGGTGAGGGCAGCCAAGGTGCTGGGCAAGCTGCTGGGTTGGACACCACACCAGAGATTTCAATGCCCCATCCCCTGTTCTCTCCATCTCTGCATAGGCCCAACTTACTGGGGCCATGCAGGGGCAACAGCATCGTTGCCCCCATGGCAGTGAGCTCCTGTGTCTTTAGCCAGGTCTTGAGGACTGGAAGGGACTTGGTCTGAGCTTAACCAATGGCTCTGATGAATTGCTGGGGAGAGCCAGCTGGGGGCGCTGGGATAGACTGTGGTTCCCTAAGGACAACCTCAGTCTTAGGGCATCTGGTTTCTCCAACTACGTCGGCTCTGGGGATCTCCATCTTGGACCCTGTTTTCCCCCCTCCTGCCCTGGAAGTGGCTGGAGAGGGTGAGGCCCAGCTGGGCACCCTACTCCGAAGAGAGGAACAGATGCTCCATCTGCGTCTCCAGCCATTTCCCCCATCCCCAGGCCAGCTGTCCCCAATGCCTGGAGGTCAGCAGACTCTGCCTGCTACAATTCAAACCCTGGATGTTCTTTCCTCTCCTCTGATTGGCTGTTTGCCTTTCCTTCTCAGCCAATCACCATCCACCCCACCTCCTGCTGCCAATCTTATTCTCCCTGCCAATTGGCTATTTGCCCCACCCCATCCCCTCATCACATTCTTGCCCCCACTGCTGAGTTCTCTCTCTCTTTGTGCCCCCCCCCATGCTCCTTTTCTTTCGCTGTTACATCCCTCCTCCTTTCTTCACATTTTCTCGCTCCCCTACTCTCATGGACCCATCCGTCCTGCCATACCCCCCTCATCAATCTCTGATAATTGTAGCTCCCAAGAGATACCCATCCACCACACGTTTTTCTTGGCTAAAACTATGTCTACATGAACATAGGGTGACCAAATGTCCCGATTTTATAGGGACAGTCCCGATATTTGGAGCTTTGTCTTGTATAGGTGCCAATTACCTCCTCACCCCGGTCCCGATTTTTCACACTTGCTGTCTGGCCACCCTACCCGAACACTTAGTTTGCAGCAAGCTGGGATGTAAATCTACCCTGCACTACCCTGCAGTGCACGATGTGTCCATGTGGACCCTGCTGCTGTGCACTAAAAGTCCCCTAGTGTTCAGTAGCAGTATCCTCAATGACACTCAAGGTGGGGTAGATTTAAACCCTGGCTTGCTATGAACTAAATATTTGTGTAGGCAAGTCTCAAACTAGAACTTGGTTAGTGTTTTTCAGATTTCAAAATTTTAATTTCAAAATTTACTCCCAATTTTAATGAGAGAAATTGTGAGAAATATTTTTTTTTTAAGTATGGACTAGCAAAAAATATCAAGAAAAAAACAAACCTCTTTTTAAAACTTTTTAATTTGTTTAACCAAGTTATTACTATTAGAATTGTGAAAGCACCTACAGGTGCCAAATTGGAGATTGGTCACTATAAAGCTGGTGGAAATGTGTCAGATTCCAACAGTTTTGAATTTTATTCAGGAATCTGGAGGAAAATTGGAACATTTTTGCCATTTTATTCTCCTGTTTTTTGACTGGCTGAATTCAGTCTGGATGCTTCGTACTTGATGCCTTTGGAAAGATGTTGCTCGAAAGAGGTACAGGAAGTGCTTCTAAATAGTAGAAATGCCTTCCACTAGGAGAACTTACCTGGCAAAATGGAAAAATTTCTCCATCTGGTTCCTGAAACAACAAGGTTGGCTGTTAGTTCCATCAGGGTTCATCTAGCGGCTATCTTGGCTTTCCACCCTGCTGTGGGTACAACCCTCCTACTTTTCCCATCCCAACGTGTGTCAGGTTTATAACAGATCTGGGCAGGTCATACCCACAGGTAAAGGACACAATTCTTCTGTGGGGCTTGAATGTATTACTAGAAATCTGATGGATCCTCCTTTGAGCCGCTGGTGTCCTGTTTGCTTCTAAGCCTGTGTATGAAAGTGGCCTGTATGATAGTGATTATTTCAGCCAGGAGAGTTGGGGAATTATGGGCTCTGATATCTGAACCTATCTACATGGTTTTCTATAAAGACAAAGTTTACCTTCAGCCTCGCCCAAAATTCCTTACTAAAGTAGTTTCCAATTTTCATATTAATCAAGAAGTTTACTTACCTGCTTTCTTTCTAAAGCCTCATAAACATAATGATGAGGAATATTTGGATTTTGGGAGAGCTTAGGGGTTTTACCTTGATCTAACTAAGACATTTTGATCGACCTTGCAACCGCTTATTGCTGTTGAAGGCACAACGAAGAGCAGTCCAATGTCTTCCTGTCATAACATTTTTTCCCAGATCTGGACCTTAGCGTCCAAAATATGGGTGTTAGCATGAAACCTCCAAACTTAATTACCAGCTTGGATCTGATAACACTGCCACCAATCAGGAATTTGTAGGGTCCTGATACCCTCTGGTCCCCCCAAAACCTTCCTCCCCCTCCAGGTATTCCCTCCCTGGGCTCCTGAAGAATATACAGACTCGAGCTCCGTGAATCTAAACAAAGGGATTCCCCCCTCCCTGCTTCCAGTCCTGGAACCACAAGGTCTAATCTCTCCCCTCCCCTTCACCCAGAGGGTATGCAAAGTCAGGCTAGTAAATCTAACACAAAGAGACTTTCCCCCCTGACTTCTTCCTCCCACCAATTCCCTGGTGAGCTGCAGACTTAATTCCCTGGAGTCTCCACTAAAGAAAAACTCCAACAGGTCTTAACAAGAAAGCTTTATATAAAAAGAAAGAAAAGGACATAAAAATGGTCTCTATATTAAGGTGACAAATACAGGGTCAATTGCTTAAAAGAAAAAAAATGAATAAACAGCCTTATCCAAAAAGAATACAATTTAAAACATTCCAGCAACTACACACATGTAAATACAAAAAAGCAATATAAACCTATTGTCTTACTATCCTTGTAATTACAACTTGGAAACAGAAGATTAGAAAGCTTGGAGATAGAGAGAGATCACTCTCAGAGCTGAGAGGGTCACCGAACCAAGACAAAGAACAAAGAACTCACACCCAAAACTTCCCTCCACCCAGATTTGAAAAATCTTGTTTCCTGATTGGTCCTCTGGTCAGGTGTTTCAGATTATTGTTGTTACTCTTTTACAGGTAAAAGAACATTAACCCTTAGCTATCTGTTTATGACACTTCCCAATGAATCTGTTCTTTGATTTCAGCTAGCATTTTTTCATGCTACCACTTGGCTAATGTGACTCCTCTGAGTAGGGTGTTAGCTCAAGCAACCAGGTCTCATGCAGCTTCTGCAGCCTCTCACTCATGTGCCTATCTTGGACATCTGTAAGGTGGCAGCTTCGTTATAAGTCCGTATGTTCATTTCTCACTGACATCTCTCAGCAATCCAGAGACGATGCCAAATTTGGTCGTGTGATTCTCCAATCCCTATTCAAGTAGACTCCAAGCTCACATACAGTTTGAACTGCTTGCGAGTTACCTACAGCGGAATGAACATGTACTGTCACTCGAGGAAGAAGAAATAATTACTAACCGACTTGTACTTGTTGATCTTTGAGATGCGTTGCCCGTGGCCATTCCACAATCTGCCCTCCTTCCCCTCTCTACAGGAATCTATCCAGAAAAGAGTAACTGAGAGAGGTTGGGGGCAACTCCACCCTTTGTACCTGCACATAGTAGTGTGAGACTACGGAGGGTGCTCATGCTATCCTGATGGGTACCCCTGAGGAAAGAATTTCTGACAGATGTGTACCGGATGCACATAAACCTACAGTGGAAGACCTTGGGCAACATATGTCCAAGAATAACAGTTACAACAAGGTTAATAACCGTATCTTTCCTCTTTCTGCCTGTCTGCCTTCATTCCCCTTATTCTGTCTTTCCCTTTGCTGTGTTCTCTCCCTCCTTACCCATTTTTCTGTCCCTCTCAGATATTCACAGAACACAAATCACCTAGTATCTCGGCACAGTTTCAGATTCTTCCTCTCCATCCCCAGTGATCACTGCCTCATTCCCAGCCCTTTGTTCCCATCCATCTCAAACTCTCTCTCTCTCTCTCTCTCTCCCCTAACCTAGGCCTCTCCCTCCTGTCTCCACTGCCCCCTCTATCCACACCCATCCACCCTACCATATACCTACTCACCACTTCCTCGATCCCCCCACATTCCTTCTGCCCTTCCTCAACCAAATACCACACACACCTCACTCCCAGCATGTCCCTCTGTGCGCTGAGGAGCTGGGGAAGTGATGTTGACTCCTCGAGACACAATCCATCTTGAAGCTCCCCCCGGCCAAGACAGTTTTACCCAAAGCCCTGCTCACGGCTGTGGCCAAACAGAACCAAAAATGACCAAAAAAGGGTGAGGGTGGGGAAGGACCAGGAACCAGAGGAGTCATATTTGGACTGAGAGATGATTTGAGGCACACAGAGCAACAAGTAATCACTGGAGACTTCCCTCATTCCTCAAAGTACCCTTAAATGTGTGCATGTCTGCCTGATTTGTGTGTGTGAGTGGGTGGGAACTGAGTCTCCTTCCTGCTTTTGTGCCCACCCACCAGGAGGAGGCAGCACTACAGTTCCTGGGCTGCCCCCTCCCCTGCAGGATCTGTGCTGCCTGCCGCATCCCAAGAGCCAGCACCAGCAGAGGAGACAGAGTGTGGGGGTGGGGGGATAAGTGGGAGGGGGAACATGAGCACCCCACCCATTTCCCTGTGCCAAGTAACACATGATCCCTAAAAACATTAGTTCAGGATTTATTTTCAATGACATTTCATAGCAACTTTTTCTCAAACGATTTCGAGAACCATCAAAGTCATCTACTGGCGGACTCCTCCAGAATCAGGGATACATACTGAACGATGAACAGTACCAGACAATCAGAGCTGAGAAAACCAGCCAGGAGAAGATGCGGAAGCTGTACGAGCTGGTGCCAAGGTGGGACAAATGGCAGAAGGACTGTCTCTACCATTCGCTGAAGAGAACAAACAGAGACCTGATTGAAGAGCTGGAGGGTAAATAAATGACATCAGGGAAACCCCTGTCCCCTTAGAAAAGGTGGTTCATCATAAAGTTTGGGTACCTCTACATTAGAGAGTTGCAGGCTAGTGTGCTGTAGGTTTACACCGGTTTGCCACACATTAACTGGCCATCTGGACAAGCCCGTTAACATGTGTATTGGCCCACAGCAGCCAAAGGTCCTTCTTCCCTCACCGTACAAATGGGCCACTGTATTTGCTCTTTATTCCCAACTCAGTTCCATGGCAGTCGATTCATGATTCCTGTCCTAGATTCCTTTCACTTCCTGTCCTAGATTCCTTTGTGCAGTGTCGCTTTGTGGCTGTTTGTCAGCTGCCACGTCCCATCCCAGAAGTGGCTGCATTTCAGCACTAGGTTAAAAGCAATTCTGTGGGTGGGTGGGTGGGTGGCAGGGGACAAAAGATATTGGGCCAGATGGGCCCATGAGTCTGAGCTGGGGTGGCAAGGAGCAGATGGGGTCCCAGGCTAGACAGGCCATAGATCTGATCCAGTTCTCATCCTAGCTCCCCAGGGCTTTATAACTGTTAATTGTGTCCATGGGTGAATCCATGACAAAGGGGGCAGGATCCATTTTCCTCACTGCCCTGTGCAGAATTCAGCAGCTTTCACTCTCACTGGGCTATGAGGGGATCCAGCCCATGGGGGGTTCTGGACTGTAGGTGACTTGTCCTCTCTCACTTGTGCTCCATGAGGAACCAGGGCCCCGTGTGTCAGGCCTCCAAGGCTCAAACTATGCTCCTGAGTGAGGGCAGCCAAAGCACCAGGCAGCTGGTGAACTGGACAACACCTCAGAGATTGCAATGCCCCATCCCCTCCTCTCTCCATCTCTGCATAGGCTCAACTTACTGGGGCCATGCAGGGGCAGCAGCATCATTGCCCCCATGGCAGTGAGCTCCTGTGTCTTTAGCCAGGTCTTGAAGACTGGAAGGGACTTGGTCTGAGCTTAACCAATGGCTCTGATGAATTGCTGAGGAGAGCATGTGAGGGGCACTAGGACAGACGATGCTCCCCCAAGGAGAGCCTCAGTCCTAGGGCAGCCAGTCCCCCCTCAGGTTCTGGGCATCCCCATCTTAGGCGCGAATTCCCCCTCCCACCGAGGAAGTGGCTGGAGGGGCCCCCACTCTGTAGACAGGAATGTCTGACCCCCACGTGTCCCCAGCAATTTCCCCCATCCCTAGGCCAGCTCTCCCCAGTGCCCGGATGCCAGCAGAATCTGCCTTCCAGATGTCAAACCCTGGATGGTTTTTCCTCTCCTGAGATTGGCTGCTTGCCTCTCCCCCACCTGCCTGTTACAATCCTCTGTGCAATCCCTGCTGACCTTATTCTCTCAGATTGGCTGTTTGCTCCACCCCATCCCCCCATCACAGCCATGTCCCCACTGCTGAGTTCACTCTCTTTGCCCCCCCCCCGCTCCTTTTCCTTTGCTGTTACATCCCTCCTCCTTTCCTCACCTTTTCTCACTCCCTCGCTCCAGTGGACCCATTCGTTCCTGCCATCGCCCCACATCCATGCCCCTGCTTTGCCTCTTCCTACCATTGCTCCACCTTTTCCCCCGAGCCCTGAGCCCGCTTGCTTCTGTCTGCCTGCTTCCTCCCCTCCCCTCTTCCTCATACCTAAGGCAGGAAAAAACTAAGGGATGTGTGTGTGTGTGTGTGTGTTGTGCAGGGGAGTATAGTGTAGGAAGGGATGGATAGGGGGTGAGTGCTAGACAGCCACCTAACCTGATTCTAGCCCCTCCAGAATTTGGGAGGCAGGAGGGAATTTGACCGAGGCCAAAACCTCAGATCAAATCTTTTTTACCAAAGAGGGCAGGGGTGTGAATTAAATCAGGCAGTGATAGGTGGTGTCTAGAGTGCGTAGTGGGGTTGCATGTATCTACCCCCTGCAATCCACCCTTGAGCTCCTACCATCTTTGCTGGATGAGCAGCATTTCTCCCCATCCCTGCTCATTTCTCTAACAAGGTCTGCATTCCTCCCGCTGAAGAAGCAGGTAAGGGGAGAGAAGGGACCCTTGATCCCAGAGAGTGGAGCAAGGCCTGCCCAGCAGTGGGAAATCGCAGAAGTGTAGGACTGAAAGGGAGCTCATCATCATCTATTATCTAGTGCAGTTCCCCGTACTCAAGGCAGGACTAAGTCATAACTGGACCATCCCTGACAGGTGTTCATCTAACCAAAATATGGGAGCTGGATTGAGGGGCTCCCATGGGCTGGGAGAGGAGGCCAGCAAGATCCCAGGGTGTGGGGTGGCCCCTGACAGGAGGAAGATCATCCCCCCAATTTGGCCCCTTGGCACTAAGATCTCTTCTGTTCCAGTGAGTCAGCCCTTGCGTGCTCTCTCTCCCACTTGCTCTCTCTTGCAGGTGCCAGTACCCCAGCACAGGAGCTGTCCTCCAGAACTAGCCCTGGAGCTACACATGAGTTATAAATCAGCTAGCGGGATTAACCCTTAGTGAATCAACTGGGGCTGTGCAAGGGAGGAGGCTGCACCATGCACATGGACATTGGGTCAGCACATCCCCCTGCTTGTTCGGAAGGGAGGGTGAGTCGAGGCACAGTTTGTCCAGGAGCTCCCCCTAGGCAAGGCAGCTTGTCCCCACCCCAGCTCAGGGCTCTGGCTAAACAGCCCCAGGTAGAAACTGAAGGAGCCTTGCAGCCACACCCAGTGTTTAAGTGGGTGTTTTTATGTCCCTCGGCTCAGGGGAACATTTTGTGGTGCGGCATCGGGAGCAGCTGATTCAACGCGCCTCTTCAGTTGACACAACCCTGGATGTGCTGAAGCAGTTCCAAGACATGTGTTTCATGGAGCAGCCATACTCGCTGGTGCACCCAACGTATGAAAGCCCCACTGAAGAGCTAGAAGGTAAAATCAAATAGGGGAAAATAACTTCCCACTGCACTCCAGGAGGCTGCACCCCAAACTCCTCCCACAAGGGTCACTAGCTAGGGGTTGCCAACTCCCCCGGGCCAGACGCCATTTTGTGGCAATGGTGTCCCCATTTTCAGCAATGGCGTCCGGTCCGGGAGCGTTGGCAACCCGATCACTATCTCTGCTCTAGGCTTTTACCCCTTGCTGGGGCTGGACACTGTTTTTTAAGCAGCTGGGTGGTGCCAGAGCAGGAGCTGCAGCTTTAACTCTTGAGTGACCAAACTAGTGACTCTGAAAATATCCTGAGACTTCATGAATTCCAGTGAGCCCTTCTCTGCTGCTATTGCATTAAGTGGAAGGTGTCTGGATGCTATGACGATGGGGGGGCAGGATGAAACTGATGACAGCAGAGATCTGCAGAGCTGCCCTGTGTCAGGTTAAGTAGAATGGGGTGGGGCAGAGAGAAAAACGCTTCCCCAGACCTGGCAGGGGTGGGGTGGTCCATAGGGGAAACAGCCACTCTGCTGAGCCCCTGGCTGTTGGCACAGCTGATGGCAAAGCAACAGGAGATCAGGTCTGAGCTCCACCCTCAGCTCTTCCTACTCTGGTTCTGACACCCTTGGGCCTGCTTCATCTGTGGACTGGGTCCCTGCAAAGATGGCAGAGGGAGCAGTGGGCTAGAAGGAAGGGATCTCGGGCATAGGCTCTGACTCGGTAGGTGCTCTGGGACTGTTTGGCAGTGTAGCAAGCTCCAGGAGGGAGGGAGGAGGAGTGGGAGACAGAGAAGAAGCAGAGCTGGGGCGGGGATTTGGGGAAGGAGTCGGAATATGGGCATGGTGCTGGTGGAGTTGGGGCAGGGACTTTGGGGAAGGAGTTATAATGAGGGCAGAGCACGGGTCAAGTTGGGGTCGGGCGGGGGGCAGACAGGGGTCAGGCACCCACCAGCATGAGCAGAAGACGGCGCCTGTGATCTGGGGTTCAAATCCAGCTTGCAGGCTGTATGTTGGACACCACTGCTCTGTGCCCTTCTGATCCAGCGAGTGATGCAATCCAGAGTCCTGTTCTGATTCCCAACTGCCAAAACTTGCTGCCTTCATTTCTTGCTTTAAATTTGTGCAGTGATAGTAAATGTTTTTCATGCTCCACCCCAGAGGCAGCAGCATTTCAGTGCAGAGTAGGTGATCTCATCTGTACAGCTTGGAAAGTGCTTGGGGATTGCTCTGGGTGAAAGGCACCAGAGGGATGTTTTGTTATGAAGAACTAGATTGTGTCCCTGCTGGTTGTGTGTATTTGGGGGGAGGGGAGAAATGGAGGGAGGGGGCCGGACACACATAGGAGTCTTGTCCCTTGTGTGCCATGTGCAAGGACTGGGGATGGGTACAGCCCCAACACTCCAGGGAGCAGAGGGGAAGCTTTCGGTGTGACACTGGGGGACAATTCACCCTGTCAAGATTTTTAAGGGGTGGGGAGGAGGTGGAGTCAGGACTTGCGTACCACCCACTGGCCTGTGGAGCACTAAAATCAGGAATTGCAATTTATTTTTAAAAAGTCACTTTCCTCAGAGCAGAGATTTTCAAACTGTGGAGCAGCCCCCCCCCACTCACCTCAGCGGGCCACACAATTGGCTGGTCAATGTCAACATCCACCGCAACTGTTCCCATTTCTGTGCCTGGCAGCCTCTGCGCCCAGCGCTGGCCACTCTGAAAACCCGAGGGAGGAGGGGCCAAGGGACAGGTATTGTCCCGCACTAACAGCTGCAACAGCCACCACTTCTATTGGGGAGGCCACCAGGGACTCTGCAAGTGGAAAGCTGCGCACAGGGCTAGGGACTGTCCTGCCACCAGATCCCTTTGCCGACCCCGGCCCTTCCACAGCTCCAGGGCACAGAGCCCAGTCCTCTGCTGGAAAGAGCCTGCACAGGACAAGCAAACGGGGCTTCACTTAAGGGCTGGGGTCAGCAGGGAACTGTTCAGCAGCTGTCTGCTCCCCTCCTGACCCAGGCCTTTCAGCTTAGCGGTTTGTTTCCCATGCGCACAGGGGCAGGTGGGGGGACAGTCAGGGAGCTGAGTGTAGACAGCCAAGACGGCCCTACCACTGCAGGGTCTAGTTGCCTTCCTCTAGTGCAACACGGTAAGTACCTTCCCCCAGCAAGTACCAGGTACCTCTTGTGGGTACAGAACAACCCTCTCCCCTGCCACCTTAGAAAAAGGTGGTGGTGGAGTGGGGGGTGGGATGGAATTTGCAAGCAATATGAATCTCCAGAGGGGCTTAGCAAAAAAAAAAAAAAGTTTGGGAATCTCTGAGTTGGAGAGTTGCAGGCTAGTGTGCTGTAGATTTATACCCATTTGCCAGGCACCAACAGGCCATCTCGACAAGCCCTTTAACATGTGCATTGCCCCATGGCAGCCAAAGGTGCTTCTTCCCTCACCATACAAATGGGGCCAGTATATTTGCTCTTTATTCATGACAAGCCCAGTTTGACAGAAGTAATGAGGGTTGTGCTCAGCCTCAAAAACTGGTTGTTTCACACTTGGCTTTCACTCCATGACCTAATTTCCTTTTGTGCAGTGTCGCTGCATGGCTGTTAGCCAGCTGCCACGTCCCATCCCAGACTTGGCTGCATTTCAGCACTGGATCAAAAGCAAGTGTGTGTGTGGCAGGGGTGGGGGGAATAGATACTGGGCTAGATGGGCCCATGAGTCTGATGTGGGGTGGCAGACAGCAGGTGGGATCTCAGATTCGATGGGCCTATTGATCTGATCCAGTTCTCATCCTAGCTTCCCAGGGGGGTGTATCTATTAACTGTGTCAATAACAGAGGGGGCGGGATCCCTTTTCCCCACTGCCCCATGCAGAGCTCAGCAGCTGTCACTCGCAATGGTCTATGAAGGGATCCAGCCCATGGGGGACTCTGGGGTGTGGGTGAATTGCTATCTCTCATTTGCTCTCTGGGCTCAAGGAAGAACCACGGCCCCATGTCTCAGGCCTCCAAGGCTCACACTATGTCACCAGGTGAGGGCAGCCAAGGCGCTGGGCAAGCTGCTGGGTTGGACACCACACCAGAGATTTCAATGCCCCATCCCATGTTCTCTCCATCTCTGCATAGGCCCAACTTACTGGGGCCATGCAGGGGCAACAGCATCGTTGCCCCCATGGCAGTGAGCTCCTGTGTCTTTAGCCAGGTCTTGAGGGCTGGAAGGGACTTGGTCTGAGCTTAACCAATGGTTCTGATGAATTGCTGGGGAGAGCCAGCTGGGGGCGCTGGGATAGACTGTGGTTCCCTAAGGACAACCTCAGTCTTAGGGCATCTGGTTTCTCCAACTACGTCGGCTCTGGGGATCTCCATCTTGGACCCTGTTTTCGCCCCTCCTGCCTTGGAAGTGGCTGGAGAGGGTGAGGCCCAGCTGGGCACCCTACTCCGAAGAGAGGAACAGATGCTCCATCTGCGTCTCCAGCCATTTCCCCCATCCCCAGGCCAGCTGTCCCCAATGCCTGGAGGTCAGCAGACTCTGCCTGCTACAATTCAAACCCTGGATGTTCTTTCCTCTCCTCTGATTAGCTGTTTGCCTTTTCTTCTCAGCCAATCACCGTCCACCCCACCTCCTGCTGCCAATCTTATTCTCCCTGCCAATTGGCTATTTGCCCCACCCCATCCCCTCATCACATTCTTGCCCCCACTGCTGAGTTCTCTCTCTCTTTGTGCCCCCCCCATGCTCCTTTTCTTTCGCTGTTACATCCCTCCTCCTTTCTTCACATTTTCTCGCTCCCCTACTCTCATGGACCCATCCGTCCTGCCATACCCCCCTCATCAATCTCTGATAATTGTAGCTCCCAAGAGATACCCATCCACCACACGTTTTTCTTGGCTAAAACTATGTCTACATGAACATAGGGTGACCAAATGTCCCGATTTTATAGGGACAGTCCCGATATTTGGAGCTTTGTCTTGTACAGGTGCCAATTACCTCCTCACCCCGGTCCCGATTTTTCACACTTGCTGTCTGGCCACCCTACCCGAACACTTAGTTTGCAGCAAGCTGGGATGTAAATCTACCCTGCACTACCCTGCAGTGCACGATGTGTCCATGTGGACCCTGCTGCTGTGCACTAAAAGTCCCCTAGTGTTCAGTAGCAGTATCCTCAATGACACTCAAGGTGGGGTAGATTTAAACCCTGGCTTGCTATGAACTAAATATTTGTGTAGGCAAGACTCAAACTAGAACTTGGTTAGTGTTTTTCAGATTTCAAAATTTTAATTTCAAAATTTACTCCCAATTTTAATGAGAGAAATTGTGGGAAATATTTTTTTTTTAAGTATGGACTAGCAAAAAATATCAAGAAAAAACAAACCTCTTTTTAAAACTTTTTAATTTGTTTAACCAAGTTATTACTATTAGAATTGTGAAAGCACCTACAGGTGCCAAATTGGAGATTGGTCACTATAAAGCTGGTGGAAATGTGTCAGATTCCAACAGTTTTGAATTTTATTCAGGAATCTGGAGGAAAATTGGAACATTTTTGCCATTTTATTCTCCTGTTTTTTGACTGGCTGAATTCAGTCTGGATGCTTCGTACTTGATGCCTTTGGAAAGATGTTGCTCGAAAGAGGTACAGGAAGTGCTTCTAAATAGTAGAAATGCCTTCCACTAGGAGAACTTACCTGGCAAAATGGAAAAATTTCTCCATCTGGTTCCTGAAACAACAAGGTTGGCTGTTAGTTCCATCAGGGTTCATCTAGCGGCTATCTTGGCTTTCCACCCTGCTGTGGGTACAACCCTCCTACTTTTCCCATCCCAACGTGTGTCAGGTTTATAACAGATCTGGGCAGGTCATACCCACAGGTAAAGGACACAATTCTTCTGTGGGGCTTGAATGTATTACTAGAAATCTGATGGATCCTCCTTTGAGCCGCTGGTGTCCTGTTTGCTTCTAAGCCTGTGTATGAAAGTGGCCTGTATGATAGTGATTATTTCAGCCAGGATAGTTGGGGAAAAGATGGTTACTCACCTTTGTAACTGTTGTTCTTCGAGATGTGTTGCTCACATCCATTCCAGTTAGGTGTGCGTGCCGCGCATGCACGCTCGTCGGAAACTTTTTACCCTAGCAACTCCAGTGGGCCGGCAGGTCGCCCCCTAGAGTGGCGCCGCCATGGCGCTCGATATATACCCTTGCCGGCCCACCCGCTCCTCAGTTCCTTCTTGCCGGCTACTCCGACAGTGGGGAAGGAGGGCGGGTGTGGAATGGATGTGAGCAACACATCTCGAAGAACAACTGTTACAAAGGTGAGTAACCATCTTTTCTTCTTCGAGTGATTGCTCACATCCATTCCAGGTAGGTGAATCCCAAGCCATACCTAGGCGGTGGGGTCGGAGTGAGAAGTCGCGGCATGGAGCACTGCAGATCCGAAGGCCGCATCCTCTCTTGACTGCTGGACCAGGGCGTAGTGGGAAGCAAAGGTGTGGACCGACGACCAGGTCGCTGTCCGACAGATTTCCTGGATGGGCACACGGGCGAGGAAAGCCAGCGACGACGCCTGCGCCCTGGTAGAATGCGCGTGGGCCAAGTCATAGCAGGTCCTGATACAGGACGTTACCCACGAGGATAACCTCTGCGAAGAAATGGGAAGCCCCTTCATGCGGTCCGCTACTGCCACGAAAAGCTGGGGGGATTTGCGGAACAGTTTGGTCCTCTCCACATAGAACGCGAGAGCCCTACGGACATCAAGCGAGTGGAGCTGTTGCTCCCTGCCTGAAGAGTGAGGTTTTGGGAAAAAAACCGGGAGGAATATCTCTTGGTTGATGTGGAAGGCTGAGACCACCTTGGGGAGAAAGGCAGGGTGTGGCCTCAGCTGCACCTTATCTTTATGGAAGACTGTATACGGGGGGTCTACCGTGAGAGCCCGGAGTTCCGACACCCGTCTAGCTGAGGTGATAGCTACTAGAAAGGCAGTCTTCCAAGAGAGATAGAGTAGGGAGCAAGTAGCTAACGGTTCGAAGTGGGGCCCCATGAGCCGAGACAACACCAGGTTAAGATCCCAGGTTGGAGCAGGGAGTCGGACGTTAGGGTACAAACGTTCCAGCCCCTTCAGGAATCTAGTCACCGTCGGGTGAGAAAAAACGGAGCGGCCATCCCCACCCGGGTGAAAGGTGGAGATAGCCGCCAGGTGGACCCGCAAGGACGATATCGCCAGGCCTTGTTGTTTGAGGGACCAAATATAGTCTAAAATATTGGCCACCGAAACTTCCATCGGGCGGAGACCTTTCTCCACGCACCAACAGGAGAAACGCTTCCACTTGGCCAAGTATGTCGCTCTAGTGGAAGGCTTCCTGCTGCCCAAGAGTACCTCCTGTACCGGGGTGGAGCAGCGCAGTTCAGAACTGGTCAGCCACACAGGAACCACGCCGCTAGGTGCAGCGACTGCAGGTCCGGGTGACAGAGGGTCCCGTGCTCCTGGGTAATCAGGTCCGGGTGAAGGGGCAGGGGAACTGGGTCGGCTATGGCCAGGTCCAGCAACATGGGGTACCAATGTTGCCTGGGCCAAGCCGGGGCTACCATGATCACGCGGGCCCTGTCCCTGCGCACCTTCAGAAGGACCCTGTGGACCAGCGGGAACGGGGGAAACGCGTAGTACAAGTGGGTCGTCCACGGAATAAGGAAGGCATCCGCTATAGACCCGGGTTCCCTGCCCTGAAAAGAGCAGAACGCCTGGCATTTCCTGTTCCCCCCGGACGCGAAGAGGTCCATACGGGGATAACCCCACCTCTGGAAGATCGAGAGGGCGACGTCCGGGCGAAGGGACCACTCGTGTGAGAGGAAGGATCTATTCAGGCGGTCCGCCAGCGTGTTCCGCACTCCGGGGAGGAAGGAAGCCGTGAGGTGAATGGAGTGGGCTACACAAAAGTCCCAGAGTTGCATCGCCTCGTGACATAGGGGAGAGGATCTGGTGCCGCCCTGCTTGTTGATATAGTACATGGTCGTCGTGTTGTCGGTAAACACCGTGACACAACGACCCCGAAGCTGGTGACAGAACGTTTGACAAGCAAGGCGGACCGCTCTCAACTCCCGCATGTTGATGTGCAGCTTCACCTCCTGCGGGGACCACAGGCCCTGTTTTCTCAGGGATCCCAGGTGGGCCCCCCAGCCAAGATCTGAGGCATCCGTCGTTAGGGACACCGAGGGCTGGGGTGGGTGGAATGGGAGCCCCGCACACACTACGGACTGGTCTAGCCACCAGCTGAGAGAATCCAACACCCCCTGGGGAATTGTGATCAGCATGTCTAGTGGTTGCCTTGCCGGCCAGTAACGTGCGATGAACCACGACTGGAGGGGCCTCATGCGGAGCCAAGCGGAACCGGTCACAAATGTGCATGCTGCCATGTGGCCTAACAGGGTTAGACATGTCCGTATTGATGTTAAGGGGGCTGCCCGCAATCGCTGAATGATCGCCGACAACGCCTGGAACCTTGGTAACGGCAGAAGAGCCCTGGCCACGGTGGAGTCCAGGACGGCCCCGATGAACTCCACCCTCTGCGTGGGGAGCAGGGTGGACTTGTCTACGTTGATCATGAGGCCCAAGGTAGCAAACAGGCCGGTGATCCTGCGGACGTGGCTGCAAACCTGTAGCTCCGACGTGCCCCAAATTAACCAATCGTCTAGGTAAGGGAACACATGGATACGACTGCGCCGAAGATGTGCCACAACGACGGCCATGCATTTTGTGAATACCCTCGGAGCCGTAGAAAGGCCAAATGGGAGGACTGCAAATTGGTAGTGAAGGCGGCCCACCACGAATCGAAGGAAACGTCTGTGGTGTGGCCAAATGGCAATGTGAAAATAAGCGTCCTGCATGTCGAGGGCGGCATACCAGTCTCCCGGATCCAGGGATGGGATAATGGTCCCCAGGGATACCATGTGGAACTTCAACTTCACTAGGTACTTGTTGAGCTCTCGCAGGTCGAGGATAGGCCTGAGGCCTCCCTTGGCCTTGGGGATCAGAAAGTAGCGGGAATAAAACCCCTTGCCTTTCTCGTTTTCTGGAACCGCCTCTATAGCTCCTTTGTTGAGGAGCGTCTGTACCTCCTGCCGAAGGAATTGCTCGTGAGAGGGGTCCCTGAAGAGGGACGAGGAAGGGGGGCGGGAGGGAGGAAATGATATAAACTGCAGGCGGTATCCCGTCTGCACCGTGCATAAGACCCAGCGGTCCGATGTTATTTGGGTCCACGCCGGGAGGAAAAACGAAAGGCGGTTGGAAAATGGGGGGGAAGGATCCGTGGGGGAAACTGTTATTGCGCCCTCGGGCGCACCTTCAGAACGAAGGCTTGGGCCCAGGCGGGGGCTTGGAGGAGCTTTGATTCTGCCCCCCTTGGTTCCCCGAATGTCTACACCTTCCATTCCTGCCGCGGCGCCTATTAAGGTCCTGCCGCTGGCGGAACTGGGGGTATGGCCTGCGCTGCTGCTGCTGCTGTGGCCGGAAGGGCCTGCGCTGCGTTCCTGGCGTGTGCATCCCGAGGGAGCGCATAATGACCCGATTGTCTTTAAGACTTTTCAGTCTGGGGTCTGTCTTTTCTGAAAACAGGCCCTGGCCTTCGAACGGGAGGTCCTGGATGGTGTATTGGAGCTCCGGTGGAAGGCCAGAAACCTGAAGCCAGGAGATGCGGCGCATCGTTACCCCCGAGGCGAGGGTGCGGGCAGCTGAGTCTGCAGCGTCCAAAGAGGCCTGTAACAAGGTTTGTGCAACCTTCTTGCCCTCGTCCAGAATGGCCGCAAATTCTTGACGGGCCTCCTGTGGCAGCAGCTCTTTGAACTTGTCCGCTGCCACCCATGAGTTAAAAGCATATCTGCTAAGAAGGGCTTGCTGATTTGAAACCCTGAGCTGAAGGGCCCCAGCCGAATAGACCTTGCGGCCGAGGAGGTCCATACGCCTGGCCTCCTTGGATTTGGGGGCTGGGGCTTCCTGTCTGTGGCGCTCCCTCTCGTTCACCGACTGCACCACCAGGGAACAAGGTGTCGGGTGAACGTGGAGGTACTTGTAGCCCTTGGAGGGGGCCATGTACTTCCTCTCGATGCCCCTCGCCGTAGGGGGGATGGAGGCCGGTGACTGCCAGATTGTATTGGCGTTGGCCTGGATCGTCCTAATGAAGGGTAGGGCGACCCTGGTGGGAGCATCGGATGAGAGGATGGTGACGATGGGGTCCTCGATCTCAGAGACCTCCTCGGCTTGCAAGCTCAGATTCTGTGCTACTCGCCTAAGGAGATCTTGGTGTGCCCTGAGATCCAGCGGAGGAGGGCTACTGGAGGAAGTGCCAGCCACCGCTTCGTCGAGGGAGGAGGATGAGGAGACCCCTGGCAAGAAAGTGTCCAGTGGGGGGTCCCCCTCAGCTCTCGCCTCTGTCTCAGGAGCAAGACCAGGGTCTTGCTGCTTTTATCCTTCCTCTCCATCAGGGGAGGGAGGGGGGGCGAGACAACGAAGCCTCTGGCACCCTGTGCTCCGCCGTTGCAGGCCTAGCAGGAAGCTGTTGGGGGCCCTGGGCTTGATGGTACGCCCAGGGTGTCCAAAACCCCCACGCTGCGGACCCTGGTCCTGTTGCGGAGGGTCCTGGAATAATGCCGCCTGTCTGTCGGTGCCCAGCGCATATACGCTATCCGCTTGGGATGACACCGACAGCTGTCTAGAAGGCCATGGTGGGGCCGACCGCTGCTGATAAGAGTCTGCGCGGTTCGGCACCGAAGATCTTCTCGGTGCCGGGGATCGGTACCGGGAGTCATAGCGGTGCCGGGATCGGGACCGGGTTCTGTCTTGGTGCCGGGATCTGGACCAGTACCGGCCGCTGCTTCGGTGCCGGGATCGGGACCGGGACCTGCCACCGACGTGGTGCCGGGAGGTCGACCGGGACCGGGACCTGCCACCAGCTCGGTGCCGGGAGGTCGACCGGCGCTGTGAATGACGGCGAGACTGGCTCCTAGAGTCACGGTGCCGGTATCGACGGCTGGAGTCAGACCGTGACCGTCTGGAGGTCGATCGGTGCCGCGAGTGCGACCGGTACTGCCGAGGGGAGCGGTGCCGGGACTGCGAGCGGCGGCGGGATCTCGAGCGACCGTGGCGTCGGGACCTCGATCGCGAGCGTGAGTCCCGAGACGGTGCCGTCTTCATGGGCTTGCCCCTAGATGCTACCCGCACCGGAGGTACCGGGGGTGGCGGCTGAGTCGACTCAGTCAGGGCGATAAGGTCCCGTGCCGAGGCGAAGGTCTCCGGAGTGGATGGGACCAATAGCTCAACCCCAGATCTTATGGGGGAGCTTGGCGGTACCGGACTCGACGGACCCACCGGGCCCGGAGTCGACGGTGCCGGTAGTGCCGCGGCCGATGTCGATGCCGGGCGCTCCATTCTAGTCTGCCTGGCTGGAGTAGCAGACGTTGATGGTCTCGTTTCTGCACCCGGTGCCGGGGAAGGTCGGTGCCGGGGAGTCTTTCCGGTGCCGGTGCGATCCGGTGCCGGCGTCGAGATCATGGCCTGCGAAGCTGCTGGGTCAAGTGCCGCTTCCATTAGGAGAGTCCTGAGTCTCTGGTCTCCTTCTTTGTTCTGGGCTTAAAAGCCTTGCAAATGCGGCACTTGTCCGACCTGTGCGATTCCCCCAGGCACTTTAGACACGCGTCGTGAGGGTCGCTGGTTGGCATAGGCTTTTTACAGGCCGCACATTGCTTAAAGCCCGGCGAACCAGGCATGAGCCCAGTGCCGGGTGCCGGGAAGGGCTACAGCCCAGACCGGCGAACAACTATATACAAATACTATTTACACTATAACTAATTAACTAACTATACTTAACGACTAACTAACAACTGTAGTAACAACGGTAGTAACAAGGAGAGCTAGGGACGTGGAGGACAGCAATGCCGCGCTCCACAGTTCCAACGACCGACATGGCGGTAAGAAGGAACTGAGGAGCGGGTGGGCCGGCAAGGGTATATATCGAGCGCCATGGCGGTGCCACTCTAGGGGGCGACCTGCCGGCCCACTGGAGTTGCTAGGGTAAAAAGATTCCGACGAGCGTGCACGCGCGGCGTGCACACCTAACTGGAATGGATGTGAGCAATCACTCGAAGAAGAATTATGGGCTCTGATATCTGAACCTATCTACATGGTTTTCTATAAAGACAAAGTTTACCTTCAGCCTCGCCCAAAATTCCTTACTAAAGTAGTTTCCAATTTTCATATTAATCAAGAAGTTTACTTACCTGCTTTCTTTCTAAAGCCTCATAAACATAATGATGAGGAATATTTGGATTTTGGGAGAGCTTAGGGGTTTTACCTTGATCTAACTAAGACATTTTGATCGACCTTGCAACCGCTTATTGCTGTTGAAGGCACAACGAAGAGCAGTCCAATGTCTTCCTGTCATAACATTTTTTCCCAGATCTGGACCTTAGCGTCCAAAATATGGGTGTTAGCATGAAACCTCCAAACTTAATTACCAGCTTGGATCTGATAACACTGCCACCAATCAGGAATTTGTAGGGTCCTGATACCCTCTGGTCCCCCCAAAACCTTCCTCCCCCTCCAGGTATTCCCTCCCTGGGCTCCTGAAGAATATACAGACTCGAGCTCCGTGAATCTAAACAAAGGGATTCCCCCCTCCCTGCTTCCAGTCCTGGAACCACAAGGTCTAATCTCTCCCCTCCCCTTCACCCAGAGGGTATGCAAAGTCAGGCTAGTAAATCTAACACAAAGAGACTTTCCCCCCTGACTTCTTCCTCCCACCAATTCCCTGGTGAGCTGCAGACTTAATTCCCTGGAGTCTCCACTAAAGAAAAACTCCAACAGGTCTTAACAAGAAAGCTTTATATAAAAAGAAAGAAAAGGACATAAAAATGGTCTCTATATTAAGGTGACAAATACAGGGTCAATTGCTTAAAAGAAAAAAAATGAATAAACAGCCTTATCCAAAAAGAATACAATTTAAAACATTCCAGCAACTACACACATGTAAATACAAAAAAGCAATATAAACCTATTGTCTTACTATCCTTGTAATTACAACTTGGAAACAGAAGATTAGAAAGCTTGGAGATAGAGAGAGATCACTCTCAGAGCTGAGAGGGTCACCGAACCAAGACAAAGAACAAAGAACTCACACCCAAAACTTCCCTCCACCCAGATTTGAAAAATCTTGTTTCCTGATTGGTCCTCTGGTCAGGTGTTTCAGATTATTGTTGTTACCCTTTTACAGGTAAAAGAACATTAACCCTTAGCTATCTGTTTATGACACTTCTCAATGAATCTGTTCTTTGATTTCAGCTAGCATTTTTTCATGCTACCACTTGGCTAATGTGACTCCCCTGAGTAGGGTGTTAGCTCAAGCAACCAGGTCTCATGCAGCTTCTGCAGCCTCTCACTCATGTGCCTATCTTGGACATCTGTAAGGTGGCAGCTTCGTTATAAGTCCGTATGTTCATTTCTCACTGACATCTCTCAGCAATCCAGAGACGATGCCAAATTTGGTCGTGTGATTCTCCAATCCCTGTTCAAGTAGACTCTAAGCTCACATACAGTTTGAACTGCTTGCGAGTTACCTACAGCGGAATGAACATGTACTGTCACTCGAGGAAGAAGAAATGGTTACTAACCGACTTGTACCTTTGATCTTTGAGATGTGTTGCCCGTGGCCATTCCACAATCTGCCCTCCTTCCCCTCTCTACAGGAATCTATCCAGAAAAGAGTAACTGAGAGAGGTTGGGGGCAACTCCACCCTTTGTACCTGCACATAGTAGTGTGAGACTACGGAGGGTGCTCATGCTATCCTGATGGGTACCCCTGAGGAAAGAATTTCTGACAGATGTGTACCGGATGCACATAAACCTACAGTGGAAGACCTTGGGCAACATATGTCCAAGAATAACAGTTACAACAAGGTTAATAACCGTATCTTTCCTCTTTCTGCCTGTCTGCCTTCATTCCCCTTATTCTGTCTTTCCCTTTGCTGTGTTCTCTCCCTCCTTACCCATTTTTCTGTCCCTCTCAGATATTCACAGAACACAAATCACCTAGTATCTCGGCACAGTTTCAGATTCTTCCTCTCCATCCCCAGTGATCACTGCCTCATTCCCAGCCCTTTGTTCCCATCCATCTCAAACTCTCTCTCTCTCTATCTCTCTCTCTCTCTCTCTCTCCCCTAACCTAGGCCTCTCCCTCCTGTCTTCACTGCCCCCTCTATCCACACCCATCCACCCTACCATATACCTACTCACCACTTCCTCGATCCCCCCACATTCCTTCTGCCCTTCCTAAACCAAATACCACACACACCTCACTCCCAGCATGTCCCTCTGTGCGCTGAGGAGCTGGGGAAGTGATGTTGACTCCTCGAGGCACAATCCATCTTGAAGCTCCCCCCGGGCCAAGACAGTTTTACCCAAAGCCCTGCTCACGGCTGTGGCCAAACAGAACCAAAAATGACCAAAAAAGGGTGAGGGTGGGGAAGGACCAGGAACCAGAGGAGTCATATTTGGACTGAGAGATGATTTGAGGCACACAGAGCAACAAGTAACCACTGGAGACTTCCCTCATTCCTCAAAGTACCCTTAAATGTGTGCATGTCTGCCTGATTTGTGTGTGTGAGTGGGTGGGAACTGAGTCTTCTTCCTGCTTTTGTGCCCACTCACCAGGAGGAGGCAGCGCTACAGTTCCTGGGCTGCCCCCTCCCCTGCAGGATCTGTGCTGCCTGCCGCATCCCAAGAGCCAGCACCAGCAGAGGAGACAGAGTGTGGGGGTGGGGGGATAAGTGGGAGGGGGAACATGAGCACCCCACCCATTTCCCTGTGCCAAGTAACACATGATCCCTAAAAACATTAGTTCAGGATTTATTTTCAATGACATTTCATAGCAACTTTTTCTCAAACGATTTCGAGAACCATCAAAGTCACCTACTGGCGGACTCCTCCAGAATCGGGCATACATACTGAACGATGAACAGTACCAGACAATCAGAGCTGAGAAAACCAGCCAGGAGAAGATGCGGAAGCTGTACGAGCTGGTGCCAAGGTGGGACAAATGGCAGAAGGACCGGCTCTACCAGGCACTGCAGAGAACAAACAGAGACCTGGTTGAAGAGCTGGAGGGTAAATAAATGACATCAGGGAAACCCGCTTCCTATGCTCGCCATTATGAACCCTGATCTCATCCCAAGGAGGACTCTAGATCACCTCTCTGGCTATTTATCCCTCGTCCAGCACTGCGGCATCAGAGTAGGGCACAAATTATTACGTCACCCTCACGACAATATAATGTGCAGTGAGTCTGTGGGAGCGTTTGCCCCCATGTCTGAGATTATTTGGTGCTGCCAGCTCCATTCCAGACAGAGCCTGCTCTGGTTGCACAGCGCAGAGCTGGGCTGCACATTGCCTATTGGCTGGGTCTCAGTTCCGCTCCCCTTCCCATCCATAGGAGCTACACACCCACTCCTGATTGGGGGATTGGGTCCCTGGGGGTTGCTTTGGTTTGTTATATAGGTTGGGGTACTTGTAACATTCAGTCAGATTCTAACCCCCCCAAAATATTGGAGGGGGTGAAGTTTGGCCCAGGACAAAACCCCAGGTCCAATCTCTTTAACCAAAGAGGACAGGGGTGTGAATTAAATCAGGCAGTGAGGGGTGGAACTGGAGTAAATGGTGGGGTTGTATTTACCTTCCCCCTCCTCTCTACTTGGGGCCACCTACCTTCTTTGTTGGATAAGTGACATTTGCCCCCATCCCTGCTCATGCCTCTTTCAGGGTCTGGATTCCTTGTGGTGACGAAGCTGGTGAGGGGAGAGAAGGAACTCTTGGTCCCAGAGAGAGGGGCAGGGCACACCTAAGGGTGGGGAATCACAGAATCGCTTTCCGTGTGACCTGGGGGACAATTCTCCCTGGGAGAGGTTTTCAGGGACAGAAGGAGTTGGAGCCATGGCCCTGCATGCCCCCCACTACCCTGTGGAGCACTAAAATCAGCAATTACCATTTATTTTAATGAAATGTCTCTCTCCAGAGGAACACTTTGTTGACCGGCACCGAGAGAAGCTGATCCAGCAAGTCTCAGAAGTGGACGGAGTCCTGAAGCTACTTCGGGGGCACACGCTAACCCCTGAGCAATACCAGAGCATCAGCACTGGGAGATCCAATGTGGAGAAAATGCAGAAGCTGTACGAGCTGGTGCCGAGCTGGCGGAGGGAGCAAAAGGACCGGCTCTACAGGGTACTGTGGATAACAAACAGAGCCCTTGCTGATGAGTGTGCAGGTAGATAATTATAATCTCTTTCCTCAAGGCAGAGTTTTCAAACTGTGGGGCACATTTCCCGCCCTCCCTCGCCTTGGGAGGGTGTGAAGGAACATTTGGGGCATGAGTGGCAATGCCAGGTGGCTAGTGCCAGCCCCACACTGACTCACCTCAGTGGGGACACCCAACCTGTGGGTTAGTGTCAAAATCCACCATGACTGCACAGATTTCTGCCCCCCGGCAGCTTCCCCATACAGCGCTGGCCACCCTGAGAACCCAACATGGGAGGAGCAGGCATTGACCCCGCCGTAGCAGCTGCAGTTACCCTTCTCTACTAGAGAGGCCACCAGGGACTCTGCAAGTGGAGAGTGGCACCACAGGTCTAGTTACTGTCCTGCCACCAGAGCCCCTTGCCCACCCCGGCCCATCACTGCAGATCCAGGGCATAGAGCCCTGTCCTCTGCTGGAAAGAGCCTGTGCAGGGCAAGCAGATGGGACTGCGCTCAAGGGCCGGGGACAGCAGTGAACTGTGTTCCACAGGGCGCCAGTGCTCAGTAGGTGCAGCTGTCTGCTCCCCTCCTGACCCTGGCCTTTCAGCTCAGCCCTGCTTGTTTCCCATGAACACAGTGGTGGGTGGGGGACAGGCAGGAATGTGAGTCCAGGCACCCAAGACCACCGTAACCACTGCAGGGAGCAGAAGGCTTCCTCAACTGCCACATGGTGAGTACTCATCCCGGGCAGGTACCAGACACCCCTTGTGGGTACCAGGCACCCCTGTCCCCTTAGAAAAAGGGGGGGCATGCATGTGACTTGACTCTCCAGAAGGTGGTTCATCATAAAGTTTGGGTACCTCTACATTAGAGAGTTGCAGGCTAGTGTGGTGTAGGTTTACACCGATTTGCCACACACTAACTGGCCATCTGGACAAGCCCGTTAACATGTGTATTGGCCCACAGCAGCCAAAGGTCCTTCTTCCCTCACCATACAAATGGGCCACTGTATTTGCTCTTTATTCCCAACTGCAGTTCCACGGCAGTCGATTCATGATTCACTTTCACTTCCTGTCCTGGTTTGGTTTTTGTGCAGTGTCGCTGCCTGGCTGTTTGACAGCTGCCACGTCCCATCCCAGAAGTGGCTGCATTTCAGCACTAGGTTAAAAGCAATTCTGTGGGTGGGTGGGTGGCAGGGGACAACAGATACTGGGCCAGATGGGCCCATGAGTCTGATGCGGGGTGGCAGGCAGCAGATGGGATCCCAGGTTAGATGGCCCATTGATCTGATCCAGTTTTCGTCCTAGCTCCCCAGGGCTGTGTATCTGTTAACTGTGTCCATGGGTGAATCCATGACCAAAGGGGCAGGATGCATTTTCCTCACTGCCCCATGCAGAGCTCAGCAGCTATCACTCTCACTGGGCTATGCAGTGATCCAGCCCCTGGGGGGCTCTGGACTGTAGGTGAATTGCCCTCTCTCACTTGTGCTCTCTGGGCTCCATGAGGAACCAGGGCCCAGTGTGTCAGGCCTCCAAGGCTCACACTATGCTCCCAGGTGAGGGCAGCCAAAGCACCAGGTGAGCTGGTGGGCTGGACACCACACCAGAGATTGCAGCCTCAGCCCTAGGACACACATCCAGTCCCTTAATTTATGTGGACTCTGGGAATCCCCACGTAGGGAGCAAATTCCCCCTTTCACCCTGCAAGTGGCTGGAGGGAATGAGGCCAACCTGGGCACTCCGTAGACAGGAATATCTGCCTCCCATGTGTTCCGGCCATGTCCCCATCCTTAGGCCAGTTCTTCCCAGTGTCTGGGTGCCAGCAGAAGCTGCCTGCTACAATTCAAACCCTGGATGGTTTTTCCTCTCCTCTGATTGGCTGCTTGCCTCTCCCCCACCTGCCAGTTACAATCCTCTGTGCAATCCCTGCTGACCTTATTCTCTCGGATTGGCTGTTTGCTTCACCCCATCCTCCCATCACAGCCATGCCCCCACTGCTGAGTTCACTCTCTTTGCACCCCCCCCAACCCATGCTCCTTTTCCTTTGCTGTTACTTCCCTCCTCCCTTCCTCACATTTTCTTGCTCCAGTGGAACCATCCGTTCCTGTCGGTCCCCCCTCATCCATCTCTAATAATTGTAAACTGTGCTCTCTCCCTTTGTGATAGAAAGGATCATAGGTGGTGCATGAGTCTATGGCTCTTCCCCTTGCTCTGCCGAGAGGTCCTGCCCCTCCTCTGCCTCTTCCCCCAAGCTCTGCCTCTGCTTGCTCCTGTCTGCTCCCTTCCCCCCACCCCATTGCTCATCCTTAAGGCAGGAAAATACTGGGAAGATATAGTCTGTGTGAGGGGGTTGTGCAGGGGTATTCTGTGTGTGTGTGGTAAAGGGAGGTTGTGCAGGGGGGTATAGTGTGGAAAGGGATGGGTACGGGGTGAGTGCTAGACAGTCATGTAGCCTGATAGTCCATGATCCCCTCCTTCTGCGCTCTCTCTCCCCATTTATTTCCGTGCAGAGGTTGGCCTGGGGAACTGCAGCCTGGCTCCCGGATGACCAGAAATTCAGCCCCCCTCCACCTTGAGGCACAGACTGTCTGGGAGCTCCCCCTGGGGCAGGGCAGCTTTGCCCCAACTCCAGCTCATGGCTCTGGCTCAACAACACTAGGACCAAGCTGATGGAGCCTGGCACCCAAACCCCATGTTTCAGTGAGGTGTTTTTATGTCCCTCTGCTCAGGGGAACATTTCGTGGATTGGAGCCGGGAGCAGCTGATTCAACAAGTCTCCTGTGTTGATGACATCCTAGATGTGCTTCATAGTGTCAAGCTGCAACCGGAAATGCAGATGCAAGGTGAGCTGATGCGGAGCTGTGGTGCGTGGCACCAAAACCTGATGCCACGTACCTGGTGCTGAAGGCAACAAACAAAAGCCTCACTGAAGAGTTAGAGGGTAAAATCAAATATGGGAAATAACTTCCCATTGCACCCCAAGCCCCTCCCGACAGGGTCACTAGCTCTGCTCTCTGGGTTTTTATACCTCAGCCATCACTGCGGTACAGGGGCTGCACTCATATTTTAAGCAGCAGGGTGGCGCCAGGGCAGGAGCTGCAGGTGGGCTGTAAATCACCCAGTAGCTTTAAATCTTCATTGGCCATAGTAGTAACTCTTAAAAGACCAAGGTTCCATTTAGCCCTTCATAATAGCTCCAGGGCACAGAGCCCTGTCCTCTGCTGGAAAGATCCTGCACAGGGGAAGCAGAGGGAGCTGTGCTAAAGGTCTAGGGACAGCAGGGAACTCTGTTCAGCAGCTTCTGCCCTCACTATACCAATGGGGCCACTGTATTTGCTCTTTATTCCCAACCTCAGTTCCACAGAACTAATGAAGGTTGTGCTCATGATTGGCTTTCACTCTCTGTCCCCAATTCCTTTTTCTGACAAAGGAAATGGAGTGGATCTAATTTACCTCGATTTCAGTAAGGCATTTGATACGGTTCCACATGAGGAATTCTTAGCTAAATTGGAAAAAAAGGAGATCAATATGAAAATTGAAAGGTGGATAAGGAACTGGTTAAAGGGGAGACTACAATGGGTCGTACTGAAGGTGAACTGTCAGGGTGGAGGGAGGTTACTAGTGGAGTTCCTCAGGGATCGGTTTTGGGACCAATCTTATTTAATCTTTTTATTACTGACCTTGGCACAAAAAGCAGGAATGTCCTAATAAAGTTTGTGGATGACACGAAGCTGGGAAGTATTGCCAATAAAGAGAAGAACCAGGATATCATACAGGAAGATCTGGATGACCTTGTAAATAATAGTAATAGTATGAAATTTAATAGTGAATAGTGCAAGGTCATGCATTTAGGGATTAATAACAAGAATTTCTGTTATAAACTGAGGATGCATCACTTGGAAGTAACAGAGGAGGAGAAGGACCTTGGAGTATTGGTTGATCACAGGATGACTATGAGCCGCCAATGTGATATGGCTGTGAAAAAAGCTAATTTAGTCTTGGGATGCATCAGGCGAGGTATTTCCAGTAGAGATAAGGAGGTGTTAGTACCATTATACAAGGCACTGGTGAGACCTCATCTGGAATATTCTGTGCAATTCTGCTCTCCCATGTTTAAGAAGGATGAATTCAAACTGGAACAGGTACAGAGAAGGGCTACTAGGATGATCCAAGGAACGGAAAATGTGTCTTATGAAAGGAGACTCAAAGAGCCTAACCAAAAGAAGGTTGAGGGGGGATATGATTGCTCTCTATAAATATATCAGAGGGATAAATACCATAGAGGGAGAAGAATTATTAAAGATCAGTACCAATGTGGACACAAGAACAAATGGATATAAACTGGCCATCAGGAAGTTTAGACTTCAAATTGGATGAAGGTTTCTAACCATTAGAGAAATGAAGTTCTGGAACAGCCTTCCAAGGGAAGCAATGAGGGCAAAAGACATATCTGGCTTCAAGGCTAAGCTTGATAAGTTTATGGAGGGGATGGTTTGATGGGATAGCCTAATTTTGGCAATTAATTGATCTTTGACCATTAGCGGTAAATATCCCCAATGGCCTGTGATGTGATGTTAGATGGGATGGGATCTGAGTTACTATAGAGAATTCTTTCCTGGGTGCTGGCTGGTGAGTCTTGCTCACATGCTCAGGGTTTAGCTGATTGCAGTATTTGGGGTTGGGAAGGAATTTTCCTCCAGGGTAGATTGGCAGAGGCCCTGGGGTTTTTTGCTTTCCTCTGCAACGTGGGGCACAGGTCACTTGTGGGAGGATTCTCTGTACCTTGAGGTCTTTAAACCACGATTTGAGGACTTCAGTAACTCGGACGTAGGTTAGGGGTTTGTTACAGGAGTGGGTGGGTGAGAGTCTGTGGCCTGCATTGTGCAGAAGGTCAGACTAGACGATCATAATGGTCCCTTCTGACCTTAGTCTGTGATTCAGTGATATGATTCTGCAGTGTCTCTGTGTGGCTGTTTGCCAGCTGCCACATCCCATCCCAGTAGTGGCTGCATTTCAGCACTAGGTTTAAAGCGTGTGTGTGAATACAGGGGTAGACCTGCCAATTGTTCTGGTCTGGGTTGTTGTGTGGGGAGGACAGATATTAGGCTAGTTGGGCCCATGAGGCTGATCTGGGGTGGCAGGCAGCAGTTGGGTTCCCAGGCTAGATGGTCTGACTGAGTTCTAGTCCCAGTTCACCAGTGTCTCTGAATCAATCCATGACAAAGGGAGTGGGATCCGAGGGTAGGGCCCATGGGACAGTGCCCTCTAGTGTCCCCCTCTACAGCACAATCTTGTTCCCCACTGTCCCGCACAGAGCCTAGCAGCAGTCACTTGCTGTCATGGTATAATTCCCCACTCTGAACCTTAGCGTCCAAAAGATGGGGTACCAGCATGAATTCCTCTAAGCTCAATTACCAGCTCAGTACTTGTAGCGCTGCCACCAACCAGGAATTTCAGTGCCTGGTACACTCTGGTCCCCCAAAACCTTGCCCGGGGAACCCCAAGACCCAGACCCTCTGGATCTTAACACAAGGAAAGTAAACCCTTTCCCTCACCGTTGCCTCTCCCAGGCTTCCCCTCCCTGGGTTACCCTGGAAGATCACTGTGATTCAAACTCCTTGAATCTTAAAACAGAGAGGAAAATTCACCTTCCCCCCTCATTCTCTCTGCCCCTCCCAGACTCTCCCTGAGAGAGACAGTAATCCTAACACAGAGAGAAATTAACCTTTCTCTCCCTCCCTTCCCTCCTTTCTCCCCACCAATTCCCTGGTGAATCCAGACCCCGTCCCCTGGGGTCTCACACCAGAATAAAAAAACAATCAGGTTCTTAAACAAGAAAAACTTTTAAATAAAGAAAGAACAAAGGTAAAAATTATCTTTGTAAATTTAAGATGGAATATGTTACAGGGTCTTTCAGCTATAGACACTGGGAACACCCTCCCAGCCTAAGTATTCAAGTACAAATTAAAACCCTTTCAGCAAAATACAAGTTTGAACTCCTTCCAGTCAAATACACATTTGCAAATAAAGAAAACAACCATAAGTCTAACTCGCCTTATCTACCTAGTACTCACTATTCTGAACTTATAAGAACCTGTATCAGAGAGACTGGAGAGAAACCTGGTTGCACGTCTGGTCCCTCTGAGCCCCAGAGTGAACAACAACCAAAAACAGCACACACAAAAACTTCCCTCCCTCAAGATTTGAAAGTATCCTGTCCTCTGATTGGTCCTCTGGTCAGGTGACAGCCAGGCTCACTGATCTTGTTAACCCTTTACAGGCAAAAGAGATATGAAGCACTTTTGTTTTATTAACTCTTACTTACCTGTTTATGACACTTGCACTGGGCTATAGGATTGGGGCTGTGCTCTTTTTTGCTTGCTTTCTCTAGGTCCCATGAAGCACTGGGACCCTGTGTTTCATCCTTCCAAGGCCCAAGCTTCCTCAGGAAGGGCAGCCAGGGCACTGGGCCAACTCGAGGACAGGACACCACATCACAGATGCCACTGCCTTATCCCCTCCTCTCTCTTCCTCCACATTGTCCTCTGTACTGGGGAACTATGTGGGGGTGACAGCATCATGGCCCCATGTCTCTAGCCAGGCCTTGGGAAATGCCAACAGCACCAATGTGGGCCTGGGGAGAGCCAGCAGGAGGTGCTGGGAGAGACGATGCTTCCCCATGGGCAGCCTCACTCCTAGAACATCTGATCCCACAAGGCATATGGGCTCTGGGGATACCCATATAGGGCACAAATTCCTCCTCCCACCTGAGAGCTGTGCCTCACCTGGATGCAGGCCACGTGATCCTCATCTCTACAGCTGGTAAATTACTTGAGCATTGATCTGGATGAAAGGCACCAGGGAGATGTTTTGTTATAAAGAATTAGATTGTGTCCTGTTCCTGCAGGTTGCATGTGGGTGGGACTAAGGATTACTAAGGACTCAGTACTGGAGACCTCAAGATTCTCAGCCCAGAGGTCAAGTGCAAACAAGGGCATGGAGGTTTGCTTGAAGATGAGGCTCTCCTTGGGGCAGTCCTTGAGTGAAGGGGTGTCACGGTCTCCACAGCATAAGATGGGCCTGTCAAGACTGTCCTCTACAGTGTTCGCCTCATCCTCATCAGCCAAACTTCTGGTACTGCAGGAGCAAGAGTTTTTTCCTAGTACAGTCTACCCCCAAGGTGCCTGTTGTAGCTCTGGAGTTGTTAAACCTGTCAGTGCCCTTTCCCCGGCTGTCCCGGTCTCCCATCCATTTCCTGTGTATAAGACGTTAATGTTGATTGCTCCTACTCCGGCTCTGACTCGCCATGCAATGGTATTGGAGTTTTCAGCTAATGTGCCTCTCAGAACGATAGAGGGAAACCGACCAGGATATCACCTATACCTCCATCTCAAAGCTCTCACCGTAGTTCCCCAATAACTATGGGATCTGCCCCTCTTTGGACAGAGGAAGCTGATTCTTTATCAGCATCTCAGGTTGGCTTTGTCCAGCCCAGGCATATACCGCAGCCCCCAGTGGCAGCCTACCCACCATGGTCCTGGCTGGAGCCTCAAGATTGCCTGATTCACAAGCACCAAAGGCTCAGGCATAATTGGGTCCCAGTGCCATATCAGTGGCCTTTCTGGAGCCCTTGGGGTTTCCTTCTGCAATCTAGATCATGCCTTCACACCGTGCCTTTGACTAGGTTTCAGGGGCATCTGCACCAAGGACACTCTGCTCACCTTTAGTACCAGCCTGGTATTGTACAAGAGGAAATTCCCTCTCAGGAACTGCCCTTGCTGGAAACAGAGGAGGCTCTACCTATTAGGGTGTTTTGGAAGGTCCCCTCTTCCCTTCCCCATACAGTGAAAAAGGTGGAGAGGAGATACTATATACCCTTGCATGGTTTTGACCATTTTGATAAGCATCTCCCTCCAGGCTCCTTGGTAATCATAGCTGCTAATCTGTATGTGTGTGTGAGAGAGAGGCACTAGGTGTCAATGTCAAAAGGAAAAGAGGCAAAGAAGCTGGGCCTATTTGGAAGGAAGCTTTAATCCATAGGAGGTTTGCAGCTCAGAACTGTGACCCAGCTAGCTCTGCTGGGTCATTAGGAATTTAGCCTGGTGGATAATATTTCAAAGAGAGACTACTTGACAAAGTGAAACAAGAATTCACTACAGTGATGGATGAGGGCAAATTAGTTGCCCGAATGGCTCAATCAATCAATCTAGATGTGCCTGATTTTGTAGTTCGGGCCATTTCTTCTGCCATCAACATGCTGTAGTGTTTTTGGCTGCAGGCATCCATGTTCATCCAGCCGTACAGCAAACTATTCAAGACCTCCCTTTTGAAGGCCCTTTGCTCTCTTCATAGAAAATGGACAATCATATGTTGCATTCAAAACCATGTATTGACAATGCCTATGAAGACTAAATCAAGAGAAGCCAGAAACTAATTGAAAATGATACTTCAAGGAAGAGGATTGTGCACAGGAAGTGAGTGAAATGTACTCGATTATAAGGTCAACAAGGACATTGATGAAGACTATGAAGAGTTTATCTTACAGATAATCTCAACAGCTAAGAAGGCAAAGACATTGAAAACAATGGGATGTAAGCAGAGGCTCACCGAGGAAACTGTGAATCTGACGGCGAGGAGGGCACACATGAAATTAGAAGGGAAAATGGATGAAGAATAAAGAACACTGTGTAAAGATCAGTGGTTGCCAGGTTACTCCCTGTTTCAAGAGACCAGTCACTCACCCAGGCTGAGCTCTCATACAATAGACAATGCTGGTAGCCAATTCTACAGTAAACTAACTAGAGGTTTATTAGCTAAGAAAGGAGAGTTATTGAGATGTTAAATCAGAGAAAGTTCATGTACAGATCAGTTACAATATGTTATTCCAAATGGTAGAAAAAGTAGTAATCTGCCAGTTTCCCAAAAGTCTCTTGCGGCTACCTCAAATAGCTCTGAGGATCTCCATTTTCCCATTCAATTATTCTGCTCTGTTAGAATCCAAGCAGTGCAAAGATGAAGGATTTTCCTTTGTATCTGTATTTTAATATTTGTTCTCTTAGAACAATCTAACAGCTAACTCATGGTTTCTTCTTTGATGGCCGTGAAAGAGGGATGCTTTTGGACTCTTTGAACTTGAATGCCCTAAACAATGACCACTCTGTTTGAAGTGCCCATGATGATAAGTGCCTGGCTGATAAGAGCCCTTCATTTGCAGTACACAAGACTTCTTTCACATTTGGAGGGGTTTTTAGGTATTGGGGGTCATCTACAAGGCAAAATATTAACAAAATGCAGACAAGTGAAAACAGTGCATGCAAAATCTCTAGCTTTATCAAGCTTAAAACACCACACACACTAACATACATTTAACAATTATTTTGATCTACACTAATACACAGGTCAATTGACCTGGCTTCCAGCTCGCAATTGTAAGCCTTCAGTGAGGCCTGGGACTTTAGCATTGTAGTAGAAAGAGAGAGCCTGATGCATGGGACTGGTGCAAGACCTGTGGCCTGAACCAAAGTCAGTAAAATTATGCTCGGGCAAAAGTCAGGCCCTATCAAAAACAGATGCTTGCTTGCAAGTTCAGTGTCTGGTACATGAACTTGGCATTGGTACTGCTAGCAGTGCTAAAACACACTGAATATGCAAATACATTCCAACATGCTAAAACAAGAACACCCCGACTAGTTGTATATCCGAGATTGTTTATCTCAGTCTATAAAAGTTGGGATGTCTGGCCTTAAGCCTTTATCTAGGCTGGGGGGAGAAGATAGTCCTGCCACTCTCTCAGATGGTCCAATGTAATGGGCATACGTGTTCTAGTATCCCTGTGGAATCTATAGGGTGTTACCCATGCTTTATTGACAATAAACCTGACCAAGCATGTTTGCAACTGAACCGAGCCTGTGGTCATCTTGATCAGTTTGACTGAGGTCTGCCATGCTGGCTACCTGCCCAGTGCCAGTGCAGCACACAGAGAGAACACACATGCAGACAACAACTGACAACAGTCATGAGTTGCCTCTGGTCAGCCAGCATCACAGTGGGATCCATACAGGAAGTTCCCCTGTTGCTCAGGGGAAATAATTTAATTCCTGTTACTTCCTTTTTCTGAAATTGAAAAGAGGGTCTCAGACCTATTTTAGATCTAAGAGAACTAAATCAGTGCCTAAAGAAAATAAAATTCTGGATGATCACTCTTCCTTCCCCAGACTGAGAGGATAGGGGTGCTGCCCTCAACTTAAAGGACACATACTTTTATGTGGTGATCAAGAAAGCCAGCAGAAGTTCCTCAGGTTCATGGTGAGTGGACCTCACTACTAATTCACAGTGTTACCTTTTGGCCTCTCAGTAGCTCCTCACGATGCTCCTGTGAAGGTCCTGAGTACACATGTTTCCTTACCTGGATGGCTGGCTGTTGAGAGGCTGGACCAGGTCTCAGGTACTGTCATGCATAGCTGTTATCTAGTCCATCTTTGATGCATTGGGGCTGCAAGTCAAATTGGAGAAATTGATCCTGAATCATGTATAAAAAAAATTCTGTTCACTGGGACCGACCTGGATTCAATGAAGGCCAAGGCTTTCCCTCTACCCTTGAGATTCCCAGCATTGCAAGCTATTGCTGTAGGTCTACAGACATATCCTGTCACCACTGTGCAAAACTGCCTTTACCTCTTGGGTCACATGGCAATGTGCACTTATATGATACAGCACCCCAAGCTCCACCTTAAATTTTAGAGGTGGCAAGCATTCACTGGTCTGTCATCATTTAGACATGGTGGATTGTATACCAGTGGACATTTTGTCCTCCCTGGATTGGTGGACAGACCCGCCCCAGAAGGTTGTGTGGGAGTCCCCTTTGGTCTGCCACAGCCAGCCCTCACCTTCATTATGGACATCTCTGGTCTGAACTGGGAACCTCTGTTTGGACCCCTGCAAACACAAGGTGTTTGGCTGACCCAAGTTTGAAAATGCATATAAATGTCAGGGAATTAGGGACTATCTGGCTAGTTTGCTTGGCCTTCTTTTTACAAGTCGAGAGACGGAATCTACTGGTGCTAACTGGAGGTGCCTGGTCCACTTGACTGTGCCAAGAGACAATTCTCCTTTGAGAGTGTTGCGTAACCAGCTCCATTCACCAGGGAGCTGCTCACCTTGTAGGGGTGCAGAATACACTGGTAGATCAGCTGAGTAGATCATTCACTGAGCACCCCGAGTGGTCACTTTGTCCAGACATGGCCATTCCATCTTCCAACTATGGAGAATTCCCCAAGAGGACCTGTTTGCAACAAGGGCCAACAGAAGATGCCATCAGTTTTGTTCCAGAGCGGGATGCAGCCTGGGTTCATTGAGCGATGCCTTCCTGCTACCCTGGTCAAACAGCCTGCTGTCTGCCTTCCCTCTAATTCCACTCTTGCCCAGAGTTTTGCTCAAACGAGGCTACACTCACCTCATTCATATAGCCCTAGCGTGGCCCCAGGACCACTGGTTCTCAGCACTGCTAACCCTATCAGACAGACCTCCACTTTCTCCCTCACTGGATTCAGGCATCATTTCCCAGAAGCCATGCACCTCCTCCACTCCAACCTGCATGCTCTCCACCTGACAGCTTGGATGCTTCATACTTGATGCCTTTGGAAAGATGTTGCTCGAAAGAGGTACAGGAAGTGCTTCTAAATAGTAGAAAGCCTTTCACTAGGAGAACTTACCTGGCAAAATGGAAAATATTCTCCATCTGGTTCCTGAAACAGCAAGGTTGGTTGTTAGTTCCATAAGGGTTCATCTAACGGCTATCTTGGCTTTCCACTCTGCTGTGGGTACAGCCCTCCTACTTTCTCCAACCCAATGTCTATCAGGTTTTGAACAGGTCTGGACAGATCATACCCACAGGTAAAGGACACAATTCTCCCATGGGGGTTGAACATAGTACTAGCAAATGTGATGGATCCCTCTTTGAGCCGCTGCTGTCCTGTTTGCTGCTAAACCTTTGAATGAAAGTGGCCTGTTTTAATAGTGATGATTTCAGCCAGGAGAGTTGGGGAATTATAGGCTTTGATTTCAGCACCTTTCTACATGGTTTTCTATAAAGACAAAGTTTATCTTTACCCTCAAAGTTCCTTATTAAGGTACTTTCCAATTTTCATATTAATCAAGCAGTTTACTTACCTACTTTCTTTCTAAAGCTTCAAATATAAAGATGGGGAATATTTGGATATTGGAAGAGCTTTCGATTTTTACCTTGATCTAACTAAGGCATTTAGATCAAACTTGCAACTGCTCATTGCAGCTGAAGACACAATGAAAGGCAGTCCAATGTCTTCCCACTGAATCTCTTCTTTGATTTCAGCTAGCATTTTTTCATGCTATCACTTAGCTAATGTGACTCTGCTGAGTAGGGTATTGGCTCAAGCAAGGCCAGTGCTACCATTTAGAAAGCCTAGGCAATCGCCTAGGGTGCCAGGATTATTGAGGGGGGGGCATTTTGCTGGGGGGGCGGCAGGTGGCTCTGGTTGACCTGCCGCAGGCATGCCTGCAGAGGGTCCATTGGTCCGCAGCTCCGGTGGAGCTGCCGCAGTGGTGCCTGCGGAGGGTCCGTTGGTCCACAGCTCTGGTGGAGCTGCCGCAGTCATGCCTGTGGCAGCTCCACCAGAGCCGCAGGATGAGCGCCGGGGGCGGCGAAATGGCCGTGCGCCTAGGCCACGAGAAACTCTGCCGCTGGTCCTGGGCTGAAGCAACCAGGTCTCATGCAGCTTCTGCAGCCTCTCTCATTCATGTGCCTACCTTGGACATCTGTAAGGTGGCAGCTTGGTTATAAGTCCATATGTTCATTTCTCATTAGGAAATCTCTCATCAGTCCAGGGACAAGGCCAGATTTGGTCGTGTGATTCTCCAATCCCTGTTCAAGTAGACTCCAAGCTCACATCCAGTTTGAACTGCTTGTGAATCACCTACAGCAGAATGAACGTGTACTGTCACACAAGGAAGAAGAAATGGTTACTAACCGACTTGTACCTGTTGATCTTTGAGATGTGTTGCCCATGGCCATTCTATAATCTGCCCTCCTTCCCCTCTCTACAGGAATCTATCCAGAAAAAAGTAACAAGGGAGGTTGGGGGAAACTCCACCCTTTGTACCTGCACATAGTGGTGTGAGACTACAGAGGATGCTACTACCTGTAGCGATGAGGGACTCACCCTTACGGCGCCTCCTGCTGGTCATCTCAGGGAATTAGCTCTCCAGCCTTCGTAGCGCCTTCTGCAGGCCGTTGTCCTGCTGCCGCTTGCCCCCATGTCCCTCCGAGGACTTGGGTGCCTCATTATCTGAGATGCTGCCCCCTGTCAGTACACCTCTCAGTCTCGGGTTCTGCCGTCCCTGGGGAAGCCCCATTCCCTATCACCACCTAACCTCAGTCTTAGGCTACTGCTTGTCACCAACTAGTCCTCGCTCCCTGGGGCAGACTGCAGCATAAACCACTCATCACAGGCAAGGGAGTTTTGGATCTGCTGCCTTTCTCTGTCACCCAGTACCTCTATGGGGCCTTGGAGAAGGCCCTGCAGCCTGGGGAGTTGCCAGCCTGGTGCTCCCCAGCCCCTCTGGCCTTTCCCCAGCAGTGGAAGGACTTGGGCAACATATGTCCAAGAACAACAGTTACAACAAGGTTAGTAACTGTATCTTCCCTCTTTCTGCCTGTCTGCCTTCATTCCCCTTAGTCTGTCTTTCCCTTTGCTGTGTTCTTTCCCTCCTTACCCATTTTTCTTTCCCTCTCAGATATTCACAAAACACAAGTCACCTAGTCTCTCGGCACAATTTCAGATTCTTCCTCTCCATCCCCAGTGATCACTGCCTCATTCCCAGCCTTTGTTCCCATCCATCTCAAACTCTCTCTTTCTCCTCTACCTAGGCCTCTCCCTCCTCTGTCTCCTCCGCCCCCTCTATCCACACCCATCCACCCTACCATATACCTACTCACCACTTCCTCGATCTCCCGACATTCCTTCTGCCCTTCCTCAACCAAATACCACACACACCTCACTCCCAGCATGTCCCTCTGTGCGCTGAGGAGCTCGGGAAGTGATGTTGACTCCTCAAGGCACGATCCATCTTGGAGCTCTCCCCTGGGCCAAGACAGTTTTACCTGAAGCCCTGCTCCAGGCTGTGGCCAAACAGAACCAAAAACGACCAAAAAAGGGTGAGGATGGGGAAGGACCAGGAACCAGAGGAATCATATTTGGATTGAGAGATGGTTTGGGGCACACAGAGCAACAAGTAATCACTGGAGACTTCCCTCATTCCTCAAAGTACCCTTTAAATGTGTGCATGTCTGCCTGATTTGTGTGTCTGTGGGGGCACTGGGTCTCCTTCCTGCTTTTGTGCCCACCCACCAGGAGGAGGCAGCACTACAGTTCCTGGGCTGCCCCCTCCCCTGCAGGATCTGTGCTGCCTGCCGCATCCCAAGAGCCAGCACCAGCAGAGGAGACAGAGTGTGGGGGTGGAGGGATAAGTGGGAGGGGGGAACATGAGCACCCCACCCATTTCCCTGTGCCAAGTAACACATGATCCCTAAAAACATTAGTTCAGGATTTATTTTCAATGACATTTCAGAGCTATATTTTCTCAAACGGCTTCGAGAAAAATCAAAGTCACCTACTGGCAGACTCCTCCAGAATCAGGGATACATACTGAACAATGAGGAGTACCAGACAATCAGAGCTGAGAAAATCAGCCAGGAGAAGATGCGGAAGCTGTACGAGCTGGTGCCAAGCTGGGACAAATGCCAGAAAGACCAGCTCTACCAGTCGCTGAAGAGAACAGAGACCTGGATGAAAAGCTAAAGGATAAATAAATGACATCAGGGAAATCACCTCCCCATCATGAACCCTTATCCCATGCCAAGGGCAATACTAGATCACTTCTCTGGCTGTTTATCCCTTGCCCTGCACTGCAGTATCAGAGCTGGGCACGGATTATTACGCCATCCCCACGACACTATAATGTGCAGTGAACCTGTGGGAGCGTTTGCCCCCACGTCTGAGATTATTTCAGTATTTGGTGCTGTCGGGTCCATTCCAGACAGAGCTGGCTCTGGTTGCACAGTGCAGAGCTGGGCTGTACATTGCCCGATAGGCTGGGGTTCAGTTCTGCAGGCAGCTCCCGTTCCCATCCATGGGAACTACAATGCATTTGTCCTGGCTGGATCAGGACCCTGGGTACTTTGGTTTGTTATGTAGGTTGGGGTATTTGTAACCTCAGTTCTACAGGGAGCTCCCACTCCTGTCCATGGGAACTACGCACCCCCTCGGGGGCAGGGGGGGGGGCGCGGATCAGGCCCCTGGGGTTTGCTTTGGCTTATGTAGGTTGGGATATTTGTAACCTGCTGTCAGATTCTAGCCCCTCCAGAATATGGGAGAGGGTGGAGTTTGGCCCAGGCCAAAACCTCAGATCTAATCTTTTTTACCAAAGAGGGTGAGGGTGTGAGTTAAAAAGGGCAGTGGTGCATTGTGTTTAGACTGAGTGGTGGGGTTGTATGTACCCCCCACCCCCCGCTCTCCACCCTTGAGCTCCTATCACTTTGCTGGGTGAGCAGCATTTCTCCCCATCCCTGCTCGTTTCTCTAACAAGGTCTGGGTTCTTCCTGCTGAAGAAGCAGGTGAGGGGAGAGAAAGGACTCTTGGTCCCAGAGAGGGGCAGGGCCCAGGGGTGGGGAATCACAGAAGTGTAGGATTGGAAGGGACCTCGGTATACCATCTAGTGCAGTCCCCTGTACTCAAGGCAGGACTGGACCATCTCTGAAAGGTGTTTGTTTAACTCAAATGTGAAAGCTGGATTGAGGGGCTCCCATGGGTAGGAGAGGAGGCCAGCAAGGTCCCAGGGTGTGGGGTGGCTTCTGACAGGAGGAAGATCATCCCTCCAATTTAACCTCTTGGCTCCGAGATCTCTTCTGTTCCAGCGAGTCAGCCCTTGTGTTCTCTCTCCCATTTGCTCTCTCTTGTAGGTGCAGGTACCCCAGCACAGGAGCCGTCCACCAGCACCAGCCCTGGAGCTACACGTGAGTTATAAATCCCCACCGGGATTAATCCACAGTGAACCACACTGAGGGGCTGTGCAGGGGAGCAGGCTGAACCATGCATATGGACAGTGCTGTCAGCACATCTCCTTGCTCGTCAGGAAGGGAGGGTGAATCGAAGCACAGACTGTCTGGGAGCTCTCTCGAAGCAGGGCAGCTTTGCCCTACCGCAGCTCAGGGCTCTGGCTAAACAGTCCTAGATAGAAGCTGAAGGAGCCTGACACTCAAACCCCGAGTTTCAGTGGGGTGTTTTTATGTCCCTCAGCTCAGGGGGACATTTTGTGGAGGGACACCGGGAGCAGCTAATTAAACATGCCTCCTCAATTGACAGAATCCTAGCTGTGCTTTGTGGGGATGTACTGCCCCCTCGTCCACACTTTCAAGTATTGTGGAAAGTAATGTGGGCACAAGATCTGAAGAGGAGCCGTGACACATTGGATGAGAGCCTGGCGCACCTGGCGCTGAAGGCAACAAAAAAAAGCCTAACTGAAGAGCGAGAGGGTAAAATCAAATAGGGTGATAATAACTTCCCACTGCACACCCAGGAGGCTGCACCCCGACGCTATTTTCCATGTCAATTTTCCAAGGCCATAGAAGGTTTCTCTGGTTCATCGTGAGCCAGATTCACTACCAGTTTACTGTTCTCCTGTTCATCCTGTCGGCAGTCTGTGGATCTTTATTAAATATGTGGTGGTAAAGGCAGCCTTCTGGGGAAGGCGAGGGGTGCAAGTTTACCCGCACCTCAACAACTGGCTGGTCAAGGGTGGGTCTGAGGCTCAGATGAGAACCAATATTCACCTCATCCATGCAACTTTCCAAGTTACCTGCTGATAAATGAGCAGAAGTCAACACTTCTCTCAGTAGAGAGGACAGAGTTTATTGGAATGGTGCTCGATTCTACCATGCCAGGACCTTCCTCCCAGAAGCTCGCTTCCAGTCAATGGCGTCACTGATAGCACAGGTCAAGGCCCTGTGCTATCACAGCTCACAACAGCTCATTTCTGCCTCAGACTTTTAGGTCACATGGCCGCATGCACATACATAGTGCAGCATACGAGCCCGGCTCAGACCTTTTCAGGGTTGCCTGACCTTGATGTACTCACTGAACCACCATCACTTGGACTTGGTGCTCACAGTGCCAGTCCCGGTCCTTGACTCTACAAAATAAGCATTTCCTCACTGTGCAGAGTGGATGCCCTCCCTATCCCACTAGTTTTGCTGATGTAGGTGATGTTAGTGTTGTGGTGTAGGCTAGACCTTTTTCTACATTCTGTCTCAAGGATGCATTTACTTGTACCTTGCTTTCAGTTTTGAATTGCATGGGTGTTTCTCCTGGTCCCATAAGGATTGCTACAAGTGCCTTTCCTTACTCTGTTTTGTAGTAAAAAAGAATGCTATGTCCCGGTTGTGACATTCCTTTCCTTCAAGGTGTTCTCCAGTTGTACACACTGTACATCCTGTACTTTTCTGTTTTCATGTGCAGCATGCTCATGCAAAATGGCTTCCTTTGTGGCACTATATGCATAACTTCCCCAGTGCTGGGTGTTCCTCTTGCTTTGCCTGACACAGTCCACATCAGTGGCAAACCTTCAGTTTCACACATACAGAATGGGAAGAGACTGTCTAGGAAGGAGTATGGCAGAAAGGGATCTAGGGGTTATAGTGGACCACAAGCTAAATATGAGTCAACAATGTGATGCTGTTGCAAAAAAAAAAACCAAACATGATTCTGGGATGCATTAACCGGTATGTTGTGATCAAGGAACTCAGGAAATCATTGAGGCTGTTGCTCTCCTATGAAGATCACAGTAAAGGGTAGGCAATTGCATCTCCACTCCAGTCCAAGTGGGTTAGACTTCATATTTAATGTTCCAAACATTCTCTGTCCCTCTTCCAGGAGAGCTTCGATTACACTCTATAAGAGGAAAGGTGGCTTCTATGGCCTGCGTTGTCCAAATTTTAGAGAGCTGCAGAGCTGCCACTTGGAGTTCTGTTCACATTTTCATGGAGCATCACTCTCCTGATCTGGCATCTGGAATGGAGCTAATTTGGTATAGCTATATATTACTATCACTGTTTAACTAGGACTCCACATCCTACCACCAGGAGACAGGAGTGCTGCTTACCCAACTGTCCCATGAGGGAATGTTCTGAAGCCATTTGAAGAAGACATGAAGGTTATTTACCTGGAGCCAGAGTTCTTCAAGTTGCACTCTGCATATTTGCACTCCTTATCCACCTTCCCCACTTCCTCATGCCCCTAGTGACATCTTTGGACTTGAGGAGGTAGTGGAAGGAACCAAGGTGGCTGAAGCATCAGGCCCCCTTTCCTAGCCATGCCCTCAGCACATACAAGTAAAGTAAGGGGAGGGCAGGCAGGCACTTCAATGGGCACTGCTGTCAACCCTCAGATCTGCAACGTTGATATATCCCATGAGTGGGAATGTGCAGAGTCCACTTCAAGGAATTCCAGTTCATGCACACGCATGGAAATATTTCTATTGTCTTTTAGGTTTACAGACTGAGAGCTCTTCATGGGCAGGGGTCTGCCCTACCATAGGCCGGTACAGGCTGCTGCAGTGATGGAATAATAGTAGTACAAGGAAATTTTCAACTGCTGTCCAGTTTCAAACCTCTGTTTTCAAGGAAAGATGTGGGCAATGTGGGAGGCAGTGTTGCCTAGTGGATAGCACACTGGACTGAAACTCGTGGTTAATCTGTTTGGAGTCACTCCAAGTTTAGATCTGTGTAATTGAGATCAGAATCCAGCCCTGACATCATTGACTCAGTGGGGTCCTAGATTTACGCCACTTTCACTGAGATCAGAATTTGGCTCAAATTGTTTGAAATTTTGTTACTTTTCATTTTGCTTTTCAGTGAAGACACTGAATCCGATCCTAGTTCTGCCGCAAAGACGGAGGCAGCAGGAGGGGGGTGGTGCTGATTGTAGCTCCGCTTTTCCCTCTCTAACATGTGCACTGGCCTATCACAGCCACAAGCACTTCTGCTCTCACAGTGCCAGTGGGTCTACTTTATTCCTTGCACTTACCATTCTGTACAAGCAACTTGGCTTGTGCACAGCCTCAGAATCCAGTAGGCTCAGGGTTCTCTTTCACTTCCTGTCCCAAACTCCTATTTGTGCAGCATCACTGGGTGGCTGTTAGCCAGCTGCTGTGCCCCACCCCAGAAGTGGCTACATTTCAGCACCAGGTGAGCAATTCCTATGTAACACTGCTGTGTGGCTGTTAACCAGGTGCCCCAACCCCAGAGGTAGCTGTATTTCTGTTCTGCCAGGCAGCTGCCATACCGCACAGACCCCCAGAGGTCATATCTGGGGTGGGAGGGATGGGGGAGGATATTGGGCTAGATGGGCCTGTTGGTCTGATCGGGGACAGCAGGAAGGGGGCAGGATACAGGGCTAGATGAGCTCATAGATCTGATCTATTCTAGTCCCAATTCTCCAGGTTCATGCACTAAGGAATTCTGCAATTTCACCTCTACATTGCAGCAGGTGAATCTGTGACAAAAGGGGCTGGAGGGGGAGCTCCCATGCAGGGGGCATTGGGCAGAGTCACCCAGTGTCCCCCACACAGTGAGAGCCCATTCCCCAGCACCCCATGCAGAGCAGGGCAGAAGTTGCTCATGCTCTGAAGGGGCACACTGGGCCAGGTATGGGAAAGGGGCAGTACTGGGCCATGTCTGTGACACTCTCAATCTCTAGACCCAAGATCTCACCCTTCCAAGTCCCGCTGTATGTTCCTGCATGTGGTAAACCAAGGGGTGGGGCAGGCGGGAAGCCATGTCACACCTGTGGGTGCAGGTGGCCACATAGCACTGTCCTCTGCTTTCACCCTGCCATCAACCCATCCCTGCTGTTTGTACAATCCATCCCTTCCCCCGTCCTTCATCCAGCTTTTAGATACAGTGGAAGGTTTTACTCAGATAACCCAAAACTTGAACTGGTTCAGGATTTTTCTGATTTGAAATGTAGACCAAAAAAAGGGGGGATTTTAAAAGTCATATTTCCTATTTTTCAACCAAATTAGTAGCAGTAGCCCCTTAAGAGCCCCATCAGGGATCCATCAGCTATAGCAATGGTTGGAAATTTTGATTAAAACGGAGAAAAAAGAGAAACAAAACTAGAAACAGCTTTATAATTTTCTTCCTGTTTTTGCATTGCTGGACTGAAAAGGACTGAAGAAAGAAATGTCAAATTTGGTTTTTCAGTAGTTCTCACTGAGATTCAAACAGCAATCTGACTTTGAAAAAGAGAATCATTTTATTTCGAACACCATACAGCATAGTACTGCTGAGAGGCAATTATCCCATAGGTGGCTGCATGTGTGTCCCTGAAAGCAGTTAGGGATGGAAGGCAGCTGGGAAATAGATAATAATGATGTTATTGACATTATTAATAATTCATCCCTCCCCAGGAATCATCTGCAAACAGACCCTCCTGTCCTCCACTGGATCTGCAGCAAATTGACCAGAGTTGCGAGTGGTTTGATGGGCCTCACTCATGCCTGTGCAGAAAGAAACCAAATGTCCCTTAGTCCTGTTTTTCTGACCATCTCCTGACCAGATCCAGTCCTGAAGATTACCCCCTACCTCAAACTTTTCCCCCTTATTTATACATTAGTAATAGAATGACATGTCCCTTAAAGAAACTTTGAGTAAGCAGTTTCAATGATCAAGCAAGAGGTTCCTTCTGATTATTGATTAACCAAGTATGGGTTTTTCCAGCGTTTGCAGCCTTGAGACCCCAATAGACATTCTTGCTCTTTTAAAATACATGTATCAGCAACTTCAACACAAGTCTTATCAGGAAGGACATGGGGGCCAATCTGCCCTTTCTGTGAAACCCAACCCCAGCCTTGGTCAAGCTGAGATTGCTGAATGGCTAGTTTACAGCTTGCTGACTAGACCGCCTTTAACAATAAGCCATAGTGGTTTCAAGCACTTTACTGGTTTGCCAAAGTCTGCCCGTACAGCACCTGCATCAGATTTAATCTCCAGGACCTGCAGGATCTCTCTGGGCTCTCCTCTCTCTCTCTTCCACCCAACCCATGCCCTTCCCACTCCTCTCCCATTTACAGTTTGATCCTGCTCCTTTGCCCCATCTTTCCCATCCCAGCCTTTCCTCCAGCATAGAGCCATGGGCCTTGCAAGCCCAGCACTCTATGCACAGCGGGAGTGTCAGGGCTGGGCAGATGCACAGAACAGGCCCATCCGCAGGGGAGTTTGCTGATGGAAATGTCTAGTTCCCATCACTCTGGTCAGGGGATGAGGGCTCCTTATTCAACACTGGAAGAATGTGAGATGTGAAAGGGCCTTTCCTCCTCTCTCAGCTGCAGGAGAGACCAGCCCAAGCGAGGATCCCAGCAGGGACCCCTGGGGACAAGACAAATGTGACTTGTGTCCCAGAGAAGAGGTAAAGAATTGTGGGATCACTCAGATCCTTGTCTGTCCGTCCATCTATCAGCACTTCCCTTCTCTCTTTCTCTCCCTTGCCTCAACCGTACCTCTGAGTATTTCACCAATGCTCAGGGCTGTGGTGTCTTTGGTCACCTGGGAAACAGAAACCCCAGGGGAATGATTGATCCTGGGGTTGGAAACTAGCTGTCTATGGAGTCCCTTCTGCCAGCCACGCTGCCAGGGTCCCAAGCCAGGGAAACAGTCCCCAGCTGAACACTTGGCCGCAGCTACCAAGATTCCCTTATTAAAGAGCTTTGCAATGGGAAATCCGCAGTTGGGCCAAGATAATGCATGTTCCTGTGTTCTAGGATCCTCCAGAAGAAATACAGCCTGAAACTGTTCAAGGCCCAGATGGGAAGCAGGAGACATACAGGTGCGAACTGGGGCTGGGAGTTTGGTATCACCCCCTCTTCAGTGGTTTGAGTGCACAGCATCCCATATTGGTGGGCTCCATGCAAAGAGACACTCATGTGTGTGGGTAGATCAGAGCAGGGGGTGAGGTGATTGCAAAACCAGAAATCTTGAGAGCCCTAGGAGGGGAAAGGGGTCTTGTGGGTCAGAGCTGGAGGGGAGGGGAAGGGCAATCAGGACTCATGGTTTCTATCCCCCGCTCTGGGAAGGGAGTGGGGTCTAGCATGCCATCGGGTGGTGGAGGGCTTGGGAGTGAGGATATCTGGGTTCTATTCTCAACTTTGCCACTTGCTCACCGAGTGATCCTGGGGAAGCCACTTCCCCTTCCTGTGCTTCAGTTTCCCCATCTCTAAACTGGGGAGAAAATTGTTCCCATAGTTCACAAGGAGGTTTTGGAGGAGGCTAATGAATCCACTCAATTAGCTCCTCAGAGGGACGGGGTTTGAGAAGGGCAAAGTGTTCTCATTGTCACCCAGCTTTTGTTGTTATACAGAGAGTAATCCTGATATCAAATCACAGGGCTAAGATGGAGGCAGAGTTAAGGGGATAAACGTGAAGGCACCTGGGATCAGTTAGAAAAGGACGTGAGAGAGATCCATCCACTAGTGTTGAACTCTTTTCTTCCCACACTGTGCAGGGTTCATTTCCCCAGGGCAGGCTCGTTCCGTTGCTCTGAAACAGAACTGGGGCTCGAGGTGAGGGCAGCCGTGACTGTCCACTATGGATATGACTCCTGGGATCAGCATCTGAGTGCATCTGAGAAGCAGCAATGGATGGTGGCCGGCCCTTTGTTCAACATCCAGGTGGTGGAACCAGCTGAGGCCGGGGCTGTGGCAGCCGTTCACCTCCCGCACTTCCTGTGCCTCTCAGGTACAGTAGTAAAATACTGCTATAAGGATCATTCTATAGCTCCTTTCAGCCACACAGATTTCCATGGGCCAGATTTTTAAAGGTATTTAGATTCATAGATTCCAAGGCCAGAAGGGACCGTTGTGATCATCTAGTCTGACCTCCTGTACAACACAGACCAAAGAACTTCCCCAAAATAATTCCCTGAACCTATCTTTAAGAAAAACATCCAATCTTGATTTAAAAAATTGTCAGTGATGGAGACTCCACAATGAACCTTGGTAAACTGTTCCAGTGGTTATTTGTCCTCTATCAAAAATATACCCTTATTTATAGTCTGAAATTGTCTAGATTCAACTTCCAACCAGTGGATCGTGTTAGACTTTTCTCTGCTACACTGAAGAGCCCATTATTAAATATTTGTTCTCCATATAGGTACTTGTAGAGTGCGATCAAGCCACTCTCTTTATTAATCTAAAGACATTTTGTTCCTTGAGCCTATCACTAGAAGGCATTTTTTCTAATCCAGTAATTGTGACACAGAATTCCAGCAGAGGTTGCACCAATGCCAAATACAGAGGTAAAATAACCTGTCTACTCCTACTTGAGATTCTCCTGTTTATGCGTCCCAGGATCATATTCGCTCTTTTGTCACAGCATCACACTGGGAGCTCATGTTCATCTGATTATCCACCTTCACCCTCAAATCTTTTCAAAAGTCCCAGCTTCCCAAAATAGAGTCTCCATCCAGTAAGTATGATCTACATTCTTTGTGCCTAGATCTACACATTTTCCTTCTAATAATGTCCCTATGGTTGCTCCACTGTAAGGTGCTCCATGGTAGGTGCATCTGCGTCCCTGTGCTGCTGATCAGAGAACTTTGGTAGCAATGTTCATTCAGCCCGGGCATGCAGGCTCTCGCAGTGTGTTCGCTGTCTGGGAGAGAAACACATTCCACAGAAATGTGGCTTGTGTTAGCTACTGACATCTCAGTCCAGAAAAGACAAGAGAACTGAGGCTCAAACTCCTACTCATGGAGTCACCCTTCAGTCATCATAGTCCTGGTGGGAGCTCTCACTACAATCCTCTCCTTTTAGGGGAGGTGAGCTCAAAGACGTCTGTGAGCCACTCATGAAAGGCCGCTAAGAATCTACCAGTGAGTCCCCATAGCATGCCCTGATCAAGCCGAAAACAATCTCTGGCTCAGTCAATAGCATTGGTACCAACAGCACTAGAGCCATCTAAATCTGGTACCCAGTGCGTGCGCAGTACCGAATCAACAGAGCAAGTGTGACAGCCAAAAGACCCAATAGGTGCAGGCAAAGCGTTGGTACTGAGTGGGCACGAGAAACAAAGATCCGCCCCTGAGGAAAGCTCCATCACTACAGTCATTAACACTGGTACTGCCAATGATACGCCAAGCACCGACAGTGCTATCAGGCCCATATCTCTGACTCTGTTGGTATAAGCTTCGGCACCGACAGCCTCTGCTGGTACTGACACCCTCTGCACCACCAGATTTCCGGGGAATGAAAGATCTTTCAGTGTCGGATGCATCAGACTCTCGCTCTCTGTTGCTCAGTACTGGGGCCCCAGTACTGAGTCCACCCGGAACCCTTGGCTTGCTGACGACTTCCTGCCATGCACTGCCCTTCTCATCAGAATCAGAGCGTGAGCATGATGACCTAGCTTCCCACCACTCTTTTCATCTGCCATATGCCAGTTTCACTATGGACAATGGGCATACCACGCCTCTGACCCACAGCCTCTGGTTTGGGCAACTGTGATTCCAACTATCACGCCCTTTCCCATCTCAATGGGAAAATTTGTGGAGCTGCTCCCCCTAGACTCCTGGGCTGAGTTTTCAGCCTTGGTTGAAGAAAGCAAGCTAATCTCCCGAGCTTCCCTACAGGCAGGACTGGATGGTGCTGATGCTGCCACAAGAGTCATGGCTATGGGGTAGGGTGACCAGATGTCCCGATTTTATATGGACAGTCCCGATTTCTGGGTCTTTTTTTTTTATATAGGCTCCTATTACCCTCCATCCCCATTCCGATTTTTCACACTTGCTGTCTGGTCACCCTACTACAAGGGTGGCCATGAGAAGAGGTCCTGGCTCCAGGTCTCTGGTCTTCCGTATGAGATCTAGCAGACCATACAGGATCTCCCCTTTCAAGGTGGGACTCAGTTTTCTGAGAAGACAGAATAAAGGCTATATCTCCTGAAAGTCTCTAGAGCCACCCTCAAATCCTTGGGCCTACACACTTCTGCCACGCCATGGAAGCATTTCAGGCATCAACCTCCTCCGCTGTTCTACTAACAGAACTGACAGGACGAGGTCACGCTTAGAGCACATCCAGAATGAACTCCCAAGGTAACATCTGAATTTCACATAAATCAACTTATTCAGCTTCCACCATTTTATCCCAAACCTCATCCGGATAATACGGAAATCATCCTTCATACACTTGATGTAAGCAGAGCCTTGGCCTTCTTTTTGGACAGGAAGAGAGCTTTCATGAAATCTTCAAGACTTTCCTCTCCATTGCAGATAGATCAAAAGGTGCAGCAATTTCAGCTCAGACACTCTCCAAGGGGGTCTTGGGCTGCATTAAATTCTGTTACCAATTGCATAATGTAACACATTCTACAAGGTCGATTGCCTCATCTGTTGCCTTCTCCAAAGGTATCCCTATATCAGAAATTTGCAGAGCAACTATCTAGGCAGCTGTACATACCTTTGCAGAACACTGTGCCATCCTGGGGGATTTGCCTGCAGATGCCAGATTAGGTGCCGCAGTGCTATCATCCATATTAGACTCGACTCTGAAGTCCCAGCCTCCACTGGTAGGCACTGCTCAGGAGCTGCCTACAGCGAAACTCTCATAGGGATACTACTTGAAGAAGAAATTATTTAGACTGTGCAGTAATGATGGTTCTTCAAGATATGTGTCCCTATGGGTTCTCCATGACCCACCTACCTCCCCTCAACTTCAGAGTTCTAGTAGTTGACTCTGCAGTAGACAAGGAACTGAGGAGGTAACGCACGCACACGCCAGCTAGCCAAGCAAGGAGCAGTGCATGTGGAGGCTGAGCAGACACTGATATTAAAGTATTCCAATCAGCAATGCAGAGACACAGACGCACCTACAGTGGAGCACCCAACAGTGATGCCTCCATAGGAGTACAAGTCTCAAAGAGCCATCATTACTGCACAAGTCGAGTAACTTCTTCTTTACATTTAGCCATTTTAAAATACATATAGTTTGCTTGAGCCCACTTTACCAAGCAATCCAGAGCACTCTGTATCAGTGACCTGTGCTCTTCATTATTCACCACTCCCCAATTTCTTTATTACTTGCAAACTTTGTGAGTGATGATTTTTTCCAGGTCATTAATGAAGATGTTAAATTGCATAGGGCCCAAAACCAATCCCTGTGGGATGCCACTAGAAACATACCCATTCAGTGATGATTTCTTATACAGAATTATATTTTGAGATGCCAGTTAGCAGCTTTTACTCCTTTTAACTTATTTTTTAATCAGAATATCATGCAGTGCCAAGTTAAATTCCTCATAGAAGCCTAAGTATGTTACATTAACGCTATTACCTTTATAAACCAAACTTGCAATCTCATCGATTAAAAGATATCAAGTTAGTTTTACAGGGCCAATTTTTCCACAAACCCATATTGATTGGCATTAATTATATTACCCTCCTTTAATTTTTTATTAATCATGTCCCAAATCAGTCACTCCACTATCTTTCCTGGGATCAATTTCAGACTAACAGGCCTATAATTATCTAAGTTATTCCATGCATCCTTTTCCAATATTGGCTCAATGTTAACTTTCGTCTAGTGTTCTGGAACTTCCTCAGTTTTCTAAGACTAGAGATTAAATGTTAACGGTCCTTAGACAGCTCTTTTAAAACTGTTGAATGCAATTTATCCGGACTTGCTCATTTAAAAATGTCTAATTTTGCTAGCTGGTGTTTAACATCCTCCCTAGATAATAGTGGAATGGAAAGAGTGTTATCATATGATATGATAATACCATCTCTTTTTCTCCAATACAGAACACAAATATTTATTGAACACATCTACCTTTTCTTCATTATTGTTGATAATTCTACCATTTCTATCTAGTAATGGACCAGTACCATTGTTATGATTGTTTTTGTTCCCAATATACTGCTACTTATTGTCCTTAACTCTGCTGGCCATAGATCTCCCCTTTTATCCCTTTGCTTCTCTTATCAATTTTCTACAATTCCTAGCTTTAGATTTATATTCATTCATTATCAACTTCCTTTTTCCTACATTTGTTATATATTATTTTTTATTACTTATAACTGCTTTCACTGCCAATCTAAACCGGATCAGCTTTTTAACCAATACAGCCTTCTTCCTTGATTATGAGATTGTGACTTTGGGGGCATCTCATAAAGTGTTCTTAAACAATTCCCAATTATCATTCATGTTTTTTCTGGTTAAATTCTTCCTCCTCGCTGATTTGTTCATCATTTTTTTCAGCTATATGAATTTGGCACAAGAATATTTATATCACTGGTCTGGATTCTGCTTCCACATTCCACAAGTCATCATCAGTAGCTCAGTTACCATTATTTTTTAGTTATGTGATCAGTTCCTCTTTATCTCCCACTGATTTAGGTGCCTTATACCATTGATTTGTTGTGAAATCAACAATAGACTTTCAGCCTAGCTGCTGGAGAGGCAAAGAACCTGGCTGCTCAGCTTCCCCTGGCAGCTCTGGGAGACAGAGGCAGAAAACCTGTGCACTCAGCTTCCAGACCTTCCCCTGCAGCTTTGGGGGTGATGTGGGGAGGTAGTGTGTCAGGGCTTCCTCTGCCCCAAAGCTGGGGGAAAGATCAGGTGGCAGAGCACTGGAGCTTTCTGCCTCCCCAGCTGATGCAGCTGTTGAAGCAAAGTCAGCACTCAGGCCTGGAAGCTCTCTGGGAAAGCTTTTGTGAATTTCACTGCAGAAAGTGAAACTGACAAAAACTTTTCAGACTGGCAGCGGAGGAGCTGGCATTTCACTTTTACTGGTGGAAAATCAACTCTTTTGTTAAAACTTAAATTTCTTTGTGGATATTTTCAGTTTTGCAAAGAGGGCATTTTTCATCAGAAAATCATTCTGACAAAAAACTTTCAATGAGCTCTGGTAGTAACACTTTGCAGTGGGCAATTAACAGGCTGTTGCTGTATCCAGTGTCTAGAAGGAGACATGATGATGTATTGGATTCTACAAGGACTAGTTAGAGGAGGATGTTTGATGTCTATTGGAATAGATAGACTGTACCATGCCTCCATTTCCAGGGGTTAATTTGCATGGGCTGTGCTGTATTTGGGATTTAGCTGGGGGTAAGAGACAGGATAACAATACCAAATGCAGAATGTTCAGCTTTCACTAGGTCTGTCTGCACTAAGGAAAAGCTCAGCTACTTGTCACTTCTGGTCATCTGCGATGATTTCTGCCCAGCATAGGTAGGAGGCTTCTCCATCGCACAATGCACTGTCCTGTGTTTGGAAATTACCCAGAAATCTCTGCTCCCTGAAACAATACTGGGGCTCTGGGATGGAAGCTTCGTGAGTCCCAAAATACACCACTGCAATCAAAGCTAAGGCTTCCTGAGTGGAGGTGTGTTGAAGCTGATTAGTAATAGTGCTCCTATGAGGGCACATCACGACACCCTGTAGATAATGGAGAGAGAACCAACTATTTCTTGCAGACGAGGCCCCTTAGGTGTTGGTGCAAACAATGGAGGGAGGATACTAGAAGGGGCATTCAGAGAGTCAGTACTGAATACAAACAGCCCCAGAGCTGGTTCCATAGGGAAGTAGCAACAGCTTTTGCAGGTGTGTGTCAGAGCTGTTTTTTCACACGTGAATTGTATACATGCACATGTCTGATGGGAGCATCTGTCCATCCCTGTTCCTCAAACCCCAGTGAAGCCTGGAGCAGAGCCGTGACGATCCTTACAGAGCCATGGATTCAGTGGGAAATCAGGCAAAGGTCATTGGATCTTTTGGGACAAGAATTTAGAAACACTAGTTGCAAAATGATCATCTCACTCTGAAGAGAGTAAATGAGCACTGAGCTGTCTAAAATGGAAACTTTCTCGCAGATCAGGGAACAGAGTCCTGACTCTCAGGCCCTGATCCAGTCATCAGATAGCAAGAGGAACAAGACAGGTAAAATCTCATGTTCTTTTGTTATCTTTAAACAGGAGCAGAAGCTGATGTTTCTCAGCTTCAAGTTGCCCGTTTTGTTGACTGTGGGATGACCCTGGAAAGTCCAACGCGGGGGAGGCCGTTCCATGCTGTGCTGGAGAACCCCAGCTTCTCTCCAATTGGACTGCTTTGGAAACAGATCTGTTCTATGCTATTTCCTCCAGTGCACTCCCTGGTGCTGCTTTACCGGTCCAGCAGGGCTGCAGACATAACCCTCCATCTCTACCTGCTACCCAGGGATCTCTCACTAGCACAGGTAAAGGAGAATCCAATAATAATATACAGTAGATGTGAGCCAGATTTACCACTACCTTGTGCCAAGAGGAAGAAGTAAGCTGCAACATCCTCGTGCATTGTGGTGAAATAACTGCACAAGCCACGGTGGTGATGTGTGCTTCTAAAGGTCAAGTGACTCCAAACAATTCACTCCTTGAAGTTGATTCTACCAGAAAATGACATAATAGATTTCTGTTAAATCTGTGAGACCTATGTACAGGTAACATGTGACTGTGAGGGAGTACACTGCCCTCCTGGGCCCTGAAGATAGCAGAGAACTTAGGGTTCCAGGTTAGGTTTATATGGTTTCCAGTAGTAACAAGTGGTAACCAGTAGAGTCTAGAAACTGAACAATTAAGATGAGTATAAATCAGGAAGGCCCACATTTGTGCATTCTTTTAGTGACAAGGTAGCCAGAATCAAAGGAATGGAAGCTGCAACACCATTCCTTGAGTCCTATAAATTCTCAAACTACAGTATAATTAGGAATGAATCAGAGATAGATGCCACTGAAGGTTTGAAGGCACAATTTTAAAACAAAATTTTAGTGAGAGAGAAAAATATTTAGGATAATGTAACCTGAACAAAGGTTCTTCTTCGCGTAGTTTCCCTCTGGGCATTCCATTCTAGGTGCATTTTCACCCCTTGTGCCTATAATTGGAGATTTCACATAACCGTGTCTGTTTGGCCCATGCATGCATCCTACTCAGTCTTGTGCACTGCCCTGTTATATAGCACTTTGCGGGCAACCCCCCCTCAGTTCCTTCTCACCCACCTCCATCTGAGGCAGAGACTGAGCTCTGTAGCCCTTCACCTTTTTGTAGTTAGTTTATCCACTTCTGATGCTGCGTTTGGTTGTGCTGTACTTTCTTCAATATTGGACTCCATGCCAAATCTCCCTCCTCCTTAGAAGGAATTGCTCAGTAGTCACTAGAGTGTGCCCATAGGGATGCTACTCAAAAAAGAATAGGTTACTCACTCTGTGCAGTAACTATGGTTCTTCTGGATGTGTGTCCCTATGGGTGCTCCGGTACCTGCTCTCCTTCCCCTCCTCTTTGGAGTTCTCTGCCATGCAGCTTCGTAATAGAGAAGGAACTTAAGAACATAAGAGCGGACATACTGGGTCAGACCAACGGGCCATCAAGCCCAGTATCCTGTCTACCGACAGTGGCCAATGGCAGGTGCCTCAAAGGGAATGAACAGACAGATTATCATCAAGTGATCCATGCCCTGTCACCCACTCCCAGCTTCTGGCAAACAGAGGCTAGGGACACCATCCCTGCCCATCCTGGATAATAGGTCCATCAATGGCTATCTGCCATGAATCTATCTAGCTCCCTTTTAAACTGAGGGTAGTTCACATATGCAGTGCTCTATAACACTGGGGTGGTCCATTAGACTGAGTAACATGCATCTGCCAGCTGAATGGACACTCCTATGTTAAATCTCTGATCAAAGGTGCAGGGGGCACAGCACACCTAGAGTGGAGCACTCACAGGGAAATACATCTTGAAGACCCACAATTACCGCACATGGTGAGTCACCTTTTCTTTGGGTTGAAATAATATGGATCCAGCCATTAATTGAATAAAGGAGAACTTGGACAGATGGAGCAGATTTCTCTTTCCTTAGTAGGAGCAAAGCATCATAAAAATGAAAGTCTCCCGAGGCTACTCTTCACTCACTGCCTTTGTAATACCACTGCCCCTGTATTAACAAAGGCCTTTCTCCTTAAATGCTGCAGTGTAACAGTAAAAAAAGAACCATGACCCTGTCTCCTCTGGGTCCAGCCATCTGTGTTTCTAACTCCAAGAAATGACTGTTCTTGTACTTCACAGGCGATTGATGAGAATGAAAAGAATTACCAATCAATACGAGTTCGCAAGCCTTCTAAAACCAAGCCCCTGCACTTTGGATCTTGTTATATTGTGTCTAGTTCATCAAACATAGAGGTCACTCCTGATGTAAGTAAAATTGAAACTGTCTGTTGCCATGGAGGTTTACAGATATTGGGGGGTGTTTAGAGTTGAGTCGTGGTGCTAGAGGGTGCTCTGTCCTCATAGTTCGTGCTGACCCCAGTGCCTTAGCGTGGCACTAGGGAAGCTGTACTGAGGGGCAATGGTGTGGGTAGCTCAGTAGGAGGCACTTTCCCCTCACAGTCAGCACAGAGCGCAATGTCCCAGCGTGGCACTAGGAGGTGCTTTACTGCCAGTAACAGGATGGGGGCTTACATAAGAACGGCCATATTGGGTCAGACCAAAGGTCCATCCAGCCCAGTATCCTGTCTACTGACAGTGACCAATGCCAAGTGCCCCAGAGGGAGTGAACCTAACAGGCAATGATCAAATGATCTCTCTCCTGCCATCCATCTCCATCCTCTGACAAACAGAGGCTAGGATCACCATTCCTTACCCATCCTGGCTAAAAGCCATTAATGGACTTGACCTCCATGAATTTATCCAGTTCTCTTTTAAACCCTGTTCTAGCCTTCACAACCTCCTCAGACAAGGAGTTTCACAGGTTGACTGCACTGTGTGAAGAAGAACTTCCTTTTATTTGTTTTAAACCTGCTGCCGATTATTTTCATTTGGTGGCCCCTAGTTCTTATATTATGGGAACAAGTAAATAACTTTTCCTTATTCACTTTCTCCACACCACTCATGATTTTATATACCTCTATCATATCCCCCCTTAATCTACTCTTTTCCAAGCTAAAAAGTCCTAGCCTCTTTAATCTCTCCTCATATGGGACCCGTTCCAAACCCCTAATAATTTTAGTTGTCCTTTTCTGAACCTTTTCTAGTACCAGTATATCTTTTTTGAGGTGAGGAGACCACATCTGTACGCAGTATTCAAGACATGGGAATACCATGGATTTATATAAGGGCAATAAGATATTCTCCATCTTATTCTCTATCCCTTTTAAAATGATTCCTAACATCCCGTTTGCTTTTTTGACTGCCGCTACACACTGTGTGGACGTCTTCAGAGTACTATCCATGCTGACTCCAAGATCTTTCTCCTGATTAGTTGTAGTTAAATTAGCCCCCATCATATTGTATGTATAGTTGGGGTTATTTTTTCCAATGTGCATTACTTTACTTAGTAGGATGTTCTCTCCTCACTCTAGTCATTGCTGCCCTCAAGCATGGTATTAAGGGGAGCTGTGCTGCGCTGTAGGTAGTGGCGTGGGTAGCACAGTAGGGGGAGTTCTCCCCTCAGTCAGTGCTGATTCAGTGTGGCGTTGAAGATAATCTGCTGTGGAATTTTGCAGCAGCATTTGGTTGAGACAGAGAGAACATAAGAATGGCCCTACTGGGTCAGACCAAAGGTCCATCTAGCCCAGTATCCTGTCTTCTGACAGTGACCAGTGCCAGGTGCCCCAGAGGGAATGAACAGAACAGGTAACCATCAAGTGATCCATCCCGTCACCCAGTCCCAACTTCTGGCAAACAGAGAGATCAGAGAAGTGGAGCTTGTGATCATTTAAGACGAAGCAACAAAGGCCTTGAGTGGGTTCTAGCCACTGGGATGGAGAGAAGGGAAAGATCGTAGAGACTGCGTAAAGAGAAGGCAGTTGGAAAGGAGCTGAACATGATGCTGAGGTTGCAATCTAGATGACAGGAAGCCAGTGGAGCAAGTGATGAGAATGGAGATGGCAGAGACAAGGAAGAGCTTGGAAGGGGAGCTTAGGTACTGATCTCAGTGTGAGTCAGCTGCAGGACATACCAGAGTAGACAGGAGACTTGCAAAGCGGGTAGGGGGTGGACTTGAAAACCATCAGCACAGAGGTGGGAGCTGAATCTGATGGAGGGGCCAGAATCCTAGAGATTCCCCCTCTTGCTGTCCAGTGGGGCTGTTGCAGGGAGCCAAGAAGGCTGAGTGATGAATGCTAAGGGCAGAGTGAGCCCCGGAGAAGGGACTGATTGATTGTCTTGCAACGTGGTGAGGATTATTGAGGATCCACTGCATCACTCAATCCTACTTTGCCGGCTCAGGTGGGCTCACCTCGAGGAGATGGCTTCTCTTTTTGCTGCAGGAACTGGAGTACTGCAATATGAGAGATCATCCGCTGGATCCAGACATGGAAATCTACACTGAAGACTTGGGGAACAAACTGAACCTCTACCTGATGGAGCAAAATGACATGGGATTGGTCTGGAAGGCCACTGTGAGACCAGGTAGGCTCAGCCAGAATTCCTGGCAGATTATGCAAGGAGCTGCCCCCCAGTACCTGCTTGTGGTTGTAGGGCCAACAGTGTGCACACAGTAAGGCAGGATGCATGGGCTCCAGCCACATCCTATGGCCCAGTGAGAATATGAACTGGGGCTGGGCTGGGAGAGAGCAGAGGAGCAAGTCTGGAAATCTCCATTGAGATCACATCACTCTAGTCCCCAAACACAAGCACCAGCATTGCGCTGTGGTTCTTCTGCCTACCATGGCCATGGAGATTCTCACAGCAACTGAAGAGGAGAGAATGTTCCAATTCTTGCTCCCAAATGCTTGCTCCCAAACTCAGCCCCCGCCTCTCCAGAGCAGCTCCACTGGGGATCAGATCTGTAACATGTGGCTGAGAGGTTGTGATGCCACCCAGGAGAGGGTGGGGGCACAGACACACCAGCCGACTAATTGCTCCCTGGCTGGCCTCTGACCCAGGGATAATACCCATCCCAACAGCCTCACTCCCAACCGAACATCAGACTAGCCTATAGGTGGAGCCTTAACCCTCATAGACAGTACTTTGGTTGTCGTGGCCTCTTCCTTTATTGCTCAGGACAGTATTAACTGCATTACCTCTGCATTCACCAGAATGAAGAGCTGTATTTCTGTGCACAGGTGCCCTGTGCTCCTGAGAATTATCACTGAGCAGAACTGAATTTCTCGGCATTGGCTGGTGCCTGTTGCACCCATAGGTGCATCATCCTTTCCTCTTGTCTCATTTCTCCCTGCTTAGCCCATAAGAATCATAGGGCTCAAGGTCTCTCAGCCACTACGGCCACCCCAGGTCCTCTATAGTCCTAGCACATGGCAATGGTCTTCAACCTTCTCAGCCATACTAAGGTGGTCATCAAAAGGACGTGGCTGTTGTCTAAACCTGTCAATCCCCTGCTCTAACTACTAGCCCACACTCCTTCACGTGGCTAGGAGAAGAACCCAGGAGTCCGGTGCCTTCATTCCAAGACCATCCTTCCCTCCCTATTCACAAACTCAGCTTTGTGGGTGCTGTAAAATGGCCTGATGCCGGTAGGTGCTGATCTCCTGAACTCCCATTGGGTAATAATGAATTAATAAGACCTCCTCTTAGCCTCACTGTGAAGAGAACCAGGGAAATTACTGCTCAGGGCAGTAGCTACAAGGATACAGAGTCAGTACATGGTAATTCACTGCACTGCCACATGACATGACTGTTTTAGCCAATCAGATACCAGATAACCAGTGGGCTCTCCCATGAGCAATATGAATCCAGTATCTCATTCCTTCTCTTCTCTCTTCCAGGGGATGTGACACTTCCTGGTTCCACTCCAGCACGAGCAGGTCAGTAGGAATTCATTGAGCTTGTGATCCCAATGTCTAATCCGAGTTGTTCTCTCAGAGGCCCGGATCCTCTTGCTTGCAGCACAGGGGTCAGGTCCCATCAAGTCCATGGCCACTGGGAGACCCAGAACAGGACTGTCCCTGCAGTCTGTTCCCCAGGGCCCTGCCCAGTGGAGAACCACCATCAGGTACCCTCCAGTCCATCTCTAAACCCCAGAGAATAAACTGTGAGGGGATCATCCTACCTTGGACCGGTGTGAGGACAGGTTAGATGAGACTTGAGGAAACTTCTCCACCTTCAGTGCTAAGCTACAATTATAGGATTCTCCTCTACAATGTAGTTCTCTAGGTTCTGACTTGTTTAAGTGGCAATAGAGTTTCCCTTGGAGAGACTGTTCCCATATCCTCTGGATCTCTCTGTTCGGATATGACTCTGGATATTGGAGAACACAAGAGAGTTAAAATACACACCAGTCAAATAGTGGTGAGTTTACTGCCCTTTTCTCTACAGGCCACATCAAGTATTTGTTTCAGTGGAATTCTGAAGAGTTTTTTACTGAATGTTGGTTAGGGTGAAAGACCAGAAGGTGAATGGGCTGGGTAATATGGAACTTGGCAAATACTTTTGGTAAAAACTTGGGGTGCAGCCATAATGTAACTTTGTCTCTGAAGGGGAGTAGACCATAAGGGTCCCTTTCCCTCCAACTTTATTGCACAGACATAAAGTTCCTTGAATTTTAGCATCAGTGATGATTTATTTGCAAAAGTCATGCTGGGAAATGTATCGCTTCTCCTGTTTGAAATGTCACTTATCCCATCAGCCTAGTGCTCCTTGAAAGAGTAATGTAGCTGGCTGAAACTACTAAAATGTCAACAGTGTTAACTACTTGTCATTTATCACTATAGGGTTTCAGTGTTAACGTGCCCTTGAGTTGATCTGAGGCATTTCACACCTCTCTGAGCTATTGTTTAAGTTTCTCTGTAGACTGCATCTGTTTATGTGAGGGTCTCATTAAAAGATTTTCTTTACAACTATAAGCATTAGCCGGAGAGTTGTTTATTAGTTAAAATAGTGATTTATGTGGCCACATTAATTACATTATACATGGAGCCTTATGAAGAGTTTGTAAACCACCGTTGTAGAGGATTGAATACTGTGTAGGGCAAGAGGAAGGTGGGAGCTGGTATGTCCCTGTCCACCCATCAGTGGCCAGTCTCCAGGAAATCAGTCGAGTTCATGTCACCAGTTCTCATTCTCCCGCTTAGCTCTGTGTCCTAGGGAGAGGGGGTGAGGAAGAGGAGCTGGGAGAAGATGGAGACACAGAGGCTGAGGAGGAGGGAAGGCAGGCACTAAAAGACATAAAAGGAGAGATATAGTGACAGACAAGGCTCTGTTTTCAGCAGACATCCAAGACAAGATGCCTGAGACCTTGAGAGACGCCCTGCAGGAGACTCTGGATGAGCTGGGGAGTACAGATATCCAGAGATTCAAGTCTAAATTGAACCATATGAAGCTACCAGAGGGGTACAAGAGAATCCCCAATGGGATGCTGGAGGAGGCCGACTCCCTGACTGTGTGTGAGCTGCTGGTGCAGTACTACACGATGGATGGGGCTGTTGAGGTGGCCATTCAAGCCCTAAAGGGAATCAGTCAGAATGAGCTGGCAGGAAAGCTTGAGACGGACACCAGGTGAGTGAGTGGTGGAGTTTCCATTTGCTCCTCCTTCATTGCAATTTCCATCACTTTGGTCTATTTCAGTACATCAGGCTGTGGCCTTTTCCTGGAAGGGTTTTTATCCTTCTCTCCCACGCTCACCTCTGCAGGGTCTGAGTCCCTTGCAAGAATTAACAGATATTACAGTAAAAAGATCCATGTCTCTCACTCTCCTCAATGGTTGACATTTTCGGTAAAGTGTTCTCTTTCTAAAAGCCCCCCTGTCCTAAGCAAATCTGGTGTCCACTTGCTTTGTTACAAATAATTCTCAAACAAAGCCAGAAGATGTAGAATGTGTGTGCGCTGAGCAGTTCCTTCCCCTCCCCGTCCGCTGGTAAGGCAGGAGACACATGGGCCCACATCTAGAGGTATTGAATGTCAAACTCTTGTTGAAATTAATGGGAATTAGGAGCCTAAATACTTTTGTGGATCTGGGCCCTGGTGAGCAGCAAGAAGTGCTGAGTGCACTGAGGATCTCTGCATGGGACAGGTCCAGCCAGTGGGTCCTAAATCTCTGTTATGTTCTGCAGGAGAATTTCAGCTGGCATTGATTCAGTGTGTAGCCGTTTTTCTGCAGTGGAGTTGGGATCGCCCGTCTGAAGATGAGCACACGCCTGACAGAACTGAACTCATCACAGCCAGGGCAGCGAAGTCTCTCCATTCATCCGAGGAAACGTTAGCAAGATTCAGTGTGAGCCTTTCCGTGCACCAGGCAGCCAATTACAGCATCTCATCCCTGAGGAAGCAGAAGTCTCCTGTCACCACAGCACAGCTCCGAGGGCTGGACCCAGAGCAGGAGTCTGTTTCCCAGGCAGGAATTCCTTTGGTGCTGATCATGGTATTAGCTGAGTGAGTCACAAACATTAACTAGTTGGCTCAGCACCTGATGATCTAGGGATCTTGTCCGCCTGTCACTGCATGGACTGGTTCCTTGGGGGGCTGGGGCTCAGCTGCAGTGTGCCAGCCTTAGGGTGCAACACCCAGGGCCGTAGGGTGGGAGCTTGTGACTGGAAAGCAGCCTACTGAGAGCATAAGGACACCCTGAGCTCCCTCCGAGAGAGTCTAGGGAGAGAGGCTGCTGGGCGGAGGGCAGCTGGTAACTCTTCAGAGCCCAGAAGAGAGACCTGCAAGGAACTGGGATGAACCTCAGCTAGCAGAATTCAAAGGACTTCAACCAGAACCCACTGTCTTAGGGAAAATATAAAACAGATTTATTAACTAAGATAGATTTTAAGTGATTTTAAATAATAGGCATAAAAGGTCAGAGATAGGTACCAAAGAAAATAAAAGGTAAGTGCACAGTCTAAATCTTAAACCTTATTACGCTAGGCAGTATTTGGATCAAGCAGTTTTCTCACCCTGTCATAAACAGCTGGTTAAGGGTTAATGTCTCTTTTACCTGTAAAGGGTTAAGAAGCTCAGTAAACCTGGCTGACACTTGACCAGAGGACCAATAGGGAGACAAGATACTTTCAAATCTTGGTGGAGGGAAGTCTTTGTTTGTGCTTTTTGTTTTGTTCGTTGTTCGCTTTTGGGGCTAAGAGGGACCAGATGTATACCCAGGCTTTCCCAATCTTTCTGAATCAGTCTTTCATGTTTCAAAATTGTAAGTAATAGCCAGGCAAGGCAGATTAGTCTTATGTTTGTTTCTTAACTTGTAAATGTTTCTTTTGCTGGAAGGATTTTTACCTCTGTTTGCTGTAACTTTGAATCAAAGGCTGGGGCTGGGGGGTGGGCTCCCTCTAGTCTATATGAATCTGAATACTCTGTAAAACATTTTCCATCCTGATTTTACAGAGATAATTTTTACCTTTTCTTTCTTTAAGTAAAAGCTTTCTTTTTAAGAACCTGATTGATTTTTTCCTTGTTTTAAGATCCAAGGGATTGGGTCTGAACTCACGGGGGATGGTTAATTCCTCTTTGTTTTAAGATCCAAGGAGTTTGGATTTGTGTGAAGCCTCTCAAGGCAACCCAGGGAGAGGAAAGTCTGGGGGGAAAAGGAGAGGGATGGTTAATTTCTCCTTGTTTTAAGACCCAAGGGGTTTGGGTCTGGGTTCCCCAGGGAAGGTTTTGGGGGAACAGAAAGTGTGCCAGACACTAAATTCTGGCTGGTGGCAGCGTACCAGGTTTTAGCTAGTAATTAAGCTTAAAAGTGTTCATGCAGGTCCCCACTTTTTGTACCCTAAAGTTCAAAGTGGGGGAAAAAACCTTGACACACCCCACTGGATTTTACAGTTCTTAATACACAGGCTTCCCCTATTGAGCCTGGGACCAGTCTCCTCAGGTGATGTAGCCATCTTCTCAGCAGTCTTGTTGCTTCCAGTGTAGGTGGGGAAGGAGGAAGGCCAAGGCATGATACCACTGTCCCATATTATACACCCTCGGGCATGTGCCTGTTAAACACTAGCACAGACACATCCTGTGGGCTTTGCTGAGTCGCAGAGTTGAGCGATCCCCTTGGTGTGCTCTTCTGCAACCGAGGGCTTTTCTACACTAGCAAGTTACTGTGCTGAAATTTTCTCATTGGGGGTGTGAAAAATCACACCTACCTTGAGCACAGCAAGTTTCAGCGTTGTAAAGTGCCAGTTTTGACAGGCTTCCAGGACTGGGAGCTATGCCCCTTTCAAGGTGTTTTTTTTAAAGCGCTGGGAGAGCACAGAGGTCTGTGCTGCCATATCAGCGACATCCAGGGAAGCCTGCAAGCTGGTCCTGGCTACCAGTTATCTTTCTGTAAGCAAGGTCTTGAATTGTGCTCTTTTATCTTTGGGAAGGTCGGTCATAAACCCAAATAGCTTCCCATAATTATCATAATCATACTTTGAGAGGGTGCTGTAATTAGCGACCCTGAATTGTAAAGTAGACGAGGTATTGACCTACCAGCCTAAGAAGTCTAGTCTCTTATGCTCTTTACCCTTAGGTATGGATTTGAAATGAGGTTTTTTGGAGCTATGGAAGTTGTAACCACTGGGACAATGGTGGAGATCTGAGCTGGCCTCTAGGTGGTGAAGAGGTTCTGGCACAGGGGGCTCAATATAATGCCCAAAGTTTCCATGGTGGCCACTGCATGGGAAACACCATGATTGTCCATACCATGTATATGTGGGTTGATTATGGTGACATTTGGCCCTCAGTGTACCTCCCACTGGTCTATGATGAAGAGGCGAGGAGTGTTGTGGGATGAAGATCTCTTTATCTGGGTCCTTCTCCTTGCTGTCACTTGGTACCAACAGTACCATGGGCGCAGTGAGCTGCATAATGATGCTTCTTGTGGGAGCTCCTTTGGAGCCACTGACCCGGGTTGGTGTTGGAAATACCCTGGCTTCTTCTCCCTGTCTCAGGGAGACCACAGCTACCTGGATTCCAACCCCTGCTCCCTCTGACCCATCTCAGATCTTGCAGACAAGAAAAGAAACAGGAGAGCGGCACATGCTGCCAGGGACAGAAGGACATGACCCCACTCCTGGTAGAAGTAGACTCCCCCACCCCCTCCAAGCAGCCAGCAGTGACTCTCCCATTGCTGCAGGTACATTTAACCCTGAAATAGTCACAGTTCCATTGGAAGTGGATGGCTTCCCTATAAAGCTCATCATAAAGCAAGTGAGTTCCCTTCCCCAGCATGTCCCAGACCCTACAGGCACTTCCAAAATGAGCCCACCCCTACCCCTATAGGTGCTGGGAGAGGGTGTGTGATGTTGCACTACATGTCCTTTATTAAAATATACTTATGAATATGACATACTCAGGATGGTAGGGTATGGGACACAGAGCCTTTCCCCTCTAGGGAGTGCCAGTTCCCATCCAGCTTCCCCTATAAGCAGGTTATTTCATAATCACTTCACAGGGGGTTCTCTGAAGCAGCTGGTGCTGACCCGTCACTGGTTTATGGATCACCGGTGTGATCTAGTCTAGCAATTCCTATGTTTCAACATTAGCTGTGATCAGAAATGTGGCTGGGAAACCATTTAATTCTAACCTGGGGCCCATGGAGTCCCACAAGGGATGAACGTGACTACTGCTCTCTCACTTGCCCCACAGACCTGCTGTATATTGCAGTCCCTAGCACCTGCAGGTGCCTCTGGACTCTCTCTAACCTGGAGAATCTCTAAGCAGAGATCCCTGCAAACAGGTTCTGCTGCAGCTGCCACCTCTCTCCAGAGAGAGACTGGCAGGGCCCTGCCAGGGAACAATTAACTAGCCAAGGAACAGGTAAAGATATTGAGCCCCCAAAGCAAGAGGGAATCTTCTCACCAGCTCAGTTATACATGAGTGTCTGAAGCTTTGTGACCAGCTCGTTTTGGTTAATTCCTTTGAGGACGTTCATGGCCACCTGAAGAGCACAGCCCCACCCCCCGTTGTGTAGTAATTCATCATCAGGTCACACACAGCGAGGCGGTCTGCCTCCTCCAGCTTCCCTTTGGGGATTCTGCTATAGCCTGGGGGCAGCTCTGGGAGGCTGTTTAGTTTGGACTTGAATCTCTCAAAATCCTCCTTCCCCAGCTCATCCAGAACCTCCCATAGAGCATCTTTCAAGGTCTTAAGCATCTTGTCTTGGCTGTTTGCTGAAAGTGGAACGGAGTCCTTCACTCAGTCTCTCTTTTTATCTCGTTCTCTTGCTGCACTCCGCCTCCCTTTGTCCTCTTTCCCGTATCTTTCCTCTTCACTCATCTGTGTCCTTGAGTTTCCCCTCTGGTTCCCCCTGCCCCATATCCTCCCTGCCTCTCCCTATGATCTCAGATCCCTGGGACAGAGTTGAGTGGGGGAATGAGAGCTGGTGGCCACAGACATCAACCCATTTCCTAGAATCAGGGAACTGATTGGGACAGGTCAGGTCACTGAGAGTCTGTGGATGCATCAACCCACTTTAATCACAGAGCGCGAGGAGAGACTCACTTTTAGCAAACACACACACACACACGCTCCCCTACCCAACTTCCTCACTGTTTCATTGATTTATTTAGATTTAGATGAGCACTAATGAAAGAGAGGCCCATATAGCATCCTTGGCACCTCTGCCAATTTTTTTAAAGATACGCTAATACACCCAGATCCCTGACGCCAACTCTTATACAGAGCAATAATATAAATGGCTGAAATTAATCAACCACACACACACAATCCCCAGAGTCTCACACCCAGCCTGACCCAAAGTCTACCTCTTCACAAGCAAGGGAGAAAAGGTAGCTCTTGAAGCATGCCCTGTGTTATGTGCATCTCATGCTCGCGTGTGCGCGCGCGCACACACACACACGTTACAAAAACATACAATACTCTTGCTGAAAGACTGAAATGTAGCATGACTATTTCTTAAAATTTGGAACAATAACACACAGAATCAAAACCAGAGAGAGACAAAGCAGACTTCTCCCTCTGGCAGAGGAGTATAACTCACTGCATCTTGCTCTAGGCTGGTTCCCTGTAGACAGACTCAGATAGCATGACTAGTAAACCCACCTATAGGACTCATCACCATGTAATTTTGACAGGTTTCCATCACCCTTTTATGGTTTATGTCCCACCCTCCAGTCCCATTTCTGATCATGTACATGTTTGGTGCCATCAGCCATTTTGAATTTCTTTTGTTGTTGTGGGGCATTCTTGAGGTGCTTGTGTGCATGTGTTTTTACATGTTTGGCTGGGTTTTGAGAAAAATATTAAAAGAGAAAATAAAGTGTTATTTTGAGATAAAGAATAGAATTGAGAAAAGCAAGAGAGCTTGTTTCAGTGAGCACATGGCAGAGAGGAGCAAAGAACATTTTTACATTAAAAAAAATGAGGGTTATTTTGACATAAAGTTTGAAAAATAAAGCAGCAAGAGAGTCTGTGTCACTGAACGCATGGGAGAGAGAGGCGCAAAGAGGGTTTTTAAAAATCATTTAGAGAAAAAAATAAGGGTTATTTCGAAATAAAGAATAGAGAGAAATTTAAAAAAAAAGAGGATTTTAAAGAAATCAAAGTATGGAGATGAGTTTGTTTCAAAGGTTTATTAAAGGAAAGAGTAAAAAATAAAGAAACTTTTGTTAGTCTGAGAAAGAGAAGATAAAGAAAGAGGAAAAATAAAGGTAGGTTGTGAAAGAAAGAGGAAAAATACTGGGATCAGTGCTGTTCAACACATTCTTAAAATGTTCTGCAAAAAGGGGTAAACAGTGAGGTGGCAAAATTTGCAGACAATACAGAATTACTCAAGACAGTTAAATAAATGTAATACTGCACCAACTGAGGTCTTGTCCAAAGGAGAACTAAAGGTGACAGAGACATTTTATGACACTTGCTTGAGTTTCATCATCTCTGGAACTGCTCAGAAATGTGCTGAGACCAGACCCTCTGGGCTTGCAACTGTACAGTCCCGAGTCCTCGTGCAGCAGAACAAGTCCAAGACTATCAGTCAAGCCATGCTCGCTACCCCCATCCAACTCCATGTTAAAGGCATCACCAATGGAAAGGTCAAAGAAACCAGCAAGGATCTGGAGAAATATAGACCGTACCTACGGCCAAGAACAGCTGTGGCTCACAGATGCCATGGTGATGGAAGAAACGAAACAGTTGGCCTAGAGCTCTGTGGAGCTCGAAAGCTGGTCTCTCTCACCAATAGAAGTTTGTCCAATAAAAGGTATGATCTCACCCTTGTGTCTCTAATATCCTGGGACCAACACAGCAACACCAGCACTGCAAACAAATCTAAACAACGGTCAGGCAATGTGGGAGTAGTTCCTTTAAAAACTCTCTCCAGCCAAAGGGATTTTTTTACAAGGAAAGCCTTCTTTTATATTTTCCATTTCAAAGGCTTTAACTGCTTTTTCTTCTTTCTGTATCTGTCGGGGGAATCGGTGAACTGTTCAGATAACAGAGCTCTGTGAAACTGCAAGGGAGGCAGGCTGCTTCCTGCTGCTCAAAGGAATATTGAGGAGGCTGCCACAATGGCCAAGGACCGCACAACCCTCCCCAACACTCACAGCTGGGGCAAGGGGACACCGGACTCTGTGCCTGTTGGCCAGGCTGGGGAAGGGGCCCTGGCTGCTGTCAGTTAAATGAGAGGTGGGATGAGGTGGATGCAGAGACAATGGTGATGATACTGGAACCCCCTGGGCATGCTTGGAATTGGGATCCTGGTACTAGTGGAAGCCTAGTGGGGGTGACAGAGATAGGAGGCGGAGCCTTCCTTGCATTGCCTTTGCCTTGGCCCCCTAGAAGAAGAGGCATCGGCAGCAAAGCCCTTGCCCTCCCCCTTAAAGATCTTAGCAGAAGGGGGTTTGATCCAAAGGTAGTGGGGTCCCTTCTTCTCTCCATCCACACCCAGTGAAAGGTGAGGAGCAAACTAACCAAGAGGAGGACGGGAACAGCAGGGACAGGAAGATATAAACATGGGCCAGGAAGGAAGGGAAACGTGTCCCTACACAGAGGAAGGGAACTCCCTCCAGGAGGGTGAACAATGAGAGGTGGTGGGAAAGCGGGATTGAGGGGAGACTCGACCTTTCCAAAAGGGTGGGAAGGAGGGGATAAAACAGGCCACAGCAGGCACAGACAGAACAGAGAAAGGGAAGGGGAAATGAACAAGCGACAGGACTCACCAGGGACCTAGGTGGAGCTGGGACAATACTCCTGCCTGTGGGGGACAGTGCTGCACAGGGCTCCCTCTAGCAACTGGAGCAATAACTGATGACAAGCGTCACCCAGCGGGCCGCTCTGAGTATTGCCTCCTCCAAAACAGCCTCTACATGGCAAACTGGCAGTAGCCATAGTACCAGTCAACCGGGAAGGATGCAGGATGACGCACCCATGTCACCATGACCAATAGGCCAATGGGAAGCTGCAGGGCTGCTGGTCTGGAAGTGTTACCAACTCCTGAGACATTTCACATTTACCTTAAATCCCCAGTTCCTAGGATCACACCATTACGTTAAAATCCCAGTTCCATCGCGGAGAAACAAACAAACAAATCTCCACCTCAACGCTGCAGATGAAAGCTTGTGGCTCCATAAAGGTTCTGAAATGGACAGAATCTAGCATTTTTTATTAAGTCAACTTCCTGATTCTTGGACCTTCAAGGTGGGCAATGCTGCAGTCGGGGCTGCCAAAGCTTGATTCAGAGTCCTGTAACTCAAATGAGAGTTCCTGCAAACTTGGGCCTGCCTGGTGAAAACCAGGAGTGAAAACAGCCCAAAATTGGGGCCCTGTTCTTTTATCCCCAGTCCTTCCTCCTCTGGGGGTCTCCCCTAGTTAGGGGGGAGAGAGAGAGAGAGAGAGAGAGAGAGAGAGAGAGAGAGAGTGTGTGTGTGTGTGTGTGTGTGTGTGAGAGAGAGAGAGAGAGAGAGAGAGAGAGAGAGAGACTGGGACACTAGTGGGGCAGGAATGTGCCTATCCCGGCCGCCTCACTCTCTCGCTTCACCATGATCACAGCAATCTCCAGGGCAGCCTTTTGTGGCTACTTACTCCCCTTTCAGCCCCTTTGCACTGCCACCCAGAACCCTTTGTCCACCACCTCCACGGGCTCCAAAATGACCTGCAGCTCTTATATCTCAATCCGAGAAGTCTCGCTCCCAGAGCCAGAGGCCTCCTGGACCATGGCCAGTAGGGTTGGGTGGACCCAGTTTCAGTCAGCCAGCACATGAAGCTGCCCACCCCACATGTCCCCCGACTGCTGCTATCACCTGGCCCCCTGGAGCTGGCCATCAGGCCACTGCCACACAAACCCCCAAGCCACCTCCCATGTACCATCTGTGTCAGTCCAATATCATCCAGCCTGTCCACTTCTGAGTCAAACCCTGGAGCCCCTGGCACATGTTTCCCAGGTCACAGCCCCTCTCCCAGCTTGTCCAGCTGAGCATCTGGCTGTGCTTTTCCCCTCTCACCTTCTTCTATATGCCCACCCCACCTGTGGCCCCACAACAGGGCCAGACCTCCCCATCAGCCTCCCACTGGCACTGGCCAAGACGGCCATCTATGGTGCCAGAAGGAGGAGGTGGCCTATTTCCATTCCTCGTGTGCCCCATGTCTGAGGATAGAGTGCCCCAGGGGGCTCTTTCCCAGAGCAATGGGCCCTGGTCAGGGTCCTCTGCTCAGAGCACCCATCTGCTGCCCTTATTTTGAACCTTCAATCCTCACCCCATCCCCATTTTCTCTTCTTTTCGCCCCTTGAATCGGTTATTTGCTGGGATGCCCTTTTGTTCTGGGGGAAATTTGACACCCTCTCTTGGGTTCAAATAGCCCAGAATTGCTTGGCCATAGGGGGACGGGGCAGCAGCTCCCTTGGGGCAGCGACTCAGCAGGGACTCAGGCTGCAGCGCAAACAGCCCCATTGTGAGAGTCCCTCAGCCTGACACAGAGGTTCCCAGCTGGGCTGATGGGACCGGGTGCAGAGGGCAGCGGCAGCTGCCGGGGGCCTGGGAAAGGCCTGAGCTGTGGCCTGGAGCTGAGCCCTGCTGAAGCCCCAAGGAGCGCAGCCTGGCCAGGGAAGGGCCCCGTCCTCATCTCAGCAGAGATGGAAAACGTCTGTCCCACACAGCAGCCCCAGGGGAGACAGGAATGTCCCTGCTCACTAACGCAGCCTGTTTGTGCCTGATGGCCCGAACCACCCCTGCGCCCCTGCAACCGCACCGTTGAACTGCCTCCACCCTTGAATTTCCCAGCCCCTCTCAAATCCCCCCGCAGCTCCCCTGGGTGCCTCCGCTGTGTCAGTTTAACTGTCGCCACAGAGACATTCCAAGTTGCCCTCCCACCTCCAGGGAGAGGTGCCTGGGCTCTCATTAGCCTCAGAGGGGATGCTGGAGTGGAAGGACTCAGTGGATGCAAACCCCTGGGCAGGGCTGTGCCCGGGATTCCTGGCTGCAGGGCTGGGGGAGATCTCTGTGCCCAGCCCCAGAGCAGGCACGGCACCAGGCAGTGGCAGGGGGAAGCTGCCCCAGACAGATGCTGGGGGCTTAGGGGTGCCCAGAGCTGGCTGCATGGGAGGGGCCGGAGCTGGGGTCACTGGGGATGGGAGCTGGGAGCTACAGCCTGTAGGACTAATTTGTGTTTATTATATTCAGCAGTAACACAAGGAACCTGCAGGCCTGTATCCTGTAAGACATTAGCTTCAGCCAGTTTGCATAAAGCTTGAGGCCTACAAACACTGAACAGATAAATGGCCCAGCAGAAACCCCAAGTATTGGGGTGCTGAAACTAGAGTGTTTACGGGTGTCATGGACTCACAGATCGTGCACTCTCTTGGCCCTGTGCGGTCCGTGGGCGGTGCCCCTTTCAGTGAGACAGCCCTTCCCAGGGGTCCACTCTTTCTCAGGGTCAGGCCCCTCCACCTACTGGAGCCGCACCTCTCTGAGCCTGAGGTCACCTGTTTCTCACCGTGGGCCCCCTCAGGGAGTCCATTCGCTCTGGACCCCCGGGGCCTCTACCCCCCAAAGGGGTTGATGCAACCCTGTTCCCTAGCCCAGAGTGATGCTCAGCCAGCATAAAACTGGAGGGTTTATTGAGAGTTGAACACAGCGCAGGAAACTCTCAGAGCCTCAGGCCTGGCCTCCTTCAACACAGCACATCACATCCCAGTCCCCCTGCATCAAGGTGGGCTCTGCCTGCTCCCCCTCCAGCCCAGAGTCCCTCTGCTTCCCAGCTGGGCATCTGATATTGCCGGCCCCAAGCCCCTCCTCTGCCCATTGTCTTCTCTCCAGATAAATAGGGTGGTAAACAGGGTGGCCTGGGCCTCCTCTCCTCTCAGCCCTCCTCTGGCCCCCTCTGGCTGGAACCGGTTGGTTAGGCCACTGGGATCCTCTCTTCACAGCCCATTGTCCTCCCACTGGCCAGAACCGGCTGTGACTCCTGCCCTAGGTCACCAGGTCCCCAGTCGCTGGGGAATCCGTCCTCCAGGCCATCAGCTGGGTTCCCAAGTTCCCTCTCCAGTCCTTTGTAACAACAAACTCCCTCTCCCCTCACCTCGTTAAACCAGTAACACCCAGGGACTCTGAGTCTCACTCTCTCTGCATGCAATCCACTGGAAAACAAGGGAAAAAAAACCAAGAAAACCCCCCATTTCATCACAATGGGGAAGTTCTGACCACAGGAACATCAGTCCAACCACAAGAGTGTCATGGCAACGAATTGACCTACGTAACACGTACATGGGGTGCATCCACAGCTATCTAACCACAAAAGGGCCACGGCAATGAACTGATGTATATGATAATAAGGTGAGATCATTGATATACTATCCTATAGGAGAAGGACACTCCAACATGATAGGATACGCTGACACCACTATGTTTGATACATATCCAGTAGGGGTTTCTCCTCTTTTTCTTATTTGTGGTTCCTCACCTACTAAAACTGGGGTGCTGTTATGGCCCTCTTGTGGTTAGGTATCTGTGGATGCACCTCATGTACCTGTTATGTAGCTCAATTCATTGCAATAACATTCTTGTGGTTGGACTCATGTTTCTGTGGTCAGAAATTCCCCTTAAACACTCTATTTTCAGTTCCCCAATACTTGGGGTTTCCGTTTATCTGTTCAAAGTTCGTAGGCCTCAAGTCTTATGCTAACTTGCTGAAGCTAATATCTTACAGTATACAGGCCTGTACGTTCCTTGTGTTACTTCTGAATATAATAGAGGGAAGGTAACTCAACAGGCTACAGAGCAGAACCAGCCCAGGGGCAGAACTGGTCCCTCACTGGGACAGTACCCATCCTCAGTCCCTGCTGCTCCCGTTCCCCATCTGACCCCAATGATGTACTGAATGGGCTGTGGCCATGCAGCCAGGACTGCTGGTGTCAAAGAGAAGCAAATGATCCCAGTTAGGAAGCAGCACAGTAATTAGAGATCCAGCTGAGTTGGATGCTGGCTCATCTCCTCAGCAGTCTCAGTGGTTCTGTTGTCTTCTTTTGTATGGCTGGTGTAGAGCAGCAACTACAATTTCACCTGAGGTTGATCGAGCCAAATGGCTACCTCAGGAATAGCAGAATTTATTGCAGTAATGCCTCCTTCATATTTATAAATTGGGTGGTAGATAGTGATATGTTTGATGGTCTGTCGTGGGGAGCCACATTCTCACGCCGGGAAGTCCTTTATTTTCCATCTGATCATTAGATGTCCAAATCTACCATGGTTGGTTTGGATTTGGATCAGAGTTGACCAAGATGACCATGGAAGGTCAAACCCAAGAACATTCTGTGTGGGATCTGGCATAAAGTGCGTATTTTTCACATTTTGTTTAGCCCAATCTGCTTTCCAAGCCTCCTTCTGATGATAACCTGATGGCATGAACCTAAAAAAGTGTTCCCAGAAAGGCCTGTGGGACTTAAGACATTGTGGGTTTGGGAGGGAGGAAGGGGACCGTTGTCAAGATCTTAGTGGATAGGAAGACACCTATCGGTTATCTCCTGTGAGTGACCAATATCACAACCAAGAGTCATATCTTTGGGGACCATCTTGTATTAAATGAATGAATGTTCTAAGTAACGTCCTGGGCTAGGGTTAGTGTCTGGTCCCTGGGGAGGATTACCACAGCCTCACAAAGAACTGCTGATGGGGGTGAGGGGCATTGTTCCCTCTAATCTTTTTAGTCCATATGTGGAATGAATTTTGTTATGTGCACCAATATGGAGGTGACATGTGACACATCACCTCCATATCGGGGCACGTAACAATGTTCATGTGGTGAGGGTGGGGCCAAGGGGTTCGGAGTGTGGGAGGGGGCTCAGGACTGGGGCAGAGGGTTGGGATGTGGGAGGAGGAGGGCTCTGGCTGAGGTTGCGGGCTTAGGGATGCGACCCGAGCTGAGGGGTTAGGTGTGTGGGAGGGAGTTCATTCCTGGGGCAGAGGGTTGCATGCAGAGAGTGCAGGCTCCAGTCAGAGGTGAAGGCTCTGGGGCAAGGTCAGGGATGAGGGACTAGGGGTATGGGAGGGGGCTCAGGGCTGGGGCAGAAGGTGGGGTGAGGGCTCTAGCTAGGGGTGAAGGTTCTGGGGTGGGGCCAAGGATGAGGGGTTTGGGGTGTGGAAGGGGTCTCAGGGCTGGGGCAGAGGATTGGGATGTGGGGGCGTGCGGGCTCTGAGGTGGGGCTGGGGAGAGGGGTTTGGGATGTGGGCTCTGGGGTGGAGATGGGCATGAGGGGCTTGGGGATGCAGGCTGCCCTGGACTGTGATGGGGAGAGAGGGCTCCCCCCAGCCCTCTCTCACTGCAGCAGCTCAGGGCAAGGAGAGGAGCTCCTCTCCCCTGGCTGCAACAAATCCAGGACAGGTCCGTGTTGGGGGAGCGGAGCTTCTCCCTCATCCCTGGCTGGTGTAAAGAGGGAGTTAAATGTTGCAATACATGACGGAGATGGTTGATAGGGAAGTCAATGAGGAAGGATGGCGTCATTCTTTGAACAAGGAGATGGCAGATCTAAAGGAGGAGAGAACAAACCTGTGGTGGAGGAAGTTGGGATTCTCTTGAGGTGTCCATCTGCCTGAGAACAGGAGCAAGCCAGGGCTGTGGGCTGATGGGATGGATTTTATGATGGGGAAAGTGAGGCATGGGAGTCAAAGGTGGAGCAGATTGTGCAGTGGGAAGAGTGACCAACAAAGTATAAAAGTGAGGAATGAGGGGTTGAGGGCGCCAGAAGTTATGGCCTATGGTGGACTGAAGCCCACTGTATTGTTTCGAGTTTATTTGTTGATTAAGACTATTTGTGAAGTTCTCTCTCGCTCAGCATCTCATATTGGACTCTGAAATGAATGCCAGCATGGAGAATTACAGAAATCACATGACCTTGTTTCTGTTCTCCGATTGGATGGCTTATGGAACTAGCCAACATATAGCATGAAGTTCAAACATTGCAATCGAACCTAGAATTCAGAGTCATCTAAACATTCACTTGTCATGAATATTCCCGTTAGTGAAGCTCTGTGCTCAGTAGCTGATGGAAAGGTAACAGGAAAGGGCATGATTGGATCAATAACACATTTCAAATGCAAATGGACGTGTGGATTATTCTCCCCATTGTTCTCTTTGCTCTAATAAGACCAAAACATCCACTCACTGAGTCTCGCTCCCTGGACGTTTCGCTTAAGCAAAGCCTGGCTGAAGCAGGACATCTCTTACAGTTATTAATATGGACTGAAGGAAAAACATCACTCTCCGATTCCCAGACCATGCGTGTCTGTCTCTACTAGGGCTGGTCCAATTATTCACAGCCAAAATCTGAGTGACCAAGTGAGAAATGCCTTATACACTCTTGAGAACAGAGAGATGACTGAACTGCACTTATCATATACATCAATTTGTTGCCATGGCCCTTCTGTGGTTAGGTGTCTGTAGATGCACCTCATGTACCTGTTATGCAGGTCAATTCATAGCCATGACACTCTTGTGGTTGGAGTCATGTTCCTGTGGTCAGAAGTTCCCCTTAAGCACTCCCCTTTCAGCTCCCCAATACTTGGGGTTTCTGTTGGGCTGTATCTGTTCAAAGTTTAGCTGTTCAGAGTTCATAGGTCTCAAGCCTTATGCAAACTTGCTGAAGTTAATGTCTTACAGGATACAGGCCTGTAGGTTCCTTGCATTACTGCTGAATATAATACAGACAAGCTAGCTCTATGGGCTACAGAGCTGAGCCAGCCCAGAAGCAGAGCTGGTCTCTCGCTGGGACAGGAGCCACCCTGCTGCTCCAGTTCCCCGTCTGACCCCAGTGATGTTCTGACTGGGCTGTGGCCATGCAGCCAGGACCTCTGGAGTCAAAGAGAAGAAGTAAACAATCCAGATTAGGGAGCAGCACAACTGATTAGAAATTCAGCTGAGTAGGAGGCAGAGTCACCTTCTCAGGAGACTCAGCAGTTATCTCCCTGGAGTGACGGATATTGCCACCATGTGCCGTATCTTTTGAGACTATCTTGTATTAAATGAATGAATGTTCTAAGTACCGTCCTGGGCCAGGCCCTGTGTCTGCATGGGGAGGGTTACTGCAGCTCTACCAGGAACAACTGATGGAGGTGAGGGGTGATTCCTGCAATCCCTTGGATTATAAACAGCCCCATGGAAGTACCAGCCCCAGGGTGGTTTGCACAGATTTGTTCAAACAGGTACCAGAGACCAAAGAGACAAAGGAAGGGCTTTTGGCGTATAAAGCGCTAGCTTGAACTGAACCCTGGTCTATGTGAGAAAATAGGTCAGTTTAACAACCTAGCTCAGGGATGTGAAAAATCCCCCCCCCCCCATCCCCGAGTGATGTTGTTAAGATGACCTAAACCATGTCTACACTACAGCTTATGTTGGCAAAACTTATGTCATTCAGGAATGTGAGTAAACCACCCCCTGAGCGACATAAGTTAACCTGGCATAAGCTCTCGAGTGCACTGTGCTATGTCAGCAGGAGAGCTTCTCCCGCTGACATAGCATCTGCCGCTCGCACAAGTAGTTTTATTATGCCGGTGGGAAAGATCTCTTCCTTCAGCATACAGCGTCTTCCCGAGATGTGCTGCAGCAACACAACTGCATTGGCCATCACTATACATGGAGACATGCCCATAGACAGTGAGAGGTGGTTGGAAGAATTCTTCTGTTCACCACACTCCCGCCTCTCAGCAAAGTGAATGGGAGGGATTCTCCCATCAGTGTAGGTAATGTCTACACTGATGGGGTAAGCAGTGTTGCAGCTGCATCGCTGTACTGTTTCAAGTGTAGACAAGCCTTGAGAGAGAGGTCTTCTTTTTGATTCAACAAAGTACATGATCATTTATCCAAGGGGGACTGGAGCCTGTGGAAAGGATGGCAGAACTGAGGCCTGCCACGGTCCTCAGGGCTGATGGGCGACTTCTGGTACTTATAATATGTGTTTAGCTTTTGGTGGTGTTTTATATGTTTTCTTTGTGTCTTTAAATAAGTGTCCTGTGCTATGAGCGAGCTGGTTGGTCACTGGCAAAACAGCGTCCTTGGGAACAAAAGCAACACATGCAGGCTGGACTTTGCCCAGAGAAAGGTGATGGCTAGAAACCTGAGAGGGCTCTTCTAGACCAGACCGTGGAGGGAAGAGTCAAAGGTACAGTTACTCCAAAACTGTGACATCATGTTCTCCACTACAGTCTATGGCCAGGCCGTCTGGGTGTCTGAGGCTATGAAAGAGAAGCTGTACTGACAGTCAGTGTGAGGATTAATGCTGCAGAGTCCAAGATAGCTAGCTGTAATGCTGACCCTCTCAGGAACATTGCCAGCTTAACACAGTCACCTGGTTGCCTCTTTGCTTGTAGCTCTTGCCTGCACTGCAACAGGCCAAGAGGCAGCCAGAGTTGGGTCTGAGGTATGGACAGATGCACAATCACCAGCAGGAGGGCAGCATCAGTGGTTTAGTGCTAGGGGATGGATCAGAAATCAGAGACCTTTTCCCTGGGAGCAGCGAGATGTAGCAGCAGTTTGGGATGGGGGACAGGTCAACAGTTGGAAGGGATGCTTGAAAATCCCCCTGCATTGTAAAGCAAAGACAACAAGGAGCAGAGTTAGAGTTCCACCTGTCCTCCTTATCATTGCCATTCTGGGATGTTCTAGATGTTAACAGTGCATTTTTACTATTTATTAACACGGACTATTTTTTATAGAATAAAACTGCTAATGGCCATGTAAATATATGAGAAACACTGACCTTGATACCTGATCTTGCAAAGTATAATGAGGCTTAATACTAAAAAATACAACAACAAATGAGTTGGCTGCATAAGGAACGGAAAATAATACTGAAAATATTCCTGTGACATTCTGTAAACCTAAGGTGGGCTGGGCACCTCTAGTCACGCTTTTCTATAATACAAGAACAGGGGGACACTTGAACCGAAAGGCAGTAAATTTAAGAATGGATCAAAGCTAATTGGGCTTTGTATAAAATAATAATACTAGTTTTAAGTCCTGACGGCTCCCTGACACAAGGTACACATGAGGCCCAGAACCTAGCAGAATTCAAGAAGGATTAGACATTTATGTGGATAATGAGCACTGGTTCCGGCCCTTGTCAGAGACAGGATACTGAGTTCCATGGGCTTCTGGGTCTGCTCTGCTAAGAAGACAATGCAGTGGGCTCCCTGTATAGAAACAAGGCTGAGCTCCTCTGCGATGGGTCCCTGGGGTGCAACCTGACTGCGGGACCGCTGAGCCCTCTTTCCCAACCCGGACTGTCCCTCTCACTCTGTGTTGCTGTGTCAAGCCACAAACCTCTAACAGGCACTGCACTGACAAAGACATCCACAGGCAGGGACACACCCAGCTGAGTTACATGAATGAGCTCCTAGCCTCTCATGAACCAACAATAGGGAGGTTCTAGCTAATTCCACCCAGTTCCCCAGTCATGCACCCCAGAACTGTGCTGTCTTGCACTGATCAGAAGCCTGCCTGGTGTGAGTTCATTACCGACTCCACCCCTCCCTCACTGTGGAGAGGATACACACTAGTCTTTGTAAACTGAGCTGAGATTTCCCAACCACTTCAGCCAAAACACACTGTTTTAGGTAAAAAATAAAACAGGTTTATTGATTACAAAAGGGTAGATTTTAAGTGATTATAAGTAGCAAGTGTCGAGATCAAAGCTGGTTACTTAAGAAATAAAAATAAAAATATATTCGCACTCTGAGTTCTACAAACTAAATAGGATTTGAATCAAGCAGTGTCTCACCCTGAAGGATGGTACAAACAGGTCACAGATCCTCAATACACAGACTGGGACTCTTTCCAGCCTGAGACCACCCTTCCCCAGTTCAATGTCTTTGTCCTCTAGACCAGTGGTCCCCAACCTTTTTCGTCTGGCAGGTGACAGTCGATGAGCACGGAGGACCATGACGGTGGATGATCCGCCAAAATTCCACCGACAAGCAGCAACGTCAAGAGGCGTTGCCACTGAAATACCACCGATAATCGGCATTTCGGCGGATGCTCGTCCACAGGCCAGTACGTGGGCGCACTTTCCTTGATAGGTGTGGATGAATCATTAACCACTGTCTGGCTTCTCCACTGTTGTACCTGAAAGGCTGGTTGGGATGTTCCCAACCTCACAATATATTTCAGTAACAGACACATAGCAAAACTTCACATATCATGAGAACATATACAATCCAACAGGATATTAATGTTCAAGACAGCAAGACTTTTAAAATATCTTGCAAGGCATGCATTGTACAAAACTTATCGTAATTATATAACGGTGGTGAATATGGGTATTTGTGGATAACACCTTGAGGTACACGGAGGCACAGCCAGGCTGATTCCTGACCAGTCCTTGTTACGCTTCTTAATCTCCTTGCCAGGTCTTTCCGGTTGATGGCTTCCAGCACTATCATGGTCACCTCCAGTGCATAATCCATTGTGTAGTGTCCAGTCAAGAGGTCAGTGATCTCTAGAGACTTTGCATTCTCCAGTTTCCCTTTAGGGATGTGGTCATATCCCTCCTTCAGATCAATGTCAGTCAGTTTGCGTTTGAAGTTCTTCAGCTCGCTCTCTCTCAAGTCATCCAAGATGTTTACCAGGAGATCTCTTGTTGTTTTCCCTGTGCTTGTGCCTATAACAAGAGAAACAAACTATACAGTCCAGCCATGCCCTCACCCAGGCCTGGATACCCTCCCTTCTCCACCCTCACCCTTCTGTAGATCAAACGTCAGTGCCTCTGCGCTCCCCTCATATCTGTTTTGGATAGAATCCACACATGGTCAGGGAGATTCTGCTGTCTAGGGCTGGGGAGTCTGGGGAGTTTGGGATTTCATTTCTACATCTGAGCAGGTGGGGGCTGAGGGAGGAAGGGGGGAGTTCTAAGGATTAGTCCCAGAGAGGACAGAGACTCTTAGGTTCCCTTTCTAGGTCTGCCACTGTCTCAGTAATGAGTCTTTTCCTTCTACTTTCTGTGCTGCAAACAGGACAACTCCCCACACCCTGAAGTATGAACTAACCAGTGGGAGGATCAGACCCTGATGCAGGATGTTTCACGTCCCCTGGAACAGGAAAAAGAAAAGGTGACTCAAACTTCTAGCTGAATAATTGTCTGCTTATGCTGCTCCTCTCACACCACAGCGGGCACTCTTAGCCAGTCAGATCTGAACCAGGTATATGACATTCTAATTAATTATCTTCAGAGATGGATCTCTATGGGTTTCCCGGAGACTAGAGGTTTTCCTCACCCATTTATGGAAAAAAATCCCCCAACTCCCCATGTGATTGTCTACTCTACCCCAAGTTCCCCATCTCCTGGGGAAAGCAGCCAATCCAAGTAGCTACAAATGTTGAGTCCAGCCACGCAATCGGTGTCTCTTTCCTGGCTGGACACAGGATTGAGATTGCTACTAACATGCTTCAGCTCTTTGCAGAGCCAGCTGGGGAGCAGCTCTGCAGCTGCCCCTCCTCTTTGTGGGTTCTCCTGTTTTCCCATCTCTTTAACCACTCCTCTGTCACTGATATCTCCACTGCCTAGTGTTACCCCGACTCCTTGAATCCCCCCCACCTAGGAGAGGACCCTGTCTCAAAACCCCAGTGAGGATAAGCTGCCAAGGGGGAAAGGAGAATTGACAATTTCAGGAATAGCAGATAGGTTGAAGGATGAGGCCAGAGCAGAGAGACCCCAAGATCTGAGGAGAAAGGGGCTATGAAAGATCCTAATGAGAGCTGTTTCAATGGAGTGGAAATATCGGAACCAGAGAATAACGGTCCAAGATGGAGCTGGAAAAGAGAAATTTGATCCATTAGTTGTCGCCGGTCCATTTGGTGAGTTTAGAAATGGAGGCTAGGAGAGAGATGGGGCAATAGTTGGAGAGGCAGGCAGGGTTGAGGGCTGGTGTTTGATGATAGGAGAGACCGTTACAAGCTTGTATTGTGAGGAGAAGGAGCCAGAGGCCAGTCAGAGGTTAAGAAATAGGGCGATGGAGGGGATTAGTACAGGGATAGTTGAGGTAAGAAGGCGGGAAGGGATACGAATCACTGGAGCACGTGATGGAGAATTAGTCATGAACAGAAGGTAGGAAACTTCAAGGTTAATGATGGGGGAAGGAGGCAGTGGTTGGGATGGGAGAGGGAAGATGAGGAGGTATAATCTGTCAGATTTCATTTCTCTGTGGAGAAGCTGGTACAATCCTGTGCAGAGAGGGAAGAGAGGTCACCTGGAGGGTTTAAAGAGGGAATTAAATGTTGGAGATATCTGGAAAGACATGTTGTGATAAATGAAGTGTGTAGTGGCGGCGGGGTAGCTCCCTTTGATGGACACCCATCCAGCCAGCTACCTGTAAAATCCCTCTTGGTAGCTGCTCTCTACTTGCTTTACCTGTAAAGAGTTAAAAAAGACCTAGGTAAAGGGGAAAAAAAAGCGAGCATCTGATCAAAAGAGCCAATGGGAAGGTAGAACTTTTTAAAATTGGGAAAGAAACGTTCTCTTTGTCTGTTGTTCTCTCTGGGCTGAAAAGACCGGCAGTAGGGATGCTGTGTAAAGTTTGAACCAGATATGAAAACCATCAGATCATATCTAGAGCTACTTTTAACAACTCTAAATATGTAAGTAAATTAGGAATGTTTAGGAAGACACAATTAGGTTTATTTCTGTTTATTTTTTAAGGCTTGTGGACTCCTCTGTGCTAACCCCAGATGCTTTTGTTTGCTTGTAACCTTTAAGCTGAACCCCTAAGAAAGCTATTTTGGGTGCTTAATTTTTGGAATTGCTCTTTTAAAATCTAGCAAAAGCCTAAGTTCCAGATGTATTTTTTTCCTTTTTGTTTTTAATAAAATTTACCCTTTTTAAGAACAGGATTGAATTGTTGGTGTACTGAGAGATTTGTGCACATGTCGTTTGACTAGCTGGTAACAACAGCTAATTTCCTTTCTCAGCTCTTCCCTGGAGGGGGATGAAAGAGCTTGAAGGTGCCCCACAGGGAGGAATTGCTCCTTCCTCGGTCCAAGGGGTTTTTTGCATTTGGGTGGTGGCAGCATTTATCAAGCCAAGGTCAGAGAAAAGCTGTAACCTCAGGAGTGTAATATAAGCCTGGAGTGGCCAGTATTAATTTTTAAAATCTTTGCGGGCTCTCATCTTCGGTACTCAGAGTGACAGAGTGGGGATTCCGCCTTGACACATGCATTGTACAAAATTTAACATAACTGTATAACAGTGTTGAATATGGATATTTGTGGGTAAGACTTTGAGATACAGGAAGGCACAGCCAGCCCCAGGCTGATTCCTCACCAGTCCTTGTTACACCTCTTAATCTCCTTGCCAGGTCTTTCCGGTTGATGGCTTCCAGCACTATCGTGGTCACCTCCAGTGCATTATCCATTGTGTAGTGTCCGATCAAGAGGTCAGTGATCTCTAGAGACTTTGCATTCTCCAGTTTCCCTTTAGGGATGTGGTCGTATCCCTCCTTCAGATCAATGTCAGTCAGTTTGTGTTTGAAGTTCTTCAACTCGCTCTCTCTCAAGTCATCCAAGGTGTTTACCAGGAGATCTCTGGCTGTTTTCCCTGTGCTTGTGCCTATAACAAGAGAAACAAACTATACAGTCCAGCCATGCCCCACCCAGGCCTGGATACTCTCCCTTCCCCATCCTCACCCTTCTGTAGATCAAAGGTCAGTGCCTCTGCGCTCCTCTCATGTATGTTTTGGATAGAATCCACCCGTGGTCAGGGAGGTTCTGCTGTCTAGGGCTGGGGAGTCTGGGGAGTTTGGCATTTTGTTTCTATGTCTGAGCAGGTGGAGGCTGAAGGGGGAAGGGGTAGTTCTAGAGATTAGTCCCAGAGAGGACGCGGACTCTTAGGTTCCCTTTCTAGCTCTGTCATTGTCTCAGTAATGAGTCTTTTCCTTCTACTCTCTGTGCTGCAAACAGGACAACTCCCCACACCCTGAAGGATGAATTAACCGGTGGGAGTATCAGACACTGATGCAGGATGTTCCACGTCCCCTGGAAGAGGAAAAAGCTAGACGTTTGATTCACTTTTTCTGAATAATTGTCTGCTTATGCTGCTCCTCTCACACTGCAGCGGGCACTCTTAGCCAGTCAGATCTGAATCAGGCACATGACCCTCTAGTTAATTATCTTCAGAGATAGATCTCTATTGGTCTCCCAGAGACTACAGATTTTCCTCACCCTAATGGACAAAAATCTACAAAATACCTATCTGATTGGCTACTCTTCTCCAATTCCCCACCTCCTGGGGAAAGGAGCCAACTTGAGTAGCTACACATGCTGGGGGACCGCCCAGCCCCTCAATCAGTGTAGCAGGCAGAGCTCTGCCCCTGTCTCTTCACTGGGTGGACAAAGGGCTGAGGAGCAGCTCTAGAGCTTTGTGGCTTCTCCTGCTTCCCCATCCCTTTGACCGCTCCTCCCACACTGATATCTCCACTGCCTGGTGTTACCCCAACTCCCTGAATCCCCCCTGCCCTAGGGAAGGACCCCTGTCTCAAAAGCCCAGTGAGGTTAAGCTGTCAAGGAGGAAAGGAGAATTGACAATTTCAGGAACAGCAGATAGGTTGAAGGATGAGGCTGGAGCAGAGAGACCCCAGGATCTGAGGAGAAAGAGGTTAAGAGAGATCCTAATGAGAGCTGTTTCAATGGAGTGGAAACATCAGGAGCCAGAGAATAATGGTCCAAGATGGAACTTGAAAAGAGGAATTTGATCTATTAGTTGTCGCCAGTCCATTTGGTGAGTTTAGAAATGGAGGAGAGGAGTGAGATGAGTCAGTAGCTGGAGAGTAAGGTAGGGTCAAGGGCTGGTGTTTGATGATAGGAGAGATTGTTACAAGCTTGTATTGTGAGGGGAAGGAGCCAGAGGCCAGTGAGAGATTGAGAAAAGGGGCGATGGAGGGAGTTTAGTATAGGGACAGTTGAGGTAAGCAGGTGGAAAGGGACAGAGTCATTGGAGCAGGAAAGAGCCACAAACATGGTTGGATCGATAACACATTTGAAATGCAAATGGACATGTGGATTATTCTCCCCATCATTCACTTTGCTCCAATAAGACCAAAATATCCATCCATTGACTCTCGCTCCCTGGAAGTGTTGCTGAAGCAAAGCCTGCCTCAAGCAGGACATCTCTTACAGTTATTATTGTGGACTGAAGGAAGAGCCTCAGTCTCCAATTCCCACACCACGTATGTCTGTCTCTACTGGGGCTGGTCCAATTGTTCACAGCCAAAATCTGAGTGACCAAGCAAGAAATGCCTTATACGCTCTTGAGAACAGAGAGGTGGCTAACCTGCCCCCTCCACATTCTCAAGACACTGAAATTTGTACTCTTATTTTTTACAATCACTCCAGCTTAGTGCAAATGTTAAGGCAGGATTAAGGTTTTCCAGCGCTCTCTCCTGCCCATCCAGAAACTGGCTAAACTTTAACCTCTGAATTCAGGAAATACATTTATAGAAAGCTTCCCACACCACCGGGGGTACGCTCAGCTGTGTTACATTATTGTCCGCAGCAAACCTGTGACCGTTGGTGAGTGCACACATCACACAGCACGGCTATTAACCAGGAGCCCTGAGGAGTCAGAATGCTTAAACCACTGAACAAAGCAGCATCCCATTGTAGGGGGAAAAGGTCCAGGCCTGAGCTTTGGTCCAGTAAACTGTATGTATGGCCTGGAGGCAGGAAAGGGTGTGGGGTGGAGGAGGGTTAGGTAGAAAAAGGGCAGAAAGAAACTCTAAAATCAGAACTAACCGTTTATAACAGCTTGTGATTAATAGCTGCCCAGACACAGAGCAAGAAACCACAAAAGGAAAAACTAAGAAAAACAGGAAAACTTGCTTTGCTTTATGGATGTTAAAATTTACGGTATGTATATGTACTTTTGTAGTTTATCCTATATCAGCTTTCGTATTTTGTCTGGGATGGGGGTTCGGCTTCCCTGGCTGACTCCCCCATGCATGCATGTTTGATTAATCAATAAAGGTGCCTCAGGCTGATCTGATCCAAAATCAATCGTGTGGTCGATTTTCCACACCACCATTGAGCTTACCTGCTCTCAGAGAGGCAGTCCAGAGATATTTGCTTTCTCTTTCACCTGTGAAGTATTTTTGCTTTGACAAGCTGAGCTGCATTCCCTCTTCCATGTCCCTGGCATAGGGCTGCTGGCTCTCAGACCCTACGCAGGTAAATTTCAAATCCTAATACAAAGGCGAGATGACGCGTTAGAGACAAAACTGTTTAAGACTGAGGAGGAAGCGGCGAGACTTATAAACAGCGCAAGTGTGTGAGGCGAGGGAGAGGGAGAAATGCAAAATACCCGCAGATTGTGGGCTGGGGTGATGGGGCGTGGGAGGAGTCTAACACCCCTGCCATGGACCGTTGGGGGTGATGCAGGGCGCAGTGTGTGCGAACGAGAGCCTAGCCACACAGCTGGTGTCAGTCTGCAGGATCCAGGTTCCTGGGATGCTGGGAGATGGAGGCAGTGGATGATGAAGAGGCTGCAAATGGGGGTGATATTTTTGGAGAAGGAGCAGGCGTTCCAGAGAGAGCCGGGGAAAAGGAGGGACACGGAGGAAGCGTGAGCACAGGGACTAGGTTGGAGCATCTGGATCATGAGGGACAGGTGGGTGGGGACACGGGGATGAAGTGAAGAGAGAGCGTTGGGGAAGCTGTCACCTGGTGCAAGGAGAAGACGGCAAAAGTGCAGCTGGAAGTGGGATGTGAGAATGGGGAGAACAGGCAGAAGGGCTGGTGGAAGGAGTGACTGACAGGATGGAGGGAGAAACAGCGATGCCGGGAAGGGGGCTCAAATGCATCTACTGCATAATGCCAGTTAAAGGCAGGGATCACTTCACCCACCCCAGAAATGCAGCCACCTCTGGGTCAGTGTACAGCAACTGCCTAACAGATTCACAGCAATGCTCTAGCAGCATTTTTTAATTTGTTTTTGGCAACTTTCCCTCTGACATTCAGGATCTCACCTCTGAGTCACCCTCATACTGGCCTCCTGCAGATGCTCAACTTGTGGTTACCCTTGAAGGCCATTAGCAAATGGCAGTTCTGCAGGACCAGGCAGCCCATAGACTTAAACTTAGTGGGGCTTCTCTCAAGGACCACACGACATTCATGCTCTGTAAATAATCTCACTTACCAATGGATTTATCACGGCATCTGGTACACCGGGCATGCCATGACAAGTTCCAAAGAGAGGAGGCTTGTCCACAGAAATTGACTGGCACTTCTCATGTTCTTCAATTGCCTGTGAAAGGTCTAGCACAGTCACTTATGGGTGATCCAGCAGAAAAAACACACACAAACACACACGTTATTTCTTTCCTCCTTGCTTCCATTCAACAGGTTTCGGGAATGCCACAACTTCCAGTTGGAATGGGATGAATTTCGACTGCAACATTTTTCAGTGAATAATAGATTCAGCAACACTGAAATATTTCGTGAATTCACGTAAATGTTGCAGATTTTTTTTGTTACAAAAAGAGAAAAACAAGTCCTAAGAACCTGACACGTTTTCTTTTGACATTTTCAAAATAAGACCTGAAATTTCCTTTTATTTTAATTTTAAAAAGTCAAAAATGTTCTCAAACGCTCAGCTGAAATGAAGCATTTTGGTTTGATCCCAAACAAGGTTATTGGGGGGTTCTGAGTGACTGAAAAGTGTGAAAGTTTTCATTTGCAGTCTGACTCGAAACAATGGTTTAAAAACCTTTTCTTAGCTGCCAACGAAACAAAACATCTGGTATCTGCCCAGCTGTAACCCCAGTTCCCATTACACAGCTGCCGTGACAAAGGGCTGGAGGTCTATCAATAATTTCCAACTCATGGCAATAGAAAATTGTTAAACTGGGTCTAGCCAGACACAAGGATCTCTGGAATATGCTATTAGTGTTAGGTGGTTAAGCGTTTGAAAGAGAGCTATTAATCTTCATGAAAGAGTCTTCTCATCCTCAGTGATCCATCTCCAAGAGATGTTTCCCATCTCTACCGTGTTTGTATGTGTAACTGGAGAAAACTGGTTTGGAAAACACGAGCAGCTTGATAAGCAGCTTGGTTGGGCAGATGGGGGTGGGTGTCTCTCTCGCACTGCTGTGTGAGGGGAAGTTGGCCAGGAGGGTCAGAGGAGGGATTTGCGTCCTTTCTTCCTTGTAATTGTAACTAAGCTAAGGGTGTCTATGTGTCTGGCCTTTGCAAAGTATTCATCAGACAGGTTATATGGCACAAGCCGTTTCTTTTATTTTCACCTGATTCTATTTTTAATCTTGTTTCTATTACATGTGCAGTAGTGCAGGTGTTTCACACTCTCTATCCCTAAAGAGAGCAAAGTCCTTCAAACACTGCAAGGTGATAAAGGAGGCAAGACAAGTGGTTAGAGACTAAACCCCATTCTTATAGGTGCGTCTTCACTGCAACATTAGTCCAGGCTACTACCAAGGAGCTGCCCTAACCTGCTTCCCATCCACACAGAAACCTCGCATTTGGATTTAGTGGTGCTTTAAACCCAGTTCCTGACCGAGTGCCCAGATTTGGGTTAACTCTGCAATGGAGACATATGCAGTTTACTCCTGCTGGAATTCGGTGCCACTGTGCAATGCAGAATTTGTGCAGAATTAATGTTCTAGGCAGAATCTCCTCCCCCCACCCCCGAATCTAGGGGTCCAGCTATCAGCCCTGGGAAGCGGGGCTCTGACTGTCAGCCCTGCTTGGTGGAGCTCCTGCTGACAACCCCGGGCAATAGAAGGGCCACTGCAGGCCTCCCAGGCCTGGGGAGGATGAAGAACCCTAAGAGGAGTAGATGGGGAGGTTATGTTAATTGATCAAAGGATGAAAAAAATTGGAGAAATTTGGAGGGGGGAATTTGAAGGTTTTTTTTTTCCAAAAGGGGCTCTGGGGCTTAACTACATCAGGATGAAAAGAAGCAAGAGTAGAAAGCTAGAGCTATCCTGCCTTCCTGCATTTTGAGTGGCACAAGCAATTCCATTTCAGGGTGAAAAAAATCTCAAACTCTTTTCTGCAATGCTCTCTACCCTAGATACAGAGAAGGGCTCTTACACTCTGGGGTTGGGACAGAAAGGGAAAGTTGATGCAGCTTATATATTTCCTTCGGGCTCCCTCAGCCCTGGTCTACACTAGGGGGTTGGGGGGGTCAATCTAAGATACGTCAACTTCAGCTACGCAAATAGCGTAGCTGAAGTCGGTGTATCTTAGGTCGACTTACCTGGCCGTGAGGATGGCGGCGAGTCGACTGCTGCCGCTCCCCCATCGACTCCGCTTCCGCCTCTGGCGAGCTGGAGTTCCAGAGTCGATGGGGAGCGCGTTTGGGGATAGATTTATCCGCATCTAGACGAGATGTAACAAATCGATCCACGACAGATCCATCTCTACCCGACCTGCCCTAAGAGTGTCAGGTTCATCACCACCCACTGCCTTCTGACGCTATCCATTGCCCTCATGTATCACTGCACGAAGGGGCTCAGGTTTCACACGCCGGTCCTGCACTGAGATTGCTCCTTGCCCTGCTGTGGCTGCTGACTCTGACTCCCTGCCCTGCATATTGCTATCGAGTCTTATTTACCTTTTCTACTGAACGGTTCTTGGGGATCCGGTAGAGGTGGAGAGTTCTGTCTGCAGCCCGGAATGCCCAACACAGCAGCATCAGCGAGTAGATTGGAATAAATGTAAATGTAGAAGAGATCAAAATAAGTCCAATTGGGGAGAAGCTGGGGTTTTCCAGCACAGCTCGGGATGGCCTCTCCTGCGTTGGCTTCTCTGGGGTCAGCGTGGCCAGTTTGCATCTGGGAGGCACCACCTTTTCCTCTGCAAATGGACAAAACCGTTAAGTCACAGGTGAGGTTGCCAAGTGCATTTCGAAGGAGGGTGCTACCACTGAACACGGCAGTAACAAACACTGGAAATGATGGCAGCCACAAGCTAAGGTGATTGAAGAATCTGCAACCAACCGGAACATCCCTTGCACTGGCAAAGAGCATGGGACAGAAACGTTCTCGGTGACCAGAATGTTCACTTTAACTCTGCTCCCATCGTGCTATCAACCCAGTGCTTTCCGGCGCGTGGGGCGTGTCCTGCTGAGGATGGCAGGAGAAAGAATTAGTACAATGGAGGTGAAAGTGCAGACTGACCTCCCAATTGTTTTTCAGCGTCACAGCTTCCATTTTTTTCAAAGCTAGTCTCTTGCTGTCATGGTTATAAAGGAAACGTTCAAGATGTGCATGACAGAATACAGCCCCATATCCACACCCTACACACTACTGTAATAATCGTGGTACAAAGCACTAGTTTATAATTTGCTGGTCAGTATTGTTCTGGTAAAGTACATGTGGCAATGGTGGGGGCATCGGGGAAGGGGCGGAGTAGGGAGGGGAAGAGGCAGGGCCACCACAGCCCTTGTGTCCGGCAGCAGGTCCATGGTGAACGTGAGGGTGGGGGAGAGTGAGTGCATGATGTGGGGGGGATGGAGTAGGGGCAGAGCCTCAGAGAATGGGCGGGTCCTCAGAGAAGCGGTGAGGGTGTTTGCTTTTGTGCAATTAGAAAGTTGGCAACTCTAGTGTCTGGCCCCAGGACTGGCCTAAGCCTTCATCCCTGGACAAGCCTGGCCTGTGTTCCCTGGGCATGGGGAAGGCTGCACCTGCTGGAAGACAACAGGGAGCTCTCTCAGAAAGAGACCAGAGCAGCCTCTGCCCCTGCTGGGATCCCTCCTGAAACCTCCCCACTCCAGCAGCTTGCACTCTGCACGCTGCCTGTCTCTCCCATTGCCGGAATCCCACCTCCATCCTTCCATCCCAGCCTGCCTGCCAACCTCCCCCTCCACCAGGATCCCTCCAGTCACCAAGAGAAACTCTTTTGCCAGGTCTCCACTGCACAATCTCAGATTCCTACTGTAGCAAGGAGCAGCATGGCCAACCAGCTTCTCGGTGCAGTTAACGCGGTATTATGGAGCTCTCCATCAATCATGTAACACGCTAGAGGGTGAGGTGCATGGCTCCTCCCTGATGCAGCTGGACAAATGTTAACCCACCTGTGACTCTGGGCTGGGCGCTGCTGGGTGCCACCTCTAGCCAGTGGTGCTGGAACATGTTTTTATAGTGTGTGTGTGTGGGTGCTTTAAGCCAGCAAAACTGTAAAGCAGTGGTCCCCAAACATTTTACCCCTGTTTGCACCCCCTGGTGCCGGAAGTAGGACTATGATCCAGAAGGGGGAGATGCAGACAAGGGTAAGGGAGTCAAAGTGGGCCCCAGGCACAGGACCGGCAGCTGGGCCCCGGGTGGGGCCAGGAGCAGAGCCCCACATAACACCAGGGCCTGCTGCAGTAGCCCCCACACTCCTAGTTCCTGCACCTGTGCCTGTAGCTGCAGGAGAGACTGGGAGAGGGAAGGAGAGCAGGAGGAAAATTCAGCTCCTGCCCCTCAGGGGCTCCCCCTGAGCGAGCAGCTCCCCCACATGGACAGGCTTTGGGAGCTATCAGGAGAAGGTTTGGGGTGACCCATAGCTGAGGCAGTGGATGTTGCAGTGAGGAATTGGCGAGTTGGGGGGAGACAGAAACAAACCCTCTCTAATATGAAGGAGAATGTTTGCTTCCCTGTTGGATTGGTGGAGCAAGAAATAATGTTCCTTGGATGCTGGACTCCTCCCTCAGAGTGTGATTAGCCCCACATCTACCTCGCCCCATACACAAGCCTTCTCCTCTCCCTCGTCACCCCTTTCCAACACCCCTTGTCTCTTTCCCTCCTTCGCAGTATGAATAGATCTGTCCTGTGTCTCTCACCTCTGCCCCGTCCCAGCAAATGTTAGGTCTCTCTCTGGTGCATGCCTCTCTGATACAGAATTTCCCTGTGTAGTGCATGTGGGAAATTGTTGTAATATTTTTTTTAAAGTGTGACTCTGTTTCCCCACTCAGGAGGACTCCTCACGGGGTGTGAAGGGGTTAATTTCCCATTTGAGAAAGGAGAATAAGAGATGGGGGTTGGGCTGGGAGAATCAAACTGTCAAGTACTGGTCTTTGGTGGTACAATGGAAGACCCTAACTCCCTTGAAGGCGCTCAGCATCTAACCCCCCGTGGATCCATGACACCCAGGGGCAGTCTTGCTGGGGAAGGAACTTCATCATTCTGCCCTTCACACTGTGCCAGGAAATCAGCAGTATTGTTGATTTCTCTGCTCGGCAGGCCGTTAAGCAGGCAGTTCCTGTACAAGGAGACCTATGGACAAGATCCCCCTTAGGGAGCGGACACTCGCCTCTTGAGAGCTCTCCACTTACCTGTCCTTGCCCTCTGGAGTAGTTTGTCTCCCAGGTCCTTCTTGTCCCTGGCCCTCAGGACCTCCATGGCCACTCGCACCAGCTCTGTTCTCAATCAGCTACGGAGTGATTTCTCTGCGTCTTCATTGGCAGGTTCCCCGGGCGAAGAAGGACAGCATGTCAAAGGGGAAAGTAAAAGAAAGTTAGCCACCACCGCCTCTTATACAGCTGAGTCCCACCCTCTTCCTTTCTGCAACACTGGGCTGGGCTCAGTTAGAAGATTAACTGTTTTGCTCCGGCTCTGGTTCCCGAATTTTGTGGTCCTTTTGTGGGGTCAGGGGTTTGGCCGCTATGGGGGCAGCAGGGGGCTCAGGTTCACTCCTGTTGCCCTGTGTTATTCAAACACTCGTGGGCATGGCAATTGGGAGGGCAAAGGGCTTCTGGCTGGAAAGGTGAGAGCAGATGGAGCTGCAGCAGAGAGAGGCGGCTGCCAGGAGGGGTGGTAAGAGTGAGGCACACACACACAGAGTTACACACATCACACAGAGATAGTTACACAAGGACACGCCACACACATGTACCCAGAGACACACAGACATACGCCTACAGAGACAGTTGCACACACAGAATAACACAGTGACAGGAAACAAAAAGAGTGAATGCACTTAGTAGATTACAAGCTTTCTAAGCATAGAATATCAGGGTTGGAAGGGACCTTAGGAGGTCATCTAGTCCAACCCCTGCTCAAAGCAGGACCAATCCCCCAACAGATTTTTACCCCAGTTCCCTAAATGGCCCCCTCAAGAGGGGAAGCTCACCACCCTGGGTTTAGCAGGCCAATGCTCAAACCACTAAGCTAATGACACCATACAAGGGGTATTTAGCATAAAACATATTCCAGTTGCGTCATCTTCATAAGCCTATTTCCATAAACCGTATGGAGTGCAACGTCACACCAAAATAAAAAAAAAAAGGCAGGGGGAGAACTGGAAACTCCAGAATGTTACATGCACAGGCAGCCACATTGCCTAGCCTGTTGAGAACAATCCCATCCACCCCCGGGTCTGTATTCAATACATGGCTAGCTTGTGGCATTGACCATGCTATATATAGAGATATACACCTATCTCATAGAGCTGGAAGGGACCTCATCACATCATGTCCAGTCCACTGCCTTCACTAGCAGGAGCAACAGGTTGTTTTTTTTTATTTTGCCCCAGCTCTTTAAAAGGTCCCCTCAAGGATTGAACGCACAGCCCTGAGTTTAGCAGGCCCATGCTCAAACCACTGAGCTATCCCACCTTGCCATGTTGTTATTTCCACTGTACTAGCTTGAGCAAAGCTACCTTGAGTCTGTCCCACCCTCCTCAGGCTGGGAGGCAGCTTCCAAATGCAGTGTAGAGCAGGGGTTTCCCGAGGCCCATCTGTGCAGCTGCAACAGGCACTGCAGTTGCCTATTTACGCTTCCTGAAGTAAATAATTCATTTTAATTATTACACACTTATAAACTCTAACACTGGAAATAGACAACGTGCATGTTTCTGTTTCATTTTAATGTAAACAATTGTAATGACAGAAATCCCTAGCACCAGGCACTCAAAGAAATGCTTCAGGATCTTTGAAACCACACCGGTTCAGCAAAACTACATGTTAAAGACATGCTGAAAGCAAAATGTGGCATTCAGACAGGGACACACAATATTGGATAAAACTGAATCATAAGCAACACAACCCTGTTAACAAAATTATTAAAAAACACACACTGCGTTACTATTTGTTGATTTTAAACCAAAATAGTTGTCCAACTTTGAACACTATATTGTGTTTTCAATTTTTGGGGGGTGTAAGTAAAGACCCAATCCTACACTCTACGAATTAGAAAAGAATCAAATATTGTAAATAAAAATATAAAAGAACAATTGTATTGTAACTGGGGCAACAGGAACTCATCCGGTCCAGGAAAGGAGAATCCAATGTTCAAGTATGTGTCATATATAGAATAAATTTTTGTTTGCTCATTGACATGTTGGGCTGTATTAGTAGGAGCATTGCCAGCAGATCGAGGGAAGTGATTACTCCCCTCTATTCGGCACTAATGAGGCCACATCTGGAGTACTGTGTCCAGTTTTGGGGCCTCGCTACAGAAGGGATGTGGACAAATTGGAGACAGTCCAGCAGAGGGCAACAAAAATGATCAGGGAGCTGGAGGATATGACTTATGAGGAGACACTGAGGGAACTGGGCTTATTTAGTCTGCAGAAGAGAAGCGTGAGGAGGGGATTTGATAGCAGCCTTCAGTTACCTGAAAGGGGGTTCCAAAGAGGATGGATCTAGACTGTTCTCAGTGGTACCAGATGACAGAACAAGGAGTAATGGTCTCAAGTTGCAGTGGGGGAGGTCTAGGTTGGATATTAGGAAACACTATTTCACTAGGAGGGTGGTGAAGCACAGGAATGGGTTACCTAGGGAGGTGGTGGAATCTCCATTGTTAGGGGTTTTTAAGGCCTGGCTTGTCAAAGCCCTGGCTGGGATGGTTTAGTTGGGATTTTGAACAGGGGGTTGGACTCGATGACCTCCTGAGATCTCTTCCAATCCTAATCTTCTATGATTCTATGACTCCTTTTATGTAGTTGTAGATGGTCCAGGACTTTCATTATCTTCTCCACCAGTGTATCCTTCTCGTTTTTAAAAAATAAATCTTCCGTGTCAGATTGAAATACTGCTTGCTGTTTTCTACAGTTATAATTGGTGGACTCCATGCGTATGTTGCAGTAAAATGCACCATTGTACTCGTGAGAATTAAATGTGATATATTGCAGCTTGGTTTATACAAATACATTACAAAAATAAATGTTTTTTTTCTATATTCTGTCCAATATCATCAGCTCAAAACATCATATTTACATAACGTTTACTTAGATTGCACAAGTCACGTGGAGTTAAACTTTACTAAGAGCTTGACTGGAGAACATCGTTGCACTGGCAGACCACACTGGACTGTGTCGCGGCCCATCTTTGGGCTGTGGTGCACAGATCAGGAACCCCCACCTTAGTGCATCAGTTCTCAGCCAGGGGTCTGAGCCCCCCTGGGGGGCTGCGAGCAGGTTTCAGGGGCTCCGCCAAGCAGGGCCGGCATTAAACTCACTGGGGCCCAGGGCAGAAAGCTGATGCCCGATCATCCAGGGCTGAAGCCGAAGCCTGAGGAATTTAGTTTCACGGGATCCCCTATGGTGTGAAGCCCCAGGCAGTTGCCCTGCTTGCTACCCCCTAATGCCAGCCCCGACTTTAATATGTGGAAAAATAGTTGTGGCAGGGGAATTTTCATAGCATGTTGGAGGGTGGAGGGTCAGAAAGAAAAAGGTTGAGACCTCCTGCCTACAAAGTCATTGCATCCTGACCTTAAGGGGCCAGCTCAGGCAAAGCTTAAACAAACATCCTGCATGGTCGCACGCAGGCGTAATGGGAAAGTACCAGGGGCAGGATGTGGTAAATAGTCTCTCCTCCGGCTCTCTGGGAGAAATCGCTTCCTGCTGCTGGCTCAGCAGTTTCCCTCTCTCCGCTGCTTCAGTGCAGTTTGGCGTGGCCACCGGCTGCCGGAGGACGCAGCATGGGGAGGGGAGGGCAAGCCTGGGGGGTGGACAGCCTGAAGGAGCGGGAGCTGCCCAGATTCAAAAGTTTACTGGAAGAGACTCCCCTGAAGGAGGGCTATGAACGCATCCCCTGGGGCAGGCTGAGACCTGCGGACTCCATCGAGCTGGGGGACCTGGTGGTCAGAGTCTATGGCAAGACCTATGGGAAGAAACTGACCGAGAGGCTGCTGCGAGACATCAGGACACCAGGCGGTGGTAAGGGGCAAGCCAGGGGGCCGGATTTGGTGCCCCCCCCCCCCGCACACCTGCCCCGGTCAGGGCTGGCGCCTGATCCTAGCTGGACCAAGAACCCTTCTCCTCTGGCAGGATGGAGCCGGGCTATAGGAGGGGTGGGGGGGGGCAGCAATTCACTGCGATAACAAATGTCGCAAGCTGGGAGCTTTCTGGTCTCAATGAGCTAAATCCTGACCCCCCCTCCCCCCGCTGTTCCTCCCCAGTCCTCGCTCAGGCAAAGCTCCCACTGAGGTCAGCGGGGACCAGCTGGGACATTCCGCCGTGGTCAGGCCCCGGGGTATTAAGCCACGTTTCCCCGGCGTGGCGCAGGGTCCAGCTTTCACTTTCGTTTCTGTGCGATCTCCCCGCTGGCCCGCAGCGCGTTTGCTGTTACCCGCCCCCCGGCGAGCTGCAGGGCTGGTTTGCTCGGGCTGAGGGTCAGGGGGTTTTGGTACAACTCCCCCTTACAGCAGGGAGACCAATCCAGGGCCCCCCGCCGCCGGATCCAGCCCTGGCTGACTAACCCCAGCTCGGCTGTGCTCAGCTATCCAGAGCCTGGGGTCAGCCCAGCCGCAAGGCAGAAGCAGGGCCAGCCTCAGGGGAAATGATGCTCTGGGCAAACTTGTATTTTGGCGCCCATGGGCACCACACGACCCCATTGTCCCAGGCCCCTGTGGGCTCCCCAGTCCCCTTGTGTCCTCTTTAACCCAGCCCCCTATTGTGCCCCTAAGCCCTGTACCTCCTCCTGCCCCCCTGCCTTCTCCTGCGCCTTCATGGGGAAAGTGACCTGGATGCATGGAGCAGCTGGCATTGCTGTTCACTCCCCTGCCTCCCAGCGCTGCTCCTGCGCTCCTAGGGGTTGAGCGGGGAAGAGGGGAGCAAAGAGACATCAGGGCTCCCAGCATCCAGGTCACTTTTCCCACCTGGGTTGCGTAAGGGGAGGGCAGGAGAACACAGCCCAGGTGGGGAAAGTGAGCTGGATGCAGGACATCACTCCTCCCTCGAGCCCTCTAGGGGGGCACAGAGGCATGTTGGGGAGGAGGGGGCCAAGCAGTATCTGTGGTACCACTTGCTCCCCCCATGTTCCTCCACTGGAAAGAAGCAGGGAGAAATCTGGGTCCCCCCTCCCAAGCTGGGAGCAGTTTCTGACACTATATGGCACGGAGGCCCCTGACTATGGCGCAGCGCCCTTGGGCAGTCACCCACCCCGAAGGCTGGCCCTGAGCAGAAGAGGGGAAGCAGAGACTCAGGAAGGAACCCAGAGAGAGAGAAATAACGTGGGGACCTCATGGGTCTGGAAGTGACATTGTCCTGTAGAAACACACACAGAGGGGTCCATAAAGGAGGCAGAGTCCTGACCCCTGACCTGAGCTTTGCCCTGACCGCTAGCTCCCCCTTTCTCTTTCACACGCACAGTCTCCTTGGTCTGTGCCACAGAGGGCAAGAGCTGGGAACTGGAGCGTGAGCATTTGCTAAGGCAAGAGCTGCTGTGAGTTATAAATCAGCCAGGGTTATTAACTCATAGTCACTTGTTTGTCCAAGTAAACCTAAGCACACCTGTCTGCAGAGGACTCACCAGCTAACACTTCCTGGTGTTCCTCAACAAGTCATGTGACCCATCACCTTTGCCTCATTATCGCTCTACACCCATTTCCTGCAAGCATCCCAATGTGATCTACTGCTGCTTGCAATTGTCTTTCTGACTCCCAGCTGCTGTAAACTGCCTGTCACCATAGGTGCCAACTCCGTGGGTGCCCTGGGGCTGGACCACCCATGGGGAAAAATCGGTGGGTGCTCGGCACCCACTAGCAGCTCCCTGCCCTGCCCCAGCTCTCCTCTGCCTCACCTCCTCCCCTGAGTGTGCCGCTTCTCCCCCAGCTCCCAGCATTTCCCGCCGCAAAACAGCTGTTTCGTGGTAGCAGGTGCTGATAGGGAGAGGGAGGAGGGGGAACATGGCTCACTCGGGGAAGAAGCAGGGCCAGGGCAGCGATTTGGGGAAGGGGGCCAATGGGACAGGGAGGGGGCGGAGTTGGGGCAGGGACTTTGGGGAAGGGGTTGGAATGGGAGCGGGGCAGGGGTGGAGTCGGAGCGGGGGCAGAGGGGACACGAGCACCCACCGGCGCTGGGAAAAGTTGGCGCCTATGCCTGTCACTACTGTCTTGATCTAAAATCAAATAGCCTCCACCTCCCAGCCGCTGGATATCACCTGATCAAAAGCGGAAGTTAATCCTGACCCTGGAAATACGTTTCCCCAAACAACTCCCCCCAACCCCAAAAAAGAAAAGAAAAACACCTTCTCTGTAAGACAGGGGCTTGTGATGCTTTTGATATCATTTGCACATAGAACATAGCCGCGAGTCGGGAATTCCAGCGTGGTGATACATTACTGCCGTATTGCACAGGTGTGAATGACACCACAAAGTGCAGGGCAGTGGAGAATCGGGCCTATTATTATTTAGGTTCTGCCATAGGTGTGTGTGAAGTTTTGCAAACAAGCCCCCTGCTGCAAAGACTTTACATCTACATAGGCAACGGGCAGATGCTGACTAGAGTTCATAAGCTTTACTGAAAGGGTGTGTTTTATGGGGGGAGTTGAGAGAACGAAATGCGTGAGTTGCTGATTGTTGTCGTCTTATTCCAGCCGGTGCCCACGCTGCGAGTGAGAGACATGGGGAAGTCACTCCCTACAAAAGGCATTCCAGGAAAGTTGCAGACAGAGAATGGAAAGTGGAAAATTCTACCTACAAGGAGAGACCTTACAAATGTCCCATTTGTGGGAAAGGATTCAATCTGAAATTAAACCTTATTCGGCATCAGAGAATCCACACAGGAGAGAAACCCTACAAATGTGGTGAATGTGGGAAGAGCTTCAGTGACAGCTCCAACCTCGCTCGACATGAGAGACTCCACCTGGGACTGAAGCCTTACAAGTGTCCTGAGTGTGGGAAGAGCTTCAGTGTGAAATCAAACCTCATCCGCCATCAAAGAATCCACACAGGAGAGAAACCTTATGAGTGCCCCAAATGTGGGAAAAGTTTCAATGACAGCTCCAACCTCGCTCGCCATCAGAGAATCCATACGGTAGAGAAACCCTATAATTGCCCCAAATGTGGGAAAAGCTTCAGTGACAGGTCCAGCCTCGCTCGACATGAGAGCCTCCACCTGGGACTGAAGCCTTACAAGTGTCCTGAGTGTGGGAAGAGATTCAGTGTGAAATCAAGCCTCATCCGCCATCAAAGAATCCACACTGGAGAGAAACCCTACAAATGTGGTGAATGTAAGAAGAGCTTCAATGATAGATCCAACCTTACCCGCCATCAGATAATCCACACAGGAGAAAAGCCCTATATATGCTCCAAATGTGAGAAAAGCTTCAATGTTAGGTCCAACCTCACTCGACATGAAAGCCTCCACCTGGGACTGAAGCCTTACAAGTGTCCTGATTGTGAGAGGAGCTTCAGTTTGATATCAAACCTCATCCGCCATCAAAGAATCCACACAGGAGAGAAACCCTATAATTGCCCTAAATGTGGGAAAAGCTTCAATGACAGCTCCAACCTTGCAAAACATGAGAGAATCCACAAGAGTAAGAAACCTTTATATATGGGACCCGATTGGAAATTTTCCATCGGGATTATTTATGATTTTGCAGAAACTTCATTTTCTGTTGAAAAGGTTCCATGGGAAATATTTTGAATTTGTTGATCATAGAATTATAGAATATAAGGGTTGGAAGGGACCTCATTTGTGTTGCCCTCCGCTGGACTCTTTCCAATTTTTCCACATCCTTCTTGTAGAATGGGGCCTAAAACTGGACACAGGACCCCAGAGGAGGCTTCACCAATGTCAAATAGAGGGGAATGATCACATTCTTCAGTCTGCTGGCAGTGCCCCTACTTATACAGCCCAAAATGCCATTAGCCTTCTTGGCAACAAGGGCACACTGTTGACTCATATCTAGCTTCTCGTCCACCGTATCCCCTAGATCCTTTTCTGCAGAACTGCTGCGTAGCCACTCTGTTCCTAGTCTGTAGCTGTGCATGGGATTCTTCCGTCGTAAGTGCAGGACTCTGCACTTGTCCTTGTTGAACCTCATCAGATTTCTTTTGGCCCAATCCTCTAATTTGTCTAGGTCCCTCTGTATCCTATTCCTACCCTCTCGCGTATCTACCACTCCTCCCAGTTTAGTGTCATCTGCGAACTTGCTGAGGGTGCAGTCCACGCCATCATATGTTTTGATTTTTCCATTGGAAAAATCGAAACAAAATATTTTGGTTTGTAGAACTGACCCAAAATGTTTTTAGTCAGTTCAACAAGAAGCTGCATTTCCTGGTTGTAACACGTTACCTTACTATGGCTTGGGCTCCCTGGCCAGACTACATCTACCATGATGCCACACCATCTTCCTGCTTATCCTGCAGCATGCTGCATTATGAGAGTCACATGGCTGCTGCATCATTCCAGATGTAGCCTGCTTAGGGATCCCAGCCCAAAGGGGAAAATGAGGACATTAGATAACTAGCTTTAATGAAGCAGTGCATGACCCCAGGGAAATGCAGTTTAACATTGAACTGACTCCAAACAAAGCGTTTTGAGTCAATTCAACAAAACAATTTCAAACATTTTGATTCAGGAATGTTCAAATGTTTAGTTTCAGTTGAAAATTCCAAAACAAAACATTTCACCTTTTCTGAATCAAAATGTTCAGAATTTGTTCTGCACCAAGCTTTGCTGTTTCAACTGTTGTCCTGATTCAGGATGAAAAAAAGTTGCAATGTTGGAAAGTCCCACTGTTTTTTGTTCCACTCTATTATACAGGGAAATTCTGTGCCAAAAAGTTAAAACTTCTGCACACAATATTTTAAAATAATGATATTTTATTTGTCAAATTAACAATATAAACATGCCAGTTTCAATTATTTTGGTAATTTCTTTCAAAATATCTGTCAGCAAGTATGTCTGTTACAATATAGAAAAAAAAAGAGATTCAGGAATTTTTTTTTTTGACAAATAGATTCCTTTCTAGGCATATTAATACAGAACTTTGAGTAATTCATTTAAACTACAATACAGAATCATATTTCCCACACCCCTCAGAAGCAGTGCAAAGGCTTGGGAGAGTCAGGGATAAAGAAGGAACTGAGGGAGAGGGAAGGAGCCTGGGAAGGAATCTGGAGGGTTCTTGGGTGTGAGTGGGAGAAGTATGGAACAGTTTCTTTTGTTGTGGAGGAGATTGTGAAGGAGTTGGGGAGCCTCTCTCATGCAGACCCAGGCTGACCCCGAGCCTCTCCCATTCAGTCAGGCACATCTGCCATTGTCCCTTTGTATCCCTGCACCCCTCCATCCCCATGTGGCCTGGAGATCCCCTACTTCTGTCCCCATGTGGCCTGGAGACTCCCTGCCATTCAGCCCCTGTCTCAGTGCTGTCACCCCACTAGCTCCTGAGTCCATGCCCCAGTCTGTTCCTCCCACTAACCCCCCTGAACCCCAGTATCTGACAACCCCCCAGCAGCCCCACTAGGGTGACCAGATGTCCCAATTTTATAGGGACTGTCCCCATTTTGGGGTGTTTTTCTTATATAGACTCCTATTACCCCCCCACCCTATGTCCTGATTTTTCACACTTGCTGTCTGGTCACCCTAAGCCCCACATGCCCCTCTCTGCTTCCCAACCTGGCTGCACCGGCAGGCTGCTGTAAGGAATGCAGCCTGCTGCCAGCTCTTAAGTCTGGTCAGCCAGCTGTTCTGGCACCACAGCGACCTCTGTTGGGCGAAAGGCAGAACTTCTTGAGCAGAATGTATTTTCTGTGAATAAAAATTCTGTAGCAATCATGAATTCTGTGCATGCGCAGTGGCACAGAATTCCTCCGTGAGTAATATTATATTTGTGATAAATGTGGGAACAGCTTCCATCTGAACTTAAATTAAAAAAGTCTCAAGCGTCTCATGCCATCACAGATTTGGCCATTATTTTAACATTAGTCACCCTTGCCCATCTGTGTGTGTGTGTGTGTGTGTGTGTGTGTGTGTGTATAATGTGCTACTACATGGACTGGGCTGGTGAAATGGGCTTTAACTCACCTCTTAAATATTTTTTAAGGCCTCAGGGGACTTCCAGGCATGGAGATTGGGAAATGAATTGCAGAAGCCAAGTCCAGTGACCCACGACCGTTATTATTTTTGTTGGTGGTGATGTCACCTCATCCCCCATGCTCTGAGGATGTTCCCCGGGATCAGACAGTGTGAGACATGCTCACTGAGCAGAAACTGGCACTGGAGATGGGGAAGTAGAGGGGAGAGGGATCAGTTGTGGAATGGAAAGGACCAGAGGAGGGGTAACTATGGAGTGATGGGTAACACTGCTGTGATGCTAACCTCAGTTTTTAGGCATCTAAGAGTGTAAGGATTCGATTGTGCCTGGACTGCCCCCACACATCTCCCCAGAGCTGGGGATAGTCTTGTCTTCAGGATGTATTGCCCTGACCCAATACTTTTCCTTCTGCAGGAGTGAGACGCAGGAGTGAAGATGCCACTTCAGACTCCTGGGGAAAGGACAGATGTGACTTGTGTCGCAGACAGAAGGTAGGGGATTGTGTTTGTTCCTCTATGTGTTCTGTCCCTATCACTGTGGTGTCTGGGCAGTATCTCACACTGTCAGTGTGTCTGTGCTATGCAAATGGGACACTGTTTAACTCAGAGGAAACGACATTGCCTGTGTTTATATGCTGGGAACAAGGGATGAGGAAGTAGAAGAATAATCTTAGTGGTTACAAATGACTTAGCAGCGCTTCTCCTCAAGACTATGTAAAAATGGGCAGGGCAGGTCCCCATGTGTCTCGAAGCCAGAACTGCTGACTGGAGTAACAACAATGAGTTTTTGCTCCTGTTAACCCCTAAAGTCAATACAGTGAAGAGAGCGCAAGAAGGAGTCTGTCCTCAACAGAACTGACATTAAATTGTTATTAAATCGCCAATTAGTGAAACCCCATAGAAAATTCCCAGACAAAAACTGCATTAAAATGGAATTAATGTTAAGCATGTTTCAGTAATTTAAGGGTAAAAAAACCAAACAGACATGTAACTATTCCAAAACTGCAAACCCAGGCCATCAGGGGTAAGGTTATAGCTGCAAGAAAGTCAAATACATTAAGATTTGGAAATGCACAGTTAAGGCACCCAAATAATTTTAACTGTGCCCAGGAGTGATACCAACCAATACCAATACAATTGTGATTAGTTAAGCAGAGTTTATAGTTCTAGATTAAATCTAATTGATTGTAAAGACACACATCTTCGTACTGCAGATCGCTGCCACCGTCTTCACTGAGGACAGCTTGTCTTCCTTCCCACTGGGAACAATGGGAGGTGGTGGCTATTTTAAAAGAGGGCGTCTTTGCTCAAGGACAATCCATAGCCTCTCATTGAGAACAGGAGGAGGAGGGGAAGAAACCAGAATGAAGCCTATAGTTCTATGGAAAGTCAGGGGGCCAACTGCCCCAGTGCCCCATAGCAAATGCTGGCCCTGATAGACAGGAAGGTGCAGCACTTGGTAGCAGCACTTTGAATGGACTGGAGGAGATGAGTTTACCACAGTCAAGACACAAGATGATCCAAGCTTAGAAGAGAGTTTTGATAGTTTTGGTAGGTCGCATGCTCAAGGTTTTGTACAGGACTCCATGTCTAGCTAACAAGTTCTTCCTGTCGCAAGAACTATCCAGCTGAAAATCCTTACTGGAGTCAAGTTAATACAAATGTCTTTGTTTTAGGGTTTTGCAGAAGTACAACCAGAGATTTTGCCAGGCCTGGAGGAGAACCAGAAAATGTACAGGTCAGAGATTGGGGGCACCATTTACATGGAGCTGATAGTGACACCTAGAATTAAGGTTGACTGACACTTTCCATTATGAGACCTTGTTTTCAGTTGCTGAGAATTTTGCCAAAATGTAAACTGAAGGATACATTTTGGGGGGAAATTTCAGCTAAATGGTTCAGTTGTTTCTGAAAATAAAAGTAGGGGAAAATGTTGTTTAGCCCATGTTGAAAAATTCTTACAGCTGTTTCCTTGAGAAGCTCTGGCACCTCCATGCTTTAGAGCAGGGACTTGAAATTTGGTAAGGGGTTTTTGCTGTTCCTTTGAAAATCCACCTACATTTGGCCCAAGTTACAAGCCTGTGAAAATCGCATGCTCTGTGGGGGGAGGGTCTGTTTGGATTTATAGAAACTTCAGATGTTTCAAACCCATAACACAGGTTTGTCTAAAGACTGTCAAAACGGGACTGGAAGCATTACTGTGTTTAGCTATACATTGTACAGATTTGATTCCGTCATTGGACTTCTTGTTAGGAGCTAAAATCAGTGTCTTTTCTAAGTTAACTTTTGGACAATCAGCGTAGGAAGGTCTAATGGGTAAGATTGAAGGGGGAGTCCTATGCTCTATCCCTGGCTCTGGTGTTTAGGGTCTAGTGTTTATAGTGAGAGGGCTGGGAGTTGGGACTCCTGTGTTCTATACCAAAAAATCACATTGCTGAGTAAGTCACCTTTCTCTCAAATAATAATTCAGTGTGTGTGGAGCATTACAATGCAGGAGCCCTATACCCTATGGAGGGGACGTCAGTTGGATAGCAAAATAAATATTTCTTTTAAAAAAATAGGGCAAATAACCCCTTTTATCCTGTCCCCGCACAACCACTCACTCTGCTGGGCCTGTAGTCTCTGTGCCTGTTTCCTAGCACATCACACCATGAGAATAACAACACGGATGGACACTTTGCATTTAGTGTTGTTTAACTCTCTTCTTCCCTCTCCCTTTGATGGGCAGGGTTCACTTCCCCCAGGCAGGCTCCTTCAGATGCTCTGAAACTGAACTGGGGTTCGAGATGAGGGCAGCTGTGACTGTCAAATACGAATATGAATCCTGGCGTTGTTATCAGACAGAACTAGAAATGCAGCAGTGGATGGTGGCTGGCCCATTGTTTAACATCTGTGCAGAACCGGCCGGGGCTGTGGCAGCTGTGCACCTCCCCCACTTCGTGTGCCTCGCAGGTATGGCAGATAAATAATAAGTACTATAAAAGCTCTATAAACCCATAGATCTCAGTAATCTTGTAACAAACCATGACTGCAAACGCCCACAAACACCATAAGTCTCAGCAGACTCTGAATCCAAGACTTTCAGCACTTGGGGGGAAAAGAATCTAGGACAAAAGTCAAAGAGCTGAAGGGCTGAGTCCTTTGGTTCTTGGTAAATAACAGTCAGTTATAGTTGTTGGGTCCAGCATGATCATGGAATTAAGATCACGCGCACTAAAGCCGTGTGTGACACTTTACAAAGAATTGGATGAGGTGCTTTGATTTAGCTCTTGATATGGACTGTCCTGTGCTTCCATTTACCAGGAGTTAGTGTATATGGACTGTAACCAATACACAGGGCCTGTGCTATGCACTGGCCTGTAAACTGTCCCTTAGAGGAACCCTGTCAGTGTGCCAGACCCCCAAGGGGTCACCCTTTTCCGAAAGGTTAGGCCATGTGACCCTAGTGCCTCCAAAACTGAGCCTCTGGGCAAAATGTCTCGCGTTCCGCAATCAGATTCCCCGATGGGCCACATGCAGCCCACGGGCCACAGGTTGCTCATCACTGCCCTAGGTGCACAAGCTGGACCCCACTGAGGTGATAATGTTCCCCATGGTTCTGATGCTCTTAGCTCTCAGAGTGAGGGCGCGTGAGACATGCATAACTGCCTCCCCATAAAGGGTGGCTTTCTGTACTACCCCCAAGAAGAGGTACCGAGGCTGCTCGGTAACCACCACACCCCTCTTCTGGGTGTTTCTAGACACAGAACTGCATCCTGTCCCCTGCATGGGCAGAGACGCAGATAGTTCCCCCAAATTACTTCCTGCTCCCCCCGTTCTTCTTGTCTGTGGACTTCATCCTACTCAGCCCCACCCCACCCCCAATCTGCAGTGTAAAAGCCTGGGCTATATTTGCAGATGTGGAGCCCAATTGTATTTCCCCCTGGAGAACTGTAGCCAGCCGGATGGCTGGTGGGAGCAGTTGTCTCTCTCACCTCTGCTTTTAAGAACTTGAAAATTCGAGAGCACAATGGAAATACTTAAATTTAAGGGGGGCAACCAAGTAACTAAGGTGCAGAGGGCTAGACTGCTGAGGATGGAGGGGGATAGTTAATTAAGGGAGGTGGACACGAGGGTGCCAAAGGCTGTATCTTCTGCTCTGCTTCTCTCATTAGAAAGTCATTGGTCTTTCTCTTGAACGTGGGAGTCAGAAACCCCTAATGACATAAATTTCCTGTTGTATCTTTGCTCTTTACACAACATTAAGAATATGAGGAAACCACCCGGACACAGCTGTGTTTATTTGGGTACAGCTTGGGTATAACTGGGTTTTATCCCTTTAAATAGTTGGAGAGCCATCCAGCTGGCCTCCACTCTTCTAATGCAGGAGTCACCAGAACCTAACACAGCAACAGAGTGTCCAGTGAGCATATGCAGCTAGGGCCTCTATGTTTACAGAAATATTTAGAAAACATCATACAAGGACTAGCTCTGTGTATGCACTGCAGGCATTGTTACTGTGTCAGGTTCTGGTGGCTTCTGCAATGGAAGAGAGGAGGCCAGCTTGGTGGCTCTTGGATGGTTTGAAGAGATGCTACACAATTCCTATTCACTACACCCGTTCAAGAAAAAATGCAGGTCACTGACTTATCGAGGGCCAGATTACAGCGTTACCAGCCCAGAATAAAGGGGCAATGTGTAGTTATCAGGAACCAGAGTGGGACTCAGTCACTGTTTAGTCCCTTCCCTGCCCCCTTGCTCCATGCTGGGCAAGAGGGGGGAATCAAATCTGTGTCAGCCCTGTACTTGGTGCCAAGCCAGCTCACCTGACCATCAGCAGTTCAGTCCCCGCCCCCCCGGAAAGGCAGCGAAGGCCCTTTACAGGATGTTTGATTGTAGTAACCATGCACCAATGAGTAGTTACACAACAGGCAAGTGTCCTGACTCCTGGTCTCTTATTCCCTTCCCCCGCGTAACTGAGAGGAGACCCTAGGTTTCCTGGGTCCCCATCCCTTGCTCTAAACCTTGGGCAGTGCTGTCATGTAACAAATAAAACAGAACCTCATTCTCTTTGACATCTATTCGCAGGGGGAGAGGCTGACGGCTCCCAGATGCGAATCGCCCATTTCGTTGACGGGAGGATGATGCTGGAGGAGCCAATGCAAGTGATGCCTTTTCATGCAGTGCTGGAGAACCCCCGTTTCTCTCTTTTCGGAGTTATTTGGAACTATTTTATGCCTAAGCGAGCTCCTCCAGTCCACAGTGTCACACTGCTCTACCGAGCTCTCAGGGCTGAAAATATAACTCTCCACCTCTACTTGATACCTGACATCCTTGCGTTGAAAAAGGTAACTGAGACTCAACAAGCGTGAGTCAGATTCACCATTTACCATACAGCACATAACCTGGAATAACTCCGAACATCCTGTAACATGTGTTGTTGTGAGATAGCTGCAGAAAGATAAGTGTGGCAAAGTTTGTTTCTAAATTCCATGCTTTTTACTCTGAAATATGATATTCTACCTGGGAAATGGGATGTGACCCGTGAGGGATTTTAAAGGTGACCTGTGAGGGATTTTTTTAAATAATTTGGGTTTTATGATGACACAAAATTCCTGTAATATCCTTTACTACCAATTTTTTCCCTGCTTGTTTTATAACTTAGAAATCGCAGGAATGTCCAGACTGGTCTTCACTGGTTTTGCTGGAGGGGCACTGAGAGATCTAAGCAATGCTAGTTGTTAGCTGTTACCATCTTAAGTGAAAAGATGAGCGTGTTGCATGTTTAACAAAAGCTGACTCGAAATATCAGTTATAAAAATTAAACTGGTGGCGGTTTTTTATACATTTTAAAATCTCTCTGGGTAATTTTTTTTTTTTTGTCAACAGCTCAACTTTCACTCTGATGCTGTCATCTACACTCACTGTCCAGTCATCATAAAATAAAAAAAAACAAGCAAATAAACGTTTAAATAAACTATTTCAGGCTTTCATTATGAATCATGAAGGAGGGGGAAAAGACAATACATCTATTTCCCCCCTCCATTAGCAGGTCACCATGCATAAAAAACTGGAGTGAATGAATTATGCCTGTAAACCTTGTATTCTGATAACACTAAAATGTTTAAAGTTAGAATTTCAAAATGGCGGTTGTTTTGTACACATTGATTCTTAAACATCAGTCCCATTTGGAAATAAGTTTGTTCACTCGTTTAGAGATGTACTGTTTCAATCTATGCTTTAGAAGTTTTCTATCTTCTTCCTTCAGAAGGGCATGTTAAGGGCACCTCAGTTTAAGACCAGACAGCACAATCAAAGGAATGAAAGTTGAGGGTAACAAATCGAAAGAGTAGCAGCCTAGAGATGGTATTGTGCTGTTCATAACTGGAGAACAGACTGAGACAACTCTTTCCTGGAATTTGAGATCTATCTTACATCTCTAATGTAACATCAAGCTGTAAAATAATGAGGGGAAAATCAGATGACATCATTATATCTGCTGGAGATTTGCGGGTTCATTTTCTAACCAGAATTGTAGCTGGAAAGGGGAAAAATTAAGATTATGTAAACCCCAAAGGAGTAAGGACTTGGGATAAAGTTTTCAGACGCACCCAAGTGGCTTAGGAATTGTCATAGGGTCCCCATCTCAGAGCACCTCCTCATGGCATAGGTTGGCCCTGCAGGCACCCCACCCTCAGTTTCCCCTTCTCAGAATACTTCTCTGGCGCTCTCTGAGGCTAGTAACACCCACAGCACGGGGCAACTTAGTAATATGGATGTCTCAAACCCCACAAAATAAAGTTCAATGCCATTGGTTCCAGCCCTACCGCCTTCTGTGACGCCAGGCTCTTTATGAATCTCCATCTTCCCTCAGACTGGAGGGCTCTTACTCTTACCCCAGGAGTCCCCTGTTAGAGTCCAAAGCACCCAAACAAAGGACCAACACAAACAATATTTGCCCATCCTGGGCCCATAGAAAGTACCCATCTCTCCGGGGTTCTCCCCCAGGTCACTTCTCCTTCTGCAGAACAGTGGCAAAATGGGGGCTCCCCAGGGCCTTCCTCTGGCTTGAGTCTCCACCACTCAGGCCTCACTACTTCTGGTCGGCCTCTCTCCTTCCTGGCACCCAAGCCTCACTCTCTATCACTTGACCCCAGGTGTTAACCACCCCTAATCAGGCCTAGCCAGGGCGTTCGTGTTCAGTCACGGGAGAACTGAGACTCTCCTTAATGGAGCTTTACCCCCCTGTGACAGGCGCCTATGTCCCACTTGCAGAAAAGCCAGGCTTAGGGCCAGATTTACAAAAGTCACCTAAAGATGCAGAGAGGTGCCTAACTCACTTAGGTGCTTAGTGGGATTTATCAAAGTGCCTAACTCCCATTGACTTTCATAGATTCCAGGGCCAGAAGGTACCACTGTGATAATCTAGTCTGATCGCCAGTACAAAAGAGGCCACAGAACTTCCCCAGAATAATTCCTGGTTGATCCAGAACAAATCTTTAAAAAAACAAACACTCAATCTTGAACTAAAAATACCCAGTGATGGAGAATCCATCATAACCCCTTGTAAATTGTTCCAGTGGTTAAATATCCCTCACTGGTAAAAATTTATGCCTTATTCCCAGTCTGAATTTGTCTAGTTTCAACCTCTAGCCAGTGGAGCATGTCAGACTTTTAACTACTAGACTGAAGATTAACTCCATGGCAGTTAAGGGCCTAACCTGCTTTGATCCTTTTGAAAGTCCTACCTGGCACTTTTCTCTAGGCACCTAAACACCTGTGTAAATTTGGCCTTAACTGCCCATCTCACTCTTGAAAATGTGGCTTAGGTTCCTAGGTCACCTAGGTGCTTGTCAAAATTTTGTCCTCGTTTAAATTTTCAGTGGATGCTGACAATAACTGAACAAAGAAGCAGTTGGGCAGGTGGGAACAGATCCATCTTTTCGTATTGGGGAAAGCAAATGTAACTAGACTTGGGAGGATTCAATTTTTATCAGTATATATGTCAGTAAACGTCGATTTCACCATATAAACACAAGCTGATGAAAAAATGCTTCCACTGATCATAATAAAAAATTGCAGATAGGCAAAGTAAGAGAATTGCTGATTAGGAAGTTTTCAGAGTTTGATTTGAGGCTATTGACTTTGTATATTTGGACAAGTGATGTGAACACGTTGTTTTACCACTTCCTAAACTTTAATTTTTGAATCTCAACCGCTACTGTCATTAAATAGTTATTGTCTGACCAGCCCCATCATTGCCTGATGGCCCCGTAATGTCCCACAACTGTGAATATTTAAATAGATAAAAATAGGGGGGAAATGCTTAAAAATAAATATTGATATTTTCTGTCAAAATTTAAAATTGAATGTTGCCGAGCCTCATTAGAAACGAGGCTACAAATTGGTCACAGAGTCCATGATTTTAAGAGATGTCTGCTTTGGCTTCAATCCCTGGGGGCAGGGCTTGGCTTTGATGTTGGGTGTCAGCTCCATTTCCGTGATTTATTGTTTATTGCCTATGTCCTGTCTGTGACTTTTAATAAAAATATCTGTGCCAAAATCGTAGCGTTAATTATAAACAATTAACATTGTACCAAGATTGCTCCTCAGTTGCCGTTCTCATGGCACTGTTTTCCCTTATCGTCATAACAATAGGCTCCTCTTCCAAGGACTGCTGTGTGGGAGGAAAATGGGAATCAGGAACCTGCACTGGCTCTCCTGCCCCTGTGGTAGTCCCTACACAAAATGTCTTCTGTGGCCCTGTCTGCCTGTATTTCAGAAATGACGGTGCTTGTTCTTTACAGGTCATTGATGAGAATGAACGAAAATACAAATCAATACGTGTGCGCAAACCTCCTACAACCAAGCCATTAACCTATGGCTTCCATTATGCAGTATCCAGCACACCAGATGTAGAGATAACACCTGAGGTGAGTGAAATTATCTTCTGTGCTTCAGTGAAGGCATAAAAATATCAGGGCCCTCTCCTGAAGTCATCATTTCAACTTAGTCATGGCACTAGGGGGCGCTGTGCTGCAGGGAACAGGGTGGGAGGTATAGTAGGGGGCACTCTCCCCTCACAGTCCACACTGGCCCCAGTGCCCCTGTCTAGTGCTGCAGGATGCTGTGCTCAAGGAATTTTGCAGCAACATTTGGATGCACTGGAGGAGAGAGGTGAGGAGGTTGCAATAATCAAGGCAAGAGATGACTGAGGCCTGGAGCTAGTTTCTACTGGTAACTGGGATATCCTTTGCGCTGTTGATTCACAGCTCTGCTGGCTCTGGCAGGGTCACCCCTAATGGAGCCCCTTGTCTTTACTGCAGGAGCTGGAGTTCCGTTATGTAGATCCCCAGGATGAACACCCATACGTGGAGATTTACACCCAGGGCTTGGTGGACAAACTGGAGCTCAGCTTGGTGAAGCAAAGTGATAGGCAAGTGATCTGGAAGGCCCTTGTGAGACCAGGTAGGTTCAGCTCAGCAGAAGATCTTGGCAGGGGTGAGAGATTTGTACAAGACAACCCCTCTCGGTACTTGCTGATGGTCAGTGCAAAACTCAGGTGCAGACCAAGGCAGTGGGAGTGCATCACAGCCGTGTCCTATTGTGATGGACTTGGAGCTGCCTTGTAATGTTGTATTGATACAGTATGGTGGCTTGGTTATTGTGGTGTTTGCTGAAACCATATATTGACTTAAAGTATCAGAAGGGTAGCTGTGTTAGTCTGTATCCATAAAAACAATGAGGAGTCCGGTGGCATCTTAAAGGCTAACAGATTTATTTGGGCATAAGCTTTTGTGGGTAAAAACCCCACATGCATCTGAAGAAGTGGGTTTTTTACCTATGAAAGCTTATGCCCAAATAAATCCGTTAGCCTTTAAGGTGCCACTAGACTCCTCGTTGTTTTTATATGTTGACTTAGTTTATCCAGAAAAGGCACTCAGGCCCCTGATAACTACTTCTCAGCAAACACTTAAAGACTTTAAAGGCACAGCTGTTAGCTTCGATAATACTGGCTCTGTCAAGAGCTGAGCCTGTCAGACCAGATTACACAGACTAGCCTTTGCCCTGCAAAGAGGGGAGAACAAAGACCCTGGAAAGTTCAAAGAGAGACATTCTCTCGGGAGGAGAGTGGGAGGTAAACAGAGACCCCAGGGTCTGCTGGGGTTGTCTGGAGAAGTTAGGCCTGCCTAGGTAACCATTATGGGTTAGGACTCTAGGTAAAAGACAGAGACAATGTGGGTGAGGTAATATCTACTATTGGACCAACTTGTGTTGTTGAGAGAGACATGCTTTTAAGCCTGTAGACTATATGTAGTTTTTAAATCCTTTTCAGTAAAGCTTTCGTTCCTACTAACAAACAGTACTGTTGTTTTAAGAAAACGAGGAGTCCAGTGACCCCATAAAGACCAACATTTATTTGGGCATAAGCTTTCGTGGGTAAAAAAACACGTTTTTTACTCATGAAGGCTTATGCCCAAATAAATCTGTTTGTCTTTAAGGTGCCACTGGACTCCTCATTGTTTTTGTGGATATAGACGAACATGGCTACCCCCTGATACTTGTTTTAAGAAGACTCTCTGGTCGCTATAAGCCACTAGTCATAGGTTCCTGAAAGGAAGACCAGCAGGGCAATAATGGTGAAGACACAGGGTGCTGTAGCCCAGGGCCTGGCCTAAGCATGGAAGGATCACATGATTCCATCCCAAGAACGGTGAAGGCACGAGCCCTAAGAAGGATGCACCGAGCAGCCAGAAAGGGGACAGAGAGGTGCAGCTAGCCCTGTAACTGAGACTTCTATAGACCTAAAGGGACAGGAGCTAGCATTTAGGTGGGAGAGGTGCTCTGTTTTGAGCAGCCAGTTGCACAGTATCAAAGCTTATAAGTTTTGTCCTGAACCATTTCCAGAGAAATCTTGAGAATCTCAGGCATCCTGTTGGAAAGCTCTTGAAAAGTTTTAAAATCATCCAGTGGTTGCTACTGACAAGACGACTGCTGCTTCTGGGAATGATCATAGAAATGCAGGGCTGGAAGGGACCTTGAGAAGTCATAACGTCCAGCCCCCTGCACTGAAATGGCCCAGGAATCCTAGATCATCCCTGACAGGTTCGTCCAACCTGTTCTAAAAAACCTCCAATGATGGGGATTTCATAATCTCCCTTGGAAGCCTATTCTAGAACTTAACTACCCTTAGAATTAGAATTTTTTTCCCTAATATCTAACCTAAATCTACCTTCCTGCAGATTAAGCCTATTACTTCTTGTCCTACCTTCAGTGGACATGGAGAACAATTGATCACTGTCCTCTTTATAACAGCCTCTAACATATTTCAAGACTACTATCAGCTCCCCCCTCAGTCTCCTTTTCTCAAGACTAGACATATCCAGTTTTTTTTAACCTTTCCTCACAGCTCAGGTTTTCTAAACCTTTTCTCATTTTTGTTGCTCTCTTCTGGACTCTTTTCCATTTGTTCACGTATTTCCTAAAGTGCAGCACCCAGAATTGGACATGGGACTCCAGCTTAGTCCTCACAAGGCCAAGTCGAGTAGGACAATTACCTCCTGTACCTTACAGACAGCATTCCGGTTAATATGCCCCAGCAAGCTTTTTTGCAACTGCACCACATTGTTGACTCAGTTCAATTTGTAAGAACATAAGAATGGTCCATATAGCCCAATATTTTGTCTTCTGACAGTGGCTGGTGCTAGATGCTTCAGGGGGAATAAACAGAACAGCAATTATCAGGTGATCCAGTCCCAGCATCTGGCAGTCAGAGGCTTAGGGACACCCAGAGTATGAAGTCGCATCCCTAACCATCTTGGCTAATAGGCCTCGATGGACCTATCCTCCATGAACTTATCAAATTCTTTTTTTAACCCAGTTATAGTTTTGGCCTTCAGAACATCCGCGGGCAACGAATTCCACAGTTTGACTGTGTGTTGGATGAAGAAGTTTCCTTTTGTTAGTTTTAAACCTGCTGCCTATTAGTTTCATTGGGTGACTCCTGGTTCTTGTGTTATGTGAAGGGATAAAAAAAAACAAAACACTTCCTTATTCACTTTATCCACAATATTTATAATTTTATAAACCTCTATCATTTCCCCCCTTAGTTATCTCTTTTCTAAGATGAATAATTTCCAGTCTTTTGATGCGTCCGATGAAGTGAGTATTCACCCACGAAAGGACATGCTCCAGTATGTCTGTTAGTCTATAAGGTGCCACAGGACTCTCTGCTGCTTTTACAGTCTTTTTAGTCTCTCCTTGTATGGAAGCTCTTCCATACCCCTAATCATTTTTGTTGAACTTCTCTGTACTTTTTCCAATTCTAATATATCTTTTTTGAGATGGGATTACCAGAACTGCATGCAGTATTCCTGGTGGTGGCATAAGGTGGATTTATATAGTGGCATTATGACATTTTTTTCTCTCTCTTCTAATGCTTCCTAACATTTTGTTCGCTTTTTTGACTGCCTCTGCACATTGCGCAGATGTTTTCAGAGAACTATTCATAATGACTCCCTGATCTCTTTCTTGGTTGATAACCAGTAATTGAGAACCCATCATTTTGTTTGTATACTTGGAATTATGTTTTCCAGTGCGCGTTACTTTGCTTTGATCAACACTGAATTTCATCTGCCATTGTGTTGTTTTCATCTGCCTTTCACACAGTTTTGTGAGATCTCTTTGTAATTCTTCACAGCAAGCTTTGGACTCCCTGAGTAATTTTGTATCATTTGCAGACTTAGCCACCTCACTGTTTACCCCGTTTTCCAGAGTGTTTATGAATATGTTGAATAGTACTGTCCCAGTACAGACCCCTGGGGGACACCATTATTTACCTCTCTCCATTCTGAAAACTGACCATTTATACTTATCCTTTGTTTCCTATCTTTTAACCAGATACTGATCCATGAGAGGACCTTCCCTCTTATCCCATGACAGCTTACTCTGCTTAAGAGCCTTTGGTGTGGGACCTTGTCAAAGGCTCTCTGAAAATCTAAGTATACTATATCCACTGGATCCCCCTTGTCCACATGTTTGGTGACCCCCTCAAAGAATTCTAGTAGATTGGTGAGGCATGATTTCCCTTTACAAAAACCATGTTGATTCTTCCCAACAAATTATATTCATCTATGTGTCTGATAATTCTGTACTTTACTGTAGTTTTAACCAATTTGCCTGGTATTGAAGATATTCATCCATCTGACTCCTACGTGCTAGCACCATCCAGATACTAAAATGGGGGAAATACACTGAAATTGGGTGTCCCCACAAGCCATTACTATGTTTGAGGTACAATGGGTTTCACACATCATTACTAAAACTTACTGTGGTGCTGAGTGGTGCTAATGGCTGCCATCAGGGGTGCAGGACCATCAGAGACCAATGGGAGCAGCTAAGCATTTGCTTTCTTACCTAACAGCGAGAGCAATTGAGAATATTTTGTAGTGCAGACGGGAGCCTGCAGGCCAAGCCCATTATTATTCATTGTGTTACCTGAGACCCATAGCCGTGGCCCAGAACCCAATTGTGCTAGGTGCGGTACATTAATTTATAGGTGTATTACAGTAGTGCCTAGGAGCTCTATCCAGGGATCAGGTTTGTCCCTGTCCCAAAGAGCTGACAATCTGAGCCGGAAGCCGACCTGGTGCTGGGTGTTCGGGGATCGCAATGAGTCGGCCATTAGAGAGGCAGTTGCTGGGTGACCCGGTAAGGAAGCAGAGGCAGACGAGGCAGCTTCTTATTGGGCATCAGGCTGAGTGTCTGGTTGGGGATGTCTGCTAAAGCCCATGAATTGTACGTTCCTCCTGCTGGTCAGGGAAGCAGGATGCGGTGTCTGTTTCTGGACATAAACAGATGACACCAAAAATATACCAGACTTCTATCACTGATCACTCGACCAAACTGAAAGTACCCCGCAGGGCCCAAAATTACAGCGTTCTGCTCAGCCAAAGGAGCAACAGTATTCCAGACATTTACAATGCACTGATCTTATCATCCTATGCTGGGCGTTTGATGTATCAATAATAATAACCAGAAGCTAAAAGCCTGAAGCAAGAGCTGTGTGTGCTTGTCACAGTCAGCGGTGACATAAGTGCTGTTGTACAGAGACATGTCACTGGGTGCACACAGTAACTTGCACGCACCATATGCCAAATGAGCGTGTGTGTGTTAAGTGTGTATTTCTGCTATTTGGTGTTCTGCGGGGGGACCCAGAGCAGCTGTCCAGGAACACAGGCATTGCCACACCTGTGGAGTCTGACATCTGGCTACAGTCTCTGACAGTGGCCAGGAACAGATCCTTCAGGGGACTCTGAATAACTCATTAACTGGTGTATCATTCTTTCAGCTCTAAAGATAATCACACTGCCATGTGACTGGCTTAGCCAATCAGATCCGCAAGTGGCCTGTGTGATGTGAGGTGAGCAGAGTAAACAGAAAATTATGATAAAAAGTTTGTTTCACTCTTCTTCCCTCCCCACTTCCAGGTGACATTGTGCACAGTTCGCCATCAACAGAACGCCACACAGGTCAGTTCATCTCCCCTGATTTACAGAGGCCTTATTTCAGTAGGACAGAAATTACAGAAGAAAAAAAGACCTAACGAGTCAGTGGCAGAACCAGGACTCCTCTCCTCCCCTCATACTGTAACCACTAGGCAGTAGTCCTGCCCTGATCCAGGATTCTAATTCAGAGCAGGTTCAGGGAGTGGGTGGACATCAAGGTGGCGAATTCTGACAGGAAAGGAGGGAGGCTTGGGCATTGGGAGGTATTCCAGTGAGGAGGGGAAGAGGGTCAAGGTAACTGAGTTAGGGAGGTATCTGTGGGAGGGGAGAGCAGAAGTGGGGAGAAGGGTGAGTAAAGGGGAACCACACAGACAGGACCCGAGGCTGTGAGACACTCAGTACAGAGCACTAGGATTGCAAGGCGGTACCAAGCATTTTCTGTAGAGGAGAGAGGTGTAACACGAAGCGGGAGAGCCTGGGAGTGAAAGAGAGCGGGGAATGGTACCTGGGTGGGAGTGGCTGGACTGGACTTTGCTGGCTCATGTTCTAGGACAGGGGTCAGCAACCTTTCAGAAGTGCTGTGCCGAGTCTTCATTTATTCACCCTAATTTAAAGGTTTTGCGTGCCAGCAATACATTTTAATGTTTGTAGAAAGTCTCTTTCTATAATATATAACTAAACTATTGTTGTAGGTAAAGTAAATAAGGATTTTTAAAATGTTTAAAAAGCTTCATTTAAAATTAAATTAAAATGCAGAGCCTTCCCAGACTGGTAGCCAGGACCCGGGCAGTGTGAGTGCCGCTGAAAATCAGCTCATGTGCCACCTTCAGCACTCGTGCCATAGGTTGCCTACCCCTGTTCTAGGAGGTGGCTTGGGGAAGACAAAGAGAGATCACCTCCTGGACACCCTGAAAAACCTCCGAAAGGCAGAGATGAAGGAGTTCAAGAGCAAACTGACTGACATCAGGCTGAAAGAGGGATACTGCCACATACCTCGATGTGACCTGCAGAAGGCAGAGCCTGTGGAGCTCACTGAGCTGCTGATCAGTCACTACAGGGTGCACTATGCAGTGCAGGTGACCACGATGGTGCTGGAAGCTATCAACCAGAGAGACCTGGCAGAGAGACTTCGCAGGGCAACAATGGCTGGTCAGGAATGAGCCAGTGTGGGGAGATCAGCCTCGTCTCTTCAGGGGATCCCACTGCGTCTTCATCTCTGCATCCTCCCTGCTCTCTGAATTCTAAGCACAATCTCAGACAGAATATGCACCTCTCTCTTCATAAGTCAGAGCCCTTGGGAACTGAATACAAAGCCAATTCCTTTCCGAGTTCACATTTTTCTGACCCTTTAGGATCAGGTTTCACTTTAATTGTCTCTCTGTTCCCTCCTTCCCCCAAACTCTTTTCAAGCCCCCGCTCCTATCTGCCACCTGCAATTTTGATTTCATTATCCCCCTACCCACTTGAATACATTTGTTCTCTGTTTATCATTCCACTAGTGACTCTGCAGGGTGTTAAATGGCAGCTATTAAAGTCAGACATTTTTAAATCACCACGTCCAGGTACCTTGCATCCAAGAGTTTTAAAAGAGCTGGCCGAGGAGTGCTAATGTCGATTTTTAATAACTCTTGGGAAGTTCAAGAAGATTGGAAGAAAGTGAAAGTTGTGCCAGTATTTTAGAAGGGTAAATGGGATGACCCAGGTAATTATAGTTGGTCAGCCTGACATCAATCCTGGGCAAGATAATTGCGCAGCTGATATTGGATTTGATTAATAAAAAAATGAATTAAGGTAATACAATTAATGCTAATCACAGTGGGTTTATGGAATATAGATCCTGTCAAACCAACTTGATACCTTCTTCTTGAGATTACAAGTTTGGCTGATGAAGGTAATAGTGTCAATGTAAGATACATAGACCTGATCTACACTACGAAGTTACGTTGACCTAAGTCAGCTTGTTTCGGCTTAGTTTTACATGCGTCCACACCTGCATTAGTCTCTCGTTAACATAACATCACTTCTCCAGATGACAGAGCCAGAGCTGACGTTTTTCTAGTATAGACACTCCATTACCTGTGTTGATCCAAACAGTTCTCCAGCAGCTGTCCCACAATGCCCCGGTTGCCCCCGTGACCGTGACCATTCTTGTCGCTATTGTGAAATCCATTGCCCAGGGGTCACAGACACCGGAAGGCTCCTTCCGTCCCCTTGAAAAACGTCATTGTGTTTTGTGTGCTTTTTCCTGATTGTCCACCTTGGCAAGCATGTGACAGGCCAGGGAGACCACCACCACATCTGGGGCTCCCCTGTGGACCTGCCACTTCTACAATGAACTACACCCCCCACCAGCACCTGAAATCTGACCAGGGACACTTTGCAAGAGCTAGGCATGGGATCCCCTGCAATGCTCAGTGAGGAGGAGGAGAAGGGGGTGAGAAGCAGAGGGGAGTACAAAACATGCTGGGAGCCAGGAACTGCTTGAAACTCTGCCGGAATTGAGCCAGTCCCGTCACACGAGCGCAGATGGGCCCGGGGATGACGGTGAAGGGAGCTCAGGTACGTGTATTGGGGCATTACTCCTCATGTTCAGAAGAGCACTGGGAATACAATTAAAATTAATATTCTCAAATACATTATCGTTGCCACTTCAATCACCTGCTATATGCTAGGAAATTAATTCAAAAAGATTATTGTAGCAGTCCTAATTACGCAATCCACAACAGACCCCTGGCCCGTGCTCAGATTGAGGTAGAAAGAAGAGGTGGAGGCCGTGTTCACCTTTCCTTTCCTGTTTTTGCTAGGCATGGAGAACAACGATTCTCCTCCTGCAGAGTACTGTATTCATCCATACAGGGTCGTCCCTTGTACCGTCAATAGATCTCAACGAAACTTTCATGGAGATACTGTACAATCCTCCCCAAATCATTGTAAGGGATGGTAGCTTTGTTTCTTCCCTCACGATCGGAGACATTCCCGTGCCACTCTGCATGGAGATCCACTGTCACACTGCATTAAGTGGACTAGCATTTAGGCTTGGGCAGCTTAGGGACACTACCAGCAGCTGTGATCTCCGAGCCTTGGTCAACCTCAGGAATGAGATATCAGCCAAAATCACCACTGCCTGTGAAAATAGTGACAATATTCAATTCACTGCATTTTCCCTTTACTTATACCCACGGGCTCCCGGCATGGAAACCTCCAGTGTAATACGTTCCCAACTTCCTGTAGTCTGTACTCACTCTGGCTTGAGCTGCCGAGCCACACTGTGATGGGCTGTCCCAAAGCTAAAGTGACAATTCGCATTATTAAATAAAGATCTTTGTGGGAATAACATAAGGGGAGTTTTGAGGTTTATCTTCCCCCTTCTGCTCTGACTGTAAATCTAATAGCGATTCAGTCTGTTTTTATCAGCAGCTTCTGCCATGGTGGCCTTGAGAGGTGCCCCCTCAACGTCTGCCGAACACTTGATCCAGCTCATGTGAAGAAAGAAGCAGTCCAGGGAGATGTTCCAGGATTCTCCAGTCCACTGCAGCTTGTGACTGCGAATGCAGGGATTGGAGAGGGTTGAATGATCAAGAGCAGAGTGAAAGACAAGGATGGAGAGGTCGGATGCGGGAGGAGAGGCAAAGGGACCAAGAGGTGCAGTGGGACGTGCATCAGGATATGAAGGACCAAACCTGTCTCCAACTACTGCGGCGTATGGTGGCAGACACCTTTGCTATAAAGCATGTAAGACTCCACATATGTTATCTTTGAGCATGACTCAGAACAGAATACGTCCTGAGAAGACATCAGTGCCCTTAACAATCTAAAACTCACTCAACTGGTGGGCAGATCCTCACAACATATGTGCAAGTGTTCCCTTCACCCAACCACACCTGTCACAAGCATTGACGATGGATGCAAATGGTCCAGAGGATTATGGCGCTAAATGCCCAAAGACTCCAGACACAGCAGCCTTTCCATCCCGTGGAAAACTGAATCGTTTCTGCTCCCTATACCCCCAGAATAACAGGTGGCAGCATGGCCTGAACCGGAGTGGTGGTACTGGGAGAAGTGTGTGGGGGGGTGGAAGCACACTCACAGTGCAAATATTCAGGGGGTCTGCCCCCATGTAAACTTGTGCATGCACAGTAGGATGGCGTGGGGAGGTGCAGGGGTGGTGTTAAATAGGTCTTGGAGCAGGGGGGAGTTCCAGAAGACTGGCAGAAAGCAAATCTTGTGCCAGTATTTTGAAAGGGTAAACGGAAGGACCCGGGTAACTATAGGCCTGTCTGACATCGATCTTGGGCAAGATAATAGAGCAGCTGATACAGGACTAGATTTGTAAAGAATTAAAGGAGAGTAAAGAGATTAGTGCAAATCAGCATAGGTTTATGGAAACCAAAGACTGTCACAAACTTAATAGCTTTCTTTTGATGAGATTACAGGTTTGGTTGATAAAGGTAATTGTGTTGATGTGATAGACTTCTGTAAGGCATTTGACATGATACTGCACAAAATTTTGATTAAAAATATATAATGCTATAATATTAATGTAACTATAGTGCCCTCATGGCGAAGATGGAGTCTGCTCTGCAGGTGGCTCTGTGTACCGGGGTTGGATTTACCACTGCAACGCCTCCTGCTGGTTGTTTTGGGAATTAGCTCCTTCAGACGTGTGCCTTCGCTAGTGGTGTCTCACTTACCGTTACTCAGTCTCCATCATCCTCACAGTCGGACCCACATCATTCCCAGACCACAGTGTCCACTTCTGGACACTGCCCTTCAGCTGTGCCCGCTCCCCTGGCTCTTCCCCCCCCCGTTCCAGGGGAGCAGCAGCTTCTGGTTCTATCACTTGCCTCAGTGACTCATCGCAGTCTTCAATCGAGCCCCTTCCTCCGAGGGCAAACTGCAGTCTGGCTTAGCCACTCTCACCACTGGCAAGTGGGGGAAAAGGAGGGGACCAGGACTGCCCGCTACTCCGGGCCCCGACCCAGGGACCCTCTAGGAGCAGCCACTTACTGCCCACCTCCAACTTCCCTCTATGGCCTGCTTCCCTGGGCCACAGCCCCAGCACCTTCTCAGTCCTTTGTGTCAGGCCCCCAGTCTGGTAGTTATCAGCCCAGCCTCGGCTGATCCTGCCCAGCACTGCTCTGTCTCAGCTACTTCCATAAGAGCCAGTTCTCCTCCCTTTGCCATCCAGGGAGAGAATAAGCTCCTCTCCAGGCTGCAGCCTTTTTATAGGGCCCAGCCTGGCCCTGATTGGCTGCTTTGAAGCCTCCACTTGATGGACTCTCAGTAAACCCTTTCCTGGTTGGCCGGGGCTCTGCACAGCCTCTCTGGCCTGATTTAACCCCTTCCATGCCAGAGTGGGGCAGCTGCCTCACTACATGCACAGGAATGCAGCAAGAAAACTCCCTCTCCCCCAGGGGCACCTGTTCCAGCATTCCCACCCCATCCCGAGTGGTCACACTCACACACACACACCAGGGTAGTACAATGAATATAGGACAGGGAACTATTTATGTACAGAGGGATGAAAGGAGATAAACAACAAGGGGAAAGATGGGGAAGTGGTAAAACAGGGTTACATCGAATGCGAGGCCCCACATGCCCAGTGGTACCACAGTCTGAAAGGACAGACGCTTGGCTTAGGGTGGTGGGGAATGGGACATGGGCCTCTCCCCTTGGGGAGTGTAATGAGGTGGAGTGGCCCAGAAAAGGTTAATTCACCCTGTTGGATGCAGTTAGCCCTGCCCTGTCCCACCCCCTGCCCCTTCGCAGGAAGTGTGGAGGCAGGGCAGGAAATATAAGGGATGGGCCCTGCAGCTCAGTGGAAGCCAGACCAGGGAAGGAGTCAGATGTCTACCCTAGGGAGCTGGACTGCCCATAGACCCCTGTATGAGGAGGCACAATGATGCTCTTAAGCTGGCCTGGAGGAAAGGCCAGCCGTGGCCCCAAGAGACAAAGGAACCCAGAGCGGGAGGAGATAGAGAGCCGCGCCACGTGGAGATGGGGAACCAGGCCCCCATGGCTGTGGAGCAGCCCCACCAGGCACAAGGAGGCAGCAGCCCAGGGAAAGTTGGCAATCTGACCCCCAGCAGAGCTACACAAATCAGGAGCACACAACAGCATGGGGCTCAAACACTCAAAGGTTTTTATTGACAGATCCGTAGCAGAGCAGGCGGGACAGTGCTGGGTCGGGGCAGGGAAAGGCTGCACGATAGGTGACATGAGTCACAGTGAAGCAGGCTCTGGAGACACTGCAGGGTCGGGTGCCTCATGTCCATCAGGATGTCCTTGGCAAGACTCTCTCCTCAGTATGGGCTGTGGGCTGGACACAGAGGGCGGTGAGAGGTGGTTTGCAGAATTCTTGCATCTTCTCGTAGCTCGACAAGAGAAGCAGCACGTCCTTTCACTCTGTCATCAATGCCACACGATGCTCATCTAGGGTGACATTTTGCAGATACTAGCTTATTTGCATCAATTCCCACACACCAGAACCACATTTGCCTCCCCAGTTCAAAGTGACACTGTGAGAAACTCACAATTAAGTAGGTAGCTGCCTGCCTCTACAGGGAGCCTCAGCTGATGGATGCTTGTGAATGACTATGCACATTTCTGTGCCATACATCCAGTATTGTTCCTACCCTCCAGGGTGAGCAATGTGTATGTATTTTACACACACATACATAAACTTTGTTTATCTTTGTGTTTAAATAACAAAATCCTGCATAAATAGAGTAACCCCCCAAAATTATAATTATATCCCAGCCTTTGTGTAGGTTATGAGCAAAGTGGGGCAGGGACTGGTTCCCACTATGGGTATGTCTACACTGCATTGTAAACTCAGGTCTGTGGGACCCAGGCTTGCAGACTCAGTGTTTCTGAGCATCCACGCAGCACTGTAAATCTGGGTGTACATGATTTACTAGTTGCTGGGCCTGGGTCTCACCGCCATGCTGATGTGTCCATGTTGTTCTATGTAGATCTTCTGATTTGCATCTGCAGAATCACTTGCATCCACACAGGTGAAAAAAACAGCAGGGAACATCCTTCCAAATAAATTCTTTGTCTCCTGGGTCTCAGCTGGCAATTTTTTTCAAAACACAGACCAGAACTATAAAAAGGAAAAACAAACCTCCAAGACACACACACACACACACACACACACACACACACGCTGATCCCATTTTCTGCATCTGAGAAGACAAAAGGAAACAGCTGTTGGACTTTGGGGGTAGGAGTCCTACCCTGAAGAATTTGGTCAATAACCTTGCTAGCAGTTTATGGTGGGAAATTTTGCTTAAATCCAATACAGTTTGTTGTTAGGCACTAGTAAGCATTTTATCTTTATTTTTCTTGCAACCATTTCTGAATTCTATGCTTCATTACTTGCACTCACTTAAAATCCATCTCTTTGTAGTTAATAAACTTGTTTTATTGTTTAGCTAATCCAGTATGTTTAAGTTAAATGTCTTGCTAACTCTATTTAAAATAATAAGTTGGTTTGTTATTCTCCTAAAGAAATAATAGACTTAAAATATTTGTAGTGTCCAGGAGAGGGCGAGGCAGTAGGGGACATATGTTTCTGGGAGGAAATCCAGGACTGGGGGTATGTTGGGGTCACCCTGCAGTGTAACCCAGGCTGGTGAGAGTCAGAATGTAGCTGACAGGCTGCAGTTAAACATAGAAACTCATAATGTGGGTTAAAAACATAAGAATGGCCATACTGGGTCAGACCACAGGTCCATCTAGCCCAGTATTCTGTCTTCCAACGTTGGCCAATGCCAGATGCCCCAGGTGCTGCTGCACATTGAGTGGATATTTTCAGAGACTGACTCCAAGTATAGTTGGGATTATGCTTTCCAATATGCATTACTTTGCATTTATCAACACTGAATTTCTTCTGCCATTTTGTTGCCCAGTCATCTAGTTTTGAGAGATGCTTTTATAGCTCTTGGCAGTCTGTTTTGGACTTAAGTATCTTGAGTAATTTTATATCATCTGCAATTTTTGCCATCTCACTGTTTACCCCTTTTTCCAGATCATTTATGAATATGTTGAATAAGACTGGTCCCAGTACAGACCCCTGGGGGACACCACTATTTACCTCTCTCCATTCTGAAAATTGACCATTTATACCTACAATTTGTTTCCTATCTTTTAATCAATTACCTATCTATGAAAGGACCTTCCCTCTTATCCCAAGGCAGCTTACTTTGCTTAAGAGCCTTTGGTGAGGGACCTTGTCAAAGGCTTTCTGAAAATCTGAGTAAACTATATCCACCGGATCCCCTTTGTTCCCATGCTTTTTGACCCCCTCAAAGAATTCTAGTAGATTGACGAGGCATGATTTCCCTTTACAAAATCCATGTTGACTCTTCACCAACAAATTATGTTCATCTATGTGTCTGACAATTTTGTTCTTTACTATACTTGCAACCAGTTTGCCCAATACTGATGTCAGGTTTATCGACCTGTAATTTCTGGGATCACCTCTGGAGCCCCTTTTAAAAATTGGTGTCACATTAGCTATCCTCCAGTCATTTGGTATAGAAGTTAACTTAAATGGCAGGTTACAGACTACAGTCAGTAGTTCCGCAATTTCACATTTGAGATCCTTCAGAACTGTTGGGTAAATGCCATCTGGTCCTGGTGACTTTTTACTGTTTAGTTTAACAGTTTGTTGGAAAACCTCCTCCAATGACATTTCAATCTGGGACAGTTGCTCAGATTTGTCACCTAAAAGGAATGGCTTAGGTTTGGGAATCTCCCTCACAACCTCAGCTGTGACGACTGATGCAAAGAATTCATTTAGCTTGAAATGGCCGTAATGTCCTTGAGTGTTCATTTAACATTTCAATCGTCCATTGGCCTCAGTGGTTGTTTAGCTGGCTTCCTGCTTCTGATGTACTTTTAAATAAATTGCTATTACTTTTTGAATGCTGGAAGGCTGTTTGTGAGTGGCCCAGGTGGCAGCTACTTCAGCAAGATACTGGAAGGCACCCAAGGTTGCTGGGCAAGATGACACAGCCCAACCGCCCCCCCCCCCGCCCACTCCCACTAGTCTGGATTGTACCTTGCCATGTCACACCCATCACCTCCCTGACCACTGAAATCACACAACATTCTGGCCAGGCTCTTGCACATTCAATGAACAACAGCTACAGAAATCTCTCTCTAGTCTCTGGGACTCGCCGGAAGTCTGTGAACCTGTCTGATCAGGCACAGAACTAGTCCCAATGATTCAGGCATTTGTAGTCTCCAGGCTGGACAGCTGAGCCATCTAACATTAAAGAGCGGTCACACTAGTGATTGTTTTATTTTCTGCTTGTTTATTGCTGTGTTATTGCTTTGGCAGTCGCTGTGTGCTGGTTCAGCAATGACATTTCCCGTGTGAGACTCGTTTAGCTTTTATCCTGATCTGATAACTAGGTTCCTTGAACTCAGAAATTTAGCTATTTCAGTGAAACTATCTCTGATTAGCTCAATGGGGTCAGGCATAAAGGCCTTCCTTGGCTCTAAGAATCTGCCACAGAGAACTCATCTAATCAAAGACTAGGTACAGATCCATCCCAAGGGCCCCCTAACACCCTGTGGGACTCCAGACCACCCTGGAGATGTGGGAGAAGTTGCCCATCACAGCTCTCGCTCTCTCTCCTCATCTGAGCTAGAGAAATCTGCCAGGCTAACACACTATGAAACCCGCCTACAGCATGTGTAACACACTGTGTGTCCATGTACATAAGTGCCCCCAATGGTTCACAGGCATTAAACCCATTCCTTAGTTTAGACTTGTTTTGACAAGCCAGTCACTGTGCAGTCCTGCAATGTGGTGCAGTGCCAGTGCGGAGAGAGGGTCTAGTGTAATAACTCTAATATTGCAAATAGCCCCCCCCACAACCATCGCAGTGTACCCTGGGCATTGCTTAGGTAGCCTGTCTGGCTTATTCTCTTCACTCCACTGCATATGCCACTGAGCTCATCTGTTGCTAGTTTCACAGCAAATGACCTTCTCGCACTGGGGTGATGGTCTTCATCTTATTGTATTGGCAGCATGTCCGAGAGGAACTTTCTGAATCAGACAGTGTGGTGATTTTAGTGCTGGGTCTATACTGGATTAATTCTGATTGACATTAGGAAGTTGGATCATGAAACTGCTGTATCACAGACAACCTCTGTATGTGCATCCACCAAGAGCTGGCAAGGTTGTGTCATATCTTCCCCAGATCAGGGACAATGGGTAATACTTAACAGTAGCAATGGTGATTTGAATGGACCACAGCTAAGAACATGAAAGGGCCCATCCTGAGTCAGACCATGTTCATCTTGCCCAGTATCCTGTCCTCTGACAGTGGCCCATACCAGAGCTTCAGGGGAGTGTACTGAACAGGACAATTATAGAGTGAGCCACCCCGTCTTCTGCTCCTGGATTCTGGAGGTCAGGGTTGCATCCCTGACCATCTTGGCTAATAGACATTGATGGACCAATATGATGGGATGTCCTTCTCACATTTGCCCAGAAGGGGTTAAGGCAGGCCAGAAGGGGCAATTAACATATTAGATGGCAAGTGAATGGACCTATCCTCCATGAACTTATCCTGTTCTTTTGTGAACCTCTTTTTGTCATCACAATATCCCCTGGAAATGCATTCCACGGGTTAGTAGTGCATTATTTCCTCTTGTTCTATTAAACCTGCTGCATATTAATTTCATTGAGTGACCCCTGTTTTTTGTATTGAGTGAAAGGGTAAATAGCACTTATCTATTCACTTTTTCCACACCATTCATGCTTTTATTGACCTCTATCATCCGCCCCCACGCCCCCGTTGTCTCTTTTCTAAGCAGAACAATCCTAATCTTTTCAGTCTCTCCTCGTCTGGAAGCTTTTCCATACCTTTGATCATCATTGTTGCCCTTCTCTGAACCTTTTCTAGTTCCATTATATCCTTTTTGAGATAGGGAACCAGAACTGCACACAGTATTCATGGTGTGGGCACACCCACGGATTTATATAGTGGCATTGTGATATATTTTGTCTTATTTTCTGTCCCTTTCCTAATAATTCCTAACATACTGTTAGCCTTTTTGACCACTCCTGCATATTGAGTAGAAGGTTTCAGAGAACTATCCACAGTGACCCCAAGATCTCGCTCTTGGATGATAACAGCGAATTTAGAACCCATCCTTGTATATGTGTAGTTGGAATTATTTTTTCTATTATGCATTACTTTGTACGTATCATTAAATTTCATCTGTGTGACTGGATGGACTAGGCCCAGAGGCCACATCTGGTCTCTGGCAGTGCCCAGCACTGAAGGAAGGAGGGACAAGGACAGAATTTAGGCTCCTAGTCACTTAGGTGCTTCTGAACATTTCACCCAGTGTCTCCAGTGCGTGGGTGGAGGAAAGACATAGCAGGGACCCCACCAGACAATGTAGGGTGGGACTGTCACCCTTTTTCACATACTGTTTGCATACAGTGAACCAACTAAAAACAGAGAAAACCACAGCTTGGGAGTCAGGACTCCTGGGTTCTATAACCAGCTCTGCCCTCAGGCCCTGGGTACATTTCTGTACCTCTGTTTGCCATCTTCGAATAGGGAAAAAATCTTTCCTATATCACTGGGGGGCTCATGTCATTGTGTGCGAGATGATTGGAAAACATGGGGATAAGCCCCCAAAGTAATTACTATGCATGTGACAGGTTCCTGCTCTGGGTTTAGTGCTACTGTGGCAGGGAGCAGGGCCGTGCTGGGAATAGACAATTTTTGCTTCCTCAGTGACTCCTGCTGCTCTAATCTCAGCCCCGTGAGGCAGGGAAAAGCTCCCACGCCCACTGCAGCAGCTCCCATGGGCTCCTTGATGTCTCACCTCGGTAGCTTGCTGAAAAAAGAGCCAAGTCCACCACTAAGTCTCTGGTTTTGTCATGTTTTCCTGACCTTTATCCTCAATGGGCCCTAATGGGGCAGCTCCATCTCTGCTGGGGAGCAGAGTGTTGGGGATAATCCTGCCCCGGGTGGGAACAGGTGATATGGGCCCTGCTGAGGTAGTCTTGCCCTGCCCATCTCCATTCAGAATGGTGCTGCAGAGGTCATTCTCCAAGCCTGTCTTTGACCATGTCACCCCTCACTTTGCATCTCTCCATGCACTCCCCATTCTGTATCAAACAAACTGCTTGTCTTTACTTTCAAGGCCCTTCCCGGCCTGTCCCCACCTGACCTATCATTTCTCATTCACTCTCCCAATGTTGAGTTCTTCTGTCAATGATGCCAGCCTCCATCTCCCATTTCTTGAATCCTCAAACAAGCCCCCTTCATGCTTTCTCCCTTGCTGCTTCTCACTCCTGAGAGATGCTTCCTGTAACCATCTGTAAAGCCACTTCAGTTTCTTCTTCAAATCCTGCCTTAAAACTCTCCATAAAACCTAGAAATCCATGAGGCTGCTGGTGTGCTGACACCACTGCCCATCATACTGACCGGATGGCCTCATTGTTTCCTTGAGCTCCCACCTCTGTCTGTCTGTCTCCAACTGGTGTCTCTTCTCTTGTATTTACACTGGAGGTCCTGGCTCATGACTGGATCTCCTAGGTGCTATGTAATGAACCTAATAAATAATGTACAGCACCTGGCACAACTGGGTCCTCCTCTATGACTGGGAGTTATTATTGCCAGGTTTGGGATTCCTAAAATAGCCAGGACTGACAATGGACCACAGTTTGTTAGTAAGGACGCTGCAGTGTACTCTACCTTTTTATTTACTGGTTTCCAAAGTTTTGTTTGTCTTACTGTAACCCTGTATTTCCTGGTTTTCAGAGGCTCAAGCATAGGTGTGCTTGATGATCTGGAAGGACACAAGTCAGGACAGGCCAACCTTAACTCTGCAGTAGTGAAGTTTTGGGGCAGTGACTATATACCCTTATGTGTACATACAGGCACATCAGGGTAGATTTAAAAACTCAGTCATATGAAGGTGCCATGTAGAAATAGCTTAATCAGTTTGTCAAGGTTCCTTCCCCACTCTGAACTTTAGGGGACAGACGTAGGGACCTGGATGAGAACCTCTAAGCTTAATTACCATCTTAGATCTGGTTTTACTGCCACCACCCAAACTCTTTAAGAGTTATTTGGGAAACTCTGTCTACCTCCCCACCAGACTATCTCCCTCCCAGTAGCCTTGAGAGACTTGTCCACCAGGTTCCTGGTAGACACAGATCCAAACCCCTGGATATTAAAACAAGGAGAAATTAACCATTCCCCCTCCTTTCCCCCCACCAATTCCTGGTGAGTGCAGATCCAACCCCCTTGGATCTTAAAACAAGGAAAAATCAATCAGGTTCTTAAAAAGAAGGCTTTTAATTAAAGAAAGAAAGGTAAAAATCATCTCTGTAAAATCAGGATGGAAAATAACTTTACAGGGTATTCAGATTCATAGAGCTCAGAGGAACCACCTCTAGCCTTAGGTTCAAAGTTACAGCAAACAGAGGTAAAATCCTCTTAGCAAAAAGGAACATTTACAAGTTGAGAAAACAAAGATAAAACTAATAGGCCTTGCCTGGCTGTTACTTACGAGTTTGAAATATGAGAGACTGGTTCAGAAAGATTTGGAGAGCCTGGATTGATGTCTGGTCCCTCTTAGTCCCAAGAGCGAACAACCCCCAAAACAAAGAGCACAAACAAAAGCCTTCCCGCCACCAAGATTTGAAAGTATCTTGTCCCCTTATTGGTCCTTTGGGTCAGGTGTCAGCCAGGTTACCGGAGTTTCTTAACCCTTTACAGGTAACAGGATTTTGGTGTCTCTGACCAGGAGGCATTTTATAGTATTGCACACAGGAGGGTTGTTCCCTTCCCTTTATAGTTATGACACGGTTATTAACAGATGTTCTAAGCGTGTTAGACATGAGCAGTGTGTGTTATAGATGACAATAAGGCCATCAATGGACTGTATTGTAGATGGTTATAAGCTCCTTATTGAGCTATTGGACTCTTTAATAATCTGTAACAATTGGTTAGCGAAAACCTCTGCTGATTACTCGTTAGTCCACTGTAAGGTATTGATCAATGAATATTTGTATAACCAGAGCTCTTTGCAGATTAAGAGGTTTTCAACAGACTTGAATGTTCCAATGTTGGGAGCTACTTGCTGAGAGATGCTCTTGGGTGGATGGAAGAGGAAAGAGGTAGAGGCGCTTTATGGGTCTGCACAATATCCATTGCATGAGCATTACAATGGAGCATTCATCATAACCTGGCCGTTCTTCAGCCAAAGAACACATGAAACGAGAGGGAAAGCTGAGCAGAGGCACTTGGGGCCAGGAACAACCCAGACAGAATGTGTTTGTTCATCTCTTATCGGCATAGATAAGCTTTCATGGGGAACTATATAGAGAGTGCAAGTGTGAGAAAATGACACGCTATGTTCATAAAATGAGCTGTTGTACAAACAAAAACTCAACAAAGCCCATGGGAGAGGGAAGGAAACAAAGGGAGAAGGGGAAACCAGACAAGGTGAGGCCTGGCAACATTTGGCTAAAACACAGCTCCTTGGGGAAGGTTTTCCTGAGAGCAGAGCTCTTTGGTGTTTATTTAAGAGCTGATATTTCAAAGTGCTCTAAGCACACATACTCAGACTGTCTTGAAAATTGATATGCTTCTCAGGCTAGTGGAGTAGGTGGCGCATGTCTGGCCTCATCGACTCAATGGTCACCTCATATGCAGCTCCCTAGTGAGGAGATGATGCTCTAAAATCCACATGTGTGGGGAGATTGTCTTGAAAATCGGTATTCTGCAATGAGAGCTAAGATAGACATTGTGGAGCAAATTTGGAGGCATTTAAGGGCTTTCAAACTTCCAGACTCCCCCACCCAGTCGCCACTGTGCTGATCATAATTTTCAAAGTCCCATAAAATCTATGTGCATAAAGAGATGATCTTGAACATTGGTATGCCATAATAGGGGCAGGATATAGTTACTGATACAAGGTTAGGGCCAAATATTAGAGGGGTAGCCGTGTTAGTCCGGATCTGTAAAAGCAGCAAAGAGTCCTGTGGCACCTTATAGACTAACAGACTTATTGGAGCGTGAGCTTTGGTGGGTTTAATGCCTGTGAACCATTGGGGCACTTTTGTACATGGACACACAGTGTGTTACACGTGTTGTAGGGGGACAACATAGCAGTTTAGCCTGGCAGATTTCTCTAGCTCAGATGAGGGGAGAGCGAGAGCTGTGATGGGCAACTTCTCCCACGTCTCCAGGGTGGTCTGGAGTCCCACAGAGTGTTAGGAGGCCCAGGAGATGGATCTGTACCTAGCCTTTGATTAGATGAGTTCTCCATACCAGATTCTTAGTGCCAAAGGAGGTCTTTATGCCTGACCCCATTGGGCTAATCAGAGGGAGTTTCTCTGAAATAGCTAAATTGCTGGGTTCAAGGAACCTGGTTATCAAATCAGGATAAAAGCTAAATGGGTCTCACACGGGAAATGTAGCTGCTCAACCAGCACCTAACAATCAACAAAGGAATAATAACGCAATAAACAAGCAGAAAATGAAAGCAATAATGAGGGGGACCATTCTTTTTCTTTGTTATCTAGGCTATCTGGAGATCAGTGCCTGGTGTCACAAGTTGTGATCTGGAGTTCATGGGACTCCAGCCTGATATGGTAATCTAAATCTCTCTCTTTAATCTGTCAAGTATCAGAGGTGTAGCCGTGTTAGTCTGGATCTGTAAAAGCAGCAAAGAACCCTGTGGCACCTTATAGACTAACAGATGTTTTGGAGCATGAGCTTTTCGTGGGTGAATACCCACTTCGTCAGATGCATGTCTGACATGCATCTGACGAAGTGAGTATTCACCCACGAAAGCTCATGCTCCAAAACGTCTGTTAGTCTATAAGGTGCCACGGGATTCTTTGTCTCTTTAATCTGTATTTCAGTCACCTTCTTTGTGCTGGTAATTCTTGGCTTTCTCTTTCATGTTTAGTGCCCCTGGGCAAGTTTGATATGAGTCAGATCCTTCTGCAAGGAACCTCTGTCTTTTTCAAGGAATCTCTGTCTTTTTCATGCCTGGCTTCATGGGCAAGATTGAGTCTCTTTTAATGCTGTGTGGCTCAACTACCCAATCATTTTGGCCAGGCTTGTGCCTGGTCAGATGGGTGCACAGACTTTTGGTGAGTCCCAGAGGCCAGAGAGAAATATCGGTGGCTGGTGCTCCCTGAATGCACAAGAGCCTGGCCAGGCTGAGTGATTTCAGTGAATAGTGAGGTGATGGGTGTGATACAATGAGGTACAATCCAGACCAGTGTGGTGAGGGGGCAGTGTCACCCTGCCCAACAACCTTGGGTGCCTTACAATGCCTCACTAAAGTAGCTCCCACCTAGGCCACTCACAGTCTTCCAGCATGCAAGCCACGCCCCGAGTGTCTGTGTGTAACTGCAGCCTGCCAGCTACATTCAGACTCTCACCAGCCTGAGTTATACAGCAGGGTGACCCCAACACACCCCAGTCCCAGATTTCCCCCCAGAAATGTACATCTTTGTATGGCCCGGCCCTCTCCTGGACAGTACAAATATTTTAAGTCCATTATTCCTTTAAGGGAATACCCACAAGGCAGGTATTGAGATGTGCTGCATTCAGTGCAATAAACTGGATAGCCCCCCTCTGCTGCTGGACTTCTGCCTGCATTCTTTTCACTCCTGCATTTTTTTTGTGTTTGTTTTGTGGGGTTTTTTGGGGGGTGGCAGAGTTTATGGGCCTAAGTTTAGAGAATTTTAATCAGATGCCTTTGGCTCTCTAAACTCCCTTGCAAAGCTCTGTATTACCTAGCTCCTTGGGTTGCTTAAGAGCTGTTTTTTTAAACCCCTGTCCTCTCGGAGTAGCCCTGCCCCCTGGTTAAGGGTTAATGAGTGCTTGTAATGGTCTCAGACTCAGAGAGAGGCCTTGCTGTTTTTTCACAGCTGATAGCAATCATCCACTCTCCGGGCAGAAAGAACAGCAAGCAGCCATTCGTCCAGACAGCCTCCTGGCTTGGGCGGACAGCAATCAACAGTCTGGACTCTGACCCTCTGGGTGGGGCAAAGCAACAAGCAGTCTTTAGCTCAAAGACTTTGGCGGGGGGAGCAGTTTAGCCACCTCTGCTATAAATTTCAGTCAAGCAGCAAGCACAGAACAAACTCATCCCCATTTATCGGCTCCTCCACCTGGAGAACTTTGCAAACCCTCCGTTTGCTAGCCAATGCTATACAGGAAACCTAGGCTTGTGCACTGCCCAGCATCCAGTTGGTTCAGGATTCTCTTTTGTACAGTGTTACTGTATGGCTCTTCACCAGCTGCCCCACATCAGAGGTAGCTGCATTTCAGTGCTGTGTGGCTGCTTTGCCCCACCAATCTAGGGCAGGAGGAAGTGGGAGGTTAATACCAGCACAGATGGGCCTAATGGGCTGATCTGTGGGAGAAGAAGGATGGGGCAGGATACTGGGCTAGATGAGCCCACTGGTTGATGCTGATTTTCTCAGTCTACACTGTCCCATAGTCCAAGGCTCCATAGTCAGTCTGTGGTGGCCTCACGCCAAGCTGGCGTTGGTATTGGGGTAGCACAGTGCATCTGGAAAGAAGCAGTTGGGCATCTTGAGCCATATGGTTCCCACAGTGGGACTTTCTCAAGGCTGGGCAGGGTGGGAGCAGGATACTGGGCTAGACTGGTCCATTGGTCTGGTTGGGCCCACAATTTGATACTTTCTCTGGGCCCTGCCACAGTTCCAGAGAGCTGTATGTCACCCTGTGGAGGAGGAGAACCAGGAGGTGGTCGGTAATATAAACAATAAATAATACTACCGGTAGTGGAAGAGGAGGAAGTGATGGAGAATCTTTTGTGGATTCAAACATCCTCTATTAGCTCAAGCATGCCTCACCCCTTTACCCAGCCCTGCTTGCTCAGGATGTATCATTCCTCATACGGCCTTTGTTTTCCCTGTGGAACTGCCATGTCTGAATAGACATGCAGAAGCTCCTTGGCCAGTCACAGAAACCCACACCAAGGATGTCGAGGAGGAGCTGGAGCTCAGTCTGGTGGAGCAAAATGACAGGAAGCCGATCTGGGAGGCTGTCGTCAGACCAGGTAAGAGTTTCTGTGCCGCTGAAGTGAAAATGATCCATTAAACCTTGCAAAAGGGTGGTTCTGGTATCCTGCATGATTGATCCACATGGTGCTCAACCCATAGGGAGGCTGCATCCCTTTGGGAGTTGTCGTGATGATGATGATGATGATGTCAGAGCTGACTTAGCCTGGTGAAGGGAGATGTTTGTGCAGGCAGCCCCGAGCCAGCACCTGTCATGAAGCGGGAACCGTGTGAGGGGGCTGCCAATTAGGTGGGAGAGGAGAGGAGCAAGATTGGAAATATCCTCCAAGACCATGGAACTCAAGATTATTGCCCTAAAGCTGTGACCAGCCACAACATCTCTGCTGGCCTTCTGCTTGGAAATGCACAATGCCCACAGAGATAGCGCTCGCGTCCTCCTGCTACAAAAACCCAGGCCCTGAACCCCTGGAGTAAAGCCCTCCCTCAGTAGCTGTAAAGTGTATAGCTGCCTATGATACACATTTGAGCAGCTCTGATTCCTAGCAGCAGTGAGCATGAGAGCACAGACACACATTACCCAGTGTGTTATAAATAGGCTCAGCAGAATTCAATTTGTATTTTTATTTTTTATAATTTCGACAGATGTTGGGTTTCTTTTAAACTTTTTAAAGATTTTTATTGACTTAAATTTTCAGTTGCATTAAATTATGGGGGAGGGCTCAGACAGTTATTTAGTGACGAAAGACATTGAGATTCACAAAGTGAAAACTTTTTAAATGGTTAAAACACAAATTGTCAATGTCACATGTCAAAAGATACAAAGTAAATATCCTGACATCCCTGCCTTTACTGTTCATTCGCTAGTCCATTTGCGACAAGGTCCATTCAAAAGTCTGAATCACTGGATTTGGACTTTAATAAGCTCCAAGCAGCAGTTTGCTTACTTTCCCTCTCTGTAGATTTCTATGATCATCAAGGAAACGTGGTTTTGTCGGTTTGTGTGTGTGCGATGAAATCTACTTATACTGAATGAAAATCTATTCCTTCCAAGTCTAATTATAAGAACAGGCACTATTAATAACCAAAGGCCACCTCAGTGTGGGGTGAATTCTTCCACTGCAGCAGCTTTGACACTTCATTTTCTCTTAAAACTGGGGGCTCTGTCTGAGACGCCAGTTTTTAAATCCAATTCTTCTGTCACCCAAGCCAGTTTCTCCTCTCAAAAGCAAAGAAATCAGATGGAGAAATCCCTATTAATGTCTTATCTGGTCCACATATTGTACAGCACTGCTGCCATACCTCACCCCAGAGGTAGCTGCATTTTGACACTGGATGAGAAATCTCTCAATGTCCAGACTGCAAAGTGCTGTGGTGAAACTCATTAGGGAAGATTTTTAATTAGCAAACAGGTTCACAAACCCCAGTTCATTCTCTCTCTTCTCCTCAGACATGCATTTTGTTCACAGGCATGGAGAACAGCTGAGCCAGCGGGTGACTGCAGTGGGCAGCATTCTGAATAAATTGTAGGGCACCACTCTAGGTGACTAGCAATATTCAAATGTTAAATCTGGGAGTACAAATCCAGAGAAGATGCGGAAGCTGTGTGAACTCGTCCTGAGCTGGAACAGGGACTGCAGGGTGGCTCTTCCAGGCTCTGGAGGACAGCTACAAACACCATGTAAAAGGGTTTTGGGGGAGATAGATACAGGCTCTCAGAGGGGCTGCATCCAGGCTCATTACAGGGAGCTCAGGACTCCAGTTCTGATCCTTCCCTCCTCACTAGGCTGCAGTAGGGCTCAGACAACTCCACCAATTCCTCACCAAGGCCCTGCCCCAACACCTCACCTAGCCATGGAGCTCCTGCTTCCCCGATGGCCTCAAATGCACTGGCCTTTGAGGGAAGAGGCAGAACAGGGGGCTGGGCCTGGGGGAGAGGCAAGGCAGGGGGCGGTGACTCAGGGGAACAGGTGGGGCAGGGGCGGTTCTAGCACTCCTGCTGTAGTGCCTGGTTTTCAGAAATTTGAAAGTAGACAACTCTACACCCAAGTACAGACAGCTCCATTCACCTGCACTGCTCCCGCATTGATCTCAGTGTGTCCACCAAAGCTCACACACCTGGCACGGTCAGCAGCTGCCATGACTCTCTGCAATATCTTGGCTGGGGAATCTGATCATGGCAGCTGGATGGGCTGAGCTGGGCTGCTAGATCCTCCCTCCCCAAATCAAAGTTGATCCATGCCCCCAGAACGAGAAGGCATGAGGGTCCCCAGGTGTCTGGAACAGCAGTGCTGGGTGCTCCCCCATAGGGGGTCCCATAGTCCCTGTTCCCCGGGGGAAGGGAATGAAATGGAGAATGGGACCTATGCATCCTGGATGACAGTTTAGCACACCCAGACCCTGGGGTCCAGGGGAGGTCCAGGATGCAGAATGGGACCCAGGCATCCGGGAGGGCAGTGCAGGGCGCTCTCCCTTAGCAGACAGACTGTGCTGGGGAATGAGAGCCATGTCTTCCTATGCCAACAGCTGCCTGAGCCAGTCGCCTGTCACCCTTCCCTCCCCTATGCTGCTCTGCAGACAAAAAACTGGCCAGTGTCCTGTGCTTCCCAGAACAGCAGCGCATTATTGATCTATATATAGAGGCGGGGAGGGGCTGTGGGTCAGTCATGCTGCGTCTGAGCCCATCCCAGCAGTCAGCTGCACCTCAGTGCCCATCCGATCTTTGCACCTCATCGCCCTCCAGCCGGACCCTGCTCCCCAAGCCGTCTCCTCCGATCTCAGTAAGAAGCTGCTTTCTTTCTCTCCCACCTGGAGCGGTGGCTGTGGGTATATTTCATTGCCCCTTGGGCTGCATGCAGCCAATCGCGACTGGGGTGCCGGGATGCCAGGGTCCAGGCTTAGAGGGTGGTTGGGAAAACTTGAAGGGAGGCATCGTCTTTCTGAACGGCGAAGAACGGGGCAGGCTGCACGGGCAAGGTCAAAGGATCTGACGGGGATGTGGGCTCAGCCACTGCCCTCTAGGATGGCACTAGGGGTTAGCTGGCACAAGCTGCAGTTACTTAGCTCTGGGCAGGGGTCAGAAATATTCAGAGTGAGGCCTCTGTGTCAGTCTGTCTGTGTCCGTCTGTCGTGAATCTGTCTCCATGTCTCATGTCTTTTTTTCTCCTCTCCTGCATGTCATTTTAACCCCCTAATGCTGACATTGAGCCAGGATGGTAGCAAGCTTGTATGCGGGAATAGCATGTGGCAGGGAAAGGGGGGAGGCAGAGAAGGGAGCTGGTTGGGGAGGGGCTGGTTTGGGTTAGGTAGTCTCTCTGGGCAGAGGCTAAAAATGTTCCTCGGTGTCTGCCTCTCTGTTCGTATCTCTTCTCTTTTGTTTGTGCGTCTGTCTCACTACCTCCATCCCTCCCCCCCCCCGCCCAACTCTGTGTCTGACGCATGGAGAAGCCATCCAGCCCCCTTTGCTGCATGTCAGGCCCCTCTGGAATGGTCTCACTCATCTCTACCTAGTGGGGACCACTCTATTCCCTCCCTTCTGCTTTCACCCCCTCCCAGCGCCCCTCTAGCCCCTTTTTCCCAGCTGCAATGTGGGCAAGTGGCGCAGGACATGGGGAAAGCCAGGCTGGCCTAACCTCATCCCACTTGGGAAATGGTCTTTATTGGTCCTCAGACGTGGTCCTGACATTGGCATGCAGCATGGTCTGGGGAGGGTTCAGCCCTGTAGACAGCTCCCCATCACAGCAATAGCACAGCATGAGATTCATAGATTCCAGATGGGGCCATTATGATCATCGAGTCTGAACCCTGGATTACACAGGCCAGAGAACTGCCCTTCTGTAACCCCCACCACATACACACTTACTACAGATTAAACCAACTACTTCTTGTCCTACCTGCACTCCATCACAACAGTACGACTGCAACACAATGCACCAAAACACCATGCAACGCAATGCCAATCGATGCATGTGGAATTCACTGCGATAAATACTTTGTGTTTAACAAGACTACAGGGCAGCGCCCCGCCACACACAGCACACTGCAGCAGAGGGAACAGAAAGCAATACATATTCGCTGCCAAACAGCACGCAACTGCAAAGCCATAAATCCCGTGCAATTCACTGCAATGCCTGGGTGCCGTGGAATACACTGTAGCGAAATAGTGTCCAGACAAAAATGCAGGGCTGTGCATTTGCAACACAGACACAACTCCCAGGGAGAGGCCGTGATCCACAGATGGAGAATCTGCCGGCTGCAGAGCTCAGCTCCCATTGCCATGTCCGTTCCAAGCCAGCTATTTATAGGTATTTGTCACCTTGCAGCCATGGGCCTGGCAGATACCATGCAGGTTTAACATTCCTTCAGTAGGTCAGGCTGCATAGGACAGACACATGAGGCAGCATGGGGGAAGGGAAATGACTAATTTATCCCAAGGGGGGGTGGGAAGGGCAGGAAATGGGACTTGGTGCCGTTCCCCCCCCCCATGGGGCTTTGGCTCTGGGACTGGCTGGCTCAGGGGTGGGAATGGGGGTACATGAGTCACCTTCTCTCCCCTCTCTGCCAGCCCGCCCCACCACCCAGCCATGTCGAAATCCAAGCAGCGCCTTATGCAGGGCATGCACCAGGACCTGAGCTGCCCCAGCTGCCTGAAGCTGTTCAAGGCCCCGGTGACGGCTGAGTGCGGCCACACCTTCTGCCTGGAGTGCCTGTCCCAGGCCGCGGCCTGCCCCACCTGCCAGGCCCCCACCAAGGTGGAGCAGCTGCGCATCAACCAGCAGATGGAGCACCTGGTGCAGTGCTTTCGGCAGGTGCCCCACGACCACTGCGAGGAGCACATGGACCCCCTGAGCGTCTACTGCGAGCAGGACCAGCAGGTCATCTGTGGGGTGTGCGCCTCGCTGGGCAAGCACAAGGGTCACAGCATCATCACGGCCGCCGAGGCCCACCAGAAGATGAAGGTAACAGACCCATGGGCCCCATCTAACCTGGTGTCCTGCCCTCTCAGTCCCCCATGGATCAGACCCATGGGCCCATCTAGCCCGGTATCCAGCCCCCTCCCTGCCACCCTGGATCAGACCACTCGATTCCTCTTTTTCTCTTGCTCCCTCAGAAACAACTTCCCCAGCAGCAAATTCAACTGCAGGAGGCACAAGTGCGTAAGGAGAAAACGATCACTCTGCTGAACAGACAGATAGCAGAGGTGGAGGTGAGACAGCAGGGGGTGTGTGTGTGTACGTACACCTGTCGAGGAGATTCAGATGTGTGCTGTGGAAGGGGATCTGTGATACATTTGAAACATTGGGTGAAGGCACTGTTAGTTCAAAGGGATCCCACTGGCCTACCTGCCAGCACCAAGAAGTTACACACTCTTCTCCTTTCAGTGAATGTCAAACAAGCTACTCCCAATAGTTAAGTCCTCACTAGAGACCCTACAATAACAAAGCAGTGTGTGCCACCCCAGTGTCCATGAGAAATTCACAGCAACAAACCATGTGTAGATCTAGCAACGTCAGGAGACCCTACAATAACAAAGTAGTATGTGCACGACCCCCAGCACTGATGAGAAACCCTACAATAATAAGCCATGTGTTGCCCTAGCAGTGTCAGGAGATCCTACAGTTACAAAGCAGTGTGTGCATCCTCCACATTCATGAAGACAAATGTGGGGAGGAGGTTGCTGGGGGGCTCCCACCCCAGCGATTGGAGCAGATCAGGGAGGGGAAGTGCTATTGGGGGAGCTCTGACCCCAGGGGGGATCGGGGAAATAGGGGGGGAGTAGCAAGGCAGTGACCATCCCTCCCTCCCTGGCGGCAGGACACAGTGGTGCGATTCAAGCAGCAGGTGTCGGAGCAGCTGGGGGTGATGCGCGCCTACCTGGCGACGCTGGAGGCCACGCTGGGCCAGGAGGCAGAGCGGGTGCAGCAGCAGGCCACGGCCGTGCTGCGGGATGAGCACAAGACCATGGGCCACTACCTAGATCAGCTCAAGCAGATGGAGGCCGTGCTGGGCGAGGTGCAGGAGGAGAGTCAGACTGAGTTCCTGAGGGTGAGGAGAGACTCCCTGCCCTCCCTCCCCCGTCTCTGTCCGTCTGGGACTCTGTCCCTTCATCCGTCTTTCTCTGTGGGACCACACCCCCTGCCTCTGTCTGTGACTCCATCCCCAGTGCCTGTCTCTCTGGGATCCCACCCCACCCTCTATTTGTCTGTGACCCCGCCCCCTGTTTCTGTCTGTCTGCGACCACCTGACTAAGGTGACCCCAAACATCCCTGTGTCTCTGTCCCCCTTACCTACGCACCAGGTCCCTGTGTCCGTTCCCCTCCTCAACACATGCCTCTGGGTCTGGGTGTGACCCCCCTCCCACCCACACATGCACTTCCCCCTCCCCCGGCTCTCCGTGTCTGTCAGCCAAACTTGTCTGTCTTTTTAACGTGATGCTCTTGCTTCTGTGGTTAGAGGTGGAGTGGACGGGTGGGCTGGGAATGGGGAGATGTTGTGGGCCAGGTGCTAATTTTTACCTTCATCTTCCTCTCCACAGAAATATTGCCTGGTGGCCAGCAGGTGAGTGCTCTCATTCCTCTGCCGCTCTCCTTCAGCTCCCCCACGACCCCGCCCCCCCAGTCCGCCCCTCAGGGCTGGGGACATTGGACCAGAAGGGCTCTTTTGGGTCACCTAGCCCAGTCGCTAACCTTGCAGCCCCTCCCTCCCCCCTTGTCAGCTCAGCCCAGTCTGAAACAGATCAAGCTCCACCCTAAATCTGCTCAGTTCCTGGCCCGCAGGGCTGCTGCTGGGAGGCCAATCCAGACCCTCCCTCCTCCGATGGCCAGAAACCTTCTTCTCCTGTCCAGCCTCCCTTGCTTCCTGCCCAGTTTGTCTCCACCTCCCCTGGTGCCAGCATCGCTTACAGCTCTGCTCCCTACCCCGATGTGTCAGTAGGGAGCGATCAGACCCTCTCAGCCAGCGTTTCACCAGGCTAACCCAGCCTAGCACATCCGGTGTCCTCTCCTCCGATCGGCCCTGCAGGCCCCTGACTGCCCCTCGCTGCACCTGGTCCACTATGGCTTCATCTTGCTTGAACATGGGTGCCTGGAACTGGAAACTGCATTCTAGACACACTTGCCCGCAGCCATCTCCTTAGGAGCCTCTGCCCCAGGCCTTGCTCGCTCACTGGCTTCCTCACACGCTTGTGCTCTAGCTGACTCTTCTCACACACCCCTCTCCCCTTGCACACACACTCCTGGCCATACTCAGGCCTTCTCGCACACTCACCCTTTTCACCACCTTCCCTTTGCACACTAGCTCATCCCTTGCCATCTGCAATGTCAGTATTCCTGGCACACTCCTTCCTGCCACCCGTTCCTCTGCCTTACAGTGCCCCACATTAGGATAACCCCTCCATGTTCCTGCCAACATTGAGGCCTCATTATACCAGGCACTGTGCAGACCTTATTTCAGATGGAGGTCCAACTGTGCCAGGTGCTGCACAAGCCCCCCGACCGAGATCAAGGCCCCCTTTGTGTCAGGTGCTGCACAGACTTCCCTCTCCCCTGCCAACCAAGATCGGGGGCCCTGCTTATGGCAGGTGCTGCTCAGACACTCAGTGAGCTCACATTCTAGGCAAAGAAGGGATTATTAGCCCCATTTTACAGATGGGAAAACTGAGGCCCAGAACGACTCAGTGACTTGCATGAGTGGGTTTGTAGCAGCACTAGGAATTGAACCCAAGTGTCCTGAGATCCAGGCCAGTGTCTTAAACTGTGAGGCCAGCCTGCCTCTCCTATTGCACAGAGTGCCTTTCTTACTGTGTGCTCCACCCAGGTCTGCTCACACCCTTCCCCTTGCACATGGGCCTTGCACACTCAGGTCGTGGGAAGACAACATTCCCTGCTGGATGAATGGATCCAAGAACTGAGTCACACAGTCTTGACCTCCCCATCACCCCTTATCCTCCCCCTCTGACCTCCCTTCACCCCCCCATCCCACCTGGTTCCCCTCCCTGGGCACATGGCCCCCTGATGGGCTCTTCCTTCCCCACAGGCTGCAGAAGATCCTGGGAGAGTCCCCTCCAGTTGCCCGGATGGACATCCAGCTGCCAATCATCACAGATGACTTCAAGTTCCAGGTGTGGAGGAAGATGTTCCGTGCACTGATGCCAGGTAGGGCGGCTGCAGGAGCTGGATCAGTAGGGGGTGCTCTGTCATTGCTGTCCCCACTGCCCCAGTGAAGCACTAGGGGCATTGTGCTGCAGAAAGCAGGTTGGTGGCTCAGTAGGGAGCGCACTCCCCTCACAGTCAGGGGTGGCCCCAGGGTCCCAGCACAGAGCATGTGGGAGCTGTGCTGCATTTCAAATGAGAGTCATAACAACGCTCTGGCCATTCGTGGCTTTTTAAATATCCCTGGCATTTTTCCAAGAGTCAGGGAGTTAACCACATGTCCTGACAAAATCCCAGCTGTGGTGATTCCATTCTGTTCTCTATATTCTACCTTCACTTTCAGTGCAGGATTGCAGTACAACTGCTAAACAAACTCTGCGCCCCACCCCAGAGGTAGCTGCATCTCTGCACCAGGCAAGGGATCCCTCTATATATCCAAGAATATAGTCTATTCTTCTTTACCCTGCACAGCAATCACCAGTTGTGCCAGGGCTAAACAGACCCTGAGTGAAGTCATCAGCTCAACAGATCCGTGGCAGAGCCAAGAATAGAACCCAGGAGTCCTGGGCACAGTGCAGTACTCTATTCACTAGGCCCCAGTGTTCTGGGCCCCTTCTGACCCCACCCGAGATCCTGGCCTCCCTTGAAAGGGATGGTTGGGGTGCTGCATGGGAAAGAAGAATTAGGAAAAATGGGGATGGTGGGAGGTGACAAGGGGTGGGATTTTGGGCTGACTTTCCAGGATCCCACATGAAGGTAGCCATCACTGCCCCATTCCTTTCTCCCCCTCCCCTCCCACCAGCTCTGGAGAACCTGACCTTTGACCCAGATACGGCCCACCCCAATCTGGTGGTATCGGAGGATGGCAAGCGGGTGGAGTGCGTGGAGCAGAAGCAGCCAGTGAGCTCGGACGACCCAGGCCGCTTCGACAAGTCCAACTGCGTGGTGAGCCGTCAGAGCTTCTCCAGCGGCGAGCACTACTGGGAGGTGATGGTGGGCGACAAGCCACGCTGGGCGCTGGGCCTCATCTCGGCCGAGACGGGGCGAAAGGGTCGGCTCCAGGCCCTGCCCTCCAACGGCTTCTGGCTGGTGGGCTGCAAGGAAGGCAAGAACTACGAGGCCCACGTGGAGCACAAGGAGCCGCGGCTGCTGCGAGTGGAGACCAAGCCCAGCCGGATTGGGCTGTATCTCAGCTTCGAAGACGGGATGCTGGGGTTCTACGACGCCAGCGACGAGGACAACCTGGTGCAGCTCTTCGCCTTCCACACGCGCTTCACCACCACCGTCTACCCCTTCTTTGACGTCTGCTGGCACGACAAGGGCAAGAACAGCCAGCCTCTGGTCATCTATGAGCCAGAGCCGGAGGCCTCCTAATGGCTCCCTGCAGAGCCGGAGGTGCCATAGCCATGCCAAGCCTCACCTCACGGAGCCATGAGTGCCATAACCATGTTGCTAAAGGCACTATAGCCACGCCCAGCCATGCTCTATGCTGCCAGATGTGCCACAGCCATGCCCAACCTTGACCCAAGATGCCAGAGCGGAAGGTGCCACAACCATGCCCAACCATACCGCACATCACTAGAAGAGCCATGACCATGCCCAGCCAGCCCTACATCACCAGCTGTGCCACAACCTCACCTCACATCATCACGGCCATACCCAACCATGCCCACATCACCAAATGAGCCACAGGCACTCCTAACCATGTCTCCTGGGCTGGCGGTGCTGAAACCACACCCAGCCACACCCCACATCCCCAGAGAAGCCGTGTCCTGCCATGCCTCGCTATGCCTGACATCACCAGACCGGGAGGTACCTCAGCCGTGGCCAACGTCACTGTAAGTTCCATAACTATGTTGTCAGATGCTCTGTAACCACAGCTAACCACATCCTACATCACCAGAAGCTCCGTACGATGCCTTGCCATGCTACCATCAACAGAAGTGCCATTATCATGGTCCCCCCATCACCAGAGATTCATGCCCCCATTACCAAAGGCATCTCAATCATGCCCAAGCATGTGTCCATTACCAGAGACTCCCTGGCCATGACCACATAGCTAGAAGTGCCATGACCATACCCCATGCCATCACAGCTCCTCTAAACATTCGGAGCCCATGGGGCCCATCTCCAAGCTCCCTGAGATGGGGAGTGACCCGAAGTGGTTCCAAGGCTCTGGGATCTGTACAGTCACTGCTGGGATCTGAGCATGTTCGCATCCACCCAGATATGGTCTCCAATAAAACATGGTCATGTCCACTCTGCCTCCTGTGTGCACATGTGTCTCTGGGCTTCTATCTGCTATACGGCCCCCAATCAATCTGCGAGGGATCAGCTACATCTTTATATGGGCCCGGATGCCTTATTTACTGGGCACTGTACCAGCATTAGTGGATTTATCCTTCTAGCACACACCCATGTGAGTGCATTACAGGAATCTCGTTGTTATTGCTTGTTATGGTAGCAGTTGAAGGTTGCAACTAAGATCAGGTCTCCATTGTGCCTGGTGCTGCACAGACCCTGACCGAGACCAAGACCCCCAGTGGGTCTGGTCCAGGGTAGCAGGGAGATATATAAGTGTGAATAGGGGAGGGGGAGCAGTCAATTTTTTGAATTTGTCAAAGTGCCGGTTAGATTTCATCTGAAAATCTAACAAACTAGACTTTCCTATTGGAGGAATATTATAGCCAGTTTGGGGCTGGAATTCAATTCGGTTCACCCGTTTTTACTGCATCCCAGGAGAGCTGGCTTTCTGATTTTAAAGATGGGTCCTTCTCAGGTATACTTTGACCCCGGTCAGAATGTCTCAAACGAGGACACTGGGTTATTCTTAACCAACCAGTTTATTAATTCACCATGAATGACCCAGATCTATAATCAACGGTTATCAGTTCTCCAGTATTTCTAACACACTTACTGCACCTACAGTAATTCTCTAAGGAGTAAAGTTACGTCTCACAGGCTGCACCTTGAGGAATCTGGTCTTTGCTTTTTCTCATGTTGGCTTTGAAAGGGACTTGCTTAAAGCATCAAAAGCAGGTGCTTAAACATTTTCTGTGAGATTCGCTTAGTTCCATTGACTTGGGTGTTCAAAGAGGAACATTCACGTAATGCTACTTAGAAGCCAAAATACAGTTTCTCGAGGTGTCACTAGAGAGAGTGCAGCCACAACACGAGAACTAGCAGTTACACTCACTACACAGATGGGAGGGGATAATCCACACACACACATTCCCCAGAGGCAGTAGTTACCTAGTACTTTCTACACTGGGGATTAGGTCAATTTAACAACATCATTCAAGGATATGGATTTTTCAAACCCCTGAGTGACGTAGCTGGGTCGACCTAACTTTTTAGTTCAGACCTCGCCTGAACCGTAAAAAGAAAGAACAATCTCTGAAATGAAATCTCACTGCTTCCCCTCATTGCTGGTCACCCTGGGATAGGAGGAGTGTGTCCACGTAGTGGCAGCTTCTTTGTTGGAGTCAGCAACTTCTGATGTTTTTTAGACCCTGTTTCGGGGTTCGGTGGAGGTATTTTCTGCTTGGCTGTTGGCTCTAGAGTGACCAGATGTCCTGATTTTATAGGGACAGTCTCGATTTTGGGGTCTTTTTCTTATATAGGCTCCTATTACCTCCTACCCCCTGTCCCGATTTTTCACATTTGCTGTCTGGTCATCCTAGTTGGCTCTCAGATTTTGGATTGCTCAGTTCCTTCAATATCCAGTAAATGGCACCAGTGTATAACAAATTTCTTTGCTCCTTTTCTTAGCAGGGGCTTTGTATGTTTCATCAAGGATTAGGAGTCCCTATGGCACCTCAGAGACTAACAAATGTATTTGGGCGTAAGCTTTCATGGGCTAGAAAGCACTTCATCAGCTGCATGGAGTGGAAAATACAGTACGCAGGTATAAATACACAGCACATGAAAAGATGGGAGTTGCCTTACCAAGTTGGGGGTCAGTGCTAATGAGGCCCATTCAATCAGGGTAGCTGTGGCTTATTCCCAACAGTTGACAAGACGATGCGATTATGCCCAAATAAATTTGTTAGTCTCGTTAGCACTACAAAAAGTGATTTTCCCTCTGTTGATATACACCCTTTCTTCTCAACTATAGGGAATAGACCACAACCACCCTTACATAGGTGACTAACTTCAAGATTTTATTGGCACATGGCATTTCCTGTTGCTGGAGGAATGGGATATTCCACTTTCTTCTGATCTGTAAATGACGATTCGGGGGAGGGGATGTATCAGTCAGTGTGTATCTGTGTCAGTATTTGGGTGTGTCTGTGCATAACTGTGCATGCAAGTCTCTGTATGTGTTTGTGTCACGGTGTCTGTGGCAAGTGTCTGCATATGGTGTGTGTATCTGTCAGTGATTGTCAGTGCGTATGCATGTGTGTCTCTGTGTGCGGTATGTCTGTGGGGGAACTGTGTATGTGTCCCTGTGTGTAGTGTTTGTGTATAACTGAGTGTGGTGTGGCGTGTCTGTGTGTTCTTCTGTGTGTGCAACTGTCTCTGGGGGGAGGGGTGTGTTTGTGTGTAACTGTGTCTGTGCATGGTGTGTGTCTCTGTTTGTGTGCATCACTCTTGCCACTTTTACTGCCATTTCCCCCCCTGAAGCCAACTCCACTTTACTTCCCAGCCAGGGCACAGATGCCCTTTGCCCTCCCAATCCCTATGCCCATGAGTGTTTGAATAACACAAGACAACAGGAGTGAATTTGAGGCTGAGCCCCCATAGCGGCAAAACCCTCAACCCCACAAAAAGGCCACAAAAATCGTGATCCAGATCAAAACTGCTAATCTTCCAGCTAAGCCCAGCCCAGTGTCACAGAAGAGAAGAGGGTGAGACTTGGCTGGATGCAGGGTGGAAGTTGTGAAAGTTTGTTTCACTTTCCTTCTCGGGACACTGCTCCCTGCCCGTTGTCTCAGGGCAAAAAGTTAGCATGGCAAAGACCCTGAGAGACCATCTGTTCGACACCATTAGAGAGCTGGGCGAGTCGGACATGAAGGCGTTTAAAGACAAGCTGAACAATTTCCAGCCCAAGCCAGGTTATAACCATATCAAATGGGGAGAGCTGGAAAAAGCAGACGCTGTAGCAATCACTCGCCTGCTAGTCAACTACTACAAGGAGGATTATGTGGTGGAAGTGGCCAGGAAGGTGCTGGAGGACATGGACAAGAAGAACCTGGCACATAACCTCTTCCAGGCCACAGGGAAGGGTGAGTGAGGGGCTCTCAAGAGGCAATCGCCCCCTCCCTAACAGGATCTCATCTCAGTGGGTCTCTTTGTACAGGAACTGCCTGCTTGTCCGCCAACCAGGCAGTGAAATCAGCAATGCTGCTGGGTTCCTTGGCACAGTCCTCCAAGGGCAGAATTGTGCAGCCCTTTCTCAGGCAAGACTGTCACTGGGTGTCACAGATCCAAAGGCATTTAGACCAGAGGTGAAAGTGGGCTGGTACGGTGTGCCGGTAAAAAATGGCTGCCAGTATGGGTCTGTACACAATGGATGTTAAAGCCCAAGGCCACCGAGGGATGTTAAAGCACTGCCACAGCAGCACTTCAAGGTCCCTACCGGCAGGGCCACTGATGGGGGTGGGGGCAAACAGGGGAGCTTCCTTGGGCCCCATAATTTAAAAGCGCCCAGGGCTCCTGGCCGCCACCGCTGCCTACCATGGCAGCGACCGGGGCCCCAGGCCCTTTAAATCCCCGCCGGAGTCCTGGGCAGCACAGTCAGGCAGCGCTGAAGAGCTGGCTGTGGGAGGCTGACCCCTAGTCCTGCCCCTTCTGCCCAAGGCCCTGTCCCTTCCAGGGGCCCGGAGCCAGGCCCTCATAAGTTACTTTCATCCCTGGTTTAGACACCTAACTTCCTGTTCTAGGTCCACAAAGGGAGTTAGGGACTTCCACTGTATCACCGAGGCAACTCCATCCAGACAGGGCCGGGCCAGTAGTTGATGGTTTGCTTGTACCAGCCCAACCTCCATCTCTTCCTTCTCCTTTCTCAAACAGGATATGAACCCCCAAACAGAGAGTGGGGATCATGGCTGCACACTGGGGAATTGTGTATGGGAGAGAGACACCCATCGGAGAGACATCAAGTTGTTGTTAGGGGGGTGGTGGTGAGGAGATGAGAGACACAGAGGGAAAGATCTGTTCAGATGGAGATAGGAAAAGACAGGGGTGTTGGAAAGGGAGAGAAGGAGAAATGGGGAATAAATAGATGGATGTGGAGTTGTTCACATCTGGAGGGAGGAGTCCTGGATCCAAGAAACAGTTATTTTTCTTGCTTCATCAGTCCAACAGTGACCAAACATTCTCCTTGCTATGGGGGATTTTTTTCTATTCCTCTTCCCCATCATTGATTCCTCATTGGAACATTCCCCGACTCATGGGTCACCCCAAACCTTGTCCTGCCAGCCCCCAAATCCCCATCCCTGTGGGGGAGTGGCTAGCTCGGGGTGAGCCCCTGAGAGCCGAACCTTTCTCCTCCTTCTCTCCTGCAGCTCCAGGTGGCACCCAGCAGACCCCAGCACCAACCAGCAGCACCCGGACCAGAGTCACAGGTGGGTTGACATTTGTCCAGCTGTGTCGGGGATGGAACAGTAACACGGGTTTTTGGTGATGTTCAAGACCCTCGTCCACCCCAGTGCATTATGTAATTTATGGTGTGCCCTAAAATTACTCTGGGTTAATTGCACCGATGGGCTGGCTGTCCACAAGCTCCCTGCTGCCATAGAAAGCAGAGATTGTGCTATGGGGACCTGGCCAAAGACTGAGGGGTTTCTCCTGGGGAAGGGAGGGATCCTGGCAGTGGGGGAGGCGGGCGATGTGGGGAGGGCAGGCCGAGATGGGAGGATGGGGGAGGGATCCAGACAGAGGGGGAGGGAGGTGGCATGGGGCATGCAGGCTGAGGGTGGGGGCAGGAATCCAACAGATAGCCAGGCAATGTGGAGAGTGTCAGGCAGGATCCCAGCTGGGGCAGAGGCTGCTCCGGTCACTTTCTGAGTGAGCTCCCATTTGTTGCCCAGCAGGTGTAGCCGCCCCCATGCTCATGGAATACAGGCCAGGTTCGTCCAGGGCTGGAGACTCAGGTAGGGTGAGCAGACGTCCCGGTTTTCCTGCACATTGCCTTTGAGGCTCCTTCCTCTGTCTGGGCAGATTTTTGAGATAACAGAAAATGTCCAGGTGTTTTGCAGAGCAGATGCTGGAGCTCAGCAACAGCCCCAGTTGGTCAGCTTCATGATTGGTCCCACCCCTGCATCTGCAGCTGATTGGTGCAACCACAGCTGCCTGATAGTGCCCACCCAGGCCCTGGCTCCCAGCCCCAGGGTGGGGGTCCCGCAAGGAGGTGCTAACTGGTGGCTGTCACTGCATCCTGGACTTGCGCCAGCCATCCTGCCCCCATGACAGAGAGCGACACCCCCTCCTCCAGTGAGTACCCCCACCATAGGTCCCCCCTCCAGTACCCCCAACTATACCCACCTCCACCTTCCTCCCTCAGTTTACCTTTTTGAAAATTGAAATACGGTAACCCTTAACTCAGGTCAGCCCTGAGGCCAGACACAGCAGAGAGGGAAAACTAAGGCACACATTGGCTTCTTAAAAAATATTACCAAAACTTCCCACTTCATCCCAACCCATATTTAACAGCAAGATATGGCTGAAGAGCAGAGAGATAAATAGACTGGCATCCTGGTCTCTAGGGCTTAGCAATACAATAGGCTAGTGTGGCCTAATGGATCCTGCAGAGGATGAGGGCTCAGGCTCTATTCCCAGCTTTGCCACTGTCCTGAGGGGTCACCTTGGGAAAACCACTTCTACGTTCTGTGCCACAATCACCCCATCTTTAGATGGGGATAAAGACACCAACCTCCTTTTTAAACATTGTGATGTCAGCAGATGGCAAGTTCAAGGGATGGAGACCCAAAGGTACATGAGGACCCCTAGGGTTAGTCACTTGGAGATCCTTGGGGTGAAAGACACTAGAGAACTTGCAGATCAAGTAGCATAAAAGCCACCTGAACCCCGTTACTTTATGCAGCTGTCTCTGACTCACTCCCTTGTCCCCAGGAGACAAGATAGACCTACGATAACATTGAGTTCTGCGCCGAAGGCTTCGCAGCTGACGTGGCGCAGTGAAAGAGATGGTTAACACTGGAATGAAGACCGTGCCCTGCTGCTCTACCAGCTCCCGATGGCCAAGGAAACCCGGAGCCTTTTCAGAGTCGTACCAACTGGCCAGGATATTGCATTCCATATTTTTGGTCAATAAAACAATTGCCTCTCTTTAATACAGAGAACTCGTCCATCAGCTGTGTGGGTGTTTTCCTTGATCTTTTCAGCTGGCAGGTTCAATGGTGTGCCAGAGATTTGGTTGGGCTCTGGTGAAAGCCCCAGTTGTGGTGCTCTCCTCTTACAGCATCTAAAATGGTGGGTCTGTCTCATCAGCTAAATGGCTGCAAGACTTGGATGAGTGACCCTAAGGAACATTTGGATCCTGTTAGAAGTACGGGGAGTTGAGCCTAATCCTGCACTAGGAGGTGCTGTGGGGAGGGCTAAGTAGTGGATGTTCTTCCACACGGTCAGTGCTGGCCCCTAGGGGATGCTGTGCTGTAGGAGGCTCAGTAGGGATTACTCTTTCTCCTCTCTCAGTCAGTGCTGACCCCAGTGTACCACTAGGGGGTGCTGTGCTGCAGGGAGGGTGCCTCAGTGGTGGTTTTCCTTTTAACAACTGCTAACATGGCTCATCCAGCAGCTTTTGAACTCAAGACCTTTGCATCCACAGCACAGCACTGTACTCCATGAGTCCAGGAAAGCTGGCTGTATTTTAAAGAATCCTTATTGAGGTTGCAGGAAAAAAGACATCCTGATATGCAGAAAGCATAGTGAATATGGCAGGTGACCAGCTTGGCTTAACAGTGAAATCCTTGCTTATCTTAAATGCAAAAAAAGAAGCTTACAAGAAGTGGAAGATTGGACAAATGACCAGGGAGGAATATAAAAATATTACTCAGACATGGAGGAGTGAAATCAGGAAGGTCAAATCACACTTAGAGTTGCAGCTAGCAAGAGATGTTAAAAGTAACAAGAAGAGTTTCTTCAGGTGTGTTAGCAACAAGAAAAATGTCAAGGAAAGTGTGGGCCCCTTACTGAATGAGGGAGGCAAACTAGTGACAGAGGATGTGGAAAAAGCTAATGTACTCAGTGTTTTTTTTGCCTCTATCTTCACAAACAAGGTCAGCTCCCAAACTGCTGCACTGGGCAGCACAAGGATGTTGTGAGGATAAATATATTAAAACTTCTGAGATACTCTGGTCATGGGGCCATACAGGTAGTATACGGGCCCTACCATCAATCAAACCCTAACCCCGCCCTAACCCCTCCCCTTGACCCCTATATTCCCTCCCACCTGTCACCAGAAGTCCCACCCTATGGGGTATTACTTCCGGGATCAAGATGGCCACATGACCGGAAGCAAAGTGGGTCATGTGACCCCCCTCTAAGAACTCCTCCCACCACCCTCTACCAATCAAGAGGGGTTTCCTCCCGAAAGGACCACCCCGAGAGGAGATTTTGACCAATCGGGGTGACCCGTCTAAGAACTCCTCCCAAGGCCCTCCACCAACCCGAGTGCAGCACCAATACCCCATAAGTACCAGCGCCGAACAGAGGAGGCCATTCCTTACCAAGGACACGTGTTTTAGAAAGTGTGGAAAGGCTACTGAGAGGAAACATGGACTCCTTTACCACCCCCGTTAGAACTTTGCACTTTGTTTTAGACCCGAGCACCATACTTATGTGGCGCAGGCACTACACCAGTGACAGTTCTGAGGAGGAGGAGGGAATGACTGAGGGGAGCCCTTTGGCCCACCAGTTGATGGATACATCTGAACCCAACCACGAAACCCTCGTGAGGCACCCTGAGGAGCCTGATGGCCTCTCTTTGTCCATCCCCTCAGATCACTGCTCAGGACAGTCACCAGTGGACAAGGCAAACAGAAAAGATGGCGCTCAGGTAAATGAACGATTAAGAAATGGCGGTAGAGAAGGGAGTGGTTAATGAGGCTAGGAACCTGGGGCGGGAGGGGGGTTGTGTAAATTAAAAACAAGCAGCTGGGGTACTTACACTGTTTCTTTTTCTGAAAATTTTTCAGCAGCTCTATGATGCCTTTCTAGAAGCCTTTAAGAACTTTGCTTCCGGTCATGTGGCCATCTTGACCCCAAAAGTAATACCCCCATAGGGTGGGACTTCTGGTGACAGGTGGGAGGGACTATAGGGGTTAAGGGGCGGGGTTAGGGCGGGGTTAGGGTTTGATTGATGGTAGAGCCCTTATACTACTCATATAAGTAGAGCCAAGCCAATAACTGATCTTTCACTTCTGAATGTAAAGTGCTCATACACTTTGCAGGCTTCCAGTTCTCAACTTGAGAGGGAGACAAGGTGGGTGAGGTAATATCTTTTATTGGACCAACTTCTGTTGGTGAGAGACAGACCAGCTTCTGAGTGTACACAGAGCTCTTCCTCAGGCCCCTGAAGGAACCAAACCCCTTTCCCACCACCCCCTTGAGGCACTGTAAATATTTATTTAAAAAAACACCAAACAAAAAAACCAAAACAGTACTACCTGTATCTTACCATTATTAGCCTCCAGTCCTTCCTCAGAACTGAAAAAGTTGTCTGATCTGGTCAGGTATCACCAGCTTCTTCAGGGCAAAAACTATTCTCTTTGGCACTGGCATGGCTTTCCTAAATCGAGGCTTGTGGCATTGGAGGGTTGGGATCATCTCATCACACACAGCCCCAAGGAGGTCTTTTTCCTTATTATGAAGTTCTGAAGCCACTGTTTGTCATCCCAGTTTTCCAAAATCATGCAGTCTCACTACACCATGCTGGTTCTCCTGGGCCAGAAGTGGGGGTCCATCCATGGGCACACCTTGTCAATACTGTCAGTCACCATATCTGTTCCATGGCGCCAGAGGAGATTGTCAGTCACCCATCATGGTCAGCCATCTTCATCATCATGTCAGAAAGTTCTGTCCAGATTCCATCCAGCATCTTGCCAATTGCCCACCCCACCACATGAACACTTGTCCCTCAGGAAGGAGTGTTAGGCGTGCTAGTGCCAATGTAGGATCCTGGCTTGTATTTTCTCCTGAGATAGTATTTTAAGTTTTGCTTGCCTGTTTGATTTGTACACACACACACACACACACACACATTCTTACTAATATGTGTGAATAAAGGGACCCTTACTAAGGACAAAGGCAGACACCATGTATGCTGCTTTTACCTAAGCCAGATGGGTTTGTTAGTATAATGGGAACAGATAAGAGCAGTATAAGTGTTACTGGGCATGGTGGGAGCGTAATATATGTGTCATAACCTATTCCCAGATTTGGATCTTAGCGTCCAAAATATGGGGGTTAGCATGAAAACCTCCAAGCTTAGTTACCAGCTTGGACCTGGTAAAGCTGCCACCACCCAAAAAATTAGAGTGTTTTGGGGCACTCTGGTCCCCCCCAAAACCTTCCCTGGGGACCCCAAGACCCAAATCCCTTGAGTCTCACAACAAAGGGGAATAAACCATTTCCCTTCCCCCTCCAGGTGTTCCCTCCCTGGGTTCCTGGAGAGATACACAGAAGCAAGCTCCATGAATCTAAACAGAGGAATTCCACCCTCCCTATTTCCAATCCTGGAAACAGAAGTGCTTCCCTCTTCACCCAGAGGGAATGCAAATTCAGGCTAGTAAATCTAACACACACAGATTTCCCCCTGACTTCTTCCTCCCACCAATTCCCTGGTGAGCACAGACTCAATTCCCTGGAGTTCCCTACTAAAAAAAAAACTCCAACAGGTCTTAAAAGAAAGCTTTATATAAAAAGAAAGAAAAAATACATAAAAATGGTCTCTCTGTATTAAGGTGACAAATACAGGGTCAATTGCTTAAAAGAAATATGAATAAACAGCCTTATTCAAAAAGAATACAATTCAAAACATTCCAGCAACTACACACATGTAAATACAAAAGAAAACCATATAAACCTTACTGGCTGATTATATTTGTACTTACAACTTGGAAACAGAAGATTAGAAAACAAGAGACAGAAATCCTCTCATAGCCGAGAGAGAGACAGGCAGAAGACCAAAGAACAAAGGACCCACACACAAACTTCCCTCCACCCAGATTTGAAAAAGTCTTGTTTCCTGATTGGTCCTCTGGTCAGGTGTTTCAGCTTACTCCTTTCCAGGTAAAAGAACATTAACCCTTAGCTATCTGTTTATGACAATATGAGCACACAATTGAAGACGATATCAACTCCTATCTCAAGGCAAGGTCAAGCAACCAGTCGGGAGGGGCAAAGGGGGATTGAGGGAAGGTAAAACACTAAAAGGCCGGAGAAATGCCTGCCCCTGACCATAGCACAACCTCTCTCCTTACCCCTCTCATGGGGCACAGAAGGAGTGGGATGAAGACCCCAGACCCATGACCCTCTGAAATGGAACATGACGGTAATTTGTAAGGAGTGGGACTGTGCGCATGCATTTCAGATATAATTGTGCTTACTGAGGAAGTGGAGAATGCTGGGAAACAAGGCTCTGTGACTCAGAGTTATGGGACACGTTTGCTGGAAACTAACCCCAATAAACATTGCATTAGCAGCACTTCGGACTTCTGGTCTTCTTCAGGGGAGTGAGAGGGTGAAGGGAAAGCCTGCTAACAAGGAGCAGGAGCAGGAGCAGAACCACCATCCTTCCATGTCTTCCACCTCGTGTGGCCAGAGGGAGAGATGAGCTGGTACTGCCCTGGGCAAATGTGTAAAAGGGATGGGCTGTGGCAACTGGACTCAGAAAGGCAGTTCCTAGAGTGTCTCCTATGAGGCACAGAACATGGGATACTGGCTCTGAAGTGGTAGTGCTGCTCTGGCATAACAAAAGTGGCAGTGTGGATGCAGGTCTATGCGTCTACACAGGGTTTGACCTCTCTCCAGCACAGTGTATGTGGACACTACATGCGGATCTGAGGAATATGCAGGAACATGTACAGAGTCAACTCTCCAACTATGCATGGAAGTGTAGACACAGCCAAAGGAGGGATATTCCAAAAGCACAAAGGTTAGTTAAGCACTCAGCTCCCAATGAGCATCTCTGAAAACTAGGTATCCAACAACCTTTTTGCACCTTTGAGCCTCAGTAGCACCTAAATGTTGGACTGATATGTCTCAAATGGCAATTAGTTAGCTAATGTACCTTTATGGATCTAGCTGAAACGTCTTAAAAATCTCTAACCCAAAATTCTGTGAACATCAGACATGAGCATTGAATACATCTGGGGGGAGAATGTATGGCCATCCATTGTATCCAGCAGTGGTGTCATGGCATCTCGTATGCTCCCTTGTGGCTGTAAAGCCCGATCTGCGAGGAGCAAGATTCTAAATGGATGTCACTTAGAGATACGCAGGCTTCCACTGAAGACTTGGCCTGATGCTTGACCGTTTTTTCAATCAGTTTTTCTTGTGCGTCTTTCTCAAACTGTTTGATAGTTGCTGTCCTTTCCGGTCTATCCTTGGCTGTGTCTTCAAACTGTTCTGTATTCATGTTGCGTGAGTTGAGATTTTGTTTTCGGTTGTCTTTGAAGCATTTGTGTTGAGCACCTTTCTTGTGCTTTCCAAGTTCCCTAATCCTGCAAACATGTGCATGTGCTTAATTTTACTCATGCGAGTAGTCCAATTGATGTCAAAGGGATTACTCACATGCATAAATTGAAGCACTCGCATAAGAATGCCCAGGACTGGGATCTATGGTACTGGAAAGTCCATAGAAAGACTCCATTGAGTCTAATGGTCAATGATCGGGCCCTTAATAAATGACAAGGGGGCTGGTATAGTTTTTTCAGATTGATTTTAATGAGAAGGGGCAGCTATTTTTTTAAACCCAGCTGTTCTCCAGGAGAAGGTGCCCCCATACAAACTGTCTCGGCTAATTTCTTAACTTCAGTTAAACTACAAATATGTTTACTTATTCATTACTCTGGCAGAGCAAGTGTTAATACTGACATTATTTCTGTGTAATGAATCATATGTTGTTTTCCTAACTATTCCCAATACGTTTTCTTGCCTAATTAGATAACGACAGAATTGCTCAAAAAAACAATGTTTTAATGAGGCCCACAGCAGCTTATTATAATCGATAATAATAAATGCTTTTGACAAAGTTCTCCTAACTTTGAGGAATTATGAGAACATTACTGGCATAACCAGTGCTGGACAATAGCATTTACTCTTTCCCTTTTTTTCCACTTTCAATATCTTCACTTTCAGGCCAAATTCATCTCTGGCATCATTCTTTTATGCCAGGGCTACATTTGGCCCTTGTGTCCAAAGCCATGACAAACCAAACCAGGTCACTGCAGGTATGTGTCTGTGATCCTCACTCACATTGACTAGTACTTACTCATACTAGTAGCATCAATGAGATCAAGTACTACTCAGTGCAAGTAAAGCAAGACAGGCTTAGGTTACAAATAAACAAAGAAGAATTTTAATGCACACGAAAAAGACAAGAAGGGGCTTTATCTGATACATAACAATATGTTAGGGCATCTCGAAACTATAGGCTCGATTCTGATGTCCTTACACTGAATGGCCTCTTACTCTGAGATTGGTCTCATTGACTTCCACAGGGCTACCAGCTAAAAAAGTGTGGGTAAGGGTATCAAAATCTGCCATTAAAAAGCCAAAATAATACGTTAGGGAAATAACCAGAATCTCCTATTTAATCTGGAAAAGAACAGTGCAATTCTCAGAGTGTTTTACATCAATGTAACGTTAATATAAATCAGTGTTGAAACTGATGGTTAAGTGAAACACAAATGGCCAGACTCTCAGCTAGTGTAAATCAGCATCACTCCACTGATGTTAATGGGCCAGAAACCCCAGCTAATGTCACTTGATGGAGTGCCACTTAAATCGATGTAGCTGTATCTCCAGCGGGTGTAAATCAGCTTTGCTCCACTGAAATCAACGGTGCTCCAGCTCCAGATGGTGTAAACTAGCATCACTACATCGCAATCAACAGGGCCTGATCCCCAGCAGGCGACAATCAGCATTAGCTCCATTGGTGCTAATGGGTGAGACCTCCAGCTTCAGTAAATAGGTGGAGCTCTGCTGAAGTCATTGGAAACATAACTGGTCAAAATTGGCGTCATTCCATTGAAGTCAGTGGGGCTTCCTACATTTATACAAGAAGAGGATCTGGCCCTTATGCTCATAGAATTTCCCAGAGCACATAAATGACTTAGGGGCACAAGCCCCTTATTGGGGCAGTGGTCTGGCTTGTTATACCCAGTTGGCAGGTTATGTCTTTAACTCGTAACCTGAGGTAGATATATAACCCACACACCTCCTGGGTGTGGTGCTCTGTCTCATGTGGTGGCACGGAGAAAGACCACTTAGAGGGGGATTAATAAGGTTACACTAAGCTACAGAGGTCCTAGGTTTGATCTTGCCTACCGAGGTCTGTCAGAGTTACATATGTACATCAAATTATCTATCCCCAGGGGCAAGTGTGAACTGTCCTGTGTTCACAGCTTCCCAGCCATAACCCTGCAGAGTTTGGGGAAGTTCTGGGGCAGACTATTGTTCCATGACTGAACTAACCTGTAGAAGCTATCGGTTCCCCTCTGTCTCAGAAACACAGGGATTGCCAGACAGGATCAGACCAGACACAAGGTTTATCTAGTCCAATAGCCTGTCTGACAGTGGCTTATACCAGATGCTTCTAAGGAAAGTGTAAGAACCTCACAGTAGGCAGATGTGGGTGAATCTGCCCCCAACATTAGGTCTCCTCCTAATCTCCAATAGTTAGAAGCTTAAACCTTTAAGCATGAGGTTTAATCTCTCTCCCAAAAATATTTTCTTTAATTATAACGCTTGAGATTCTGCATATGCATATAAATAGCCTATCCCTTTTTGAACCTCACTACATTCTTGACCACAATTGCTTCTTGGGGCAATATGTTCCCTAGAAAAATCATACATTTTGTGAAAATTACCTTCCTTGTCTTGATTTTGAACTTCCTAACTTTTAATTTGATTGATTTTTCTCCTGTTCTTGTGTTATGAACCGGAGAAGAGATGCTCTTGATCTACCTTCTATAGACAATTCAGTCTCCACCAACTGGAGAATGAAAACAATACTATATTAGGTGATGGTCTGTTTCCATCTTGGCATTTTGTCAGAGGCCCATGCAGTGGTTAGCCTGACGTTGTTTAATCAGTTCTCCCTAAAAATCGTCTGCATTGTCCAAAGAGGATGGATCTAGACTGTTCTCAGTGGTGGCAGATGTCAGAACAAGGAGCAATGGTCTCAAGTTGCAGTGGGTGAGGTCTAGGTTGGATATTAGGAAACATTATTTCACTAGGAGGGGGGTGAAGCACTGGAATGGGTTACCTAGGGAGGTGGTGAAATTTCCTTCCTTAGATGTCAGGCTTGACAAAGCCCTGGCTGGGCTGATTTAGTTGGGGATTGGTCCTCCTGAGCTCCTGAGATTCTATGATTATAAGTGATAGCTAACATAAGAACTCTAACAGGTTCTAAAAATAGTTGTTTTTTTCTCATTGGGTATATCTATGCACCATTCCAAGGTGTGATTTCAGCTTGCATATTCCTTAATCTCTGTGGTAGTGGTGGTCTGAAAATCTAATTTTGACAATTGTTTTAAAGGATAATTATTGTAAGTGGTAATATTGTAAGAGGGTACAGATTAGACATAGGTGGGAAAATAATGTCCTGTCCCCTGAATATATTCAAGTTTTCAAAATATTTTCCTATTCTACATTGGGATGAAACCTGGTCTTCTGGAAAAACTTCATAGAAAATGAGAGACAAAAGCCTGACCTATGAATAGCCAGTAGCTCAGTGGTTAGGGCACTCTTCTAGGATAAGGGATGTCATAGAAAAACAGAGTTCTCACTCTCAAGTTGGGTGCAGCAAGTCAAATACTTCATTATCTCCCTCCACGCAATTGCTAGAGAGAGCTAAACAGGTCTCTCTCCAGGTAAACAATTACAGCAAGCATATATATTTTGTTACATACAATAATGTGCAACAACTGCATTTTGTTTATATATAGGTCGTGCTTATATCTTATTTTTTTCCACATCTATTTAGACTATAGTCTACATTCCACACTTATCTTCTAACACAAGATCACAACTTCTCACACAGTTCTTTCCCACTTGCCTCACACAATCCTTGCTTCTACAAATCTCACGTTATTAGGGTTACAGCTAGCTTGACTCTTGCTCACAGAAGGGACTGTTTGCATTGAAATCCCCTTCAAATCCCTGCCAGTTCTTTCTTTACTTCCACAGGAATGAACTGGTGGATTTTCAACAGCTCCAGGGAGACCAGCTGACAGTCATTAATGTGACTTTGCCCTCCAGCTAAACCCCAGCTACCACCACTCAAAATGACACCAAGCAATTTCCTGGTGAGTCAGGATGACTTCACCACCACAGAAAAGGATGGGGGAGAAAGAATGCTGGAGAGAATGTAGTAACATTTATAGAAAGGGGTGCAACAGTTTGTCATCATCCATGTCCATTATCTGCAGTACCATTCCCATAGCTCTCTTCCCTGAGGGCAAACCCACAGTTTCTTGGGGATACTGGTCCCCAGGCCATACCCAACTCTCCCCAAACTCACTATCTCCCCCCACACTGATCACAACTCCTACTTCCCCTTTCTTAAGCTATTTTTTTTTCCACTCCTTCAAATTCCAATCTACTTGCATATTGCCTCTGCACTTGGCTTTTCTAGAATGAGTTTAGTCTGGCTTATATAGCCCCCAGACTCCTCCTACCCACAACAGCCACTGGGAGGAGTAGATAATTAGAGTCAGCTGCTTGGTTTCTTTGTTGTTGTTTTGTTCCCCCACGTGGTTCATACTGTCACACCAGGGAGACTCAGATTCAAGACCCTGTTCCAGATCAGGCACTTGGACCTGGGTCTCTCACATCCCAGATCAGGCTTACAACCACTGGGCTATCAAGATAGATTTTCTCTCTGTGTCCCAATGGATCCTTTATTATTCATACAAAGTGGAACAGCTCCAACAGGAGAGATAGAGAGGCACCACAGAATAGAAAATAGGGCAGACATTAGGGCACTCACCTGTGATATTGGAAACACAGATCTATTTTCCTGCTCTTAATTAGGCAGAGAAGTGACTTGAATAGGGGTCTCCCACATCCCAGGAGTGCCCTGATAGCTGGGATTTGGCTATTTTGGGGTCGCTCTCTCTATGTCTCTGGAGGTTAACCAGAAATTCCATCCTGAACCTGAGAAATGTTTAATCAAAACTGAGACATTCCAACTAAAAGATTTCTATTTGGCAAATCCATATTTTTGGTGGAAAATCCATTTTATTAAAAAGCTCCCAGCCAGCTTGAGCGCAGAGAATGGACAGGGCCCACTTTGAAAGCAGCTGTTCAGGATTTTGATTTAGCCTCATCATTCAGTGTCTAGGCCCAGGTGTGACAGGGGTCTGGGCAAGAGCTGCTGACTCAGCCCTTTGGCACACCAGCTTCCTTTAAGGGAAGCAGATTGGAGATGGCTAGAAAAACCTGCACCTAATTGATGAATGAGAGACAGTTACCCATCAATTAGCCTGGGGCTATATAAATGTCTGGGAGGTAGGAAGACAAAGCAGGAGGAGGCTAAGGGGGGGGGGGGGGGGAGAGAGAGAGAGAGAGAGAGAGAGAGAGAGAGAGAGAGAGAGAGAGAGAGAGAGAGAGAGAGAGAGAGAGAGAGAGAGAGAGAGAGAGAGAGAGAGAGAGAGAGAGAGAGAGAGAGAGAGAGAGAGAGAGAGAGAGAGATGCTCCTCTAGAGCCTAAGCTTTTTATGGCCAAAAGGTCGTAGGAACAGAACCTGTAAGTGAATGACCCCAGTGATTACTGAACACCAGGGTTTCTGGACAACTTTGTTAGCCTGGCAGGAGGCAAGAGGGACCTGCAGGGCCTTACTACACCAGGTGTTATTTAAACTCTTCCAGCCTTGCTCTGAAGACAGAATTCATACTTTGCTCATGTGCTTTTCCATGGTGTTTATCACTGTAGTATCTGAATTTATTTTCAAAATACCCCTGTGAGGTAGGGAATTGAGGCACAGAGAAATTAAGGTCAAAACTTGCTGCTAATTTTGGGTGCTCAGTTTGAGACCTTGCAACAGCCCAGATCTGGAATTGCTGGGAAAATCCTGCTCAGCCCCCAGAAGCCCTGGCATGTTGAGATGTTAACCTTGGGGGGATTAAACTGAGAGATCAATGGAAGCTCTAGCAAATCCTGTGTGAAATAACAATTTTTAAATGGTCAAACTTGGGCAGATTTTCATGAGACTCGTGTAAGGCACCTCCCTATCAAATTTCAAGTCACTGCTGCAAATCTTGGGGTCACCAGAGTTTCTCAGAGGAAAAGTCGTAAGATTTTTTTTTTAATGTGGGTAAAACAATGTCTTTTTCCCTAGTTTCAGTCTCAAATGGCAGACCACGCTGAAATTTTCCAGATAAATAAATATCAACGTGAGGCAGGCAGCAGCATTTTAAATCAGGTCAATACACCAGCATGAAGCATTTCAATTTTGGAATGTCCATGTGTTTCATGTTGTTCAAAAATTTCAAAACAAAACATTTAGACACTTCAAAATGGACATTTTTCAGAATTTCCATTCCATTCAAAATGTTAATATATTAACTTTTTTCCTTGATTCGGGATGCGAACAAATGCTGAAAAGTCAATTTTCCCCATGGCACTGAAATGCTGAATTTCACTCTGCTCTACTCTGTCGCATAGACTCAGTTACAGAGGGGTAAAGGTGTTTAATTCTAGGCTAATGCTAGGGAGAAAGCACTAATACAATGTGATAGGTAGCTTTGGGGTGCAATGGCTAGTCTATGATCCCTGGTAAAGGGATGGTGATACAGAGATTGGAGGTTCACCTGAATCAAGACTTTCAAAAAAAATTTATGGCCTGTATTACACAGGATGTCAGACTAGCTTTGTTGCAATGGTCTTCTTTGGCTTATAATCTATGGCCCTATTCCAGTATATGGCACCTTTACACAGGTATAACTTCATCCATGCTGATGCTTATACCAGTAGACAAGCACATCCCTAGCAGATACAGCAATACCTGTAAATCATGTATGGAGATGTACCGATCTCATGGAGCTGGAAGGGACCCTGAAAGGTCATTGAGTCCAGCCCCCTGCCTTCACCTAGTACTGATTTTGCCCTAGATTCCCCAAGTGACCCCTTCAAGGATTGAGCCCCCTAAGCAGGCCAATGCTTAAACCATTGAGCTATCCCTCCCCCTCCAGCTGTAGGCTGCATCTAAGTGTTGGCACATGGCAGAGATGAAACCTGTACTCCTAAATCAAAAAGTACTGAGGGCTAGATTCACAAAGGGATTTAGGTGTCTAATTGCCGCTTTGGGCATCTCAATCTAGAACCAGGCCCCATTGCTATTCCTGAAATCCCCACTCAGCTGAAACCAAACCCTATGGGTGCCTAAACTCACTTGGCACCTACATTTTTGCAGTAAAAGCACCTTTGTGCCTGCTTCAGCCTCTGAGTATGCAAACCGCTGCTACTTTCTGAGCATTGAGATGCCTGGCCTTTCCACCTCATAGGAGAAGAGATTTGATCATGGGTTTCCCACCTCTTCTGTGGGAACTCTAGCCTCTGAAGTATGGGATATTCTGGTGTGGTTCTCCCTCAGTCTCTCCTGTTGGAGCTGTTCCACTTTGGACTCTGTGATTTATTATCCCCAACCTCCCAGAGACATAAACGACAAGTTAACTATCTCTTCTGCGGTTCATGCTGCTTCAGGGATTTTGTCCCTAGTTGCAACTGAACCAAATAAGAATCACTTGTGTCAGCCACACATCATTCTAATGGGATCAGTAATAACATACGTTTCTCTGCAGGTAGGCTTAATCCACTCAGCTTTGACAGAGAAGGAATAAATATTCTCTCAATCTTTTGCTTTTGGACTTTAAATTAGATTCCCTGTCATCAGCTTTTCAGCTATTTTGACTTGATATTTATTTTTGACTTTTCTGCTTCGGAATAAAACAGTGGGGAAAACGTACATGATGCTACAGGATGGCTTCTGTTGATGGTATCTATTTGCAGAATAATCAAATAGTGTAAAAAAACTAGCAGACAGAGAAAACCATAAAATATAATCTCTTGTTTTCTTATGTCTTATTTTGCCATCTCATGTATTTAGTGTCAGATGTGTCCTTTTGCATGATGAATTGTGGTGTTAGCTCAAAAATTCTAGAGAGGATGTGGTGCTGGAGTGACAATTTGAAGAACTGAAGTTCTCTATTTACACACAGAATGGATACAGCATAAATTAAAGGCAACTCAAGACTCCAGTGTACAATACTATTTGACAGTCTGCAGGGCAAGGCTGATGCACACCAGCAGGTAAGAGGACCAGACACAGAGTCCTCAGGAAACTTTCTGACACACACCTGATTGTGTGCCTGTTCTGGGGAGAAACATAATATTTCTCCCTCAGCTTAATATCACTTGCAACACAAGGTTCTTGGTTCTGTCATTGACACTGGGGATTAAGCCCAGGACCTCGGGATCGAAAAAAATGAACTACCGAATCTAAAATGCCTGGTTTTGTTGGCTCTGTGTGGTCCAGCCTCTGGAGGAGGACAGAGAGCTCTGAAGTGTGAGCTTAGGTTACACAATCAAGCACCTTTATCAGCTCTATATTTAATAATCAAAAAAAGAATCCGGCATTTACTACTGAAGGATCTGGTCATGTTCCCTGTATTAGATTACCGAGCACTTTCCATTCTAACAGTTCTTGCATTCTTGTTTTTGAGAAGCTAAAACATCTCCATTGTTTGCAGCAAGTTTTGGAAATTCAGTTGGGAAAAAGCCCTCAGACTTGAGGTGAGCATTTTTTGTTTGTTGTTTTTTTCCCCATGACATTCTATTCAGGTTTAGCTTTTGACATTCACTGTCACCCCTTCCTTGCTTCAGATGTGAGCAAAAGTTGAGCTTCCTGCTGATATAATACCTGTATTCTAAGCAGATGGGCCCGCGCTGCCACCAAAAAAAGCAGCAGATGTTGACAATGTTGCACCTGGAATAGTGACAGCTTCTGGACCTGCTCAACCAGAGTTGAGTGGGGCAGGAGAGAGCCACTTCTGCATTACATACCTGGCCCTGTGGTTCATTCTCTTCTCTGGGGATTTTATGTGGGCAGGCTCTCCTCTACCTTTCCCAGAGGAAGAGAGAGGTAGAATACTGGGTCAGGCTCCTCACAGATCCTACACATCTCCCCAGTGATCTGTAGGAAACCTGCCTGCTCTTGCGAAGGCCTGTAGCACAAGTGGTAGAAGTCTGTAATGCAGGGCAGGTGGTTACAGGCGCAAACCAAGAGGATGCAAAATGGAGGTGTTGTGACAGAATTGAGTTCTGCCTTTTTAAAAACCCAGAAAATTACATACGCAAAACTACATTAACAGAACATCATTTAGGTTGTCTACTCAGTCACTCAGAAGTTAGTCTGTTCTATACACTGAATAAGGAAGGGATCCAGTGGTTCTAAGGAGAAACAGCATGTGATAATGTAATTAAAGACTATCCTAATGCAAACACCTAAGCGGGCAGAATTAAGGTTGCATGGGCACCCACAAATCTGGCATTTCCTAATTTTCAATTGTGGAATTTTTCAACCTTAAAGTCTTTTGAGCAGTTTTTTTTCTGTTTTATTTTGGGGGGCGGGGGAATGAGGGATTGATTCATAGCATAAATATTAAGCATAGTTACATTAGGTATGGTACAGACATTTGCAAGGGATGTAAACCTTCATGCTTCAGGACACAAAGCAGCCACTAATTGCCAGGATGTAGGGTGAAAATACCCCTATAGGCATGTTATTGAATAACTTCCTACTGTGAGGGCTTTGCCCCTTTACCTGAAGCATACAGCAAAGACTGTCAATGCATAGACAATACTCAATTAGATGCATCATTTGTCTGATCTGGTATGGAAATTCCTATGTTCCCTATATTTACTAAAAATAATTTCGTTTCTTTTTACTGGTCCAGCACAGATGTAAAGACAGAGGGAATATGCAGAATCCAGAGACCTGTGTTTTGCAGTAACTAGGAAACTCCTAAATTATCTCCAACTCATTTCCTTTCTATCCTAAAGATTACAAACGGACATGAGATGCTTTCCTCCCATCAGCATGCATCTCACACTGTGTGACCATGTCACTGGCTGGATTCTGATCTCAGTCACCCTAGTGTGAATGTAGAGTAGCTCAGCTGAAGTCAACTGGTTAATGAGGAGTCAAACCAGCCCATATCTTCCTCCAGCAAATACAAACCACAATGGAATTTACTGAGTGTACACCTACACCATGACTGGTAAGAAACTTAATTATTATTCTCTTTTGAGCATCTCTTTGTGCATGTGGTAATGAAATTCCATAGAAATATAATGGCCCTACTGGGTCAGACCAAAGGTCCATCTAGACCAGTATCCTGTCTTCCAACAGTGGCCAGTGCCAGGTGTCCCAGAGGGAATGAACAGAACAGGTAACCATCAAGTGATCCATCCCCTGTAGCCCATTCCCAGCTTCTGGCAAACAGAGGCTAGGGACACATCCCTGCCCATCCTGGTTAATAGCTGTTGATGGACCAATCCTTCATGTATTTATCTAGTTCTTTTTTAAACACCACTATAGCCTTGGCCTTCGCAAGATCCTCTGGCAAAGAGTTCCACAGCTTGACTTAGTATTTATCCCCGGGAGATGCATTTTTTCATTTCTAGGTTCTGTGAATCTATAAGTCAAAAGTTATCATAGAATCAGTTACAGTCTACACCACCTACAAGTGTTATTACCTCTAGGAGGATTTGTAACATGGAGAAAAAATAATGCACGTGGTTACAAAGAATGTCTGTAAAACACAGACTGACTCCAATAGAACAGGGACACTTTAAAGATACACAGACAGTGACACCAAATGTTTCCACTGGGGCTGCCTCATATTGGGCACCCAAATCTATATTTAGGCACCTATATAAAAGGGGCACTGAGCATCCCTTGTGCCCTTTGAGGTCATTTGGATTAGGAAGAGAAAATCAATGACAATGAATAAACTCTCTAGCATTGATTATTTGAAGACATTGATAGATTATTTGCCTCCCTTCTAAACTAAACACTCCCAATCTATCTCTCTCCTATTTTATAGAAGATTTGACCCGCTGGATGGTTTCATGTATTTTAACACAGAGTAGGGTGACCAGAGGGCAAGTGTGAAAAATCGGGAGGGGGATAGGGGGTAATAGGAGCCTATAGAAGAAAAAGTCCCCAAAATCGGGACTGTCCCTATAAAATCAGGACATCTGGTCACCCTAACACAGAGTACACAATATTTCTGTAGCTGGAACATGTCCTATCTCTAGTGGAAAGCATGTGGGGAATACAAAGAGAATATTCCCTAGGAGTGTCCTTTGATGTATTATGTTCATACGCTGTTTCACAGGAACAATCACAGGGATTATGAGGGATCTGCATTCATTACTTTATTGGCCTGTGATTAATTGTAATCTTTATTTTTTTTTCACCAGCAGAGGAGAGCATTTCTGGAATAAATGGCAGAGAGAAACCACACCACAGTGACCGAGTTCATTTTCGTAGGATTCACAGATCATCCAGAGCTACAGATCTCCCTCTTTATCTTGTTCCTAGTGATGTATGTGGTCAGCCTGATAGGGAATCTTGAGATGATAGTGTTAATTGTGGTCGAAACCCGACTTCATACCCCCATGTACTTTTTCCTAAGCCAGATGTCCATTGTAGACATTGGCTATTCCACTGCCATAGCTCCCAGGTTGCTAATGACCTTTGTAGCAGAGACTAGAACCATTCCTTTGATTGAGTGTGCGGCACAACTATTCTTCGTCTGTTTCTTTGTGACCAATGAATGTTGCCTCCTGGCTGTGATTGCGTATGACCGCTTCAAAGCTATCTGTAACCCTCTGCTATATAGAGCCATTATGTCCAAGAGACACTGTGTCCTGTTGGTGGCTGGTACATATGTATGTGGCTCTGTGAATTCACTTGTGCAAACGCTATTTATATTCAATCTGTCCTTCTGCAGCTCCAATGTTGTCAACCATTTCTTCTGTGATGTGCCCCCTATGCTGAAGCTGTCCTGCTCTGACACTCATGTCACTGACCTTGTACTTTTCACTTTCTCTACTATAATTGTCACAACTACTTTCCTGGGTGTCCTAATCTCCTACATGTGCATCCTTGTGGCCATTCTCAGGATCCGTTCTGCCAAGGGGAGACGCAAAACCTTTTCCACCTGCGCCTCGCACCTGACAGTTGTCACTATGTTTTATGGGACACTGATATGCATATATTTAAGACCCAGTTCTAGCTATGTGATGGACCAAGACAAAGTTACCTCTGTGTTTTATGCTCTTGTGATCCCCATGTTGAACCCCCTGATCTACAGCCTGAGAAACAAGGAGGTAAATGATGCCTTTAAAAGGATGATATACAGGAAGAATTTTTTTTGGTAATTATAATCATTATTATATTTTAACCAATAAACAATAGATGGAAGAAGTGTGAGTTCTCTGTATCATTATCCTTATTTCTATGACTCAGCCAATCCATGTCATGTACAGAACATAATATAATGTAACAGTCAAATACAATATTAGAAATTGGTGTTTTTAAGATCCATGAATGAGGGTCTGTGACACTATGTAGAATCGGCAAGATGCTCTGACATTTGGCTTCAAGGACAATTGCTGTTGCCTTTTATGTTTTAGGCCAGGTTGGAGTTCAGGTGAGAGGATGAGAAGATCGTATGTATCCTTCATCAGTTCTGAGATTTCATCCAGTGGAGGGCACTGTTAAACATACAGAATAAAAGCAACCAGAACAGAGGTAACGATTATCAAAGCTCAGCTTAGGTAGATAGGTCATATTATCAGAATGCGTAACGACAAATTCCCCTGAAAAGTCCTCTATGATGAGCTTAAGGACTTAGTCTGAATAATGCAGAGTTGACCTTTATCATGCAGAACTAACCTGCACCAAATCAGAGCATCTTTTTTCTCATCGCTGCATCGTGCCAACTTTAGGAGGATGTTGTTTTACTCTTGAGTTCTCAACATAGGAGGTTGTTTCCAGTCAACACAACCTGCCTCCCTGTCTTCACGGTTAGGTGGAAGGGGAGCATCCCAAAACTTAATAGGGGTCTCAAACCCTTTTTTCTGTTTAACATGGGGTCACAGGCCAGAGAATTCTGAGAACCACTGGTTTTACTCATTGAAAACTGTTGCTGTTTTATGTAGGGCTTTTATTTATTTATCTTCTCTCCAACCCATGAAAGAGGTTCTCTGGCAATCCTGAAGTTGTATCAATGGTCTGCTTTGTTTTGCTTTCTTTGGACTTTGTAAACATTGTGACTGGTTCATCCCTGGAGTAACTCCCTTGAGAATGATATGGGGACAGATCAAGAACGAATGTAGTCCAATCAATCTATAATGTACTAGTACATATTATGAAGTAATAGTGTGATGGGGCTATCAATATTCATAGCACTAGCAAGCTTGCTCACACACTGTGACATCTGAATATTCATACTGGATATGCGCTGGTTAGTCCAGGGAAGTTTTGCTGAATCATCGATCACTTAAATCCTCTTCTTGTGCTCCTAGGAATACTGCTTGTGATTTTTCCATATATGTGCAAAATGGAATGGAGCTATAGTGCCACAACATAAAAGGACGTCAAAGTTACTCTATTGATTAACACTGTGATGTTCTTAAACTGGCAATATGTGTGTGGGCCAAAGTCATTTTGCTTCCACTGCTATTTTCCTTTCAACACTTTAATACAGGATTGGAAAACCCATAGTGCAATCGACAACTGCCCATGAGCAAATACATTTTAAATGAGCAGTTAGACATCCAGTTCCATGGACAACTCCCTGGAATGGGAGTTTGATGCCTTTTGAATATCTCCACTTAAACTCCCGCAGTCTGAACTAATATTGATTGAAGTCAATCAGAGCCTTTTCATTGGCTTCAATGAGCTTTGGATTTGTTCCTTGTTGAGGGTGTTTGAAAATTTTCCATCTAAACTTTCTGTTGATGGGGAAGAAAAGGAGTGGTTGCCTGGCAGGGGTATCTGGTCATCGGAAAAGGCTGATCATGAGGTCACGTGACAGTGGGTAAGATGGTTATAAAAGGGCAGAAGCTGCTCTGTTTGGGTTCTATCTGGCCATGTTTGATCAGCTAGATCTGAGAGAAGCTGCATGTAGGAGCTAGATGAGGAGGGGAAGGAGCAGTCTGTCTGAACACAGATGGATACCCCAGAGGATGCCCAAGGAAAGGATGAGCTAGTGAGGTCCATTGAAGTTAGGATGTGTGTCCTTTTCTAATTGAGCTTGTGCTTTATTAGTGAAGCATTAGCTCTACAGTGTAGATTCCCGTTCAGAGTGTCCCTCTCTGTGTTACATTCTTTACACATACTGTGTGGCCCTGGGGGGGAGTTCGGCTGTAACCCAGAAGGCTCACGCTGTTCTTTGGCATTCTAGGACAGGGGGTGTTTAAGCTATGGCAGAGTCTGAACAGTCATCCCTGAGCCCAGGGACTAGGCAGCTAGATAGCAGGTTCTAGCTCTCCAGAAAGGGCGCTAGGCAGAGTGCCTACACCCTGATTGTGTGCCTAGGAACCCTGAAACTGCAGCAGTGACTGGCTCCATTCAGTCTCTGGCAGCTTAAAACATCTGGGGATCCAAGCTGGAATTCCCCTCAATACCAGCTGGTGGGTATCCAGCAAGGGGAGCTGAAGGGGGTCTGTGACAAATGCTCTCTTTCGACAGTGTATTCTTTGCAGCCTCATGGTCATTCCTGGATGTGGGAGACTGAATTATCAATATGAACAGGCTTGGATTCCATATATATATATATATATATATATATATATATATAAAACAAAGGAAATCAGAGCTATGAAACAGAGAATTCACTATTTATTTATCATTTGTTTATTGATAAGCACAAATCTCAATGATTATATTAACTGAGAACAAACCTTCCTGTTTATCATCCTTCTAACAGCGTCCTTCACCTCCTTGTTCCTCAGGCTGTAGATCAGGGGGTTCAGCATGGGAATTATGAGTATATAAAACACAGAGATGATCTTGTCTGGGTCTGTGGTGTAGCCGGAACTGGGTCGTAAATACATGAAGATCACAGTCCCGTAGAAAATTGTGACAGCTGTCAGGTGGGAGGCGCAGGTGGAGAAGGTTTTGTATCTGCCCTTGGCAGAGTGGATCTTCAGGATGGCAATCAGGATGTACATGTAGGAGAATAGTACAATGAGAATACTAGTCATGACCACTGTACTGGACAAGGTGAAATGCACCATGTTAGCGTTGTGGGTGTCAGAGCAGGACAGCTTAAGAATTGGGGGGATGTCACAGAAGAAATGGTTGATGACATTGGAGTCACAGAAGGACAGGGTAAATATAAATGGAGTCTGAACAACTGCATTCACAAAGCCACATATGTATGAAGCAACCACTAGTAATACACAAAGTCTCTTTGACATAACGATGCTATAGAGCAAGGGGTTACAGATGGCTATGAAGCGATCATATGCCATTACCGCCAACAGGCAAGCTTCATTGGTCAGAAAGTTACAGACAAAGAAAAATTGTGCTGCGCATGCAGCGAGAGAAATGGGTTTGGCCTGAATCACAAAAGTCATCAGCAACTGAGGAGCAACAACAGAGGAATTACCAACATCTGCAAGAGACAAATTGCTGAGGAAATAGTACATGGGGGTGTGGAGTCGGGAGTTGAACCTGATCAACATGATCATCCCTAGATTCCCCGCCAGGGTGATAACATAGATCATTAGGAATGACACAAAGAGGGGGACCTGATGCTCCGGATGATCCATGAATCCCTGGAAAATGAAGTCCGTAACCATGGTGTGATTTCCTTCCGCCATTTCTTCCAACCATGTTTTCCTTTACAGGGGAAAAGTGAAATGTACAGTTAAACAGGAGCCAAGAAAGGACCAAGAGTGGATCCTTCACACTCATTCTGACTTCCTTCGTGAAATATTGTACCAACCCAAGGCAGTGGGAATACATCAGGGGACAATCCTAGGGAATACACTGTTTGCATTACACTCACACTGTCCACTACATCTAAGGCTTTGTTATGCTGAGAATTAGCGCATACTGTGTATTAAAGTGCTTCCAACCTGATAACCTATACAGTCAGAGGCAACAAAGAATGGTAATGTTCCGCATGAAAAGGAAAGTCAATGAATAAACAGAGAGACAAGTGAATCATCTAGAGTTCATTCACTAGCCCTGCTTCTCTGTTTCTGATCCCACGGACATCCCTGGGAGCTCTGGTACTCATCACCTTTGAAAACTAGAACTGGAAAGAAATTTCAGTTGAATTTTTTTCCCCAGAAAAAACGCAGATTCAGCAACACCAAAATCTTTTTAGTTTACATGACTTGTAAGTTTCAACATTTCCTTTATTTTTTAATTAAACAATCATTTAAAAATGCTCAAAAGGAAAACAAAACTTTTTTTTAACCTGAAACATTCTGTTTGACCCTGATTTTTCTTTTACTTTAAGATTTGCTGAAAATTTCAAATAAATTCCATGACCCAAAATGATTTTTTTCTGACATTTTGAAATTGCTAGAAACCAAAAAAATCTGTTATTCACACAGCTCTATTGAAAACATAGGGCAGTTTAAAATGCATTAACTAAATATGGATTTAGACCCCTAATAGTGGACATCTATAATAGAGATCTGTTATAAACCCACTGTGATAAACGTACCTTTTGCAGATGTGCATTATAAATATTTTCTCCCACACATTGCAAATCCTTCTACACAGCAGTGAGGCTTTTAGTCTATACCACCTAAAAGCCTTTTCTGTTTAGATTCAGCAGGGAAAGTGCTATGGTATCAGGCAACCTCGTCTGCAAGCTACTGGTTTTGGCTTATCCAACACTAGGCACTGACAGATTCTTGCTGAGCGTAGACCCGGGCAAGTCTCAAGTACTCACAGAAAATGGAAGCTCATGGGCAGAATTCAGGGAGAATGCTACTGCTAGGGTTCCCTGAGTGATAGGGGTGGTTAGCTAGAGAATGCAGAGAGCTGCACGAGCAACTGGCTTGAAGATAAACCAGAGCCTGGCCTCACATCCTATTTGTATGATAGCACTGGTCAGCCTGAGTGGACAGAGACTGCACACTGGATATAAAATGCTTCTGTGATTAAGCTCTCCCTGCATTGATACATGGCAGCTGTTGCCCCCAGAACACAAGCAGAAAGGGGCAGGAAATGGTTTTCCTATATCATGAACAATGTTGAGATACTGACACTTTTTCCTGTCTTGAATTGGGACGGAGTCAAAACATTAACATTTTTTGCTAACCAAAAATCAGGAAAAGAAATAAATTCAGGTCAATTGAAATATTTTATTTTGATACATTCTATACCATTTTGGTTTGGTTGCAAACAATTTTTTTAGCTACAATTAGCTGAAATTTCAAAACGACTTTTTACGTTGAATCATGAAAATGGATTTTTTTTATTTTGAAACAAAAACATTTCAACAATTTATTAGTTCCCCCCTCCCAAATGTTCATATTGAAAAAATTGCCCAAACTGATCCTTTCCCGCAAATGGTTTCAGTTTTGATGAATGGGTGATGAAAAAAGTGTTTAGTGGGATCATACCTGACCAGCTCCGATCACAACATTTTCTCTGAAAGTGATGATACAGACAGACTCCCAGCAAATGAATGTTTAATACGTTCCATTATGATCTCCACTTGCTTCAAAAAACAGGACATGGGCCACCTCTTAATTAGCCCAAGGACTTCAGCTGAGCTACTCTGGGTGCATACCTGTGTGCATGAGAACAGTATGCGGTCAGCAATGTTGCTGAAATTAATATGAGATGTTTGCCGATGGCAGTGAAGTATCTTGTTCCTTGTATCTTTAGTCTAGATAGAAAGTTACCTGAAAATAGCTTGGATATTTCCTATTATTAAACAAACCGCTCTCATTCCCGCCAGTTCCTTCTGTCACGTTACCTGCGTCAGGGGTTTAAAAAGTTAAGTTATTTAAATGAAATATACAGAACACGGGAATTTCCAGGCTATTCCCCTAATGATCTATTGCTTTATTGTGGCAGTCATTACCGTATGCTTCAGAGTTAGGTGCAAGCCATCGTAATAAGCGTTATGGAATAACATGGTACTGGGGGAAGTTTCCTCCTCAGTCTAGTCAGTAACATCCAGCAAACCCCATGTCCCAAAGCCTGAGGTTTTATATCTTTAAACGTTGTTGCCATTCTAATGTAAAATACAGATATTCTTAATATTCATACCTATGTCAAATCCTTTTTTGGATGATTGAGTAGATAGATAGATATAAGGGTGTATGGGAATAGAGTCAATAGATAAATTACATGGCACTAATCTACAGTGACTTCAATGGAACTATGGTCCACTTACACCAGCTGCAAATTTGACCCATTAATTCCAATAGAGCTGTACTGACTTACACCATGTTGAGATCTGACCCGTTGCTGGTTAAGGGGCTACTGGAGGCTGTTGAGATTGAAATCCTATTTTTGGTCGCAGAACAGGCACCGCAATGAAAGCATTTTGCAGCCTTCCCACAAACTCATCCCTGGTTTCTCTTCCTCCTAATGTGCATTTTGACCTGCAGAGAATATCTGAAAACCATGGATGTATTGGATCTGATTTAGGCTGCACATATTCTGTGCATAGACTGAGAACGTCTAGCCCTATGGAAGTCATTCTATGACCTTAAACCCATACTAAACCTTTCTTTCTTTCTTTTTCTTTCTTGATCAGAATTCTTAGTATTTAAGGAAAAGTGAAAGTTCTTTAGGCTGAATAAATTACACAAAACATAAAGTATTAGACATCCAAATGCCTTATTTTCAATTTTCCCCCTTACTCTGTTTTGTTCTTACCAAAATAAATAGCTTCAACAGTCAGGAAAATGTATTTTATGCTGAAGCAAAAACAAAGTAAACAAGATTGAAATGGCCAAAAAATCAGAATGCACAAAAAAACTAACCTCAAAAGAATAATCAGAGATAATGTTTATTCCACTTCTGTTGGAGCCAGACTCGTGAGACTTACCAGTGGAGAGAGCTATTTCATTCTTCTCTCTAAAAGCTGGTGTGCTGATGATGCAGAGTATTTATATTTGCTTCAGTGGCCACCAGGGACAGCACCTCAAGACTCGGAATCACAGGCAAGGCAGAAATGAGATCATTAAATATCCTGTACGTCCTTTCGGAGATTGGTGATAATCACCAAGATTTGTTGTCTCCAATAGTTGGGCATAAGTTCAAGTGTCCTTTGTATTCTCCTTCTTTTCAGTTTCCAGATGAACTGCCCCCATTGCCCTGAATCAGAGAAATTCTCAACTGGTAGCCCCATCGCTGCCAGGAGTACACTGTGACATATATTTGATTACAAAGTTTTGAATCTCAGTTGGCATGTTCTGTGTCTCTGGAATGACAGCTAGATGAAGAATTGATATCATTCTTCTCACAGGCAATATGGGACACCAGTTTCCACAGATCATTTCTTGGCCTGGAATAACATGAGCAGAGTGGCTAATAAGATTGTGTCCCATCCCTGTGTTTCTCCAGAAGTGAGACGGCAGTGAAAGTTAACACTACAGACAGAAGCTGCATTTTCTATCTTTGCTGTTTTTGTCTTTTCCTTTTTGTGTGTGTTTGTCTTCTCAAAACAGGATCAGACTTCAAAAGAATAGGAGCATTAATAACAGTTCCAGAGCATCTCAACTAACTAAAAAGTGAGAAAGCCAAGCAGTTGACATGAGCACAGCATAACCCTGGGAAAAGCTAGAGAGAGCTTCTGTCACTGCTGGCTACATAAGCTGGGGATGGGTAAAGTAAAAAATTGGTCCTTTCTTTCTTAGGCCCTCCTGAGTTCAGAGAAACAGGAGACTGCGTTAAAACAGAATACCAGAGCCCATCAGTTTCTACTTCCAACCACAACATCCCCAGGGCCCTGAAATGTAGCTAGCGGCTTGGCCCATGTATTCCGTTAACGTTAATACCGCAATACAGAGCACTCATTGGCTGGATACAGCAGCATGCTCAGTTACAGTTGGTTTAAGAATATTATAGAACGTTGACACATTTTTCTAATAAAATTATATGGAATTTTTCCATAAGGAATTGACTTCAGGTTTGAATATAGTGTAAAACCTCTTCTACTGGAGGCAAAGGGACAGTCTTGTTTATTCACTGAGTGGATTATTTTAATTTGGAGCCAAAGATTAAAGCTGGGCAGGAAATGGTTTTCCTGTCCCATGAAAATTTTGGAGATTTTAAAAATGTCCCATCCCAAAAGCTGTTATTTTCATTGTTTCCACAAACCAAAAAGCTGGGGAAAAATTTATTTTCATCAATCAAAATATTTTGTTCCAATAGTTCAAATTATATGAACCTTTTAAAAAATAATTAGCTAATTAACATTTTGAAACAGAGTCATTTTGAACTAAAAAAAGGCAATTTTTTGTCTGGAAAATGTAAAAAATGATCATTTAGACAATTTTAAGCTTCTTTTTTCTTTCAGAGCAGCAAAGAGTCCTGTGGCACCTTATAGACTAACAGACGTTTTGGAGCATGAGCTTTCGTGGGTGATGCATCTGACGAAGTGGGTATTCACCCACAAAAGCTCATGCTCCAATATGTCTGTTAGTCTATAAGGTGTCACAGGACTCTTTGCTGCTTTTACGGATCCAGTCTAATGCAGCTACCCCTCTGATGCTTTTTTCTTTCAGTTTTTTTTTAAATGAGTAATTCATTGAAACTGGCGTTTTCCCACAAGAATATTTCATTTTTGACTAATCAATATTTTCCAGTGCAGAAAGCACTGGGCTTAAATTGCAGTAAAAGGAGGTTTAGTTTGGACATTAGGAAAAATTTCCTAACTGTTCGGGTGGTTAACCACTGGAGTAAATTGTCCAGGGAGGTTGTGGAATCTCCATCATTGGAGATTTTTAAGAGCAGGTTAGACAAACACCTGTCAGGGATGTTCTAGATGGTGCTGGGCCTGCCATGAGTGCAGGGGACTGGACTTATGTCCTCTCGAGGTCCCTTCCAGTCCTATGATTCTATGAATGATCCAATATTGTGCTCTAGTATTTTTCATTGAGACTTTGTTAATGCAAGATAAAAAGAACCCCTGTGAATGGGGTTGGGTAGCCGGTCAACTCTTGAATCCCGGAGGAAGTTGCATCTGAGTGTGCTTCAGTGGATTTATGTCCTCTCATGATTTATCACAGTGGGCTAAACTCTATTATCTCTTGGCTCAAGTCTACCTAGCAGAGTTTAAGTGTAAGGCATTTCCATGGGGTAGAAAGTATCCTAACTACAGCTGGCCAAAATTCTTTAGCTGAAACTTTTTTTCAGAGAAAAGTGCACATTCAGCTACACCAGAATGTTTGCCCAATTGTATTGGGTTCTTTGGGATGGAAAATCATCAAATAAATTCATTTCCCCACCGCTAAACCTTGCTGTTCAGCGTCCCACCTCTGCAATGGAGGGGTGAAAGTAAAGCTCTAAATCAGAGTTGGTGAGAACAGGGGGCTTGCATTGGGAAGCTATTCCTGAGTAAGGTAATATGTGAATTTAAGACACTACAGCTATTCCTGAATAGAGCCTGTTATGGACACTCTGAATTTACTGGATTAAACTAAACCAGAAAATGTCATTCTTATTTGAGACCATATAGGGAGTTACATTAGACAGCTGTAGAGTCAGTTTCCCATGTCGACCAGCCCTAAAGGAGTAGAATTGTATCACTGGTGAGAATAGGCCTAATCGGTATACAGCAATGATGAGAAAAAAAATTGTATGAGCAAAAGAGCTCTGTGAATAGCTGATTTTTTGGTTTGCTGGCTATTCTGAAACATAAATTAAAAATTTAGTTTCTGGTTGACTCAAATTGATTTTTTTTTCAAAAAATTCAAATTTTTTGGCCGACTGACAAGTTGAATGAAATGTTTGATCAGTTGCTGTTTTTGCAATTGTTATATTTTTTAATAAAATTGAAGTACATTTTGAAACAAAAAGACTTTTAAATGGGAAACTTAAAATATTTTGACCTTTTAGATTTTTCTGAGGTTTCAGATCAAAGCAAAACAGTCCAGCTCATTTGACACAGATTCATGAAATATTTCAGTTAACCCAAATCTGTGTTGCTCAGAAAAAAAGTATTTTGGGCCAACTCCCCTCTCCCCCCCCCACTTCTAATGACCAATATATCGTGTTGCTCAGAGTAAAACTAGCCCAATTCAGATTAATCATGAGGCTCACATTTTCAACAGTGAGGGTGGTTAACGGCTGGAATGAATTATCATGCGAAGTGATGGTTTATCCAGCTAGAGCTATTGTAAAATCAAGACCTGATGGCTCTCCAGAAGATACACTTAATAAAATGTCAGTCAATGGGCTTAATACTGAGAGTAACTGTATAGGAGTGTGACCTGAGTTATACAGTCAGACTAAATGATCTCATTGTCCTTTCCAGCCCTTAAAATATATGATCAATTTATAGCATTGCTGTAAGTAAACCTATAAAATCACTATATGGCATTGACAATGAGGAGTCCTGTGGCACCTTAAAGACTAACAAATTTATTTGGGCATAAACTATTGCGGGCTGGAACCCAGAGCTTATGCCCAAATAAATTTGTTAGTCTATAAGGTGCCACAGGACTCATCGTTGTCTTTGCTGAAACAGACTAACCCAACTACCCCTCTGAAATATATGGCATTGGTGGGAGTAACACTACATGAGCATTATTATGGATACTACTTCATTAATTCATTAGTATTGGGCTTAATCCCAGCCCCATTCTGTTAGGGGCTGTACCAACATATAACAAAATCACAACCTCGGGTCAAAGGAGCTTGCGACGTAAGCTAAAAATAAGAGCCAACGGTGCAGATGATAAACAGGTGGTGAGCAGCACAAGGTGACAAGATGATTGAGAATAAAGCTGTATAACAAGTGTATGGAGCCTTGTCAGAATTGGATTTTTAAGTTTTTTATCATTTTAATTGATAATGTCAATGTTTTTATTTTTAAGCATTTTTTATTTTAAATGTTTAAACCTTCACAATTGTGGGAAATTATGGGGGATCAGACAATGGGAGGTCAGACATCAATTTTTTAATGACAGCTGACAGTGAGATTCAAAAAGTTAAAGCTTTATAACTGTTAAAACACAAATTGCCAACATGACATGTCAAAATATACAACATAAATATCCTTAAATCAAACTCTAATACATTCTCAAGCTGTAATTTTTCTCACTTTGCCTAGCTGTAAATTTCAATTATTATTGATGGTAACATTTGTTTCATTGGTTTGTGTGCATATGGTGAAATCAATATTTACCAACATTTACTGAGAAAAATCTGTTCCTTCCAAGCCTAAATATATACGATAACACTGTTAAGAATAGATGTATATAGCGCTAGTATGAATATTGATGTGAACAATATAAAGACAAGTGCAAAGTACTTCACTCTAGAAGGAAAACTCAAATGCATAAATACAATGTGGGGAATAACTGGCTAGGGAGAAGTGCTGCTGAGATGGATCTGGGAGCTCAAGAGTATCACAAGTTAAGTATGAGCCAACAACAAGATGCAGTTGTGAAAAAGTCCGTCTAGGGTGTATTACCAGGTGAGTTGTATGTCAGACCAGGGCGGTGATTGTTTGGCTCTGCTTAGCACTGGTGAGGCCTCAGCTGAAGTTCTGTGTCTAGGTTTGAGAGCCGCACTTTAGAAAAGACGTGGGCAAATAGGATAGAGTTCAGAGGGGAATGACAAAAAGGGTTTACAAAGCCTGATTTATTAGGAAAGGTTTAAAAAAATTGGGCATGTTTTGTTTTGAGACCAGACGACTGAGGAGGGACCTGATAACGGTCTTCAGCTCTGTTAAGGGCTGTTATACATGGGACATCCCGTATGAGGCCCAGACACCAAAGAGAGCAAAAGCCTTGAATTCTCATAGTGCAAGTTACATACTAAGCATTAATTAAAGCAACACATTAAGAAATTAAGCAAGCTTATTTAATTTTTAATCTCCGATAACCTTGCAGGGCACCATTTCAAATAGATGAATGGTCAAGAAACAAGGAAAGGTGCCTATATTCCAACAGCCACATAATGACAGGACATTAGGTAACATTGGTCCTCTCAAGCAATTGAGAACAAATTAGCTGAGAATGTTTTTCCAGTCAGTCACCCTCTTAAGAGCATCCTTAACCTCCTTGTTCCTCAGGCTGTAGATCAGGGGGTTCAACATGGGGATCAGCAGGGTATAAAACACAGCAGAGATTTTCTCCTGTTCCAGTGAGTAGCTGGAACTGGGTTGTATGTGGCTTAAGCTGACAGGTCCATAGAACATGGTGACAGCTGTCAGATGAGAGGCACAGGTGGAGAAGGCTTTACGCCTGCCCTTGACAGAGCGGATCCTCAGGATGGAGAAGAGGATGTACAGATAAGAGATTATGACAAGCAGGAGAGTGGACATGGCAATAACCCCCGAGAACGTTACAAGCAAAATCTCACTGATGTGATTATCAGAGCAGGCGAGCTTCAGCAATGGGTTAGTGTCACAAAAGTAATGATTGATGACGTTGGGCCCGCAGAATGACAACCTCAGCAAGCCACATGTGTGGGTCAGTGAGTTCACGAGCCCCCCTACATATGAGCTGGTCACTAGATGAATACAGACTCTTTTAGACATAACAGCGGTATAGAGCAGAGGGTTACAGATGGCTACATAGCGGTCGTACGCCATCACTGCCAGCAGGAACCCTTCTGTGGTCACAAACACGACAAAAAAAAAGTGTTGGGCAATACAGGCAGAGTAAGAAATGCTTTTACTCCTCACCAAGAAATTCACCAGCATCCTTGGAGTGAAGATTGAGGAGTAGAAGAGGTCAACAACAGACAGGTTACCAAGGAAGAAGTACATGGGGGTATGGAGTCGGGGATCAACTCTGATCAACACAATCATTCCAAGATTCCCCACCAGTGTAAGAACATAGATCACCAGGAACACCATGAAGAGGGGTATCTGTAGCTCCTGACGATCCATCAGTCCCAGGAGGATAAACTGGGTCACCGTGCTATGATTGCCCTCAGCCATTTATACAGGGGTGCATGAAACCATACCTGTTGGGATAATAAGAGTGAGCAGCATGGAAGAAGGAAATTTCATGACATGAATTAAATCTGAATGACAACATTGGTCTTGAATGTAGGTAGTGAATATCTTACAGGAAACCAGCCACCGTGATGTCTGGGAAGAGTTGGGATGGACCTTTAGATTTACACTCACTTTTTAACGGGGCTGAGATTTTCAAGGCTGTCTAGGAGATTGACATCCAAGTCTCCATAAAATTGACTGGAATTAGGCATCCAGTTCCCCATAGGGAGTTTCTAGATTAATGTACATTATCACAATTTTTTTCCAATGAAATATACCTGGTATGTGTTTGAGTCTGAGCTAGGTACTTCATATTGTCTGCTCACTGAGGGTAGGTTAGAAAGTACTCATACTTTTTAGATCCTTCCAGATTAGGGTGACCAAACAGTAAATGGGAAAAATCAGGATGGGGGTAGGGGGTAATAGGAGCCTATATAAGAAAAAGACCCAGAAATTGGGACTATTCCTATAAAATAGGGACATCTGGTCACCCTATTCCCGATAATCCTTTTAGATGACCACAATGTCTGTTATGTCCCAGTCACTTGGTTACTGCTGCTTCGTAACACATCCCCTGGCAGTGTTGCTATTTCCAAGCATTTGAAAACCGTGAATCAGGCTTCCAAAAATCATGCAATTGGCTTAAAATCTTGAGATCATTTAAAAAATAAGACACCTAGCGTTTAGAGAGGGGGCAGGGAAGCGTAATTCTGTTTTGTGCATGATTTTTATAGTTCAGAATTTGGTTTCATAAGAAGGCAAAACTATGGAACACCTCAAAAGTGAGGCTGTCTCCATTTGCTTCCTTCTTCTGGCTTCCCCTTCCCCATTTCATCAAACACAGTTTGTTTTCAATCCAAGACCCTTCCCAGTCTATTAACACAGTGAAGATCATCTGCTATTGCAATGTCATCTACCACCTCTGCCCTTCCAATGCTACCCAGTGGTTACACTTTTCAAACAAATGCGACCATGACTGGGGCTGCTGCAGTGCAAATAGTTATTGTTATTTCCTCTTTATGATTAGAGATCGGCCACACCAGAACCCACTGGCTCCAAGTGTCCGTCCTACCCCACTCATGCGCATACACAACACTGGATAATGGTCAGACTGGCACTAGGGGCACTAAACTGAGATCGTCCTTCAATTCCTGGCTCTGCTACAGATTCCCCGTGTGATTTTGGACAAAGCAAAGATTTCCTCTTTGCCTCAATTCCCTCTTTGTAAAATGTGGATAATAATCCTTCCTTTTGCCCATCCTCTTCTGTCTTGTTTAGTAGACTGTAAACTCTTGAGGGCGGGAACTCTCTTTTACTATGTTTTTCCAGAGAACCTAGTACAGTGGGGCATTGACCTCTAATTGATAACAAAACAGCAATAAATACACTTTTTACAACCCTGACTTATGTCTTTAATTGACTGGAACCAAAGCCCAGAATCTGAAAATCCTCAAAAGTTGAAGAAGTTGGATCTGAATCTGATTCCAGATCTGAAGTGTGTAACTCAGGTTCATCTCTACGTATAATACTGGAGTCTTACCTGATATCCATCTGGATCTTTCAGGGTCTTCCATGAACCATGTCCATTGCCACTGAAATTTATCCTGAGACAGAAAAATGAACAAATGAACAAACAACGTCTGTCTTAAGTTGCAAAATTGTTGAATGCACTAACACCACATTTCCAAGTAAATGGAGAAAATGGAAAGTTATGTCCAGGACTCAGAAGTGAAGGAAAATAGCTATGCTACCTCCACTGAAGGAAAGAAGTATTGTGTCATAGCTACTGGTGGAAGAGAGTGTCCAATCACTCCGTATCCCTGAGAGATCGTGTTAGGGCACCAACAACCTTTATATATTTATTTCTGTGTCATTTAGAGATCACGTGTCTGAAGTCACACCTCCAATTATAGTCTCAAGCCAGGCACAGAGGGGCTCATTACAATGCCTTCCTTGGTGCCCTAAGTAGATTTGGTTATTTGCCTTTGCTTAGTTTTATGGAAAGCTCTTGCTGTTTTGCTGACCCATAGGGAGAAGTCTCAAGAGCAGTGTAACTGAAAATGAATGGTTCAGTCTTTCTTTCCGTAGGGAGAACTCAGTGAATTTGGTGACAAAGTTAGACTTAAAAGAAATCCAGATATGTTTAACTATGGAAAAAGCACAGTTACAGCAAACAAACAACTTTAACTTTGTTCTGCGTAGATGCCAAGCAATCATTCTACCCTTACAATTAGTGCCTAATAGTACCTTACAATTTACCACCCCTGACTGGGTAAAACTGATTTTTCATACAGTTGAGGGCCAGAAGAGGTCAATATGATCATCTAATCTGACCTCCTGCATAACAAAACCTCGCCCAATAATTTCTGTATCAAGCCCGTAATTATTATTTTTTTTAGCTCTCATACATCTTTTAGCTAGATATCCAGTTGGAAAGACTTCATGTGACAGACAATCCACCATTAGCAGGAGTGTTGTAAGCAAGACAGGTGAAGTAATTCTTCCACGCTACACAGCTCTAATAAGGCCTCAACTGCAGTATTGTGTCCAGTTCTGGGCACCACATTTCAGGAAACATGGGGACAAATTGGAGAGAGTCCTGAGAAGAGCAACAAGAAATGAGGAAAGGTCTAGAAAACATGACCTATGAGGGAAGATTGAAAGAATTGGGTTTGTTTAGTCTGGAAAAGAAAAGACTGAGAGGGGACATAACAGTTTGTTTAGGAATAATTGTTTAGGAAAGACAGAAATAAAGCCAAAGGTGGCAGAGTAGCATTGTATATCAATGATGAGGTTAATTGGTCTGTAATGGGATGTTAGATGGGTTGGGATCTGAGTTACTACAGAGAATTTTTTCCTGGGTGCTGGCTGGTGAGTCTTGCCCACATGCTCAGGGTTTAACTGATCGCCATATTTGGGGTCGGGAAGGAATTTTCCTCCAGGGCAGATTGGCAGAGGCACTGGAGGTTTTTCACCTTCCTCTGCAGCATGGGGCACAGGTCACTTGCTGGAGGATTCTCTGCAGCTTGAGGTCTTCAAACTACAATTTGAGGACTTCAATAACTCAGACATAGGCTAAGGGTTTGCTACAGGAGTGGATGGGTGAGATTGTGTGGCCTGCGTTGTGCAGGAGGTCAGACTAGATTATCATAATGGTCCCTTCTGACCTTAAAGTCTATGAGTCTATGAGTCTTCAAATACCTAAAGGTTGTTAAAAGGAGGAGAGGGAAAAATTATTCTCCTTAACCTCTGATAATAGGAGAAGAAGCAATGGGCTTAAATTGCAGCAAGGGAGGTTTAAGTTGGACATTAGGAAAAAATTCCTAATCATCAGGGTGGTTGGGCACTGAAATAAATTGCCCAGGGAGGTTGTGGAATCTCCATCATTGGGGATTTTTCAGAGCAGGTTAGACAAACACCTGTCAGGGATGTTCTTGATGGTGCTTGGTCCTGCCATGAGTGCAGGGGCCTGCCCTTGATGACATCTCGACATCCCTTCCAGTCCTATGATTCTACTATGGGCTGGGTGATGTTTTCTGCTAAAATGTCTGGTGCTGGTAGCTGGGTGTGGTCCTGTTTTTTGCCTCCTTCCTCTGCCTGCACAGTTCTCAGCTTTAGAATACTGCTACCTCTGTAGGCCACGCAGCCGGCTACCCAGCCTTTAGAATTGCTTTTCCCCCTGCCCTGGGTCTGAGCTGTGTTGGGGGCAGGGGAGTGAGATGAAAACACCTCTGTGTTTGGGTGAGGGCAGAAAGGGGGCGGCAGCAGTAGGAGGCAGAAGGGAGAAAATTGCATGAAAATGAGGGACAATGTTTGACTGGGCATCATGGGTCTGAAAGACAGCGGGCCTAGGGGTTAGGCTGTGATTCCTCAGACCTTTTCAATCTCTCCCTTCCTGAGGCGGGGGGCCCTGTTGGGTCAGACATATAAAATCAAAGGATCCTAGAAGGAGCCTGGCATGTGGTTGAAACTTGCCCGTAGTTCAATGTTGTTAGTTTTACAGTAGTGACTGGAGGTGCAAACTGAGACCAGAGCCCCAGGGTCCTTGATTTCAATGGGGCGTCTTACAGTCAGGGCCAGCTTTAGCAAGTGCTGGGCCCGATTCGAACAGTTTCAACGGGGTCCCAGCAGGGATGACTGAAAAAAAAACACACATAAAAAAACACATGGGGCTTGTACTCAGCGGGCGGCGTTCCTAGTCTTCGGAGGCGGGTCCTTCACTCGCTCCAGGTCTTCAACAGCACTGAAGGACCCGACGCTGAAGTGCTGCCGAAGAACAGGAGCGAGTAAAGAACTCGCCGCCGAATTGCTGCTGAAGACCCGATGCTCTGCCAGGTGAGTAAAATTTAAAAAGGAGCCTCTAGCCAAGGAAGGGATTCTCGGCCACTTGCCCCCGCTGGTGGCCCTGCCACTGGCCGCAGGGCCCATTTTGGGGGAATTGGTGGAATTGGCCTAAAGCCGGCCCTGCTTACAGTCTAAAGCGTGTTAAGCATGTGCTTATGTTTCTTTGGATTGGGGCTAGTGTGCTCAGTACCTTGCTGGTCTGAGCTTTATCTGGGTGAGCTGAGAAGTTGGGAAATGTCTGTAGATCCTAGGAAAGCTCTTAAAGCAGCACTGCAAAGAAACTGGAGGGATTTGACAGCTTTATATGGTGTAATGTATGGATGCAGATGCTTAAGGGATACCAAACATCATGCTTCAGGGCTTAAACAAATCTCTAATTATTGCAGATCATGGCGGGATGTGGGGAAGGGCTGATTATTCCACATCTGCCTGTTGAAGGTTATTAAACCTTCTTTTGAAACCTCTGATATTAGCCACTATCAAAGACATGATACTGCACTAGATGGAGTTCATGTCTGATCCAATCTGGCAATTTCTGTGAGTTTATTCAGTGTTTCATAAAAAGACTGGTGAATCCAAATGCCTCTGCAGACCAAATTCCTTCTAAAGAGAGAATCTGAACCAGGGTTGCTTGTGACAGGTGGGTTTTGAGGTCTGTCACATCTTACGCTGGGGTTATGTCCCGCAGTCAGCACGTAAAGCGAAAATCGCTTATAGCCAAAATGACATTGAGTGTAATGGTGGGCAGAATCGCCAGCATTACAGGTACACTATTAAAATTGTTATTTTTCTCTTTTCTTTTTGTTTTTGCCAACTCCGTAAAGCTGAAATCGCGCATGTTAAATGTGCGTAAGATGCGACAGACTTGTAGGCACTTATTGGCCAGAGAGGGGATGCTTATGACAGGCAGGTTTTGAGGACATTAAACTGAAAATTGAAATCTGAAGTCAGATTTGATTTAGGTCTCTCTTAAACCGCTACAAACAGATGCAAGTCAAGAGGAACTACACTGAAATCCTCTGGCCTTCCAGCTGTGTAAACCAGATCATCATCATCATCATCATAAAAATCTCTACCCCAGCCATATACTCCACTATACAAAGCTTTCTCCATGGGGTACTCATGGGGGAATTCTGCACCAAAACAATATTTTAAAATTCTGCATATTTAATTTGTCAAAATAGCACTATATAATCACATTAGTTTCAATTATTTTGGTAATTTTTCAAAATATCTGCCAGCCACAGGGCCCCCCTGGCCCAGACACCTGCACCCTCTACCATACCCCAGAGCCCAGCTGCAGCCTTCCAAGCCCAGACACTCGCACCCCTCCCTTTCCAAAGTCCAGGGATCCAGAGGAAGAAACAGCCTGATGCTGAGCCCTGTGCCTGTATTGAGTTTCCTGCATGTCACCTCCTCCTTTCAGGGTGTGCCAGGAACTCTTCATCTCCATCTCTCTACTCTGGCAGCATCTTCTATGGGCAAGCTGGGAGCAGGGCTCTGCTGGGTCCAGCGGCAGCCAGCAGCTCTGCAATACCAGATCTGGGGGAAGTGAAGGAAATGCTGCACAGAATATTAACGTGATGTGAATTGTGCATTGTGCAACGGTGCAGAATTCTCCCAGGAATAATGGGGAGAAGAGGTGAGAATAAATAATCATGTCACTTAATACACTGCCGGTAGATGCTCAGATATTATGGTGATGTAAGTCTATATAGAATAGAATCAGAAATTGGAGGTTTATTTTGGACCTCCTTCCACCCAAATGTGGAAGATCAATTATCCTTGTGAAAGAAAACATGAGTAGAAATAGTGAGCATATGAGTAAAAATCTCTTCTCGCACCCCCACTCCCAACAGAACAATATATCGGAGGGCAGTTATTCTGTAACTAAAATGTCTGTCTGCAACGTGAGTCAGTTACTTAATTGTGTGATTCTGTCATCAAGAGATCTGAAAACTCCAGGGAATCTGTATTGGCTTTATAAGCTAGCAATCAACACTTCAACTTAAAAATCCGTCCTTTTACTAATGTAAATCCTTCAAAGTCTTTCATTAAATGCCAGCTTTCATCAGCAGGTAAGGTTATATTTGAACCAAGCTGGGATAAATAATGGAGTAAACCACTTTATTTTCCTGAGCTAGAAGCATTTGCTTTTTAATGTAACCCTATTTTATCTTACTTATTGGTTAGTCGAAGTGAAATGCAGCTAGCAGGCCGGAAAGCTGAAATAATAGGAAGCCAACAGTGCAGAAATTATTCATGATGGACAAGATTCTGAGACAGTCTCTCTTGTTGAGATGTAACATAATCTTCAAATTGCACCATTCATGTACATTGATGAGTCATGGAGCAGCATTAGAGCTGGTTAGAAATTTTAAATTATAATTAATTTAATTTTAATAATTAAATTTTAATTTTTGTGGGAAACTTCATGGAGGTTCCCCCGCACAAACATCACAGTTTTCAGAAAAGCAAAACAACAGCATCTCTCTTCTCTACATAAATATTTTGAGTTTGAAAAAAATGTTATTAAAATCTGTAGGGTTTTAGTTCCAAATTTCACCACACACTGAAAATGTCCCACTCAAATATTTGGGGTTTGTTTTCCTTTGTTTTCCCCATGAAACATCAGAGGAAGTTGGACTCGACCTGGGTAGCTATATATCACATTCTGGTCCTAAACAAAGAAAGAGCTACGTAGATGATAAACCATTTTACCAGTGTTACACAAGAGTTAGGAAGCAGCAAAGTTAAAAGTACAGGTGCAAGCTTAACTCTTTCCCCTTCTGCATATGCATTATTTGAGTTCAGGTAGTTTGAAGTCAATTGAAGTTTCGCCACTTGTTTTTAATAAGATCAGGATTTAGGGCAAAATATAGACATATATGCAACTGAAATGGAAATTATCAATATATTTCTAATCAGTAAAGCAGAACTAAATGACAAACTCACTTTTCTGCAACACTGAAAAAAATGTCCATGTGGCTCTAAGTACAATGTATGTACTGGAGAGCATGGAGGTAGTGCTACAGATAAGGCTGAGTTTGCTTCCACTTAAGCAGAGATTCATTGTGGTGTGCTGGGGTCACTGCCTTTCATGCTGACCATATTAAGTCCCTGTTTCCTTGTACTCCCCTATTGATCTGTCTGTGTCCAGCTGTTGCCTCTGGACATATTTAAGCCACGTCCTCCTCGTAGTTACAGCACTACACCCTGACTAATGAATGAATTTTCTGAGAATTTGCTAGTGAATCTGTTAATTAATTTCTGAGTTAAAATTAATTTTAAAAATACTTCCTTTAAAAATTTAATAGTGTCAAACCATTTATTTCTCCCTAAATAACCCAACCCATGTCCTCCCTATCTCAGTGGAAATGACCAAAGAACTAAGTCTTGGGTGGATCTGGGGCAGTGGGTAGTTTTTTAAAAGAACTTTTTAGGTCTTTTCCCTGTTATTTTACTTAACTGAAAATGTCCCCTTCACAGCAAGATGTATTAACAAAACACTACTGATAGTGTCATCGTCTTTGAAACAATTCACACAGTAATTTATTTCTGAATCACTGTACATGCAAGCTTGTTTTCATTAGTACTCTGTCTAAAGGGTCACCACTTTTCCCAAGGGCAGGACACACAGCCTCAGTTGCTCTGAGACTGGGTGGTGGAGCTCCAGCACCTCGTGCCCCCTTGTGAGCTCCATAGCAACTCCACCTTAGTTCAGACTCCCGTGGAGATTTTACCTTCCTACGGAGTGATGCAACCCAGCAAGTGTTTACAGTGACACAGGGCAGCCTTTTCAAAGTGAGGTAGCATTTCATAGGCACCTGGAGTATTGCATGAGCAAGTCCTGAGGCTAGCGGAGGAAAACCAAGCTTAAGAGAAAGTCTAAGTGTAAAGATAGAATCAGGCAGGCCATAAAAGCATTTGAAGAGCAATTAGCAAAAGACACAAAAACAGAAAGTTGTTTTTAAGTACCTCAGCAGCGGGAAGCCTATTAAACAACCAGTGGGGCCACTGGACAATTGAGGTGCTAAAGGAGCACTCAAGGAAAATAAGGCCATTGGGAAGAATCTCAATGAATTTTTTGCATCAGTCTTTACTGCAGGACCAGATGGTATTCAAGCATGAGTTCTGAAGGAACTCAAATATGAAATTTGCACAACTACTAACTGTGGTATGTAACCTATCACTGAAATCAGCCTCTGTACCAGATGACTGCAGGAAAATTAATATAACCCTGATTCAAAAAAACAATACAGAGATGATCCTGGCAATTACAACGCTAAACTTAATTTCATTACCAGGCAAGTTGGTTGAAACTATAGTAAAGAACAGAATTATCGATTACATAGATGAACATGATTTGTTAGGGAAGAGTCAACATGTTTTTTGTAACGGGCAATATGCCTTATCAGTCTATTAGAATTCTTGGAGGGGGTCAACAAACATGTAGACAAGAGTGAGCCAATGGATATAGTGTACCCGGACTTTCTGAAAACATTTGACCAAGCCCATCACCAAAGGCTCTTAAGCTAATTAAGCAGTCATGGGGTAAGAGAGAAGGTTCTGTCATGGATCAGTAACTGGTTAAAAGACAGAAAACAAAGGGTAGGAATAAATGGTCAGTTTTCACAATGGTGAGAGGTAAACAACGGGGTTCCATAAAGAACTGTATTAAACATATTCATAAATTATCTGGGAAAAGGGGTAAACAGTGAGGGTTCAAAACTTGCAGATGATACAAAACTACTCCAGATAGTTAAGTCCAAACCTGACTGCAAAGAATTACAGAGGGATCTCATGAAACTGGGCGATCAGCCAAGGGAATGACAGATGAAATTCAGTGTTGATAATGCAAAGTAACGCACATTAGAAAACATAATCCCAACTATACATAACAAAATGATGGATCTAAATTAGCTGTTACCACTCAAGAAAGGGAGTCATTGTGGACAGTTCTCTGAAAACTATGTGAAGTGGTGGTTCAAAAAGCTAACAATGTTAGGAACCATTAGGAAAGGGATAAATAATAAGAAAGAAAGAAAACATCATATTGCTTATGTATAAATACATCGTATCCTCAGTCCCTGAATACTTTGTGCAGTTCTGGTTGCCCTATCTAAAGAAAAAAAAAGATACATTAGAATTGTAAAAGTCCAGAGAAGAGAAATAAAAATGTCCAGAGTTCAAGCTTTATTATTTTTTTTGAGAAAAAACTGAAATTTTCTGCTAAAACAGATGCATAAGAACTTATGTGTATGTGTGTAAAAACTCTATAGGCAAGGGGAACATTTTCCAAAAGTTTTAATGGTGAATCGTTCTTCAGAGAATTGCAACCTTTCAAAATGGCCACCAGCTCTCATAACTGTCGACAGGAATGAGGCTAAAGCTGCCTCTAAGCAAAGAGGTCCTCTTTCAGTATGAACACCATCTGCCATTATTTCCAAAGAAGTAAAGTCAAGCTGCCCTCACAGAAGCTGGTGGTCCATGTCAGCCAAGAGAGCCATCCTTGAGAATAGAAGATGAAAGCTGTTTTGAAAGAGGGCAGTTCCTCTTGGTATCTTCTGAACTGAGTATGGCTTTAGGTTCAAAATCCATCTTTTCCCTATAATGTTTTGTGTGCATGCGAGCTCTGATCTGCACACTGACTGGAACAAGGGGGCTCTCAAGTAGCTAGAATCTAGCTTCATTTAATTGCAAACAAAAAAACTGCAGAGACAAATAAGGAGAACGAGTTTTTAGCTATTTGGACCATTGCATCTATCATATTCCACTTTTGCAGGCTTAGTTGTGGCGAGAAGACTCTGAGCACTGATCCTGTGGCAGGGCTGGCCCACAACATTTTGGTACCTGAGGTGGGGAGCTCAAATGACATTCCCATGCCTCCTCGCTTGGGCCAAAACTTTGAAAGGTCTCAATTCTACCTTCTTCCTGTTCTACTCCTCTCATGGTACTGCTCTGCTACCTACCCCAATAAAGAAGAACTAATAACTTAAAATGCCTTGTTCAAAAATTTTACGTAACACAACTTTCAAATGCCTGAACAGTAAATGTAACTTTTCCTGTCTGCATAGTAAACACTGGCATTTTTATCTGTTTGAATAATCAAAGTGGTGCTTTCTGTGCCTTCTTGGTTGCAAAGATTTGAACTGCTTCTGCTTCCTGAAGGTCCACAGTTTGGGACAGCCCATGCTCTATTAAGATGGTTGCAAGGCTGACCAGCCTCTCCTGTGTCATTGTGGAGTGTAGATGTGTTTTTATTAACTTCAGCTTGGAGAAGCTGCGTTCTCCACTGGAAACTGTTACAGGAAGTGTAGAAGTATGTGCAGAGCAACAAAAGCATTTCTAATGAGGGTGGCCGTCTTATCTGTGCACATATATTCCAGAACAGCTTTTGGAGTAGATCCCGCTGAAATGTAACTAAAATGGGTTTTCAGTTTGGGGTCTCTTATGGGATTATTCCATGCCTCGTAATCAAAATGTCGTCTTCTTCGGTGACTTTTGTATTCTTGAATGGGTGGGAAAATAGCTTCAGTGTGAAGTTCCTCTGCCAACTTCTGTGCACTCTTCAGAACGTTGTGAAATCCCTCATCTGACTGGTCAGACTGTAGATATGACTTTGCTTTGTCCAGTTGTTCCATTGCCCCAGATATATCAAGGTCAACACCTTGGAGGCTCTTGCTTACAACATTTATTTCAAACAGTATGTCACGCGACAACACTAAACTACACAGAAATGTGAAGTTATGTATGTTTCTGGTGATTCCGTTTCCCTCTGCTACCGTTCTCCCAAGAACAGTTCCTGTCATAGCATTATCCTCCATAATGGGAACTATGGCATCAAACTCAGCCATCAGCTCCACAATTTTAAGGAACTTTCCATTGTTTGGCACATGCAGCTGATCTGAAGTGCCACGCAGTGCTAGGTTTGGGGTAGCAGCATTCTCACAATGGCAATGAACCTTTTCAGAACATTTTGCCAGAAAGAGACTCTGATGCAATCTTCTCTTGATGCTGATCATCTATGGTGGCCTTTAACCTTAGGCTCATCTCAAGCTCTTTCCACCTATGGAAGGCTCTCTGGTGAATTGCTATTATCTCATGGCATGCCACGTTTCTAGCCCAATTTTTCCAGTCCTTTGTTCCTGTAGAACCCAATGTGGCCGGAACATTAGACTGGAGGAGTTTGCAACAAAAACAGTATGCAGCATTCTAGGTTTTTGAGTACCTAAGCCATGGCCTCTAAACTTTGTCACCATTGGGGATTTCACACCAGGAATGTGTTGGATGGAAACTTCTATTTTTATTGTCTTTGGGGAATATGAAGTTTTTCACTTGCTGTGGCCCATGCAGTACAAGGAAGTCCCTCAGGCTACTGCGCAGGTGGGTCCACAGTCCTGGATCATCTAGATTTAAGGAACTAAACTCAGCAGCAGCTGTTTCTTGTGCCTCCACCACACTCTTCTCTGATCTACACTTTTCTTCAGGAATGTGCATGGTTACATCCATTTGAGATGGAAATATGGATGTTGCAGCAGTTGCCAGGTCTCCTGCACTCTGATTAACTGAAAGATCAGGCATCTCCTCACCACTCACATCCTCACTGGGGCCGGAAGGCTCACCGTGAACATTTGTGTCTCTGTATCTCAGGAGAGCTCCTTCCTGCTTAGACAGAAAAGCTTCTGTTGCTTTCTTTCTTTTTCTGAAAGCTGCCCCAGAGGGGCGTTTTCTTCTTTCACTCATGACTGCTGTTCTGTGCCAGCTAGAGTGGCTCTCAACACTCCGTTGAAGGGGACAAATGAGCAGTCTGGTAGCAGGGCCTGAGTGAGGGAAGATATCAGTGTCTTAAGGGCCTAACTGGCTCCTACTACTTCAGTTGACTTGCCTGTTCTTTTCAAGTGGGTTCAGGGAAGCAGCAGGAAACAGGAATCTCCCTGACAGACTGGTGTCAATCTGTCCAGGCTCCTGGGAGTGCTTGAGAGGTACATAAGAGGCTCCTCCTCCTCTCTCTCCCTGCTGGTTTCTGTTATTCCCTCTCCCCTTTTCTCCTGCCTGCCTGTTATGTCTCTTGTGCCCTCCTTCCTCCAGCACAGCACTCCACCATCTCTGTGTGTTTCGAGCAGAGAGAAAACATATGCACCAGCACCAGACACAATTTTCTACACTCTGGGTCCTAGTGGCACCCGCCCACAGTCTGGCATCTGAGGCAGCCTACTCAGTTCGCCTCATGGTAAGGCCAGCCCTGTCCTGTGGGCACGGAGAATCTAACTCCCATTGTGGTCAGCCAGGGAGGCTTGATGTGCACATTGCAGGAAATGATGGTCAGGGAAACATAATCCACTGAAAAAAACACGTCTTGCTAATTGCAGCCCAGGCTCTCACTGTGTGGCTCTTTGTCCTGCCTCTGTTGGCTGGAGCATGAGCAGAGCTTTCTGAGACAGCTGCTGCTGCTGTGGCCAGCCATCGAAGCGAGTTTTCCATCGTCTCTCTTCTGGCTGTGGATATTCGACTGCAGCAGCCCTGCAGAGGTCCCAGCCTCGCTCTCTAATGTCCATTCTCCCCTTGCTCGCATGGCGCTTCATGGACCATTGAGTAGCCTCAGGAAAACATCCCAGTTATGGACACAGGCACCAGCACTGATTCCACAAGCTAAAGTCCCCTTTGCAATCCAGGGAAACAGCCTGGGTTGTCTGGAGCACAGGGTTTGGCCCATGATGACTGCAGACCCTGCCCCTGCTGCACAGCGACTCCTGGGACCCCTTTAGCCCATCAGCACTCGGCTCTCCCGCATTCTGCTGAGCGGCTGAGATCTGGGGGAACAGAAACCCTCTGTTAGAGACGGAAAATTTCCTCCCAGGAACACTCTGTCAATGGCTGCCAGACGCCGTCCCTGTGAAACCCCAAATGTGCAGCCCCTCGGATTCCCACAGGGGAGATCTCAGCTCATTCACTTGTCACCTGTGGCTGCAGTCTCTGACAGGAGGAACGAAGAGGGTTTTTTTGCCAATGGTCCCTTCTACAGCGCCCATAACAGGAGGAGGTTTGGCCTTGTGATGTGAGGCCCAGGTCTGAGAATCAGGGCTCCTGGGTTCTGGGGCCCTGGAATGGGGTGTGGTCTAGTGTGTGGAGCTGGATTTGTTGACAGTGAGTGAGAGGGGCTTGTGCTGAAGGACCCTGGGTCAATCCCCACCAATTCCTGTGATGTCTACATGTGGCGACAGTTTTACTTACCTCTCAATGTAGGTTATTTAGCCCATTCCTGGACACGTGTTACATCTGCTGCTGGCCATCCCTGAGATGTTGGTCCTTCATCCACACAAGGACATGGCACATCAAGGTCAATCCAGCAGCTCCTATCTGGTCTTCACCTCCGCAAAGGACGGGGAGCTCTAACCTGACCAGAGAAAGACAGGGTGGTGTTCTTCAGGGGAATCTGCTGGTGCTCCTGCATCCCCTGCCCCACCTGACACCCTGACAAGCTAAGGGTTTTCCAAAGATACCACTAATCTCGGATAAACAAAGCAGCTGAGATGAGGTCACTGTGGGTGGATTTACTGAGCAGACTGGTTCTAATGGAAGAACAGATTTCTCCCCTGCTCTAGGGAGATTCCCACAGGAAATGTCTCTGATGGTGGGGGTGGGGGCAATGCAAACCCCTCAGGCCCTTGAATGGCAGGAAATCAGGACTCGGGGAGTTAAGGGGTCTCTGTCCTGCTGGAGGGAGCAGACCTGGAAAGCCGCAAGAGCGCTAGTGGCATTGTAGGAAAGCAAGTGACTTCTACCTGTGAAGGTGGCTGAAGCTTCTGGCAGACACTAGAGTCCAGGATCCTTACACCTCCTTTGCGGAGCCATTTCCCTGGAATAAAACAAGGACACCACACAGAGAATGACATTTGAATCCCAGGGGATCTGGGATCCAGGGAAAAGGGATGGTCTCAGCCAGGCTACATACCAGGAACCTTATTTTTGTCCTAAGAGCCACAATTACCCAGATGAGGTTTTCTTCCCCATTTGCCTTCAGGTTATTTACTCACAGTATTCACTTGTTTGCTTTGCCGGGTCTCCAGTCTCTGCAGCTGTTCATTGGTTTTAGTAACAGTCTGTCAGTTTTTGCTTCTGTTTCCTCTTCTTACAAGGTAGCATCTGCTCAGCACTTTTTTAAAAAAAAAATCAATTCAAACCAAAATCCTGATCCTACATTGCAGAGGAAGATTTCTGAAAATTTGGCTGCAGAACTTTAGTGTCTGCATATTTCATTGCCTATTATTTATTCAGTTGCAGGTCTGATGCAATCTGCACCCCCAAGAATGCCCATATGAAGCACGGGGGGCCTTAGAATACCTGTTAAAAGAGAAAAAGAGAGCGGATTAAAAGGTGGGGAAATCAACCAATGCATCAGCACTTCTCTGCATCATTGAAGCACCAGGCATGGGAGCGAAACAGGTTACAAATCCACATGGTTCTTTCCCACTAGACAGACGTCCAAAAAGAAAAAGGCCTTCAGCCAATTATTTCCTTACGCTCTGAAGGGGTAAAATCCAGCCCTGTGCAGACAGCCAGGGCAAGGTCTGTACATCACAGCGGGGTTAAGTGGCACTTCACTGCCCAGGTGCTGGGAGACTTCAGTGGCACAGTTTTCCTCCTGGATTGGAACAGCCGGCTGGAATCCTGTGAGGTACAGAGCAGAGAGAGGTTAGGGACACAACGTTCACCTCAGAGGCTGAGCTTCTGCAGACACTTGGGATGTTCCCATCTGAGGAGGATTTTGGCCAGCCCCAGGTCAGAGCTTTCAGTCACTTCAACCAGTGATTCTCTGGCACAGTTGATCTAAAGTAGCTGAACTTTTCAGGCCTTGCCCCCATCTCCGACCCCCCTCGCACCTCGCATTGCCCTCTAACAGCTCTGTCCCTTCTCTTGATCCCTGCCAAGCCCAAATACAGAGCCTAGCCCACACTCCTCCTCTCTTAGACCCTCTCCTCATCCGATCCTCCCCTACCTTTGACAGACTGATCCCTGCGCCCTTTACCCAGCTCCTGGAGAAATCATGGCTCCTCAGGACAACCGGGGAGTGGGTGGTTCCAACCTCTGTGTGGGGTGCGTGGTTTTCCATCTAAGCATCCCTGAGAGTCGGCACATCTCCATTTCATGGGATGAGTGAAGTCTAGGAAGTGCTGCACATCTTGAGGACTTCAAACTTCACCCCATTGATGAATGGCTTCCACTTTATTTGGATCAACCGTAACATCTTCTGGGGAGAGGATGTACCCCAAAAACTCTGTGGGGAGTTGGCTGGAGGTTCCGCTTTTCCAGTTCTATGTTGAGACCACGCTGCCGAAAACTCTCCAGGTTCGGATGTGCTGCGTGTGCTGCTCTGGGTTCTCCAAAAAGAGATGTATGTCACCCAAATAGATGTCACTGTCCCCAAATACATCACTGATGAAGTGTTTCAAGGTCAGGGGACCGTTAGTTAGCTCAAATAGCATATCAGACCGTTAAAATGTCCATAGTGTGTTTTGAAATCTGTCATCCATTTGTCCCTTGCCCAAACTAGCGTGAGATTGGAAATCCTTGCAGATGAAGTTTGATGAAACCCTTTGCAGATTTCCTGTGAGCCAACAATTGTGGGATTCACAGCAGAGGGTAATGGTTCCAAATGATCACTTTGTTCAGGAGCTGATTGTCTAAAGAGAGGTGTAGCAGAGTCCCACATTTCTTCTTCCCAAAAAGGGCCTGCTCTTATGAATGGTTTTCATGATTGTATGCAGGGAGATCCACTAATTCTGGTCCCAACAATGTGTAAATACAGGGAAAAGCAACTTTCAACCAAGGTGGTAGGTCAATAGGGCAGTCATAGTCCTGGTCCAGAGGTAACGAGTCCACATTTCTTTCCAAGCTATTCATGTAATCTTGATATTTATCAGGAATGCCACCATCAATCAAACCCTAACCCCTCCCCTTGACCCTCCCAAGCCCTACCCGTTGACCCCTTAGTCCCTCTCACTTGTCACTGGAAGTCCTGCCCCATGGAGGGTTTTAATTCTGGGGTCAAGGCAGCCACATGACTGGAAGCAAGGTGTGTCATGTGACCCCTCTAAGAACTCCTCCCACCACTCTCTACCAATCAGGATGGGTTTCATCCCAGAAGGACTACCCTGAGAGGAGATTTGACCAATCAGGGTGAGTTCCGAGATGGGGTGACACATCCAGAAGTGGGTCGTGTGACCCCTCTAAGAACTCCTCCGACCGCCATCTACCAATTAGGATGGGTTTGACCCGATAGGACTGCCCCAAGAGGAGATTCTGACCAATCAGGCCGAGTTCTGGGGCAGGGTGACCCATCCGGGAGTGGGCCGTATGACCCCACTTAGAACTCCTCCCAAGGCCTTCTGCCAATCAGAGTGCAGCACCATTACCCCATAAGTCCCAGCACCGGACAGATGAGGCCATCTCTTACCAAGGACACATGTTTTAGAAATCGTGGAAAGGCTGCTGAAAGGAAACATAGACTCCTTTACCACCCCCGTGAGAACTTCTGACTTTGTTTTAGCCCCGAGGGTCTTTGACCATCCGCGGAGAAAGCGCTACATCAGTGACAGTCCCGAGGAGGAGGAGGGAGCGACCGAGGGGAGCTCTTCGGCCCAGCCATTGATGACTACACCAGAAACCAAACACAAAACCCAACCGCTTGTGAGACACCCCAATGAGCATCGTGGCCTCTCTTTGTACATCCCCTTAGAGGTGGAGTGCGATTGAGGCTCAGGGGAGTCACCAGTGGACAAGGTGAACAGAAAAGACATCACACAGGTAAATGAATGATTAAGAAGTAATCGCTTCTTAATGGGTGAGGAACCGGGGGTTGTGTAAATCTAAAAACAAGCGTGGGAGTGCTTACACTGTTTCTGTTCTGAAAATCTCTCAACAGCTCAAAGATGCCTTTCTAGATGGCTTGGAAGCCCTGGACAGCATTGTATCAAGCAGGGAAGATGAACTGGGCCCACCTTGGTTTTGCTCAACGCTGATACAAATTGTTGAAGAGGACTCTGAGGATGATGGCCATGAGGTGTTTCGGAGGAGGCTTGGCATAGAACTAACTGGGCCAGTGCCACATCGTGAGCGTAAAAAAGTCATGCAGACTATTGTACGTGTTGCTGTTTATGCTGCCCTTAAGCACTGCCTTAGGGAAAAGCTTTGTGAAGATTGTGAGGGCCGTGTCATAGATGCGCCAGCCCAACGGCCCCATGACTGGGTGACTTGGACTTCAGTGGAAATCAACTGCAAGCTCCGGGGCCTATGTGCTGAGCTGGGTTTGGAAAGCTGATTAAACACCGTTATTGCCAGAGGTTATGCTGTGCAATGTCCGTGCCTAAGCCAAGAACATGTAGCGCAACGGGGGACCTTGATCAATGCTGTGCAATTCAGTGGAGCTCCTGACCGTGTTTTAAAGAAAATAACCTGCTTACAGTTGGAGTGGAAAAATTGCAGGCATCTTCAGGTTCATTTTCTTTAAAACACAGTCAGAGTATCCACTCAATTGCACAGCATTTCTCCAGTTATGGCAATCATGTGAACAAGGATGCGTGTATCACTAATTGTGTTTCTTTGCTATAAAAGCTGTTGAAAAATCTCTATTCAGGGGGATGCCAGTTCGCTGGTCCCTGCCCCCAGCAAGCTCGTAATAAAGGGGCCTAGGGCGATTCTGATCCAAACACAACACGGGGTCATTTTTCTACGACACGGCCTGATATTGACCGTCTAGTCCGCACAAAAAGTTACAGATCCCTGCTTAAGTAAAAGACTATTTTTAAGGAATCTAAAAGGATTCAGTTAGAGAATGGTGAGGGGACAAACACGCGATAGAAAACTTGGTAGCTGTAAATTAAAAAAAAAACTATTGAAAAGGGCTTTGTGACTCTCTGTGTTTCTCTTAGAAGGCCTTTGGCCCTTAAATGAGCTATAAGTTTTAATGAAGCAGCTTGGTTTGGTTTCAAGGAGCTGCATGTCTTTTAAATCAAAAATCAATTGTTTGTGAGAACCTAGCGCTTGTGGGTTTTGTGTGTAAAAGTGACCCGTTTACAGCAAAAAGCTGAAATGTATGTTGTGGGGGGTGGGGGGAAATTCTAAGAAATGTGCTTACAATAAAACAAATAGGTTGTTCAGACCTGTGTTTGAGTACAATAGAGTTGACTTATCCTGTTGAACGGAGTGGTTTTAACCAACCTCCTCCCCCTCCACCCCACTGAATAGCCAGGGTGACTGTAATTACTTACTCTTGTTGCCATAAGGTTAAATTTGATGGGGGTGGATGATGAGTTCTGATTAATATGAAATGAAATAAAACCTCAGGAATTCACAGATGCTATTGGACAGTTTAAATATAACTGCTGGAGTTGGTGGAACACTATTGGTGTTTAAATATAACTGCGGGAGTTGGCAGAACTCAATTGGACAGTTTCAATATGACCCCAGGAGTTGGTGGAACACTATTGGACAGATTAAATATGGTCCTGGAGTTGGTTGAATGCTATGGGTCATTCTTTCTAGAAAACACCCCCACCCCAAACTTTAAGCATGAAAGAAATGTGTTTAAAAAAAACAACTCAAGCCCCAAGACATTCATTGATATCTGCAAAGGCTCCCCCGCTTGGAAATGGATACTGTTCAATACTGTGAGAAGGCCCTACAGAAAAATTTATTTTAAGTTACAGAAAGAAAAAAAAAAAGCCCTGTTGTGCAAACAACTTGGTTCCCCCATCCCAGATCACAACAGGGTGTGCTGCTGGAGGGGTGCCTAAAGTCCTTAAGGATCTGTTAGTTCAGAGCTGTGGTAATTAAATTAACCTGCTAGCTGCTATGCTGAAGTCTGTTTGAAACAATGGGCTAAGATGGTATAAAAACCTCAGGTCTGTTAGAGACTGTCCTTTTCAACAGAAACTTTCTGGAATGGCTGCTGGACGGCAGACAGAGGTACGGCTTGCTGGCTTGAACTCTGAAACTATATATTGTATAATGCCACTCTTTGCCCAGGCTGTCTTAGCAAAACAATGGTGCCTATCTTCATTGCAGTGTGATCTGCTTAGCATGGACCCAGTAACTTTAAGCTGCAGTTCACCACCAGGCCAAGGGAAAACCCATTTTAACTCTAGTTGTGCTTAATACTGTTTTAAAAAACTTTAGATATTGCACAGTTTGTACAGGGATTTGGTGGCAACAGTAACTAACATTTTTGCTTCTTCTTTAACCTGAAGGCCCAAACACATATCGGGGGAACAGAACAAGCATGTGCCTGCAACACTCGATCCCTTAGTGAAAACGAACTTATTTGCAACTGGCTTTTAAAAGCATGGGGAGGGAGGGGTATTGAAAAGTATATGGAGGCAAACTTGGCTTGGTGTGTTTCTAAAGCTGCTGCTTTGTGTGTGAGAAGGGTCTGTGCAAAGCATAGGTGTAGGGTTTTTTAGAAGTATTTTGTTTGTTTCAAACTAACAGGTTTTTATTTACTGTGCATAATGTAGGTGTTTTTAAAAATGGCTTTGAGGCAATTGTGGAGAATCATACTAACTAACCCAAAGGCCCAAGCACACATGGCTGGGGGACAGAATGAGCAGGGGCTTTGTTCTGCATGGTAAATGCATGGTGGGTGGGGCGGTTATTGAAAAGTATATGGCTGCAAACTTGGTTTGGTGTATTTCTAAACCTGCTGTTTTGTGTGTGAGAGGGGTCTGTGCCATGCATAGGTTTAGGGTTTTAAAAGTACTTGGTTTATTTCAAACCACCAGGGCTTTTTTCCTGTGCAAAATGTGCTTTAAAATGGATTTTAAAAGCAGTTTGGTTTTTATATTGCAAAATGTATTTTAAAAAAATGTTTTTGAGATTTTTGTTGTTGTTTGTTTTTTGTTTTTTGTTTTGTTTTTCAAGTGGTAGAAATAAACTCAAACCTGTGTTTGTCGTACAGCCTGAAATGGATGATTTGTTTTAAAGCTGTGACTTTTTAAACAGAATAATACCCTAATGAATATTTAGTTTTTAAGTTTACAAGACGGTTTCATGTGTTTTATAATAACGCTCTTTGCTCCACAGTACGGTGGAAACATGAGAGATCCTTAGAGCAGAGGGAAAACAAGCTGAGAAGAAAAGGGAAAGAGACAGCTGAAAGGGAAAATTCACCAGCATCAGTGACTGATGGACGGATGAAGCCCAGTAAATATATTTTGCTTATTGGTTTGGTTGTTCTATGAGGTTTTGTATTTTAAGTGAATCCATAGGTGTGGGTGAGAAAGATGGTAAAGTTCAGTTTTGTAAAATGGTTCCCCCCACGCCCCATAGGCATGGGCAACTTTTCTGACAATGCTTAGTCAGCGCTACAGGGACACCTCCTCCAAAACTGCCAAAGAAGCAGGAATCTGCTTGGAGACCTTTAACAACGTGAAACAGCACAAGAGTGCAGATGAAGCATCCGGGCAGTCCAAACCTCATATCCGTCAAACCCAAGAGCAAAACAAGACTCTGGTAAAAAACAACCACACAACCACAACTCCAGTTCCTCAGCAGCCACTGCCACACCAAACCCTGAGAAAACGCTCACATTCACAAACCCAGAGCCTGCGCTCGAGGGGCTCTGAATGTGCGCAGAACCACACACATTCACAAACCTGGAGCTTGTGCTCGAGGGGCTCTGAATGTGCGCAAAACCACACACATTCACAAACCCGGAGCCTGCGCTCGAGGGGCTCTGAACGTGCGCAGAACCACACACATTCACAAACTCGGAGCCTGCGCTCGAGGAGCTCTGAACTTGCGCAGACCCACACACATTCACAAACCCGGAGCATGGGCGCGAGGGGCTCTGAACGTGTGCAGAACCACACACATTCACAAACCCGGAGCATGCGCTCGAGGGGTTGTGAATAAAACCCCAAAGACTGACAAACCATTCTCCCAAAACCATAAGCTCGTCACCGCTCCCCTATATTCCACTATTTGGGAAGACTCTGATGCTTCATTCAAAAAGCTGATCGACGCTGTGTCCCCGGGGGGGCGAGGGGGGGAGTAAAAGAACGGTATTCTAGAAAGAGTTGGGAAAAATCTGACGCTTCGCTCAGAACACTGGTGACGTCTGTATCCTCAGGGGGCCTAATGACCGACCGCAACTTGCTTACTGGATGCTGAAACGAGTCTGTTCTTCAAAGAACTGACTTAGCTGAATACTAAAAGGCTAAACCTTACATCGCCGAGCTTCAAAGGTGCCTAATGTAGGTGAAGCCAAGCGACGCAGATAAAGTGAAAATCAGTCTGTTTCTACCAGAACAGGGACAGAATGTAACTGCCAACCCCCCAGTAACACCAAAGCCCTCGGACTCTGTTGCTCAGCTGGTGCTGGATAACGCGAAGAAGCGTTCTAAGAAAAATGCATTAGTATTGCTAAAGAACCTGGGCCAGGCTACAAATCACTCTTCATGGAACGATAAAGGGGCTTTTTTGTACAAAGGCTCTGTGGTGAATAGTTCTAACACGCTCGACTTAGTCCGGGCCGTGACCCAGACGCACTTTGTTCCCAACAGACATGAACCTTAAAGATGGGATGTGTTTATGAATGTCATGGCGGAATGGAATGGACCACCTTCCATCATGGGCACTGCGGCCAATAGAGCTCTACGGAACGTCTCACGACCTCGACAGTCACTTAATCCAGAGGTGAAAGTAATCCGATACGGGCCAGTACGGAGTACCAGCCAGAGCCAGTACGCCGTGCCGGACCGCAACGGCTTCCTCGGTGGGGATTTAAAGGGCTCAGAGATCCCACGGCTGCAGGGAGCTTGGAGCCCTTTAAATTGCCCCCTGCAGCTCCAGCAGCCGGGCTGGAGCCACGATTTAAAAGACTCAGAGCTCCCGCGGCTATGGGGAGCCCAGAGCCCTTTAATTTCCCCCCAGAGCTCCAGCAGCTGCATTGGGGCCAGGATTTAAAGGGCTCAGAGCAGGGGTGAAAGTAACTTCCAGGACTTACCGGTACTGTTGCAATCCTGAGGGGGCGTGACTTCAAATGGAAGAGGCGGGGCATTTCAAGATTTAAAGGTCCTGGAGCATCGGCTGCAGCTGGGAGCTGCAGGGCCTTTAAATCAACCCGGGGCTCAGGGGCAAATTAAAGAGCCGGGGGTTCTGGCCACTGCAGGAGCTCTGAGCCCTTTAAATCCAGCCCCAGACTGGCTGCCGGAGCTGCGGGGGGAAATTAAAGGGCTCTGGGCTCCCCGCAGCCGTGGGAGCTCTGAGCCCTTGAAATCTCCGCTGAGGAAGCCGGTGCGGTCCGGCACGGCATACTGGCTCTTGCCGCTATGCCATACTGGACCGTACCAGCTTACTTTCACCTCTGGGTCAGAGCTCCCAGAGCTGCGTAGAGCCCAGAGCCCTTTAAATCCCCCCCGCCCCCCGCAGCTCCAGGAGCCAGGCTGGGGCCAGGATTTAAAGGGCTCAGACCAGGGGTGAAAGTAACTTCCAGGACTTACCGGTACTGCCAGAGTCCTGAGGGGCATGGTTTCAACCGGAAGAGGCGGGACCTCTCAAGATTTAAAAGTCCTGGGGCACTGGCTGTGGCTGGGAGCTCTGGGGCCTGTAAATCAACCAGGGGCTCAGGGGCAAATTAAAGGGCCCAGGGCTCTGGCCACCGTGGAGCCCCAAGCCATTTAGATTCCCCTCGCAGCACTGGCAGCCGGGTTCGGGCGTAGATTTAAAGGGCTCGGCCGCCCAGAGCTCCCACTGCTGCGGGGAGCCCGAGCCTTGCCGGGCTGGGGCCGGGATTTGAAGGGCCCGGAGTTCCTGCTGCTTCAGGGACCCCCAAGCCCTTTAAATCCCGGCACCAGACTGGCCATCGGAGCTGCGGGGGAGATTTAAAGGACTCTGGGTTCCCCACAGCCATGGGAGCTCCGAGCCCTTTAAATCCCCGCCAAGGAAGCCGGTGCAGTCCGTCATGGCGTACTGGCTCTGGCCACTACGCCGTACTGGACGGTACCGGCTTCCTTTCACCTCTGGCTCAGAGCTCCCAAGGCTGCAGGGAGCCCGAGCCCTTTAAATTCCCCCCGCAGCTCCAGCAGCTGGGCTGGGGCTGGCAATTAAAGGGCTCAGAGCCCCCGCAATTGCTAGGAACCCAGAGCCCATTGAATTCCCCCCCACAGCTCCAGCAGCCAGGCTGGGACTGAGAATTAAAGGGCTCAGAGCTCTCGCGGTTGCTGGGAACCCACAGCCCATTAAATTCCCCCCTGCAGCTCCAGCAGCCGGGCTGGGGCTGGGATTTAATGGGCTCAGAGCTCTCTGTGGCTGTGTAGAGCCCAGAGCCCTTTAAATTCCCCCTGCAGCTCTGGCGGCAGGGCTGGAGCTGGGATTTAAAGGGATTGGGGCTCCCCACAGTGGCGAGAGCTCTGGGCCCTTTAAATCCACGCCCGAACCCGGCTGCCGGATCTGCGAGGGGAATTTAAAGGGCTCGGGGCTACGCAGCGGCCAGAGCCCTGGGTCCTTTAAATTGCCCCTGAGCCCTGGGTTGATCTAAAAGCCCTGGGGCTCCCAGCCACAGCCGATGCTCCAGGACCTTTAAATCTTGAGAGGCCCCGCCTCTTCCGGTTGAGGCTATGCCCCCTTGGGACTCCAGCAGTACAGGTAAGTCCTGGAAGTTACTTTCACCTCTGACTTAATCATTCCTTTACCTGTGTTCACCTTGTCCTCCGCTGACTCCCCCGAGCCGCAATCGCATTCCACCTCTAAGGGGGTGGACATAGAGAGGCCACCATGCTCATCAGGGTGTCTCACAAGCAGTTGGGTTTTGGGTTCGGGTTCCAGCGTATCCATCAATGGTTGGGCCAAAGGGCTCCCCTCGGTTGCTCCCTCCTCCTCCTCGGGACTGTCGCTGATGTAGCGCTTTCTCCGTGGACGGTCAAAGACCCTCGGAGCAAAGACAGAGTCCGAAGTTCTCACGGGGGTGGTGAAGGAGTCCAGGCTTCCTCTCAGCAGCCTTCCCATGAGTTCTAAAACATGTGTGCTTGATAAGAGATGGCCTCGTCCGTCCAGCGCTGGGGCTTATGGGGTAATGGTGCTGCACTCTGATTGGCAGAGGGCCTTGGGAGGAGTTCTTAGTGGGGTCACACGGCCCACTCCCGGATGGGTCACCTTGCCCCAGAACTCGCCCTGATTGGTCAGAATCTCCTCTTGAGGTGGTCCTGTCAGGACAAAACCGATCCTAATTGGTCGAGGGCAGTGGGAGGAGTTCTTAGAGGGGTCACAAGACCCACGTCAGGATGGGCCACCTTCCAACCCCAGAACTCGCCCTGATTGGTCAAATCTCCTCTTGGGGTGGTCCTTTTGGGACGAACCCCATCCTGATTGGTAGAGGGTGGTGGGAGGAGTTCTTAGAGGGGTCACATCACACCCCTTGCTTCCAATCATGTGGCCGCCTTGACCACAAAGTAATACCCCTGATGGGGCGGGACTTCGGGGTGACAGGTAGGAGGGACTAAGGGGTCACGGGGCGGGGTTACGGTTTGATTAATGGTGGGGCCTGTCTACTGCTGCCAGGTGTTGAGTATGTCCAGGCAGAACCGGAGCCAGTGTCCATGTCCAGGCCAGAGGTCGAAGCCGGGTGGTCAGAAGTACGAGCCAAAGTCCATATCCAGGCCAAAGGTCGAATCCGTGTAGTCGAAATTGGAGGGTCTGGGGAAGATCAGGAGGAGGAGGAGGCAGGGCTGGAGCGGGTGGGTGGAGGGCCTGGAGCGAGGCTAGAGAAAGGCAAGGAGAATACTGAGCCGGTGTTCATAACCCAAATCTGGAGCCAAGAAGGATCATGCCAAAGTCATAGCCACAGACTGGAGCCAAGAGTCCAGCCAGAGTCAACAGCGAGAAACCGGAGGGCAGGGCAGGGCAGGGCAGGGCAGGGCAGGGGGGTACATGCGGGCAGGAGTGAGGATGACTTACTGGAGCCCTGGAGACCCTTCATCGGGGGACTCCTTCCCTAGCAATGACAGAATGACGGCGGGATGACAAAGATGTCTCTGACCCTGGGGACCAAGCCAAGGGGAGCTCCCATCCAGGCTGTGTGCCAGGACCCCGTCACCCTCCCTGTTCATTTCAGACTCACAGACCCCCTAGCCGGAGGGGAGAATGAAGAGCAGAAAGCGAAGGTGCCCCTGGGGGAAAGGCTCTAGGCTGGGACCCAGTCCACTTCCCAGGATTGTGTGACCAGGACCACAGCCCTTCCTCTGCGTCTCAGTTCCCACCTGCCAGATGAGGAGGATCCTCCCCTGCCCCAGGGTGTTCGGGGGGAGTTTCATTCCTGGCTGGGAAGGGTTCAGATACCAGGTGTGTGGATTGGACCCCAGGTGAGGGATGGTCGGACATTCGCTGCATCAGGAGTGACAGGGGCCATGGGAAGGTCTGAGCAGTGATGATGGGGGAGGGGCTCCATGTCAGGCCACCCCTCCCAGACTGCAATGGCTATTGAGCATAACCCCTGCTTCTGCGCATGCTCTCACTTCTGGGCCAGCCCCACAGCCTGATTCTTCCGAACCAGTATCTGGCCTGGCCCCAGCTCCAGGGGTCGGGGTGGGGCAGGGTGTTCAGAGCGAGGTGCTCGGCCTTGGTTTCTCTCAGTGCTGCGGGCTCTATGGCCGCTGCCCCCAGCCCTTCCCCCCAGACACAGTGAGACAGAGCAGTACCTGCGGCAGGGGGTGGGAGCTGGTCATGCGAAGGCGTGGGGTGGGGGTCTTCACTGCTGCCCCATGGAGCACAGCCCCTGCAGGACTTTGGGGACCTGGCCCAAGACCCTGATGTTAAACAGCTGGGCCATGATCTTCTCTCTAATGTCCCCCTGTTGCAAGGGAACAAGGATCAATCAGAGACTCAGACACCCACGAGAATGAAGGGTATTAACAGCACCAGGAGCCAGCAAAACTTCCTCCCCACCCTCCCCATGTCTGAGGGACGGATTCCTCCACCCAACCCCCAAGGCGAAATCTTCTCTTTTCTCTAGCGCCTTCCATCCCCTCTCCCACCATTGTGGTATGAACTCCTGCCCCCACTCCTCTCGGTCCTCCCGTGAGAATGGTTCTACCTCCCAACCCAGCGGGAATCCAGCTCCGCTGTCCAGAGTCCTCTCAGCCTCCCTCGCCCCCTCCAGCAGAGGGGTTGGGAGGCTTTGGGCAGTAGTGCTGGGGGGTGAGAGGAAGTGGACATCTTTCCCCAAGGGATCCCCATCTCCTTACATGATGCCATGGGCAGTGGCTCTGGTGAATGGGGCACTTAAGCAGCCTCTGCTGACTGACTCCTCCAGTTCTCCCAGAGCAGGTGGGGGCTGGGATAACATGATACCAGAGCACTAGGAACAAGCCTGAGATCCAGAGGCTGAGGAAAGGCTCACAGAGGTGGCTAGGGGTGTTGGCAGCCCCTCACACGAGCAGTGGCAGTGTGTTGTGTTGATGTCATGCCTGTTAGGAAACAGCCTTTCTGGAGACCTGGGTCTGCCCTGCTTTGAGCTGCTCAGGGGACAAGCTGGCACCGACCAATGGCACCTGCCTGGGGTCACCCTCTCCTTGCTCCCTGGTCAGCGCATGGGGATGGGATGGGAGTGATTTTCAGTGGCTTGGAGGTGAAAGCCCCTGGGGTTCCCTCCCCACTTGATCCCTCTTTGGTTACCTTGTACCCCATCAGCTGGTCGGTTTCCCCCAAGATCGAATAGGTCAGCATCAGGCCAGCCTGGCTGACGCGGAGGAGCGGGTAGTGAATGGCCAGCAGCCCCGCCTGGAGAAAACTGCGCTTCTGGTCTTCAGTGAATATTTCTCTGAAGACCTAAAACCAAAGGAACCAGAGCCCTTGCAGTGGCCCAGAACCAGGATCCAAATCCCTCTAGTGTCTCACAAGGTGGAGAAGAGTCCTGGGGCAGCCAACCTTTGGGGTCCCATGGACCAGGAACCCCCTTCAGTAGGAGGCTGCAGGCACTGAGGCCTCAAATACCTCTTTCTGGAGCAGGATTCACCGCAGGTGCCATGAGATGCTGGGAACGTGTCTGTGCACTCTGGAATCCAGCTCACACAGACAACGCAGGACCCCTACTGCTCCCAGCAGCGATAGCTCCTGCAGTTCACCCGCTAGAGGTTAGGGGTCTTTTAGATCTGGTTCATTCCCACGCCTCACCCCACGGACATTCCCAGAAGCCTCACATACTCTGCTGGAAATAAGGAGCAGGATCTTGCCTTGTGTCCATGACACACTCACTGCAGTGGGAGACAGCTCCACACCTGAGCTGCTGCAATGCACCGGCGGAGAGTCCTTACCTCTCCCACCCTGGCCAGGTTTCTATACTGCAGGCTCTCGGGGTTATGGAGCCCATCCCGGCACCACAGGTCTGGTGCCTCTCTGGTGTTGAGCCCTGGGGGAGAAAGACACACCCGTTGGGGAGGTTTGGCCTTCCGCTTTCAGTGCCTCTTTCCTTCTGGGTGCACACTGGCCAGGCTCCTCGTGGCATCCACGGCCCAGTGGAATCGCAGGGTCTGTGCCAGGTGGATTAGTACCAGAAGGGGATTTGTTTCAGCCATCACAGTAATCATGTGACCCTTCCAGTCATTGTGCTCTGGGAGTGGGTGCCTGTTCATGGGGGTGTCTAATACTGAGAACCCCCCGCACCCACTGAAGTCAGGACTTGGCCCTGGCTACTCAATTGGTGACATCCTATAAGCTTTGTGTCGGTCCCCTGTGGTGCCTGCTCCTGCCCCTGCCCTCATGATGGGCTCTTTCCCTCCATGGGTCTCAACAGCTGCGTTCCTGTCCCCTCACGAGCTGGCTGCCCCGTACAGCGGTGTGCTGATTTCCCTGGGCTGGGGGACAGAGCCGGGCTCTGAGATAAAGCAGCCAATTTCCCTGGCACTTTCACACTCATCTCCCTAATTCAGAGAGAGGGGAAGAGAAAGAGTCATCATCTAAGCTGGGGTCAGTCTCAGAGGAGGGGGCTTCTTTTTGGAGGTTCCTATTGCCCAGAAAAGGGAGTCTCAAAGGAGGGATCTTGTTTCTATTGGGGTTCCTCTTCCCCGCTACAGCGGGTCTAAGCAGAGAGGCCTTAGTTCTACAGGCGTCCCAATGGCCAGCTGGAGCTAGTCTCCCAGAGGCTTGTTTCCATGAGGTCCCATTGCCCAGCTGGGTTTCTTACCCCTCTTCTGAAGCAGGAGCCAGTAAAGCCAATATATCCTGCCCTTGGCTTGCAGACTGATGTCACTGGCTGGGTGGGATATACAGAGACCCAGCTGCAGCACGAATTCGCCTGCCTTGGAGAAGTCGGAGGAGGTCTGGTGGAAAGAGGAGGAGAGGGGAATCTATCATCATTCTCCCTTCAGCTCCCCAGTGCCCCTGGACTTGAGCTCTGCTCCCACCCCTCTGTAAGAGGTGCTGGGGGAGAGGAGCGAGAGCCCTCTTCCTCTCTGCCCCCAAGGGAGCTCAGAGCAAAGGGAGCAGGGCAAGGGCCCTCTCTGAGCACTCGCTGCCTCGCTGTTCCAGAATAACAAGGGCCCTGAGGCCGGGCACGACCCTGCCAGCCAGCAGCCTATGGAACGCAGTCCCTTATGGACCCAGGGGGGACCAATTAGCCAGGAGATGAGGAACTTGACTCAAGCCCTGACTCTGCAGGATGCTGGGGTCAGAGGTCACTTACGTCAAATCCAGGCAGGGAGATGGCAAACTGGAGCAGGGCCGCGCTGGTCTGTACGGCCCTGGCTCTCTCCTGGGTGTTTTTGGACAGGAGAGAGAGATGGATGTTCTGCGGGAGAAGGAGTCAGGGGAGGGTCAGCGGGCAGGCGTACATGCTCTACAAACCAGCCTCTCCCCCTCCCCAAGGGGCTCAGACTTTGTGCTCAGGGTGGAGTAGCTGAGCCCTGGTTGCAGAGCTTGAAAAGGGGGTTCATGACACTGCCCACGTCTTGCTGGGCACAAGCTCCTTGTCTCTCCAGGCTGGGACAATGGTCAGTCTTGGGGCTGGTCTCTTTGCTCTGAACCCCTGATCCATGAACAGCACGTCAGGATCAAGGCACATGCCCTGGACCCCAGACCCCAGCTGCAAAGGCCTTGGTAGGATCAATGGAACAGCCGTGAGGACAATCCCTCCGGGGACTGCAGTGTCCCTGGGACAGAAGAGCTGATTCCCTGAGGCTCCTCCTGTATCTCAGGGTCTCTCCCTAGCGAGGAGCCAGTGACTTTTCTCTGAGGCCCGTGTCCTGCATCTCACAGAGGTTTCAGTTTCTCAGGCCCCAGCTGGGCCTGGTGCTCACTGTTAGTACTTAATGCAACCGTGCAGAGCTCTGGCTGACAGTCCCAGCTCCTTCCCCCTGCACTGGCAGCTCTGGGAAAGTGTGGCCGGCTGGGTCCAAGCTGGGAGGACACAATGGAACCACGGCTCTTCTAGTCTCTCCTTTGCTGCCCTCCCACAGGGTTCAGGGGCAATTCCACCCCAGAGCGTCCCATTCTACTCACCTCCAGGAGGTGCTGCAGCTTCTCCATGGTGGGGGTCTCTGTCAGCTGGCCCCTGAGCAGGACATCCAGGCTCTGCGAATAGCTGTTGTACAGAGCCTGCAAGAAGAGGGAGCACCCGTCAGTCATGGGACATGGGGCTACACCAGTCAGGGGACAATTAGGATGATTCTCCAGGAGCCCTGGCAAGACTCAAAAGGCACATCCTGGCCTCTCCCATTCACATCACTCTAGGGACACTTAGCAAGAGTTCATGGTCGGATGCCTGCTGCCTTGTCAATCCTTGCTCTTAGCAGTTCTCTGTGCAGGGCCTGGTGCCCAGCAGAGGATGGACCAGCCAAACTGCAATGAGTGGGAAGTAGGATCGCCGGGAGAGTCCAGGCAGGAGATCAGAGAATGAGGAGAGGAGGGAAAGCTGGGATCAGCCACGGAGTGGTAACGCAATCCCCTCTGGAGGGAAGGGCCTCCCCAGGCCTGTTCCCAGCTCTGCTCACCCCTCCCCTATTCTCAGCAGCTCCATCAAAGCGAGGGAGCAGGGACTAGAGGCTATTCCTGCTCCTGGGCCAGAGAAGTAGGATCAGGACCTACCCGGAAGTGTGTGGTGTCCTGCCCAGTGCCCAGGGTGTACATCCTGTTCAGAAGAGCCCGCAGGAGGCGAGATTCTAGCTCCTGGGCAAGTGGTGGCTTCAGTTTTCTGGCAGGAGAGAGGAGCCCATGTTACACTTTGCAGCACCAGCGTGGCGCTGGCACTGCCATGGACATGACCCGCCTCCCCGACAGTGATCCCCTCCCCATGGACATTCTAACGATACTAGAGTGAAATCAGCCCCCCAGCCAGGAAAGAGGGGACGTTCCTGCCTCCTCTGCTGGGGGATGGGAACAGCCACAACCGAGGGTAACCCAGGCAGGGGAGGAGCTGTGACTCCTGGCTCTGGGCCCGGTCAGCACCAGGGTTAGTGCAGCTGGATGGGAGGGTCCCCTTACCTGAGGCTGCCGACTGTGGCCATGGAGCTGGGTATGATGAAGCTTGGCTCTGACGGACCAGAGGGATTTTCAATCAGCTCCTGGGAGACCCCAAGGAAACAAAACTGCATGTGAGACTCAGGCCCTGCAGACGCACTGGCACTTCCCCAGGAGGAGCCCAAAGTGCTCTGCAGAAACAGCCAGTGTTACCCCCACCCCCAACCAGCTGGGCCCCCTCATTCCTCCCATCCATCAAACTTCTTTCCCTCTCTTCCCCCAACTCTGCCCTCCCCTCTCCCACTGCCAGCTCCCCATCAGTGTCACAATTATCCCCTTCCCTGCTCCTCAGCCCTCCGCCCCAGGAACCCCCGTCTTCTGTTTCCCGCTCCGGCCCCACTAACGCTTCCTCCTATATCTGGCTCCCTCGCCCCAGGGGCCGGGCATGGGGTCCCACTCACCGCAATGCTCTCCACAAGGGCTGCTTTGGAGACCAGGGGCTCCAGGGTGTCCTGTCCCTGCTTCTGGGCCGAGACGCAGAGACACCGCACAGCGTGGAGGAAGCGGAGCTGTTTGGCCACGTCCGCCACCAGCTAGGAGTGTGGTGGGGGGACAGAGAGAGCCTGTTACATAGGGACCTCCCCGCCCAACCCAACCCAAACCAGCTCCAGGGCTCAGGACCTCCATGGGCTTGGATAGGGAAAGCCACCTCCTTCCCGAAACCAGTGTCGCCTTGCACAGACAGGGGTTGTAACTGGGATAGTGTCTGCGGGGAGCGGAAACCTTGGCCTGTGTGGGACAAATGTCCCCACTTTGGGGTGCCAGATAACAGAGGAGATGTGTCCCTCCATTGGGGGTGAGGGATTCTCTGGGACAAGACCCCCCTGCCTGGGTGGGGATGGAACAAGGAGCAGGACAGACTAGGTGGCAGCGCAGCTGGGGGATTTTTTTACCTCAGCTCTGCCCTGGAGGTGCTGCTGGATCACCGTGATGGGGGACAAAACCTCCTCCTCCTCCTCTTCTTTCTCCTCCTCCTCCTCCTCCTCCCCCTCCTCCTCCTCAGCCCATGACACCTGGGCACTGGGGGTGTCTGCACCAGGGAGGGAAGGAGAAAGTTTAATCCCTTCTGCTGCTGGGGGGGTGCAGTGGACAGAAAAGGCTCCATGTTTCCCCTTTCTCTGTAAGGAGCCTCATGGCAGCGAGGGCCCCACCCTGCCCCACCCAGAGACGCCCTCAGCCCCATCAGCCTCAGGGCCCAGTGGCAGTCAGCCCCCCTCCAACATGATTAGGGGAGGCTGGAGCTCCCTGACTCCGCCCTGCATCCCCTGCCATGGGGCGTAGCTGTGCCACTCCCACTGGTGTCAGTGGGGCTCACATGGGTCAGTCCCAGTGCCTTGGCGAGCCGATGGGCACAGGGTGTTACTAGTCCCCCACCGCCCCAGTCCTCCTCCCTTTCCCCTGGGTCTCCCCTCACCTCTAAAGAGGGAGCCTTCAATCTCATGGCTGCCAGACCCCACGGAGGAGCTGCTGGCCCTGCAGGAGTAGGCGAAGCTGCTGGTGTTTGTCTTGCAGTCGCTCAACTCCTGCTCTGGGCCGGCGGGAAGCTCCTCAATGGCCAGGGTGGGGCTGGCAGGAGGCTCCTCAGACGCCAAGGTGGGACTGGCGGGAGGCTCCTCTGTGGCCAGAGTGGTAATGGAGGGAGGCTCCTCCGTGGCCAGAGTTGTACTGGCGGGAGGCTCCTCTGGGGCCAGGGTCGGGCTGGCGCAGGGCTCCTCAGATGCCGTGGTCGCGGACGGCTCCTGCTGGGCCCTGGGGTGCAGCTCCTGGCTCCTTGGCTTCCTGCAAAGGAAGCTCCAGAGCTGCCTTCCCCGGCTCCTGCCCTCTCCTGGCTCTCTCCTCCATAGCTGAACCCGGGGCCACCTCCATTTCGGCCCAGAAGGTGCCTCAGGGTCAGCAAGGGGAGCCGGTATCTTCCTTCTCCAGCACGCAATGCAGCTCCTTGTTTTCCCCTGCCCAGAAGCCTCTTCCCTGCCCGCGGGGACAGAGGGGCCGCTCTCCTCCTCGGAAGGGTGGCAGGTGTTTCCTGTTGGCTCTGGAGCCACCTGCCCAGCCTTCCTCCTGAGCATCTGCCTTATTCGCTCCATCCTGGAACTGAGTGGGGAGCAGCCATAAGTCTGACTTCAAAGCAGCCTCTCATTAACGAGCCTGCCTGCTCCCTTGCCCACCTCCCCTCTGCTGAGGCAATTTCTCCTCCCGACACATCCCACCCCACTGCACGGGAACCCTCAACCTGGGGAACAAACCCCGGCAAGAGATGGGCTGGGAGCCCTAGTGCTGGGATATTCCCACCACACTGGGGATGGCTCTGGAGAACTCCACTTACTTCTTCTAGATTGGATGGAGCAGGACGGCAGATACTCAGGGTTGCTCCTCCCTTCACCCTCCTCGATCTCCTGCACCCAGGTGGCCTGCAACGGGTGCCGCACAAAGCCCTGCCAGCAGGGCAAGGGGTAGAAACCAGAGACCGAAACTGGCTGTGAAAACAATACAATGCCAATAGCTGAACGCTCCTGGGACACTCCATAGCTGTACAGGGGCCACCTCCATTCAGGCCCAGAAGGTGCCTCAGGGTCAGCTAGGGGAGCTGGTTTCTTCCTCCTCCTCCTCCAGAAAGCCAGAGCTGGGAAGTGCCAGCAGGACTCGATTCCCAGTCTCCCTGGCTCCGAGTGTGACCTGTTGTAGTGACTGACGGATTTGCTCCTTGTCCCCCATCCAAAGCCAGTAATACATCTCTGGGTTGGCAAGCATGAGTTAGACCTTCTCAGCACCCCTCTGTCTCCCGCAGCCCCCAGCTGTTCCTTGCATTACGGAGGCTTGGACGGTAACAGGATTGGATATTGTTACTGGCTCACTGGGTGGTTCTAGCCAAGGAGGGTCTCAGGCTAGCCTCAGAGGCCCACATCCCCAGACACAACAGGTCAGGGTGGATTTATTTCATTCCAAATGTTTTGTAGTTGTATTTTTGAGTTATTTTCCTAATGAGAGATTGATTCTCATGAAATTCTTAGTGGTGGCCGATGACAGAACACAGAGCAATGGTCTCAAGTTGCACTGTGGACGGCTTAGCTTGGTTGTTAGGAAACACTAGTTCACTAGGAGGGTAGTGAAGCCCTGGAATGGGTTACCTAGGGAGGTGGTGGAATCTCCATCCTTTCAGGTTTTTAAAGGTCAGCTTGACAAAGCCCTGGCTGGGATGATGAAGTTGGGGTTGGTCCTGCCTGCAGCAGGGGGTTGGACTAGATACCTCCTAAGGTCTGTTCCAGCCCTAGTCTTCTAGGATTCTAGGAATAGGGATCCATTCAAACATGTTGACTTGCTGGTTTTCCAGGATACATACAAACAAAAAGGTTGACTGAATCATTTGTTTTCATTTCAAACAAACTGAGGTAAAGAAGTATCTCTAGTTCGTGCACTGAACTGAGTGTTCCTGCTCATAATGTCCTTCCAGATTTTAGCAGCAGTAGCTCACATCTCCTCCTCTCTAGCGTTTATTCATGTATCACAAGAGGAAAAGAAGCCTTCATCCTTTTTCAACCTCCCAATCAGTTTATTACATTTGAATGAAGTAGCTGCACCAACTGGAATGAAGAAAATATTCTTTCTGCACCCTCAGAAGAGGCTAGTGCTGCCAAAATCTGGCTGAGTGTTTCAATAACTTCTGGACCCCCAGGTGCTTAGGCAATGACTTCCAACAGTTCAGTGCTTTGACTTCCTCTGACACTTGGCAGCAAACATGGACTTCTTCATATAGATATTTATTTAAATTACTTTAGTAGGCTGGAGCAACTAGAGGCCTTAACATCACTTGTCATCATTTCACATTTTATACTTGATAGGTTTAAAAAAAAATTTTTTTTCAATATAAATTTTAAAAACCCAGTTTAAATAAAAAAAAATCTCTGGAGGGGGGTTAGGTTGTGAAAAAGCCATCGATTGGTTTTGCCTTTGAATTTAGAAGAACTACTTCATCTCAGAGAATCAGAAACTGCTTGTATTCTAATCAAGGAGAGGAGGCAGCAAAATTCATCCTAGCAGTAATTTGTTGGGCCTTATTTGATCAGTCTTAAACAAACAAGTGTGCAAAACTCTACCTGGTCTCTTTTATGGAGGCCCAGCTAAGAGGTGGTAGGAGGGGCAGGAATGCTGTCTCCGTCCCGGATCCAGCAGCAATCGCACAGGATATTGCCACAAAACCTACATTTTACTGCCAAACTGTCTAAGCCATTCCTCTTCTGCACTTCCTGGGTTCAAATCCACAAAACCTTCCCCTTGCCAGTCACTGCCCAGGTGCTGCAGCAGGCAGAGGAACCTGAGCAGTAACATTGTGACACCAGAGGTAACTCAGCCACCTGTCGCTCCCTGACTCCACTAACCCTGAGCATAAACCCAAAGCCTGAGCCCTGCCTTGGGCATCGCTCCCACGGAAACCTGCAGGTGCATTTACTGACTTATGCAAATCACCTGTGGAGAGTTAGCACTGACTGGCTGAATTCACTCTCAAGTCACAATGCCCTTCAGCTGACAGCACTAATGGAAGGGGCACGGGTGGAAATCAGGCTTTTCTGGTGGCCTGTTTTCCAATTGAGAAAAAGGGACAAGAGGGAAGGAGGAAGAGGGAAGCAAAATTCCAAGCCCAGAGGAAACCACTGTCATCTGACATTCGGTTTCACTTCAGCCATAGAATGTGCCTCAAAATAATTCCCATAGAAATTAGAGCAGATTTTTTAGTAAAACACCCAAGCTTGATTTAAAATAGGCCAGTTGTGGAAAATCCAGCACAACCCTCAGTGAATTGCTCTAAACTCTGATGTTAAAAATGCTCCTCGCCTTATTTCCAATGTGTATTGGTCTAGCTTCAACTTCCAGCCATTGTCTGCTCATAACCTTTATCTGGTGAAGTGAAGATGGAGGCTTGCTGCAGCAAGGCTACAGGGCTCTCTGAGGTTCCCCCTGTCCCGCATCCCTGTCCTACCTGGCTGTTGTCAAGGGAGCTCTGTGAGGTCACAGCCGCCTCATCATCTTTGCTCAATAGGCTGAGTTCCTGCCAGATCACCCCTCTTGCTCATTATTGATTCTAGGGAGCATGCAGGATACCCAGTAAAACAGCAAAGTCTGTTCCGCACCCCACACTGAGCTTTTCAATTCGATCTCCGAATCTGGCCTCTATTTCAAGTTGCAGTGTGGAAGGCTTGGATATTAGCAAAAACATTTTCACTAGGAGGGTGGTGATGCCTTTGAATCTGTTAGGGTAGAGTCCCCTATCTTGTATCTATATCTAGCGCCTATATTTTTTCTTACATTCTATACAAATGACAATGTCTTTGAAAAAAATCCACACGGGAATGACAAACACACACACTGAATCTCCTGCACACCAATGTCTCTTGATTTTCAGCGAGAGACCATGAGATGGAGGCTTGCCGCAGCAAGGCTACAAGGCTCTCCGAGGTTCCCCCTGTCCCGCATCCCTGTCCTACCTGGCTGTTGGCAAGGGAGCTCTGTGAGGTCACAGACGCCTCATCATCTTTGCCCAATTGGCTAAGTTCCTGTCAAAGGCCTTTGTGAAGTCACTGCCGCACCCACCTTTCCCTTGCAGGCCTGAAGTCTGACCCTGGCCAGCCCAGCTGGATGTTTGAGCTGCACCCCAGATCACCCCATTTGCTCATTATTGATTCAGAGGAGGAAACAGGATACCCAGTAAAGCAGCAGAGTCTGTTCCGCACCCCACACTGAGCTTTTCATAGAGGTATCGGTTGTGAAACAATTCAGTCTCCGAATCTGGCCTCTATTTCACAGGCTATGAAATTTCACACTCTTAGCACCCTATTAAGCCCAATTGCTGGTGATTCACTAAAAGGCACCTTCCCAACCAGTTATGATGGTAGGTCACCAGGAAACAGAGACTCCACCTTTCCCCTGGGTAATTTGTTCCAGTGGCTTGTCCCCTTCACTGTCAAAATTACACTTCAAATTGACAACCTCTGATAAGGGCCAAATTTATGACAATCTTTGAAATAATTTAAATAGAAGAGAAAAATAACATTCAGTAGAACATGTTCACTGCCAAGATTTTCAGACAGTCGCACCACTGAGGTGATAGCTAAGGCCCTGGAAGCAAAGTTAGCTGAAATGCTAACCCAGCTTTGGGCAGCAGTAGCTTCCTTGCAAGGTGCAGAAAATATTGTCTGCCTTTCAGTTTATTCAAATCGTTCAGTTCAATCGACTAGTTTATTGAAATTCATGAAAGTCTTTGGGAATTCACAAAACAGGCAAACTTGTTTTCCTCCCTCAATCTATGGATAAAAACTAGGGGATAGATCTACTGGTTCATGATCTAGAAACACGTGGAGATAAGAATGTATCATTTCAGTTCACTAACCACATATCAAATTGTCTTTGTTTAAGAAATCAGTTAATTTGAAAAGTAAACCATTTTGATACAACTTCTTTCTTCTGCTTCTCTTTCTAGCTCTGGCATGACCTTGCTGTGTGACCAAAGAGAGGTCACTTCTTTTCTCTTTCCCTCGGTATCATGGGGGATGGAGAAAATTCTCTCAGCCCTAGCAGGAGAGAGATTTGAGCAAGTGAGGCGTGTTTGGGCCCTCATGCTCTAAAAGACAACGGGCAATTGTTTGGGGCAAGAATCCCAACGGATTTCTTACTTGTCCCCCAACCAAAGCCAATAACACATCTATGTATTTTCAGTCATGTGTTAGACATTCTCAGCATCCATCTGTCTCCCGCAGCCCTCAGGTGTTCCTTGGATTAGAGAGGCTTGGATGCTAAGAGAACTGGAATTACTTTACTGGTTTCCTGGGTGTTACTAGCCCAGGAGGGTCTCAGTCTGGCCCCCAAGGCCCACACTCCCAGACACCAAAGATCAGGATGGGTTGATTTCACTCCAAGTTTTTTGTATTTGCATTTTTGAATTATTTTCCTAATGAAAGATTGATTCTCATGAAATTCTTAGAGTTGGCAGAAGACAGAACAAGGATCAATGCTCTCAAGTTGCAGTGTGGAAGGATTGGATATTAGCAAAAACTTTTCCACTAGGAGGGTGGTGATGCCTTTCAGTCTGCTAGGATAGAGTCCCCTCTCTTGTATCTCTATCTAGAGCCTATATTTTTTCTTACCTTCTACACAGATGACAATGTCTTTGAAAAAAATCCACACGGGAATGACAAACACACGCACTGAATCTCCTGCACACCAATGTCTCTTGGTTCTCAGCGAGAGACCATGAGATGGAGGCTTGCTGCAGCAAGGCTACAGGGCTCTCCGAGGTTCCCCCTGTCCCGCATCCCTGTCCTACCTGGCTGTTGGCAAGGGAGCTCTGTGAGGTCACAGCCGCCTCATCATCTTTGCCCAATTGGCTAAGTTCCTGCCAAAGGCCTTTGTGAAGTCACTGCCGCACCCACCTTTCCCTTGCAGGCCTGAAGTCTGCCCCTGGCCAGCCCAGCTGGAAGTTTGAGCTGCACCCCAGATCACCCCACTTGCTCATTATTGATTCTGGGGAGCAAGCAGGATACCCAGTAAAACAGCAGAGTCTGTTCTGCACCCCACACTGAGCTTTTCATAGAGGTTATGAAACGATTCAATCTCCTAATCTGGCCTCTATTTCACAGGCTATGAAATTTCACACACTTCACACTATATGAAGCCCAATTACTTGTAAGTCACTAAAAGGCACCTTCCAGAATGACAGGCAGTTGTGACATGAAGACACCAGGAAACAGAGACTCCACCTCTCCCCGTCCTGCTGGGAGCTCCCCAGCCAGGAGAACCCAGTAGGGGCCTCCTAGTTCTTTCTCTGCCAGGCTGGGGACAGGACTTCCTCCCCGGGGGATATCCAAGGCCGGCACTTCCATTAGGTGACCCTAGGGCAGTCGCCTAGGGTGCCAGGATATGGGGGGCAGCATTTTGTGTGCTCCCCACGGGGCACACGGCAGCCTCCGGTTCTGCTCTCATCGCACCGCCAAAGAAGGACCCTCTGCTGACGTGCCACAGCGGCAGGCAATTGAGCAGCTCAAAGACTGCCGCTGTCACCTGAGCATTTTGTCAGAGGGTTCTTCGGCGGCGCGATGGGAGTGGAACCGGAAGCTCCCATGCATCCTGTGCGGAGCGAACAAAATGCCGCCCCCCAAATTCTGCCTAGGGCGCCAGAAACCCGGGCGCTGCTCCTGGGGATATCAGATGCACCTGCAGAGGCAATGCAGAACTGAGTGCACTGCATTGGCCCAGTGTTGGGCTCAGGGCTTTGGTCTTGGCAGCTTTTGCTCCAGTCATATCTCTGGTTGTCGGGACTCAGAGCTTCTGGCCCCCTGTGGCTGCAGCCAGTGCTGGGGCACTGGGCTAAGGGCTTTCATGCTCCTCCCCACTCCTGCTGGTGCTCTGGGTGCCTGGGCCTGGGGCTTCTGCCAGGCATCTGCAGAGGGGGCTCAGGGGCTTCCCTTGCAGTTCCTTCTGGGCTCAGGGGGTCCATTTCTCTGAATGCCCCCAAATGGTAGGAGCCGAGGTGCTCCCAAGTAGTTGGTAGGAGCTGAGGTGCTGACAACAGCAGGGCCCCACCTGCACACCTGGGAACCTCCTCTAGCTTCAGAAAGGTTGCTGGCTGCTGCCCTTGGAGCCCAGGTCTGAAGGCAGCACACAAGTGAGGGTGACAATGCTGTGACCCCCCCCACAACAACCTCTGAACTCCCTCGTTCTCCCAGTTTGGTCGGGACCCCCATGGTTACAATACCAGGAAATGTCAGGTGGAAACATCGAAATGGTGACGCTGGTCAATTTCAGGGCCAGAGGGTTTGTAAATTAGTCAAAGTGAGCCCTGAATGTGGTAGGGACCTGGCTGTTATGGAGGCCCAAGCAGGTTTGCACTCCCTGTTCTCCTGAAAGTCCATGGAGAATTCCTGCTGCCTGAGAAACTTCCCAGAATTAGCTACCAGGACTGGGGGGAAATGAAGGGAACCAACCAAAGCCTGAGCTAGGATGGAGAGCATTGATCCAAGCCATGTTTGAATCCCTCCACCCTCACCTGCCTGCCTGCGGTAAAATGGCCAGAGGGGCACTGATTTCTAGTTGTGAACTTGCTACAGACCATGGGCTTTAGCACAAGCCGTACAGCCCATACTCTGAACTCTTGGATAAACAGCAAAGCTGGCTTTTCCAAAAACCTTTTCTCCCAGTGCTCTGCATCCACCTGGGATTGTGCCCAGCAGAGGCTGGTGGAGGGGAGGGGAAGGGAGAGGAGGCCATGCAAATGTTGTGGCATCTGCACTACCCCCCGGCCACACACATAGCAATGCAGGGCATAATATCTAGGACAGTAAATTATTTGGCCATAACCCACAAAATCCTCAGTTTTGAAAGTCCAATTTCTCTAGAAAACAATGGGAGGGAGAGATTAGAGAGTTGCAGTAACCACCTGGACTTCCTGTCTCTGGCCAGGCACATCCTCCTCTGCAGAGTTTTCACTGCTATAGTCTCCAAACTGGTCCTCCTGATCTAATGTGAGATCACATCCTGGCCTTTAGGGACATTGGCAGGATCTTCGCTGTTCCCAGCTGCAGCATCACCCTCGTTATCCTGCCTGATAAAGATCCCGTCAGGGCTCAGCTAAATGGCACGTGGCATGACAGGCTCTTTGCTGAGGGCCGACTGACAGTGCCCAATCGAGATCTGAATCGGATGGGCATGTGCAGCTGCATTTCCTGATTTTTTACTGGACTCCTGGACCCTCTCATGCTGCTGCTTCAACTGTTCCTTCTCGCTCAGTGCTGAGCAGCAGAATGCTCCTTGCCCTTTGGCTGTGTGACATCCAGGCATCTAGTCCTGCTGCTCTGAAAAAAAACGTCTTCATAGCTCTAATCCTGGCAGATATTGATTAAAATCTTGTCGTACTCCTCTAAGTGTATTTGTGATTGGATGTGCTTCTTGCAAGGGGGGATTTTCACATACATGAACTGCATGAAACAGAGGGAAAGACAAAGAGAAGCAACAATATGTCTAAGAACTTGAACAATATTTGAAAACCATAGATTGGTGTCTAACTACTTCCTGCTGCCGGGAGACGTAACTGGTATTTTAACGACACACACACCCCGCTTGTGCCTGACCTGAGATTCAGGAGGGATAGCTCAGTGGTTTGAGCATTGGCCTGCTGAACTTAGTCTTGTGAGTTCAATCCTTCAGGAGGCCATCTAGGGAATGAGGATAAAATTCTGTCTGGGGATGGGTCCTGCTTTGAGCAGGGGGTTGGCCTAAATACCTCCTGAGGTCCCTTCCAACCCTGCGATTCTATGAATTCTGTCCTCTCATGTGAGCAGAACAAATAAACCCCACCTTCAATTACCCCTTACACAATCTATTTGAGCTCAAGAAAGAGATCTCTCTCTTGCAACAAGTTTTAACATTACAGGGCAAAGACTAAGGTGAGTGGTCTATTTTTCATTCAATTCTAATACCTGACGAAAGCTCCAAAATCCATTCTGTCTACCAAGAGAAAAGATTGTTTTTCTGTTCTCAGAGTGCTGATGCTTTTGACCTTAAAATGTCTTCATTTTCTCTCACAAAATAACTCACAGTGAAATAGGACCAACTGCCTAAACTATCCTGAATGCTGCATGTCAGAGTTTGGGAATATCAGGATAGATCATCACCTGGCTTCAGCTGTCATGGATCCATCAGTATCAGCAAAGCTAGGGTATTTTATACCAACTGTCTGGTCCATTGTGCTGTACTGGGTTAAAAGATTTCAAATGCTGTGCATATGAAGATGAAAATGTAGGGTGGAAGGGACCTCATGCAGTCAAGGCAGGCTCCCCATGCTGGGGCAAGGCCCCTTGGTTTCAAAGGAGGGCTTTATCTTTTTTTTTTTTTTTTCTAAAAATGTGTTTCATTTATTTGAATATCACACATTTTCATTTAAAATTTCCCAGTGTAAGTTTTGTGCTGGTGAAATATTCCCAGTTGACAGCCCTGGAGAGAGAAGATTCTCATAGTGAATAAAGACAGTACAATATGGAATGGGCTTCCCCAGTGCACCATTTTCTGCCCCCACAGAAGGTCTCATGGCTTTGGGGTGGATACACACTGACAATGGAATGAAATCTCTCTTGCATAGTTGAGTTTTCTTCTTAGTTTGAAGCGGGAGAAGGAACAGGAACATCTGGACTCACCTAGCTTCCAAGGGAACCATCTCTCTTGATGCTGTTTGACCTGCAATTCTCCTTTAGGTGGAGATCAGTGGGTATTCTCTAGGAAGCTGCTTTATGACTCTGCTAAAGAGCTATCTTCTGAGAAGGACAGGCTGGTTCTCCCACTGTCTCCACTCATTCACGGTAAATTATAGAGATTTGTAGCCATAGGTTGTACATGATGATAAGATACTGCATTTGAACATGGGAGAGAGAGAGATGTTTTACTTAGTATTCATTAGGGTCCTTTCCTTTGGAGGTGGAAGCTTTTCCAAACCAACTTGCTGCCTCTGCTTCCCCACTGCAGAACTCCAGTTTCTGGCTGTGCAAGAAGCCAGAGCAGGCATGAGGGTCTCACCCATAGTTTTAATTCAACTCCCGCTGCTTAACTTTGCTCTTCATTCATATCTCCTCAGTTAAGATACAGTGAACCAGTGTGAACATAATCTTACTGATTTCAACAAGAATGCTGGTTATTGAACTTAATCAGAGTTTATTCCTAGTTTGTGGTTTTAACTGACTTCTTATACATAGCATAGCTCCCGGTTTAATTATGAAAAGGTAGGTAGACAATTAAACGCTAGACAGATGGGGTTAGAGTTGGTGACCCATGATCCATATGTGTTGTTACAGTGGATTTACCCCAGCTAAGACTGTGGTCCTGAAAAAATTAATATCTTACAGAACTTTGTTAAGGCTGCAGACACATTCCATAGGTCAGAGCAGAACCCTCCGTCCTCTGTTGATGAAAGTGTCACTGCACAATAATTTCAATGACAGATGAGCAGAGGCCATCAGACCCAACAATGTAGAACTGGGAGATCTAGGAGTGACACCTGCTAGGGATGAGACTGAATGAGATGTGACAGAACTGGGGGACTCCTGGTGGCTTTGCTGGGACCCTGGCTTTCCCCTTCACTCCAAGCCAGTGCCGTTCATTCCTCACATGGGTGGGCACCTCTGGGGATCTCCCTTCCCGGGGAGCCCTGGAGATCCGGGACCCTCGGCTCTTCCCCTGGCTCCATCCGGGAATCCTGCTGGTGGGGAAGGAAACAGGCGAGGGAGGAGGCGCTTGGTGAAATCTCCCCTGAGGGCTTGGTGCAGAGACCATGCCCTGATTTTAACCCCAGGCCTGTTCTCTGTAGTGGAGGGATGTTGGATCCAAGCAGGGAGAAATGTTCACGGGGTCCCCTGGAGGCAGTGAGATTTCTCGGGGCCGAGGGGCAGTGCCCTTTGCAGGGAACAAAGGGAAGAGAATGGCTAGGGGATAAAAGCCAGGAGGCCTGACTCCCGGTCTTTGCTCTAACCCTTTACACCCCCACCCCGTCCCCACCCAGAGCTGGGAGCAGGACCTAGGACCCTGACTCCCAGCCTCTGCTCTAACCCACTACAGCCCCCAACACAGGGATTGGAGCCCCTGAACCTGATGGGCAGGAAGCACCCTTCCCCCATGAACCTTTCCTCGGGGCTGCCCCAACATCCCAGCTGAGCCCTCAGAGAAAGGCTGGGGGAGGGGAGGGCTCCTGCCGGGGGTGGGATCCGGGAGTGACACCTGCCATGAAGACAGGTATGATACTGAATGAGTGGAGACAGAACTGGGGGGCTTGCGCTGGCTTGGCTGGGATCCCAGCTTCCCCCTTCACTCTGAGCCGGTGTCCTTCATTCCTCACCTGTGTGGGTGATCTCGCTTTCCTCAGAGCCCTGGAAATCTGGGTCCCTCAGCTCTTCCTCTCGATCCATCCAGGAGATCATGGCTGGGTCGGGGACAGGGAATCCTGCTCAGGGGAAGGAAAGAGGAGAGAGGGGGCTCGGTGAAATCTCCCCCAAGGGCTCAGTGCAGAGAACGTGTCCTGAATTTAATCCCAGCCCTGCTCTCTGTGGGGGGACACGGGATCAGAGCAGAGGGGTAAATTTCACAGGGACCCTTTGGGGGCAGAGAGATGCCTGTGGGCAGGTGGGCTATGCCCCCTGTGAGCGAGTCAGGGCTCTACAATATGCTCCATGGGGCATGGATTGTCTCTGTTCTGGGTCTGTGCAGCACCAAGCACAGTGGGGGTCCGGCCCATGACCGAGTTTCTTAGGCATTACAGTAATATACCTAATAAATAACATACAGTGCCCAGCACAGTGCGGTCCTGGCCCATGACTGGGGTTCCTAGGGATTACCATAATACACTTAATATATAATATACAGCACCCAGGACAATGCCATGGCTGGGACTCAGATATTGCTAGAGCCATATAAATAAAATACATCTCAGTGGTAAGAGGTGGGGGTCTGGGGGCTTCAGGGGCCACTCCCGGAGAAATCTACAGCGCTCGGGAAGAATCATGAGCTGAAGCCACCCTGGGTGCATAATCCTTTCTCCTCCGGCAATCCCCAAGAAGCAGGGGCAGCAGCACCTCACCCAGCGAGATCAGAGTCTGGTAATTGTCCTGCATGATGTCCCTGTAGAGCTGCCTCTGCCCTTCTTCCAGGAGCCCCCACTCCTGCCGGGAGAAATACATGGCCACCTCCTCGAACCCCACCGGTGCCTGGTGAGTGATTACAGTACAGACAGTGAAAACAACACTGTTCACATTCTCTCCTGTGTAACTCCCCAAATGCCACTGCAGTGACCAAAGATAGTCCCCAACATGACCTATCCCATCCCCGCTGCCCTGAGCCAGCCAGTCCCCCTGCCCTGGGGCTGGATCGAAGCTGGCACCTCCTAGCAGGTAAAGACCCTCTTCCCCATCCCCCTTGAGCCAGCCAGTCCCCCGCCCCAGGGGCTGGATCAGAGCTGGCGCTCCCTAGAGGGGAAAGGTCTTGTGCCCCATTCCCCCCTGCCCTGGGGCTGGATCGAAGCTGGCGCCCCCTAGAGGGGAAAGGCCTTGTGCCCCATTCCCCCTGCCCGGGGGCCCAGAGCGGTTCTGATTGCCCAGGGGGGTTAGGGAACATTTCTAACCCCACTGCCCCACTCCATACTTATTATTAACCGGCTTTGTTACAGTAGCGCACAAGGGCAGAGTTCGGGGACTGTTTCCTATTGGGGCTGCCATCCCCCCGGCTGTCTGGTTCTCCTGCTGGGGGGTGTATGGGGGGGGCCTTCTCCCCTCCTCGCTCTCGCTGCGGATCTCGCTCTTCCTTTCTGCATCTGCTCCCCAGCCGGGACACACTGGGGGCCCAGCCCGCCTCTGCCCTTTGGGGGGAGCCCTAGAGGAGAACAGCGGCCCCTCCCTTCTGGCCTCTCCCCTGAGACCCAGGAGTCTGGGCAATCAGCACCGTTATAAACACCATCCCTGGGAAAACAGCCCAGCCGCTGCTGGTTCCTGGCGCAGACTGGCTCCGGGTCCAGCCTCCCTGCGCCGGGACAGATCAGGTCTGCGCCCCGGCCAGCCCCCCCCGCACCTGGAGCAGCCGCGGCATGGGGGCAGGGGGCTCAGGGGCTGTGCTGCTGGGCCAGCCGGGCTGGAGCCTCAGAGGGAACCTGGGTGCCCAGAGGAAGGATTTCCCGGGGATACCCAGCCTAGAGGCTCCCGCGTTGGAGCCGCAGATGGGATCCCATCATCCTGGGGAGTCCTTAGCCCAATCATAGAATCATAGAATATCAAGGTTGGAAGAGACCTCAGGAGGTCATCTAGTACAACCCCCTGCTCAAAGCAGGACTAATTCCCAACTAAATCATCCCAGCCAGGCCTTTGTCAAGCCTGACCTTAAAATCCTCTAAGGAAGGTGATTCCACCACCTACCTAGGTAACCCATTCCAGTGCTTCACCACTCTCTGAGTGAAAAAGTTTTTCCTAATATCCAACTTAAACCTCCCCCACTGCATGCCCTGCTCCTCCCCCCAGCAGCCTGAGGGCAGGGGGGATCTAGTGGGTTTGAGCAGGGGGAGTCAGCCGGACTCCTGGGTGGGATCCTGCAAAGGGTTCTGCAAAGCTCCAGGGAAAGTCACTGACAGGGAGCTGAAAGAGCCGAGAATCGGGAGGGAGTGTTTATTGCTGCAGTCAGCAAAACCTGTTGTGATTGGGTAATGATAATGGGATGGGAACTGCCACCACTTCTTGGCCACTAAAAGACTGTCAGACACGCTTAAAAAGAAACCCTACAGCTCAAAAGAAAGGGAAAAGGGGGGACGGTGAAAATAAAAGCCTTACTTAAGACTTGACTTTTCACAGCCTTCACTGGTTTTCCTTCTTTTTGTGTATCTTTAATATAAGGATAAAGAGATTTGGTTGTTGTTGCCATGGGATTAAGTCAGCAGTAACCCCAGACCGCTTTCAACTCTTCAGTGTTGAATGAGGGGTTTAATCTTACCCCTTTTCAGACCTGAGGCCCCCCTTTTCAGCGCAAGAAGGGCCCTGAATGAAATTAGGATCACTAAACACTACTAGAATAAAGTGTACGGAAGGATTCATAGACTGGAAGGGACCATTAGATCATTTCCTCTGATCTCCTGTATAACACAGGTCATATGGCTTTCCTGAATTAATCCCTGATTGAACTATAGAAGAAGTTTTAGAAAAACATCCAGTCTTGATTTAAAACTGGCCAGAGATGGGGAATCCACCATGAGCCCTTGGTAAATTGTTCACTGGTTAATTCCCCTCATCATTAAAAATTCACAAGGCACTGATGCCTTGGTAAAACTGATTATTTTAATCACTAATAATCCCAGGAAATCCAGCCTTAAGAGTCCAGGAGAAATATTGGAACATCCTGATCTTGTGCATATTCATTGGAACAGGGCATCTCATCCCAGAGAAGGGAGAAAATGCTCTCTCTCTGTGCACCTACAGAAACCTCCCTCTTTACGAATTTCCTGTCTTTGGGATCCGATCACCAACGAGTGTCTGTTCTGATGATGTTATCCTGTGGGGGGGAGTGTCTCTGGATAAAAATGCCTTTGCCTTTCTTGGACAGTTTCAACCAGGGCCGGCGCTTCCATTTAGGTGACCTAGGCGGTCACCTAGGGCACCAGGATTTGGAAGGGCGGCATTTTGCCACCCTCAGTGGCAATTTGGCGGCGGGGGGTCCTTCTGCATTCTGGGTCAGCGGTGGCAGTTCTGCAGCAGGTCCTTCACTCGCTCCGGGACCCGCTGCCGAAGTGCCCGGAAGACCAGGAGCGCGGAAGATCCACCCCCGCCGCAGAATTGCCAGGAGCACAGAAGGACCCCCGCCTAGGGCACCAAAAACCCTGGCACCGCTCCTGGTTTTAGCCGAGCTCAGTGGATTTATTTCTGTTAAAGAAACACAGTCGATATCATTAAATATTAGCAGGCAAATGTATAGCACAATCGAAAGGCTGGGAGCTGAGAGGAGGGGAATTCCAACAGGAAATAAAAGCTCTGATTTTTAACAGTCAAGGTGATTAACCATAATTTATCTGGGAATGTGGTGGATTCTTTTATCACTCGAAATCAAGATTGGACATTTCTCTTCAAAAGTTCTAGCTCAACCAGCAGTTATGAGATGGATGCAGGAGCTACTAGGAGACATTTTCTGGCCTGTGGTAACAGGTCAGATTAAGATGATCCTAATGGCCCTTTCTTGCCTTAAAATGTATTAATCTATTATTACTCCACACACAGTAAACACATCTGACATGGCTGAACTGGCCTACATTAGAAGAGATTCTCTGTGACCTTTTGGCACATTTGGGCAAAGTGAGTCTAAAACACAACAGATCAGATCCACCACTCACCTCCATGGGGGCATCTTACATTTGCTTTGGAACAAGAATAAGACACAGCCCAATCCGTGCAGAACAGGAGGGATTCTGCATGCTTTCCTTTTTGCATTTCAAGCTGGTGAGGCAAGGAGTCTGGTCTAGTCAATTTCATCTTTGTTTCTAATCCATTTCACTTTTAGGCTCTAACATAATGGGGCAATCTCTGAGTTGCAAACAATGCAAGTTTCACAAAGCTTCCCTTGCTTACGTGTAAGCAGAGTCAGGATAAGCTCTACACTGACATCTGGTGGAAAGAATTTCAGAGAGTGTATTTGCATAGGCACGCCTACCCTATCCCAGACTGCTGAGCTGTGGGACTGCTTGGTGACAAATGACTCACCCTCAGTTGGGTGGTACTTGCTAGACAAGGGACATGGGTTCCAAACCCAGTGAATTGAGAGAGGGATCGGTGCCGGTGGTGCAGTCTCCTTGTGGAGCCAGAAGCACCAGTTCCACCCTCTCCTCTCTCCACTGTGGAATGTCAGAGTTGATTTTTTTATTCCCTCAAGAATCTAAATACAGGTTACTGAGCTGAACTCACTTTGGGCTAATGGTGCACTAGCACTGGGTCTCCCCCACTAAGAGCTGAGATCACTAAGAGTTGAAATCACTAAAGAGCTGAAATAACTGAGCTGAGAGCACTGAGTACTGTGCTAACTAGTGGGGGAGCCTGAAGTTATACTGTGGAACAGAGCAGCTGGTGGAGTGGAGCAGTTGCAAGGACGGCTGGAGCGGATCACGGGACAGCTGGTGGCAGCAGAGCGGCTGGCAGAGCGGAGTAGCTGTGGGATGGGTGGAGCGGCCCACAGAGCGAGCGGAGCCAAGCAGTTTGCAGAGCAGCTCATGGGGCAGAGCAGCTGGTGGAGTGGAGCAGTTTCTGAGGATGGCTGGAGGAGCAGAGTGGAGCAGCTGGTAAAGCGGAGCAGTTCATGGAGAAGGCAGAAACAGAACCCACGGAGAGGCAGGGCAGTTGGCCCCGGACCACGTAAGGTGCCCCTTTCTACCCAGGCTGGGGGAGGGACCTCTACAGATAAACTCTCGAACTCTGGGGTGGCATTGACCAGAGACTTTTGGGTTGTTGGACTTTGGGGTGATTGGACTTAAAACCCTAAAGGGAAAAAGGACAGTGCCAAACGTACTTGGAGGTGGGTTTTTGTTTATGGTTTGTGTTATAACCCTGTTTGTGGTGTTTCTCCAATGGGATGCCGCATTGATTCCTTCCTTTCTTAAAAAGATTTTGCTACATTCAGACTCCGTGCTTGCAAGAGGGGAAGTATTGCCTCCTAGAGGCGCCCAGGGGGGTGTGGTATGTGAGTGTCCCAGGTCACTGGGTGGGGGCTCAAGCCGGTTATGCATTGTGTTACTGAAACGGAACCCTTGGATACTGAACCCGGCTCTTGTTGCTGCCAACTCAGAGGAGCAGAAGGGTTACATTTTTGGGGGCTCGTCCGGGATCCCTGGGTCAGTACCCCTCGCAAGCACCTGTTGAGTGTTCCACTGTATTGGGAAATAATTGTGTTTATATTTTGAGGAAACTACTGTTTGTATAATGGCTAATATGTCGGGTTTGTTGGGCCCCAGTCCTGCAGCCTCTAGCTCAGGGGCGGCAGACTCAGGCTATGATTGGGCAAAAGCACTGGAGCATATATTGGAAAAGATTGTGTTGGCCTATGCTACGTTGAACTCTTGTCGTAAGTTAAGGTTATTTGATGGGAAAGAGGAGTTTGAACTCTGGTCGGAGCATACTACTGAAATGCTGCGGGAGTGGGCCGTACCCGATGTAGAAAAGCGACGATGTCTAATAGAGAGCCTTAGTGGCCCAGCATTAGATGTAATTCGCACCCTGAAGCTCACTGACCCTGAGGTCAGTGTGAAGGACTGCCTAGAGGCCCTTGATAATACCCTTTGGGAGCGTAGAGGGCCCTGAGGACAGTTACTGTAAATTCATTAATTCCCGACAGCAAAGGGGTGAGAAAATTTCAGCCTATATACAGAGGCTGGAGAAACTACTTCAGAGAGCTGTTATGAGGGGAGCAGTGACTGCTGAGCAGATGGATCAGACCAGACTGGCTCAAGTTGTAAGAGGGACTCAGTATCGGAACCCAATCCTACTTCATCTCCGACTAAGAGAACGGCAGGAACATCCCCCAAGTTACTCCCAGCTGATAAAGGAGGTCAGGGAAGAAGAAGAAAGGCAGGCAGCCAGCGAGTGTTGGGAAGCCCAAACATTGGAACCAGCCAGCACGACACCACTGCCAATGGCCAGTGTACTGATGGTGAGCACCATAGAGGAACTTGCCCAACAAATGCAGATCCTGACAGAACGGATAGCTGAGCTGCAAAGCATCATTGACCGAGCTAAGATTTCCAGGAATAAGGAGCCTCAGACTGTGATGATAGAGAAGTCAGTATCTAGAGTCACCGTCCCACCTCGCCGAATGGGGAAAGGACAATTCTTTTGCTACCGGTGTGGTCAGGATGGGAACAGTGCTGCTAACTGCCATAAGGAAGAGAACCCCTCCTTAGTGTATGAAAAGCTGAGGATTAGTTGGAAGAGATCCAGTAGCTGCCAGAAGGTCCGGGGACAGAGACCGCTTAGGCCTAGAGGATTTGAAGATTCCCCCAGAAGAGACCATCCAGCTGGGATCCCTGCAGGACTGATAGGGCCTTGAGCAGAGGTCATGGTGAGGATTGAAGGGACGGAGTGTAAAGCCGTGCTTGACACTGGATCTCAAGTGACTATTATATTTCAGTCATTCTACCAACAGATGCTTAGGTACCTGCCCATACAGCCACTGACTGGCATTGGTCTGTGTGGCCTCAGCATGGATGAATACCCCTATCAAGGGTATGTCATAGTGCACCTGGAATTCCCAGAGGAGGTTGCTGGGGTAAAGCAAGAAGTGGACACCGCTGCCTTAATATGCCCTGACCCGAAAGGGACCTCTGATGTGTCTGTGCTGATAGGGACCAACTCCAGGCTCTTCAAGGTGCTCGCGGATTACTGCAGACAACGGGCTGGGGACCAGTACCTGAGTACCCTGATGATCCATACACTTTGTGCTGAAGCCTATAGGAAGATTGAGAGCACCAAGAAGGAGACATCTGAGCTACCGATTGGGGCACTGAAGTACATGGGTACAACCCCCTTAGTAGTGCCTGCAAGGACGGAGCAAGAAGTACTTGTCATGAGTACCAGGCTGAAAGGCAGTAAAGGGGCATTAGCAATGATAGAGCAGCCGGCTGAAGGAGAACTCCCGGAAGGAGTGCTGGTCCCCAGTGGAGTCATAACCTTACCTGGTGAAGCCCAGGAAAAGGTGACTATACTGATTGCTAATGAAACAAGCAGAGATGTTGTTATGAGGCAAGGACAAAAGATAGCAGACCTCTTTGAGCCTGAATCAATTGTAAAACCTCAGTGTGAGACTCAAGTGCCAACAATAGACCCAGCAAAGTTTGACTTTGGAGATTCACCATTGTCCGAGGAGTGGAAAGATCGCCTAAGAAGGAAACTTTGTGAAAGATCCAAGGTGTTCTCATTGCATGAGTGGGATGTGGGATGTGCAAAAGGAGTAGAGCACAACATCAGACTACATGACTCTCGACCTTTCAGAGAGAGATCTAGGAGGCTTGCTCTCTCCGAGATGGAAGATGTGCGACAACATCTTCAAGAGCTGGCTGCAAATGGCATCATTACAGAGTCCCACAGCTCATACGCCTCGCCCATTGTGGTGGTCCGTAAAAAGAATGGGAAAATCCGGATGTGTATTGACTACCGCACCCTAAACCGCCGTACTGTGGTTGACCAGTACACAATGCCTCGAGTTCAAGATGCCTTAGACTGTTTGCTGGGAAGCCAGTTGTTCTCTGTGTTGGATCTTCGGAGTGGATACTACCAGATCCCTCTGGGTGAAGAAGATAAGGAGAAGACAGCCTTCATCTGCCCATTAGGGTTTTATCAGTTCGAACGCATGCCCCAAGGGATTTCTGGAGCACCTGCCACATTTCAACGTCTTATGGACAAAGTTGTGGGAGACATAAATTTACTACAAGTGTTAGTTTATTTGGATGACCTGATTGTGTTTGGAAGAACTTTGGAGGAGCATGAAGAAAGACTTCTTAAAGTGCTTGATAGGCTGGAGGATTATGGTTTGAAGCTTTCAATTGACAAATGCCAGTTCTGCAGGAGCCTATGCCAGTATCTGAGGGGAACTCACAGGAAACCTCCCCATCCGGCACTCAAGAGGATGTCCCCCCTACCATAGCAACAGAGATTCTCAATAGGCGAGACAGGGTAATAAGACCAGTGAAACGGTTAACTTACGATGCACCTGGGGTGATTAGTGAGAAGCCTATACATTTAGCACATAGCTTTGTGAAAGCTAAAGTAGGCTATCTAATGCCTTTTGGAGGGGACCAATAAGTTGGTATAGTAGGGAATGTGATTTGTCGGGACGACAAATTCTTGGCTGGGGGGAGGACGTAAGCAGAGTCAGGATAAGCTCTACCCTGACATCTGGTGGAAAGAATTTCAGAGAGTGTATTTGCATAGGCACGCCTACCCTATCCCAAACTGCTGAGCTGTGGGACTGCTTGGTGACAAATGACTCACCCTCAGTTGGGTGGTACTTGCTAGACAAGGGACATGGGTTCCAAACCCAGTGAATTGAGAGAGAGGCTGGGGGATAGGTATCTGTGCCTGGTGGTGTAGTCTCCTTGTGGAGCCAGAAGCACCAGTTCCACCCTCTCCTCTCTCCACTGTGGAATGTCAGAGTTGATTTTTTTATTCCCTCAAGAATCTAAATACAGGTTACTGAGCTGAACTCACTTTGGGCTAATGGTGCACTAGCACTGGGGCTCTCCCACTAAGAGCTGAGATCACTAAGAGTTGAAATCACTAAAGAGCTGAAATAACTGAGCTGAGAGCACTGAGTACTGTGCTAACTAGTGGGGGAGCCTGAAGTTATACTGTGGAACAGAGCAGCTGGTGGAGTGGAGCAGTTGCGGGGACGGCTGGAGCGGATCACGGGACAGCTGGTGGCAGCAGAGCGGCTGGCAGAGCGGAGTAGCTGTGGGACGGGTGGAGCGGCCCACAGAGCGAGCGGAGCCAAGCAGTTTGCAGAGCAGCTCATGGGGCAGAGCAGCTGGTGGAGCGGAGCAGTTTCTGAGGATGGCTGGAGGAGCAGAGTGGAGCAGCTGGTAAAGCGGAGCAGTTCATGGAGAAGGCAGAAGCAGAACCCACGGAGAGGCAGGGCAGTTGGCCCTGGACCACGTAAGGTTCCCCTTTCTACCCAGGCTGGGGGGAGGGACTTCTACAGATAAACTCTCGAACTCTGGGGTGGCATTGACCAGAGACTTTTGTGTTGTTGGACTTTGGGGTGATTGGACTTAAAACCCTAAAGGGAAAAAGGACAGTGCCAAACGTACTTGGAGGTGGGTTTTTGTTTATGGTTTGTGTTATAACCCTGTTTGTGGTGTTTCTCCAATGGGATGCCACATTGATTCCTTCCTTTCTTAAAAAGATTTTGCTACATTCAGACTCCGTGCTTGCGAGAGGGGAAGTACTGCCTCCTAGAGGCGCCCAGGGGGATGTGGTATGTGAGTGTCCCAGGTCACTGGGTCAGGGCTCGAGCCGGTAATGCATTGTGTTACTGAAATGGAACCCCTGGATCCTGAACCCGGCCCTTGTTGCTGCCAACTCAGAGGGGCAGAAGGGTTACATACGTATCAGCAGGACTTGATTCTAGACCCTTAAAGTCCACAGCATGGGCCTCTACTGCTTGAGATAAAGGAGTATTAGCATGCAGCTGTAGAAGACTGTTATCTTCTATGTGGCCCAGCCTCAGGAGGCAGAGAAAACTATAAAAGGTGCATTTTCTGATTAAAAAAATAGGCATTAAACAAAATTTCCCTGTTCCTATAACCCCAGACATTATTAAACCAGGTCATTTTTTACAAGAGAGAACCCAGGGGTCCTGGCTCCCAGCCACCTCGCTCTAACCCCCTAGATCCCACTCCCCTCCCAGAGCTGAGGAGAGAATCTAAGAGTCCTGGCTCTCATGACCCCCTACTCTAACCCCCCAGATCCCACTCCCCTCCCAGAGCCGAGGAGAGAATCCAGGAGTCCTGGCTCCCAGCCACCCTGCTCTAACCCCCCAGATCCCACTCCCCTCCCAGAACCGAGGAGAGAATCCAGGAGTCCTGGCTCCCAGCCACCCTGCTCTAACCCCCCAGATCCCACTCCCCTCCCAGAGCTGGGCAGAGAACCCAGGAGTCCTGGCTCTGCCCCAGGCAGCAGGCAGAGGGACGCAGCCCAGGAGCAGGAACGCTGCGGCAGGGAAGATTTCCAGGGGACCGGGTTGCCGGCGCACTGCATCCTGTCCCCAGCTGAGCTGCTGCAGGCAAAGGGGTGAGCGGATCCTCGCCCCGGACCCCAGCGGACGGAGCTTCTGCCCTTGCTGTGGGGGAGGGGTGGGGGGTCCGCTTCCCGGGGGCGCTGGCGGTCCCGTGCGCGGAGCCCCGCACTGCTGCTGAGGGGGAAGGGGGCAGAGAGCAGCGCAGCTGCAGGGATTCGGTTTTTAAATAGCCCCGAGCTCCGCCAAAGGGCAGGGCCAGGGCTGGGGCTGAGCCTTTCCGAGGGTGGGCTGGGGGGCGGCACGCAGCTGTGCAAAGGGGCTGGGAGTCAGGACTCCTGGGTTCTCTTCCCAGCTCCGGGACGGGAGGGCAGTCTGGGGGGTTACAGGAAGGGGAGGGCTGGGAGCCAGGACTCCTGGGTTCTCTCCCCAGCTCTGGGAGGGGAGTGGGGTCTGGGGGGTTACAGCAGGGTGAGGGCTGGGAGACAGGACTCCTCCATCATTCTGGTACTGATTACTGATTCTCTATGGAAGAGCCCAAAAGGGCCCTTGTGAAATTTCACCTCAGCTTGGATCTGCCCCCGCACCTGTGCACAGAACAGGGCCAGGTTTAAAACCAGGCAGCAGCCTCTGTACTGAGCCCTCGGGGGAGATGTAACAAACTAGCCTGTTTTCTTCCCTGCCAGCAGGATTCCCCGTGATTGCCGAGATGCAGGGAGAGGAAGAGCTTTGTGTCCCAGATCTCCAGGGTGCTGAGGAACAGGAGAGCCTGAAAGGTGCCTGCAAAGGTGAGCGATGAGTGACACTGGTTCAGAGAGTGGCCAGGAGTGAAGGGAACAGCTGGGATCCCAGCAAAGCTGCCGGGAGTCCCCCATTTCTGTCTCATCTGGCTCAGTGTCATCCCCAGCAGGTGCCCTGTCCCTCACGGCAGGTGTCACTCCTGGCTCCCACCCCTGGCAGGAGCCCTCCCCTCCCCCAGCCTTTCTCTGAAGGCTCTGTGGGGCCACTGGGGCAGAACCAGCCTTTCCTCTTCCTACTGGGGAAATGTTTGAGGGAATTGACTCCATGCCCCTCAGGTTTTCTGCTCACTGACAAACCCCATTGCTGCCCCGGGGGCACTTGTCAACTGAGCAGACCAACTTTCTGACCAAACAAACCTGAACATCCTTGCCCCACCCCTTCTCTGAGGCCCCACCCCAGTCATTTCATCCCCCTTCCCTCTGTTGCTCACTCTCCCCTACCCTCACTCACTCACTCGCTCATTTTCACTGGCTGGGGGGTCACTTTTCAACCAGGTGTTTGAAAACTGGACACCTGGCAACCCCAGGGAACGAGCCCTGGCTGTATTCTCTCTCTCCCAGCAGGTGGCAAGATGGATGAGGAGAGTTCCCCACAGCATGTATCTGTGGGAGCAGATCCAGATGGGGCATCACCTGATGAGGATGCTTCCATGGGAGAAGAGCCACATGGGATGCTGCCTGGTGGGAATGAGTCCATAGAAGAGGACCCAGATGGGACATTGTCTGATGAGGCTTTATCCCAGGTTCCAGCCCTGCGGCAAACCTCTGATCTTGGTCTAGATCTTGGTCTTGATCCTGGCTCACAGACCCCTTCAGCACTGGAATCTCAGTGGGAAAAGCCCCCAGGGCTGCCTCTCCCATTGGTACCCACTCAGCCCAGACCAGCCCCCAAGAAACCCCCTTACCGCAAGGCACACCCAACCATCTGCAGCGAGTGTGGGAAGAGCTTCACCCGAAGCTCCCTGCTGGCCCAGCACCAGCGGGTGCACACAGGGGAGCGGCCCTACCAGTGCACTGAGTGCGGGAAAAGCTTCAGCCGTAGTTCCACCCTCATCCAGCACTGGAGGACCCACACAGGGGAGCGGCCCAATACATGCACCGAGTGCGGGAAGGGATTCAGCCAGCGCTCCGACCTGGTGAAGCACCAGCGCACTCACACCGGGGAGCGCCCCTACCAATGCCCCGACTGCGGTCAGAGCTTCAGCCGCAGCTCGGACCTCATCAAGCACCAGCGCATCCACACTGGGGAGCGGCCCTACATCTGCCCTGACTGCGGGAAGGGCTTCAGCCGCAGCTCCGACCTCTTCCAGCACCAGCGCACCCAGCGCGGCGAGAAACCTTACAAGTGCACCGAGTGCGGGAAGAAATTCAGCCGCAGCTCCAACCTCATCCGCCACCAACGCACCCACACGGGCGAGAGGCCCTACATCTGCCCAGACTGCGGGCGTGGCTTCTCCCAGAACTCCCACTACACGGACCACCAGCGGAGCCACCGCCATGAGAAACCCTACCATTGCACCCAGTGCGGCAAGGACTTCGGGCGCAGCTCCACCCTGGTCAAGCACTGGCGCACACACACCAGGGAGATCCTGTGAGCCTGGGGCAGAGGGCGGGACTTTCAACTCTCCAGTCATGGACCAGGAATCCCAACGTGGCCTCCTGGGGAACTTGACTCAGTGTTGCCCCCAAGGTCAGCTTGAGATGTCATCCACCAGTAGAGTCAATGCTCTTCTTCTAGGGAACTTGACCCAATATCTCCCTCAGGGTCAGCTTGGGTTGGTGGTGCCACTAGTCACCACTGGTCCCTTGGAGGATTTGATACAGTGTATTATCCAGGGTGAGCCTGATTAACAGTGTTACAAGTCAATGCTCTTCTCCTAGGGGATTTGAAACAATGTCTCTAGCAGGTTCCATCTGATACAATGTTTCCAGTGGGGTCACACATACCCCTTAACCTGGCACATTTGATACAATGTTTCCACCAGGATCATTTCTCCTTTCTGTAAATAATTTGATTCAATGTTTCTAAGAGAGTCAATTCTTCCCTGGAGGGTAGGTCAGGGTCCCTTTGATGCAATGTCTCCACTGAGATCCATTCTCTTTCTTTGGGTGCGTTGATACATTGTATCCAATAGTGTCACTCTTCCTCTTTTCAGAGAACTTGGTACAATGTTTCCACCATTGTCAATTCTTCTGTCCTGGTTGATTTGATACAACTGTATCCAAGAGGGCCAGTTCTTTGCAAGTGGTATCTCTAGACCAAGATCAGTGTGATACAATGTCTCCGCTCAAGGTCCATCCTAACTACTTTGGGTGAATTGATACATTGCTTCCAGTACAGTCAACTCTCTTCTCCCAGGGCAATTTGATTCCAGGGTGACCAATACTCCCCTTGAGGACTGGATACAATAGTCAGATCCTCAGATGATGTGAATTGGCATGGGTCCATTGCAGTGAATGGCATTCGAGTGATATATACCAGGTGAGGATTTGCCCCAATGTTTCCATCATTAGTTCTTCTGTCTAGGGGGATTGAAGCCAGGAACCTGATCCTGCCCTCACTTACATGGCCATTTTACATCAGTATAATTCCATTGACATCAGTGGGGTTGCTCCCAATTTACACCAAGGTCAAGAGAGGTCAGAATCCAGCTATAACTCATCTTCCATGGATATCAGTGGGGTCATTCCAGATTCATATGAGGGCCAGTGAGATCAGAATCTGCCTTGACTTCCTTAACATCAGTGGGTTCCCTCTGGATTTACACTGAGGTCTCTGAGATCCGAATCCAGCCCTAACTCCCTTAACTTCAGTGGAGGAAGTGGGGATGGTCACTCCAGCTTTATACCATCATTAACTAGAGAGGAATCCAGCGTCAATTCTGGTTTCCTGGAAGACTTGAGGCTGTTTCTGGACTTTTACAAACCTGTCCATAGATGACTGGGTATTTTTACCTTGGAGAATAAGTAAGTGGGTTAGGAAATTAGACGACGAGGATTGAAAAGAGGAGGAAATACAAAAGCAGCAACAGGTAGATTATGGTGGAAGGAGGTGTTCCGTGTATTTTCCTTGGAACATATTGGGAGGAGGGAAGGAACCAGAAGCCAAAGCAGCCCCTAAAGGGATCTATGCTTTAGTGGACAGTTGGTGGAATATAAAGAACAGGGCCTACCAAATTCATGGCCATGAAAAACACATCATGGACCATGAAATTTGGTCTTTTATTTACTTTTACCCTCTACTATAAAAGTAGCTTATTCTATAGGGTAGAAGTACACAGCAGTACTCAGCATTTCTCAAACGGGGGGTCCTGACCCAAAAGGGGGTTGCAAGGCTATTGTAGGAGTCACAGTATTGCCACTCTTACTTCTGTGCCACTGCTGGTAGCAGCACTGCCTTCAGAGCTGGGCACCTGGCCAGCAGCCACTACTCTCCGGCCACCCAGCTCTGAAAGCAGCACAGACGTAAGGGTGGCAATACCGTGAACTCTGCTACAATAGCCTTGCAAACCCCTTTTGGGTTGAGACCCCCAATTTGAGAAACACTGAGTCTTAAGGGCTTTGTGTGTTTATCTTTTGCCATTTTCAAACACATTCATGTTTTGTTACAGCACCATGAAATTTAAGATCTGAAACCGTGACAGTCAAGATTTTTTAAATGCTGTGGCTGTAAAATTCACAGGAATGGACTGCGAATTTGGTAGGGCCCTACTAAAGAGATGTCTAAATGCTCCTTGGAGTAGGAGGAGGTGCAGTGCCTCAAGTCAGGTTAATTTCCCCCTTCACCCCTTGCTCTGCAGGAATCATTAATGCACAGTCCCCTTCAGACCTAGCTTTAGAAGAGAGGTCCAAGAAATCCCATTTCAAAAGCTGCTCTCACTTTCCATATGGGCTCTGAGTGGGTGACTCAATCCTCCTGGAGTGTCTGTGTTGTCTAGGGCCATCTGTGTCTTGCCTGAAATGTTGGGGCCCTTCGTCTGAGTTATCTTCAGGGAACTGAATTTGGGAACCTCTGTATCGGAACAAAATGAGCCTCTATTGCTTGTGCTGTACATTAGAGGAAATAGACTCATAAATCTTTGCTGTGTTCTAGCCACTAGAGGGTGGTATAAACCCACATTGTGGGTTCCACCTGCATTTGGAGTTTCAACTGCTTGTGGTAGAATAACCCACAAATCACACATCTCTGTCTGTGTCTCAAGCAGCGAACATGAGTCATATTTGCCTGTATTAAATCTCCAGCATAACTGCCTTGCATGTGTCTAAGAATGAGGGAGGCAATTGTTTTGCTCTGTTTTTTGTTTGTGCATGTTTCCCATTGGCCGATTTGAATGAGTAGAACTTTAAGTGCTTTTTAAAAAACATGAGGTTTAATTAGCCATTGGAACTCCCTGACACATGATATAATGGAGGCTGAGACTTTGGTAGGATTGAGGAAAAGGATTTATATGGAACATACACATCTCTACTAGACCAGTGGTTTTCAACCCATGGTCAGTCCACAAACTATGTCTAAGGGGTCTGTGAAAGCCTGCTGTTACCGTAAAACAGTGGTTTTCAGTCTGTGGTCTGTGGACTCCTGGGGGTCTGCAGACTATGTCTAAGATTTCCAAAGGGGTCCATATCTCCATTTGAAATTTTTTTAGGGGTCTGCTAATGAGAAAAGGTTGAAAACCACTGTATGAGACAAAGATGTCTAAGAGATCTAAGCCGTCATGCCTCTGGGCATAAACCGGACACTGAAGTAGCAGAGGGAGGAAGAAACTTTCACTGTGGGTAATTTATTTTATAATGGCCCATGATGAGGCTTCTTGCACCTTACTTGGAAGCAGCTGACGATGGCCATTGCTGGAGGCAGGATGCTGGGCAAGATAGTCCCATTGGTCTGACCCAGCGTGACAGGGAGTGGGTGAAATATCAGGCTAGATGGGCTAGATGGGTCAGATCTGGGGCTGCCAGGAGGCAGGATACTGGGTCAGACGGATCCATTGTCCGAGCAGAGGCAGTAATGCCCTGGAATACTGTTTCTGATCATAAACCTGGCTCACTGTTTGGCCAACATCTTGTCCTTTCTGGGAACAGTGCAGAGGAGAATTGCTAATTCACCCAACCCGATCCCAGTTGAGGGACAATCTGCTAGCCCCATATTCAGCTCGTCTGTTTGTAGAGGCAGCAAACTGTATTTCTGCTTCTGTCGGTGTCTGTCAGTATTCTAGTCTGTAACTAAAACATCAATAAATATGTTGAAACAGGACGGGGGCTGGCTGGCTCAAGGAGATGGGGAATGGGACCTTTCCTTTCTAGGGGCACCAGCTCTGGTCTGGACCCAATGTGAGGGGACTGACTGGCTCAGAAGGTGGGGAATGAGATATGGCCCCTTTCTCTCCAGGGAATGCTGGCTCCAATCCAGCCCCAGGGCAGAGGGAGTGGTGGTTGGTGGCGGAGGTTGAAGAATGTGGACTGAGGCCTTTCCACTCAGGGGTGCTCATTCTGATCCTGCTCCATGGCAGAGGGACTGGCTGGCTCAGGGGGTGGGGAATGGGATATGGGGCCTTGCCTTTCTAGGGAACACTAGCTCCAAGCCAGGCTGGCGGTGACTGACTCAGGGAGGGCAAGGAATGGAATATGGGGCCATTCATTTATAAGGCACCAGTTCTAGACTGGCTGGCTCAGATGAGTCAAGGAATTACAGTATACCCCTTTGCACTAACAAGGAGTATGAACTTGTCCTGTGTTAAAAATAAGGTGTGTGCTGAGTGGAATATTGTGAGATAAAATGAGGCCATTTTTGCGCCTTTCCCAGAAGAAACAGAGCTGTCTTGCGAGACGATTCTTTGTGGCTCTGAATAGCATTGTGTTTTGCAGGACAGTGGAGAAGAGAAAAGAGCCAGTTTCAAGAAGACAAATGTGAGACGGGGCCTGGAGAAAAACAGAGAAAGATTCCTAGAAGACAGGAACCAAAAGAGAAACTTCAGGAGAACAGAATTTGAGTGAGAGTTTGAAGTTAAAAATAATAGAGGTAAATCCCCGCACAGGAGGTAGCTACAAACAAATGTTCAGAATGAAAGCCTAGACTGGAAGTTGAAGGTTCTTAGAAGGAGAAACTGAGGACAACTTAGTACGTTAGTGCATGGCAAAATTATCCCATAAGTCTAAGCAAGAAAAGAGTCTCCCTACCTTAAGTGAACTATTAAGGACATCTGAAACAGAACTGGTAGAGAATTGGCCAATGAATTTTTTTTTGTCAAAAATTACCAATTTGTCAGAACTAAAAATTTCAATTAGTTTTTTGTCAATGCTAACAAAATTTTCAACAAATTTATATCAGAACAAGTTTTTAAATGGATCTTTTATTTCATTTTTTACTTTACTGTTTCACTTCATTCTGACATTAGGATTTCATTCCAAGTTTCCTGTTTCTTTTCAACTTTAGCATGTCATTTTTTTTCCAACCTGGGGTATTCCTACCTTCCTTTTTCTGCAATGAAGCAGTGGGTTTAGAAATCAAAATGACCACTGGTGGCCTTCATCTTCCAAGATGACAAAGATCAAAACATTTTAGGTTTAACATTTTTGACTCAAAACATTTCATTTGGGCATTTTTTCAAATCAAAATGTGTCAAATCATTAAAACTGACCCTTTCAATGTTGCAGACACAAAATTATCTTGGTATTTGGTCTAGTGTAACATTTGAAAAAATTAGCTTTTTGTCTCAAGTCAGGTTTAAAACAAAACTCCCAAAATCAGAAAATTTTCCACAAAGTATAAATTTAATTTTTCAGCTAGCACTAATTTGAGGGTGAATCCAGAGGCCATCCAGATTCACCCCAAAATGATTAACGTTTGGGAAAGTTATAAGTCACTGAAAACAGGGTCTTTTAATAGAGATTGTCAGGAAACCTTAACAATTGCTGCCTTTTGAAACAGACCGTGGATAGGTGGATTTGGGTAAAGGGATTTTTGCTGTACAATGGGGCCCTTATTTTGATTCCAGAAAGAAATATGTGAAGTTTTGGTAAGAGCTGTCCATGTTCTCTGGGTTTTGTGACTTATTTTTATCAAAGTTGTTTCCAGAATCATTTACATGTTTTTTATTTACCAAGAGCCAGTTCGCTGTTGAGGTTTTTGGTGTGTGAAAAAGTGTCAGTAATCATAGAACCACACAGTTAGAAGGGACCGTAAGGGTCATCTAGTCTAGCCCCTGCCAAGATGCAGGATTTGTTGTGTCTAAACCATCCCAGACAGATAGCTCCAGCCTCCTGTCTGGGATGGTTTAGACACAACAAATGTCTAAAGTGCAGCACCTTACAATTGTCTTTGCTGGATTTCATTGTGTTGGCTATAGACCAGTTCTCCAATGTATCAAGAGCCCTCTGAATTTTAGCTCTATCCTCCAGAGTGTTGGCAAGCCCTCTTGCTTTGTGTCATCTCCAGACTAGATCAGCAAGCTCTCTCTTCCTACATCCAGGTCATTAATAAAGATGTTAAACAACAGTGGGCCAGAACGGATCCCTGCAGAACCCCACTTGACACCTCCCTCCAATCCAACATCCTTCCATTTGAAGAAGTTGGTTAAAAATAACATTTCAAAATTAGGCTTGATTCAAAACCTGCAAAACAAAAAGAGTGTCTGGGCTAGTGCTTAGGGTACCAGCTTGGCATATAGATGATATAAATTCAGTTTCCTGCTCTGCTACATATTTCCGGTGTGACCTTTAGTTTCTCTGTATCTCAGTTCCCATCTGTGAAATGGGTACGGATGTGTGAGGGTAAATACATTAAGGATTAAGAGTTGCATCTACGGCACAGGGGTAACGGGGGCCGCAGATGCAATGTGGAGTGCTGAAGAATTGTTTCCCCACTTTGCTGGAGCTGCTTAGAATCAGCCACTTAGCAAGCACCTACCGTAACTCCTTCCACCAGCTGCAGCTTCCTTTTTTGTGAATGGGGTGACTGTTTGCATTCTTTCAGCACAAAGAGCTGGAGGCGGGGTGTGGGTGGAATAACTTGGAAGGCAGAAGTGCCAAGACCGGTCAAGCAATGCTGCAGCTGTCCAGCACCCAGGGTTTGGAAACGGCCTCAGGCAGGCGCGTGCTCAAGGGTAGAGGAAAGAGAAGTTCCTAGTGAAAAAGATCAGGCTCAGCTCTTTGTCGGAAACGCAGGAGATGGTGAGGCAGATAAACACCGGTGGGAGAGAAGTTCAGACTGTTGCAAAAGGGTTATAAACTCTGTTCACACAGAGGCCACTCTGCCACGCCCCAGCCAATAGGCATGTAAGTGCCAGGCAAGGGATCCCTGTATAAACAGCTGATGTGTCCCACCAGTCAGGCAGCTGCATCTCGGCACCAGGCAAGGGATCCTCATATAAACAGCCCCTGCGCCCCAGCCAGAGAAAGCTGCACCCTAGTGCTGAACCAGGGCCCATTATATGTTACTGCTGCACAGCTAATACCTAGCCACAGTATCCCACCCCAAAAGCAGCTGCATTTCAGCACTGGGTGAGCTGTTCCTGTCAGGGACGGCTCTAACTTTTTTTGCTGCCCCAAGCAAAAAAGAAAAAAAGCGCCGCCCCGCCGAACCAAAAACCCCCCCAGAGCGCCGCCCGCCGAACCACAAACACCCCCCCAGAGCGCCGCCCGCCAAACCAGAAACACCCCCCCAGAGCACCGCCCGCCGAACCAAAAACACCCCCCAGAGCGCCGCCCGCCAAACCAGAAACACCTCCCCAGAGCGCCGCCCGCCGAACCACAAACACCCCCCCAAGCACCACCCACCGAACCAAAAACCCCCCCAGAGCGCCGCCCCGCCAAACCAGAAACACTCCCTCAGAGCACCGCCCGCTGAACCAAAAATGCCCCCAAGAGCGCCACCCCACCGAACCAAAAACACCCCCCAGAGTGCCGCCCCGCTGAACCAAAAATGCCCCCAAGAGCGCCACCCCACCGAACCAAAAACAGCCCCCCAGAGCGCTGCCCGCTGAACCAAAAACACCCCCCCAGAGCGCTGCCCGCCAAACCAGAAACACCCCCCCAGAGCGCCGCCCGCCGAACCAAAAACACCCCCCAGAGCGCCGCCCGCTGAACCACAAACACCCCCCCAAGCGCCGCCCGCTGAACCAAAAACACCTCCCCAGAGCACCACCCAGCCAAACCAGAAACACCCCCCCAGAGCGCTGCCTGCTGAACCAAAAACACCCCCCAGAGCGCCGCCCCACCAAACCAGAAACACCCCCGCAGAGCGCCGCCCGCCGAACCAAAAACATCCCCCCAGAGCGCCGCCCGCCGAACCACAAACACCCCCACAAGCGCCGCCCGCTGAACCAAAAACACCTCCCCAGAGCGCCGCCCCACCAAACCAGAAACACCCCCCCAAGCGCCACCCCACCGAACCAAAAACACCCCCCCAGAGCGCCGCCCCGCCGAACCAAAAACACTCCCCCAGAGCGCCGCCCCGCCGAACCAAAAACAGTTCCCCAGAGTGCTGCCCTACCGAACCAAAAACAGCCCCCCAGAGCGCTGCCCCTCCGAACCAAAAAGAAAATCAACCCCCCTCCCTGCCCCCGGAGCACCACCCCGCCTAACCAAAAAGAAAATCAACACCCCCCGCAGAGTGCTGCCCTGCCAAACCAAAAAGAAAATCACACACCCCCCGAGCGCCACCCCACTGAACCAAAAACAACAACAAAAAAGCCAGCGCTGACCTGCCAAACCAAAAACACCCCCCCCCCGAGTGTCGCCCCGCCAAAGCAAGAACAACAACAGCAGCAAAAATCTGAGCACTGCCCCGCCAAACTAAAAACAACAAAAAGCCAGCGCCGCCCCACCCCGCCAAACCAAAAACAACGCCCCCCCAACCAGCACCCAGCCTAACCAAAAAGAAAATCCCCTCTCCCCCCCTCCACTGGAGCGTCACCCCGTTGAACCAAAAAAAACCCTAGCGCCATCCCACTGAACCCAAGATTGGCCGCCCCTTATAAGGTGCTGCCCCAACCATGTGCTTGTTTGGCTGATGCCTGGAGCCAGCCTTGATTCCTGTGCGCTGCTGCTGTGCAGATAGCTTGTAACCCTACCCAGATGTGGATTCCCAGACAAAAAACTCTGTTAACGCTGAATTATGGTTGCCCCATGGTATCTCCGGCCCTTCCAGAGCATCGAGTTCAGCTAAGATCAAACTTAACAAAAGCCAAGAAATGAAGCGGTAAGACACGTGCCCCTGTAACCTTAACTCTGCCCCCTGGAGCTGGTAATAGCCAGTAGGAATTATCTGCATTCGCTTCAGTTGCATTCACTGCGCTCGATGCAGCTGTCTTGAACAGTGGAGGGATTACAGGGCACAGTTTGGCAGAGCGATGACTGTGAGAGGAGGCAATCTGGGGGGCCTTGCCCCCTGAGGTTGTTTGCGAGCCCCTCTCCCTGACCTCCAGGTGGATGACCAAATGAAAGAGGTGCACATGTCCCTGGGGAGATCCAGTCTGCCTCCTCAAATGAGACCAGGTGCCGCTCCCCACTTCACTTGTATAAGGGGACTGTTGGCCCCTCACTGAAACTTAGTGGGGTTTTGGTTTTGTTTTTTTTGGTTGGCCATCTCCCAGTACCGAAAGGAAGGGGAAGGATGGATGGGAAATCAGGACCCTGAGACTAACAGTCCCCAGAGGCAATGGAGAGAGACCGGTCGAGCTAAGGGGAGAGCAGGAGCCCGAGCTGAGCTGAGGAGCGGAGCCACTCCAATGGGAGTCAGAGGAGCAGCCCAAGGAGCTGCGCTGCAGGCAGAGTGGAGAAGGGGCTGGAGCTGAGGCTGGAGCAGTCTGGAGCTGGATGTGGGGAGCAACTGGGGAGAGCGAGGGGGACCCTGGGCTGTGGGCCCAGCACAGGGAGACACCCCCAGCCAAGGGGCCCTGCAGGCCAGACTTGGAGGGGGATTGCAACCCCAACCTAGCAGGGGCAACTCTGGGCAGAAAGGTCCTGCCACCTAGAGCCTGAGGGCATGTGGCCACTGCCAGAGCACATGTCCGAGCCGCAACATCCCTGCAGCACAGCCAGGGCCTGGGCAGGGGCCTAGGACATGTGAGGAGCAGGCTGTGAACTGCTCTGACATTCTAGAGACACTGTTTGTGATGTCCCCGTGCCCCAGAGTGGGGTGATGGGTTTTCCTTTAACCTTCTCCAGTTTTTCCTTTTATATTTTAATTAGTTGCTGTTTGATAAATCGTATTTGCTTTGAACTGTATGTGATGATGAGTGGGTCAGGGAAGCGTGTGGTGTGAAGAGAGCACCCCAGAGTGGGGACACTCTAACCCCTCTCCTAAGTGATCACGACAAGACTGGGGGTCGAGCCCCCCAGGAATCCTGGGCCCAGCCTTGTTGGGGTTACGAGGACCCTGCCAGACAGGAGAGTGGATGGGAAGCCCTCTAGGTCAGGCAGGACTCTGGGTAAAGGGAGTGGGAGCAAGGACTCAGATCCTTTCACTAGCCCATTTCACCAGGGTCGTGTGTAAACCAGGAAAATTCCCCACAATAGTGGGACCATTCCCCCGTTTACACTTTATCGTGAGATGGAGATCAGGCCATGATGTGAAAAGTTTGGCGTGTGCAGTTGCATACAAGGCTGGTGAGAGAAATCTCAGCCATGACGACTCATAACTGGCAGGCAGATCCCTTGGGCTTTCGGCCTGCACATGCTCTGGGTGTTCGGTGTGTGCCTCACTACAGAGCCAAACATTTTCAAATGCTGTCTACAGTGTGGGTCTCCCCAAAAGGAAGGCAGGTGCCAGGCACTTGCTGGCTAAACACTGAGTGACTGAGACTGTTTGGGGCATGGTCAGGGCAAAAGTTTGATCCTTAGATCTGTTCCAAAAAATTGTGTGTCGACTCTGCTAAGCAGTTTTATTGGGATGGGAAGCGGTATCTCAGGACCCCCTTGATCACAAGACTAACTTCACCCTGCACATCTGATTTCAAGGTACAGTAACAACTGCCATGCCCCACCCCAGATGCAGCTGCCTCTCAGGGTTGGGTGAGGGAAACCAGCATAAACAGCTCCGCCTCCCCGCATCCTAATGCTGGCTGCATCTCAGCACTCGGTGAGGGATCCCAGTGTAATCAGCTCCTATGCTCCACCTCAGAGACAGCCAAATTTTAGCACTGGCTGAAGGCTTCCTGTATGAATAGTCATCTCAGCACTGAGTGAGGGATCCCTGTATGAACAGCCCCCAGTGCTCCACCCCAGATGCAGTTGCGTGTCAGTACGGGACAAGAGGTCCCTGTAGAAAGGCACAGCCTGGAAAGGGCTTTGTTCTTGTGCAGGTTTACAGGCATGAAGAGATGAAAGATGGTCTCACTGCATATTTTCAATGAGGAACAGGGTCTCCTGGGTCCATCTGTACTTTTGCTTCCTCCCCTTCCCTGTGCTGGATTAAGTCAGGCTGATTCACTGATTTCTCATCTGTCTGTATTTCCCAATCTATTTCTGTGTGTCTCGTTCTCCAGCCTTATTAATAATAGACATTTTGCCTTAAAATTTCCCCCTATTGCTACCACTGGTGCTGAAGTGCAACTGCCTCTGGTGTGGGGCAAGGAGACTGCTTATACAGGGATCTTTTGTCTGGCACTGAGATGCGGCCATGGCTGGGGTCAGGTAATGGGACTGTTCACATCAGAGTGCATCACCCAGCACTGAGCTGCAGCCACCTCTGGGCTGGGATGTGGCAGCTGTTTGTACAATGTTCCCTCACTCAGTGCTGAGGTGCAACCACCTCTGCAGTGGGATGTGGGGCTGTTTATACAGGGATCCCTCATCTGGCCCTGAGATGAAACCACTTCCAAGGTGGGGTAGAGGTGCTGTTTGGGGTACTCAGTCTGAGCCTGATTTTTCAGAGGATGAGCACCCAGGGCTTTCTGGGGAATCATTTTCCTTGTAAGGGGGTCTCCCCCATTTGACTCCTATAAAAAATGAGACACCCCTAATCACTTGCTGCTTTTGACAGTGGTGGCCACTGAATCTTCAAAGTAACCAGCTGGAATCCCTGCTGTCTGCTTAGCCAGGTCTTCCACCCACCCCTCACCCTCTCCTTAAGTCAGGTATTTGTTTCTTTGATTCATGTTGGGAAACCTTTTCTAAAACCAAAGAAAACACAGATTGCTTTAGAGAAGTGACTGCTGTTAAAATGCCCCTTTAAAGTAATAGTTTTATCCTTTTTATTTTTTTTTGAGGGGAGGGTGTGTCCATTTTAATTTTAGGGATCTTTATAAACACAGAGGGGGAAATAAAGAGATTAGCAAGATTTCGTCTTAGCAGAAAAGAGAAAGATCTTTTTCCCACAACTTCACAGGACATTATAACCCAGAGATCTTTCTCTCACAGCTTCATGAGTTGTCATAACCCAGAGATCTCTCTCCTGCAGCTTTGTGAGATGTCATAATGCAGAGATGTCTCTCCAGCCATTTCAATCAACATTACGAGGAGCTGAGAGAGACTTAACACAGGAAATCTACTTGTGGCAGGATCGGGGCCTTCTCACTATGTAGCTTTTAAGGGAGAGGTGTTTAAAACAGGCCTGTACTTTCTTTTTCTTTTTCTTTTTTTTTTCATTTTTAATCCAATTCTGACAGTTCTCCACTGATCAAAAATCTCGACAGAAAACTGTCTGGGGGTAAATAAACAATCGAAATAAGCATCGAGAACCAGAAGACATTAACAACATTTATATATTAAAAAACCACATTTTTTTTTAACGGAATCAAAATCAAGGCCTCATTGTGATGGGAGTCCCCCAGTCCCACTGCCCAGGGTGCAAGGGCTATCTATACAGGGATCCCTCACCTGGCACTGAGATACAGTTGTCTCAATTTGGTGATTTTTTTGGTGGCAGTGGTGATGTAACAATCTGTTGTATCTATTTAGGTCACTATTCCATTGAGCTCTCAGCTGGAGATTAGGACTTCCCACTCCACATGATGGAATCCAGGTTGGCCAAGATGGGGCCACTGACCAAGACTATGCCAATCATGTTGCCTTTCTCGTGCAGAAGCCGGAGAATTTCAGCCCTGGCCTTCAAGGGTTCCAAGATGCTCCCAGTTGAACATCTTGTGGTAGAAGACCAAAATCCAAAACCTCAGAGCTGGGCCACCAGAACACCCCAGAGCAGGTCAGGTCAAGCACTGTGGAGAGTGCGGATGAGTTTATCTCCCTAGGCTGCACGGAAAGATCAGATGCCCTCTGATAATTAGGAGACCATGAAGGCCATGTCTTGCCTATCAATGCAAAAACTTCTCTGCACTGAGACCAAATTCATGGTCTATCAGACCTGTGTCCTACTTGCATTAATGTATGGGTCTAAAACCTGAACCCTCTTACAGGCAGACTTGTAGCAGCTAGAGAAATTCCATACGTGCTGTCAGCGTCAAATCCTGGTCATAAAGTGGTTTGGCTTTGGGTGAAATGTCACAATCTCGCAAAGATCTGGCCTTCCTTCCTATGTGCCAAGCAGCATCACATGCTCTTCAGCAATGTCACCAGCATGGATGGAAACCTCAGTATATCACGTTCTCCACTCTCCAACTGCACATCCTGACCCCACCTTGTGAATTCTCAGGATTAAGCTAGACGTAGGAACTTCACTCTACAATGCCTGAGACAAGACCATCAACCATGGTCACTCTGGTTGGTGGGAACAGTCCTTGGTAGACTATGCATGTTTGATGATGATGATGATTGATTATCTATACAACTGTTAATAAAGGGTAAAAAGAAAAAGGCAGGCCCAAGAGATGAATGTGTGTGTGTTGGTTTCTGGACAGTTGTGGGTGAAAGAGGATCTCAGTGCAGTCGTGTATAATTGTGTGTGTTTGTGTATGTGGTTCTCTCAGTGCAGGTTTGCCTGTGTAGTGCAGCTTTGTGCAGGACTGTCTCATTGGGGAAACGTGGCGTTTCCACTGTGGATTTGTGTGAGGTTGTATCAGCTTAGAAGTGTATAAAGTTGACTATGTGCTGGAATATCCATTGTGATTCATATCTCCATGTAATATGTTATAGGTCAGTCAGGCCTGGTATGAATGATGCATGCTTGACATGAATACATGTGTTCAAGTTGGCAACCGAAGCAAGGACTTAAGGTCAAGGACTGGTAGAACTATTTGTATAAAAACAATCTTGTTATGTTCCAAGAAAAATACAGAGAATCAGCAGAAAAGGAAACAACACCAGCTGGACTGATATAAAATTGTATAAGAATTGGAGGCAATGGCACACCTTGGATCATGACAACCCCCCTAGGATTGTCTCTTTGGAGTTGTGTGGGTAGAAGGCCTAGTAAATAAAGGCAAAGAAGCAATGATGCATCAGAATGGGCTATAAATGGTTGCCTATGATTTCTGCAAAACAGAGTCGTTGATTGATTCAGACCCCCATGTGGATATAGATGTGGTTTTCGCTGGCTCCCTGCATCTTATGATCTTATGATCAGAAAGAATCTCGACTGGCCTTCGGGACCATTCTAACCTTTGGACTCTGGTATAGTATGTTTGGGGTATGAATGTGGATTGAGTAAGGTTTGTTTTGTAATCAATAATGAACATTTAGAGTACTATATACCAACACGGTGTCCAGTATCTGTCTGCTCCCCATCCCTTAGGGAGACCTCTATTGCAGGGTCCAGCATGTGGTGAAGAATGTGTGTGTGGGGGGAGATATTAAGGAGTAGTGGATTTTGAGATGGGGTCTTACAATGTTGGGGAGTCATTATTTAAGACTAATAAGAGTGACTCCTTATTAGTGAAATTTGTGAAAAAAAATTGTAAGAAAAAAACACGTGGGGAGACACCACGTGGTGTTAGTGTTAGAATGTTACAACACTATTTAAGAAGAGAAGTAAAGGGTGGAAGAGACACCCCAGTGGACTAAAGTTAAAGCCCCTTCTCTGTTAGAGACGGAGATTATTGCATTTGGGACGTGCCCTTGGATGGAAAGTGCAGTGGAACCAGATGTAATAGTTGGTATCTTAGAAAACATGTTTGAGAAATATGTGCAGCTGCTCAAGCCTAATGCCAGTAAAAAGCAAACTGCTGTAGTATGGCTGTTGTGGCAAGCTGTAAAAAAGGGAATTGCATGTAAGGGGGAAGTCTGTGCAGAGTTGCAAACTTTACAGGAGAATTTTAAAATTTGCCAGGAAAATTTGGAGCAGGAAGTGAGGCAGGTACAGATAATGCAAACTCAGTTAGAACAAATGAGGAAACAAAATAGGGAATTGGAGAAAAGAATGCTGGTTGGGAAAAGGTTAAAGCAGACAAAGATAAATTAGACCATCAAGTGATAGGAATGAAACAGTTAATTTGAGGTTTGACTAAGGAAAAAGAAGAGGAGATTGCAAATGTTTCTGACAGTCTGTGCCAGAAAACTATAGCAGCATTGAAAAAGCAAGTGAAAATTCAGGAACTGCAGGTCACGGCTGTGCGTCAAAAAGAGAGAGATTTGGATTTGGATTCCAATGATATTTGGTATGGAGAGGATCTGCGAGGGGGTCAAGAGAAAAGGGAATTTGATCCACCTCAAGAGGGGTTGAGGGAAGAAATAAGAAACTTGCTGGGAGAGCCTAAGCCAGAAAAGTCTGTAGCAGTGATCAAACCAAAATCAACCACTAAGGATTCAGCAAGGAAGACAGAGTCAAAGGAGACACAAATACTTCCTGTCAGTTCATCAGACTTACAGTTGATGGTAAAGTCATTAGGCCCAGTGGATATAAAAAATTTAGCTACATGGCTAGTACAGCGGGAAGAGTTAGGAGGAACAGAGAATTTAAATATGAGTGAATCTTACAGGTTAATCAGGACAGTTTCCACTGGAGAGATTAGACAGACAGTGGATCGAGTGAAAAATGTTTTGTACAGGCAGCCAGAAATCCACCAACTGATACCACGATTTATTATGCTGTTAGGAAAAGATAGAGGTCAAAGACCCATGAAGGTGTTATCCAGTGCAGATTACATGAAGCCTGGAGATTCACCCAGAGATTACCTGTTAAAGAGAATAACATTGGGATTATTGGCTAGAAAAAATACAGTTGATGACTAATCCCAGGGCAGAGGTCGCCAGACATCTCACAGCTGATTCTTTGATGGCAGTTGATTTGAATCAGAGGGAATTTTGGAATGACATGTTTGAAGGACTGGATAGAAATTTATTAGTGATGTCTACTAATTTGGTGAACCAAGCAGCCCAGGATGAGGGGCTACCTGTTATGAATGCACTGGAGCATTGGATAGTTTGCCAGTGAATGATGCCAGGGAAGCCAGGTGGAAGGATGGAAACCCAGAGTACCTTTTGATGAAGCAATAACATATTCAAATGAGAGTGCTTATAGATCAGAATACCGCGAGAGAGGAAGAGGCCACGTTAGAGGACAAAACACCCCACCCCAAAGAGGTATAGGGTGGAATAATCAAAATGAGCCCCAGAAGGGAGCAGATGTGACTTGGAATATCGCTTGGAGGTATTTGAAATTAAGGGGAGTAGATAAGGATAAGTGGAATCAGAGATGTACTGATGAATTGATCAAAGCAATGCAAAGGATGGAAGAAGAAATGTTTAAGGAGCAGAAAAAGGCTGCAGCTGTGCAAGCCAAGGGTTCAGAGAAACCTGCTGTACAGGGAAGCCCCAATGATAAGTTGCTTCCACTGGAAATGGGCCCTCAGGAGTGGGAGATGGTAACTGGATTAAGATGGGATTCAAGGGGGAGGCCAAGAACAACAGTCAGTGTGGGAGATAATGGACGCAAAGATGCCCTATTAGATAGTGGGGCTGATGTAAATAGAAGTTGTGATTTGACTCAATATGTGTCAGAGATTATTACAGAAGTCTCCTTTATTGGGGCAGGAGTGACAGGAAAAATGTATCATTCAGTAGAAAAATGCTACACCCAGAGAGAGTGGGGGGATGTTTGTTGTAAAGAACAAATGCTTCAGATAGATCCGGCGGCTGAGCCAGTAATATTGGGGACTCCTTTTTTGAAGAGGAATCGGTTCGTTTTGGATTTAACGCACTTCTGTGGCATATGCCCGGCTTGACAGAAAGAGTCCTGACAGCAGGGTACAGTCCAAGAATCTGTGCTGCCGAAGCAGTGGAGGAGATTACACTGGATCAGCAGGATGTGGGTAAAGGAGTTCCCCAGGTATGGATTAAGAATAAAGCAAAATGTGGTAAAATTGTGTTAAAATCATGGGGGACAGAGTGCCACAGCAGAGACAATGTAAATATCCCGTGTAAAGCGGAGGCAGGAATTGCGAAAATAATCGAATCGTTAGAACAACAGGGAGTGTTTAAAAAGGGAAATTCCGCATACAATTTGGCCTGTATTAAAAGCCTCAGGAGACTGGAGATTGATAGTGGATTTTAGACAAATTAATAAAGCCACTCACCCTCTGGCTCCAGTAGTAGCAAATCTACCTGAAGTGATTGCAAGAATACAGGGGGGCCCTAAATGGTTCACTGTCGTAGATTTGGCAAACTGTTTTTTCGCAATCCCATTGCATCCCAATTCCTGGGCCCACTTTGCGTTGACTTTTAAGGGAAAACAGGACTTGTTTAAAAGAATTCCCCAGGGCCCACACTGAGCTACAGCTATTGTGCACCAACATGTGGTGCGAATACTGGATCAATTATCCAAAGAGGATCGAGAGAATGTCACCTCGTATGTAAATGGCATTCTAGTGGGGGCGGGGGACACTGAGGAGGAGGTGGCTGAGTGGACTAAAAATGTATTAAAACTCATCCAGGAAATGGGTTTCAAGGCTAATAAAGAGAAAGCCCAACTACTGCAGAGGAGAGTGAATTATTTGGGGGTGACCCTAGGGGAACAAGGAATTCAGGTAGATCAACAAAAGGTGAAATCATTAATGAATTTACCAAAGCCAAAGGATTCTCATGCCTTGAAGGTGATGTTAGGAGGGTTTGACTGTTTAAGGAAACACATGGACTTTTGCCGCTGTAACTGGACCCTTGTGGCATTTACTAAAAAAGGCAGTCGAATGTGGGTGGGGACCTGAACAAGAAAACACTTTCTGTCATTTAAAACAAGCCTTGCTGCAAGCTCCAGCATTGAAATCTCCAGATAAACAAGCCATTGGTAATTAAGTTGGCAACAACCCAAGAAATTCTAGCATCAGTACTAAGGCAGGAAAAGGACAGAAAGTTAATACCAGCCAGGCTCCCAGTAGAGAGTCAGGAGCCCGGGCAGCACCCAGGCTTGGAGTGAGGAGTGGGGAGCCCAGGCAACAGCCCAGATGGGATCAGGGAACTGGTAGCCCGGGGGCTAGAGCCCTCCACCCACCCCTGGCCACAGCCCCAGCTTTGAGCAGCTTTCTTGTCAATTTCATGGCTCCAGCACAGAAAGAACGGCCACCAGCCAATGTAAGTAGCCCTCAGTGTCTACACGGACACTGCGTCGCCCTAACTACACCGACATTAACCCTTCGCCTCTCGCAAAGGTGGAGTTATGATGTCAGTGTAGTACAGTTTACATGGGCAGGACAAGGCTGCAGTGTCGACATTGACATAATTACGTCGATATAAGCTGCCTTATGTCGATCTAAGTCTGTACTGCAGACCAGGCCTCAGTATAGCCGGGGGTCTGTCTTTCTCTGCCTGTGTAGGTTTTCATGTCTCTCTGTTTCAGTGTGTGTCTCTCAGCGTAGTTTTGCGTTTCCCTGTCCCAGTGTAGTTGTGTGTTTGCCTCTGTATGTCTCAGTGTAGCTGGGGGCTTGTATCGGTCTCAGCGTGGCTTTGTGTGGCTTTTGGTCTGAATGGAGTTGGGTGTGTGTGTGCGGCTGGCTCAGTGTAGCTGTATGTGTTTCTGTCTGAGTGTATCTGTGTGACTGTCTCAGTGTCATGCTTGTCTTTCTGCCCGAGTGTAGGCGTGTGTGTGTGTGTGTGTCAGTGTATCTCTATCTGTTTGTCTCTGGTCTGTGTAGTTTTGTGTTTCTGCCTCTCTCAGCGCAGCGGTGTGTCTGCCTCAATGCCGCTTTGGACAGTAGAACCCCAGAGTTCCAAACACCTTGGCAACACGGGTTGGTTGTAACTCTGAACAAAACGTTGTGGTTGTTGTTTCAAGCATTTACAACTGAACACTGACTTAATACAGCTTTGAACCTTTATTATGCAAAGAAAAATGCAGCTTTTAACCATCTTAAATTAAATGAAACAAGCACAGAAACAGTTTCCTTAGCTTGTCAAATCTTTTTTGAAACTTTCCCTTTATTTTTGAGTGGTTTACGTTTAACACTGTACTATAGTGTGGTTTTTTTTGGTCTCTGCTGCCTGATTGCACTTCCAGTGCCCAATCAGATGTATCGGTAACTTGTCAGTTTGTATCTCTGGTGTTTCTAACACTGATGTTCTACCGTATGTCCATTTATGTCAGTGCAGCTGTTGATGTGTCTGTCTGTCCATCTGTCTGATTCAGTTTAGTTTTCTTCCCTTCTTTCTTTGACTTCTCCCTGCATCTCCTCTGAGTCCAGTCCAGTCCCCTCCCCAGGGCTGGTCTCACCCTCCCTTCACACGACACTGATTGCACTTCTCTTTACTCTGGCACTCCGCTGCTTACTTTGCAGGCAGTGCCCTCAAATCCCACACAGCTCCCTGCACCCTACACTGCCCTCCTTTACCCAACCCAGGATGGACCCTCTGCCTTTGCTCATCTACCTATTCACAGGTGAGTACTGACCAGCAGGATAGGGAAAAGCTGAAATCCCCCATGCAAGATGTCCACTGTGTACATCTCCAGCAGGGGGATGGAAGCAGCTGGACTATCAGGACAACTGAGTTCTGACCCTGGCTCTGAGAGAGGAGTGGGGTCTGGTGGGTAAGAGCTGGGAGGGGCTAGGAGTCAGGACTCCTGAGTTCTTCCCTTAGGACTGTGCAGAGGGTGCAATGCAGAGCAGCCGTTCCTCCCCCATTGAGCCTCAGCCCTTCTGGCAGCAGGTTTGGGTGGGTAGCTTTGCCCAGGACCCCCAGCAGTGGGGTCAAAGCACTTCCAGACAGACCCCGTCTGCCCAGCTGCTCTGGTGCGGGCTGTGCAGAGATGCTGCTCTCACCCAGCAGTTTCCAGGAGTGGCTGGAGGGGATATCCAGGGGGTCCCATCAGGGATCTGTAGGGGGTCTGGCTTGGGGGATTTGGGTGGGGTTAGTTAGGGGATGGATTGGCACTGACTTAGCTTAACAGACCTGTCCTTCTGCTTCTCTCTCACACTGAACTCCTGTCTCCCAGCCCCACCTGCTCCAACCCACCAGAGCCCACTCCCCTCCCAAGGCTGGGGCGAGAAACCAGGAGTCCTGATTCCCAACCCCACCGGCTCCAACCCACCGGACCCCACACTCGCTTTAGAAAGGAGTGTCTCTCTCCAAGTTTCCCAATCTGAGTTCTGTAATACAGACAATGGTCCTAGCTCTCCCATCCCCCACCCCTCTAGACTTTTGGTCAGAGACACATTTGTCCAAGTCACTTCCACCCCACCCCGTCCTGAAACACCCCTTGCAACTCTTGGGACACTCACTTCCTCAGAGCATCACAGCTGTGCTGTCTAGGGTGGAGGAAAGTCATTGTAACTTACCCCCTGCAGTTGCCCTGGGGATAGAACACAGGAGTCCTGATTCCCAGCCCCACCCGCGCTCTAACCAGCAGACCTCTCTCCCCTCCCAGAGCTGAGGGTAGAACCCAAGAGCCCACCACTACCTCCCCCGGTTCCCCTTCCCCAGCCTCTGCAGCGCCTGACTGGTGCCACTCCCAAGTGGGTTGCACCACAGGATGGGTTGTTTCTCAATTGCGTTGCAGAGCACTGTAGGCATGGGGGCGCCAGTCTGGTACCAGCAGAGTCAGCGCTAGACAGAAGACTGAACAATTGCTTAGAGCCCTGATCAGCTCAAGGGGACCTAGGGTGACCAGATATCCCGATTTTATAGGGTCAGTCCCGATTTTTGGGTCTTGTTTTTATATAGGATCCTATTACCCCCCACCCCATTCCAATTTTTCACACTTGCTGTCTGGTCATCCTAAGGGGGCTCTCTGTTTTGTTTAGCATGTGTTTGTATGTGGGGGGAAATATGCCTGCTGAGGGCCCCGCCTGGAGACATAGCAGCTTGGGACACTCTCTGGGAGCACATACACACCACACACGCTTCCTTCCTCTGGAAAATCTTGCCAACCCAGCCCTCCGGACTCCTGGGTTCTACCTCCAGCAATGGGAAAGCAGTAGGGGCTAGTGAAGGAGAGTGGGAGAGGGGATGGGGTGGGCATCAGGACTCCTGGGTTCTCCCCCTGGCTCTGGGAGGGGAGGGGGTTTCGTGGGTTGTCATGGTTACTTACCAGAAGGCCTCACACTTTGGCTGAGCTAATTGAACATTCTGGGGGCTCTTCACATTCTCCCAGCCCCCTCTCTTTGTGGGACTCCCCCTGAAGCCCCCCACCCCCTGCCAGGGTCACTGTGTGCCCATTACTCACTTTGTCCCCTGGGCTCACCAATCCCCCATAATCTCTTTTCCGCTCCCCTTCTCCCATACAAGAGGACCCCAATCTCCCCCACCTGCCAAGGGTTCTGGGGGCTCCATTTCCCCATCTCCACTCCCATGCCAGGATCAAGTGTGCACCCCCATTGCCCTCTTCTTTCCCCCATTGCCCTCTTCTTCCCCCCCCCCCACTCTCCATGCCTCCTTCTCTCTCACCATTCTGCGTTGATCGGTTGTTCAGGGTGTCACATGCGATGCCGGGATGAGGGATGGCGGAAGGTGTTCTAGACTGAGCTGGCTGAAGCTGCAAGCTTTGCTGACCAGATGCCAGGGGGTCTGTGTGCGTCCCATTTCCCTCCTTCCAGTTTTCTGGTTTTTCCCAAACCCTCAGGGCTCTGCCCCCTTGAGACCTGAAACATTCCCTGAAATTTTGGACATGATCAGATGTGACGTTCAAAGTGCATCATGCCACAGACAGACACACAGATACCTGGACTCCAATTCTAGGTATTCCTGTAGGGCTCAGCCAGGGACCAGCATCCCACTGTGCTAGGGGCTGTACAAACACAGAGCAAAGAGATGTTAGAGCAGGGTGTGGGGGAGGGGCTGGGAGTCAGGACTTCTGGGTTCCATCCACTAATCTGGAAGGTGAATGGGCTTTGGTGGGTTGGAGCAGAGGAGTCTGGGACCCAGTCCCACAGCCTGGAGGGGCTGATGCCTAAGGCCCCACCACTGGCCCCACTCTGCATAGGGGAAGCTCTAATGGATGGATGTTTAACCCCTGTAGTGCTGGCACCAAGCCATGGATTCAGCGTGGACGTGGAGGTACCCATCACCTTCCAGGAGGCAGCAGCGGGCTTTGGGCAGAGCGTGGTGCAGTTTGGGAGTGCCAGAGCTGGGGGGTAAGGGCCGAACATGGCCTCAAGGGCCTACATGACTTCTGCTGCCCACCCCTGAGGGGCCTGTCTGGCTGGGCTGCCCTGCCTGGGCCCCCCCAGGGATGATGGGGTGCCCCTGAGCCCCTCTCTTCTCTCTCCCACACAGGCTGATCGTCGGGGCCCCGCTGCAGACGGGAGACGTGAATGAAACTGGCAAAGTCTACAAGTGTGACCCGGGCTCCAGACGCTGCCAGGAGATCCCCATCCAGAGTGGGGCCACCCTCTGCTATGGGGTCCAGTGGGGCAGGCTGTGGGGGGAGGGGACTTGGAGCCAGGACTCCTGAGTTCTATTCCAGTTTCTGGGAGCAGAGTGGGGGCTAGTGGGTTAGAGAGGTGTTGTGGGGGGAGGCTCGGAATCAGAACTTGTTCTGTGTCAAACTCTGGGAAGGAAGTGGGGTCTAGTTGGTTAGAACAATGGGAGCTGGGAATCAGGACTCCTGGGTTCCATTTCCATTCAATTGCAGGGGTATGTACAATGACTTCCTCTCCTCCCCCACCTATCTGGGAAGGAGACTGAGTCAGAAGAGTCATGTGGGGGCGTGGGGTGGGGAATGACTCAGAGAAATGATGGACTAAACATATCCAGCCACAAGATTTCTCAACCTGGTGCTGGTGTATGTCTCTTCTCAGGGCCCCCGGATGCAGTAAACATGTCCCTCGGATTGTCTCTGGCTGCTCGAGACTCCAAATTCCTGGTGGGTACCATATCCAGAGCGGCTGGGGGGTTCTGGAGCGGCTTGTTTATACCAGGGTATCACCCAGAATTAAGTTCAGTCACTTGCCTAGAATTCCACAGATTGGTTCTCCCTGCAACAGTGTTTGTGAGATAGAGTGTCAGCATGGTGATGTCACAGAGTGAGTGATAACCAGGTGACATCACAGCCGCCTGAGCACCTGGGGAGCTACCATCACAAAGGAAGATGTGACTGTGGGATGTGAACGCCTGTGCGCTGTCACAGAGAGGTTGATATCTGGGCAACATTTGGAGGGAGGATGGATTGATATTGCAGGAATGGATGAGGTCACCACAGCTACAGCAATTGTGTGATGATGTTATGGTGGGGGTGGTAAGTGGGGGAGGTCACCCTGACTGGAACTGTGCATTTTCAAAATATTATTTATTGGATGTATTATGGTAGTGCCCAAGAGCCCCAGTCACGGACTAGGACCCCTTTGTCCTAGGTCCTGTACAAACACAGAACAACAACACAGTACAAGGGGTCTTATAAACTGAGTTTAAGACGAGACAACAGCTAGATACAGGCAGACAGATGGGAGAAGAACAAGGAAACAATGAGACGATATTGGTCGCTATGATCAGCAGTGGTCTCAGCGCACCAGCGGCCTAATCGTTGTTAAGTTTCATTGTAGGCCTCATGGCAAAGGAGAGCTTGAAGAAGGGTTGTGCAGGAGACAAGGCAGTAGTTTTGTGGCCGTTTCCAGGCAGCTCATCCCAAGTGTGAGGGGTGGCGCGAGAGACAGCACAAAGGGACTGGTTGAAAAATGTATCAGCTGGGCGGTGGAGGCCAACAAGAGGGGCCAATCAGAGACACACCTCGACAGCTCAACACAAACATGGAAATGACAGGTGGGGGTGGGAGAAACCGATAAGGGCCTAGAAAGGGAAGAGCAGCAGCTCGTGTTTGATGTGATAGAGAAGAGGGAGCCAGGGGAGGGCTGCAAACAGAGGGGTGACGTGGTCGCAGCAGCATTCTGAATGGAGATGAATGGAGTGTTGTTGTCATGGCAAGGAGTGAATGGCCTAGGACGTTGTGTAAGGTGGTGGTAGCCAGGTGCCACTAGAATGACTTGTGATGGTGTTGTGAGGGTGACGGTAAGCAAGTGACATCACCATGACTATCATGACTGTGACGATGTTCTGGAGGAATGGGGGAGACCAGACAGTGCAATGAAATAGCAGGGAGGGTGGTAGACCAGTGACATCACCATGGTGATAGTAACTGCAGAATGACATCACAGGGAGGTAATGATGGTGAATAGATGTAACAGGGAGAGTGGCAACCCGCTGGGTGATGTTGACATGGCAACAGTGACCACTTACTGCCATAGCAAGGAGCATGGGAACCAGGTGATGTCCCCATGTCTTTCCCGTCTCCTCTCTGGGACTCCGAGTGCTCGGTCCAGGGGTCCTGTCTTCCCCAAGGGGGGTCCCCTGCCCTGGCAAGGCCTTTCTTTGCATATCCATGTGGGGGAGCAGGCCCTGGGCTCTCTGCTTCACCCCCAGGGAAATCATCATCTACTGATCCCATCCCTCTCTCATGCCCCAGGTGTGCGGCCCCACAGTGCACCAGGCCTGTGGGGAGAACATGTACGTCAAGGGCTACTGCTTCCTCCTGGACCAGAGCCTCCAGCAGCCCCAACGCATCCCAAACACCCTAGCAGGTGAGGGGCAGCCCCATAGGGAGGAACCAGCACTCACGGGTCAAGGGGGGGAGGAGAGGAGATGGGTCCATGGGTCTGATATGGGTTGGGATACTAGGCTAGGTGGACTCATTGGTTTGATTCAGAATGTCAGTAGGAGCTCGGAGTCAGGACTCCTGGGTTCTGTCCCACCTCTGGGAGGGGGGTGGGGTGTAGTTTTTCCATCCCAGTGCATGTCATGCTCTACACTCAGAACCCCTCAATGGCAGGGACGGGATGATATTGTGACAGAGGGGCCCATTGGTGTGATCCGGGGTTGCAGGGAGGGGCCAGGATACCGGTGGAGGGGCAGGATACCAGGTTACATGGACCCATTGGTCTGGTCTAGCTCTTTCTACTGGGTTTTCTCCATGTTTGTGGAGTTGAGTCAGGAGACGGATGTATTTCTTTCCTGTCCCCATCAGAGTGCCCCCGACGTTTCACAGACATAGTGCTCCTCATCGATGGATCGGGCAGCATCGAAGCTGAGGACTTTTCAAAGATGAAGACGTTTCTCTCTGAGATCATGAAGCGTTTCCACAGCACCGACACGCAGGTAATGGGCAGAGGCTGAACCCTGACTACTTACCCTGCCCCTCACAGCCAGTGCTGATCCCAATGCCCCAGTGCAGCACTAGGGGGCGCTGTGCTGCAGGGAGCAGCAATGGGATTTTGCATCCAAAACCAGGAAAAAATTCCTGCAGAACCAGCTACATCCTGGTCGCTTGCCTCAGCCGTTAACTGAGTCTGATTCCTGCTTTTCTTACCCTCCACTCTTGGGGTTGTTTTTCTCTCTTCTCCTCTGTCTCCTGCAGTTTGCCCTCATGCAATATTCGCACAGGTTTAGAGACCACTTCGACTTCTCACAGTACAGGAGGAGCAGCAACCCCAATCGCCTCCTCAGGTCGGTCTGGCAGCTCACGGGAGCGACGCACACGGCCAGCGCCATCCAGAAAGTGGTGTAGGTATTGCCCTTCTCCCCATGCTGACTCCACAGGGAATGGGCTGCAAGGACATGGGAGCTAAGGGACAGGGACTCAGGACTCCTGGGTTCTATCACCAGCTGTGGGAGGGGAGTGGGCACTAGAAGGTTAAAGCAGAGGCAGGCTGAGAGCCAGGACTCTGGGTTCTATTGCCAGCTCTGAGCCTCTGTTGTGTTGTGACTTTAAGCAAGTCACACGCCCACCCTGTGCCTCGGTTTCCCCATCAGTAAAGTGACCTCCTTTTGTAAAGGACTTTGAGATCTGCAATGCCAAAGCAGTGGCCAGGTGCTAGGTGTTGTTACATACCAATAACCCTTCCATGCATTCTTCACCCCTCCCCCTTTTCCAGGCGGGACCTGTTCACTTCTGAGAGAGGCGCTCGGGATGAGGCCACCAAGATTCTCATTGTGATCACAGATGGGGAGAAAACTGGAGACCCACTTTCTTATTCAGATGTAATACCTGAGGCTCAGAGAGCTGGAATCATCCGCTACGCCATCGGGGTGAGCCGCAGCTATGCGGAGAACTAGTATGGATCTGAGCCCGTGTCCAGGTTCCCATCAGATAAGGGAGAAGAGCTGACCCTGGGTTGTAACTGGTTCGTGTGACATTATAGGAGAGCTGGAGCTCTGTTGTTCAGGTTGAGCACAGCTTTCTCATTAAAGGTTGGGTTTTCTGCCTGCCCTACAGTCCACGTGCTGACTCCAACTGCCATGAAATTTGGAATATCTCATGGGGACGCAGGTTAGGAATAGTGGTCCAAATTTGGGGTCACTTGAACAAGGGGTTCCTGAGATACAGCCCCAGAGTTAAACTGCAAAATCGCCTAGTTCTTTTTTGCATACACCCGAAGCTCAAAAAGTGGCTCTGAACCTCCCCAAACAGATCCCAGTCACTTGACATTTATCTCCACTAATGCACGGCACCCACTGCCCCTCTGGGGAAGACGTGTGCAAAAGATTATTAAGCTTAGACACTGAATGCCTAGAATGGCACATGGCAAACTGCTGAGCCAAAGAGATTGAAATGAGCATCAAGATGTAGGGCTTTTTTGAAGCAAGAGGGTGGCTCAAGGTGACAGCAGGTTACCATTCACCGTGAATTGGTCTTGTGTCCTGTGGGTTTGATCCCTATTATTGGCTAATGTTCCTTGCATTCTGCAGTGTCTCCTTTTGGATTTTTTTGCCCTGAGATCAAAATTTCTGGCTGAAAAGCCACATTTGAAAGTGCTCTAAAAGCCACATGAATGCTCTGAATTTGCATGAGAGGTGTGGGGAAGGGAATCAGCGTTGATTAAACAGACGGCCGATGAGAGACAGTAAAGGAAAATGTAATTGTGTCTCCTGAACAATGGAACTGAGCGTGGACAGTAGAAGCTGGGTTATTCCATCAGTTTCCTTAGTGCAGAGTTAAGATTTCCTAGGGATGCTTCCTGCCCTTCCCGAAAATGGAGAGCAGCTGCACTTAGGCCTCTGAAATCCATGAAATACAGTTAAGGCAAACACCCTCACAACCTTAACTCTGCCCTCTTTGAGCCACGCCCCAGCCCCCCAGGAACACACACAGGCCCTTACAGATGCTACAGAGCACTGGGCACAGAGCACATGAGCACTAGAGGGCCCAGCCCATCACCTTCCCTTTGCCAAGGCAAAACTCGGCTTTAGAGTCATAGATGCCCAGACCACAAGGGACTTTTGCAATCATCTAGTCTGAGCTCCTGTGTAGCACAGGCCAGAGAACTGCCCGAAATAATCCCTGCTGGAACCAGAGCAGATCTCTTAGAAAACCAGCCAGTCCTGAGATAAATATTGCCAGGGATGGAGACTCCACCACGGCCTGTGGTGAGCTGCTCCAATGGTTAATTCCCCTCTTGGTTAAACCTGACACCTTCTTTCCAATCTGAATCAGTGTAAGTTCCATTTCCAGCCACGGGACCTTGTTCAACCTTTGTCTGCTGCTTATGTTGGGCCCAGTGACTGGGAGGTGCCTGACTCCACCACTGAACCAACTGCACGCAACCCACCCAGACTAGCATGGTGGTCCCACCCCTCCACCCTTTGCCCTGAGGCGTCCCTCAGAGACAGTGCAGCACTCACCCCTCACTACGCCGAAATGAGGCAGGCTCGATAACTCCTGGCACGAGGACACCTCTCCTCATGTCACATAGCCACCTGTGCCAAGCTGCTCCAGCGCCCCCCCTGCTCCCACTCACCAGAGCAGGACATGGCGCTGGCTGAGCCCTGCCTCTTGAGGGCCCAGGAGGGCTCAGGCGGGTGGATGTTGGTCCAGGTCTCCTGGCTAGGACTGATGCCGATGCTCTGGTCTCCCTTGTACCTCTCTCTACACCGTGAAGGTTGGCAATGCCTTCTTCAAGCCTGCTGCCCAAGAGGAGCTCCAGGAGATCGCATCTAAGCCCAGCAATGAGCACGTCTTCCGTGTGGATAATTTCGATGCCCTCCAGAGCATCCAGAGCCAGCTGCAGGAGAAAATCTTTGCCATTGAAGGTACCAGAGCTGAGGGAGGGGCTGCATGGCCCTGGGGCTCTAGAAATGGGTTTTCAAGGCCGAGATGGGATGGGGAGCAGCTGGGAAACCAGAGCTCACATAGGCCCCAAATAGTTTCTTTTTCCCCATCCAACATCTATCTACTGAGCTATCTCCATAGATCCCTGTAATGCCTTTCTCATCTGGGCAGGGGACTGGCTGGCTCAAGGGGTTGAGGAATGGGATACGGGGCCTTCTCTCTAGGGGACGCTGGGTCCAGTCCAGCCTCGAGGTGGGGAGAAGGGTTGGCTCAGGGCATGGGACAAGGGGCCTTTACCGTCTGTGATGGTCTCTCCCGTGTCTGTCTGTCTGTCTCTCCCCCCAGGCACCCAGTCCCAGAACAGCAGCTCCTTCCAGCTGGAGATGTCTCAGGAAGGATTCAGCTCCCTGCTGTCCCCTGTGAGTGACGCCTGGCCCCGGGGCGTGTCCCACGCTGCCGTGCGCTGGGGCCCTGACAGCGCTTTCAAGCTAAGAACGAGCTGGTTGGCCTAGTACTTGCAGGGGAGACAACTCTTTACTAACCCGGAGCAGTGCAGGGGGCACCCTCCCTTCCCACTCAGGGTGGGGACTAGGGGGCCTGTATGCTGCAGCTGGAGCCAGTAGAGGCCCAGGAGGGGGTGCTCACTCCCCTGGCCGTCAGCACTGACCCCAGTGTCCCAGCACGTTGCTAGGGGGCGCTGTGCTGCAGGTTCTGGCCTCGTCTAGTAATTACATTCTGCGCTGTCTGTTTCCTGTAATCAGTCCCCTTTGCCGTGTGTGTCGGTTTAGGACGGGCCTGTGCTGGGAGCAGTGGGAGCCTATGCCTGGTCCGGTGGGATATACCTGTACGGGAGTAGCGGGAAGCCGAGCTTCATCAATGTATCCAGAACCTCCACTGACATGAATGATGCTTACCTCGGTAAGAACAAACCCACAGACCTTCCCTTACCTATTTCAACAGCCCTCGCACCCCACCCCAGAGGTGGCTGCATCTCAGTTCTGGGAAAGTTCTGTGCAGCACTGTTGTACGGCTGTTTCCCATCTCACCTCCCCACGTCTCTCTCTTCCTTTGAGGTTATTCGTCTCAGGTCATCACAGCCAATGGGCAGAGCAGCTACGTGGTCGGGGCCCCTCGCTATCAACACACCGGCAAAGTCATCCTGTTCAGCCAAGATACCAAGGGCAGGGAATGGACACCCAGATCGGAGCTGTCAGGAGAACAGGTATGGGGAGTGTTACTGGTAATATGGAGTGTGGGGGTGAGAGAGAGGGCTGGAGAAAGCCTGTAAGATTTTGACATTGTATAATGTTTGTGTTTGGATCGGGGCGGGCAAACTTTTTGGCCTGAGGGCCACATCGGGTTTTGGAAATTGTATGGAGGGGTGGTTAGAGGAGGGGGTGGTGGCCCGGCCCCCACTCCCTATCCGCCCCCCGGGGACTCCTGCCCTATCCAACCCCCTGTTCCCTGTTGGCCCCCCCAGGACTCCTGCCCTATCCACCTCCCCCCCACTCTCTGTCCCCTGTGTGAAATGGTCAACTGACCGCTTAGAGTAAGACAGCAGTGTACCATGCCCTGCCCTTGAGGCAGCAACATAAAGAGCTTCTACTGCAAAAAATTTAGGCACCAAGTCAGGTTAGGCACCTAAAGGGGTTAGCAGCAGCCAGTCAGAGGTTTTGTGGATCACAGTGTCACCTAAGTCTGGGGGTTAGGCACATAAATACCTTTGTGGATCTGGGCCAGAGAGACTCGGGCAAGGAAAAAAACGTTGCTAGTGATATTAACAGTGTCTGATAAGGATCACTAACAAAGTGAATTTCTCCAAGATCTGTCTATACGTTCCAGCTGAACAGAATTTATAATAGTGGCTCAGTCAGTGAATAAACTTTACTTGTGCTAGCACAACCTCTAAAAAGAATTGCACCACAACTAGCACTCAGCATCTCTCCAATATCTAACTGCCTAAATATTCAAGAACATTTACAGTGATAGCGCCACCTGCTGTGCAGCGGGAGGGTGAGTCTAAGGATGGAATGAGTGTTGGGACTGAATCCTTAGTCCTATAGGGTGAGAAGGGTCCCAGTGGGAGAAGAAGGAGGAAATGACTAAATTCAAGGGGTGATTTATCTGCCTCTCCAGATTGGCTCATATTTTGGGGGTACACTGTGCGCTGTGGACCTCGACAGAGATGGGAACACAGACCTGGTTCTAATCGGAGCCCCCATGTACTATACACGTCTGAATGGAGGACGGGTCTATAACTGCCCGATTAACTGGCCGGTAAGAAAGAGGATGGAGCCGGGGGAAGACGGATGGCCTGGGGTGTTTCTTTGTCTGGACTGCCATGGGGTTGTGATGTTGGGACAATTAGCATGACAGTAGTAGGCACAGTGCTCCAGGAAGCAGGGTGGGGGGATCATGAGAGGACGCTCTTCCCTGCCAGTCAGTGCTGACTCCAGTGCCCCAGAGCGGCACCAAGGGGCGCTGTGCAGCAGAGAGAGGGAAAGGGGGTCAGTAAGGGGCACTGTCATGCTGGCTTTCCCCACATGTCTCTTTGGATGGGGCCTGCAGAGGATGACACTGATCTGCACCGAGACACTGCAAGGAGAGACGGAGCAGGCATTTGGGCGCTTTGGGGCCAGCATGTCTGAAATCGGGGACATCAGCGGGGACGGACAGACAGATGTGGCCATCGGGGCCCCAATGGAGAACAACAATCGTGGAGCCTTGTACATTTTCCATGGGGGAAAGGGAGGCTTCAGTCCCCAGTACAGACAGGTGAGCCCAGCTCCTGCACAGAGGGGTCATCACAGATCCTGAAAGAGACATCATGGGGCCCCACAGCCCCCTAGTGCCTATTAGCCTGTAGCTGCCGCGTCCCCACCCCTCACCCTCTGCTGCCTCCTAGTGCCCATTATACAGCACAGCTGCCCCTTCCCAACCCCTCACCCTCCACTGCCCCCTAGTGCCCATTATACAGCACAGCCGCCCTTTCCCCACCCCTCACCCTCCACTGCCCCCTAGTGCCCATTATACAGTACAGCCGCCCCTTCCCAATCTCCACCCTCCGCTGCCCCCTAGTGCCCATTATACAGTACAGCCGCCCCTTCCCCACCCCTCACCCTCCGCTGCCCTCAGTGCCCATTATACAGTACAGCCGCCCCTTCCCCACCCCTCACCCTCCGCCGCCCCCTAGTGCCCATTATACAGTACAACCGACCCTTGTCCACCCCTCACCCTCCGCTGCCCCCTAGTGCCCATTATACAGCACAGCCGCCCCTTCCCCACCCCTCACCCTCCGCTGCCCCCTAGTGCCCATTATACAGCCAGCCGCCCCTTCCCCACCCCTCACCCTCCGCTGCCCCCTAGTGCCCATTATACAGCACAGCCGCCCCTTCCCCACCTCTCACCCTCTGCTGCCCCTAGTGCCCATTATACAGCACAGCTGCCCCTTCCCCACCCCCACCCTCTGCTGCCCCCAGTGCCCATTATACAGTACAGCCGCCACTTCCCCACCCCTCACCCTCCACTGCCCCCTAGTGCCCATTATACAGTACAGCCGCCACTTCCCCACCCCTCACCCTCCACTGCCCTCTAGTGCCCATTATACAGTACAGCCGCCCCTTCCCCACCCCTCACCCTCCGCCGCCCCCTAGTGCCCATTATACAGTACAACCGACCCTTGTCCACCCCTCACCCTCCGCTGCCCCCTAGTGCCCATTATACAGCACAGCCGCCCCTTCCCCACCCCTCACCCTCCGCTGCCCCCTAGTGCCCATTATACAGCACAGCCGCCCCTTCCCCACCTCTCACCCTCTGCTGCCCCCTAGTGCCCATTATACAGCACAGCTGCCCCTTCCCCACCCCCACCCTCTGCTGCCCCCAGTGCCCATTATACAGTACAGCCGCCCCTTCCCCACCCCTCACCCTCCACTGCCCCCTAGTGCCCATTATACAGTACAGCCGCCACTTCCCCACCCCTCACCCTCCACTGCCCCCTAGTGCCCATTATACAGTACAGCCGCCCCTTCCCCACCCCTCACCCTCCGCCGCCCCCTAGTGCCCATTATACAGTACAGCCGCCCCTTCCCCACCCCTTACTGCTCTCTCTGCCCCACAGCGCATAGACGGGTTGCTGTTTCCCAGCAGGCTGCACTACTTCGGCCAGGCCGTCAGTGGCGGGACAGACCTGACGGGGGATGGGCTGCCAGACATCGCGGTGGGAGCACAAGGGCAGATCCTCCTGCTGAGGTGAGTTACTCTGTGTTGTTGCACTGCTCCATGTGGCAGTCACAGACAGCGACAGTACATGGGGGTTTGGGAGTATGTGTGTGTGTCACTGCTGCCCCCTGCTGGAGAATGGCACAATGACAGCTCTGCTGCTCCCTTCTCTGCCCCCCAGCATCTCCTCTAGCAGAGCTGCATGTCCATAACCAGGGCAGGCGCTTCCATTAGGTGACCCTAGGTGGTCACCTAGGGTGCCAGGATTCGGGGCGGCGGCAAAGAAGGACCTTCTGCTGATGTGCTGCGAAAAACAGCAGCAGGCAATTGAGCAGCTCAATGAACGCCGCTGTCTCCTGGGGCATTTCTGCAGAGGGCCCTTCTTTGGCGGCACGATAGGAGTGGAACCGGAAGCTCCCGCGCGCCCCGTGGGGAGCGCACAAAATGCTGCCCCCCGAATTCTGCCGAGGGCGTCAGAAACTATGTCGCCGCTCCTGTCCATAACTCATCTTTTTGGGGTGCTGTGAGCACACCCAGGCTGGTGGGAGGCTCTGGGGAGGGAGGGGTCTTGGCCCCATTGCAGGGAGCAGCTGGGTGATGGTTCTGTTCTTCCCATGGCAGGTCCCGGCCAGTGCTCAGAGTCAGGGTCTCCATCAGCTTTCAGCCTCCCACGATCCCCACCTCGGCCTTTAACTGCCAGGAGCAGGAGCAGCTCAACACGGAGGCCAGCAGGGCAGAGGTCTGCTTCACCGTCACTAAGAGCACCATGGACAGCCTAGGTCAGACCAAACTCACGCCCTGCTCCCCTCCCCCCTGAGCCAGCCAGTCCCCTACCCTGGGGTTGGATTGGAACCAGCACCCTCTAGGGGGAAAGGCCCCATGTCTCATTCCCCACCCCCCCGAGCCAGCCAGAGCCCGCTCCTAGAACTGGATTAGAGACAGTGCCCCCTAGAGGGGAAAAAACCCATAATCCATTTCCACCCCCTGAGCCAGCCAGTCCCTCTGCCCTATGGCTGGATTGGAGCTGGTGCCCCCTAGAGGGGAAAGGCCCCATATTCTGTATCCTATTAATGATCCTGCTCTCACGTCTCTCTGACCCTCATTTCTCCTCTGTGGTAGGCAATGGGATCTCCAGCAACATCCAGTACAGCCTGTCCCTGGACCCCGGGCGGACGAAGATCCGAGCCGCCTTCGACTCCACCGGCCCCGTCCTGAGCAGGGAGCTGCGGCTCGGCATTGAGAAGAAATGTGAGAAGCATCAGATAAAGTTACCTGTGAGTGTGGGGGGTCCTAACTCCTTCCACTCCTGCTGTGTCTGCCCCTCCAACCCTACCCCTTGCTCCCAAATCACCCAGAGAACAAACCTCTCTATAGATTCCACCTTTGCTCATGGGTCCCTAAGTGTCTCTCTGTCTCCCCAGCTCTGCCCTGAGGACACACTGACCCCCATCACCCTGCGCCTCAACTACACCCTGACCGGGGAGCCCATCGCTGCTGCCGGTCGCCTCAGACCCATCCTGAGTGAGGACTCCGCACTGGTGTCTGTAGGCTCGGTAAGGCCTCCGGGGCCAGGCAATGGTGCTTGTGACTGTCTGCAGAAGTTTTAGTGTGTGTGCCTTTGAATACAGTACCTGTGCAGACTGTATCAATGCTTGCTCTTAATGAGTACGATTATAGTGTGTGTGAGGTTTTAGAGGTTGTGTTGTTGGTGACATTGTTGATTCAGACTGTGGTGATCTTGGTGAGGTTGTTGGCTGAGGTTGTAGTGATTGTGTTCATAACATTGGTTTAAACTGGACTGTAGTGGTTGTGATGGCAGTGTGAGGTGAGGTTATAGTGGTTTTGTTGTGTTTGACATTGCTGGGTTCAGACTATACTGATCTTGGTGACTGTGTGAGGCAGGGTTGTAGTGGCTGTGTTGTTGATGCTGATGTTGGTACAGAATATATTTGTGGTGGTGGGGAGATTGTAGTGGTGTCGGTGAGTGTTGGTTGAGGATGTTGTGGCTGTGTTGTAAGTTACACTGTTAGGACTGTACTGGTAGGTGGTTGCGGTTTAGACTGTAATGTTGGCAGAAGTGTAGTCTTAAGTAGAGTGGGTGAGTTATTGTGCTAATGTTGGTTCACATTGTGTTGATACTAATTGTGGTTGTGGTTGAGACTATAGAGGTGTTGCTGACAGAATCGGTTGTGATTGCAGAGTGTGCCTTGTTGGTAACAGTGTTGTTTCAGACTACATTATTAGTGGTGGTTGATGAGATTGTAATGGTGTTTACAGTGTTGGCTGAGATGGTAGTGGTTATGATGCTGGTAACAGTGTTGCTTTACACTTTATTGGTTCTGGTGGTGATGGCAGAGTTGGTTGTGCGCTTCATAGTGTTGGCAGAGGGTGGTGCAGCTACACTGCTGGTGAGACTGTCAAATCAATATTGGGTCAGGTGGTGGCTGAGGCTGTGAATGCAGTGGTGCCAGGGACAGTGTTGGGGGCAGTTATTGCTAGTGTGATGGTATATCATGGTGATGGTGTTAGTTCAGACTGTACTGGTAGTGGTGGTAACAATTAAGATTGTAGGGTGAGTGCCAGTGTTGACTGAGTTTTGCTCCAATTCCCTCACACCCACCATGCTCCCTGATTCCCTCCCCCCCATTCCCGGATCTCTCCCTAGCTCCCGTTTGAGAAGGACTGCGGCAGTGACAAAGTCTGCACTGATGAACTACAAATTTCCTTCAATTTCTCAGGGTAAGTCACCCCCTCTGCCTCCTCCCCCACACTCCATGGTGGGGCCCATTTACTCCATCAGGCCTCATATCATACCAGATTTCCATATGGCTTCTGAGTGGGACCCATTATAAGAAGCTCACAGAGCTGTTAAGACACTGCCCTGAGGAAGCTCACCCCTTTCTCTCCCCCTTAGCTTGAGCACCCTGGTGGTGGGGGTCACCCCTGAACTCAACACCACCGTCTCCATCCGGAACCGTGGTGAGAATTCCTACAGCACCACGGTGCAGTTCTTCTACCCGGCCGCGCTGTCCTACCGCCGGGTCCTGCTGCTCCAGGTACCACCCAGTCCCCCCAGGCACTGCAGACATGCGGGGCAGGACACAGGGAATGGATGTGAGAGATCAGCTGGTGCAGAAAGCAGGCAGAGCTGAGGAGGGGGCACTGTGCTGCAGGGAGCAGGCCAGGGGCTTGTCAGGGGGCGCTGTGCTGCAGGGAGCGGGCAGGGGGCTCGGCAGGGGGTGCTGTGCTGCAGGGGGCAGGCAGGGGGCTCGGCAGAGGGTGCTGTGCTGCAGGGGGCAGGCAGAGGGCTTGGCAGGGGACGTGGTGCTGCAGGGGGCAGGCAGGGGGCTCGGCAGGGGGTGCTGTGCTGCAGGGAGCGGGCAGAGGGCTTGGCAGGGGACGTGGTGCTGCAGGGGGCAGGCAGGGGGCTCGGCAGGGGGTGCTGTGCTGCAGGGGGCAGGCAGGGGGCTTGGCAGGGGGCACTGTGCTGCAGGGGGCAGGTGGGGGCCCAGCAGGGGGGTCTGTGGCCCCATCTCTCACTGGCTGGTCCCCTGTGCTCAGTCTAACAGGAGGGCCGTGGCCGTTAAGTGCAGCTCGGCCGTGGGCTCCAAGGAGCAGACTCAGAGGAACAGCACCTGCCACGTCAACCACCCCATCTTCTGGAGCGGGGCTGAGGTAGGGACGGGTCCTGGCCTGTGAACTCTCCAGGGGTGAGCCCAGCTGTGGTCAGAGAGGGGCAGTTCCCTGGGGTCAGCCCAGCCCTTGACAAGAGACGTGCTGGGGAAAGCGCCTGGGGAGCCCGGCGAGTCAGTGCAAACAGAGCCCTGAGGTCACTCCAGGGATGGGGTCAGGCCCTGCCGGGGCTGCAAACCAAAGACCAGATCTAGGGGGCTGGAAATCAGGCCTCACTGGGGCAGAGAGGGGAGGGGCTGTTCCCTTCCCCTTTGGAGTCCTTAAAAGAAGCGACTCGGGGGTGGAGGGGGGAGGTGAATGTGGCTCAGTAAAAGACAAAGGGGAAGGAGCCGGCGTCATTGTCATGGCTGCCCCCAGGCCCATCCCCTCGGACCCAGCGTGACACCACTGGGCCTTTGTCATCCTGATCCTGAGAGGTGTCCTGCCCCTGCCCCCGCAGTCTCTGGCAGTTCCCCAGGCCCTGAGTCTCATCCCCCTCTGTTTTCCAGGCCATCTTCATCGCCACCTTCGACGTCTCCTCTGAGGCCGACCTGGGGGACAGACTGCAGATCATGGCCAATGCCAGCAGGTGAGGGGGCTGTGCAGGACCAGCGGGCAGGGTGGCGGCAGTGGTAGGGGGCAGGACAATGCAGAGGCCTGTGGTGCAGCCTACCTGCACAATTATCTGCCTGCGTCGTCTCACATCTCTCCCCTTTGCCCTCCCCTCCCCCCAGTGACAATGGAGGCCCCATCACTGAGCACATGATTCACCGGGCGGAGCTGCCAGTCAAGTACGGCATCTTCATCATCCTCACCAGGTAGGTCAGTGCGTAGATGGATGGGAGAGCGCCCCCTGCTGGGCCCCCTGTTCCCTGCAGCACAGCGCCCTGTAGCGCCACACGGGGTCATAGGTGCCAGCACTGATTGCAAGGGGTCAGCGCCCCCTACTGAGCCCTTCCCTGTAGCACAGCGCCCCCTTCTGGACATGACACCCCAGCACCACTCTCCAGCCCCATCCATCACACTCCCGTTCTTCTCATTCTTTCTATCATTTTCCTCCCCAAGCCTTGAGGAGTCGACCAAGTACGTCAACTTCTCCTCCAAGGAGGCAGGGATAAGTGTGCCAGTGACACATCGGTACGAGGTGAGGCCGGCGGTGCAGAGTGTAAGAGGGGAGACGGGAAAAGAGGGGGGGGAGTAAAACTGGTTGAAAGTGATCTGTGGATTAAAGCACGGAGGGGTGGGCAGGGACCCAGGACTCCTGGGTTCTATCCCCAGATCTGGCAGGGCAGTGGGGTCTGAGGGTTAGAGCGGGGGCTGGGGATCAGAGCTCCCTGGGTTCTCTTCCTGCAGTGCCCTATGGAGAGTCTGTTTCTTTCAGGTCAAGAACCTGCGGCAGCGAAGCGTCCCCATCTCGGTCACGTTCCAGTTCCCCGTGGAGCTGAGCGGGGTCCGGGTGTGGGACGCCTCTGAGGTCGTCCCCTCCAAGGTACCTGCCTCTCCCTGCCCTTGTGTGCATGTGAGATGGGCCCAGTGATGCCTTCTCTGCCCTACAGCGCCCCCTGCTGCGGCAGGCTGCTTACAGGGGAAACACACCATGTCCCCACCCCCTAAACCAGCCAGTCCCCTGTCCTAGGGCCAGATTACAGCTGGTGCCCTCCAGAGGGGAAAGGCCCCACGCCCCCTTCCCGCCCCCATTTACACCGTGTCTCTCCCTCCACAGCCCCAGCTGGCCCAGTGCAACAGTGAGGCTGAAACGCCTGGTTCAAAGGACTTTGTGAAGCAGATGAGCGAGCGCCCCCTGCTGGTGAGTACAGGCTGGTGTGGATCCCAGCAGCCCCTTCCCCTCCTCACTAACACAGACAGCAAGTGGGGGGCTGGGCTGGGTGAGGGACCCCTGCTATAAACAGACCCAGAGCCTCATGGTCATGCTGGGCCCCTGCACACCCCCTGCCTCACCCGGCGATATCCTTCCACCCCCAGGACTGCTCCGTGGCCACCTGTAAGAAGATCCGGTGCAGAATCGCCTCCCTGGAAATGCAGCAGCCACTGGAGTTTGTGATCAAAGGGAACATCAGCTTCCAGTGGGTCTCCCAGGTATGAGAGCTGCCTCTGCCTTCTGGCACCAGATGAGAGATCCCCCTGCCCCCATGTGAACAACTCTTCATCCCCTCCCCAGAGGTGGCTGCATCTCAGTGCTGGGCAAGGTATTGCCCTAGTGTGAACAGCCTGTAAATTGCTCTGGGTCCCTCTGGGCTGACGTTCCAGGCTGGTTTGTGTCATTTCTGGTCAGGGATGGTAAATTTCTCTCTTCTAAGCTACAAAGAGTCTTCTGGCACCTTATAGACTAACAGACGTTTTGGAGCATGAGCTTTCGTGCGTGAATACCCACTTCGTCGGATGCATGTAGTAGAAATTTCCAGGGGCAGGTATATATATGCAAGCAGGAATCAGGCTGAAGATAACGAGGTCAGTTCAATCAGGGAGGGTGAGACCCTCTTCTAGCTGTTGAGGTGTGAACGCCAAGGGAGGAGAAACTGCTTTTGTAGTTGGCTAGCCAGTCACAGTCTTTGTTTAATCCTGAGCTGATGGTGTCAAATTTGCAGATGAACTGAAGCTCAACAGTTTCTCTTTGAAGTCTGGTCCTGAAGTTTTTTTGCTGCAGGATGTCCACCTTAAGGTCTGCTATAGTGTGGCCAGGGAGGTTGAAGTGTTCTCCTACAGGTTTTTGTATATTGCCATTCCTAATGTCTGATTTGTGTCCACTTATCCTTTTACGTAGGGGCTGTCCAGTTTGGCCCATGTACATAGCAGAGGGGCATTGCTGGCACATGGTGGTGAATATTACATTGGTGGACGTGCAGGTGAATGAACCGGTGATGGTGTGGCTAATCTGGTTAGGTCCTGTGATGGTGTCACTGGTGTAAATATGTGGGCAGAGTTGGCATCGAGGTTTTTTGCATGGATTGGTTCCTGAGTTAGAGTTACTATGGTGTGGTGTGTGGTTGCTGGTGAGAATATGCTTAAGATTGGTGGGTTGTCTGTGGGTGAGGACTGGCCTGCCTCCCAAGGCCTGTGAAAGCAAGGGATCATTGTCCAGGATGGTTTGTAGATCCCTGATGATGCTTTGGAGAGGTTTTAGCTGAGGACTGTAGGTGGTGGCCAGTGGAGTTCTGTTGGTTTCTTTCTTGGGCTTGTCTTGCAGCAGAAGACTTCTGGGTACACCATCATGTGCCAGCAATGCCCCTCCGCTATGTACATCGGCCAAACTGGACAATCCCTACGTAAAAGGGTGAATGGACACAAGTGGGTATTCACCCACGAAAGCTCATGCTCCAATACGTCTGTTAGTCTATAAGGTGCCACAGGACTCTTTGTCGCTTTTTACAGATCCAGACTAACACGACTACCCCTCTGATGCTTCTCTGTTCCAGACTCAGCAGCAGAAAGTGAGTCTGGTGAGCGAGGCCCGGATTGAATATGAGGAGAAGAAATACACCCAGAAGGAGGGATTCATCCAGCGCCAGGTACCAGAGTGTCTGCGACCGGGATAGAGAGATCATTGGCCAGTGGTTAGAGCTGGGAGCCAGGACACCTGGGTCCTGTCCCTGCTCTGGGGGGAGACTGAGGTCCAGTGGGTTAGAAGAGGAGGGTGGATGGTGCCAGGACTCCTGTGTTCTCTCCCTGGCTCTGGTGGGGAGTGAGACCAAGTGGATACAATGGGCGTGGCTGGATGCTAGGACTCCTGGGTCCCCATCTCACAGCTCCTCTCCCCCAGGTGCAGACGGTGGTGGAGCGCTCCGAGGTCTATAACTACCTGCCCATCATTGTGGGCAGCAGCGTAGGGGGCCTAGTCCTGCTGGCTCTCATCACTGCAGCCCTCTACAAGGTGAGTGGGGCAGGGCTCTAAACCCTCCCCCACAGCCCATCATCCTGGGCGTGGGGCCTGTGGCTTTGCCAGCTGGTGGGGGAGGGGAGAGGGTATTTACTTTGAGGGGTTCCACACCCCATCCCCCCACCAGGCTTGAGTCCATCTGTTTCTGTCCGGCTGGCTCTCACCGTCTCTCCCCTCTGTCTCCTTCCAGTTCGGCTTCTTCAAGCGCCAGTACAAGCAGAGGATGGAGGGTGATGGGGCCGAGCCAGCCCAGAGCGATGCGTCCTCTCCCCCCGATGCCCCCAAACAATAGCCCCACCCACATCCCCTCCCCATGGGCTGCTCCAGATCCACACACCAACGTGGCAATCTGGACTTGGAACATCCCTTCAGAGCATCCATGGGGGGCTGGGACCAGGATTCCTGGGTTCTATCCCCAGTGGTGGGAGGGGAGTGGGGTCTAATGGGTTACGGCGGGGGGGGAGCAGGAAGCAGGACTCCTGGGTTCTCTCCCAGCAGTAGGAGGTGAGTGGGGTTAGAGCAGGGGGATGGGAGCCAGGACTCCTGGGTTCTCTCCCAGCAGCGAGAGGGGAGTGGGGTCTAGTACATTAGAGTGGGAGGGGCTGAGTATCTCTCCACCTCAGTTTCCCCACTTCCCCACTTGCCATTTTCTATTTATACTGGGAGCCGTTTGGCGCACGGCTTGACTCTCACTGTGAAGGTGGCGCTCCCAGAGTCATGGGGCCCCTTGCTCTCAGCTGGGCTCTGTGCAGCACCAGGGTCCCCGTCTCAGTTAGGGCCTCGAGCTGCTGCTGGGTAACGTCTAATAAAGCCAAGTTCTCGGAGTCGTTTGCCTGCCTTGCCTGAGTTCTCGGGTCGTTTCAAACCGTCTCCAAATACAGCGTGTGCATTTGTGGGCAGGAAAGGGGGATGGGATGTGGTTCCGGGCCACGCTTTCAGGCCATGCGAGGGGACGAAATCATTTGCACAACTCATTGTCACGGGGCGCTCTGCTCGCCACCCGACGACGCCTCCTCCTGGCCACTCTGGGGATTACCTCTGCCTGGCCGACGCCCCTTCCAGTGGTTGCATCCTGTTACTCTCTGGAACTATCAGTCTGTGGCCCCTCTCTCGCTGGCTGCTACCTCTTCATGACTTGCCCCTCTGGCCAGCTCACTAGGCGGGTTCCTCTGCTGGGGTGGGATACTTTCCAAATCTCTCCAGAGAAACCACACTCAACTGTCCTCACACCCTCTGCCCTGACCCTGTCCCTCCTGCCATGACTCAGACAGCCTACTAGCTGGCCCCTCCTGGCAGTACCCCCGGCAGGGGAACCCAGACCTGCCCTCTTCTCTGTGTTCCACCCTAGGGCCCTTTACCAAGCAGTTAAGGTCTGCATCTTCCCTAACCTCACTGCTCTCACCCCTGGACCACTCCCTACCTTGCTTCCCCTCATCCTAGTCAGCTCCCTCTCTTCTAGGTCTCATGGATTCCTGCCCTTCCTTTCCTCTCCCTTCCCTGCCACACCTCACCCTGCAGCCCTCTCTCTGGTACCAGTCTCTTGGCTTGATGTAAACCCTGCCCTGGTCCCTCACAAATGAGCTTGCATCCAATTAGCAACCACCTCATAGCCTAAATCTCTCCCCTGTTTGCCGCTTAATTGAGTCTGCCTGGCCTAATTCAACCCGCTCAGGGCCGGTGTGGGGAGTAAGTCCCTTCACCCTGATTGAAAAGGACAAAATAAATTGCCTCCCCAGTAAATTTACCCTGTGGAACTCCATGTCACATGAGGTGAGGAGGCCAAGCTCTGTGGCTAGAGAGAATGAGAGGTTAGTATGGACCCCGAGTTGTGTGAGGTCAGTTCTTAGGAGCTGCAAGCCCTAGCTGAAAGTGATGGCAGCTAGTGATCAGCCTGGTCGTCTTATCGAAAGGAAGATCGAGAGGTGACTTGATTGTAGTGTTAGGAGAAAATCTCATGTTCTAAAGAGCACTGGCCCTGGGCTCACCCCACCGCACGTTGCCTCTGACTCCACTCCAGCTCCCAGCTGCGCAGCCAGACCCCAGGCTCCAGCCACGGGCGCATCCCCCACCATTGCCCCGACCGCCACTGCTTGCTTCAGCCCTCCATCCAGGCCCCCCATCCTCCATGCCCCCCCTCCACTTCCCCATCTAGGGCTTAATTTGTCCCCCAGCTTGCCGGGACTGAGTAAGTCTGCTGTGAAAAGTGATATTAACTTACTAGCTAGCAAGTCTGAAAAAAATATCTACCCAAAAAGCAAAACTTGGAAAGCACATTATTTGTGATTCTATTCTGTTTAGGTCCAGTAAAGAATAGAGACAACTGTACTTTATTTTTATTATTGATTCTGCAAAAAATATAAATAAATTACAGTGATTTGGACATGGGTATGCACATATTGATATGTTTTTCCTAAAGTTAATGAAGTATTTTAGGAAAAACTGTCAGAGCGGCCAGCAGCAAGAGATGATGGCTGCACTCTGAGGCCACCAAAACATTTGATGCGAGAACCCCTGATCTAGTCTGACCTCCTACCTAACACGGGCCATAGGGCTGCCCTGAATTCATCCTGGTTTGAAGCAGAGCAGTGGATCTTTCAGAAAAGAGCACCCAATTGTGAGTTACAGATCGCCAGTGACGGAGAATTCACCGTGGACCTTAGTAAATTGTTCCAAAAGTTATTTACCCTCTCTGTTAAGAATGTTACACCCTATCATAGAATCAAAGAAGATTAGGGTTGGAAGGGACCTCAGGAGGTCATCTAGTCCAACCCCCTGCTCAGAGCAGGACCGACCCCCAAATAAATCATCCCAGCCAGGGCTTTGTCAAGCCAGGCCTTAAAAACCTCTACGGATGGAGATTCCACCACCACCCTAAGCAACCCATTCCAGTGCTTCACCACCCTCCTAGTGAAATAGTGTTTCCTAATACCCAACCTAGACCTCCCCCACTGCAACTTGAGACCATTGCTCCTTGTTCTGTCATCTGCCATCACTGAGAACAGCTGAGCTCCAGACTCTTTGGAACCCCTCTTCAGGTAGTTGAAGACTGCTATCAAATCCCCACTCACTCTTCTCTTCTGCAGACTCAATAACCCCAGTTCCCTCAGCCTCTCCTCATAAGTCATGTTCTCCAGCCCTCTAATCATTTTTGTTGCTCTTCACTGGACTATCTCCAGTTTGTCCACATCCTTTCTGTAGTGGGGGCCCAAAACTGGACACAATACTCCAGATATGGCTTCACCACTGCCGAATGGAGAGGAATAATCACTTCCCTCGATCTGCTCTGACTAATACAGCCCAAAATGCCGTTAGCGTTCTTGGCAACAAGGGCACACTGCTGGCTGATATCCAGCTTCTCAACCACTGTAATCCCCAGGTCCTTTTCTGCAGAACTGCTGCTTAGCCAGTCGGTCCCCAGCTTGTAGCGGTGCATGGGTTTCTTCCTTCCTAAGTGCAGGAATCTGCACTTGTCCTTGTTGAACCTCATCAGATTTCTTTTGGCCCAATTTGTCTAGGTCACTCTGGACCCTATCCCTACCCTCCAGTTTATCTACCTCTCCCCGCAGCTTAGTGTCATCCATGTACTTGCTGTGGGTGGAATCCATCCCATCATCCACATCATTAATGAAGATGTTGAACAAAACCGGCCCTGCAGCACTCCAGTTATTTCCAGTCTGAATTGGGCTAGCTTCAACTTCCAGCCGCTGGCTCTTGTTAGAACTTTCTCTGCTAGACTGAAGAGCCCCTGTTATGAAATTTCAGTTCCCTATGGATTAAGTCCCCCCTTAACTTGTTCTTTGTTAAACTAAATACATTGAGCTCCTTGAGTCCGTCACACGGGATTCCAGCAAGTGTTACACCAAGGCCAAATGCAGAGGTACAATAACCTCTCCGCTCCTACTCACGATTCCCGTTTATCCATCATGCCCTGCCATTCTTTTCTTCAGGGCCTGGGCCCCATGTCTGAAACCAGTGACATCAAACAGCCTTGTCAAAACAGAGATGTCTCGCGTAGGCGCCGACTCCGTGGGTGCTCCACGGAAGAAAATTAGCAGGTGCTTGCGCCCACCGGCAGCCAGCTCCCTCCCTTCCCCCCAGCACCTCCTGTCTGCTGGTGGACCCACTGATCAACTCCTCCCCCTCCCTCCCAGCGCCTCTTGCCTGCTGCAATCAGCTATTCTGCGGCATGCAGGAGGCACTAGGTGGGAGAGGGAGGAGTGGGAATGGGGCACGCTTGGGGAAGGGGGCGGCACTGGGCAGGAAGAGGTGGGGTGGGGGCTTGGGAGAAGGGATGGGTCGAGTGTGGGGCAAGGGGTGGGGCAGGAGTCGGAAGAGGCAGGGAAGGGGTCCGGCAGGGGTGGGAGAAGGGCTCGGGCGGAATAGGGACTTGGAGGGAAGGGGTCAGGTGGGGGCGTGGCCTGGGGCAGAGCGGAAGGTTGAGTACCCCTGGGGCCCGGAGGAAGCTGGCGCCTCTGCTGTCACAAATCCACAGGACCGGTGCTCTCACACGGCTCTGGAACAGTCCCTGGGAGGAGCCCTTCGCATGTCAGCCTGCTTTGGGTCACACTCTCTCACTGGGGTCAACCACTTGGCTTCACCACCTCCTGGGACTGAACCAGGGGGCCTTCAGCACCCCTGCTATGCACCGTGGGCTTTCTGCAGCGAGTCTGCCTGAGTTGGACACCTGGGACAAACTTTTAGCCCCAAACAGAGCAATGCAGTGACCCCCACCATCAGCTTCCGCAGTGACTCTCAGGCAGCACTGCAAAAGCAACAGGGTTATTAGATGTCTGGAACACAGCATAGAAACTCCATGGTTAGCACAGAGAGCAGAAATTTACAGCACAGTCCATCTTGATCAGCCCAGAGCCCTTTGACCCCTCTTTTGTCCCAGTTCAGGGAGCCTCCTGCTTCCAGCAGTCCACACTGAACAACTCCCCACCGGGCCTCTCCTCAGTCCTTTGTTCAGTCCTCAGTCCCCAGAGCTGGCTCCCCAGCACAGAAACCGTTGCACTGTCTCCCCACAGGGCCAGAGGGGCACATTGGCAGGGTGCCAAGTGTAGGATGGGCAGATGTTGGGGGGCTGCCCAGGCTGCCCCCGCCCTGGGAACACACAGAGGCAGACTCCAGGGCAGGGGAGCTGATTGGCAAAGGATTGGGTGGATATGACTGGGGGCAGCTCTCCTTGGCATTGCCTGAGCTGGGCACACACAGAGAGATTCGTTCCCCAGGCAACCTACTGGCATATGCGAAACGTGCCACCTTCCTGATTATTTTTTTCAATGAAAACAAATCTCTGTGTGTTTGGTGTTTAAAGCTGGTGATTTGAGAGGTACAGATCCTAGCTTTTAACAAGAACGACCTTATGTTTGTGTAAAAAGCCGACCCTTTGATGTGGACAGTGATGGGTGTGTTTTTCAGGCGTCTAAAATAAATAAAATACATTTCATCAACGGCTGAGGCCAGAAGGGGTCATGCAGTCCATCCAGTGAGACCTTTAGCAGAGCTCAGGCCAGAGACCCCTTCCTGTGATTCGGGGGGCAGAAGGTCCCTGTGAATAAGGGTGGGAGGGACAGGAGGAGGAGCAAGGAGAGCGACAGAGATTGGGATGAGGAGCAGCCAGTTCCAGACTGGGAAGAGGCAGCCCAGTAGCTCCCGTCTGGGTGGAGCCCGGTGTTCCCCTCTCTCCACGCCGAGCCCACTGACTGAGTGACTGTGGCTCTAACCAGAATGAGCTAAGGCCCCTTTTGGATCCATGTCACTCCCCTCGAGGCCTGTGCCCCGTCCAGCCATTTTTCACAGTGTTGCCCTCTAGTGGCTGCGGTTCCCTGAGAGAGGCTAAAAGGAGCTTTTCCGTTAGCTCAGCAAGCAGGAGGCTGCGTGAAAGCCCACACTCCCATTCCTGGTTCCTCCAGGTAGGAACACAATTTAGCTCAACTTGGAGAGACTTGAGTGTCTTGGATGTTTGAGGGTCCTCAGCCCCGCTCCCCAGGTGTGTGTGGAAAATTCAGCTCAGCTGACAGAGCATTTAGTGTTGATCAACCAAGATTCTTCTCGTTCATCTGACTATAAGGTCTGGCGTTCCCCCTGTGCTGGGTGCTGCACCCACACCTAGTGAGAAACATTGCCTGGCACAAGACAGAGAAAGGCACAGAGCGGGGACGTGATTTGCCCAAGGTGATGCAGCAGGAGCCCGAAATAGAATGCAGGTCTCAGGAATCCCAGTCCATTGATCCACATGTGGCTAGAGTGGCTGGGAGAGAGACCACAGACAGATTAGAACTACAGATGGGAAGTATAGAGACTGAACAGACATAAATGCAGTCGATGCTTATAACTGGGCCGCATGTAGGTGGATTTTCATGGGAATGGCAAAAGATACAAGGGCCACTTCACCTTCCATTTTGCAACCCCCTGCTCCAAAGGTTGGGGGCGCTAGCGCTTTTCAACAAAACAGCTGTATGTTTATTTTTTTTTAACATGGACTAAACAATGTAAGAACAGAAGAACGGACATACTGGGTCAGACCCATGGTGCATCTAGCCCAGTGTCCTGGCTTCCAACAGTGGCCGATGCCAGATTCTTCCTAGGGAATGAACAGAACAGGGCTATTATCAAGTGATCCATCCCTAGTCATCCAGTCCCAGCATCAGGCAGTTAGAGGCTTAGGGACATCCAGAGCATGGGGTAGCATCTATGACCATCTTGGCTAATAGCCATCGATGGACTTATCCTGCATAGAATTATCGTATAGCAAGGGAACATGGCCTCCCTCTAAGATTGACAAGGAGGAACCACCATCTCTCCCTAGTGGACAGAGCCAGGAAGACCACTCCCACCCTGCTGGAAGCATGGGGGTAGCACAAGAAGTACAAAAGTCAGGCCCTGCAGCTCATTTGGGCTGGAGCTCCTGAGGGAGACAGATACGTCTCCCGCACTGAGGAGGACTTCAGTTGCATCGAGGACTCGTCTGAGCTGCCAGCCACTGAGGAGCTGCTGGGACTGCCATTGGCCGTATATCCCAGTGAGATGGAGGATGACCCCGGGATCCATTTACACCCGGAGTGGAGGTAGTAGCCCAGGGACAGCTGACTGTAGTCCGGCTGCATTGCTGCCTGAATCCAGGTCAGCATATTGTGGCTGGATTCCCTGCTGACCCAGTAGCAGAACACTCCACCACTGTCAGTGCCCTGGGCTGGGACCTGATGGAGTAGGGTAGGCCCAGGTCCCCCTATCCCCCTGCTGGGAACCCCAACACTGGATGGCCACCTCTCAACCTTAAGCCAGGAGGCCTGCATTTATCTGACTATCGGGCAGAGCCAGGATGTCAAAGCTCTTAGACTGATTACGGCTCTGCCTTGCCTGAGGGCCAGAGACCTTAGACATTTTGGTTCCCTGCCTTGCCTGAGGGCCAGGGCTCCCAGACTATTGACTGTTCCATCCTGCTTGAGGGCCAGAGACTGGCAGCTCACAACCCCCCATGTAATAACCTTGTGATCCCCTGAGGAGTCCCGACCCCCAGTTTGAGAGCCCCTGCTCTAGACCTTTAATCATTTTTGTTCCTCTTCTCTGGACTCTCACCAATTTGTCCACATCTTTTCTGAAATGTGGTGCCCAGAAGTGGACACAATACTCCGTCTGAGGCCTAAATCCGCACAGAGTACAGTGGAAGAATGGGAACGGTTTTCCAATCAGTTTTGCACCCACCTTATAGTTGTTCCATCTAGGCTGTATTTCCCTAGTTTGTTTATGAGATGGCCATGCGAGACAATATCAAAAGTCTTACTAAAGTCAAGATATACCACATCTACTGCTTCCCCCCATCCACAAGGCTTATTACCCTGTCAAAGAAAGCTCTTAGGCTGGTTTGACATGATTTGTTCTTGACAAATCCATGCTGACTTTTACTTATCACCTTATTATCTTCTAGATGTCTGCAAATTGATTGTTTAATTATTTGCTCCATTATCTTTCTGAGTACTGAAGTTAAGCTGACTGGTCTGTAATTCCCAGGGCTGTCCTTACTTCCTTTTTGTATAGACTGGCACTATATTTGCCCTTTTCCAGTCCATGAACTTATTTAATTCTTTTCTGAACCCAGTTATACTTTTAGCCTTCACAACATCCCCTCGCAAGGAGTTCCACAGGTTGACTGTGTGTCATGTGAAGAAATACTTCCTTATGTTTGTTTTAAACCTGCTGCTTATTCATTTCATCAGCTGACCTCTGGTTCTTGTGTTATGTGAAGGAGTAAATAACATTTCCCCATTTGCTTTCTCTACACCATTCATGATTTTATAGACCTCTAGCCTATCCCCCCTTCGTTGTTTCTTTTCTAAACTGAACAGTCCCAGTCTTTTAAAATTCTCCTCAAATGGAAGCTTTTTTCTCCCCCTAATAGTTTTTGTTGCCCTTCTCTATACCTTTTCCAATTCTAACATATCTTTTTTGAAATGGGGTGACCAGAACTGTATGCAGAGTTCAAGGTGCCGGTGTACCATGTATTTATATAATATTATGATATTTTCTTTTTATTCTCTCTCTCTTTCTGAATGGTTCCTAACATTCTGTTAGCTTTTTTGACTGCCACTGCACACTGAGTGGATGTTTTCAGAAAATTTTCCATGATGACATCAAGATCTTTCTTGAGTGGTGACAGCTAATTTAGATCCCATCATTTTGTATGCACAGTTGGGATTATGTTTTCCATTGTGCATTACTTTGCACTTATCTACTTTGAATTTCATCTGCCACTTTGTTGCCCAGTCACCCAATTTAGTGAGATCCTGGGACACTTTGTACCTCAGAGAAGCACCCACCCGCCCATTCACCACTGTCATATAATTAAGATATGTTTCCTACAAAGGATTCCTTGTGAGATATCATTTTATCATTGTTGAACATGAATATCCTGTTGGATTATATGTGCTATTATTGTATGGGAAGTTATGAAGTTTTGACTATGCCTGTGTTACTGAAATATATTGTGAGGTTGGGAACACCCACAACCAGAGTAGCAAGACATGCTAATGGCTCATTAAAGGGAATCCACTCTCCCAAAGGCCAACTCAGAAGACTTCTCAGACCAATCTCCCTAGTTCAAAGTCTTTCTCTGCCAGATGGTCTTCCAGGCGTTGAGATCTCAGAAGGGCAAGATCTCTTAATAAAGTGATTTTTTTTGTTACACAATTGCCGGAGGCACATATTCATATTATGTCCTGTAGAGTCTATAGGAAACTATTACTGTGCTTCGTTTGACAATAAACCTGGCTCGGGTTCCTTCGTACCTTACTAGAGTCTGTGGTCTTTGGGGGCTCTCTTGGGGTTTGCTGTGTCAGCTACCTGCGCAGAGGGAACACGCACACAGCTGACTGTTATCATCATCGAACAAGAGCAGAACACCACAGCGGTAGCTACTGACAACAACAGTTTAAGTTGCCTGACAGCCCAGACAATGGCATAGATCTCTTTTTCAATGACAGCATAATTTTAGTCAGTGGGTGTGTGAGGGTAACTATGGGAGACATTGTGAGCTGTTCAGACACGATGATCATGGGGCCATGGATGCAACTTTTATGAGATTTGCAAAACTATGTCCCCTCTCCGCTCTAGTCATTAATTGCTGGAGTTCGGCTAACACACAGTTCTACTCAGTCTCGTAACCCTCTGACCTTTCATAGAATCATAGACTATCAGGGTTGGAAGGGACCTCAGGAGGTATCTAGTCCAATCCCTTGCTCAAAGCAGGACCAACCCCCAACTAAATCGTCCCAGCCAGGGCTTTGTCAAGCCTGACCTTAAAAACCTCTAAGGAAGGAGATTCCACCACCTCCCTAGGTAACCCCTTCCAGTGCTTTACCACCCTCCTAGTGAAATAGTGTTTCCTAATATCCAACCTAAACCTCCCCCACTGCAACTTGAGACGATTTCTCCTTGTTCTGTCATCTGGTACCACTGAGAACAGTCTAGATCCATCCTCTTTGGGACCCCCTTTCAGGTAGTTGAAAGCAGCTATCAAATCCCCCCTCATTCTTCTCTTCTGCAGACTAAACAATCCCAGTTCTCTCAGCCTCTGCTCATAAGTCATGTCCTCCAGACCCCTAATCATTTTTGTTGCCCTCTAATGGACTCTGCAATTTTTCCACATGCTTCTTGTAGTGTGGGTCCCAAAACTGGACACAGTACTCCAGATGAGGCCTCACCAATGTCACTCACTTTCTCTAGCTCATCTGCACTTTGCAGAGCCCTTTGCATGTCCCGCTCAGCTGCCCTTTGTCTGAGACGGGCAGCTGCTTATGTTTTCTTTTATCATCACAAACAGCTTTGGTCAGAGAGCACAAAGGGGAGGGAAGTGCCACGACCACAACCGCAATGCTGCAGACATGCTGCATCCAGGGTTTGGAAATGGCCGCAAACATGCACCAGGTCTGCCTTTCTCGAGGGCAGAGGAAAAGGAAGTTTAAATATAGAGATCAGCCCCCGGTGTTTGTAAGAAATGAGCAAGAGCTGGTGAGAGATAGAGACCGACGGGGAGAGAAATTGAGGCTGCTACAAAAGGGGTACCAGATATAAACTCTGTTTCTACTAGAAACAGTGTCCGCTCCTGCCAAGCCTCACCTCAGAGGTAGCTGCATCTCAGTACCAGGCATGGGGTCCCTGTATAAACAGCCCCTCTACCCCACTCCAGAGGTGGTTGCATCTCAGCACCAGGCGAGGGATCCCTATGAAACAGCTGGAGATCTCAGTTCTAGATGATAAATCCCTGTATGAACAGCCCCCACACCCCGCCCCAGAGGTGGCTGCATCTCAGTGCCAGGCAAGGATCCCTGTATAAACAGACCTCATGCCGCACCCCAGAGGTAGTAGCAGCAGGTGGGAATTTTAAGGCAAAAGATCTAGTGCAGAGAAGGCCAGAGTGAGAAATGTAGAAATAGACATGGGAATGCAGAGAGTTCAGAACTTAGTGAGTCATCCTGGTTTATAACATCCCCTATTATAATCTGGAACCCAGCCTGGGCCTCATGCACCCCACTGTCCCCAGAGCCAAATCAGCACAGCAAGGGAGAAAGGGATGTAGTAAAACCACAGATGGAGTTTTATGAAAAGAGGATTCGGCTCTTTCATATCCTCATGCCTGTCAACAAAGCACGTTCCAGGCTGTGCATTTATACAGGGACCCCCTGCCCAGTGCTGAGATGCAGCTGTTTCTAGGGTATGCACAGGGGCTGTTTATACAGAGATCCTTCAGCCAGCACTGAAATGCAGCTGCCTCTGGGGTGGGGCACAGGGATCCCCCACCCAGTGCTGAGATACAACTGGCTCAATTCAATTATTCTTTGTTGATACACCAAGCTATACAATGGCTACCAAAGGGTAAAAAGACAGAGATAAATTCAAGAGTTGTGTTGTGGTTTTTGTGTGTGTGTGTGTGTGTGTGTGTGTGTATGTGTTCTGGACACTTGTATGTGAGTCCTGTCCCCTCACCAGGGCGGATCTCTCTCTCCCTTCGCAAGGCACCAATACCGATTCTCTTTCCTCTGCACTCAGCTGTCTCCTCCGCAGTGCCCACAAACCTCCCGGGACACCGCTCCCAGCAGTCAATCCACCTCCAGCTTCCCAGGATGCACCCCTTGCGTCTGCTCATTTACCTGGGCACAGGTGAGTTGCCAGCCAGTGAGGTGGGGAAAAACTGGGGTCCTGCACACACCTGCTCATTGCCTAGCCTTCAGGAAGGGGAATGGAAGCAGCTGGGCTCTCAGGACACCTGGGTTCTGTCCCCAGCTCTGGGAGAGGAGTGGGGATACAGCAGAGGGCTCGGAATCAATCCCGCAGCCAGGAGGGGCTGGCCCCTCAGCCCCCACCAGTGTCCCCTTCTCAATGGGGAAAACTAACGTGGCTGTTTGATCCCTGCAGTGCTGGCCCCAAGCTGTGGATTCAGCGTGGATGTGGAAGGACCTGTCACCTTCCAGGAGGCAGCCAGGGGGTTCGGGCAGAGCGTGGTGCAGTTCGGGAATGCCAGCGCCGGAGGGTAAGGGCTGAGCGTAGGCTCAGGGACCTACAGTTACGTACCTTATATCCACCTCTGAGGGGCCCATCTGGCTGCGCTGCCTGGGCCCCACTACACAGGGGTGATAGCAGGGGGGCCCCTAAGTAACTCTCTGCTCTCTCCCCACAGGCTGCTCGTTGGGGCCCCGCTGCAGACAGGAGATGTGAATGAAACTGGCAAAGTCTACAAGTGTGACCCAGACTCCAAACACTGCCAGGAGATCCCCATCCAGAGTAGGGGCACCCTGTGCTGTGGGGTCCAGTGGGTTAGCACAAGGGGTCTGGGAGCTAAGATGCCTGCGTTCCATCCCCAGGTCTGGGAGCGGAGTAGGGTCTAGCAGGGGAGGCTGGGAATCAGGACTCCTGGGTTCTCATTTCCATGCAACAATTTGCCATCACTTCCCCACGAGGGGGCAGGAGGGTGCACGAGGGAGAGGGGGTGTGAAATGACTCAGAGATGTGCTGGACTAAACATACAATGACAAGGTTTCTCACCCTGGTGTTGGCATGTTTCTCCTCTCAGGGCCCCCTGATGCCGTGAACATGTCCCTCGGTTTGTCTCTGGCTGCCCAGGGCTCCAAGCTTCTGGTGGGTACCACCCCTTGGGATGGGGAAGTGGCTCAGTCTGTGGGTTGTACCCAGGGGGTTGAGTGAGTCTCTGCCCCTGTCCCCCAGAATTCCATGGGATTCTCCACCCCCCAGCAATGGGAGCGGGATGAAATGTCAGCACCGTGACACCGTAGGGCTTGACCGACTGTGCACCCACCACACGCCAGGTGGGTGATGTTACCACAGGACCTGAATGTCTGTGAGCTGCTGTCACCAGGAGGCTCACGGCTGGGTGACACCGGCAGGGGGGATGGGCTGATATCACAGGAGTGGGTGATCTTCCCACAACAAGAGCTCTGTGCGCTGATGGCAAGTAGAGGGTGGTCACCGGATGATGTCACCATGGAACACATGGAGGGATGATTGACAATGCGTGTGTAGGCTGGTGCTAACCACTAGAATGACTGGGCCATGGCCTTGTGCAGAAGATGGTAACTAGATAACAACGGTGTGACTTTGGAGAGGGTGTGATGTTTGTCTGGGAGATGGTGGGACCCAAAACTGTGCACTGAAACAGCAGGGAGGAGGATAACATTGCCATGGAGATAGTGACTGAGACGTGATGTTGTGAGGGATGGGGGTAACTGGGTGACATTGCGTATGGGGACAATGACTGTGCGATGACATTGTGAAAGGTCAGGGTAATTGGGTGATGTCACTCTGAGGACAGTGACTGGGCACGGCTATAGCAGGGAGCGTGGTAACTAGGTGATGTCCCCCTGTCCTCTCTCTGGGAGACAGGTGCTGGGTCCTGGGGTCCTGTTTGCCCCATGGGGATCCCTGCCCTGGCAGGGCCTTTCCCTGCATATCCATGAGGGGAGCAGACTCCCCTCACCCCCAGTGCTCTCCTCAGGGGGCACCTACTGACTCCCTCCCTCTCTCGTGCCCCAGGCGTGCGGCCCCACGGTGCACCAGGCCTGCGGGGAGAACATGTACATCAAGGGCTACTGCTTCCTCCTGGACCAGAGCCTCCGGCAGCTCCAGCGCATCCCAGAAACCCTGGCAGGTGAGGAGGGGCAACCCTGGGAGTGGCACCAAGGAGCCACCCATGGGGGCGGGAAAAATTGGGCTATGTGGGCCCTTTGATCTGACCTATCTCTTTCCACTGAGTTTTCTCCATGTTGGTGGAGTTGAGTTGAGTTTCTTTCCTGTACCTCTCAGAGTGCCCCAGACGTGCCACAGACATAGCGCTCCTCATCGACGGCTCGAGCAGCATCCAACATGTGGACTTTGAAAAGATGAAGAAGTTTCTCTCTGAGATCATGAAGCGTTTCCGCAGCACCGACACGCAGGTAACAGACAGAGACTGAACCCTGACTATGTACCCTGCCCCCCACAGCCAGTGCTGATCCCAATGCCCCAGTGCAGCACTAGGGGGCGCTGTGCTGCAGGGAGCAGCAATGGATTTTGCATCCAAAGCCAGGAAAAAATTCCTGCAGAACCAGCTACATCCTGGTCGCTTGCCTCAGCCGTTAACTGAGTCTGATTCCTACTTTTCTTACACTCCACCCTTGGGGTTGTTTTTCTCTCTTCTCCTCTGTCTCCTGCAGTTCGCCCTCATGCAGTACTCGCACTGGTTTAGAGACCACTTTGACTTCTCAGAGTACAGGAGGAGCAGAGACCCCGATAGCCTCCTCAAGTCAGTTCGGCAGCTCAGCGGAGCGACGTGCACGGCCAGCGCCATCCAGAAAGTGGTGTAGGTATTGCCCTCCTCCCCGTGCTGACTCCACAGGGAATGGACTGCAAGGACATGGGAGCTAAGGGACAGGGACTCAGGACTCCTGGGGTCTATCCTCAGCTGTGGGAGGGGAGTGGGCACTAGTAGGTTAAAGCAGGGGGAGGAGGGACTTGGAGACGGGACACAAATTCTATTGCCAGCTCTGACCCTCTGTTGCTGTGTGACTTCAAGTAAGTCATATCCCCGCCTTGTGGCTCAGTTTCCCTTTCAGTAAAATGGGAACATGACAGTGACCTCCTTTGTAAAGGACTTTGAGATCTGCAATGCCAAAGCAGTGGACGAGCGCTGAGTGTTGTTACATATCAATAACCCTCCTATGAATTCCCCACCCCCCACTTTTCCAGGCAGGAGCTATTCACCGCTGGGAGAGGCGCTCGGGATGAGGCCGCCAAGATTCTCATTGTGATCACAGATGGGGAGAAATCTGGAGACCCACTTTCTTATTCAGATGCCATCCCTGAGGCTCAGAGAGCTGGAATCATCCGCTACGCAATTGGGGTGAGCCACGGCTGTGTGGAGAACTAGTCGGGATCTGAGCCCATGTTCACGTTCCCATCAGATGAGGGAAAAGAACTGACCTGGGGTTGTAACTGGGTCGATGTATGACATTGTAGGAGAGCTGGAGCTCCTTTGTTGTTCAGGTTGAACAGAGCTTTCTAGTTACAGGTCAGGTTTTCTGACTGCCCTACGGTCCACGTGCTGACTCAGATTGTTTTTGAAATGTGTTATGCCTCATGGGGACGCGGGTTAGGGTTAGTGGTCCAAATGTAGAGTCACTTGAACAAGGGGTTGCTGACATACAGCCCCCCGTTAAACAGCAAGGTCATCAGTTCTTTTTTGCACACACCAGAAACTCAACAAGTGGCTCTGAACTTCCCCAAACGGATCTCAGTCACTTGAGGTTTATCTCTGCTAGTGCACGGCACCCACTGCCCCTCTGGGGAAGACGTGTGCAAAAGATTATTAATCTTAGACACTAGATGCCTAGAATGGCACATGCCAAACTGCTGAGCCAAAGAGATTGAAATGAGCATCCAGATGCAGGGCTCAAGGTGACAGCAGGTTGCCATTCACTGTGAATTGGTCCTGGGCCCTGTGGGTTTGATCCCTATTATTGGCTAATGTTCCTTGCATTCTGCAGTGTCTCCTTTTGGATTTTTTTGCCCCGAGATCAAAATTTCCAGCTGAAGAACCGTATTTGAAAGTGCTCTAAAAGCCACATGAATGCTCTGAATTTGCATGAGAGGTGTGGGGAAGGGAATCAGCGTTGATTAAACAGACGGCTGATGAAAGACAGTAAAGGAAAATGTAATTGTGTCTCCTGAACAATGGAACTGAGTGTGGACAATAGAAGCTGGGTTATTCCATCAACTTCCTTAGTGGAGAGTTAAGGTTTCCCAGGGCTGCTTCCTGCCCTTCCCGAATGTGGAGATCGGCTGCACTTAGGCCTCTGAAATCCATGAAATACAGTTAAGGCAAACACCCTCACAACCTTAACTCTGCCCTCTTGAGCCATGCCCCAGCCCCCCAGGAACACACACAGGCCCTTACAGATGCTACAGAGCACTGGGCACAGAGCACATGAGCACTAGGGGGCCCGGCCCATCACCTTCCCTTTGCCAAGGCAACACTCGGGTTTAGAGTCATAGATGCCCAGACCACAAGGGACTTTTGCAATCATCTAGTCTGAGCTCCTGTGTAGCACAGACCAGAGAACTGCCCGAAATAATCCCTGCTGGAACCAGAGCAGATCTCTTACAAAACCAGCCAGTCCTGAGATAAAAATTGTCAGAGATGGAGAATCCACCACGGCCTGTGGTGAGCTGCTCCAATGGTTATTTCCCCTCTTGGTTAAACCAGACACCATCTTTCCCAACCGAATGGGTGTAAATTCCACTTCCAGCCATTGGATCTTGTTTGACCTTTGTCTGCTGCTTCTGTTGGGCCCAGCGACCGGGAGGTGCCTGACTCCACTGCTGAACTGACTGCACGCAACCCGCCCAGACCAGCGCGCTGGTCCAAGCCCTTCACCACTGGCCCTGAGGCATCGCCCAGAGATAGTGCAGCACTCACCCCTCACTACACCCTGGAGATTGAGTCGTACAGGGCCCAGAGCACTGACAATCCCCATGACAAGAAGATCCCTGTCCCCACTGCTGATACAACAGACACAACTCGGTGCGGAAATGAGGCAGGCTCCATAACTCCAGGCACGAAGACACCTCTCCTCACGTCACAGTGACACGTCACTGTGCCAAGCTGCTCCAGCGACAACCCCCCCCCCCCCCGCCCCTACTCACCAGAGCGGCACATAGCGCTGGCTGAGCCCTGCCTCTCAAGAGCCCAGCAGGGCTCGGGGTGGGTGGATGTTGGTCCAGGGCTCTCGGCTGTGACTGACCTTGATGCCCTGGCCTCCCCTGTACCTCCCTCTACTCCATTAAGGTCGGCGAGGCCTTCTCCAGCGCTGCTGCCCAAGAGGAGCTCCAGGAGATCGCCTCTAAGCCCAGCAATGAGCACGTCTTCCGAGTGGATAATTACGACGCCCTCCAGAGCATCCAGAGCCAGCTGCAGGAGAAACTCTTTGCCATTGAAGGTACCAGAGCTGGGGGAGGGGCTGCATGGCCCTGGGGCTCTAGAAATGGGTTTTCAAGGCCGAGATGGGATGGGGAGCAGCTGGGAAACCAGAGCTCACATAGGCCCCAAATAGTTTCTCTTTCCCCATCCAACATGTATCCATCAATCTATCTCCCTAAATGCCCCTGATGCCTTTCTCATCTGGGGTCCCCGGGCAGGGGACTGGCTGGCTGAAGGGGTTGAGGAATGGGATACGGGGCCTTCTCTCTAGGGGACGCTGGGTCCAGGCCAGCCTCGAGGTGGGGAGAAGGGCTGGCTCAGGGCATGGGACAAGGGGCCTTTACCATCTGTGATGGGCTCTCCCGTGTCTGTCTGTCTCTCCCCCCAGGCACCCAGTCCCAGAGCGGCAGCTCCTTCCAGCTGGAGATGTCTCAGGAAGGATTCAGCTCCCTGCTGTCCCCTGTGAGTGACGCGTGGCCCCGGGGCGTGTCCCACGCTGCCGTGCGCTGGGGCCCTGACAGCGCTTTCAAGCTAAGAACGAGCTGGTTGGCCTAGTACTTGCAGGGGAGACAACTCTTTACTAACCCGGAGCAGTGCAGGGGGCACCCTCCCTTCCCACTCAGGGTGGGGACTAGGGGGGCTGTATGCTGCAGCTGGGGCCAGTAGAGGCCCAGTAGGGGGTGCTCACTCCCCTGGCCGTCAGCACTGACCCCAGTGTCCCAGCACGTTGCTAGGGGGCGCTGTGCTGCAGGTTCTGGCCTCGTCTAGTAATTACATTCTGCGCTGTCTGTTTCCTGTAATCAGTCCCCTTTGCCGTGTGTGTCAGTTTAGGACGGGCCAGTGCTGGGAGCGGTGGGAGCCTATGACTGGTCCGGTGGGATATACCTGTATGGGAGTGGCGGGACGCCGAGCTTCATCAATGTATCCAGAACCTCCACTGACATGAATGATGCTTACCTCGGTAAGAACAAACACACAGACCTTCCCTTACCTGTTTCAACAGCCCTCACACCCCACCCCAGAGGTGGCTGCATCTCAGTTCTGGGAAAGTTCTGTGCAGCACTGTTGTACGGCTGTTTCCCATCTCACCTCCCCACGTCTCTCTCTTCCTTTGAGGTTATTCGTCTCAGGTCATCACAGCCAATGGGCAGAGCAGCTACGTGGTCGGGGCCCCTCGCTATCAACACACCGGCAAAGTCATCCTGTTCAGCCAAGATACCAAGGGCAGGGAATGGACACCCAGATCGGAGCTGTCAGGAGAACAGGTATGGGGAGTGTTACTGGTAATATGGAGTGTGAGGGTGAGAGAAACGGCTGGAGGAAGCCTGTAAGATTTTGACATTGTGTAATATTTGTGTTTGGATCAGGGGCGGGCAAACTTTTTGGCCTGAGGGCCGCATCGGGTTTTGGAAATTGTATGGAGGGGCGGTTAGAGGAGGGGGTCATGGCCCAGCCCCCACTCCCTATCTGCCCCCCGGGGATTCCTGCCCCATCCAATCCCCTATTCCCTGATGGCCCCCCCAGGACTCCTGCCCCATCCACCTCCCCCCCACTCTCTGTCCCCTGTGTGAAATGATCAACTGACCGCTTAGAGTAAGACAGCAGTGTACCATGCCCTGCCCTTGAGGCAGCAACATAAGGAGCTTCTACTGCAAAAAATTTAGGCACCAAGTCAGGTTAGGCACCTATAGGGGTTAGCAGCAGCCAGTCAGAGGTTTTGTGGATCACAGTGTCACCTACGTCTGGGGGTTAGGCACATAAACACCTTTGTGGATCTGGGCCAGAGAGACTCGGACAAGGAAAAAAAACGTTGCTAGTGATATTAACAGTGTCTGAAAAGGATCACTAACAAAGTGAATTTCTCCAAGATCTGTCTATACATTCCGGCTGAACAGAATTTATAACAGTGGCTCAGTCAGTGAATAAACTTTACTCATGCTAGCACAACCTCTAAAAAGAATTGCACCACAACTAGCACTCAGCATCTCTCCAAGATCTAACTGCTTAAATATTCAAGAACATTTACAGTGATAGCGCCACCTGCTGTGCAGCGGGAGGGTGAGTCTAAGGATGGAATGAGTATTGGGACTGAATCCTTAGTCCTATAGGGTGAGAAGGTCCCAGTGGGAGAAGAAGGAGGAAGTGACTAAATTCAAGGGGTGATTTATCTGCCTCTCCAGATTGGCTCGTATTTTGGGGGTACACTGTGCGCTGTGGACCTCGACAGAGATGGGAACACAGACCTGATTCTAATCGGAGCCCCCATGTACTATACACGTCTGAATGGAGGACGGGTCTATAACTGCCCCGTTAACTGGCCGGTAAGAAAGAGGATGGAGCCGGGGGAAGATGGATGGCCTGGGGTGGTTCTTTGTCTGGACTGCCATGGGGTTGTGATGTTGGGACAATTAGCATGACAGTAGTAGGCACAGTGCTCCAGGGAGCAGGGTGGGGGGATCATGAAAGTACGCTCTTCCCTGCCAGTCAGTGCTGGCTCCAATGCCCCAGAGCGGCACCAAGGGGCGCTGTGCAGCAGAGAGAGGGAAAGGGGGTCAGTAGGGGGCACTCTCATGCTGGCTTTCCCCACATGTCTCTTTGGATGGGGCCTGCAGGGGATGACACTGATCTGCACCGAGACACTGCAAGGCGAGACGGAGCAGGCATTTGGGCGCTTTGGGGCCAGCATGTCTGAAATCGGGGACATCAGCGGGGATGGACAGACAGATGTGGCCATCGGGGCCCCAATGGAGAACAACAATCGTGGAGCCTTGTACATTTTCCATGGGGGAAAGGGAGGATTCAGTCCCCAGTACAGACAGGTGAGCCCAGCTCCTGCGCGGAGGAGTCATCACAGATCCTGAAAGAGACATCATGGGGCCCCACGGCCCCCTAGTGCCTATTAGCCTGTAGCTGCCGCGTCCCCACCCCTCACCCTCTGCTGCCTCCTAGTGCCCATTATACAGTACAGCCGCCCCTTTCCCACCCCCACCCTCTGCTGCCCCCTAGTGCCCATTATACAGCACAGCTGCCCCTTCCCCACCCCTCACCCTCCACTGCCCCCTAGTGCCCATTATACAGTACAGCCGCCACTTCCCCATCTCCACCCTCTGCTGCCCCCTAGTGCCCATTATACAGTACAGCCGCCCCTTCCCCGCCCCCACCCTCTGCTGCCCCCTAGAGCACATTATACAGTACAGCCGCCACTTCCCCATCTCCACCCTCCGCTGCCCCCTAGTGCCCATTATACAGTACAGCCGCCACTTCCCCATCTCCACCCTCTGCTGCCCCCTAGTGCCCATTATAGAGCACAGCCGCCCCTTCCCCGCCCCCACCCTCTGCTGCCCCCTAGTGCCCATTATACAGCACAGCCGCCCCTTCCCCACCCCTCACCCTCCACTGCCCCCTAGTGCCCATTATACAGTACAGCTGCCACTTCCCCACCCCTCACCCTCCACTGCCCCCTAGTGCCCATTATACAGTACAGCCGCCACTTCCCCACCCCCATCCTCTGCTGCCCCTAGTGCCCATTATACAGCACAGCCGCCCCTTCCCCACCCCTCACCCTCCACTGCCCCCTAGTGCCCATTATACAGTACAGCCGCCACTTCCCCACCCCCATCCTCTGCTGCCCCCTAGTGCCTATTATACAGTACAGCCACTCCTTCCCCACCCCCACCCTCTGCTGCCCTCAATGCCAATTATACAGCACAGCCGCCCCTTCCCCACCCCTCACCCTCCGCTGCCCCCAGTACCCATTATACAGTACAGCCGCCCTTCCCCACCCCTCACCCTCCGCTGCCCCCAGTACCCATTATACAGTACAGCCGCCCCTTCCCCACCCCTCACCCTCCACTGCCCCCAGTACCCATTATACAGTACAGCCGCCCCTTCCCCACCCCTTACTGCTCTCTCTGCCCCACAGCGCATAGAGGGGTCGCTGTTTCCCAGCAGGCTGCACTACTTTGGCCAGGCCGTCAGTGGTGGGACAGACCTGACGGGGGATGAACTCCCAGACATCGCGGTGGGAGCACAAGGGCAGATCCTCCTGCTGAAGTGAGTTACTCTGTGTTGTTGCACTGCTCCATGTGGCAGTCACAGACAGCGACAGTACATGGGGGTTTGGGAGTATGTGTGTGTGTCACTGCTGCCCCCTGCTGGAGAATGGCACAATGACAGCTCTGCTGCTCCCTTCTCTGCCCCCCAGCATCTCCTCTAGCAGAGCTGCATGTCCATAACCAGGGCAGGCGCTTCCATTAGGTGACCCTAGGTGGTCACCTAGGGTGCCAGGATGCGGGGGGGCGGCAAAGAAGGACCTTCTGCTGATGTGCTGCGAAAAACAGCAACAGGCAATTGAGCAGCTCAATGATTGCCGCTGTCGCCTGGGGCATTTCGGCGGAGGGCCCTTCTTCGGCGGCACGATGGGAGTGGAACCGGAAGCTCTCACACTCCCCAGGGGGAGCGCACAAAATGCTGCCCCCCGAATTCTGCCGAGGGCGCCAGAAACTCTGGCGCCGCTCCTGTCCATAACTCATCTTCTTGGGGTGCTGTGAGCATATCCAGGCTGGGTGGGAGGCTCTGGGGAGGGAGGGGTCCTGGCCCCATTTCAGGGAGCAGCTGGGTGATGGTCCTGTTCCTCCCATGGCAGGTCCCGGCCAGTGCTCAGAGTCAGGGTCTCCATCAGCTTTCAGCCCTCAAGCATCCCCACCTCGGCCTTTAACTGCCAGGAGCAGGAGCAGCTCAACACGGAGGCCAGCAGGGCAGAGGTCTGCTTCACCGTCACTAAGAGCACCATGGACAGCCTAGGTCAGACCAAACTCACTCCCTGCTCTCCTCCCCCCTGAGCCAGCCAGTCCCCTACCCTGGGGTTGGATTGGAACCAGCACCCTCTAGAGGGAAAGGCCCCATGTCTTATTCCCCACCCTCAATGAGCCAGCCATGCCCACTCCTGGAACTGGATTAGAGACAGTACCCCCTAGAGGGCAAAAAACCCATAATCCATTTCCACCCCCTGAGCCAGCCAATCCCTCTGCCCTATGGCTCGATTGGAGCTGGTGCCCCCTAGAGGGGAAAGGCCCCATATTCTGTATCCTATTAATGATCCTGCTCTCACATCTCTCTGACACTCATTTCTCCTCTGTGGTAGGCAATGGGATCTCCAGCAACATCCAGTACAGCCTGTCCCTGGACCTCGGGCGGACGAAGATCCGAGCCGCCTTCGACTCCACCGGCCCCGTCCTGAGCAGGGAGCTGCAGCTCGGCATTGAGAAGAAATGTGAGAAGCATCAGATAAAGTTACCTGTGAGTGTGGGGGGTCCTAACTCCTTCCACTCCTGCTGTGTCTGCCCCTCCAACCCTACCCCTTGCTCCCAAATCACCCAGAGAACAAACCTCTCTATAGATTCCACTGTTGGTCATGGGTCCCTAAGTGTCTCTTTCTGTCTCCCCAGCTCTGCCCTGAGGACACACTGACCCCCATCACCCTGCGCCTCAACTACACCCTGACCGGGGAGCCCATCGCTGCTGCCGGTCGCCTCAGACCCATCCTGAGTGAGGACTCTGCACTGGGGTCTGTAGGCTCGGTAAGGCCTCCGGGGCCAGGCAATGGTGCTTGTGAATCTCTGCAGAAGTTTTAGTGTGTGTGCCTTTGGATACAGTACCTGTGCAGACTGTATCAATGCTTGCTCTTAATGAGTACGATTATAGTGTGTGTGAGGTTTTAGAGGTTGTGTTGTTGGTGACATTGTTGATTCAGACTGTGGTGATCTTGGTGAGGTTGTTGGCTGAGATTGTAGTGATTGTGTTCATAACATTGGTTTAAACTGGACTGTAGTGGTTGTGATGGCAGTGTGAGGTGAGGTTATAGTGGTTTTGTTGTGTTTGACATTGCTGGGTTCAGACTATACTGATCTTGGTGACTGTGTGAGGCAGGGTTGTAGTGGTTGTGTTGTTGATGCTGATGTTGGTACAAAATATATTTGTGGTGGTGGGGAGATTGTAGTGATGTTGGTGAGTGTTGGTTGAGGATGTTGTGGCTGTGTTGTAAGTTACACTGTTAGGACTGTACTGGTAGGTGGTTGCGGTTTAGACTGTAATGTTGGCAGAAGTGTAGTCTTAGGTAGAGTGGGTGAGTTATTGTGCCAATGTTGGTTCAGATTGTGTTGATACTAATTGTGGTTGTGGTTGAGACTATAGAGGTGTTGCTGACAGCATCGGTTGTGATTGCAGTGTGTGCCTTGTTGGTAACAGTGTTGTTTCAGACTACATTATTAGTGGTGGTTGATGAGATTGTAATGGTGTTGGTTACAGTGTTGGCTGAGATGGTAGTGGTTATGATGCTGGTAACAGTGTTGCTTAACACTTTATTGGTTGTGGTGGTGATGGCAGAGTTGGTTGTGTGCTGCATAGTGTTGGCAGAGGGTGGTGCAGCTACACTGCTGGTGAGACTGTCAAATCAATATTGGGTCTGATGGTGGTTGAGGCTGTGAATGCAGTGGTGCCAGGGACAGTGTTGGGGGCAGTTATTGCTAGTGTGATGGTATATCATGGTGATGGTGTTAGTTCAGACTGTACTGGTAGTGGTGGTAACAATTAAGATTGTAGGGTGAATGCCAGTGTTGACTGAGTTTTGCTCCAATTCCCTCACACCCACCATGCTCCCTGATTCCCTCCCCCCCATTCCCGGATCTCTCCCTAGCTCCCGTTTGAGAAGGACTGCGGCAGTGACAAAGTCTGCACTGATGAACTACAAATTTCCTTCAATTTCTCAGGGTAAGTCACCCCCTCTGCCTCCTCCCCCACACTCCATGGTGGGGCCCATTTACTCCATCAGGCCTCATATCATACCAGATTTCCATATGGCTTCTGAGTGGGACCCATTATAAGAAGCTCACAGAGCTGTTAAGACATTGCCCTGAGGAAGCTCACCCCTTTCTCTCCCCCTTAGCTTGAGCACCCTGGTGGTGGGGGTCACCCCTGAACTCAACACCACCGTCTCCATCCGGAACCGTGGTGAGAATTCCTACAGCACCACGGTGCAGTTCTTCTACCCGGCCGCGCTGTCCTACCGCCGGGTCCTGCTGCTCCAGGTACCACCCAGTCCCCCCAGGCACTGCAGACATGCGGGGCAGGACACAGGGAATGGATGTGAGAGATCAGCTGGTGCAGAAAGCAGGGCTCAGGAGGGGGCACTGTGCTGCAGGGAGCAGGCCAGGGGCTTGTCAGGGGGCACTGTGCTGCAGGGAGCAGGCCAGGGGCTTGTCAGGGGGCGCTGTGCTGCAGGGGGCAGGCAGGGGTCTCGACAGGGGGCGCTGTGCTGCAGGGGGCAGGCAGAGGGCTTGGCAGGGGACGTGGTGCTGCAGGGGGCAGGCACGGGGCTCGGCAGGGGGTGCTGTGCTGCAGGGAGCGGGCAGGGGGCTCGGCAGGGGACGTGGTGCTGCAGGGAGCGGGCGGGGGGCTCGGCAGGGGGTGCTGTGCTGCAGGGGGCAGGCAGGGGGCTCGGCAGGGGGTGCTGTGCTGCAAGGAGCGGGCAGGGGGCTTGGCAGGGGGCGCTGTGCTGCAGGGAGCGGGCAGAGGGCTCGGCAGGGGGTGCTGTGCTGCAGGGGGCAGGCAGGGGGCTCGGCAGGGGGTGCTGTGCTGCAAGGAGCGGGCAGGGGGCTCGGCAGGGGGTGCTGTGCTGCAGGGGGCAGGCAGGGGGCTTGGCAGGGGGCACTGTGCTGCAGGGGGCAGGTGGGGGCCCAGCAGGGGGGTCTGTGGCCCCATCTCTCACTGGCTGGTCCCCTGTGCTCAGTCTAACAGGAGGGCCGTGGCCGTTAAATGCAGCTCGGCTGTGGGCTCCAAGGAGCAGACTCAGAGGAACAGCACCTGCCACGTCAACCACCTCATCTTCTGGAGCGGGGCCGAGGTAGGGACGGGCCTTGGCCTTGGCCTGTGAGCTCCCCAGGGGTGAGCCCAGCTGTGGGCAGAGAGGGGAAGATCCTTGGGGCCAGCCCAGCCTGAGACAAGAGATGTGCTGGGGAAAGCGCCTGGGGAGCCCGGCGAGTCAGTGCAAACAGAGCCCTGAGGTCACTCCAGGGCTGGGGTCAGGCCCTGCTGGGGCTGCAAACCAAAGGGCAGATCTGGGGGGCTGGAAATCAGGCCTCATTAGGGCAGAGAGGGGAGGGGCTGTTCCCTTCCCCTTTGGAGTCCTTAAAAGAAGCAACTCGGGGGCGGGGGAGGTGAATGTGGCTCAGTAAAAGACAAAGGGGAAGGAGCCAGCGTCATTGTCATGGCTGCCCCCACGCCCATCCCCTCAGACCCAGCGTGACACCACTGGGCCTTTGTCATCCTGATCTTGAGAGGTGTCCTGCCCCTGCCCCCGCAGTCTCTGGCAGTTCCCCAGGCCCTGAGTCTCATCCCCCTCTGTTTTCCAGGCCGTCTTCATCGCCACCTTCGACGTCTCCTCTGAGGCCGACCTGGGGGACAGACTGCAGATCATGGCCAATGCCAGCAGGTGAGGGGGCTGTGCAGGACCAGCGGGCAGGGTGGCGGTAGTGGCAGGGAGCAGGACAATGCAGAGGCCTGTGGTGCAGCCTACCTGCACAATTATCTGTCTGCGTCGTCTCACATCTCTCCCCTTTGCCCTCCCCTCCCCCCAGTGACAATGGAGGCCCCATCACTGAGCGCATGATTCACCGGGCGGAGCTGCCAGTCAAGTACGGCATCTTCATCATCCTCACCAGGTAGGTCAGTGCGTAGATGGATGGGAGAGCGCCCCCTGCTGGGCCCCCTGTTCCCTGCAGCACAGTGCCCTGTAGCGCCGCACGGGGTCATAGGTGCCAGTGCTGATTGCAAGGGGTCAGCGCCCCCTACTGAGCCCTTCCCTGTAGCACAGCGCCCCCTTCTGGACATGACACCCCACCCCCACCCTCCAGCCCCATCCATCACACTCCCGTCTCTCTCATTCTTTCCATCGTTTTCCTCCCTCAGCCTTGAGGAGTCGACCAAGTACGTCAACTTCTCCTTCAAGGAGGCAGGGATAAGTGTGCCAGTGACACATCGGTACGAGGTGAGGCCGGCGGTGCAGAGTGTGAGAGGGGAGAGGGGCAAGGGGGGGGAGTAAAACTGGTTGAAAGTGATCTGTGGATTAAAGCACGGAGGGGTGGGCAGGGAGCCAGGACTCCTGGGTTCTATCCCCAGATCTGGCAGGGGAGTGGGTCTGAGGGTTAGAGCGGGGACTGGGGATCAGAGCTCCTGGGTTCTCTTCCTGCAGTGCCCTATGGAGAGTCTGTTTCTTTCAGGTCAAGAACCTGCGGCAGCGAAGCGTCCCCATCTCGGTCACGTTCCAGTTCCCCGTGGAGCTGAGCGGGGTCCGGGTGTGGGACGCCTCTGAGGTCGTCCCCTCCAAGGTACCTGCCTCTCCCTGCCCTTGTGTGTGTGTGAGATGGGCCCAGTGACGCCCTCTCTGCTCTACAGCGCCCCCTGCTGCGGCAGGCTGCTTACAGGGGAAACACACCATGTCCCCACCCCCTAAACCAGCCAGTCCCCTGTCCTAGGGCCAGATTACAGCTGGTGCCCTCCAGAGGGGAAAGGCCCCATGCCCCCTTCCCGCCCCCATTTACACCGTGTCTCTCCCTCCACAGCCCCAGCTGGCCCAGTGCAACAGTGAAGCTGAAACGCCTGGTTCAAAGGACTTTGTGAAGCAGATGAGCGAGCGCCCCCTGCTGGTGAGTGTAGGCTGGTGTGGATCCCAGCAGCCCCTTCCCCTCCTCACTAACACAGACAGCAAGTGGGGGGCTGGGCTGGGTGAGGGACCCCTGCTATAAACAGACCCAGAGCCTCATGGTCATGCTGGGCCCCTGCACACCCCCTGCCTCACCCAGCGATATTCTTCCACCCCCAGGACTGCTCCATGGCCACCTGTAAGAAGATCCAGTGCAGAATCGCCTCCCTGGAAATGCAGCAGCCACTGGAGTTTGTGATCAAAGGGAACGTCAGCTTCCAGTGGGTCTCCCTGGTATGAGAGCTGCCTCTGCCTCCTGGCACCAGATGAGAGATCCCCCTGCCCCCATGTGAACAACTCTTCATCCCCTCCCCAGAGGTGGCTGCATCTCAGTGCTGGGCAAGGGATCCCTCTGTGAACAGCCTGTAAATTACTCTGGGTCCCCTGGGACGATGCTCCAGGCTGGTTTGTTTCATTTCTGGTCATGGAAGGTGAATTTCTCTGTTCCAGACTCAGCAGCAGAAAGTGAGTCTAGTGAGCACGGCCCAGATTGAATACGAGGAGGAGAAATACACCCAGAAGGAGGGATTCATCCAGCGCCAGGTACCAGAGTGACTGTGCCCAGGATAGAGAGAGCATCAGCTAGTGGTTAGAGCTGGGAGCCAGGACTCCTGGGTCCTGTCCCTGCTCGGGGAGGACGTGGGGTCCTGTGTTAGAGCAGGGGTGGATGATGGTGCCAGGACTCCTGCGTCCCCATCTCACAGCTCCTCTCCCCCAGGTGCAGACGGTGGTGGAGCACGCCGAGGTCTATAACTACTTGCCCATCATCGTGGGCAGCAGCGTGGGGGGCCTGGTCCTGCTGGCTCTCATCACTGCCGCCCTCTACAAGGTGAGTGGGGCAGGGCCTGGACCCCTCCCCCACAGCCCATCACCATGGGGGCGGGGCTTGTGGCTCTCCCAGTTGGTGGGTGAGGGGAGAGGGAATTTACTTTTAGGGCTCCCGGACTCCATCCCCCCACCAGGCTTGAGTCCATCTGTTTCTGTCCGGCTGGCTCTCACCGTCTCTCCCCTCTGTCTCCTTCCAGTTCGGCTTCTTCAAGCGCCAGTACAAGCAGAGGATGGAGGGTGAAATGGGAGGGCCGGCTCAGAGCGATGCCGCCACTCCCCTCGACTCCCCCGAAGAATAGCCCCACCCACATCCCCTCCCCATGGGCTGCTCCAGATCCACACACCAACGTGGCAATCTGGACTTGGAACATCCCTTCAGAGCATCCATTGGGGGGCTGGGACCAGGATTCCTGGGTTCTATCCCCAGTGGTGGGAGGGGAGTTGGATCTAGTGGGTTAGAGCAGGGGGGCTGGAGCCAGGACTCCTGGCTTCTCTCCCAGCAGTGGGAGGGGAGTGGAGTCTAGTAGGTTAGAGCAGCGGGGTGGGAGCCAGGACTCCTGGGTTGTCTCCCAGCAGTGGGAGGGGAGTGGGGTCTAGTGGGTTAGAGCAGCGGGGTGGGAGCCAGGACTCCTGGGTTCTCCCCCCAGTGGTGGGAGGGGAGTGGGGTCTAGTACATTAGAGTGAGAGGGGCTGAGTATCTCTCCACCTCGGTTTCCCCACTTGTAACCTGGGGATAACTGTCCTGCCATTTTCTATTTATACTGGGAGCCGTTTGGCGCACGGCTTGACTCTCACTGTGAAGCTGGCGCTCCCAGAGTCATGGGGTGCCTTGATCTCAGCTGGGTTCTGTGCGGCACCAGGGTCCCCGTCTCAGTCAGGGCCTCGAGGTGCAACTGGATGACGTCTAATAAAGCCAAGCTCTCGGAGTCGTTCGCCTGCCTTGCCTGAGGTCTCGGGTCGTTTGAAACTGTCCCCATATACAGCGGGTGCGTTTGTGGGCGGGAAAGGGGGTTGGGGTGTGGCTAGGGGCCAGTGTGATCAGCTGTTCCACGGCATGCGGAAGGCACTAGGTGGGGGCGGAGGAGTAAGAAGGGGGCACACTCGGGGGAGGGGGCGGAACTGGGCAGGAAGAGGCAGGGTGAGGGCTTGAGAGAAAGGCTGGGGTGGGTGTGCGGCAGGGGTGGGGGAGAAGTAGAAAAAGGTGGGGAAGAGGTCGGATGGGGTGGGAGAAGGGGTGGGGCGGGTGTGGGGCATGGGGTGGGGCAGGAGTGGGAGAAGAGATGGGGCGGTGGTGGGGCAGGAGTGGCAAGAGGCGGGGAAGAGGTCGGGTAGGGGTGCGAGAAGGGTTGGGAGGGCAGGCATGGGGCAGGGCAGGGACTTAGGGGGAAGGGATCGAGTGGGGGCGGGGCCTGGGGCAGAGTGGGACGTTGAGCACCCCTAGGGCCTGGAGGAAGCTGGCGCCTGTGCGATCACAGATCCACAGGCCCGGTGCTCTCACACGGCTCTGGAACAGTCCCTGGCAGGAGCCCTTTGCGTGTCAGCCCCCTTCGGGTCACGCTCTCTCACTGGGGTCAGCCACTTGGCTTCACCACCTCCTGGAACTGAACCGCGGAGCCTTCAGCACCCCTGCTACACACCGTGGGCTTCCTGCAGCGAGTCTGCCTGAGTTGGACACCTGGGAGAGACCTGTACCCCCAAACGGAGCAATGCAGTGACCCCCACCGTCAGCATCCGCAGTGACTCTCAGGCAGCACTGCAAAAGCAACAGGGTTATTAGATGTCTGGAACACAGCATAGAAACTCCGTAATCAGGCCGGAGCACAGAGCCCTCTGATCCCTCTTTTGTCCCAGTTCAGGGAGCCTCCTACTTCCAGCAGCCCACACTGAACAACTCCCCACCGGGCCTCTCCTCAGTCCCTTGTTCAGTCCTCAGTCCCCAGAGCCGGCTGCCCGCTCCTTCGGCAGCCAGCCTCTTCTATATTCTGAAATCTTTTTTCACAGGCCTCTGTCCAGCAGGGCCACCCAGAGGATTCAGGGGGCCTGGGGTCTTCGGCGGCGGGGGGCCCCCACTGCCGAATTGCCGCCGAAGATGCTCCAGGGGCCCGGGCCCCGCAAGAGTTTTCCGGGGCCTCTGGAGTGAGTGAAGGATCCCACTCCAGGGGCCCCAAAAAACTCTTGTGGGGGCCCCTGCTGGGCCTGGGGCAAATTGCCCCACTTGCCCCTCCCCCGGGCGGCCCTGCTGTCCAGACTAGCTTGTCCAGTTTTCTCTTTTCTGTAAGGTCTCTTATGGGAGCCACTGTATCACTAAACTCTTTTACAACCAGAGGGTAATAGCTGGCCAGACCAATAAGGGACTGGAGCTGCTTCTCTGTTTTAAAGGCAGCTTTTAATGGGCTCTGCTCTTAATGGGCCAGAGCAAACAATCCACTGCCCAACCTGTGTCCTAGGTAGGAGACCTCTGCTGACCCCATCTTGCATTTGGAAACTTTGACAGTGCGATCGGCGTCTCTCGGCCTTTGTAGCACAATGCTAGAGGGTACATGTGATCTGGCCAGGAGCTACTGAAAATACCCAAGTCATCTAGACAGGCTTTGGCAGATGTTTTTAACCCTGCAGCACCTCATTAATAAGCATCATGAGGATTGTGCCAGACTTCTTTAAATCCAAAAGGGAACACCTAAAATTCCTACAGACCCGATTCCACTAGGAAAGCAGATTTTTTTCCCCCTGGGCATCTAAGGGAATTTGCCAGTACCCGTGAGTTAAATACAGCGTGCTTATGAATTTTGAGGACATGGCAGACAGAAATTCAATTCTCTGGTGTGCTAACACTTCCTATGTGATCTCGGGCAAGTCAGTCTGTCTGTGCCTCAGTTTCTCCATCTGTACAATGGGGATATTTGCCTTCCCCTACAGGAGAGTGTGAGGGTAACTATGGGAGACATTGGGAGGTGTTCAGACACTATGATCATGGGGCCACGGGTGCCACTTTCGTGAGTTTTGCAAAACTGTCCCCTCTCTGCCCTAGTCATCAATGGTTGGAGCTCAGCTAACACACGCCTCCACTCGCTCTCGTAACCCTCTGACCTTTCTCTAGCTCAGCAGCACTTGCAGAGCCCTTTGCATGTCCCGCTCAGCTGCCCTTTGTCTGAGACGGGCAGCTGCTTATGTTTTACCATCACAAACAGCTTTGGTCGGAGAGCACAAAGAGGAGGGAAGTGCCACGACCACAACCGCGATGCTGCAGACGTGCAGCATCCAGGGTTTGGAAATGGCCGCATGCATGCACCAGATCTGCCTTTCTCGAGGGCAGAGGAAAAGGAAGTTTAAATATAGAGATCAGCCCACGGTGTTTGTAAGAAACGAGCAAGAGCTGGTAGATAGAGACCGACAGGGAGAGAAATCGAGGCTGCTACAAAAGCGGTACCAGATATAAACTGTTTATTCTGGATACAGTGTCCACTTCTGCCAAGCCTCACCTCAGAGGTAGCTGCATCTCAGCACCAGGCATGGGATCCCTGTATAAACAGCCCCTCTACCCGACTCCAGAGGTGGTTGCATCTCAGCACCAGGTGAGGGATCCCTATGAACAGCTGGAGATCTCAGTTCTGAGTGATACATCCCTGTATGAACAGCCCCCACACCCCACCCCAGAGGCGGTTGCATCTCAATGCCAGGCAAGGATCTCTGTATAAACAGACCTCATGCCGCACCCCAGAGGTGGCATCAACAGGTGGGAATTTTAAGGCAAAAGGTCTAGTGCAGAGGCTGCCAGAGAGAGAGATGTAGAAATAGACATGGGAATGCAGAGAGTTCAGAACTCAGTGAGTCATCCTGGTTTATAATGTCTCCTATTATAATCTGGAACCCAGCCCGGGGCCCATGCACCCCACTGTCCCCAGAGCAAATCAGCACAACAAGGGAGAAAGGGAAGTGATAAAACCACAGATGGAGTTTTTTGGAAAGAGGATTAGGCTCTGTGGGACCATCTTTCATACCCTCATGCCTGTCAACCTGCAGAAGAACAAAGCACGTTCCAGGCTGTGCATTTATACAGGGACCCCCTGCCCAGTGCTGAGATGCAGCTGTTTCTAGGGTGTGCACAGGGGCTGTTTATACAGAGATCCTTCAGCCAGCACTGAAATGCAGCTGCCTCTGGGGTGGTGCACAGGGACTGTTTATACAACGATCCCCCACCCAGTGCTGAGATACAACTGGCTCAATTCAACAATTCTTTGTTGTTATGCCAAGTTATACAATGGCTACAAAAGTGTAAAAAGACAGAGAGAAGCCCAAGAGTTTTGCGTGTGTGTGTGTGTGTTTTCCGGACACTTGTGTGTGGGGAGAGTAGTGGCAGATGGGAAAGTCTCAGTGCAGATGTGTGTGGTTGCGTATGTGGTTGTCCCAGTGCAGTTCTCTCCATATGGTACAGCTTTGTGTGTGGTTGTTTCACTGTGGGTGTGGGTGAGGTTGTATCTGTGAAGATGTGTGTAAGGTTGTGTGTGTGGCTGCCTCACTGTGGCTGTGTGTAAGGCTGAGGATGTAGTTGTCTCGGTGTGGGTTGTGTGGGATTTGCTCACTGTGGCTGTGTGTAAGGCTGAGGGTGTAGTTGTCTCGGTGTGGGTTGTGTGGGATTTGCTCACTCTGGCTGTGTGTAAGGCTGAGGGTGTAGTTGTCTCGGTGTGGGTTGTGTGGGATTTGCTCACTGTGGCTGTGTGAAAGCCTGCATGGGACATTGTCACTGACTTTGGCCACATACACAACATGCCCCAGTTTAACTGGAACTGTTTCAACCAAACCAGAACATCCCCCCTGAGTGGACACTCTGACCTTATGTAAGCAGGGAAATGGTCCTGCTATTGTGAGGAACTTTTCTGGCTTATACACGGCCCCGGTGAAATGGGCTAGTGAAAGGATCTGAGTCCTCACTCCCTCTTCCTTTACTCAGAGGCTGCCTGACCTCGAGGGCTCCCCATCCACTCGCCTGTCTGGCAGAGTCCTCCGTAACCCCAACAAGGCTGGCCCAGGATTCCTGGGGGGGCTCGACTCCCCACCTTGCGGTGGTCATTCAGGGCAGGGGCTAGAGTGTTCCCACTCCGGGGTGCTCTCTCCGCACTGGATGCTTCCCTGACCCACTGATCATTACACACAGTTCAAAGCATGTACAGGTTATTAAACAACAACCAATTTAAAAAATTTAAGGAAAAAATGGGACAGGTTGAAGGAAAACCCGTCACCCCGCTCTGTGGCATGGGGACACCACAACAAGCATCTCTGGGATGTCAGGGCAGTTCATTGTCTGCTCCTCACACATTCCAGGCCCCTGCAGGTCGGACACTTGCTCTGGCGGTGGCCACACGCCCTCAGGCTCTAGGTGGCAGGACCCTTCTGCCCAGCGTTGCCTCCGCCCCATCGGGGTTATGATCCCCCTCCAAGTCTGGCCTGTGCTGGGCCCACTGCCCAGGTTCGCTTCCCCAGGTGCTCACTGCACCCGGCTCCGGACTGCTCCAGCCCCAGCCCCAGCTCCAGCTCCAGCACTGGGCCTCAGCACTGCTGCTGCTGCTCTGCCTCCAGCTCCATGGGCTGCTTCTCTGGCCCCTCTGGCTCTGGCTGCTGCAGCCCAGCTCCCAGCACAGGGCTGCTCTGTGGGTTGCTTCTGTGACTCTACTCCCAGCACTGATCTGCTTCTCTGGCCTCTCTGGATCTGGCAGGGCTCTGCTCCCCAGCTCAGCCTGGACTCCCTCTTTCGCCTTAGCTCGGCCCCACTCTGTCTGACCCAGGCAATTCCAGCTCAGTGCAGAGGATGGGACCCTCCTGACTCCCTCTTTAGCCTGCCCGCCCTGTCAATCAGGCTGACCCGGAGCATTGACCTCTCCCCATTGTTCCTGGGGACTGTCAGTCTCAGGGTCCTGATTTCCCAACCACCCTTTCCCTTTTTTTGGTACTGGCAGTTTTCGTAAGGGGACAACAGTTGGTTTAGGAGCAGCATATTGGCCAAGTGAAGCGAGACCCTGCACTCAACTTGCCCCGGGTGTGCGGAGCCAGGGGCCCGGCTGGATCAGGAGAGGGGCGGCTGGGTGGAAAAGCCTTGCCTATGTTAGCATCAAAGGGGTAACCTCCTAGCGGCAGCTCAGCATAGATGTATTCCTGGTGATGAATAATTTTCTCCTGGAGACGAGCACTCGGTGTAGGGGTGGGTCTGGGTCTGTCTTTCTCTCCCTGTGACTGTCTGGCGCAGTGCAGTTTTGTACGTGCCCATGTCTGTCAGTGTCACTGGTGGCGTGTCTATCCCGCTCAGTTTAACTTTCTTTTTCCTTTCACCTGATTCCTGTCCCCTCCCCCGGGCGGGTCTCTCTCTCCCTTCATAAGGCACCAATATCAATTCTCTTTCCTCTGCACTCAGCTATCTCCTCCGCAGTGCCCTCAGACCTCCCAGCAGTCAACCCACCTCCAGCTTCCCCCCGTACCCAACCCAGGATGCACCCCTTGCGTCTGCTCATTTACCTGGGCACAGGTGAGTTGCCAGCCGGTGAGGTGGGGAAAACCTGGGGCCCTGCACACACCTGCTCATTGCCTAACCTTCAGGAAGGGGAATGGAAGCAGCTGGGCTCTCAGGACACCTGGGTTCTGTCCCCAGCTCTGGGAGAGGAGTGGGGATACAGTGGGGGGGCTCAGAATCAGTCCCACACCCAGGAGGGGCTGGCCCCTCAGCCCCCACCAGTGGCCCCTTCTCAATGGGGAAAACTAACGTGGCTGTTTGACCCCCTCAGTGCTGGCCCTGAGCCATGGATTCAGCATGGATGTGGAGGGACCCATCACCTTCCAGGAGGCAGCCAGGGGGTTTGGGCAGAGCGTGGTGCAGTTCGGGAGAGCCAGCGCTGGGGGGTAAGGGCTGCAGGCAGGCTCAGAGCCCTATAGCTATGTGTCTCATATCCACCCCTGAGGGGCCCATCTGGCTGCGCTGCCCTGCCTGGGCCCCACTACCCAGGGGTGACAGGGCATCCCCTAAGCCCCCCTCTGCTCTCTTCCCCACAGGCTGATCGTTGGGGCCCCGCTGCAGATGGGAGACGTGAATGAAACTGGCAAAGTCTACAAGTGCGACCCAGGCTCCAGACAATGCCAGGAGATACCCATCCAGAGTAGGGGCACCTTGTACTGTGGGGTGCAGTGATAACTCACACAGGGGGTCTGGGAGCTAGGATGCCTGGGTTCCATCCCAGGTCTGGGAGGAGAGTAGGGTCTAGTGGGTTAGAGCAGAGGAGGCTGGGAATCAGGGACTCCTGGGTTTCTAAATTCCATGCAACAATCTGCCATCACTTCCCTGCAAGGGAGGGTTCGGGGGTGCACAAGGAAGAGGGGGTGCAAAATGACTCAGAGATATGCAGGACTAAACATATCCAATGAGAAGGTTTCTCACCCTGGTGTTGGCATGTTTCTCCTCTCAGGGCCCCCCGATGCTGTGAACATGTCCCTCGGTTTGTCTCTGGCTGCCTGGGGCTCCAATCTTCTGGTGGGTATCACCCCTTGGGGTGGGGAAGTGTCTGTCTGTGGGTTATACCCAGGGGGTTGGGTGCGTCTCTGCCCTGTCCCCCAGAATTCCACGGGATTCTCCTCCCCCCAGCAATAGAAGCGGGATAAAATGTCAGCACCGTGACACTGTAGGGCCTGACCGACTGTGCACCCACCACACGCCAGGCGGGTAATGTTACCACAGGACTTGAGTGCCTGTGTGCTGCTCTCACCAGGAGGCTCACGGTTGAGTGACACTGGCGAGGGGGATGGGCTGATATCACAGGAGTGGGTGATCTTCCCACAACAAGAGCTCTGTGCGCTGATGGCAAGTAGAGGGTGGTCACCGGATGATGTCACCATCACCAGAACACGGCATTGTCACCATGGTGAGGGATGAATGACAATGCGTGTGTAGGCGGGTGCTAACCACTAGAAAGACTGGGCCATGGCCTTATGCTGAAGATGGTAACTAGATAACAACACTGTGTCTACAGCGAGGGTGTGGTGTTTGTCTGGGGGATGGTGGGACCCAGAACGGTGCACTGAAACAGCAGGGAGGAGGAGAACATCGCCATGGAGATAGTGACTGAGACGTGATGTTGTGAGGGATGGGGGTAACCGGGTGACATCGCCATGGGGACAGTGACTGTGTGATGACATTGTGAAGGGTGGGGGTGACTAGGTGATGTCCCCCTGTCCTCTCTCTGGGAGGCAGGTGCTGGGTCTTGCAATCCTGTTTGCCCAGTGGGGATTCCTGGCCTGGCGGTGCCTTTCCCTGCATATCCATGGGGGGAGCAGACTCCCCTCACCCCCAGTGCTCTCCTCAGGGGGCATCTACTGACCCCGTCCCTCTCTCGTGCCCCAGGTGTGTGGCCCCATGGTGCACCGGGCCTGTAGGGAGAACATGTACATCAACGGCTACTGCTTCCTCCTGGACCAGAGCCTCCGGCAGCTCCAGCGCATCCCGGACACCCTGGCAGGTATGGGGCAGCCCCGGGAGCAGCACCAAGGGGTCACTGATGGCAGGGGCAGCGGGGGAGGGGGGCAGGAAACCAGGCTAGATGGGCCCTTTGATCTGCTCTAGCTCTTTCCACTGAGTTTTCTCCATGTTTGTGGAGTTGAGTCAGGAGTTGGACGTACTTCTTTCCCGTCCCTCTCAGAGTGCCCCAGACGTGCCACAGACATAGCCCTCCTCATCGACGGCTCGAGCAGCATCATACCAGAAAACTTCAGAAAGATGAAGACGTTTCTCTCTGAGATTATGAAGCGTTTCCGCAGCACCGACACGCAGGTAACGGGCAGAGACTGGACCCTGACTAGGTACCCCGAGGACTGCCAGAGGGCGAACTCCCAGTCACTGCTGACCACAATGCCACAGTGCAGCGCCAGGGGATGCTGTGCTGCAGGGAGCAGGGCTGGGGGCTTAGTAGGGGCATGCTCCCCTTGCAGTCAGTGCTGGCCCCAGTGTGGCACTAGGGGGCGCTCTGCTGTAGGGAGCAGCAATGGGATTTTGGATCCAAAGCCAGGAAAAAATTCCTGCAGAACCAGCTACATCCTGGTCACTTGCCTCAGCCCTTAACTGAGTCTGATTCCTGCTTTTCTTACCCTCCACCCCTGGGATTGTTTTTCTCTCTTCTCCTCTGCCTCCTCCTGCAGTTCGCCCTCATGCAGTACTCGCACAGATTTACAGAGCACTTCGACTTCTCACAGTACAGGGGGAGTCACGACCCCGATGACCTTGTCAGGCCAGTTGTGCAGCTCATGGGTTGGACACACACAGCCAGTGCCATCCAGAAAGTGGTGTAGGTATTACCCTCATCCCCGTGCTGACTCCACAGGGAATGGGCTGCAAGGACATACCAGCTAAGGGACAGGGATTCAGGACTCCTGGGTTCTATCCTCAGCTGTGGGAGGGGAGTGGGGACTAGTAGGTTAAAGCAGGGGGAGGGGGGGAGACTTGGAGACGGGACACAAGAATTCTATTGCCAACTCTGAGCCTCTGTTGTGTTGTGACTTTAAGCAAGTCACATCCCCTCCTGGAGCCTCAGTTTCCCCATTATTAAAGTGGGGACCCTGACACTGACCTCCTTTGCAAAGAACTTTGAGATCTGCAGTGCCAAAGCAGAGGATGAGCCCTAGGGGTTGTTACGTATCAATAACCCTCCCAGGCATTCCCAACCCCCCTTTTTCCAGGCAGGAGCTGTTCACCTCTGGGAGAGGCGCTCGGGATGAGGCCACCAAGGTTCTCATTGTGATCACAGATGGGAAGAAAACTGGAGACCTGCTTTCTTATTCAGACGCCGTCCCCGAGGCTCAGAGAGCTGGAATCGTCCGCTACGCCATCGGGGTGAGCCGCAGCCTTGTGGAGAACTAGTATGGATCTGAGCTCGTGTCCAGGGATACAGTGGTGGTGTGGGGGGATGCTCCCATCAAGCATGGGAGGGCACTGGCACAGAGGCTGGGGAGACGAACTGAAGCCAGGCTGTAACTGCGCCAGGGTGTGGCGCTATAGCAGAGCTGGAGTTTCTCTAGCCAGAATGAGCGGCTATTGGTCAGGTTGAGCAGTGTTGTCTAGTCTAAGGTGGGGTATTCTCACTGCCCTCCAATCCACATGCCCACTCCGATGGCCTTGACATTTTGTGTGCTTCCAAGGGATGCAGGGTAGGGTTAGTGACCCACATGTGGGATGACTTGACCAAGGGGTTCCTGGGACACATTCTCCCACAGACCCAGGATTTTACAAAATCACTCCGTTCTCAGTACTGTTATTTCATTTTCTGCATGCACTTGGGGATCAAACAATGGCTCTGGTCCTCCCTAAGCTGACCTGTCACTCAACCCTCATGTCAGCTAGTGCATGGCATCTACTATCCCGTGGGGAAGAAGTATTGAACCAATGACTGGCGTTAGAGTGTAGATTATCACAGCACAGCTCCAGTGTTTCCCACACCCACACCCCGGAGCGGCACATGGCACTGGCTGAGTGGAACCTCTCGAGGCCCCAGCAGGGCTTGGGACGGGAGAGTATTTGCCCAGGTTCTTGGCCTATGACTGACCTCGATGCCCTGGTCTCCCCTGTACCTCCCTCTACTCCATTAAGGTCGGCAACGCCTTCTCCAGTGATACTGCCCAACAAGAGCTCCATGAGATCGCCTCTAAGCCCAGCGACGAGCACGTCTTCCAAGTGGACAATTTCGACGCCCTCCAGGACATCCAGAGCCAGCTGCAGGAGAAGATCTTCGCCATCGAAGGTACCAGAGCTGCGGGAGGGGCCGCACTGGCCCTAGGGCTCTAGAAATGGCTTTTCAAGTCTGAGATGGTTCGGGGAGCAGCTGGGAATCCAGAGCTCACATAGGCCCCAAATAGTCTCTCGTTCCCCATCCAACATCCATCTACTGATCTATCTCCATAGATCCCCGTAATGCCTTTCTCATCTGGGGCTCCCCGGGCAGGGGACTGGCTGGCTCAAGGGACTGAGGAATGGGATACAGGGACTTCTCTCTAGGGGACGTTGGGGCCAATCCATCCTCAAGGTGGGGAGAAGGGCTGGCTCAGGGCGTGGGACATGGGGCCTTTACCATCTGTGATGGTCTCTCCCGTGTCTGTCTGTCTGTCTCTCCCCCCAGGCACCCAGTCCCAGAGCGGCAGCTCCTTCCAGCTGGAGATGTCTCAGGAAGGATTCAGCTCCCTGCTGTCCCCTGTGAGTGACGCCTGGCCCCGGGGCGTGTCCCACGCTGTCGTGCGCTGGGGCCCTGATGGAACTTTCAGCCCAAATAGCATCAGGCTGGGTTAGTGCCTGAAAGGCAGATGGCCCTTTATTAACCCAGAGAGCTGGAGGAGCAGCGTAGAAGGTGCTTTTCCCACAGTGCCTGAGAGTGCGGCTGTCCTGCCAGCGGGGACCTCAGAAGGGGGCATTCTCTCCCCTGGCAGTCCCCAGTGCCATGCTAAGCTGTGCTGTGCTGCAGGTAGGGGAGAGGTCTCGTAAATATTTCCTGTGCTGTCCATTTCATAGATTCATAGATTCATAGACTCTAGGACTGGAAGGGACCTTGAGAGGTCATTGAGTCCAGTCCCCTGCCCTCATGGCAGGACCAAATACTGTCTAGACCATCCCTGATAGACATTTGTCTAACCTACTCTTAAATATCTCCAGAGATGGAGATTCCACAACCTCCCTAGGCAATTTATTCCAGTGCTTAACCACCCTGACAGTTAGGAACTTTTTCCTAATGTCCAACCTAAATCTCCCTTGCTGCAGTTTAAGCCCATTGCTTCTTGTTCTATCATTAGAGGCTAAGGTGAACAAGTTTTCTCCCTCCTCCTGATGATACCCTTTATATACCTGAAAACTGCTATCATGTCCCCTCTCAGTCTTCTCTTTTCCAAACTAAACAAACCCAATTCTTTCAGCCTTCCTTCGTAGGTCATGTTCTCAAGACTTTTAATCATTCTTGTTGCTCTTTTCTGGACCATCTCCAATTTCTCCACATCTTTCTTGAAATACGGTGCCCAGAACTGGACACAATACTCCAGTTGAGGCCTAACCAGCGCAGAGTGGAGCAGAAAAATGACTTCTCGTGTCTTGTTAACAACACACCTGTTAATGCATCCCAGAATCACATTTGCTTTTTTGCAACAGCATCACACTGTTGACTCATATTTAGCTTGTGGTCCACTATAACCCCTAGATCCCTTTGTGCCATACTCCTTCCTAGACAGTCTCTTCCCATTCTGTATGTGTGAAACTGATTGTTCCTTCCTAAGTGGAGCACTTTGCATTTGTCTTTATTAAACTACATCCGGTTTACCTCAGACCATTTTTCCAATTTGTCCAGATCATTTTGAATTTGTTTCCTGTAATCAGTCCCCTTTGCCATGCGTGTCGGTTTAGGACGGGCCTGTGCTGGGAGCGGTGGGAGCCTATGACTGGTCCGGTGGGATATACCTGTACGGGAGCAGCAGGAAGCCGAGCTTCATCAACGTATCCAGAACCTCCACTGACATGAATGATGCTTACCTCGGTAAGAACAAACCCACAGACCTTCCCTTACCTGTTTAAACAGCCCACGTGCCCCACCCCAGCAGCAGCTACATCTCAGCACCAGGTGAGGGCTGCCTGAGTAAACTACCCCTGTACCCCACCCTAGAGGTGGCTGCATCTCAGTTCTGGGAAAGTTCTGTGCAGCACTGTTGTATGGCTGTTTCCCATCTCATCTCCCCACGTCTCTCTCTTCCTTTGAGGTTATTCGTCTCAGGTCGTCACAGCCAATGGGCAGAGCAGCTACGTGGTCGGGGCCCCTCGCTACCAACACACCGGCAAAGTCATCCTGTTCAGCCGGGATTCCAAGGGCGGGGACTGGACACCCAGATGGGAGCTGCAGGGGAAGCAGGTATAGGGAACATTACAGACAATGTGGAGCATGTGTGGGGGTGAGGGGGACTAGAGGAAGCCTGTAAGGTTTTGACACCACGTACTTGGCTTCACCTTCAGGAATGATTCAATGGGTATGTTTACACTACACGCCGAATTGGCAGGTAGCGATCAGTTTATCGGGGATCAATATATCGTGTCTCATCTAGACGCAATATATCAATTCCCGAACGCGCTCCTGTCGACTCCGGAACTCCCCTGGAGCGAGCAGCGGTAGCGGAGTCGACGGGGAGCCGCGGCCGTTGATCCCCCACCGTGAGGATGGGAGGTAAGCCAAAATAAGATACTCCGACTTCAGCTATGCTATTCACATAGCTGAAGTAGTGTATCTTATATCGACCTCACCCCCTAGTGTAGACCAGGCCAATCAGAAAGACTCAGGCTAGATCTACACTGGGGTGAGGGGTTCAACCTAAGATACGCAACTTCAGCTACGTGAATAGCAGAATTGAAGTCGGCGTATCTTAGGTCGATTGAGGACGGCGGCGAGTCAACCACTGCCGCTCCCCCGTAGACTCCACTTCCGCCTCTCACCGCAGTGGAGTTCCTGGGTCGAAGGCAGAGTGATCAGGTATCGACTGATCATGTAGATGTGATCAACCGATTCCCAATAGATCGATCACTCCGGTAGTGTAAACGTACTCTCAGGCAAGGGATAAATTTGACTGGTTTAGAGAACTGCACCGCAGCTGACAATCAGCATGTCTCCAGTATCCCATTGCTCTTACATTCAGTTAGGGCGTGTCTACACTGAAAACCCTGCAGCAGTTCCACTGCTCTGCTGCAGCGGTGCTACTGTAGCACTCCAGTGAAGATGCTATCTACACCAACAGGAGTGCTTCTCCCATTGGCATAGCTAATCCACCGCCTCAAGAGGTGGGTGCTAGGTTGACAGGAGAAGTCTCCCATCAATCTAGCACTGACTACACCGGGGTTAGGATGGTTTAATTGCCTTGTTCGGGGGTTGGGGGGGATTTTCACACCCCTGAGAAACATAGCGATACCGACCTGATTGTTTAGTGTAGATCAGGCCTTAGACAGAACTCATAAGACTAATACAAAGAGACTGAGACAGGGTTAAAAACTGCTGATAATATGCATGGTGTCTGAAAAGGATCTCACCTCAGCTAACACTATATGTTTCTCCAAGGTCTAACTGCCTGTACGTTCCAGCTAAACAGAATTATAAGAGAGTGGCTCAGTGAATCAAGCACAGCCTCTAAAAAGAAATGCACCACAACGAGCATTCAGCACCTTTGAAAGATGCTGCCGACCTCTGCCTTTATGTTCCCTTAGAAAGAAAACTTACATGAATAACACCACCTGCTGTGTGCAAGGGGGGGTGAGGGAGAGGATGGAATGAACATGGGGATTGAATCCTGCTCCCAGCAGGGTGGGGAGTGAGCGACTCAGTGGGAGAAGGAGGAGGAAGTGACTAAAATGGAGGAGTGACTTCTCTGTCCCTCCAGGTCGGCTCGTATTTTGGGGGTACGCTGTGCGCTGTGGACCTCGACAGAGATGGGAACACAGACCTGGTTCTGATCGGAGCTCCCACGTACTATACTCCTCTGAATGGAGGGCGCGTCTATATTTGCTTATTTAGCTGGCAGGTAAGAGAGACAAGCAGGGCCATGGGAAAGGTGGATGGCCTGGGCTTCCTGGGGCTGGGATACTATGAAAATAAACACAGTGATACCTTGGCCCTGTGCTCCAGGGAGCAGGGTGGGGGGCTCGGTAGAGGCTCACCTGGCAGTGTGTGCTGGCCCCAATGCAGCACTAGAGCGTGCTCTGTTGCTGGGAGAGGCATGGGGAGGCTCAGTAGGGGGCACTGACCTTCAGTCCATGCTGATCTATTTTCCATGTGCTTCTCTGAATCTGGCCTGCAGGGGGCGACACTGAGGTGTAGGAGAACCCTGCAGGGGCAGACACGGCAGGCGTTCGGGCGCTTTGGGGCCAGCATGTCCGAAATCGGGGACATCAGCGGGGACGGACAGATGGACGTGGCCATTGGGGCCCCCATGGAGAATGACAATCGCGGGGCCTTGTACATCTTCCATGGGCAAAGAAGAGGCCTCAGTCCCCAGTACAGACAGGTGAGCCCAGCTCCTGGGAGGTGGGGCCAACACACACTAGTGAAGGGATGTTATAGGGGCCCCATGGTCCCCTTGTGGCTATTAGCCCCTTTCTTAGTCCTCACCCTCCACTGCCCCCTAATGCCATTATACAGCACAGCCACCCCTTCCCCACCCCTCACCCTCCACTGCTCCCTAGTGCCCATTATACAGTACAGCCGCCCCTTCCCCACCCCTCACCCTCTGCTGCCCCCTAGTGCCCATTATACAGCCAGCCGCCCCTTCCCCCCCACCCTCTGCTGCCCCCTAGTGCCCATTATACAGTACAGCCGCCCCTTCCCCGCCCCCACCCTCTGCTGCCCCCTAGTGCCCATTATACAGTACAGCCGCCCCTTCCCCACCCCTCACCCTCCGCTGCCCCTAGTGCCCATTATACAGTACAGCCGCCCCTTCCCCATCCCTCACCCTCCGCTGCCCCCTAGTGCCCATTACACAATACAGCTGCCCCTTCCCCACCCCTCACCCTCCACTGCTCCCTAGTGCCCATTATACAGTACAGCCGCCCCTTCCCCACCCCTCACCCTCTGCTGCCCCCTAGTGCCCATTATACAGCCAGCCGCCCCTTCCCCCCCCACCCTCTGCTGCCCCCTAGTGCCCATTATACAGTACAGCCGCCCCTTCCCCACCCCCCACCCTCTGCTGCCCCCTAGTGCCCATTATACAGTACAGCCGCCCCTTCCCCACCCCCCACCCTCCACTGCCCCCTAGTGGCCATTATACAGTACAGCCGCCCCTTCCCCACCCCCCACCCTCCACTGCCCCCTAATGCCCATTATACAGTACAGCCGCCCCTTCCCCCACCCCCACCCTCTGCTGCCCCCAGTGCCCATTATACAGTACAGCCGCCCCTTCCCCACCCCTTACCCTCTGCTGCCCCCTAGTGCCCATTGTACAGCACAGCTGCCCCTTCCCCAGCCCTCACCCTCCACTGCCCCCTAGTGCCCATTATACAGTACAGCCGCCCCTTCCCCACCCCTCACCCTCCACTGCCCCCTAGTGCCCATTATACAGTACAGCCGCCCCTTCCCCAGCCCTCACCCTCCGCTGTCCCCTAGTGCCCATTATACAGTACAGCCGCCCCTTCCCCACCCCTCACCCTCTGCTGCCCCCTAGTGCCCATTATACAGTACAGCCGCCCCTTCCCCACCCCCACCCTCTGCTGCCCCCTAGTGCCCATTATACAGTACAGCCGCCCCTTCCCCACCCCTCACCCTCTGCTGCCCCAGTGCCCATTATACAGCACAGCCGCCCCTTCCCCACCCCTCACCCTCCGCTGCCCCCTAGTGCCCATTATACAGTACAGCCGCCCCTTCCCCACCCCTTACTGCTCTCTCTGCCCCACAGCGCATAGAGGGGTCGCTGTTTCCCAGCAGGCTGCACTACTTTGGCCAGGCCGTCAGTGGCGGGACAGACCTGACGGGGGATGGGCTGCCAGACATCGCGGTGGGAGCACAAGGGCAGGTTCTGCTGCTGAAGTGAGTTACTCTGTGTTGTTGCATTGCTCCATGTGGCGGTCACAGACTGTGTGTGTGTGCGTGTGTGTGTCACTGCTGCCCCCTGCTGGAGAATGGCACAATGACAGCTCTGCTGCTCCCTTCTTCTAATCCCCAGCATCTCCTCAAGCAAAGCTGTGTGTCCATAACCCATCTCCCTGGAGTGTTATGAGCACATCCAGGCTGGGTGGGAGGCTCTGGGAGGGAGGGGGCCTGGCCTCATTGCAGAGAGCAGCTGGGTGATGGTTCTGTTCCCCCCATGGCAGGTCCCGGCCGGTGCTCAGAGTCCGGGTCTCCATCAGCTTCCAGCCCTCAACCATCCCCACCTCATCATTTAACTGCCAGGAGCAGGAGCAGCTCAACACAGAGGCCAGCAGGGCAGAGGTCTGCTTCACCGTCACTAAGAGCACCATGGACAGCCTAGGTCAGACCAAACCCACCCCCTGCTCCCCTCCCCCCTGAGCCATCCAGTCCACTGCCCTGGGGATGGATCGGAGCCAGCACCCCCTAGAGGGGAAAGGCCTGTGTCCCATTTGTCCTTGGGATTCCTGTTCTCAGTCTCTCTCTGTCCCTTGTTTCCCCTCCCCCCGTAGGCAACAGGATCTTCAGCACCATCCAGTACAGCCTTGCCCTGGACCCCAGGCGGACGAAGGTTCGAGCCGCCTTTGACTCCAGCAGCCCCGTCCTGAGCAGGGAGCTGCAGCTTGGCATCGAGACGAGATGTGAGACGTACCGGATAATGTTACCTGTGAGTTTGGGGGATCCTAACTCCTTCCCCTACTGCTGTGTCTCCTCCTCCAACCCTGTCCATTGCCCCCAAATCACCCAGAGAACAAACCACTCTCTGGGTCCCACCCAGTCCCGCTTTCCCTTTAGGGGCCTGACGTGTCTTTCTGTCTCCCCAGCTCTGCCCTGAGGACACGCTGACCCCCATCACCCTGCGCCTCAACTACACCCTGATGGGGGAACCCATCACTACTGCCAGCAACCTCAAACCCATCCTGAGTGAGGACTCCACCGTGATGACTGCAGGCTTGGTAAGGCTGCCAGGGCCACACAATAGAATTTGTGACAGTATCAAAGATGCTTGTAGCGGATGGGGGTTTGGTTGCAGTGTTGGAGTAGCCTGTATTGATGTTCTGTGGTGATGGGTAAAATTGTAATGTGGCTGACAGTGCTGGGTGAGGTTGAATTGGTTGTGTTGTTGGTTAGGACTGCAGTGCTTTTGGTGATAATGTAAGCTGAGGTTGAAGTAGTTGTGTTAGTGATGTTGGTTCAGACTGTAGTGATCTCGGTGACAGTATGGTTTGAGGTTGTAGTCATTATGGTATGGGTGATGTTGGGTCAGACTGTAATGGTCAGACAGTATTGGTTCAGGTTGTTGTGGCTTTGTTGCTTGTGCTGGTGCAGACTATTTGTGGTGGTGGCTGTGTTGAGACTGTAGTTGTATTGGTGACAGTGTTGGTTGAGGTCATAATGGTTGTGTTAGTTACTGTATTGGTACAGAATATACTGATGGGTAGCAGTGATTGTAGTGGTATAGTTTGTGGTTGTTGTGGGTGACTGGTTGGTGAGTACTGTTTCAGACTCTATTGACACTCGATTATGGTTGAGATTTTAATTCTGTTAGTTACCGCATTAGTTGTAATTACAGTGGCTGTGCCAGTAACTGTTGTTTCAGACTATATTGGTAGCGGTGGTTGGTGATATTGTAATGATCTTGGTTACAATTTTAGCTGAGGTTGTAGTGGTTATGTCATTGTGACAGTGTTGGTTGACACTTTAATGTAGGTAGTGGTGGAGGTGGTGGTTGAGACTATAGTGGGAGTGCTAGCATTGGCAGAGGTTGTTGCATCTATATTGCTAGTGGTGGTGTTACTTCAGACTGTGTTGATGTTGATGCTGGTTGTGGTTGAGATTGTAGGGCACTTGTTGACAGTGTTGGTTGAGGCATAGCGGTTCTGTTGCTGGTGGAGCTGTCTGCTCAGACTGTCTTGGTGCTGGTGGGAGGTTGAGAATGCAGTGGTGCAGGTAACGGTGTAGGGGGCGAATGCAGCCGTTGTGTTCTTGGTGATGCTGTTTCAGACTGTACTGCTGGTAGTGGTGATGATTGAGGTTATCTGATGGGTGACAATGCTGGCTGAGTTTTGCTCCAGTCCCTTCATAACCACCCTGACCCCTGCTCCCTTCTCTGCCTCCCCTGGGATCTCTCTCTAGCTCCCGTTTGAGAAGGACTGTGGCAGTGACAGAGTCTGCACTGATGAACTACAAATTTCCTTCAATTTCTCAGGGTAAGTCACCCCCGTCTTCCTTCCCCGCAGATAACTTCCACAGTGGGACCCGTCCAGCTCGATCAGGCCTCAGATCTGCACCACCCAGCTGGAGATCCCCCATATTTCCTTGTGACATCTGACTGGGCACCAATATAGGAAGCTGGCAGCACTGGGGGCCCCAGCTGGGCACTTTTATAAGAAGCTTGCACCACTACCCCAGTGTGGCATTAGGGGCTGTGTGGGGTTCTCATCTGGGCACTGTTACAGGGAGCTCACAGCACGGGTTCCCTCTGCTGGACACTGCCTTGAGGAAGCTTGCAGCGATGCTGGGGCACTGGCCTCCCTTAGGAAGCTCAACCATTTCTCTCCCCCTTAGCTTGAGCACCCTGGTGGTGGGGGGTCACCCCTGAACTCAACACCACCGTCTCCATCCAGAACCATGGCGAGAATTCCTACAGCACCACGGTGCAGTTCTTCTACCCGGCCGCGCTGTCCTACCGCCGGGTCCTGCTGCTCGCCAGGTACCATCAATCCCCCCAAGCACTGCTGACATGGGGGGTAGGCAGGACACAGGGGATGGTGCAGGGAGCAGGCAGGGGGGCTCAGTAGGGGGTGCTGTGCTGCAGAGAGCAGGTCGGGGGGCTCGGCAGGGGCGCCATGCTGCAGGGAGCAGGGGAGCGGCTCAGTAGGGATACTGTGGGTTGCGTTTCTCACTAGCTGGTCCCCTGTGCTCAGTCTAACAGGAGGCCCATGACCGTTCAGTGCAGCTCGGCCATGGGCTCTGAGGAGCAGACTCAGAGGAACAGCACCTGCCACATCAACCACCCCATCTTCTGGAGCGGGGCCGAGGTATGGTTGTGCACATGCACACACACCCCGGTAGCCTGTCACTGCCCATCCCCTGCTTTCTCTGGCAGTTCCCCAGGCCCTGAGCATGGCTCCCTCTCACCCACATGTGTTTTCCAGGCCATTTTCATCGCCATCTTTGACGTCTCCCCCAAAGCTGATCTGGGGGACAGTCTGCAGATCACAGCCAAAACCAGCAGGTGAGGGGGGCATGCAGGCCACAGAGGGCAGCGTGGGAGGCAGTGTGGAGAGGTAGATGTGTAGGGCAATGCAGTGGAGTGTGGTGCATGGTTTAGTCCATTGATGTGTAGCGTATGGTATGTGGCTCCTGGTGCAGACTGCAGGTTAGTGCAGTGATGTGTGCTCCAGTGAAATGCAGTCAGGTGTATTGCAGTGCTGTATGCTGCAGTGCAATACAGTTATACATGCGGCATTGCAGTGATGTGTGGGGCAATGGCAGTTCCACAGTGCCTGGTGCAGTGAAATGCAATGGTGTGGAGGGGCAGTGGCATGCCATGCAGTGATGCCATTGAGTGGAGAGCACAGCAGCTCAGTGGCCTCGGCTGCAGTGCAGCACGGTGATGTGTGGCACTGCTGAGTGGCAGATGCCATAAAGCCAGACAGAGCAGTGTGATGCAGCCCAATGCATGATACACCGTGCTGGCTGATGATGGCTAGTATGCTGCCCCAGGGCAGACAGCCGTGGTGTAATGGTGCAGGGCAGTGATGCATGCTAAGAGGCGTTGTGCAACGCTATATACTCAGGGAAGGGCTGTGTGGCACAGTACAGTTATCTGTACTTCAGGGTGGTGCAGTGATCTATACCCAAAGAAGTGGAGTATGGTGCAGTACAATGATGTAAACTGGAGGGTAATGCAATGTTGTATAATCCACAGCGCTGGCATATAGTGCACTGCAGTGCAGTGGATTATGGTGCAGTACACTGACATATACTGCAAGGTGGTGCAGTGGGATATAAACCAGAGCAGTGGCATATGGTGCACCACAGCAGAGTATGGTGTAGGGCAGTGACATATGGCACAGTGCTGCAATGTAGGCTGCACCATGGTGCAGTGTTGTATAACCCAAACCAATGGTGTATGGTGCAGTGCAGTGATGTATGAAGCAGGGCAGGGCAGTGGTGTATGGTGCAGTGCAATGGAATATGGTATTCTGCAGTGACATATATTGCAGTGCAGTACAGTGGTGTATAACCCAGACTTGCGGTGTATGGTGCAATACAGTATTTAGGGTACAGGGCACGGGTATTTCCATGCAGGGCAGTGTTGCGTGGCACAGCGATATATAGAGCAAAGCAGGAGTATGGTTCTTTGCAGTGCAGACCAATATTGTGCAGGGCAGTGGACTCTGGTGCATTCTCTCTGCAAAGTTAATTGGTAGTTTCTCTTCACTTCTCTCTCCTTTGCCCTCCCCTCCCCCTAGTGACAATGGTGGCCCCATCACTGAGCGCATGATTCACTGGGTGGAGCTGCCGGTCAAGTATGGCATCTTCATCATCCTCACCAGGTAGGTCAGTGCGGAGACGGGGAGGTGGGGAGCGGGCGCCCCCTGCTGAGACCCCTGCTCCTTGCAGCACAGCGCCCCCTTCTGGACATGACACCCCACTGTCACTCTTCATTACACTCACCCACTCCTATCTCTCTTGTTCCTTCCACCCTTTTCCTCCCCCAGCCTCGAGGAGTCGACCAAGTATGTCAACTTTTCCAGCCGAGGAGGCAGGGGCAAGTGGGGCCAGTGACACATCGGTATGAGGTGAGGCCAATGGCTCAGAGTGTGTGTGGGGGTGGGATGAATGGGGGGAGGGCTCAGAGGAGGAGGATAGAGTAGAATTGCTTGAGTAGGGTCTGAGGGTTAGAGCAGAGAGGGGTGGGGGTGGCCTGGGAACCAGGACTCCTGGGGTTCTATCCCAGCTCAGGGATGGGAGTGAGGTCTGTGGATTCAATAGGGGATTGGGGGTCAGAGCTCCTGGTTCTCTTCCTATGGAGAGTCTGTTTCTTTCAGGTCAAGAACCTGCGGCAGCGAAGCGTCCCCATCTCGGTCACGTTCCAGTTCCCCGTGGAGCTGAGCGGGGTCCGGGTGTGGGACGCCTCTGAGGTCGTCCCTCCAAGGTACCTGCCTCTCCCTGCCCTTGTGTGTGTGAGATGGGCCCAGTGACGCCTTCTCTGCCCTACAGTGCCCCCTGCTGGGGCAGGCTGCCTAGAGGGGATAGGCCACGTGTTCCCCCCGACCCCCCCACAGCCAGCCATTCCCCTGCCCTGGGGCTGGATTGTAGCTGCCGCCCCTAGAGGGGAAAAGCCCCATGTCCCCTTCCCGCCCCCATTAACACCATGTCTCTCTCCCTCTCCAGCCCCAGCTGGCCCAGTGCAACAGTGAAGCTGAAACAGCTGGTTCGAAGGACTTTGTGAAGCAGATGAGCGAGCGCCCCCTGCTGGTGAGTACAGGCTGGTGCTGGCCGCAGCAGCCCCTTCCCCTCCTCACTAACACAGACAGCAAGTGGGGGGCTGGGCTGGAGGAGGGACCCCTGCTATAGACAGACCCAGAGCCTCATGGTCATGCTGAGCCCCTACACACCCCCACCTCACCCGGCGATATCCTCCCACCCCCAGGACTGCTCCGTGGCCACCTGTAAGAAGATCCGGTGCAGAATCGCCTCCCTGGAAATGCAGCAGCCGCTGGAGTTTGTGATCAAAGGGAACGTCAGCTTCCAGTGGGTCTCCCAGGTACGAGAGCTGCCTCTGCCTCCCGGCACCATGCGAGAGATCTCCCCAAGTGAACAGCCCCTGAGACCCTCCCCAGAGCTGGCTGCATCACAGTGCTGGGCAAGGGATCCCTCTGTGAACAGCCTGTAAATTGCTCTGGGTCCCCCTGGAACAATGCTCCGGGCTGGTTTGTGTCATTTCTGGTCTGGGACAGTGAATTTCTCTGTTCCAGACTCAGCAGCAGAAAGTGAGTCTGGTAAGTGAGGCCCGGATTGAATACGAGGAAGAGAAATACACCCAGAAGGAGGGATTCGTCCAGCGCCAGGTACCAGAGTGACTGTGCCCAGGATAGAGAGAGCATGGGCTAGTGGTTAGAGCTGGGAGCCAAGACTCCTGAGTCCTGTCCCTGCTCTGGGAGGAAGTGGGGTCTGGTGTGTTGGAGCAGGGACAGGTGATGGTGCCAGGACTCCTGGATCCCCATCTCATAGCTCTTCTCCCCCAGGTGCAGACAGTGGTGGAGCGCTCTGAGGTCTATAACTACCTGCCCATCATCGTGGGCAGCAGCGTGGGGGGCCTGGTCCTGCTGGCTCTCATCACTGCAGCCCTCTACAAGGTGAGGGGGGTAGGGCTTGGACCCCTCCACCACAGCCCATCACCCTGGGGGCAGGGCCTCTGGCTCTCCCAGCTTGTGGGGGAGGGGAGAGGGTCCCACACCCCCATCCCCTCTGACCCAGGATGTGAGTCTGTCCATCCGGCTCTCACCATTTCTCCCCTCTGTCTCCTACCAGCTCAATTTCTTCAAGCGCCAGTACAAGGAGATGATGGAGGACACAAGGGACGGTGTTGGAGCCAGGCTGGGCCAGAGCGACTGTGCCAATGTCCGCCTCAGCCCTGACATCCCCAAAGAATAGCGCCCCTGCCCCACCCCTGCCCAGGATGCTGTGGATCTTCCTTTCCCAACATCTGCCCCCCACTGACCCTCTGGGTCTGCACCCTGATGATCTACTCAGAACATCACCTTATAACAGCCATGTGGGATTGAGAGTCTGGGCTTGTGAGTTCTGTCCTCAGCTCTGGGAGGGAGTGGGGTCTAGTGGTTAGAGCGGCTGGGGGAAGCTGGGAGACAGGCCTCCTAGGTTCTATCCCAAGCGGATGAGAGATCTGTGCTATGCTAGATTAGAACAATATGGGACGTGAACTCTCTCGCAAAGCGATGGACACTAAGGAGCTCAGTGTGTGTGGTTTATTAAAAAGAAGACAGGTGTGATTGCAGTGTATTGTTGTGACCAAGCGGGAATTTTTCATAATATTTTGGATGACTATTGCGTGTGCCTCAGTTTCACCTATGTGGTGCATGGTTAACTAGGTGTGCGGGGTGGGAACGCTTTTTACTCTTCGCAGGTGTGACTGATGCCTGGCCTGGCCCCCATGCCCATGGAGAGCCTGAGAAGACAATGGTCACGCCAATTGCGTAGACATTTCATACCTAGCAACTGACGACCAGGGATGGCCAAACCCTCCGCAGGAAGCCAGCCGGGTGTGACCAGCTGGAGGACAAAGGGCTGGGGAGGGGCTGGGTGAGGTTGTTAAGTGTGAGCTGCTGGAGGCAGGAGGAGAAGCTTCTGTCCTGGGACAAAAGAGGGTTCAGAGGGCGAGTCTGGACCAACCCAGATGGACTGTGCTGTAACTTTCTGCTCTCTGTGCTAACTACGGGGTTTCGATGCTGTGCTCCAGACATCTAAGAACCTGCCTGCTTTTCCAGGGCTGGCTGAGAGTCACTGCGGCTGCTGAGGGCGGGGGTACCTGGCTCCCTTTGGGGGTACACATCTCCCTCCAGTGTCCAGCTCAGGCTGACTTGCCACAGGGCACTCCTGGGTGGAAGCAGGGCTGCTACAGGCTCCAAAGTTTGGGCCCAGGAGGCAGGGAAGCCAACGGGCTCACCCCAGTGAGAGAGCGTGACCCGAAGGGGGCTGGCGCACTGAAAGGCTCCTTCCAGGGGCTGCTCCAGAGCCGTGTGAGATCACCAGGCCTGTGGATCTGTGACAATGATTATCTCCCCAGGGAGACAAGGCCGGGTACCGCAGGGCTCTCTACTCTCGCAGAGAAAAGCAGAACAAGAACCAGTGGCTGGAAGCTGAAGCCAGACAAGCACCTACCGGAAATGAGACCCCCCCTCTTTTTCCCAATGAAGGTGATTAACCCTTCGGACAAATTCCCAAGAGAAGTGGTGGATTCTCCGTCTCTCACTGGCTTCAAATCCAGACTGGAGGGTACTTTAGCCAAACGCATTGGTCCATACAGGGGGACCAGGTGAAATCCTCCGACCTGTTCTCTACAGCAAGTCAGACTAGAGCCCGCTGTCCAGCCGGAACAGCTATGACGCCATGAAAACTATTTCTGAAGAAATGTCCCCATGGGTGGCTGATCCCCAAAGTGTCCACTGCAGGGCTCTCGCGCCTTCCTGGTGGCAGGCAGTGTCAGGGGCGGGGTGGGCCGCAAGGTCTGACCCAGCGAGACAGGGAGGTTCTGCTTGATGGGGAAGGAGCCAGAGGTCTGAGACCAAAGAGGGAGGAGGCTGTGGATTTCCCTGGTTCTGTCCCTGTTGGGAACCCCTCTACGCAGTGGAGAATTAGAGGGTTAAAACCAATGAGCGCTGAGCCTGGCCACTTCCCAGAGCGGTGCTGTAAGGGGGCTGTCACAGCGAAGGGACTGTCCTGTCCCAGCGGCCTGGACACCTGGGTCCCCCAGCCCCATATGTGTGTATCTGCAGCCCCGGGGATCACTGGCCGGCCATGAGCAGAGCATCAGGCACAGGGGAGACACAGCCAGAGGCAGCCCCCACCCCCCGGGAAGGGAGGGAGAGAACCAGCGGCAGAGGCTGGAAATTGGTGCCAAGAGGAAGTGGCTGCAGGGATTTGTACCCTCAGGCTTTGAGGCCAGAAAGCACCATCATGATCATCTTGTCTGGCCTCCTGCACATTGCAGGCCACAGGACCTCACCCACCTGCTCCTGTAATAGACCCAGAACCTCCAGCTGAGTCACTGAAGTCCTCAAATCGTCAAGCTACAGAGAATCCTCCTTTTGCACTAGTTGAAACCTGCAAGTATCCCATGCCTCATGCCACAGAAGAAGACGACAGGGGGGATTGGAGCTGACCCACAGGTGGGATTGGAGAACCCCTCGCCCCAACCCAGCTCCGAGGCGACAATGGGGGTGGGCAGGGGTCTGTGTACCTGAGCCCTGTGGGGGCCTGTGGAAACAGAAGTGATGGGCGCTGGGGCCAGAATTAATTGCTCAGCAGAGGGGTGGCTAGACATGGGAGTGACAGCTCCTGCAGCGGGATCCGAAATCAGGATGCCCAGCTCTGGGAGGGGAGTGGGGACTAGTGGGTTAGAGCAGGGGGGTGGCTAGGGCTGGGCGTCAGGACTCCTGGGTTCCATGCCCAGCTCTGGGAGGGGAGTGGGGACTAGTGAGTTAGAGCAGGGGGGTGGCTAGGGCTGGGCGTCAGGACTCCTGAGTCCCATGCCCAGCTCTGGGAGGGGAGTGGGGACTAGTGGGTTAGAGCAGGGGGGTGGATAGGGCTGGGCATCAGGACTCCTGGGTTCCATGCCCAGCTCTGGGAGGAGAGTGGGGACTAGTAGGTTAGAGCAGGGGGGTGGATAGGGCTGGGCGTCAGGACTCTTGGGTTCCCTGACATTATCTTGTCATGTGACCTTGTCCACATTCTCTCTTCCAGTCTCTGTGTCTCCATTTCTGTCTCTGGAGTAACAAGCCCCCCCTCACTGCAAAACACCTGCCTCAGCCCCCAAATCTTAACTGCCCCTTGACCTGACAGCTCCACTTTGGACATTGGTTTTTCCAGTTGCTGCTGTAAAGCAATGTGAGCCCTGTTCCGTTTGGGCCTGGTTTCCTCACCCTCCTTTCAGTCTTATTAAAAGGGGTAATTAAACAAAAATCAACAGAATACTGGCCCTGGGGATCAAAAATGGGGACGGGGAGGCAGGGCTGGCTTTAGGCCAATTCCACCAATTCCCCTGAATCGGGCCCCGCGCCCCGTGAGAATCCCTTCTCTGGCTAGAGGCCTCTTTTTAATTTTTACTCACCTGGCGGCACTCCGAGTCTTCCGTGGCACTTCGGCAGTGGGTCCTTTGCTTGCTCTGGGTCTTCGGCGGCACTTCGGAGGCTGGTCCTTCAGTGCCGCTGAAGACCTGGAGCGAGTGAAGAACCCGCCGCTGAAGTGCCACCGAAGACTCAGAGCACCGCCCGGTGAGTACAAGCCCCACGTGTTGTTGTTGTTTTTTGAGTCATCCCTGCGGGGGCCTTCGAAACTGTTCGAATTGGGCCCTGCACTTCCTAAAGCCTGCCCTACGGGGGGGATAGCCCTGTCTAGCTGATATTCGATCTTTGTGCTCAGAGCTGTGCAGTGACTCTGAAAGTCAGGCAGGGTGATAATTCCTCCTATTAGGAGAATGAAGGGTTAAATCCCCCGCTCCTCTATGTTGGGAGCAGAAGCTGTAACAGCACAAGGAGTTTCCTGTGCCCACTCCCTCCCCTCTGCCCCTCTCCGGGACCAGAGCCAGAGCCACAGCTGGGACCTCCCCCACCTCCTAACCAGCTCTAGGGTAGCATGGGAGGGAAGATCTGTGCTGAGGGTACCCCTAACTCAGCCAGAACCTCCCCACCCCCCTTTTCCACCTAATGCTGCCATGAGCTGGTTGAGTGAATAATTGAGCTACAGGCTGTTTACACAGGGATACCTCCACAGGCACTTAGCCACAGCCACCCCTAGGGTGGGGCAGAGGGACTCTTTATGCAGGGATCCCTTGCCTGGCGCAGAGATGCAGCCACCTCTGGAGTAGGGCAAACTGGTGTCTAACAGCAACGCTGCAAAAGACTTTAGGGCAGCAGGTGAAGAGGATCTCTGTCTGCAATTGAAACAGTAGTGGGGGATTTCAGGAGACAGAATGGGATTGCTGGAGCTGGGGTTTGGCCATTTAGGCCCTCCTGAGCCCACAGCAGCCAGACAGGTTCCCAGGCGGGCAGCTGGTCCCACCCCAGGCTCTTGGTTCGTAGCGGGTGCCCAGACCCTGCTTGCCACGGGGACGCTCCAGTTCCCAGCTGGGGGGATCAGTGTCGCTCCTGGAGGATGAACCCATTTTCCCTCCCGGCGCTCTGCGCTCACCCAGCTCTGCCCCTGGAGTCCCCATCTCAGGGGTGGCAATCAGCTTGGCAAAGTGCAGTCTCCCACATGTCCCAGCCCTGGGGGCACAGAGCGGATCCCGGATCCAGGGGTTCCCGCCTTGTGTCCCTTCCCAAGCTGTTGAATGGGCCAGAATGTAAATAAATCTCCTGGGAGACAGATCCACTCAGGTTTATTGTCACTAGGTCGGGGGACCCGAGGGAGGGTGGCTCAGTGATGTCCCCTTGCTTCTTCGTAGCCTGTGGGCAGGGGGTTGGTGTGGGGGTTGTGGAAGAGGGTGTGGTTCCCATCAGCCCAGGGGAATGCCTGCAAAGAAAGAGAGGGGGTCAGGAGAGGGGGTGTCTCTGCACCTTGGCTATCTCCGGGCTGCCTGCCCTGAGGCCAGAAAACTCACTGCACCTCTCAGCTAGGGATGCTTTCATTGCTATGTTTCAAACTCACAGGCCCAGCTAGCTTGGTATCCGGCCCCCTACCTGACAGCAAGGGTTGCCAACTGTCTAATCACACAAACCCAAACACCCTTGTCCTGGCCCCTGGCCTGTCCCTTCTCTGAGGTCCCATCCCGCTCACCTCTCTGTTCACTCCATCCCCCTCCCTCTGTCGCTCACTCTCCCCCACCCTCACTCACTTTCACCGGGCTGGGGCAGGGGGTTGGGGTGCGGGCTCTGGGCTGGGGCCAAGGGATTCGCAGTGTGGGAGGGGGCTCCGAGCTGAGCCTGAGGCAGGGGGTTGGGGTGCAGGAGGGTGTGCGGGGTGCAAGTTCTGGGACGTTATCTGATTACAATATGACCACATAGAGCATTGTTGCAACCACTGTTATATATTTGCAGCAAATCTCGACGAAGGTTGTCAAGTGAGGTGTCTATGAAAAGGTTATGGTTTGCTGGTTATGATTATGCTAGCCATATGCATGCATTATTTTGGTATGTTAAGTTATAAGTATTGGAATATCCACAAGCTTTATGGGCATTGTCTGCCCCATTCTTTGCAGTTCACCTTAATTGAGTGACCACGACTATGCCCTACTGGGACACCGGTCACAGCCAGATATGCCATGTAAGGTAGCTGCAAAAATGTTATAATTTGCCAGATACGATCATCTTGTTTATATGTTTGTATCATCTTTGTACTAGAAGTTATAGATACGTTATGTCCAGTAATCCTCATTTAATGGTGTCCTGGTTAACGTTGTTATGTTGCTGATCAATTAGGGAACATGCTCGTTTAAAGTTGTGCAATGCTCCCTTATAACATTGTTTGGCAGCCGCCTGCTTTGTCCACTGTTTACAGGAAGAGCAGCCCGTTGGAGCTACTGGTGGGGGCTTGGAACCAGGGTGGACCGGCAGATCCCATCCATGGGTGGTGAGTTCTATGGGCCCGTGGTGCCTGGGCACCAGTCATATTCCGGGTCCGGCTCCAGCAATGTTTGAGGCTGGGTCTCTCCCTTGGCATCGCCTTCTGCCGCAGGGCGCTCCCTCCTCTCCCCCCGCTGCGCGCCTTCCCCGGGTGATTTAAAACAGCCCCCACCCCCCACCAGCAGCACAGCGGAGCTGAGCGACTTCCTGCCTATTCATGCTACGTGGCTGCCAGCCGCCCCCTGTGACCCTGGGGTGGGGTGGGGCTGTGATTACACGTGCTGCTCCCACCCAGAGTTCCCCTGTGGCCAATAGGAAGCTGCGGGGGCAGTGCCTGGGGGTAGCAGCACATGGAGGCCTTCTGGCCTGCCCTTCCTAGGAGCCCAAGGTAGGTGCTGCACCCCACCACCCCCTCCCAGAGCCTGCACCCCTCCCTCTTCCCACACCCCCTCCCACCCTCAAACTCCCACTCAGAGCCTGCATCCTTCCCTCTGCACCCCCTCCTGCCCCCAATCTCCCTCCCAAACCTGCACCCCTCCCCCTTCCCACACCCCCTCGCATCCCCAAACTCCCTCCTAGAGCCACAACTCCCTCCCTCCGCACCCCCTCCTGCCCCAATCTCCCTCCCAAACCTGCACCCCTCCCCCTTCCCACACCCCCTCGCATCCCCAAACTCCCTCCTAGAGCCACAACTCCCTCCCTCCGCACTCCCTCCTGCCCCCAATCTCCCTCCCAGAACCTGCATCCCACCCCCTTCCCACACCCCCTCGCATCCCCAAACTCCCTCCTAGAGCCACAACTCCCTCCCTCCGCACCCCCTCCTGCCCCCAATCTCCCTCCCAAACCTGCACCCCTCCCCCTTCCCACACCCCCTCGCATCCCCAAACTCCCTCCTAGAGCCACAACTCCCTCCCTCCGCACCCCCTCCTGCCCCCAATCTCCCTCCCAAACCTGCACCCCTCCCCCTTCCCACACCCCTTCGCATCCCCAAACTCACTCCTAGAGCCACAACTCCCTCCCTCCGCACCCCCTCCTGCCCCCAATCTCCCTCCCAAACCTGCACCCCTCCCCCTTCCCACACCCCCTTGCATCCCCAAACTCCCTCCTAGAGCCACAACTCCCTCCCTCCACACCCCCTCCTGCCCCCAATCTCCCTCCCAAACCTGCACCCCACTCCTTTCCCATAGCCCCCCTCCCACTCCCAAACTCCCTCCCAGAGCCAGAACTCCCTCTCTCCGCACCCCCTCCTGTCCCCAAACTCCCTCCCAGAACCTGCCCCCAGCCCAGAGCCTGCACCCACACCCCCTGCCCCAGCCTGGAACCAGCACCCAGCACCCAAACTCCATCAAAGAGCTTGCACCCCCTGCCCCCTTCCCACACACCCCTATTACTCCCAAACTCTCTCCCAGAACCTGCATCCCCACCCCCTCATACACTCCCACTCCTTGCCCTAGCCCAGAGCCTACACCCAAACTCCGTTCCTGAGCTTGCACCCCCTCCCTCCGCACCCTCTCCTATCCCCAAACTCCCTCCCAGAACCTGCACCCAAACTCAGTCCCAGAGCCTGCATGCCTCACCCCCTCCTGCACCCCCACCCCCTGCCCCAGCCTGGAGCATGCATCCAGCACCCAAATGCTATCCCAGAGCGTGCACCCCAGACCCCCTCCCCACACAAATTTCCTCCCAAAGTCCAACCTCTCACCCCTTCTGCACCAAAACTCCCGCCTAGAGCCTGCACCCTGCACCCCAATCCCCTTCCCCAGCCCAGGGCCTGCACCCCAGACCTCATCCCCCCACCCAAACTCCCTCCCAGAGCCTTAGGCAGGTGGGTGGTGGAGTTTGGAGGAGTGGACCCTGGGCATTCTGGCCACCACCAAAATTTCTGCAAACCTGCTGCCCCTGGCCCTATCAGCTCCCCACTCCCCTAAGTTCCCTGTGCAGCAGCCACCCAGCAGGATATCAATTGCTGGCAGTTCAACTGTTCCTCCCCCCACTGCCTTGTGCTGCTCCTGCCCTCTGCCTTGGAGCTGCTCCCGGGAGCATCAATGCTGAAGGGAAAAAACCCCCAAACCTCACTGGAATGCCACCCCCAGAATTGTGCTACTCCAAGCATGTGCTTGGCTTGCTGGTGCCTAAAGCCGGTCCTGGCTGGGGGGGAGGGGCTGTCAGGGTGTCCCCCTCCTTCCCGCTCCTTCCCCTGCTCTTGCCCCCACACCTCCACAGAGCAGGGCAGGAACACCACAGGGCTCAGGACAGAGGACGTTTGCTGGCTCAACTTGCTGATCTACTTAAAATAGCAATGTACTTAGAGTGGGGTCAGCGTACTTAAAGGGGCAATTTGTGTCTCTCTCGGCCATGCTGTAGAATGTGAGGCTACATTAACAACAATGTCTTAACCCTGGAGGGCTCAGCTGAGTGCTAGTTCATCATTTAGCAGTAGGGCGTTCCCTGGGAAATATCCCTCCCTCTGACTTCTCCACCTCAACCAAGCTTCACAATCATCATTGCTATGTACAGTATTACATTGTTTGTTTAAAACTTATACTGTGTGTGTGTGTGTGTGTGTGTGTGTGTGTGTGTACAGTCTTTTGTCTGGCAAAAAAAAAAATTTCCCTGGAACCTGATCCCCCCAGTTACATTAATTCTTATGGGGCAATTAGATTCACTTAACATCGTTTTGCTTAAAGTAGCATTTTTTCAGGAACAGAACTATAATGTTAAGTGCGGAGTTACAGTATGTCTGTATTTCAACTTGTGCTCTGCTTCTGGGTGACACCCCAGACAGTTTGGCATCAGCACTGCCAAGCCAGCCTGATGGCCCATTAAGGACCATCAGCTATACAACTGACCCATGGAGTGAAGGCAGAGACACCTTATAACTCAGCAAGGCATGCAGGGACATGCCTATAGGCAGAACTTGGGTGCAGGAGGCGGCTCAGTGCTGGGGCAGGGGTTTGGGGTGTGGGAAGAGGTGAGGGATGTGGGCTCTGGCTGGGCAGCGCTTACCTCAGTTGGCGCCTGATTGGCAGCGCATTGGGGCTGAGACAGGTCCTCTGCCTGCCCTGGCTCTTTGCCACTCCCAGAAGTGGCTGACGTGTCCAGCCCCGGGGGAGGGAGGCGGGCAGGGGTCTCCGTGCGCTGCCCTTGTCTGCAGACACTGCCCGCGCAGCTCCCCTTGGCCACAGTTCCTGGCCAGTGGGAGCTGTGGAGTTGGCTCTTGGGGTGGGGGCAGCATGCAGAGACCCCCCAGCTCCGCCCCCCCTCCCCGAGGCCACAGGGGTATGCCAGCCACTTCCAGTAGCAGCACGGGGCCAGGGCAGGCAGGGAGCCTGCCTCAGTCCCCTGTGCTGCCAGACTTTTAGCAGCCTAAAATCTCCTGGTTTGGCTTGAGTAGCCTCTGGGAGAAGAAGCCCAATTCTGAGAGACTCCCATGAGGGTTAGCAACCCTTGTCAGCCCAGCTCAGAGCCACAGGCCCACCTAGCAGGGTATCCTGCCTCCCTGACAGCCCAGATCAGCCTCATGGGCCCATCCAGCCCAGTATCCCGCCCCCGCATCCTGCCGCAGCTCCACCCCGTGGGCCTGTGTAACCCAATTTCTTGTACCTTGGTGCGAATACGCAGGTGGTGGTAAGGCACGAACTCCTCGGGCTTGTAGGGGTGATTCTCCATCTGCAGCCAGGCGTTCAGCATGCAGATAGCCACGCCGGGCAGCGCCACCACAAATGACAGGATCCTCCATGTCCTGGCTGCAGAGACAGTCACTGCAGAGTGCATGACCCCTACCCTGCCCTGGGGCATTGGGGTCAGCACCGACTGCCTGGGGAAAGAGTCCCCTACTGAGCCCCCATCCCGCTCCCTTAGGGTGACCAGATGTTCCAATTTTATAGGGACAGTCCCGATTTTGGGGGCTTTTTTTTAATATAAGCACCTATTACCCCCCCACCCCTACCTCATCCCGATTTTTCACACTTGCTGTCTGGTCACTCTATGCTTCCTGCAGCACAGCGCCTCCTAGTGCTGCATTGGGGACATCACTGACTGCCCAGGGAGAGCAACCCCTACTGAGCCCCCTGTCCTGCTCCCTGAAGTATAGTGCCCCTTATGCTGCATTGGGGCCACCACTGACAGAGGGGAGAGCACCCCCTACTGAGCCCCCAGGTCTTCCCCCATAGCACAGCGCCCCCTCGCGCTGCATTGCGGCCAGCACTGACAGAGGGGAGAGCACCCCCTACTGAACCCCCAGGTCTTCCCCCATAGCACAGCGCCCCCTCGCGCTGCATTGAGGCCAGCACTGACAGAGGGGAGAGCACCCCCTACTGAGCCCCCAGGTCCTCCCCCATAGCACAGCGCCCCCTCGCGCTGCATTGAGGCCAGCACTGACAGCGGGGAGAGTGTCCCATTCTGAGCCAACCCCATAGCACAGCGCCCCCTAGTGCTGCATTGGGGACATCACTGACTGCCCAGGGAGACCATCACCTACTGAGCCCCCTGTCCTGCTCCCTGAAGTATAGTGCCCCTTAGTGCTGCATTTGGGCTGGCATTGACAGCGGGGAGAGCGCCCCCTACTGACCCCCCCATCTCCCCTCCATAGCACAGCACCCCCTTGCGCTGCATTGGGGCTGGCATTGACAGCAGGGAGAGCGCCCCCTACTGAGCCCCTGCCATGCTCCCCTGCAGCACAGCCCCTCCTCGCTGTTCCCAAAGGGAAGCAGCAGAGGTCAATTTCAAAGACACACTCTGTCTGCAGCCTCCCCCTTCTCCTGGTGGGTAAATATAGCCCAGGCCTGACGCTCTGGCATCGCTCCAGGGCCCAGTCCAACGGCAGCATCAGCGGGGGCACAGCCCACCTGTCAGGGGAATAAATAATGCTGCTCAGCCACCGCCCAGCCATAGGAAGTGGGGACCCGGTTCAGCTGGGTGATCTGCAGTCTCAGGAGCTGGTGCTGAGAGACGGGTTTGGAGCCCGCTCCTAAGGCCCCCAGCTCTTGACCATGGGGACAGTCCAGCCTGGCCCATGTTGCCCTGAATCTGGCTGGGGTGACCCTGCTGGATTTGGCTGCACAAGGATTACATGGGGTGCAGGGGGGGTAAGTCTAGAGGGAGGCAGGCTTGCAGTTATACTCCTGTGCAGAACTTGGCAGATGCCCTCCACTGCTTGACTCCCACTAAACCCTTTTGCTCTGGCTGTTTCTGTAACCAAATCAGGATCAACCAGGGACTAATGATCTCCCACTTCCAGAGCAAGGCAGCCCTGGGGCGAGGTTCCCCATCCCCCGACACACTGCTCCTCTCCACACACCACCCCATCCCCAGGGAGGGGGAGCTCTGGTTCCCTGGACTATCCAGCCCTCAGCCTCTCTGTTGTGGCTGCCAGCCAGGGGGCTCGTTCGTGCTGGTGGGGACAGGGGGCTGAGATGTGGGTGCTGGGGCTGAGACCCAACAAACTCATTTCACAAGGCCATTGAATGAGTGCCAGATGGACTCAGCTTGGACAGGATCAGATCCAGCAGCTCCTATTGGGGAAAGGCTTCATGTCTCATCCCCCCTGTTCCCAGTCAGTCCCCTGCGGCTGGATCAGAATGAGCACCAAGAAAGGAGAGGCCCCATATCCCACTCCACCCTCACTCGTCTCTCACCTCCTGTCCCGTCCCCGTGGTGACTCCCGGCGCTGGCCGGCGCTGTGGCTAAACTTCGCCCCTTGGACACCAGCAGGGTCAATCTCCGCCACAGGCTCATGTTGGGAGGAAGCAGGGGAGGGAAAAACCAGCCTGTGAAGTCTAAAACGAACACTCAGCAGTGACCTCCTTCCCTTCACCTTCTGCTCTCCTCTGGTGGCTGGTCAGGGGCTTCCCGAAGTTCTCCCGCCCCTGCTCCCCCGTCCCCAGGGCTCATCTGACCCAGCGTGGCCAATGAGGCAGAGGCCAGCAGGATAAACATGCCCATCTGGATCTCCGTCCAAAATATTTTTCTCCCATCACGTGCCCGGGACAAGGTCTCTTTGAGCCTGGCATGGTGCCCAGCAGCCCTCTCAGGTTCCTAGGGGCTGTAGTGGAGAGAGAGAGATCCTGGAGCACTGGGAAATATCTGAGGCCTGAACCATGTATTAAAGAAGAGGCCTATAAGTTTATTATTTAATACAGGAATTTGGTAGAGTTGTTGTTAGTGTTTTAGGCATTAGCTATTTACATAAATATATTTCCAGGCTAGACTAGATACACTCCAATCTACTACAAGCTAAGACGACTTGGCGGTATAATGGCCAAGGATACAGTGCATTGGGGACATAACTTGTATAAAAATCACATCTGTCCTGCGTGCTTTGATTCTCATAAGCGGTTGATGCTTACAGCAGGGTAGTAGGAGTGATGTTGTCCCAGTGGTTTTGATCACTAAATCCAATTGATTCTTATAAATGGAGGGCCCTATATCAGGAACAAGGGGAGATAACAAACAGATGTCAGTACGTACAGTGAGGTGTGAGTTGTGTATTCCGGTTGTTTGTCTCCAGTGTATAAATGTCAGGGGACTTCGCCATAACCCTTTGTGCGGGAAACAGCAAAAACTCGCGCTGCTCCTAGGCACTCATGTGCCAGTGTACCTGTGACTGCGGATGCTGGGACTGTGCCTATGAGACAAGAAACCTGGCCGACTGCCTTTGTCACTGAACCGTGCGGGTGGGCTTTCTTTAGAAGGATCACCAAGGTCTGTTGCATGAGCAGCCTGCCTGATCTGCTGCTCCAAGGACAGAAGCTCTGAGCCACCGAAACAGCGTTACTAGAGCAACAACCTTCCTGCCTTCAGCAACTTAACTACGCTGGTTGTACTGTCCAGGTTTGTTGAACCGGCTATGGGCCCGGAGCTGGGGACAGCACACAGAAAGAACATACACACGCAAGCCAGCTGGGAACAGGGGCTGTACTTAGGATGGACTGAATGAAGAACAATGGTAATAGAGGGTCGGCCGTCCTAGGGCTGGGAAAGGAACCCAGGAGTCCTGATGCCCGGCCCGCATTGTGCTAACCCAGGGGTTCCCAAACATTTCCCTGCGGCCTACCTGTGAGGTGGCAAGAGGCACTGGAGCCCACTATTCACACCCCTTGAGGAAAACCATAGTTTGGATGGATGTAATAATCAAAACAAAGAACATTGTCAATAGACAAAGCACACGTTTCGTTCTCATTTTAATGTCAACACTTGTCATGATGGAAATCCCTAGCAGCCGGCACTCAAAGAAATGCTTCAGGATCGGTGACACCCAACCGTTTCACTCAAACCGCACTTTACAACAAACGCTGAGAGCAAAAGGTGGCGTTCAAAGAGGGAAAACACAGGTTTGTGTAAAACTGAATGATAAGCAATACAACTGTGTTAACAAACTTGTTAAAAAAAACACATGGTGCTACTAGATGAGTTTAAAACAAAACAGTTGTCCAACTTTGAACAATTTGTGCCCCTTGTCTCGTAGCATCCAGTTGTCCAGGCTTTCAGGGGAGTAGCCACTCCGGTATCCAGCAGCCTCTTGGCCTGATGCTGCCCCCAGAGCGCCTGCAGCGGCCTAAAGAAATGGCCAAATCCCAGCTCCTGTGACCCCATTCTGTCTCCAACATCCCCCACTGCAAATGGATACAAAAAACTCCCTCCCTGTTTGTCCTAGCTCTGGTGGCACCAGCTTGCCCTACCCGAGAGGCGGCTGCATCTCAGCGCTGGGTGATGGATCCCCATGTAAACAGCCCCCGTGCCCCACCCCAGAGGTAGCTGCATCCCTGTGTATAGAGCTTGCAGCTCCATGTGTTCAGCCAGCCAGGTAAGGGCAGAGTAAGGAGGAAAGGGGAGTACGCCAGGTGGGTTGGCGGGATCCTTGCTGGACCCACCTGCACAATCTCCCCCCTACACTGGCTTGGTTGGGGTCCCCACTGGGCCTGCTGGAGGGTGCCTCTCCATTGCCAGCTATGGCTCAGGCTGCAATCCTTATTCCCTGTATACTCTGTATTTCCAGGTTTTCAGAGCTCTGAGGGCCTCCCCAGCCCGGAAGGGCAGGAGATGGCCCCGGCCCGGGGCCAGCTTAACACTGAGCTCGCCACGGTCTTGCAAGTAAGTAAGATTGAGATTCGGATTCTGCCCTCCCTGTGCCCTGAAGCTAAGGGGGCTGGGGGGGAGAAGGGGGCACTGCAGGGCTCAGATGCACAGACCCCCACCCTGCCGCGCCAGAGCCGGCTGTGGGGTGGGGGATTTGTCTCTCTGGCACCAGCCGCAGGTCAGGCTCCGATCCCCTTGTCACAAGCCCAGGAGCTAGTCCTCAGTCACCCCCTCCCAGCGGGGCCAGGAGCTGGGGCATGGACCAATCAGCTGCGGATACAGGGGTGGGACCGGTCGGAAGTGGACCAATCGCTGCTAGGGCTGGACTGCAGAACCCCGGACTTTGACTCTTAGTTTAACCCCGGCCCCCGGCAGCACGGGTGCGTGGGGCACCCGAAAGTTTGTGGCACCTCTGGGTCTGGGTCTTAGTGTGCAACCTCCAGCCTCTTCTGATCCCTGCTCTGACCCTTCCTGCAGGCTCCCACCGCAGCTGGCTGCTGCAGCCAAGTGAGTCTTCCTCGGGAGGGGATCTAGTACTTAAAAGTGGAAAAAGGCTCCAGCCTGCCAGACCTATTAGCACAACACTGAAACTGTTAAAGAGCCAGTCAAGGGGTAATGAAGGCGTTTAACTAGCATTTGCCAACCCCCGGGTACATACTGCCAATTTCTGAATTTACTGATAAAACCAGTTGGGCATTACTTAACTCAGCTCTTCTGAGTTAAGATCAAGTGTTTACCCAGAACATGTCAGTCTACAGGACCTTAGTTTCAAATTTGCTTTAAAAATATTTCAGTATGTTGCTGAAGATTATAAAAATCACATCTCTAAAAAAATCCTTGCACTGATTTTTAGATGCACAATTTGAGTATTCATCCTTAGCCTTAGATGCTTGGCTCTTCAGATATCTCGTTTTTTAAATAAATCCTTCGAAAGTCTGCCCTTATCTAAAACACACATGAGCCCAGGCTGCCCTCAGGGCAGAGGGGCACCAGCTTAAGAATACAGCATAGAGTTCCATAAATCCTCAGGATGACCCTGCCTGGGAGGGTGAGCGGAAAAGAGGTCACGTCTGGGCATGGACCCTAACAGCCCCACCCCACAGCTTGCTAGTTTGTTAATTTCAGCGTAATAAGAGGCCAGAGCAACACAGAACAGTCCTCTGACAATGTTAAACAGTTAAGCAGGGTTGAGGGTTTGTGGTACAAAAGCCTCAGGCTGCTTTGCCCCCTGGCAAACAATAGAATCCTCACATTGCAACTTGGAAATTTATTAATCAGGATACACAAGAAAAGAATTCAAAAGCAGACAAAGCATTTTGAAAGCGAGTGTTAAGCAAAACAATCATAAGCAAAACTTAAAGTTCCTTTTTCCAGAGAGGATATTGGTGAGAGTCTCATTCTGGCTCATTTCTTAGTGGGGAAGACGGTTCGTTCTTTCGCTGAGAGCTGTGAGTTTTGTTGTTACTTTTCCTGCTTTTAACAAAACGGATGCAAAGGGAAGTGGAGGAAGAGAACAGATAAGTTGGGAGAAATACAGCTTTTTGTTGGTGTTTTCAGGACACAAGACAGCTGGTCTGTCACGGGCAGATGTTCTGGACTGGCAACCTGGTGGCTTGGCGGACTGGCAGTGATGGCCATGTTCCCCCACTGGTGTGCTGAGCTCTGGGTGTGACAGTGACCTTTGAGGCTCAGCACCACTCCCCTCTCTGGTTTCTTTCCAGGCACATGATAACCAAATCCATGCCTATGCAGGAACCCACCACAGTTCAGGGTAGGCCCCGATGCACATTATTTCCTATGTGAAAACTGAGTCCTTCATTAAGTCAACGTCACCCCCTCCTCCAGGCAGCTGTATAACCATAACGAAGGTAGACTTGTTTCTGATAAAATAATCTGAGAATTTTTTCCCTCTTTCCATTTGTTGGTTAGCATACAGCAAACTAAATTGTAGGTAACCTGGTGATAAAAGAAAGGGAGAGTTAGTACGGTGGATCTCTAAATAATTACTTTTCTGCCATTTCATATATGGACCGTTGGATCGAAAAGTTAAATAACTAAACATTCAAGAAAATGATTTCTAGCTGCTTGACTTCTCTGTCGATGAAATAACTAATTAATTTTAAAAAATCACAAGTCTCTTGCAATAATGTAAACGGACTTTGCCAAAATGTTGTTCTGCTGGATGGTGTATAATTATCCAAATGCAAAATACATCTCAGACAGTGATCTCACTCTAACAATAATTGTTCGGTTTTAAAATAAGTTTATTTCCTTCCTCCTTACCTGGCTTCTTCAGGAGCTTGGTGGCCACCATCTCCATGAATTTGTCAGTGGTCATATTGTTGAATTCCTGCTCTTTATTTGCCACGTCTATGATGTTTCTTCTGCCCTCCACCCCTTCTACAAACACCTGGAAGAGGATAGACATCTTCGCTGCTCTTCGGTCAGATGGCAACTGAGCCAGTGCCTTCCCTTCTCCTCACCAAGTCTCTGAAGCTTTCACTTTCACTGTTTGTGATGCAATTTTAAAGAAACAACATCTGCATTAAGAAAAGTCTTCCAGAGCAGCACTTGGGGTGGATGCTGGAGCAGCTCTCTAGAGTCTGGGCCTGAGGTGGGAGAGCTGGGTGACACTGTAGATGTAACCCTTCTGCCCCTCTGAGTTGGCAGCAACAAGGGCCGGGTTCAGTATCCAGGGGTTCTGTTTCAATAACCCAATGCCAAACCAGCTCAAGCCCCCACCCAGTGACCTGGGAAAATCTTACACACACCCCTAGGCCCCTCAAAGAGGCAATGCTTCCCCTCTCGCAAGCACAGAGTCTTGGTGTAGCAGAAAAGGTTTAATACATGAGATAAACAACAAACACTAAATTGGGAAAAACACCTCAACTAGAGTTCATAGACCCAACTGTGAGCAAAGACCCACCCCAGGAAATTGGGCTGTGTCCTCTTTCCTGGGCTCTTGAGTCCAGCAACCCCCCAAATCACCCACAGTCCCAAAAGTCCCACAATCCCAAAAGTCTCTGTCCTGGGTCAGTGCAGCCCCCAAAGTTCGAGAGTTTATCTGCAGAGGTCCCTCCCCCCAGCCTGGGTAGAAAGGGGCACCTTACGTGGTCCAGGGCCAACTGCCCTGCCTCTCCGTGGGTTCTGCTCCCACCTTCTCCACAAACTGCTCCACTTTACCGGCCACTCCACTCTGCTCCTCCAGCCGTCCTTACAAACTGCTCCGCTCCACCAGCTGCTCTGCTCCACCAGCTGTACTGTGGGCTGCTCCAGTTGTCCCTGCAAACTGCTCGGCTCAGTGCGCTCTGTGGGCCGCTCCACCCATCTCACAGCTACTCCGCTCTGCCAGCCGCTCTGCTCCACCAGCTGTCCCATGATCCGCTCCAGCCGTCCACACAAACTGCTCCACTCCACCAGCAGCTCTGTTCCACAGTATAGCTTTGGGCTCCCCCCTAGTTAGCACAGTACTCAGTGATCTCAGCTCAATAATTTCAGCTCTTTAGTGATTCCAGCTCATAGTAGGGGAGCCCCAGTGCTAGTGCACCATTAGCCAAAGTGATTTCAGCTCAGTAACCTGTATCTAGAGTCTTGAGGGAATAAAAAAAAATCAACTCTGATATTTCACAGTGGAGAGAGGAGGGGGTGCAACGGGTGCTTCTGGCACCACCAGGCACCTGCACCACCAGGCACAGATACCTATCCCCAGCCTCTCTCCATTCTCTGGGTTTTGGAACCCATGTCCCTTGTCTAGCAAGTACCACCCAACTGAGGGTGAGTCATTTGTCACCAAGCAGTCCCACCGCTCAGCAGTCTGGGATAGGGTAGGCGTGCCTATGCAAATATACTCTCTGAAATTCTTTCCACCAGATGTCAGTGTAGAGCTTATCCTGACACTGCTTACATAGGTATAGGTTTAACAGTGGTGAAAAGATTGAATATGATTTTAGCTGTTAGCTGAAATTGGTGTGAGCATGGGTTTGGTTTGAGTTGGTATTAACAAGACAGCAGGACCTTGTTTTGCAAAAGTAAGGACTCTGCTGAGCCAAACAGTCTTAAGCTCTTCAGACTTTCCCCGCAAAACGACAAAGCAGTGTTATCCAAAACCCCTCTCAGTTCTTAACAGTGTTTTCCAGGACAGCGGAAAACAGAAAAGTGTTCATGGGCTGCCGGCGACCCGGCCATTGCAGGAGACTAGCCCCCAGGCCCTCTCCTTGTGCCCAAGGCCCTACCTCATATGCCCCCCTTCTGCCTCCCTCCCCTGCAGGAGCTCAGAGCACCCCCACCACAGCCCCAAGCCCCAGCGCTGGATGGCCAGAGGGCGAGGCCCCAGCCTCGGTGCTCTGGGCGGTGCAGCCAGCCTCCAGGCGGTATGGCCCTAGCACCAGCAGCTCTGACTCCTTGTGGGACGCAGGCCAGCCAGTCCCAGCCAGCCTGGGCTTGCCAAGGCAGAGCACTCTGGGAACTGCAGGAGGGGGCCTGGCCTCAGGGCAAAGTGTGGGCAGGGCCACACTAGGCTGTTTGGGAAGGCACAGCCTACCCCTGCCTATGTAAGGATACCCGCTGCCCATGTTCCCGGAGCTGTGAAAGAGGAGGGGCGCATGGCTACAGGACAGCCGAGTTCAAAAGTGGGCATTGTGGGATACTGAGGGAGGCCAGTTCTGGCAATATAACAAATGGCAGTGTCTACACTGATGCTGTGTTGCTTTAACTTTGCCACAAAAAGCTCTATGCCTCTCCTCGAGGTAGTTTTCTTTTGTCAGAAAACAGCAGAGTTTTGCTGCCAAAAGTAGCTTTGTAATGTGTCCACCTCCACCATTTTGTCAGCAAAAACTGCCTTTTGCCGGCAAAACTGTGCACTGTCTGAGCCTCAGGTTTTTTCCCCCTCCTCTGCTGTCCCAGCTGCCCATCAGTCTTTAGAAACAGGTGCCCTAAGCCCCTGCAAATGAAAGTAAGACAATCAGTAACTGTAATTAATGTAAAAAAAATGTTTTTTTTTCTCCTGCTGATCATTGCTCATCTTAATTAATTAGCCTCTTAGAGTTGGTTGGGCAACTCCCACCTTTTCATGTTCTCTGTATGTATATATATCTCCTCACTATATGTTCCATTCTATGCATCCGATGAAGTGGGCTGTAGCCAACGAAAGCTTATGCTCAAAAAAATTTGTTAGTCTCTAAGGTGCCACAAGGACTCCTGTTCTTCTAATGTAACTGATGTTCCTACCAAGTCTTTCTCACTCAGGGACAAATCCTACCATCCTTATTCAGGCAAAAATAACTTACTGGCTTCCAAGGAGTTTTGCCTAAGGACTACATGAGTTTGCTAAAGTGGCCTAGGGAATAAAAGGCCATTTTTTAAAAAACAAATTGCAACATGGCTACAGGCAACAGTGCTTGATTACAGCCAATTGTTTTCATCTTGATGCAGCTCTAGTTGGTGAAACGTGGAAAGGGAGATCTAATCTAGGAATAAAAAAAGTTTCAGTTTCATTTCTGAGTGGGCCAGCGTTTCCAGGAATTAGAGCTGTTTATCAGAACAGTGACACCATGAACAAGCATTAATTTTGGACACGCCTGTAAAGAGACGTGGAGTTCCCCTGCATGGATTAGGCACAGCCCCAAGGGCGGAGGCCCACAAATGCACTTATCCAGCCCAAGGTTATGCTTCCTGGGAAGCTCAGGGGGTTTTCTGTGGATTCATCCGGGCTATGAAGGGTTCATGTTTGCAAAGTGACCACAGTAATGTTTCCTTCAGAATGCCCAGGGAATTGTATAGAGCATTTAAAACCCAAATGTGCCCTATAGGACTCATACCTCACACTTGCCTTTGTACCATTTGAATACCTCCACTAATCACACCAGATAAACTGCATTTCTCTCAATCAAAAACGAGATGTTTGCCCACCTGTGGTTTCCCTGCTGTAATCCACCACCTCCCATTTCCCTTTGGTCCCCTTCACTGTGGCAAAGCAGGTCTGTCTGCTGACTGCCTAGGCAGAGTAGGTGCATCTATGAAAATATGCTCTGCTCCTGAGATCTTTTCTCCAGTTCCCTGGGGGGCAGAGAGCTCATTCATTATCCTGATTTACCTCTGTTTGTCTGATTATTGTGAAGGGGTGTGTTACTGCATGAATAAATGGGGTTAATCCAGGAAAAGGGTGTCTGCAAGTCAAAGAACAATGGCTTCAGATAGTCATCCAGCTACCAACACTTAAAAGACAATGCAGGGGCCATTTGCTCTGTAGTTTCTACCTTGGGTCTCTAGTGAGCTGTCATAAATATAAAGAGAAGAGTAACCACCTTTCTGTATATAGTACTGTAAAATCCCTCTTGGTCAGAGCACAAAATCCTTTTACCTGTAAAGGGTTAAGAAGCTCAGGTAACCTAGCTGGCACCTGACCAAAAGGACCCATAAAGGGACAAGATACTTTCAAATCTGGGGAGGGGGAAAAGGCTTTGTTTTGTTGGTTCTTTGTCTGTCTGTTGTGTGTGCTTGCCAAAGACAAATCAAAAAAGCAAGCTATCCAACTCCATTAGTAAGTACTAGTGAAAAAATGCATTAGATTACTTTTATTTTGGCTTGTGATTTTCCTTGTCTAGAGGGAGGTTTATCCCTAAATTTGTAACTTTAAGGTTTTGCCCAGAGGAAAGATCTTCTATGTTCTTGAGTCTTTTGTTATTCTGTAAAGTACTTAACCATCCCGATTTTACAGAGGTGATTCCTTTACCTTTTCTTTAATTAAAATTCTTCTTTTAAAAACCTAATTAATTTTTCATTGTTTTAAGATCCAAGGGTTTGGGTCTGTGTCTGTACCAATTGGTGAGGGGATTATTCTCAGGCCTGCCCAGGAAAAGGGATGTAGCTGCTTGGGGGGATATTTGTGGGACATAGGGCTCCAAATGTTTGTTTAAATCACTTGGTGGTGGCAGCGTTATTTAACCTAAGATAATAAAAAAAAATTGTGCCTTGGGAAGTTTTTAGCCTAAACTGGTAAAAATAAGCCTAGGGGGTCTTCATGCAGGTCCCCACATCTGTACCCTAAAGTTCAGAGTGGGGAGGGAACCCTGAGATGAGCCCACGCAACAAGTTTGGCAAGCAGGGACCTGTTCTGGGGTGCAATAAAACAGGGTATAATTGTGGTGCTGACTCTCTCAGTGCATAGGTCATTGATCTTCTATAGTTTATCCCAGGAACCCCCAGGGTGTCCATTTCTGTCTCAGGCCTTTTCCCCGAAAGGGGAAAAGCCTGGTTCTCCATTCCTCTCTGCAATCTCCACAGCTAGCAGCATGAATTATAAAATACTCATGTCCATTGACCTAACCTGGTCTTCTCAAGCCCAGACATTTCTTTTATTATCTAGAAAATATATCCACTTTAAAAGTCTGTATCCAGAAATGGAAGAGATTCTCTGTTCAGGCCAAAGAAAAAGGCCTAATGCCTCATTCCTCCTCAGTTGTATCCATATTGGACAATTTGATGTATTTAAAAGTCTAGATCTGTCTCTTGTGTCCATCTGACTGGTATAGCAGCTCAGCATAAACCTAACAGGGAGTTAGTGTGTCCTCTTGCAACAGTGTCTCAAAGTTCCAGAAGTGCCTCCCCATTTCCTGTCTTGCAGGGAGAGAACTGATACATTGTGGGTTGTATGTTGGAGCACGTTGTGTGTAAGAGACAGGAGCAGGGTGAAGAGCTGGGTGCTGTGTGAAAAGTGGCGGGGGAGAGAGATGAATGCTGGGGATTTGGTTGGAGGGACAGGGTGAAATGTTGGAGGTGGAGAAAGTAAAATGGATTTGTGGGACAGAGACAAGGGGGTGGGAAGAGAGGCAGTAGTTGGGGCATAGATGGCTAAGAGGACAAGGACAGATGTAGAGGGGGGTTAGCAGGGAAAGAGGTGCAGAGCGGGTAGAGAACCCATGCCCTTTGGTCATAATCAGTCTGTTTTCAGCTCTCTGTGCAGTCAGTTCTGGCCTCCCCCTTTTCCACACTTATTCACTTTCCCCGTCTTGGCCCATTTCTCCCTCAATCCATTCAGCTTTTGTACCTCCAACCCTCCTGCCCACTTTGCTCTTGCTCTCCCTGTGTCACCCCAGCACACATCAGTACGTGCATTTCATGCAGGCTGATCTTTGCTCTGTTAATGGTGGCAGGTTCGCTGTAGTGAAGATGAAGGTAAACACCATGCAAATGTGGCAAACTTTGGGTTGTACACATCCCTAAACATCCGTGATACAGAAACCAGACCTTCCCACACCCACACACCTCTTCTGTTTTTCCAGTATTTGGGAAATGAAAATTGGCACAGGCACTGACTTTTATTTTTGCTGGTGGATGCTTTCTGCCTTCTGGTTTCGCTGTGTACCATGCACATGCTTCTGCCACATACTGGTGACTTGTGGGAATCTTTTTTTTGGGGGGCGGGGGTGCTTGAGCCCCAGAGCACCCATGGAGTCTGCATCTATGAACACAGGTGGCATCAGTCAGCAGTGTTGGAATTATGCCTCTTGTTTGTGCACGCTAACCCAACGAGATGATGGGACCACAGAATGTCCACCTGTGGGGACTCCACACAGACTGCTAGTGAGTGCTCATACCTCTGAGAGCAGGCATCCTCCCAGGGCTATGGCGCTTAACGGGGAGCGATGATCAGTGGATCCTAATCTCACCAAAGTGCTGGCTTTTCTATAGCCTAGTATTGGCCCCCGCCCTCAGACTGTGCCCCTGTCCCACCTGGTGACTCATCTGTGGTCCTTTAGCAGCAAGTTCTGTAGAAACTGATATTTACACCTGCCTCAGAAAGGCAAAGTTGGGATCTCTGCTGATTTGCCAAGAAATGGGACAGGAGGCTGGCAGAGACTGGAGCTAGGGGCTGAGATGGGGAGTGGTTGGGCAACAAGACTCAATCTGGGAGCCAGGAAGCAAAGTGGTGGTGAGGGGAGTGGGCAGGTGGAAATAACTGGGGGAGGTAGGGTGATGGGAAAGCAACGTGTGTGTGAAAAATCAGCACACTTTTTGGGAAGGGTAGGGGGGATAAGTTGCCTATATGAGACAAAGCCCCTAATATCAGGATGGTGCCAATAAAATTGGGACACCTGGCAGTGTTCGCTTTAATGTTTTTATGTCCATGTGCTTAATGAATTTTGTTATGTGCACCAATATGGTGGTGATGTGTGACACATCACCTTCATATTGGTGCACATAACAAAATTCATGTGGTGGGGGTGGGGCTGAGAGGGTCCGAGTGTGGAAGGGGGCTCAGGACTGGGGCAAAGGGTTAGGGGGCAGGGGATGAGGGGTTTGGGGTGCATGCTGCCCCGAGGCTGAGGTGGAGAGAGAGGACTCCCCCCAGCCCTCTCTTGCCGCAGCACTCAGAGCTGGGTAAGAGGCACCTCTCCCCGGCCACATCAGCTCTGGCGGACTTGGTCCAGGCCAAGGAAGGGGCTCCTCTCCCTGGCAGCTCTGGTGAGACTGGGCTGGGCTGATGAAGGGGCTCTTCTCTCTGGCAGCTCCAACGGGCCTGGGCCAGGCTGGCCCAGGGGAAGGGCTTCTCTCCCCAGCAGTTCCAGTGGGGCTGAGCCCGGCCAAGCGGGGAACTCTTCTCCTTGGCAGCTCTGGTGGGGCCAGGCAGGGCTGGGGGAGGGGCTGCTCTCCCTGGCAGCTCTAGTGGGGCCGGGATGGGCCAGAGGAGGGGCACCTCTACCCACCTGCATGCATGGCCCTTGAGAGCCCGCTGCATGGCTGCACAGCTTACAGGGAACACAGACATCTCGTGACCCTACAGGGAGGGGAGGCAGATCTGACAAGGAGCTGGGAACTGGGGGGAGAACTGGAAATGGCTGGGCTAAGACTGGGACAAGGAGCTGGGGAGCGCAAGTGGGGATTGGGAATGGCAAGGTGGGGAGACTGGGACTGGGGAGAGGCATCTGGAGGATTGAGACTGGGATCAGAAACCTCAGGAGTAGAAACGAGCTGGCTAAATTAGAAGACTGAGAGGGGACGAGAAGCCATTGGTGTAGGGGAGACTAGGACTGAGACAGGGCAGAAGGGATCAGGCTTTGGGGATATGGATCGAAGAGTCTACATTCACTACAGCAGTGGTTCTCAACAAGGGGCACGTGTAGCCCTGGGGGTACTCAGAGGTCTTCCAGGGTGTACATCCACTCATCTAGATATTTGCCTGGTTTTCCAGCAGGCTACATAAAAAGCACTAGTGAAGACAGGACAAACTAAAATTTCATACAGGCTATGACTTGTTTACACTGCTCTAAATGCTACACACGTAAATGTAAGTATAATAGTTATATTCCTGTTGATTTATTTTATAATTATATGATAAAAATGAGAAAGTAGCAATTTATCAATAATAGTGTGGCTGTGACACTTCTGTATTTTTGTGTCTGATTTTGTAAGCAAGCAGCTTTCGAGTGAGGTGAAATTTGGGGGTACACAAGACAAATCAGACTCCTGAAAGGGGTGCAGGAGTCTGGAAAGGTTGAGCGGTGCCAGGGTTTTTGGCGCCTTAGGCACAGGGCCGGCTCGCCGGTCCCGCGGCTCCGATGGACCTGCTGCAGACGTCCCTGCAGATGGTCCGCTGGTCCCGCGGCTCTGGTGGACCTGCTGCAGGTGTGCCTGCGGATGCTCCACCGGAGCCACGGGACCAGCGGACCCCCCGCAGGCACGCCTGTGGGAGGTCCACTGGAGCAGTCTGCCGCCCTCCCAAATCCTGGCACCCTAGGCAACCACCTAGATTGCCTAAATGGAAGCGCCGGCCCTGCCTCCAGGACGTGGAAGGGAACCCAAGACTCCTAAGACCACCATTCCTCTGCTATTTGCGAGAAACTGGGAATGGGTGACAGGGATGGATCACTTGATTATTCCCTGTTCTGTTCATTCCCTCTGGGGTGCCTGGCATTGGCCACTGTCGGAAGACAAGACACTGGGCTAGATGGACCTTTGGTCTGACCCAGTATGGCCATTCTTATGCTGTCCGCAAACATCTCTGAAGCTCGCAGGCAAACTCATAGACTCATAGACTCATAGACTCTAGGACTGGAAGGGACCTCGAGAGGTCATCGAGTCCAGTCCCCTGCCCTCATGGCAGGACCAAATACTGTCTAGACCATCCCTGTCGAATTCCCATGTAGTGCTCGTCCATACAGAGAGTGACTGCTTCTACAGCTGTCAGTCAGTAACACCATCAGCTCAAGTGGATCTAGAATCTGGTAAATGAGAGGATCTAGAGTTTCCAACTCTGTTGTTGAACCATGTGAGTGTCAATATGATGCCACCTGATGGAATTCTGTTTTTTCAGTTTGCTTTTTTGACAACTAGAAAATTGCACATAAAGAATATGTTAAAAAAACTTTATTGAGGTTCCAAAGTCAAGCATTGCAAAAGTAGGAAATGCCAGAACTGTAATGTTTCCAGTCCAGTTTTGCAAACTCAAAATGTTTAAATAATTCAAACAGCCTTTGGAGAGTCAGCTGGATTTTTTATGCTTATTTGAAGAAAACTGAATTTCTAAACCATCTGAGATCCACACATTTATCTAAAAACCTGTTAAGTCTACAAGAAAATTATATAACCACTTTGTATCAAGTTTATTTTTTTCTTGGAAAATGGCACAATTTGTGGGCTGAAAAAGAGTGATAAAAATAGTTTTATGTGACACTACTATATTAGTAAAAACAAAACTGATTTTAAGAAGTTAAGGATACTAAGTGACAACTATGTTGTGCTGAAACACACATTTAGTATACTATAGCTGATATAGATTTGAGCAGTATAAGATACATGATGTCTTAAAAACAAAGAAATGAAGAATTAAAGTATTTGTAAATAAGAGGAAAATACCATTTTAAAAATTAAGGCTCTGATTCGGGAAAACATATAAGCAGGTGCTTAAGTCCATCCCTATTCAGTAAAGCAGCACATGCTTGCGTTCCACTGAAGTCAGAGACCTAAACACGTGCCTAAAGTTAAGCACATGCTTAAGTCCTTTGCTGAATGGGGAGCTAGACAAATTGGACAGAGCGTACAGATCGTTACACTGTAAGAGTTAGTGGCAACTTAATATTGGCTATAAACAATAAAATCCATATGCCCCTAGAAGCTCTAAAATTGTTTGAAAACTATCCATCAAAATCGACTGTATATTTGATTGGTCATTGATATGTGTAGATTCGTACTTTCTGCGTGAGCAAAGCATCACCCCACTATCTTTTGGTTTTGCCCTTGAAAGACTTTGCCAGCACTAGGGCTATGGGAATACATCCTGTGAGTCCTTTTGGCTGTAGACTACAGGGGTGTAGAATCATTTCTACTGTTCAAAAAATGAGAGTTCCTTTAATATTTTACTAGATCTGCACTTAGAATCCCCATGTGGCATGAATTATTGTCTAAATCCAATCTCTCTGAATGCTGTGAAACAGGAGGGCCAGGGAGCAGTGAGAGAGGGGAAGTATATAAACCCAAGGCTAATTGAGGCGTGGTTCCCTGTAGACTAAGGAGGGTGGCTGCAGGTTAATTGGAGCACCTGCAGTCAATTAAGGCCCCATCAGGAACCTAATAAAAACCCCTGCTGCGTGCAGTTAGGGAGAAGGAGAGAGGATTGGAGTTTAGAGGCATGCTGTGAGATATGAAAGACCAGCAAATGAAAGTAAGGGACCCTGCCCCAGCAGGGGAGGGAGACTCCCTTCCCCAGTGTCTAAGGACTGAAGGTACCCCACCTAAGGAGGAAGAGGGTAAGAACCTGCAGGGGTTCAGAGGGGCTGGGGCTCAGAGTGAGGAGCAAACCTAGGCCCCTTCCCTCCTTTACCACCTTCCCTAGGCCACTAGCGGGGACCTTGGTGCCCCAAGAATAGGGGCAAAGGGTGGCATCTTAGTGCATGTCCTAAACATACAGCTAAGGGTAGCATAAAATCTCTCCTTTACCGGTAAAGGGTTAAGAAGCTCAGGTAACCTGGTTGGCACCTGACCAAAAGGACCAATAAGGGGAGAAGATACTTTCAAATCTGTGGGGGAAGGGTTTTTTGGGGGGCTGTTCTTCTTTCGGGAAACAGAGAAAGAGAGAGACCAAGCAAGTAATCCAGCTCCTACTGAATGATACATCTAAAAGTACAGAAATAGTAAGTAACAGCAAGGAAATGCATTAGAGTATCTTGTTTTAGCTTGTGAATTTTCCCTGTGCTAAGAGGGAGGTTTATCCCTGCTTTTGTAACTTTAAAGTTTTGCCCAGAGGGGAATGCTCTGTGTTTTGAATCTGATTGCCCTGTAAAATTACCTTCCATCCTGATTTTACAGAGGTGCTTCTTTTACTTTTTCTTGATAATGAAGTTCTGTTTTTAAAAACCTGATTGGTTTTTAGTGTCCTAAAAACCCAAGGGGCTGGCTGATGCTTACCTTGGTTACTCTCAAGCCTCCCCAAGAAAGGGGGTGAAGGGGCTTGGGGGGGATATTTTGGGGAAACAGGAACTCCAAGTCATCCTTTTCCTGAATCTCTGTCTAACTCACTTGGTGGTGGCAGCAGTACCCATCCAAGGACAAGGAATGATTTGTACCTTGGGGAAGTTTTTAACCTAAGCTGGTAGAAATAAGCTTAGGGGGTCTTTCATGTGGGTCCCCACATCCATACCCTAGAGTTTAGAGTGGAGAGGGAACCCTGACAGCCCCCCACCAAGAAAAGCGCAAGACCCACGATACTAACATTGGCCATCTTGTCACAATATATAAAGCTTTTATCTCCTGTGTTCCTAAGTGCTGTATGTGGACCAAAAGCAATGGTGAACAGGCATGGAGTTATCTAGGAATGGTCAAAAATTCTCAGTCAAAACTGTTTTTGACAGAAAATTGGGTTTTCAACTAACCTGAGTTTTTTCTATGGAATGTATCTGCTTTCTGTGGAAAATTACAAATTTATTCACTGAAAACCAAAAAGTTCTCCCCCAAAACCTCAAGTTTTTTTTTTTCTATTTTTCACAAAATGAAATGTTCAGCAGAAAACAAAAAAAAATTATTTTTTTTGTGGTGGTGAAATTTTGCACAGGAGTTAAAAAAGCTGACCAGTTCTATTAGTCTCCTATTGCATCACAAAATTTCAAGCATACTATAAGCAGATAGCATTCTGCTAGTAGACGGGCACAAACATTAAATTTCACCAAAACTTCCTAGAAGGCTCATTTTAAAATCTCAAAAATCTATTTAAATTTATTCAACACTTTCAGAACAAGAGTCAATTAATTTGTCAATGAGTTTTAATGCTAAACCTCTGAAAGCAAGAAAAACATTTGTGGAGATACAAAGCAAATCAAAATCCGTCTTGCAATGAAATGCTAACTATAGTATTAACTATGAAGAGTGTACTGTAATGTGACAATAGTAGATATCTAAGAATCACTGTCTAACCTTGAACAGAGAATATTGCTGTACTGGAATAAAGAAGACCCATAGTTTTGCTTCCACAGGCCAGCATGATGACACATTGTACATAGACCAGTTTATTCACAGCTTCACAATAGGTTATATTTAGAAATTTGGTGTGTTTGGTATGTCTTAACTGGCCCTCACTATTCCCAATGAATGGCAAGCCTGAACTTTCTTACCCATGAAAAGAGTAAGATTGATTAATACTGGGTTCAAGAGGGACTCCCCAGGTTGTGTGTGTTAGATTGCAGTACTGTGTGTGAAAAGCTGGACATATTTCACAAGGCTTTCACATATTTCACTATCCCTGTGGGGAAGGTTGGAGAACTGCACAGGAAGAGTGTTGTTGGTTGTTTTCATTCAGTTAGATAAAATACTTCAAAAGCCAAGATCGAACCTCTTTATCCTAAGCCTATGAAAATAAAAACATTTTTGTATTTGGTTTTGTTTAAGCTTGGTTCAGTCTTAGCCACCTTGTAGAGAGGGGAAATAAAATTATGATTATGAATTTATATTTGCTGTCTAGCAAAATCTGAGTATCTGTTAATTGCATGGGTTCTCCAGTATCATAAACAAGCTACAAAAATAGCATATGTATTTTATATTACAAGCATTTTCTTTTTTCACGTATGGCTTAAATATCAGGTGTAGCATACCTATAATATTCCCTTCAATACACGCAATCCTTACTGGAAAAAGTGTCATCAGAGGGGGTGGGCTTGTCCTGACTCTCGATCAATCTCTTATCTGTCCATCAAGCTTAATTTGACAGGAGGGATAACGTAGCATTCGGGAGTATTGCGGTGGAGCTGAGTACTGACCCTGGGGCATTTCCTAATCTCCCTGGCCTGTATGGCTGTAACAATTGTTTATTTCTGAGCCCATACCGGAATTTGTGTTTGTTTTGGAGCAAGTGGTTTTGCACAGTATTGAAAATAGGCACCACTTTTGCTGGCTTGGCAGTTACGAGCAATTTCAAGGCAAGCGAAACAAAATTCAACATGACATTGTGGACATATAATATATTTGCACTTTTCCATGTGCTCAATGAGTCGCCCACAGGTGGGACAAGCACGGATGGAGGGACAGTTTTTTATTTCACTTCCTGGAAGATCCTTCAGCTTGCATTTTGCTAAGACTTCCAGGGACTGGTTCTTGCATCCCACATTTTCACACCTCTCGGATGGTGCTCCAGCACCTTTCCAGGGCTTCAGGCACTGCCAGCAGAACTCAAAGACTACCCCCTTCAGCGAATGGCAAAGGATACAGACCACCCTCAAGTTTTTCAGATCTTGGCGTTCCACGTAGCTGTGGCAGTTGGGACACTTAGAGAAAAAACAAATTTCAGAGGTGAGTGAGACTGTTACTCCATCCTTTTTAAAAAGAAAGTGACACAAAATGGTATCTACATAACTTCTGGAGTTCCCTCCCATTTTACAGACCATTGTAAAGATGAGTGTGTGCCCTTTGGACTCTTTTATGATTTATAATGAAGGCCTGAAAGGGTATTTTCCTCCCCCCAAAACACTTATTGTTTTTGATCATTTGCCATAGAAATATCAGGAACATCAAGTCTTAGGCTTTGTCTACACTATATAGTTTTGTCAACAAAAGTCAGCTTTTGCTGACCAAACAATGGAGATGTACACTCTGAAATGCTCCTCCGGCCGATGTCACTCCCCTGCTTTGTTGACACAAGAAAACCATCTCAACGAAAGGCATAGGGTTTATGTTGGTGCAGTTAGGGTGACAGTGCCTGTGTAGACACTGCATTCCTTACATCGGTCATTGGGTGTCATTCTTGTCAGTTTCACAATTCTGAAGAAGCCGTGATATTGACAAGAAAGCTGCTCCCAGCTCCAGAGCTGGGCTATTGCCTGGTCTCTGCTCCAAGCCAGACTGCCACCCAGGCTCCCTACTCCCCTCTGGGAGCCCTGCTGCCTGACTGGACTCTGGGTGCAGATCTCCCTGCTGGAGGTGAAAAGTCCTTGGCAGCTTTCCCCCCACCTGCCAGCTAAGAGCAGGGAGGTGAGAAGCTGGGGGCAAGCTGGGCTCCTGGCAGGGAGCTGTGCAGAGCTGAGAACCTTAGCTCTCAGCACCCTATGCTGCCTCTTGTCAGTCAGCGGGAGTACACCTGGTGAGGTCACGCACCACCGACAGAAGGAGGGTCGTGCGGACATCAGCCACCACAGTAATTAATGCAATGGCTGTAAGTCGATCTAAGATTGACTTATCTTTAGTACAGACATAGCCTTCGCTTTTGCTGACGATCATCCTTGGCAAATCAGGGAAATGGATTGGGGGCACTCCAGCTCTTCGCGATAGGGTGGGGTGTGTTGAATCTTTCACACAGCTTTTCTTATCACTTTTCACTAGAAATGTTTATGCAGTCTGAGTCAAAATCCATTATTCTCACAATCAGGTTTGTTTCCTTGCTTTCTGTATGTCCTGATCCCACTAGTTTCATTCTTACAGCATAAAATGGAATGGACAAACCCTGAATTTCTAACATTAAAAGAGCCCAGGAGGCTGGGGAAGCAGGCAGTTCTGGCGTCCTTTATCTACATCATGAAGAACTTAAAAGGAAACAAATAGGTTACCTAGCAGTAGTTGTGGTTTCTCATGATTAGCCTCTGTGCAGTCACACTCATGGAATGATATCCCCACTGCCTGTAGGATCTGGAAATCCCTAGAAAACCATGTTTGTAAGGGCTGCAAAAAATGCTTCCTCGCCAGCCTGTGAGGTTATATAAGGGACTGCAGCCCATTTCTTTTCCTGAAACTCACTGTTGCAGATATACAGAGAACTCCCAGGTTGAGGGGAAGAAGGGAGGGGCATGGCAGCTCTTAGGAAGCACAGTCACCGCTAGGTAGTGATTTTCCTCTTTCGGAGACCCTGCTTTTGGGAGGTCAGTGAGCAGAACAGCCCATGTGGAAAGTGGGCTGAGGAGTACTCGGTTAAATACAGATTGTAACATGGCTTTCCCAGTCCAGCACTGGCCAAGTGTGAGGACCAGCGGAAGCAAAATGTGTGAATCAAACTCCACGTCACTGCTCTGCATATTTTGGAGATAGATATCTCAGACAGTCGATGGCAGCAGAGAGAACCCTACGGCGTGAGTCCTAAGCAGTGCGTAAGATTATTCATGAGGCCAGGGGTGGAGCCTCCAGATTGATATGGAGAACTCTTCTGTCCCTTGGGATAAAGGTCCTGAGAGAGAGGCCGGTACTGTGGGGGGTCTGGAACAACTCTGGAAGGTAAGTATGTCACTGCTCCCTTGGCTATGCTGGAACAATCAGGATCAGCCTCGCTTTGTCTTGGTGGACCTTTTTGAATGGCCAGTGTGATGGGGTGAACTGGAAGACATGCATACAGCAAATCCTTGCTCCAGTCCAGGAGGAGAGCATCTAGCAGAGATTACTGTTTATAAGCAGGCAGGAGCAAGCAAAGGGGACATTTGGAATTCTCTCTGGAGGCAAAGAAATGTATGTCTGGCATTCCCTGCCTGCTGAGGAGACAGCTCTTCAGTGTTGAGCTGCTCTGCTGAGAACTTCTTTGCACATTCTTCTCTCCTGGTTGCAGACCAATGCCAGAGTCTCATATTGTCTTTGCACAGTGCTAGAGAGTGAGCTCTGCCTTGCTCGTAGTACATTGCTGTGGTTTTGTGTGGACAACCTGGCCTTGGGAAGAGAATTCTTTGGTCCAGTGAATGGCTTTTGCTTCCCACTTGTTCCCGGGGTCACGGATGACAACTAGTTCTTGGAAGCCCCGTGCAGATTGGAAACATTTGTAATCATTACAGCCAAGGGAGCTGGGTGGTTAAAGCAAACTCCCTATAGCTCGCTATCTCTGGGTCTGTGTGGGGATGGGGAGTAGATCATTGTCTATAAGTGCAGAATAAGATGACTTGGCCCCTTTTTAGTTTTTCTCCAAAGCTGCAGATTCCAAAAAATTTGGAGCTGAGATGCTGCATGTCAGTCTGTGCCAGTTGCTGCAGCAGACAAGATAAGCGGGACCCTATGGTATCAGCCAGCTCCCCTTCTCAGGAGCCAGAAGCCCATGGCTGATGTATAGGACAATCCCATCCTGAACAGAGGCTTGCAGTATAGTAAGCGATAGATCCCTGGCCTCCATAAACAGTGGTGGTGACCTCCTACTTGACAGGCGTGCACCCTTCTCCCTAAAAACCACGAGGAGTCCTTGTGGCACCTTAGAGACTAACACATTTATTTGGGCATAAGCTTTCGTGAGCTATAACCCACTTCATCGGATGCATGAAGTGGAAAATACAGGCCCAATGGACACAGCTTTCCAGATGGTTCGGGAAACTTGAGGTGTCAGGCGCATCATCCCATGAGTGGGAATGTACAGAGGACCTTGAAATAGTGCTTTCCCATGCAGGTCACCTTTCAGGAGATATTCCATTCGTCTGCTCCATCTCCTGCACCTGCCCAGCTGCATAAATAAGGTCAATGTCCCCTGGCTCTGTTAGGGATGTGAGCTATGTGAGGCTGGGCAGAGGAACAGCTGGATTCAGGATGTCTGCTCCTTGAGATGCCCTGGATCAGTAACCAGTAGCATCACTGTCATGGTGCAACATGGAAGCTGCTGCAACAGCACCAGCAGGAGCGGCACAGCTTCACCATTATCTACAAGGTGCCTTCATGAATAAAACAAAGGCAGAGGTGTGAAAGAGGAGAGAAGCAGTAGGGATCCGGACTCACCTCTTTGAAGTCATGGTAATATTTAGCTGCAAACTTTGCAAGTTTTTCTTCAAAGTTCCGTTGCTCTGTTTCAGTGAGTGAAGCATTCCGGCGGACTTCCGGATAGGACCATTCCGCCCCACATTTCTTCCCATTAACATCAGCAGGGCAGTGAAACTTCAAGTAACCCTGTAGACCAGGAAAGCAGAGAAGATAAAGAGGCAGAGCTGTGAAACTTGAAACCTGTGCCATATTACAAGCCACCTCTTAAGGCCAGCATTAACTCCATCTTAATAGAGTTGCTTGTTTGGAATTTGGATCTGCTTGTACTAATGAGATTCTGGTGGTGCTGGAGGTGTTAAATAAGGTCAGAAAATTGTGCTTTCCCTTATTTCTGAAGCAGCTTAATTCTTCATTTCTCTCACTTTGTTGAAGCATTGTGTGTATATATAGTCATAACCAACCTTCACGTCCCATTAATTTTTTTTAAATAACTTGCTAATCTAAGGCTTATGAATGTGTCACTGTCATCAGCAAGGGAAATATTTATAAATTTATTTAAAGGAGTATATTTGTGAAATATTTCCTGAAGCAAAAAACCAAAGTCATGGCTAAAAACTCATGGGGGGGGGGGGAGGAATCAATGATTTGAAGAAAAATTGCTCTGACCCTGTGGTTGCCATTCTGGCCAACTATGCTGTTTTGTGGGGATACTTATAAAATTACTCTTCTTTCTTTTAGTATTTAACACTTCTTTCCCTATTTTTGTCTAGTTCTTTATGTTCTCTTCCAAGCTGGGCAATACAGAACGGATAACTGCAACGAGCAATTCCAGCCGCAGTTGGCTGTTTAATTCACCTTATGTTCTCTTTGGTGTTTGAGGAATTTCAGGTTCTCATCCACTCAGCCTGCCTTCTTTCTTAAACTTAAGACTGGCTCAGGGGTCGGCAACCTTTCAGAAGTGGTGTGCCGAGTCTTCATTTATTCACTAGAATTTAAGATTTCGCGTGTCAATAATACATGTTAATGTTTTTAGAAGGCCTGTCACTAGCTCAGCATTCTGCTGGAATTAAAAGTTTATTAGAGAATGTTTAAATAAAAATGATACAAAGAGTTCAAAGCGTCAGTCGTTGGTCAAATCTACTTAGAAAGTTACATGCATCTTCTCCATTTGGCCGAGTTCCTCTTTTACCTGGTTGCCAGTGGGAGGGAGACGGCTAGGTGTTGGCAGGGAGTGGGAATTGAAACCAAGTGAGACAAACCAAGTGCTCTTTTGGGGTGGCAGGTGAAGCTGCCTGTTGACAGCTTGGAGGAAGTCGGTCACTGCTATGTCAGGGCTCTAGCTGCGTTCAGGGTTTTGTATATAATGTGGCCTCACCTCATTGCTTTGTGTACCCCTGACATTACAATATCATTACAATCAAAAGTACCAATCCAGCCCAGGAATTGCTGGATTTCTTGTCACATTTCCAGCACAATTTTGCAGACTCAAAAGGTTCAAAGAACTCAAAGGCTTTAAAAAACAGCATCTGCCCTTCAGATGTTTATCTGGAATAGACCCTTTGAACTTTCTCAGGTTCTCTTATCACTGGAAAGAATGATCTCTTTGCATCACAGGTAGTTACTTATTTCTCATGGGCAGGGAGGGAAGCGGGGGATGGGAGGGAAAATTACAGTAAACAGTCTCAGAATCAGGGCCGGCTTTAGGCCGATTCGCCTGATTCCCAGGAATCGGGCCCCACCCTAAGAGGGCCCCATGCCTTAGACACTTTTAAAACTTACCCCAGGTCCCTGGCTGCGATCTGCTCAGGGGTCTTCTGTGGTCCCGCTCTCTTGAGCGAAGCACAGGCCAGAGCACGGCAAGCCCCAAGGCCTCGCTCTCCCGGCTGGAGCTCCGGGCCTTAAATAGCCTCCAGAGCCCTGGGGTAGTGAGGGACTCCGGGGGCTATTTAAAGAGTCAGGGCTACAGCTGCCTGCCTCTGCCACCCTGGTCCTTTAAATAGCCCCCAGATCCCCGCCACCCCCATGCATTCCTCAGGGCTCCTGCGGCTATTTAAAAGGTCCAGGGTGGGGTAGAAGCGGGGGAGCCCTGGGCCCTTTAAATAGCCCCCAAAGCCCTGGGATAGCAGGGAGCTTGGGGGCTATTTAAAGGGCTGGGGCTCCAGCTGCCTCTGCTGCAACCCCTGCCCTGCCCACACCAGCCCCGCTCCCCCTGCCTGCAGCCAGCTCTGCACCCCGTGCCCACAGCCAGTCCCTGTCAGACCCCCAGCCATGTCTCCAGTCAACCCCTGCCACACACCCGTCGCCCTGCCCAAAGCCAGCCAGCCAGCCCCCCACACACTGCTGCCCGCACCAGCGCTGCCCTGTCTCCAGCCAACCCCTGCTGCACCCCCCTGCCTGAAGCCAGCCAGTCTCACACTCCCGGCTTCAGCCCTGCCAACCCCTGCTGGATCCCCCCGTGGCCCTGCCTGAAGCCAACCTGCCCCACGCACCCCCTATCTCCAACCAGCCCCGCACCCCTTGCCCTGCCTGCAGCCAGCCCCATGTCCACTTGTGCCCTACAGTTCCCAGGGCAGTAACCCTGCACACCTGCTTCAATGAGGGGGGCAGGGAGCAGCTGGGACCCACACATGTGAAACGGCAGTCATTAATAACCAATCAACAGCATATATGGTGCAATGTACATAATATATAATATTATTTATATAGTTATGGAAAGTAAATAATAAATGAAAGAAATGAGAGGCTTTTTTTTCAAGTCATCCCTGCCAGGGCCCCGCCAAAAATGTTCGAATTGGGCCCCATATTTCCTAAAGCCGGCCCTGCTCAGAATGCCCCACATTACTAATTGAAGACAGTTTTCCCACTTGACAGAACATTTCAATATATCAAGGGACACATCTCTGAAAGAAACCAAGTGTATTAAAAACATGCAGTATGACTTTTCTGACACCCTTCTGTGTTCTCTTACCTGGTCTAACAGACTTCGGCACCAACCTGTTAAGGAACCAGGATCTGCAGCATGTCCACAAGACATCTCCACCCTCATGAGATCCTCCTCATCACCTGACAAGCAAGGAGACACTAGCTGAATTAACATAAAAATCCTCTCAAACTGAGTGTGTTTATCAAGTCTGGATCTTTAGTCTGGGAGATTCTGCACACACACACCCAGTACTGAAGCAGCCGGCAGAAGATGCATCTAGGGTGCACATATTTACAAAAGTTCCTCTGGGATTTAGGGACTCAAGTCTCATAGACTTTCAATGGGACACGTGGGACTTGCACTTTTAAAACCCTGAGGTGCTTTTGAAAAACTGGTGTTACACATTTAAATATTTTCTCCTTCAGCTTTCCTTATTTGGTTCAGACCATTCTTTTTACCCGTGGAGGAAGGGGTCTTCTCTTGCCTTCCCACAACCCTGAGGACCCCCATCTTTCCTGCTTAGAAAAGATGTCGTTAAAGCAAAAGATGGTGAGTCAGGTGATCTGAGTTCTAGTCCCACTCAGTGGTGGATTTAGAGTTAGTGGGGCCCTGTGCTCAGCTTCATTTTTGGGGCCCCTCCTTGGGACCCAGCTAAGAAAAATAACATTCTCTCCTCCCCCCTCCCCCGCACCCCATTTTTCATTATTTTTTTTTCTTCATCCTCCTCCTATAAGTAATAGGAAGTAAATGAAAATAAAGTGAGGTACCTTGATTGGTTTTGGAGTCTAACTTATTTTTCCAAAAACCACTTGAAAAATCACTGAAGGTCTCAGTGGACCACATAACAATCTTTCCAAATATTGTTTGGACCATTAGCTAACTACTGTAAAACACTCTGGATAAGAGCGCTTTATTTAAAAAAATGTGAAAAAAAAGTTGGGGTGTGGGGTCTGGCCAGGACTTAGGGTGTGGGAGGGGGCTCAGGGTTGGGGAAGGAGGTTGGGGTGTGGAGTGTGCCTGGGGAAGCTCCTATTTGGTCCGAGGGGTGCAGGTAGGAATGTGGGGTGGGGGTGCAGGAGTCAGGGCATGGGGTGTGGGGGACCTGGGTATGTGGGGGGTGCATGGCGGCTGGGAGTGTGTGAGGGGGTGCAGGAGTCAGGGCAGAGGGTGGGGCCTGGGGGTCATGGGATTGTTCCCAGCCCTGAGCGGCTCACGGCAGGGAGCTGGAGGAGGATGTTTAGGGGGAGTGTGGGGGTCCCAACTTTGATCCGCCCTGCCCCGATTCCATCCCCTTCCCCAAGGCCCCGCTCTCGCCTCTTCTCCACCTCCTCCCCCAAGCGTGCTGTGGCCCCGCCCTTCCCCCTCCCTCCCAGAGATGGCAAACAGTTGTTTGGCAGTGGGGGAAGTGCTGGGAGGGAAGGATGGAAATGTGGCATGCTTGGGGGAGGGGTGAGCTTGGCTGCCGGTGGGGGCAGAGCCTGCAGCAAGAACTTCAGGAGTGGGCAGGACCATGCTGCCGCCGCCGCAGCAGCTTCTTGGCCCTGGGCCCCCCTGTCATTTGGGGTGCCAGTGCCAGGACACCTTGCTGTGTTTTAGTGTAAATCCACCTCTGGTCCCACTACCACAGACTTCCTGAGCCTTCTTCCTCACGGTCCTTTGGCTCCTTCAGGCTAGCCCAGCTGCCATAAAAATGCACAGAGCATGTACAGGACCCCCCTACAGAATAACACCTGGTACAGGAAGGTGAAACTCTCCTGTTACTTGCAACAGCTCCACCCAAAAGAGACTATCACAAAATTAGCAATAATACAGCGTTTCTTCCGGCTGACTTTCTCGCGTGCTAAGAAGAACTTGTTAAACTATTGTAACATCACTATCTGATGTCTCCCACCATAATCATCACAGTCTCCATCTCATTTTTTGGATGTTCTGACATTTCCCTGGCTTTTTGACCACTGCTACGTGATGAACTATGGGCTCCACTGAGCTGTCTGCAGCGATGCTCAAGACTTTTTACAAAATGCTCAGTACAAGCCAACCAGCAAATCTGGGGGGGGTGGTGACCTGGCAGGCCCCCCACCATTGCCTCTGTCTGTATGAAATCCACCAAGGGCTTTTTACATCTTTTGACACAGATACTTTTACATTAGTTCAATTTAAAGTAATGATCATTTTCATCCCCTCTTTCAGCTTCTTAGCTGGGACAGGATCTGTGTTCTGATCCACCCGCCTGGCCACAAATGGGCAGAGTCCCAGGTGCATAAAAGGGGGCATATCCCCTCCCCCTTCCATCTATGGCTACAGCATAGGTGGGCTCTAAAGGCTTCATCTGCTTCCCTAATGCCACCCCTTTCCCCACCGTTCCTCTCTCCAGACACCCCAGAGAAGCAGGAGAAAAGTGTCCACGCATACTGCATGCACCCAGCCGCCGCTTCTCCTAGTGAGCTGTGTGTGCTGAACAGGAAACTTCAAGGTGCAAAGTCACAAAATAGCAGGTTTCAGTAATTCACATAATGATTTTAAGTTTCTGCTTTGCTCTCATGCTTCAAAATGGCTTGAACATCTGGTTACACAAACTCCAATTCCATTTCAGAATGGTGAGACGATGCCCCTTCACCGCTCCCACAGTGCGTTTGCCACAAACAAGGAAGGACCTAAGTTATCAGGCTGATAGCAAATGAAAATGCTGCCCAGAATTACCTGTGATATCGTCCTTTCGACGAACAAACTTTGGTGCAGGCTCTTCGTTTTCTTTCCTAAAAAATTCCATCGTCTTAGCTGGAGACACAAAGGGGACAGAAAAGACCCCCCCAAAAATTATCGCTCAGGGGAGAGAGTGTCTGTCTGTCCTGTACAATGGTACAATTTGCTTTGACAAATCTCCGGGTGAGGATTACAAAGCTAGCTAGAAGTGGTTTCACTTTGGGCTGGTTAATGACTCCTCCCTCTCCAGCTGCTTCATTCTACACTCATACTGCAGAAGGGAGCTGCTCCTTTCATTTCCCTGTTTCCCTCTCTGTGAGGCCCAGAGAGCGTCAGTTCAAAAACATCCAGTCTACATACAAGGGGAGCGACAGTTTTGCCATGACAATTGTTACATGAAAGCCCTGATAAAAAGGACTCAAATGATAGAAATGTTACTTAGGATGCACATCTAAGTCACAGACAGTGTTTTGTGTCTAAAATAACTTTTACTTTTCATATTTAGTGTGAGTAACAGCAGCAGAAGGGCATGAGCAGAGAAAAGTAAACAATTTTGAACCTGTCTCCACCAAAATGTTCTTTAATTTAATTTAACTTTTATTTTTGGGGAGAGAATGTTCTGCTGTCCTGGTCCCTTATTTGACAGCAGGGCTGTCACTGAGCACTATTCTTTATCACCCTCTCAGGCAGCCCAGGAAGGATTTTGTTACCCTTATCTCAATGTTTATGACACAGAGTAAAACAGGTTTATTTGGGGTTTAGATTCCATTGGGTGCTGGGTGTCTGGGGACTGGTAACTTACTGAGCTGTTTTCAGATAAGTCTAGCTTTGAGGGCATGGCCCAGACCCTAGGTCTGTGTTGCAGCAGGCTAGCGTGTCTAGGTCAACAAGGCAGGGTTCTGGAGGCCCAGGCTGGCATGGGGAATGGTTTCAGAGATAATTCCAGCACGTGACAGGCCCAAGGGGATCTCTGTGACCAAACCCCTCACAGAGGCAAGGCTGGCTCCAAGGCAAATGCAGGGGCTCCTGCAGCCATGGGCGAATGCTTTGAGCAGCTGACAAATGACGGCTGCTGCTGGGCTTAAAAGCTGGTCTGCTGACTCTTCCTACCAATCAGGCAGCCTCCTGCAGGCCATTGTGCTCATTATAGTCCCTGGGGACTGGCTCAGCTGCAAGTCCTGATTCCTGACCCTCACAGGGTCTGTCCACACACTGCAATTAAAAACCCGTGGCTGGCCCTTACGACTGACTCCAGCTCATGGGGCTCGGGCTAAGGGTCTGTTTAATTGTGGTACAGATGTTTAGGCTGAGGCTGGAGCTCAAATTCTGGGACCCTCCTCCCCCCAATCCAGTTCTTCGGATCAGGAGATGTGGTGGGTGGGGCTGTGACTCTCAGAATTGCTCAGTACCAACAGGCAAAGCATTCACTATTCTGCAACAGCAACCCCTATCAGGCCTGACAAGATCACTACACCTAACACGCTGCTTTCGTAGTACTTAGTCCAAAAAGTATCTTGTGAGGCATCAAATAGAACCTTTTGTATCATAGTCAGTGTGAGATGTATGTCAGGTCAGGGTGTGAGGAGTTAGAGGTGCATACTAAAAACATGTTTAAATGATGTAACTGGGCAGGGTTGATAAATGAGCTTTCTCTAGACAAAGGAACGTTGATTTGCCTGTCTGCCTAGGCCTCTAATTTAAATTAAGCAGTGTGCAACCAACACAAGCCCTATTTGAATATTAAGTCAACACGGAAAATAGGTTTTGCGTGTGTGTGTGAGAAATCAAGAGGGGTGAGCACACTATAATCTGAGCCTCAGGGGTCATCCTGATTCAAAACAAGAACAACGTACTTAAGTAATATAAAGGAGGAAGTAAAAGGACGTTTTGTTGTCCATTTCACTGAGTTACAGTCATTGCTGCCTGGTGCCTCATGTTGCAGTTCCCAGCCAATGGGAGCTGCAGAGCTGGCACTTGGGGTGGGGGCAGAGTATGGGTAGAAGCCAGAGGGGGGACATACCACTGCTTCTGGGAGCCATGCGGCGCCATGGCAGGCAAGGCGCCTACCTTAGCTCCGCTCCACCACCAACCGGACCACTGTGTCAGTGGTACTGACCAGAGCCACCAGGGTCCCTTTTTGACTGGGCGTTCTGGTCAAAAACTGGACACCTGGCAACCTTAGGAACTGTTATTCCTGCCAAAGCTTCCTCACTTGAGGATAAATCCTACATTCAGGCAAAAATGCTATTGGTTACCCAGGAGTTTTGGCTAAGGGCTGCATAATTTTGTTGAAGTGGACTAGGGAATAAAAGGTCGTTTCAAACTGCTTGCAACATGGCTATAGGCAACTGTGCTTGATTACTACAGCTGTGTTCTTCTTGATGCAGCCCCGGCTTGTGAAATATGGGGAGGGACAGCAAAGCTGAGAGTAAAAAATAGAAAGTGAAAATCAGTTTTAAATGTTGTGTTTCTTGCTGGCTGAGGCAGCATTTACAGGAATTCAGCTGTTTGTCAGAAAGTGGTGCCTTGAGTTGATCTTTGAGCCTGCTTGTAAACAGGCAGGTTTCCTCTGGAGTTCCCCCTCCGGGGCAATGGGCCACAAAGGCCTTGCCCAGCCCAACTTTATGCTTCCTGTAAAGCTCAGCAGTTTGGTGATGCAAAGCACAGTTTATTAAATAGAAAGAGTGCTTCCTCTGCAGTTACCACTTCCTGGCCTGCAGAACACCAGGCCATTTGGGGTAAGCATTGAAAAACCTCAGTCCATTTCCCAATGGTCAGGTTTGTAACAGTCTGAGTACATCCCTCTGTGGGGTGGGATAGCTCAGTGGTTTGAGCATTAGCCTGCTAAACCTAGAGTTGTGAGTTCAAATCCTCAAGGGGGCCCTTTAGGGATCTGGGGCAAAAATCAGTCAGGGGATTGGTCCTGCTTTGAGCAGGGGATTGCATTAGGCCTCCTGAGGTCCCTTCTGACGCAGGTATTCTATGATTAACATCAAGGCCCAACTACAAGTTCCTGAAGCCAGGGCCAGCACTTCCATTTAGGTGACCTAGGCGGTCGCCTAGGGCACCAGGATTTGTGGGGGGGTGGCATTTTGCTGCCCTTGGCAGCAATTCGGCAGTGGGGGGTCCTTCCGCGCTCTGGGTCTTCGGCGGCAATTCTGCAGCGGGTCTCTCACTCGCTCCGGGACCCGCCACCGAAGTGCCCGGAAGACTGGGAGCGCAGAAGGACCCCCCCGCCGCAGAATTGCCACAAACGACCGGGAGCACGGAAGGACCCCCGCCTAGGGCGCCAAAAACCCTGGCGCCACTCCTGCCTGAAGCTCAGCATGAGGCACCATAATGAGCCAGTGAGTACAGGAGCTATTCATGCATCTGTCATAACTGAACGACCCTAGGGAAAGTGTTGGGTTATCAAGGGACCAAACCTCAAATGTCTTGGTTTCGATTAGCTTAGCATGAAACTTTTTCTCCACTCAAGCTGCTCTGAAGAGACAAGGTGAAGTATCAGCCTCCTTTCCTTAGGGCCACGGTTCTTATATTACTAGCAATAAGGCTTTGCGTGATGGTTTTAAACCTCAGGAGAGGAAGGGTGAGGCAGTGGTTAGGGTGCTAGGTTAGCACTTGGGAGCCCTGGGTTCACATCCTTGTTCACTTCAGACTCCATGTGTGGCTTGGGCAAGTCAACACTACAGTGCTACATCTGCGCCGCTGTAGAGCGTCTGGTGACGAGTCACTGTGCTGATGGGAGAACTCTCTCCAGTTGGCATAATTGCTGCTCTCCCACTGACATGTGGACAGTGTTTTGGTCACTGTTATTTGTATCCCTTGGCGGGGGGGAGCTTTTTCTCACCCCTGAGTGATGTGAGTTGCATCGAGTTAAGCAGTCATGTAGACCAGGCCTAAATCTCCCTTGCCTCAGTTCCCTCTGTATAAAATGGGGATAATACCACTGCCCTGCTTCCTGTGTGTGTTGGGTGTTAGGATAAAAAGGTGGAGATGCTCAGATCCTATGGAAATGGGGGCCACATAAGTACCAACAAAGTTAGCTCTCCCAGGGTCCTTCTGTTACTGTGTGTGCATGTGAATAATTGGAAATTTTCTATGTGTGAAAGTGCATTATGTTAACTTGTGCATTGAGTAAGGTGGGGCTGGTGGACCCTCCACACTCAGCAGCACAAGAGCAGGCCCATGGTGATTTAATGTTTGTTTGTTTTTTGAGGAAGTATATAATATTTCAATGCAGTGCCAGAGGATTTAGCCTTGTGACTCCCACTGGTGTTAAAGGAAGTTGCAGACCTAAATTAGTGCATGCTGAGCTGAATAATAAACACACTATACAAGGGTATATGAGTTCAAACTAATGTCAGTGACTTTCTTGCCAGCCAAGAACCACTGCTCCTTCTAGTGGGCTAAGAAGGAAAATGTAGCAAACGTATTTGCTCAATCTGTCCTGTCATAACGAAAGTGATAGTTAAAGGACCAGCTGCTTCGAAGTCCTCAGGCTCAGACTGTCCAGAGGGTTCAGCCTTTAGCTTTCTCCTTGGAACTCTGCTCAGGGGACTGACCTACACGCTGCTCAGGGACTTGTGCAAACAGGTAAGTTGTGTTACTGCGCAGAGGGGAAATCAGAACTTGAAAAGAACGTGTGTGACAGGTGGGGAAACTAGTTCACAATGTGTATCGGACTCACTGTGTGGAAAATACAATGGAGATTGTGTTGCAGGAGCGAGCAGTGTTAAACAGTGTGCGAATGGCAGTTTAGTTAAAAGGGGGAGTCAGACCTTTACATTCAGCTGGGTGTAGATTTTGCAGCTAGATGCTACTAACCTTTATGTCATGTGCTTGATTAGCCTGCAGGGTATCGAAACATGCACGAACCTGGGAAGACATCGGATGCTAACGACTGGTGAACTAAACCAGGCAGTTTGAAAGAGACGAGGGATGAGACAAACATGCAAAACCCAGTTAGTATTACTAAAATAAATAACAGTAATAATTTAGGTATTTTCATAGTACCAGTTGTTCACAGGGCATTTTATAAACCGGTATTGCTGGGAATACAAATCATCCCTGGGATAAGGCAGTTCTTAATAAAGGGGACCTCATTTTTTTTCTCCCTTAGCCTGTGATAAGCACCGTGTTCACCCTGAATGCGTTTGGCAAGCAGAAAGCAGGACAGGAGAAAACCCATTCATCTGGATTCTCGTTAAAAGCAAAACTTTCTTGTTTGATCAGAACCCAGCCGGGAGGCAGCACTACTTGGCATTCAGTGCAGGTTCAGTTCACTGGCAGGGTTTAGACTTTGATCTATATCTTTCATGTCCCCTCCCCCCTGAACATAGAGTGATAGCTGGGGTGGTGTTAGCCTCTCCGGGGGGGGGCCTGTTGTGGGCCTTTGCCCCACCTTGCCACAGTGTCCTGTCCTCCCTGTGGCCCCGCCCCTACTCCTCTTTTCCCTCCAAATCCCTGCCCCCTGTCCCCATGGGATGGGAGGCCGAAGCCATGCAGTGCTTGCAGCAGCTGCCGGGGGAGGGGGAGGGGCTAGCTCCAGGGCTGGGAGAGCCCTTGCAGCACTCGTGGGGAGGATGGTGCCCTGGGCCCTTGCAAGACCCCCTGGGCACCTCCCCCGGTGATAGTCTGCATCATGCTTAAATCTGTCTCTTCATAGGCCCAGGAGATCCAATACCAGGCAGGAGCATGTCTGGGGAGTGTTGCGGACACAGTCAGCAGGGCAGTTGCACTCAACAGTGGGGAGCTGATAGGTGTGCTCACCTAGCTGGGCAACCAGGGCAAAAATGTGTGGGGCTTTAAAGGGGAGGGGCTTTCCATTCTCCATAACCCCTGGGGAGCGGAGTTCACAATACTGACCAGAGCGGTCAGTGTGGGACGGCTGCTGGAGACAGTTACGGTCGCCGTACGTAACGCAGTGTCTATGCTCACCGTGCATCAACCTAAGTACATTGGCCATGGCTGTACGCCACTTCAGGAGGTGATGTTATTAAGTCAGTGTAACAGGGCATTTACATTGGCAGGAATCAAATTGAAGTGTAGACACATGCACAACTAGATCAGTGTAGGCTGCTTTGTGTTGACCTAGCATTGTAGTGTAGACCAGGCCTGAATGAGAGAGTCAGAAAGAGGAAGAAATAGGCAGCAGGGACTGGAAGAAAGGGAGAAAGCCAGGTGTCAAATCAGAGAGGAGTGTATGTGAAATGGCAAATTTGGTGTTACCCGCTGGGATTATTTAAAAGAGAAAAGCAAAGCAAATATGTGTAATATCATTGAGCAAATAATTTTCTATTAATTGTCATGTTGAGAGTGTTCTGAATTTGTCTAGCTGTCTGAAGGTTTGTCTACATGGGGAGTAGCTGAGGACTATTCCTGATTAACTATTTCTGATTAGCTCCCTGTGTGGATGCTCTTATTTGGAAATAAGGCACTCTGAGGGCAGGTCTACATTATGGGGACAAGTTGATCTAAGCTATGAAATTAGAGTTACGTTAGTAAAGTAACTCAAGTCAACGTAGCTTAGATCTACTTACTAAGGCAGCACTTTAATCTGTTAAGTATAGACACAGCCTAAGTCTTTCAATATCTGATACAAACTTGTAGTTCTTTCCACCCTGTGCACAGATCATTTGTTTTAAGGTGACTCTTGGGTGTTTTCTCCATCTTCATTTTGTCACTATCCTTATTCTGTTGACATTTCTCTGCATTTGCAAATAAAAATCCTCCCTATCTGTGGCAGAAGGAGGAAGAAAGGATGGAAGGGCAGACAGAATTTTAGACGGCGCCCCCGTCCCCCTCCAAAGTTCCAAGCATAGGAGCTGCCACACGTTGCTTACCAGAGATTCGGGATTAGACAATATGTAAACTGAGAGAGAAAGTGTGACACTGTGCCCCATATTCTTCATCGTTTTATGATATAATTTTGACATAGATATGATGCATTTTGTACAAGACAAGGCATGTGAGGTGTCATTGGAAAAGTTATGATTTGCTGAATATGATTATCCTATTTGTATGCATGTATCACTTTTGTATCTGAAGTTATGAATATTGACTATGGATCTGTATTTCACATGTAGTGAAACGCTCACTAGGCAAGATGCTTTCAGTCTAAATAGTTGGCTGGGAAGGACCAGTTCATGGTAATGAGCCATTAGGAAAAACAATAGGCCTTTGGAGAAGCTTATCTCACCCCTGGTGAGCCTTCCTGGGAATGCTCCAGCCAGCCTGTAAGTAATAGCTACTACAACTCTACTAGGGCAGATGACCAGACCACATGACTCGACTCCATATTGGAATGCCTGTATTTTCCCACAAACTGGGCTGGGAACTGGTTTTGGAACAAAGGATTCTTGCCACATGCTAAAGCTATATAAGGCAGGGAATTATATCACCTGGTGTTCTTCACTCCCCACACAAGAGGACTCCTAAAAACACCTAAGGAACAAAAATTGAACTGGGGAAAGCGCTGGACCCAGGTTAAAGGGATTTCTAGCCTGTGTATGAAGACCTGGGAAACCCAAGCTGCAAAACTAATGCAGCTTGTGCCTTAAAAATCCACAACCTGCTTGTATCATTAGCCAGGGTGAGAATTTGCTAGTTCTATCCTACCTTTCTAGTATCTTAGGCTAGTTTGTGTTTTTGTTTATTTACTAGGTAATCTGCTTTGATCTGTTTGCTATCACTTATAATCACTTAAAATCTGTCTTTTGTAGTTACTAAGCTTGTTTTATGTTTTAATCTAAACCCAGTGTGTCTTTAAGTGAAGTGTCTGAGGGGAAAATCTCAGCTTGGTTCCCACAAATGTGCATTTGCCTCTCCACACTGAGGGAGGGACAAATTGGGTAATAAATTCATACTGGTCAGAGTTTGTACCAGGTCAGGAGAGTACAACTCTGGGGTCCTAGGCCAGGGAGCTGGTGATTATTTTGTCTGTAGCTCCTTTATTGTTGGTTCGTGCAGCGGTTGGTCAGAGAGCCTGCGTGTAACTGCAAGTGGGTGTGTCTCTACCTGTGTGAATGCTGGAGGAAGAGTAGGATCAGGAGCGGGTCTCCAGCTTGTCCCAGCAGCACAGTGAAAGAGGGAGCCCAGGCTGGTGGGTCAGAGGGCTCAGTGGAACTCCATTCCAAGTGGCACCCCGGGGGGAACCCGTCACAGAGAGTGTATATGTGAAAGCCTTATTGGCCAGAATTGAATATCCTCTTAGGACTTGTCTACATTTACAGTGCTGTTCTAGTGCTTAGCAAAAATGCTACCTACACACCAACAGGAGAGCTTCTCCCATCACATAGGTATTCCATCTCCGTGAGAGGTGGTAGCTCGGTCCATAGGAGAAGCTCTGTAGTCAACATAGTGTTGTCTAGACTGGGGATTAGGTCAGTTTAATACAATCATAAATTTGTAGTGCTGACAAAGCCTTAGGCAAGTTATTGAGAACACAAAAGCACTGCTCCCCCAAGTAGTTTAGGGTATAACAGCTCTGAACTAATCTTTTCTTTGCTTTCCCTCCAAAATGGCTTTTGGTTCAGAGGCTTTATATCAGCAAATTTATGATTGGGCTATTTTTGCAGTTTCTGGCGGTTGTGCCAGAGTTTAGTAAAAGAAAGTGTGTCAGAAATTTACTTAGATATGTCTTGGGTGCCCTGAAATAAGTTGCCTGGGATAGAGAGGTTAACCGTAAAGGACTCATCTCTTGTGCTTCATACTGTTGTCGATGTTTACTTGCAGCTCCAGGGGAAACCGAAGCTTTGATGGTTTTCTGGTAGCCAGTAATGATTTCTCACAAAATCAGGGATCTGATCCTACTGAAGCCTGGGAACATCATGGACACTGTTTAAATAAACTTAAACCAGACCAGGAAAGCACCTAACCACATCAGAAGTCACTACCACAATACAAAAAACTAAATAGTAATAACACTCACCACCAGTTTTGATCGGGAACCTTGGCTGTATCAGTTCTCTGGTCACTTTGACAAGTCGATATCTAGTAAAATACATTATCATTTTCTCTTCTGTTAATGATTATAAATAAATAACCCTGGCCGTGAAATAGATATTTTTCTGGTTACAGGCACATACGTGGGGCTGCGTAAACAGGATTCCATCTGCGACTTTAACCGTCTGCTGCAGTGTCCCTTCTTCACCCCAGAGCTCAGAGAGGCCATCCTCAGGTGAGGGCGTTCACAGTAAACCCTGGGGTTACATCAGCAACAGCACACAAGGGATGTGTGGTTAGGCTGGGTAGCTGCATGGTTCTGGTGCTGCGGGACCCATTGTAGGACTGACCCGTTAAGACAAGACTGAAAGGGAAGCACTGTGGGGAAGGGAAGGAGATTGCAGCTTCCAGAAGAGGAGGGGCAGAGAAAGGAGCAGGCGTTGGTATCTGGCCACTGTGGTGTGAGGGAGAAGGGAAAAGAGATGGGGCAGCAGGCTGCAGGTATGGGAGGGCAGAGGAGGAGGGAGGCGAATCTAGAAACTATACAAACAGATGGGGCTCACTTCAAATGGTTTGAAGGCCAATTCCAGTATTGTTATGCTCTGCCCAGAAGGGTGGCAGAGTGTTGTCCGTCCACCTCAGAGAGAGGAGCAGGGCACGGTGGCAGAGACATACCATTTAAATCCTTTAATGTTATGTTTCCTCTCTGGTTATCTTTAAAGAGCTGCTGCTCTGGCTGTCACATATTTTGGCTACAATCTGACTGCTCTGCACTGTGTGGCATTCTTGGAAAGGGGGTTAGTTCCTTGGTTTCACTTCTGCAAGTGACTTATAGACAGTGGGTTAAGGACAGGTGTGCGACTAGTGAGGATCGCTAAGGGTTGCTGAGTCAGAAATCTCATTCCACAGAAGCTGCCATGGTAAAGCCTAAGAATAGGCTGCATGGGCGGCATGTAACGGAGGCTAGGGGAGGCTAAGCCTATCTAAAACTCACGCTGCTAGGGACAGGATCCGTGGCAGATTTGGGGCCCCCTAAAAAATCTCCCCCTGCCATGGCCCCGGGGCTGGAGGAAATCTCACTCCCTGCCACAGCCCCAGAAGCACAGAGCTTTTCCAGTCCCAGGGCCGCAGCCCGCGAGAGGGGGTGGGAGGGAGGAACGTGTAGGGGGAAGAGGCAGAACGGGACCGGGGCTGTGGGAACAGGGAAGGGTCGGAATGGAGTGGGACCATGGGTGGGACCACGGTTGGAAGGGGCAGAATGGGAGAGGGGCTCCAGGCTTGGAGCTCCAGCCAGGGCAGAGAGCTCCACCACAGTCCCAGCCAAGGCTGAAAGCTTGACCTCAGCTGGAGTTGAGCTCTCAGCTATGCCCCCTCGTCCCTGCCACCAGAGCCTTGGCTGTGAGGGGCTGAGAGCAGTGAACAGGGGTGGGGCCTTAGCCAGAAAAGGTGGGGCAAGGAGCTGCTGGTCACTGAAAAGGGCAGCAAATGAAGGCCAAAGCAGGTAGTTCTTGTCACATCCTTACCCAGTGCCTTAATGCTTTGTAACCCTGAGCCAGAGACATCCCCCCTGTCAGAAACAGATAGTTAAGGGTTAATGTCTCTTTTACCTGTAAAGGGTTACAAACAGTGAACCTGGAACACCTGACCAGAGGACCAATCAGGAGACAAGATACTTTCAAATCTCGGTGGAGGGAAGCCTTTGTTTGTGGTTTTTGGGTTTTGCTTTGTTCTCTCTGGGATCTGAGAGTGACCAGACGTACCTAAAGACTCTCTAATTTTCTGTTCAAGTAGTAAGTACAAGTAGAAAGGCGGTTTAGTCTTTTTGATTGTTTTCTTTATTTGCAAATGTGTATCTGGCTGGTAGAATTTTAATGTGTATTTTGCTGGAAGGATTTTAATTTGTATGAATGCTGGGGGGAGGATTCTCTCTAGTGTCTATAAGCTGAAAGACCCTGTAATATTCCATCTTGATTTACAGAGATAATTTTTACTTTTTATTTCTTTTATTAAAAGCTTTTCTTTTTTAAAGACCTGATTGATTTTTTTCCCCTTGTTAAGGCTCAAAGGAACTGAGTCTGTTCTCACCAGAGAATTGGTGGGAGAAGGGAGAGAAAAAGGAGGGGGGAAGGTGAATTTCCTCTTTGTTTTAGGTTCACGGAACTTGAATCTGTATTACCTCTGGGTGAGGGGAAAAGGGGAGGGGGGAAGGGACATTCCTCTCTGTTTTAAGATTCAAGGAGTTTGAATCACGGTGATCTCCTAGTGTACCCAGGGAGGGAAAGATCTGGGAGGAAGAAAAAGGGGGGGGAATGGTTTATTCTCCTTTGTTGTGAGACTCAAGGGGTTTGGGTCTTGTGGTCTTCAGAGAAGGATTTGGGGAGTCAGAAGTGTCCCAAAACACTATACTTTTGGGTGGTGGCAGCCTATCAGATCTAAACTGGTAATTAATCTTAGAGGAATTCATGCTGGTATCCCATCTTCTGGACTCTAAGGTTCAGAGTGGGGTTTTATAGCTTGACATGGTGTGCAGCGTTGGGATCAGAATCCAAAAGCCAGTTAGTTAAAAGCAAAAGCCAATAGGATTTTTTTTCTTCTTTTCTCTCTGCTAGCTGTTTGTAAGCAGGGGAGAAGGTTTTTAAAACTACAGCCAGAAAACATTTTTTTTTCCTTTTCTCCTTTCTGGTTGTGCAGAGAGACTGCCTGAAGGCAGAGACATTAGGTTTAACAAGGGTCTTTTGTTAAACAAAAGGACTCCAGCTGTGAGTCAACAGAGACCAGCAAAACACATTTGCAAATGAAAGGTTGTTTTTTTTTTTCTAACTTTGCTGGGAAAGGCTAGGTAGAAAAAGTTTAAAAAAAAAAAACTCTGTTGCTAAGCAACCCTAAGGGGGCAACAGAGAAGCAGCATTTCAGGCAGTAAACACCAGAGGGCGCCCCAACACAAGAAAGCAGGAACCATGACTACCAAGGACCTGAAACAGGAACGGGCAAGACTGGATGCAGAGGCACAAATCAAAGATGCAGACCACAAGCGACAAATGGAAAAAAGAGGAAAAAGAGGGGGAGCTGAAAGAAAGAGAAGAAAAAATCAAACAGGCAGCCCACAAAAGAGAACAAGAAGCCAAAGATGCGGCCCACCAACGAGAAATGGAAAAACAACAAAAAGAGATGGAAAAGCAACAAAAAGAGCGGGAAGAGAGGGAAAAAGAGAGAAAGCATGAACTGGAATCAGTGCAGGCCAGGCAGCATGCTCCAGCCAACCCTAACAACACTTCTCCAGTTATTGTTCCACATCCCAAGAAATTTCCCACCTACAAGGCAAGTGATGACACTGAGGCCTTCTTAGAAAATTTTGAAAGGGCCTGCCTTGGGTACAGCATCTCTGAAGACCAGTACATGGTAGAACTGAGACCACAGCTCAGTGGACCCTTAGCAGAGGTGACGGCTGAAATGCCTAAGGAGAACATGAATGATTATAAACACTTTCAAACCAAGGCCAGAATCAGAATGAGGATAACACCTGAGCATGCCTGTCGGCGGTTCAGAGCCCTAAGATGGAAACCAGATGTGTCATTCCCCCGACATGCCTACCACATTGGAAAGAATTTATGAGGCCTGGATATCAGGAACAAAGGTTAACACTATGGAAGAGCTGCACCTCCTAATGCAAATGGAGCAGTTCTTAGAGGGTGTCCCTGAGGAAATAGAAAGGTACATCCTAGATGGGAAACCCAAAACGGTAACCGAGGCGGGGGAGATTGGAGCCAAATGGGTGGAAGTGACAGAAAAGAAAAAACTACTGTCAAGGGGAGCGAATACCACAGAGGTCACACCGACAATAAACCCTATAACCGAGGACAACCCAAGACCCCACCTACAACCCCAAGGAAAGCCCCAGACTCCCTATTATCCCACCTCACCAGTCTCCAGTAACCCACCTCGGCCCAGTGACCAGTCAGCTGGGCGATGCTTTAAGTGTAATGAACTGGGACATATAAAGGCCAACTGCCCCAAGAACCCCAACCGAGTGCATTATCTCTATAAATCAAGATGGAATATTACAGGGTCTTTCAGCTTATAGACACTAGAGAGAATCCTCCTCCCAGTATTCATACAAATTAAAATCCTTCCAGCAAAATACACATTAAAATTCTACCAGCCAGATACACATTTGCAAATAAAGAAAACAATCAAAAAGACTAAACCGCCTTTCTACTTGTAATTACTACTTGAACCGAAAATTAGAGTCTTTAGGTATGTCTGGTCACTCTCAGATCCCAGAGAGAACAAACCAAACCCAAAAACCACAAACAAAGACTTCCCTCCACTGAGATTTGAAAGTATCTTGTCTCCTGATTGGTCCTCTGGTCAGGTGTTCCAGGTTCACTGTTTGTAACCCTTTACAGGTAAAAGAGACATTAACCCTTAACTATCTGTTTGTGACACCCCCTAACCAATGAGGTGAGAGATGAATTCCATCTGTTCTTTCGTTTCTGGGATTCCTCATACTGTGCCACCAACAGGATCCACCCTGACACCGGGAGAGACCATTCTTTCCTGGAGGCACTGCTGCAGTCTCAGTGGTTTCAGAACCTAGATTCTACCTGTACTGTGGCAATTTAGTTGTTTGTCTCTATTGTAATTTGTAGCTGCAATCATGTTGGCGACTCCCACATCATGTACCATCTTGCAAAGGCAGTGTCAAGAGATGACTGGTAATTCATCACCACCTAATACTGAAGAAATTATCCAATATCTTAGGATGAACAATGGTAAGATGTTCAAAGAGTAATTATCAATGGTTCACTGATCAAACTGGGAGCGTGCACCTAGTGGGGTCCCACTGAGGGCAGTTCTGGGTCTGGTACTAGTCAATATTTTCATGAATGACTTGGACAGAGAGTGCTTATAAAATTTGAGGATGACTCCAAGCTGGGAGGAGCTGCAAGCACTTTGGAGGACAAGATCAGAATTCAAAAGGACCTTCACAAAGTGGGGAACTGAGCTGAAATCAACAAGATGAATTTTTTAAAAAAAGACAAATGCGAAGTACTTCATTTAGGGAGGAAGAATCAAAGGCACAACTACAACATGGGGAATAACAGGCTAGCTAGTAGTACTGCTGAGGGATGTGGGATTTGTAGCGGATCACAAACTGAATATGAGTCAACAATGTGATGCAGTTACAAAAAAGGTTAATGTCATTCTGAGGTGTATTAACAGGAGTGTCATGTGTAAGTGTCATTGTCCTGATGTCCTCAGCACTGGTGAGCCCTCAGCTGGAGTACTATGTCCATTTCTGGGTTCCTTGTTTTAGAAAAGATGTGGACAAACTGGAGAGAAGAGAGCAGCAAAAATGAGAAAAGGTTTAGAAAACTCGACCTACGATGAAAGTTTTAAAAACTTGGCTGTGTTTAGTCTTCAGTGAAAAAGACTGAGGGGGAATCTGAGAACAGTCTTCCAATATGTGAAGGGCTGTTATAAAGAGGACAAGGATCGTTGTTCCCCTTGTACACGGAAGATAGGAGAAGAAGTAATGACCTTAATCTGCAGCAAGGGAGTCTGACATACCTGGTCACAATTCAGACCAATGAGTAGCTGTGTCACCTCTGCCCTCTAACATGGGGTTCTCTTTACAATGCCTTGCCGCTGTGACCTCCAACCTTTACTGTTCACAGAGAGCCTCCGGCATGTAATTTGCTACCAGCCATATCTGTGTGTGTTGCAGCCAGCCAGCCAAGACCAGCTTCAGTTATACGGTAGGGTGACCCCAATGCACCCCAATCCTAGATTTCCCCCCTGAAATGTCTGTCCTGTACTGCCGAGCCCTCTCTGGGACAATATAAATGATACCAAGTCCATTATTGCTTTAATAGAGATAATATGCACTTAATTTGCCACCTCAAATGGAGTTTCCCAGACACTTCAATTTAAACTCACTGGATTGCATAAAATAATGAAACAAGTTTATTAACTACAAAGAGATTTTAAGTAAGTACAAGTAACAAGGCATAAACATCAGAAATGGTTAAAAAAATAAACACAACTGGTGTCTAACAACAAACTATGTTGAATTCAAAGCAAAGTTTTCTCATCACATTCTCTCAGCAGTCTTACTGACCAAACGTCTTAGGGCAGGCCCTTTCTCCAGTTCAATAGCTGCTTCCTTTGTCTCTTCTGGTGCAGTGAATTGATAGAGAGAGGAGGGTGCCTTGAGCTGTTTTTTTTCCCTCCTTTTTGTAGTGTCAGTTGCTGTCTTGGAAAACATTTCCAGCTGAGATTCAAGAGACAAAGTCTATAGGAAAGGATGCTCCCTGCTGCTTTCTCCTCACTGGCTGGACCTTCTTTTGTTTCCCTTTCTGCTTGATGACTCTGTTTACTGCTTAAATGAAAATTAAGCAGAGCACACATTCCTTGCTTTGAGACAGACCTATTCACCAACTTCTGCCATGATTTGGAACATGTGTTAATAACATTATACAGGGAAATCTTGTGATTTCACATACAATGTTCCAACATGCATTTTGGGGGCAATATTGACTAGCAAATTATGAGTGTTCAGATGATACCTCACAGGGCATACTGTGTACAAATATTATTACAACAGTGTGCAGGACGAGACACAAGTGTGCAGTCTGTCCAATCATCCAGCCCATACTTCTTTAACTTGCTGGCAAGAGTACTGTGGAAGACCATATCAAAAGCTTTGCTAAAGTCAAGGAATAACACATCCACTGCTTTCCCTTCATCCACAGAGCCAGTTTTCCCATCATAGAAGGCATTTAGATTAGTCAGGTCAACTACTTTCTATGGGAGGTGGGGGGGGTTTGTTTGTTTTTTTTAAAGGCACTGGAGACAGGAAATGAAGTGAACTCTAGCCCACCCAAAGGTTACACATACACGCCCGTACACCTAAGGTCTCTGATTCAGGGCTCTTTATTTAGGCTTGTATCCAAGATGGGTAATTGTCTCCCACTTCTCTCCATTCTGCAAGCACTGTTCTGAATATCATTGTAGCACTAAGATAGTGTCCATTTATGGCGACCTTGCTGCAGGTTGCTGACTGTGCTGTGGAGGAAAGATGACTATCTCAGTACTGTTTCTGTCTCATTAAATCATAGGTAAACCTGCTGGGCCATCTGTTGAGTCTGTGGGCAACTTTGACACTAGTGATACATCCAGCCAAGGCTCCTCACTTGCACGTGAAACTCAGATGTCTTGGGAGACAGAGGATGCTGCCATGCAAGAGGGTGGATCACCGGCTTCCAGCAGCAGTGCATCCCCAGTGCAGTTACCGTCTGACCCAAGAAAAGGTATTGACGTGTCCCAACCAAACTCAGCCTTCCTATTTCCCTGGCTGGCCATCTCAGTGCTGCATGAGGCTATGCAGAAGGATAGATCCCCTCCACTGGCCCACCCAGAACACAGGGGCAGCGGCATGTTCTCCTCTGCCAAAGAGACTCATCTTGGTGACTTTACTGAGTAAAAGGCCTGTCTCAGAGTGTCATTGGGTCGTCTGGGAGATGCTATCCACTCTCTAACCTGAGAGCAGTTCATGCTTAGTTGGCTAGCAGCATGGGGGCAACGTGACCCTGCTACTGGGTCTGTTGCGACTTCTAATTTTACTTCAAAGTTAATGTGTGCTCTTGTTTTGACATGACTTGATCTTATCTCATTGCACTGATGAGGAGACGTGTATATAGAATAAGGTCAGGATATTTTGTTTTGTCTCTAGTTCTGTCTGTAAAGCATGCTGGTATCTGAGGGGAGTTGCAAGTGCTTACCCTGGGCTCCCCACTAGATGGAAGATATTAATATGTTACAGCTATGGGTAGCTGCCCCTTTGACTCCTCTTCAGTCTCTCTCTTGAGTACACTCTCTTCAGGGCAGACCCTGTCCTTTCACCCTTCTCGGTGGAATCCCAAAATTCTCCCACTCACAGACCAGGTCTGTGGGCTGCCCCACCTCTATTTTCTGATCATGACTTTTCAGCAGGTCCAATTGGATTTGGCATCTGCAAGAGAGTTCCTTTTGGGAGTTGTGACCTGTGTGTACGTGCCATGACTCGGAACTGCTTCATAAACATAAGAAGGGCCATACTGGGACAGACTAAAGGTCCATCGATCCCAGTATCCTGTCTTCCAACAGTGGCCAATGCCAGGTGCCACAGAGGGAATGAACACAACAGATAATCATCAAATGATCCATCCCGTTGTGATGTTCCCCTCTAGTGTTATCTGGACTGGTAATCTACTAGGCCTCCAATCCTTGACTCTGAGAGCCAGCCTCACCCTGCTCTGCTACGAGAACCCTCACTCCTGGGATGTTCACGCACAGCCTCTGGCATGTAAGCTGCTTCCAGCTACTTGCAAGCAAATGACACTAGCCAATATCTCCAGTCCCAGAAACAACCCTTGGAACCTCCGTCTTGAAGTGTCCAGTTATGCCGACTGTACGCTGGAAGCTTATATAAGTTTGTCAATTTAACAAAAGAAATTGATATGTACCAGGCTTGTCATCCCAAGGGGAGTTTCTGACACACTGTAAACCAAATGCACTGTCTTAGGTAGAATAAACAAACAGATTTATTAATGATAAAGGTGTATTTAAGTGATTATAAATCAAAGTATAACAAGTCAGATTTGGTCAAATGAAATAACAGCAAAACGCATTCTAAGCTGAGCTTAACACTTTCAGTGCCCTTACAAACTTAGATGCTTCTCGCCACAGGCTGGCTGGTTGCCCTTCACCCAGGCTCTCCCTTTTGATCAGTGGTTCAGTCGCTTGGTGGTGATGATGTTTGTAGATGTAGGTGAAAGAGAGAGAGCAGGGCAAAATGTCTCTCCCTTTTATCATGTCCTTTCTTTCTTCTTGGCTTCCCTCCCACCCGCCACTTCGACTTCAGAGTCAGGTGAGCATTAGCTCATCACAGTCTCAAACTGCCCAAAGGAAGGGGGGTGACTCCCTTGAGGGTCTAACAGGTTATTTTGTTGTGCCTGAGCCAGTGTCTATTGTTCCTGTGAGGCTGGGCTGCGTTTGTCCCATCAATGCCCTGATGAGGTGTGAAATCCCCTCTGTTTCAGGAGAGTTTTGCCTGGTCTTGCTTTAAGCCATGAAGATACATTTTCGGCCTCATAACTATATACATGAAATTATAACCTTACTATAACATTACTGTAGCAATTACTAATAACATCACTATAACAACCATGCTCAATGCGTTGAGTCTTCCGAAGACACCCAGCAATACCCCACAATCATTTTATAAAGGTGAACATGGGGGTGTAGGGTGTCCCACCCCCTCCCGAGGTACAGAGCATCACACCCATGTCACCCATTCTCAGCTGTTAGCAAACAGAGGCTGGGGACACCATTCCTGCCCATGTTGGCTAATAGCCATTGATGGACTTGTCCTCCATGAATTTATCTAGTTCTTTTTTGAACCCTGTTATAGTCTTGGCCTTCACTATATCCCCTGGCAAAGAGTTCCACAGGTTGACTGTGCATTGTGTGAAGAAATACATCCTTTTGTTTGTGTTAAACCTGCTGCCTATCAATTCCATTGGGTGACCCCAAGTTCTTGTGTTATACTAAGGAGTAAAAAACACTTCCTTTTTTACTTTCTCCACACTCGTCATGATTTTATAGACCTCCAATAATATCTCCCCTTAGTCGTCTCTTTTCCAAGCTGAAAACTCCCAGTCTTATTAATCTCGCCTCATATGGAAGCTGTTCCATACCCCTAATCAATTTTGTTGCCCTTTTCTGAATCTTTTCCAATTCCAATATTTCTTTTTTAAGATGAGGTGACCACATCTGCACAAAATAAAGTTCCATATCAGCATGGAACTAAGACTTTTCGGGTTTATTTTATTTTCCTGTATAAAAACAGAGTGAGAGACCATCCCAGAATAACCACTAGCCTGGTTGTTGGGGGCACTCGTGTGGGAGGTCGGGTCCCTAATTAGGAAGAGCAGGGACTTTAACGTGGATGTGACAGGTCATGCCTGCTGCTCTGTCTTCTTGTGCAAATGGCTCTAACACCTCGGTTTGTAAACACTGAAGTGTAATGTATTTGTTTTATTTCAGCCACCACCCTTTACAGGCCTGGGCAGCAACTCTGTTTACAGGGATATACCAACATCATTCCCCTTTGGCAGAGATAAGAGAGGGCAGAGAGCTCTCCATGCAAAGATTTCCCTTTACCCCAGCCCTCCTAGCCTCTTTTACTCTCTCTGTGTCTCATCCCTACCAGTACAAGGGATGTTGGGTCCTGCTTGGTCAGAGGCAAATCTTCCAAGATACTGATCCCTGTATTATCAGGTAAAAGCAGGTGATTGGATTATCTAAAGCCATCATCTGCCTTCCTGTAGACCTGAGGGGGGCTCCTGCTGGAGTGAAATCTGTGACCCAATGTAGCAGATAACATAAGAACAATCAAAGAAACAGAGGGCACACAGTATCCATACAGATAAGAGATCTCCCACATTCTTCACAATGTAATATTACCCATCTGTATTGTTAGGCAAAGCATTAAAAATGATCTGTGTCTCTTAGCAGGGAAAAGGCTAGCTCCCTGTAGTGAGGAGTATGGAAAAGTTTCAGGCAGGCAGGAAAAGAACATTAGCAAGATAAATATTCCTGGAAATCATGTCATTATGGGAAACTTTAACTTCCCAGATATAGACTGGCAATCAAATGCTACTATTAATAGTAGTACCAACAGGCTGCTTCACCAAATAGTCACTGAGCAAACAGGAGGTAATGTTATTGTAGACTTAGGATCATAGAATATCAGGGTTGGAAGGAACCTCAGGAGGTATCTAGTCCAATCTCCTGCTCAAAGCAGGAGCAATCATCCCAGCCAGGGCTTTGTCAAGCCTGATCTTAAAAACCTCTAAGGAAGGAGATTCCACCACCTCCCTAGTAACCGAGTCCAGTGCTTGGCAACAAGGCACACTGTTGACTCATATCCAGTTTCTCGTCCACTGTAACCCCTAGGTCCTTTTCTGCAGAACTGCTGCCTAGCCACTCAGTTCCTAATCTGTAGCAGTGCATGGGATTCTTCCATTCTAAGTGCAGGACTCTGCACTTGTCCTTATTGAACCTCATCAGATTTCTTTTGGCCCAATCCTCTAATTTGACTAGGTCCCTCTGTATTCTATCCCTACCTTCCAGCGTATCTACCACTCCTCTCAGCTTAGTGTCATCTGCAAACTTGCTGAGGGTGCAATCCACGCCATCCTCCAGATCATTAATGAAGATATGAACAAAACTGGCTCCAGGACTGACCCTTGGGGCCCTCCACTTGATACCAGCTGCCAACTAGACATGGAGCCATTGATCACTACCTGTTGAGCCTGATGGTCTAGCCATCTTTCTATCCACCTTATAGTCCATTCATCCAGCCCATACATCTCTAACTTGCTGGCAAGAATACTGTGGGAGACTGTATCAAAAACTTTGCTAAAGTCAAGGAATAACACGTCCACTGCTTTCCCCTCATCCACAGAGCCAGTTTTCCCATCATAGAAGGCAGTTAGGTTAGTCAGGCGTGACTTGCCCTTGGTGAATCCATGCTGACTGTTCCTGATCACGTTCCTCTCCTCTAAGTGCTTCAGAATTGATTCCTTGAGGACCTGCTCCATGATTTTTTCCAAGGACTGAGGTGAGGCTGACTGGCCTGTAGTTCCCTGGATCCTCCTTCTTCCCTTTTTTAAAGATGGGCACTGCATTAGCCTTTTTCCAGTCATCTGGGACCTCCCCCGATTGCCATGAGTTTTCAAAGATATTGGCCAATGGCTCTGCAATCACATCCGCCAGCTCCTTTAGCACCCTTGGATGCAGCACATCCGGTTCCATGGACTTGGGCTCGTCCAGCTTTTCTAAATAGTCCCGAACCACTTCTTTCCCCACAGAGAGCTGGTCACCTCCTCCCCATACTGTGCTGCCCAGTGCAGCAGTCTGGGAGATGACCTTGTTCATGAAGACAGAGGCAAAAAAAGCATTGAGTACATTAGCTTTTTCCACATCCTCTCTCACTAGGTTGCCTCCTCCCTTCAGAAAGGACCCTTTTCTTGACCACCTTCTTGTTGCTAACATACCTGAAGAAAACCTTCTTGTTATTCTTAACATCCCTTGCTAGCTGCAACTCCAAATGTGATTTTCCTGATTTCACTCGTGCATGCCTGAGCAATATCTTTATACTCCTCCCTGGTCATTTGTTCAATCTTCCACTTCTTGTAAACTTCTTTTTTGTGTTTACGATCAGCAAGGATTTAACTGTTAAGCCAAGCTGGTCACCTGCCATATTTACTATTCTTTCTACACATCGGGATGGTTTGTTCCTGCAATCTCAATAAAGATTCTTTAAAATACAGCCAGTTCTCCTGGACTCCTTTCCCCTTCATGTTCTCCCAGGGAATCCTGCCCATCACCTCCCTGAGGGAGTCAGTCTGCTTTTCTGAAGTCCAGGGTCCATATTCTGCTGCTCTCCTTTCTTCCTTGTGTCAGGATCATGAACTCAGCCATCTCATGGTCACTGCCTCCCAGGTTCTCATCCACTTTTGCTTCCCCTATTTAATTCTTACCTGTTTGTGAGCAACAGGTCTAGAAGAGATCCACTCCTATTTGGTTCCTCCAGCACATGCACCAGGAAATTGTCCCCTATACTTTCCAAAAACTTCCTGGATTGTCTGCACTGTTATATTGCTCTCCCAACAGATATTGGGGTGATTTGAAGTCCCTCATGAGAACCAGGGCCTGTGATCTAGTAGTTTCCATTAGTTGCTGGAAGAAAGCCTTGTCCACCTCAGCCCCCTGGTCCGGTGGTCTATAGCAGACTTTCACCACGACATCACCCTTGTTGCTCACACTTCTAAACTTAATCCAGAGACTCACATGTTTTTCTGCAGTTTCTTACTGGAGCTCTGAGCAGACATACTGCTCTCTTACATACAATGCAACTCCCTGATCTTTTCTGTCCTGCCTGTCCTCCTGAACAGTTTATATCCATCCATGACAGTATTCCAGTCATGTGAGTTATCCCACCAAGTCTCTGTTATTCCTATCACATCATAGTTCCTTGACTGTGCCAGGACTTCCACATCTCCCTGCTTGTTTCCCAGGCTTCTTGCATTTGTGTATAGGCTCTTAAGATAACTCGCTGATTGTCCTGCTTTCTCAGTATGAGACAGGAGTCTTCTTCTCTTCTGCTTTCCTGGTATCCAACTTACCTCAGGACTTTGGTCTCCTTCCCCTAGTGAACCTAGTTTAAAGCCCTCCTTACTAGGTTAGCCAGCCTGCTTGTGAAGACTTGATTTGGGCAGCAGTGCAGATATCATAGAAGATGGAGTGGAATGATCGTAAGTTGATTCAGTTTAATTTAAACGGAAGGGCAATCAACACTAGCTTGTTAATTAAGGTTTTTTATTTCAAAAGTTCAGAGTGAGAAACTGAGGGAACTAGTGAAGTCAACTGAAGAGCTCAAGATCGCAAATGTGGAGGAGCCTTGAAATTTCTTTAAGGTAACGATGCAAAAACGATCTGGAATTTGCATTCCAAACAAGGGGCAAAAATTTGTAGAGAGAGGTCTGGATCTAAATGGATGAATAATTACCTCGGAAAGTGATTAGGAGTAAGCAGAGAGACTGCAAGGAACAGAAGATGGGATTGATCCGCAAAGAAAGCTATGTCTGGGAGGTCAAAAAGTGTAGGGATAAAGTGAGAATTGCCAGAAGTCAAGCTGAGTATGAGACCTTGCAAAGGAAATTAAAACAAATAGTAAAAGATTCTTTAGCCTTATAAATGAAAAAGGAACAATAAAAGAAGAAGCCCCCGGGCATCACTCCTGCCCACTCCCATCTCCTAGCGTATGTCTACACTGGCAAGTTTCTGCGGCACAATTTATACCATCACTTTTATTAAAATGCTGGAATTAAACTGCTGTTGCGTGTCCATCCTGTGTTCCTTGTGATGCTGAAGCACATCCACATTAGCAGCTCTTGCAACAGCAAGGACAGCAGTGCATTGTGGTAGCTATCTCACTGTTCAGCTGGTCCCAGGGTGCTTTGTTAAGGGTTTGCAATGCCTCATGGGGCAGGCAGAGTGTTGCATGATGCAGGTTTCCCAATCCCATTGTTCCATGAGCATCCTACTACATTGCTAGCTGCTTTTCAGCTGAAGGGGGTCGGGGGTGGGGGGACAGTGTGTGTGTGTGTGTGTGTGTGTGTGTGTGTGTGTGTGTGTGTGTGTGTGTGTGTGTAGGAGGGGAGAGAGACGTGTTTTGTGTGACAGGGAGTGTGTCAGCATGCTGTCTTGTAAGTTCAGACAGTGGCAGGACAACCAGTCCTGAGGCAGGGGGAGGGGGAAACCTCAACATCAGCCCCCTCCTCCCTCCCAGGGCTCTCTGCACAGCAAGCAATCTCTCTCTCTCTCTCACTCACACACACACACACACACACACACACACCCCTTTCTGTGTTCACAAGCATTCCACATTAATGGTTTGCTTTGTGTCCTGGAGCAGATCAGCACAGCACTCAAGGGCTGTCAGAAATGGTGCTTTGAAAGGGGAGGGGCGCATGTCTTCAGGGCAGCCGAATTCAAAACAATGAGCAGAGCGGTCACTTGAGGCATTATGGGACAGCTCTGGAGGCCAATTACAGCAAGAAAGCAATCAAGTGTCTACACTGGCAATAGAGCGCTGGGACCTCTGCGCAAATAGACTCATGAATCTCATCGTGGTGGTGGTGGTTTTTTTGCAGCGCTGCAACTGTGGAGTTTCTGTGCACAAAGTGGCTTGGCAGTGTGTATACACTGGCAGTTTGAGCGCAAAGAGCTGCTGGGCAGGTTTCTGTGATGTAAATGTAGACAAGCCCCTAAATCAAACATGGGCAGAAAGGAACTGGGCAATGAGTGCTGGTGGACTTGTTGGTGGGTGGGTGACCTGGAAGTGATGCCCCTGGAGAGGGGAATGGAAAATCACTGTACCTTTATCTGTTTTACTTTGGGAATCGGAACCCTTGTGGTAAAACAATTCTCCTAAGGACTATTGTATGTGTATTCAAATAAATTATGCCCAGAGGTGGGACTTTGAACTTGACAGTGTAGAGAGACCATGTTCTCTTTATGGCTGCACCGAGGGGAAATTGAGGCAGATGCACTTGTGCCATGGCGTCCCACAGGAAGGCAACCCACGTTTGTGGGGATGGTGGCCAAGAGCACTGAAAAATGCCAAAGTAACTGGAAGAGGCAAGAGTTCTTCAGGTTCCCCATCATTTACAGATAGTGCTTACAGGGGTAGGTGTCGGTGTTACCTGCTCTGCACCCACAGTAATAGCTGTAGCAACCTGGATCTACTCTGATACCTTCTAAAGGCGACTTACAAAAAAGGGCTCTCTTCCTCTTCGTGGTGTGTCCCAAAGGCCTGTGAGTGTGTTGGTTTAAAAAAATTCTACTTGATTTCACCTTAGAAATGTTAGGAATTAAATACTTTATCTTCCCCTTCAGCTGACTGGGAGGATTTTTTTGTCTCCAGGAAGTTGATTGGGATCATGACTCAGACATCTTTTCTTTGAATTTCAGAGTAGCAGCCGTGTTAGTCTGTATCCGCAAAAAGAACAAGAGTACTTGTGGCACCTTGGAGACTAACAAATTTATTTCAGCATGAGCTTGGACTATGCATCCGAAGAAGTGGGCTGTAGCTCACGAAAGCTCATGCTGAAATAAATTTGTTAGTCTCTAAGATGCCACAAGTACTCCTGTTCTTTTTTCTTAGAGTGTTACTCAGACGTTGAAGGTAAATTGGTGTTAACAAAAATAACCTCAAAACCAAAGAGTTTTAAACAATCTGAATAAAAATCACTACCCCCTCAATTAATCCATGTTCACTTGTTTGTTGTCTGATGGCATTGTCCTACCATATGGGTAGCTGCTCTCTTCCAGGATATACAACACCTACATTTCTAAAGAAAGAATGTTTGTTTTGTTTTGTTTTGTTTTTTGTTTTTCTTGGAACAACTTTTCAGGCCTAGACTAAAACACTGAATTTCCCAAAGTGTGGGATAAGTCCCCTGGGGGTGATATGAAGACTTCCTGGGAGGCCACAGACAGACCTCTCAATTATTCTCTGAAGTTTCAGCTTTCATTTTAGAAAGATTAATCTCTAGCTGTCGTGGTTGTGAAGAGAGCCTTCAAAACATGAACCGAGTGTAACTATGTCTGCCTGAGTTTGCAGGAAGCCTGAAGTAACTCTGATGTGTGAGCTGCCCCATTCATTTCAATGGCCTGTAACTCAGATGCCAGTGATGATCATTGAAATGCCAACATGGCTAATTATCTCACTGCTCCAAGCCTGTAAGAAAGCTGAGGAAGTATTATGTGACTATCTAAACCAGTGGTACCTGAAGGGGGCAGGAGTTACTGGTATATCAATTAAAATAGGTATGCTTGTGCTGGTACGATGTATAAAATATTAGCAGTACTGGCAGAGCAATGATTGATTTCATTTTGCTGAAGTGGGGGACTTCACTTTCTAAAGTTTAGGAAACTCTGGAATGACCTCAAACCCAGGTAAGTGAGCTTTAGGCAGGGCTTAGGCTGAAGGTAAAGCAGTGGGAATTCAGTTCCTTTTCTTTAAGTAAAGTGAGTAATGGCCTAAATACTCAGTTAAGTGGGAGCTCACCTTAAAACTGCCATTCATAGCCCTATGGGCACATTAGCCACATCTATGTAAAGTCTGGGGCACTGAAGTGCATAAGAGTTTGGGCCACCCATGTTTTTTACTCCTAACAGCCATACATATATGGTCCATGGAGGCTCCCAGATTCCCCAGCATCTCTACAGCCTGTTGAGAGTCCTTTCTTCAGGTGCTGTGTGCGAAGTGCAGCCTTTTCAGCATGTGGAGAGGGGAAGGGGCTCTGGGGACTCCACAGCAGGGGATCCATGTTGGTCATTCTTATTAGTTTTGTTTGTTGGTTTATATATCACTGTTGGGCAGCTAGTTTAGAACTGGGATTCGGGAACCCCTGGGGGTTCATGAAATATTACAGGGGGTTCTCAGGAAAAAATTCCATAATGGCAGACAGAGCTGTCCCTAGGGACCCTGGGCAGTACAGTGCCAGCAGCCCAGAGCCCCTGGACTTTCAAGAGCTAAGCAGATCAAAGCCAGCATATCTATCACACTGAGGAGATTTAAACTTCAAGACTCCTTATAAGAAATGGAAAGGGAGGTGGATATTTTTTGCTGTTTTTAAAATTAAATAGGCAGCTAGTATAGTTTTAAAAATTATTATGAAGAACAAGTTGGAGCTTTGTTGTAATGTGCATTGTTTGCCTGGAGTGCTCAAGATCTGAATGCTTGTGTGGGAGGAACTCTGAGTTGGCTTCTTAAATACCTTTTTGCAGTTTCACATCTGATACTCCTTGATGAAACATAGGAGCCTTGTCTTAGAACAGGCTTATTCCAAGTGATACAAGCTACGAAAGTGAGATCTTGGAAAAGCGTTGCCCTTTTTATAATGTAATAAAAATACTGTATTGCTAAATAATAATTAATAATAGTGTGTAATAAGCAAGTCATAAAAACAAATTTTTATATTTCCAAGATCGCTGCTTTTATAATTTATACTCGCATAAAGGAGAAAATCCCTGGAAATATTCTTTTTTAGGAGGGGTTTTGTGAGACTTGACATTTTAGTGAAAGGGGTTCACAGATTGTTAAAGTTTGGGAACTACTGGTTTAGAAAAAAGAACCCAGCAAACTTTGGAAGACACACAGCTTGAGTGTGAGTCCCCACAACCAATGCACTGTATTGGCAAAATAACAGCTGGGCGATTGCTGCAGCCATCCGACTTGGGGTTGGAGTTTCATAAGTGAGGAATGTGCTCTGATATTCTCTTGTCCCCTGAGGCATGCCATCAAGGATAGGGAGGTTAATAAGGGAATCATCCCTCGGGTGTTACATAACTAGGTTCCTAAGTTGGAGCAATCCAAAGGTAGGACAGAAGGTTTGATAGATTTCTGGTAGCCAGAATGATCCCTCCTGATATCAAGAATCTGATCCTTCTGAAGCCTGGGAACATAATGGCTTTGCTTAAATCAACTCAAACTAGACCAAGAGAGTACCTGGGGGGAGCAGAAGGGCACTGGCTTAGGGGGAACTGGGACTGAATGGAGACCTGTTTCTCAAACAGTAAAATCCTGGCAGAGGGAAATGTTGAGGTTTCCGTCAGATGCTGCCTTGCAACACAGCTAGAGCTGCATTTACCCAGAGCTGTTACCCACCTCTGATAAGGGAGCTTTGCTGTATTACAGCTCTCTGGCTAGTCACTTTCTGATAATTTTCTCTCCTTTTATAAATCAACCAAGCAACAACCTGGATGTGAAATAGATTTTCTCTGGTTACAGGCACATACGTGGGGCTGCATAACCAGGGTTCCACCTGCTACTTAAACAGCCTGCTGCAGTGTCTCTTCTTCACGCGAGAGCTCAGAGAGGCCATCCTCAGGTGAGGGCGTTCACAGTAAACCCTGGGGTTACATGAGCAACAGCACACAAGGGATGTGTGGTTAGGCTGGGTAGCTGCATGGTTCTGATCCTGAGATCCACTGTAGGACTGACCCATTGAAACAAGACTGAAAGGGCAGCATTGTGCAAGAGAAAGGGGCAGGTGGTGATAGCTGGATGCAGGGTGTAAGGGGGAAGAGAAAAGAGAAGGGGCAGCAGCCCACAGGTATGGGGAGGGTAGAGGAGGAGGCACCTTGAAGTTGTACTGGAAAATGAGGCCCACTTCTAATAGTAGCTTCATAACACATTAAAGCAACGTTATGATCATGTCCAGTGGGGTGGCAGAGTGTTCCCTAGAGAGAGGACCAGGGCACGGTAGCAGGGAGACACCTTTTCAAAGGGAAGGCTCTCTGGAGGAGGCAGTCTCCATGCTAGGCAGGCACTGTAGGTTTGTGTAGCTGGACCACTTACAAGTGAAATCAGCATTCAAGATGCTGAAAGGTGTGATGGGGTTTAAATGGACCGGTCAGACATCTGTTGGGAGCCCCCCATATTCACTCACCCTGCTTAGGATGACTGAGGAGGGTTTGGAACAGTGCAGGAGGAGGTGATGAAAACAGCCATCAGAGTCTAGAGGTCAGATAGGACCCAGGTTGGCAGGGCTGGAGATGGGAGCCAGAGGGATTGGCTGCTAGATAATATTTAATGTTTTTAAATCTCCCTCCTTCTGTACAACTGAAACACTAGCCCAGATCAGTTTGACTTTGTTTTGGTGTTAACCTTTGAAACCCTTTCCTCACTGGTTATCTTTCAAGAAACACCTCTTTGGCTGTAACATGTTGTGTCCCTGTAAGGGGCCTGTGTGGGTGGTCCACAAGGCAAGGACAGCTAGGTTGGTGTCCACAAGGCAAGGACAGCCACCAGCCGGTAGTTAGCGAGCAGAGTCAGAAACTGGTGATTAGTGGTAGCTACCAGCCTGGAATCAGGAGGCAAGAGTCAAGGTCAGGGTCAGAGTCAGACTGGAGTCGGACACCGGAGATCAGAAAGTTGGGGGAGGCCTGGAGTCACAGCAAGCCAGCAGTCCATGCGGTTACCTAGACAGCATCAAGGGCAACCGCCAGAGTTAAATAGTGAGCAGGGGCCAATCAGAAAGCCGGAGAGTGCTGTCACTCTGGGCCCTGCAGGCAGGACTTCCTACGGTGCCTAATCTCCACAGTGCTCCTTGACTACAGATCTCTGTGGCCTCCAGATGGCAATGTGGGAACGTTAGCTTTCCCAGGCTCCACGACCCAGAGCAGGCTGAGGACAGATGTGTACCTGGCCAGAATAGAAATGTGATGCTGGGTCAGAACTCCAGTCCCAAAGAAACGATCCCAGTAAAGCCTAAGAACTGACTGATCATGGAAAAGAGTCAGAGCAGGTAGTTCTTGTCACTCCCTTACTCAGTCCCCTATTGCACTGTATCACTAAGCCAGAGAGAATCCCCCCAAAGAGATGAGAGTTGAAAGAACAGACTGAATTCATTTCTGGGATTCCTCCAAGTTTGCCACCCGCAGGACCCAACCCAGACACCTGGAGGGACCACTCTCTCCTGGAAGCACTGCCGCAGCAGCACTTGGGTCAGAACCTGCATCTACCTGGTTGATTAATTTTATATGTCTGATATTTTTTAGCTGTGATAATTGTGACTCCGGCATTGTGTGTCAGCTGAAAAAGCTGTTTCAAGAACTGAAGCGTAATAAATCAGCACCTTCCACTGAAGGGATTACGAGATGTCTTGGGGTGAGAGATGGTAAGATGTTTCTCTACAGTTCTGTGCCATGGCATATTCACATTCACAGATTTCTATTAAACAGGAGACAGACGTTACCTCAGTAACATCTCATTATTGATGCTAATCATCAAAAGGGCTGGATGTTCCCCTTTTGCTAGGCCACTAAAAGCCTGTATGCATATTTGAATTTTTCCTGTATTTCTTCCCTGGTCCCATCTCACCCCTTTCCCCATCCCAAACAGATTCTTGTGCCTCTCCCATTCATTTCTGTGAATCCCCCAACATGTTTACCTTTGGTCCCTTATTTGCTTCCCTACCTCTCCGTTAATACAAGAGGATTTCTCAGCCAAATAGAAAAGGTTCCCACAATCCCGTTTCGGCTCCATGACTTTCTCCTGCCCTCTCCCTAGGCAGCTTCTCCTCCTCCTTTACAATAAAAGTTCTTCAGATACGTATACTTCTGAAGATTTGCCTTGTCAGGCACACTGTCTTCTGCTGGATCCTTAGGGTCCCTCTTCCTGCAGCCTGAGGCCTTTCCCAGGTGTTGCTGCTAGCCCCCCTTCCTTCCACACCCACAAACTCTCATCCGAGTTTAGTGGTACTTTGAACCTGGTCTAGCTGGCCCAGCCGTGTGGGTGGGTTAGAGCCCAGGTTCTGCTTTCTCTTGGGCCAGTAATCACTTTGCAGTGAGAACACAGGCTAAATCACTCAAGTGCTGATAGTCCCCCAGTGTCTTTTAACAAAGCTCCCCATGTGCCCAGGAGGACAGACACGTTTTCCTACAATGCAACAGCAAAGAATCATGGAGTTGCTCAGTTTACTGCAGCACACGGACCCATGGGAAATGTCCCTAGAAATACTATGAAATACTAGAAATACACAGGGGATCTCAGCGCCAATGAGGATGCATTAACTCAGGTCTGGCTTTGAAGTGTGATTGTTCACACTTGGGCTAGGCTAACATGGGTGTCAGTCACCCAGGCTCACTGCAGTGAAGACGTACCCTGAGCGTGTTGCTGCATTTAGAGGTGCTCTGGGTGATCTCTGCTCAGAGGCATGAAAAGTGCTCTGGGATGCACATGACCAGGGATTAAGAAATGACTGGGGCAGCAGTACGGGGCACTGTCCTCTGGATCTTTTAAGTAGTATTTCAAAGCCTCACTGTTTCATTTGGGTTTGTTGTTGTTTGTTTTTTAAAATACAATAAACTCTAATGGTATCTTTGTGGCAGTTGCGAGACAGGTTTTCACTGTGCATGTGAGTTCCAGAAACATCCCTGCTTCATCTGATCTGTCATCTTAACAAAGAGTCTTTGCTGAAAAGGAAACAGAAGAAATGGAAACTGAGGCAGCAAACACACTCCCCTCCCCCCCCGTTAGGATTAAGTAACCAGCTACCACAGTTAGATGTTGATCATTCTGCTTTGTGTTGGTACAGTGCACCAGCAGCAGGATGTTGTGGAATATTTCCGGATTCTGATGAATAAAATCATTGAGGACAATGAAGGGATTCAGCAGGTAACTCTTCTCTTCAGGAAATCTAAACTTGAGATGCTTTTAGATCATTACTTCCAAGAAAACCCTGCATTTAATGAACTTTACATTGCAGAATCAAGGAAGTGCCAGACGTAAGGTTGTGCATGCAATCTTAATTTGGGCCCTTTGTGCATATGCTTTATTACACAGTGTTCAATTACATGATCGAGCACTGTTTTTTTCCACAGATCCTTTTTTTATTTCATTCCCAGGGGCTTGGCTGTTGATAGAGGTCTCAACAGGTGCTCAGCCTTTAAGTTAGTGAGTTGAATATATAACTTATTGTTTTAAAGGTCTTTGACATTAAATATTTCTGCACCTGTCGTTTTCCGTCTCAGGCTTTTGAAGAGGTATCTTCTGCTTTAAATAGTTGCTTGGCCACAGCTGAAATAGTGCAGCTGGTGAGTGGGTATGTTGTCCTTTGGAGACATTCCATCTTTTGGAGGTGGCACTGCTGGACAAGTGGGTGCAGCAGCAAATGGAGCTGAGGAGGTTCCAACCGTGCAGAGTGAGCAGCGTGGTCTGAACTTTGCTGCTGGAGGAATCCCTCCCCACTGGGACAGCTGCTGGGACTGGCCACACTGGACAATTCAGTGCCGCGGTGGATGGTGCTCTGAGGATGAATCAGGCTTGTGTAGTGAAGGAGGCTGTTGTCCATAGGACCCCTGCTGCATTTCTTGCAGAAGTTGGAAGGTGTGTAATGAATGAGGAGGGGGTTGCAGAAAGAGAATGGGTGGGTCTAATGATAAAGGCAGTTGACTACCACCCTGGAGAACTGGCTTCTATCCCTGTCTGTGCTGCAGAGTTCCTGTGTGTTGCTGGGCAAGTCACTTCAACCAAAATGTTCACAGCTGGCCACTAGTTGTGTGTTCCTCCTTTTCTGGATGCCCAACATGAGACACTTGGGCTAGATTTGCAGAAGTGCTGAACACGCTTAGGTGTGACTGAAGTGGACTGGAGCCATACTGTGAATTCAGTGGACAATTTTGACTTTAATCTCTTGCCTCAGTTCCCCAGCTGTAAATTGGTATGCTAGCACCACCTAGTCTCCCAGGGTGTTGGGGAGACAAATTCATTAGCATTAGTAAAGCACTCCGATATGTAGTGAGAGCAACATAGAAACACCCGGGAAGAAATTAATAATTCTGGATTCCGTGCAGGGCTTGGAAAGGTTGTGGAGAATAGTTGAACCCATTGAATGAGGATGATAAAAAGAAATGTTAAATAATTTCCTATTCACTGCATGAGGCAGGGGGTCAGTGGAAAAACATAGCATGTGATCATGTAATTAAATATTGTATCATAATGCATATATGTGCAAGGAGGTGCAACCCTACCTCTGGCATTTCTTAACCTTTTAAATGTTTGTCACTGCAACCTTGTTCTTATTTTAATGTAGTTTTTTTACTGGGATTTCCTCAGATTAAAAAAAACACGAAAAAGCAAATTCCATCATAAGGAACCATGCTGACATGCCCCTCCCCCAGCCTGAATCATCAGCAGGGTTTGGGACTTCGGGTCAACTGCACAGAGCTCTACCACTGGAGCTAGTAGAGTAACTGGTAGCTGTAGTCAGCTGCGTATATAGATCTGGCACTGGAGGGGGAAGAGGACACACTTTGCCAGCTATTTGCTGACAGCAGACAAGTGTACAGGCTTGAGACTTCTTGGTTCAATTTCAAGTTCTATAGGAGAATGTGTTTTAGTGGTTATAGACCCTTTTGCCCTTGTCCCTTCTCCCCTAAGACTTTCTGTGCCCTCTCCTCCTATACTCCACTCCCTGGTTCCTGCCCCCCTTCCCCTCTGCTCCTAACCTCCCAGCAGGGCCAGCTCCAGGCACCAGCTAAGGAAGCAGGTGCTTGGGGTGGCCAGTGGAAAGGGGCAGCACGTCTGGATCTTCAGCAGTAGGTCCCTCAGTCCCTCTCTTCCTCTTTGAGCTGCTGCTGACGTGCCACCAAAGAGAGAGAGAGAGAGGGAGCGAAGGATCCGCTGCCAAATTGCCACTGAAGAATGAAGTGGCACCATTGAGCCGCTGCCAAAGTGCCACCAATCGTTTGGTTTTCCCCCCCCCCTCACTTCGCCACTTGGGATGGCAAAAAAGCTGGAGCCAGCCTTGCCTCCCAGGTCCCTTCTCCATCCTTCTACTGCTATCTAGTGCCCCTGGCTCTTGTCCCCCTCCCCTCTGCTTCTCCACACCAGGGAGATCTCCCTGCCAAATATCAGCTCTTTCTTCCCCCCATGCAGACAGTACTATGTTGGTGGGAGAGCATCTCCCGTCAACATAGCTACACCTCTCAGGGAAGCAAATTAACTATACTGACAGGAAAGCGCTCTCTTATTAGCATAGAGCATCTTCATTAAAGCGTTACAGCAGTGCAGCTGAGCCAAAGCAGTGTGTTAAATGTAGACCTGCCCTTAGCTTTGATAGCCTCCTTGATGAGCAGGAGATAGGCAATCCCTCCTGATGGTTCACAGTTCCAGAGCAAACATTTTTTACTGTTATAAATCAAAAACCTAAATATTACCTTATAGCATGTCATATGTGAGATTAATGCACGCAACAACTTACAAACATTTAATAAAGTCTAAACATATTGTTATAAGTTCAATACCCATCTTAACCAAGCTAACACACAGGAGAAACAGGTTGGTTTCCAGCAATTACTTTGTCAGGGCCAGGCAGAGGTCAAAAGCCTTGGCAAGAACTGGCACCTAGTTTGCCAGCATCAGACTCCTCGCTCTTAGATTTGTGGCATTGATTATTTTTAGCAGTTTAGGGCTCTGTCTGCTATTCCAGGCGATAAAAGATGGAAGCAACCTTGAGCACCACTGGGGAAGTCAATGAGAAGATGGAGTTTGTGAAATCACCCTCACCCGATAAAAATCATGTCTGTGTGCTATCTGTAGCATTATATTTCTGTGGATTGTTGGAAACGCTTCTAAGTAAAACAACAAGGAGTCCAGTGGAGCTTTAAAGACTAACCATTTATATGGGCATAAGCTTTTGTGGGTAAAAAAAACCCACTTCTTCAGATGCGGTTTTTGCCCACGAAAGCTTGTGCCCAAATAAATCTGTTTCGTCTTTAAGGTGCCACTGAACTCCTCGTTGTTTTTGTGGATACAGACGAACATGGCCACCCCCTGATACTTCTAACTGGTCACTCTTTCCCTAGCTATACCAGGTGGAAATGGTCCATTCCATCACTTGCCATGGATGCAAACATCAAACTAGAATCAAGGAGGATCCTGTCCTGAGTCTTGCTCTCTCTCTTGACAAGTGCAACTTGGAAGCTTATTCTGTGGTAAGGAAAATATCCTAGCATTGGTTGGGTGCCCTACAACAGCAGATCTGTTAGTTACAATTAAACCTTAAATAAGAAGCCATTAAATTTAAGTTCATAGGCAAAAAAAGGGGAGAGGGTTGTCATAGAAAAGTACCCCAAACTCATTTGTCTGGTTGTTGTGTGATCATTCAAGCCTTTCAGAACTATAAAGGGATCCGATGCAGATTTGTCATCTTGTCTGGAGTTAATTAACATATCATTTTTGTGAAATAATGAACTTTTGGCAGTTTCCTTTTTGTTTTACATACTGGTACATTTCTAAATATACAGTGTGGGCGGTTAACCGTTTTTTCAATTCCTGCTGAAAGTAGTAAGGAATAGCATGTTACATTACACCAGGGATGATTACACTGCCAGATTAATCCTGCGCTCTGTGTGAACTAAGTAGTGGTACATCTTTGAGTGATGGGGCAGTTTTCTTTTACTGTAAAACTTAATTCATACTTGAAATGTATATTCTCACCTTATATACTGGTGTAAAAGACACACATGGTACAGGCTCTCATCCTGAAATGACTTGGGCACATGTGTAACTTTAAGCATGAGAATAGTCATATTGAGTGTAACACATCCTGAAAGTTAAGCATGTATGTAAGGCTTGGTCTACACTACAAACTTTGGTCGGTATAAGTACGTCGCTCAGGAGGATGGAAAATCCACACCTTTGATTGACGTAGTTCTACTGACCTACTCCCAGTGTAGATAGTGCTATGTTGGCAGGACAGCTTTGCCAACTGACATAGCTACGGCCTCTTGGGGTGGTGGAGTACTTATGCCAACGGGAGAAGCTCTCCCATCAGCGTAAGTAGTGTCTACACTAAGCACAACAGCGACACAGCTCTGTACATATAGAGAAGCCCTACGTCTTTACAGAATTGGGGCAAAATGCCCAGTGCCTTGTAGCTAACTAAAAAAATTGTAAAAGCAGCAGAGTCCTGTGGCACCTTATAGACTAACAGACGTACTGGAGCATGAGCTTTCGTGGGTGAATACCCACTTCGTTGGATGCATGCCATGCATCCGATGAAGAGGGTATTCACCCACGAAAGCTCATGTTCCAGTATGTCTGCTCTACAGCCCCAATTAAAACAAAACAAAAATTAAGTCAATCCCTGTTCAGATAAGAACTTAAGCATATGTTTGGGTATATATGCTTAAGTCCCATTAAAGTCAAGGGGCATTGAGAAAGTGCTTAATGTTAAGCACCTGCTTAAGTGTTTTCCTGAATATGATGTTTCCTGATTAGGTTTAGACTAGAACTAGAAGTTTGGGGAAAAAACTCGTTTGTTAGCAAAGTTGATGTACAGTAACTCCCCACTTAACGTCCTCTCACTTAACATTGTTTTGATGTTACGTCCCTGTTCCATTACAGAACATGCTCGTTTAAAGTTGTGCAATGCTCCGCTATAACATTGTTTGACCACCTACTTTGTCCACGGCTGGCAGTCCCCCATCAGCTCTCCTACGCCCTCCGTCGGACAATCCCACGGATCAGCGCCTTCCCCCTGCTCCCCCTGTGGCAATCAGCTGTCTTGCAGTGTACAGAAGGCTGGGGGGAGGAGTGAGGACATGGCATGCAGCCTCCCTCCTCCCTCCCCTGCCTCTTGCCCGTGGCAATCAGCTGGTTTGTGTCTTGTTTAAAATTATTTAAAACTGTATATAATGCCTTTTGGCTGGCAAAAAAAATTTTTCCTGGAACCAAACCGTCCCCATTTACATTAATTCTTATGGGGAAATTGGATTCGCTTAACGTCACATTTTTCAGGAACATGACTACAATGTTAAGTGAGGAGTTACTGTACTACTTCATACAAGGAAAAAAAGCAGCTTGAATACTGTTTAATGCTGTCCCTTCAGTGCCCTGTGGTATATGATCCATGATGTTAAATTTACTTCTCTCTTTCAATCATAATAATGTACATCAAATTGTAATTTCTGTCTCTTTGTAGTGTAAGGCTTTGGCTGCTGTACAGAAAGTAAATGAATTTACTGGTGATGAGCAGTTCTATTGTGAAACATGTGAAAGCAAACAAGATGCCACCTCGGTAAGCAAGGATTGTTTAGAATGTTCTATTGTATGCAATGCTGAGATGCGCTGCTCAGACTTGAAAGATGTATGTAAAAAAAAGAGGGAAACTGATTTTTGTAATCAATGTATATTTTATTGCAACAATCTGTCTACAAAAGGAAATTTTTAGAATGGAGACGATAGTAATATGGTATGTAATGTGCTGTTTTGCTGCCTCTTTCAGCGCTGCTACTTTGAAACTCTACCCCAGATTCTGGTTCTCAATTTGAAGAGATATCAGTTTGATGGTAACTGGTTTAGAAAGCTGAATTATGACGTGTCTGTGCCTTTTTCACTGACTGTGAATTCGGAAGCGCAGCCTGTAAGTACATGGACTTTCCACTGAGCTCTCAGGGGAATTTTATTCTCTATTTGCCTAGTACAGGTAATGACAAAAAGAATGGGAAGGAAAATATACTAACAAATTCCCTAACGAGAACTCATAGAGTTCAGGCCTACCCTTGTGCAAACCTATTGTAGTAAACCTTGAACCTGTGTTGGATGGCGCCTTGTCTTGAGATTTGAGGTCTTGACTCTGAAGGACAGAAATTTGCCATTCAGTGAAATCTGTGAACTATGCTGTAGTGTCCCTAGCCTGATATGTGCCCCTCTCTGAGCCATGGGATCCCTAGGTACCATTTCCCACTTCAGTTTGGGGTTTGATGCCTTCCTCCCACTACCTCTTGGTGCTGGTGACTCCTACTGTCTCAGTCTTCGGGGGACACTAGGCTCGGGAGTTGGAGTGTGCCTCCTTGCAGAGATGAGTTCATAAACTTAAACCTGCAAGCAAACCTCTGTGGGATGGTTCTTCACTGAGTGACGTTGTACATCTTCCACTCTTGGAATTGCGTGTCCCCTAGTGCCAGAGATTGGTGCTTTTTCCAGTTAGCAATCTGCTGTTGGTCCCCACATGCTCATTGGATGCCCTCACGCTCTCCCACCCGCCTCCAGGCGGAGCAGACATGGGGAGGAGCAGACAAACCACCACTCATTTCCTTCAACTGCAGCCTTAGGCTGCAGATGGAACACCTTAGCGGTGCCTTATTTCTGTTTTAAACTCTAGTAGCGTAGTCTATTGCAAATAGTGATTTCGTTAGTTAATTTTAGATTGTTTTTTCTTAGTATTTTAGAGTTAGTATTTTAATATAGTTTTAACATTTAGTTAAGTAGTGGGTGATAGGCAGCTGTGTCATCTCCTAAATCTCCCAGTTTCAAAACATGCCTTTCATGTCATGTTGCTGTGCTGGACTGTGACACTCAAGAAAAGTGTCTTAACTGTCTAGGTGAGGGGCATATTCCTAGTAAATGTGTTACTGCTGTTCTTTCCGCAAAGGGTCTCAGAACAGGGAGATTAAACTCAGGATGTATCTCCGCGAGATCTGACTCAGATCCTGGTCAGTCAGATCTGTCTGTCGCCAGTGTTCCCTCTCCAAGTAGTGCTCCTGCTTCAGTTAAAGGATCTTGGACTGAAAAGGGATGCTGATTTCATTCCCCAGGTCTTCAAAGGGAAAGAAAGTGAGATCATCTCAAGCTGTGGCTTTGAAAGGGATTTCAAGGCATACAAAAGTGCCCTCTGAAGCCCTGAAGTATACCTGTAAGAGCTCGGTACTGTTAGAGAGAGAGCCTTCAGATTAGCCTGAAGTTTCAGTACCACCTCTGAAGGTTACATTACTCCTACTACAAGTGCTCCATTGGTACACAAGGATTTGGTATTGTGTGCACAGGTATCATCTAAGGTCAAGGATTCTGCCTCCATGATTCCTTTCTCATTGGTACCACATACATCAGTACCAATACACACCACGTTTTCAGCATTGGTACTGATTACTAAAGCTCCTTTATTTATGGTATCATCAGGTTAATTGGTATCTGGGCAAAGAGAATCACGTTTACTGGCTCATGCTGAAAATCCATTGTCAGTATCATGTCTGGGTGAATCACTGGTACTGTTTAATAAACATCTGACTGATAGATCTAATGCTCACTTAATGAAGACCCCTCAAACGTCTGCTTATCTTTGTTCGAAAGAATATGAATTATCTTCGTCGGCTTCTGAGGTAAGTTTGTAGGGATCTCCTTCTTACACACCTGCCTATCAATGACCAGAGGTTCATCCTAAAACTAGACCTTCCTATGCTTGTTGGTTTCCTCTTTCTTGGGCTTCCAAGCAGTTTCTTTATGGACAGCAGATGTGACCTAACCCTCCTCAGGAGTAGAAGGCCCCATCTTTGTCTCATTCAAGGCAAAGGTCTCCATCATCCAAGAGACCAGAAATTGGTCATCCTGGATAAGCAACCTCATACATCTCCTGTGCTACATCAGCAGGTTTCCTCCAAGGAAGAATTACAGGCTCAGTCATTATGCAGTGTAGTTATAGCTGTGTCGCTCCCAGGATGTTAGCCAGACAAGGTGGGTGAGGTAATATCTTTTATATGACCAACTTCTGTTCGTGAGAGAGGCTCTGGCACTCTGTTGCCAGTGCAAACACTTGATTTCTTTCTGCGCTGTAATTGGCCTTCTGAGCTGTCCCAAAAGCTCTACTGTGCAGCAGGGCAGATGTACATTACCTTCCACGTCAGAGCCACCGATGCTTACCATGGTACAGTCTTGTTTTCATCTGTCCAGATCCTGGTCTCCTGCTACAGTGCCTGGTGCTGCACCACCTTGTCCTTTGGACCATTCTTACTCCTTAGAGTCAGAGGTGAGATGTTTCACATCACGGTCCCATTTCAGAAGATCTCAAGCTTCCCCTTGTTCATCCTTGTGAAGGCTGAGTTCTTGGCACCAGTATTCTTACAGGAGCAGGTCCAGTGATAGGATGCATTGGGGTTTTGCCCTGGTTCAATATCAGGTCCAACTATGTCCTTTTTGGAATTCTATGGAAGGGACAGTGGTTCCTCCAGGCTCTAGATCCTCATTTCCTAAACCCCATACTGCTAAGTCTCCCTCAAGGCACCATACTCTACCCAGTACCAAGTAAGTTGGGGAATCTTATAACTCCAGTCCTTCTGGTACAGAGGTTCAACAGATATCAGAATAAGTGGACACTATAGTGCTATGGACAATTTCTCATCTTCCCCAGTAGAGGCCGTCAAGCTGTCTGCAGTGACTCATGAACGTGAGCAACAACCTCAAGGCAGACTGTTAAGAAGCAGGGCACAAAGCCCAAATTGCTTGTGAGTTCTATACAGTAAATGCTTGTTTGTAGCAACAGCTTGTGAGAGCAACCACTGCTTATGAGCCACATTTCCCTGAACACTTTCCCTGCTGTGAATGGTCAATGCTCCCCATAACAGTAAAAGCTACTTAGGGCTTGTCTACACTGGCAGGTTTCTGCATAGTAAAGCAGCCTTTTGCAGATGTATACACACTGCCAAGCCACTTTGCGCTCAGAAACTCATCAGTTGCAGTGCTGCAAAAAAAAAAACACTTTGACAAGAGTTGTGAGGCTATTTGCACAGGGGCTGTGGCACTCTATTGCCAGTGTAGACACTTGATTGCTTTTGCTTTCTGTGCTGTAATTGGCCTCTGGAGCTGTCCCATAATGTCTCAAGTGACCACTCTGCTCATTGTTTTGAACTGGAGTTATGCGCCCCTCCCCGTTCAAAGCACTCTTTCTGACAACCTATGCGTGCTGTGCTGATCTGCTCTGGGACACAAAGCAAACCATTAATGTGGAATGCTTGTGCTGTTGAACACAGAGGCGTGTGTGTGTGTGTGTGTGTGTGTGTGTGTGTGTGTGTGTGTGTGTGTGTGTGTGTGTGTGTGTGTGTGTGTGTGAGAGAGAGAGAGAGAGAGCGCGTGCCAGCCCTGGGAGGCAGAGGCAGGAGGTTCCCCCTGCCTCAGGACTGGTTGCTTCCTGATGCTGTCTGAATTTACAAGAGAGCATGCTGACATACTCTGTCCCCCAAAACACACTGTGTCTCTCCCCCCCTCTGTACACTCCCTTTCACACACTTCCTCCCCCCCTTCAGTTGAAAAGCAGCTGGCAATGTTGTAGGATGCCCATGGAACAATGGGATTGGGAAACCTGCATCATGTGATGCTGTGCTTGCCCCATGAGGCATTGCAAACCCTTCCCAAAGCACCCTGTGGCCAGTTGCACAGTGTTATAGCGACCACAATGCACTGCTCTCTTTGCCGTTGCAAGAGCTGCTAATGTGGATGTGCTCCAACGTCACAAGGAGCAGAGTGTGGACACGCATCCGTGGTTTAATTCTAGCGTTTTAATAAAAGTGGTATAACTTATGGCGCAGAAACTTGCCGGTGTAGACATACCCTTAGGAACAACATAGCAAAAGGGCACCAATGTGTTGCTATTAACGAGCATCTACTGTACTTAGATTTCACCAACCAAGTGTGAACTCGAGCACCTAACAACCTAACCATGGAGTCACAGACTGTCCTTGCCACCTAGGCAAGCCTGCCTTTGTGATAGATGGTCATGTACACCAAGAATCACAACAATATTTAGGTTACTCCCCTTCCCAAAGGATCAGTCACTTACCCCACGTCAGTTGCACCTTAGATCCTACACCAAAGACAAAACTTGTAGCCAATCCTATAATAAATTAACTAAAGTTTTATTAACTAGGAAAAGGAGAAAGCAGGTAAACACATGCACACAAATGAGTTACAGTCTTAGGTTCCAAAAGATGATACAAGTTTCAATAATAAGCAAACTCTCTGTGTCCTTGAGAGGTAATCCAGGCCAGGCATGGGGATCCCTTGCTTCTGCTTAGAAAACTTTTCCCCTCAGAGTCCAAGCAGCATAGAGATACAGTTTCTTTTTGTCAGGACTTTTTATTCCCTTCCTCCAGAGTCCAAGCTGATGGGACGATTCCGCCTACACCTCTCTTTGTGGGTGTGGGGAGAGCAATCAACAAAGTATTTTGTTCTCTGATGTTCCACAATGGCTTATCTGGTGTCTGTGAGCCTTCTTTTGTTGGATAGGACATAACATTTGCTGTGGCAAATTAGCATTTCACACTTGCGCGGTGCTTCTTGTCTGACTGGGGCGGGGTTACAATTTCGGAGCAAATACTTTTACAATTACAGAGACCCACTTAAATATTATCTTATAGTATCTGTATCCAGATACTATAAGTGAGATTAATGCATCCGGCAGCTTACCAGCATCTATACACTACAAGCATTTTTATAACTCTAATAGCTATTTTAACAATACAAACACACAGGTGAACCAGACTTATTTTCAGGTGGGTATTGGTCAGTGTTTAGTTGAGACTCAGAGGCCGTGTCACGTGCTGGCACCAGCGTCACAGAGGCCACTGTCTCTGAATCATCCTACCTGTTCCTGACAATTATAAGGTTTACAAGGAACTTATGAAAAGGGCAATCTAGGTGCACAGGTAGAAATCCTTAATGACAATCCATAAAAACAGCATATTTGACATATTGCTGGGCCTGCTAGAGTGGTTTTGTTTATTCATGAGGCCATCTGGGCGCTTACTATGATCCTTTGGCAAACTCCCGCCTCTCTGACGCTCGCTGCCATTTTAACAGAAAAAAGGTTCCAGATTCGTTCTTAGGGATATGAATATTTTTACTTACCCCTAACCTCAGGATCTTTGGCCTTCATTATGCTTAACCATCAATTTCACTGATTCCAAGAACTCCAGTGAAGCTCAGACAAGACTCAGCTTCTATGATTCTCATTGCACCAGTATGTCACAGACAATACTGCTTTCCAGAACCGGTCAGGCTGTCGATACAACCAGCATTCCCCTTCCTCTCGTTCCCAGCTTGATATTGCAGAACGGCAGGACAGTTCTTCATCTGGACTTCTCATCCCTACATCTGACAGCCTGGATGATGGCTGCTTGAATGAGACTCAGAAATCCTCTTCTCAAGTGGTTCGGGACATTTTAATAAATAATGAAACACTTTCCACTCACAGCTCTAACTGGAAAAGATTTGATGCTTGGTCCCAGAATCATACTATGACCCCTTTTCAGGCAGACAGTCCCTTCATTTTAATTACATATTATTCTTAAAATTCCTGAGTTATCAGTTAAGTCTATTAAAGTATATCTAGTTTCAGTATCTGCCTATCATCCTAAGATTCTGTATTTTCTCATCCTATTTCTAAAAGATTCCTTATGCATCTACTTTAAGTATTTCCATCTGTGCCATGGGATCTGAATATTGTATTGTCTAGTTTAATGAAAACACCATGTGAGTTTTTAGCTACTCACTCACTAAGTCTTCTCTCCATGAAAACAGTGTTTTCAGCAGTGATTACTTCTGCACGTACAGTGGGTGAAATTATGCACTGATGTCAGGTCCTTCCTATATGCCCCACCTCTTCATGTCCTGAGAGAGCAGGAATGGGAGAGTGCAAGGGCGTTTAGAGCATGTGAGGACAAACAAGGGGGGAAAAATTCTGATCTGCGGCATGAGAGGCCTGCAGTACTGAGAGTGGAATGCATATAGACAACACAGCTAGAAGAACATCAGTTACTATAAGGTAAGTAAGCTCTTTTTCATTGTCAGTCCCTCAGATATAATAGTGTAGGATTCAACTGGAGAATGTAATCCTGATCCAAATGCTTCCTTGTATCCAGGCTAGTCTGTAGTTAAATCAGCCTATAAACAGCTGTCCCATTGTTCCACACTGGCTAAATGCATGGGCAAAAGGACACTCTTAAATAAATCCAGAGAATGAGCTGTCCTCTGAGCTCAAAGTTGCCAGTTTTCCTGTTAGAAAGAAGCAGTATCATGATCTCACGTGTCCAAACAGACCATTCATTTATTTTTTTTACATAAGACATTTAATATATGGCACAGATTTAATACATTTGTTTATAATAATAAATATAAAATTGTTGTTTACATTGTGAGCGAGATGCCAGTCTTTACATTGTTACTACAGCATCACCAATGTAATCACATCTTTCTCTTTTTGTAAAGAAATCCAAATTTTATTTCCATGCTGTCTGTAATTTATTTGCCATTGAAGAATTCAGCTCAGAGGCCTAGGAAATGCTTATAAGTGACAAAAATGCTTTCTGGCTACAAGTAAGGTTGCAATTAGCTCGCTATACATCCCTCTAAACGTCTGTCTGTAGTGCAACTGAAAAGATTGCTGATCTGAATTTGATCATGATTTTCTTCTAGAACACACAGTATGAGCTCTTTGCAATTTGTCACCATTCTGGAGGAATTCACGGTGGCCATTATGTGGCTGAGATAAAGTCATTTGAAAACGACTGCTGGTACAACTTCAACGACACCATAGTGAGTGAAGTAATGGGTGCCTACGTTCAGGGAAAGAAAACACGGACATGTCTAGGTTTCTACTAAGGGCTCTGAGAAGTGTAGTACAAGAGGGAAGTACCATACCTGGAACTACCTCTCTAGCAGATTGATAACACTATAAACCAAAGTCTGTACTTGTTTATATAGGTGTAAATCTGCAGTTACTTATGCAAGGCCTTTGGAGTTCTTCTGGCTTTACTCCTCTATAACTCAGAGCAAAATTTGGCATGCGTATATTAGTGAGTTATAGAATGGACATGCTCCATTTAGCCTCACTTCAATACAATATGGCATTTGAAAAGTACAGCATTTCCCCTTTCCTCCATATGTAGTACTGTTCTGTTGGAAGAGAGATGTAGTGAACATCTGAAGTGATTGTTCAGATGGCAGTTATTCTGTTGGCACTGCTGCAACAAAGCAGAATATAGTCTCCTTCCCATTAACTGGCATTAAATGTACATCTTAACTTTATCATCCAATGTCTAGTGCAGGGATTGGCAACCTTCGGCACTCGACCAATCAGAGTAAGCTCCTGGCAGGCCAGGACTTTTTGTTTACCTGCCGCGTCCACCAGTTTGGCCGATCACGGCTCCCACTGGCCGCGGTTCACCGCTCCAGGTCAATGGGGGCTGCGGGAAGCCGCAGCCAGCACATCCCTTGGCCCGCAGTTGCCAATCTCTGGTCTAGCGCTAACACAGTCATAGGGATACATGAGATATTGCCTTCACCTCCATACAGTGCTTGTTCTTGATATATAATAAATACTTTGGCAATTCTCTTGGAAATGATCCTTTCTGTTTGTTTATACAGGTGCAAGAAGAAAGGAACTCAACGGGTGCCAAGAACAGGTATTTCTAATGCCATGTTTTACACTTTCTGCCATTCTGATGCCAGTGTGATATTTTCAAAGCTCCTTCCTTCCTTGGCAGCCATTTTTCTACTGAGTTCTTATTAGTTCACTGATCACTGCTTAGATCAGTGGTTTTTCTGTGTTCCTGTTGATTGGTTTGGACCCCAGCCAAACTCCATTCCACTCCTTCTTTTGTTTGCTTCTTCTCCTTTGCAATGAGATTGGGTCTGCGAGGCATTTGGAGTTCATGAGACATGCATAATGGGATGTGGAAAAACTGGTTTAGGGTCAGCATTCCTGCTGGTCACTCCCTTATGTGTTCGGCCCATATAATTGTATAACATTTTTTTTATGCCAGAATAATTCTGTTCAGTGGGTGTCAGTTTCTTACTTAAGAAAGCAATGGGTTGCTTCTGTTACCTCCTACTTGTCTGCGTCTGTACCTCACCTAAACCAATGTCTGATGCATTAGTACCAAGTTTGAATGTTTTGTCAAAAGCTGGACTGGCCAGAACCCACCTTTCAGATAGGATTTTCTTTACCTTATCAAAATCTTTCTGACACGGCCTTGTCGCCACTATTTCATTTGGCTTTGGCTTTTTGCACCCATCTGTGATAGCTGATACAATGTCTTTTAAACCATGTACAAATCAGTAGTAATAGCTAGCCAAACCTATGAAAGACTGGACTTGTGTTTTAGTGTGGAGTATAGGCCAGGTAACAATAGCATCCACTTTCAAACAACTGGGAGAAATTTGACCAACCCCCTTCCCAGGGTCCTAAATATAAGGCACCCCCTTAAACTCATAGTGTAGACCAGGGCTAAGTTACATGAATGTTTCTCTGGCCACTCATGAACTAACAATAGAGAGGCTCCAGGCAAATCCCCCCCCCCCCAGCTTTTAGTCTCGCACCTCAGGAATATACCATCTCACACTGCTCAAGACCCTTTGTCGAGCAACGCAAGTTTATTAATTAGTTCACAACTTCATAAATGGAAAGTGGACATGCACCAGCCTTTGTAACCTGAGCAGATTTACCAAAAATGTCAGGGAAATTCACTGTTCAAGATAAACAGTAAAATAAATTTATGGATTACAAAAGATAAATTCTAAGTGATAGGCAACAAGTCAGAGTGCTTATCAAAATAAAATAAAATACACGCATGCAGTCTAAACTCTTAGCCTTAAACATTTAACTAGGCAACATCTAGATTAAGCCGTTTTTCTCACCCCACTGGATATTGCAGGTTGGTTACAGTCTTTCATATGCAGGATTTCCCTCTTAGCCTGGGAACTAGTTTCTTCAGTTCCAATGTTCTCATTGCTTGCAGCATAGGTTCGGGGAGAAGAGAAAGGATGAAGCATGGGGCCACTGTGTTCTGTTTTATACTTTTAGTCCATGGCCTTGGAAAGCACAAATCCAACCATGTCTGGTGGGCATTGCTGAGTCACAAGGTGCAGCAATACCCCTGGTGTGGCTTGTGTGAGCGAGTCACTGAATTGTAACTACCTTGCTGGACAATGGCTGGTGATGTCTATTCAGCACCTGCCTGGGCATTGGTTACTTCCCTTGTTGTTGTATCTGGGAAACTAGTATCTGGGCACTTCCCAAACACAGCATGTTTTAGTGACAACCATACAACACAATTCTCGTAATTTCATATGCATTAACGATATACATATTTTGATGGAACAATGGATTTCAGCGTATCATAACCTTTCCCATGATATCTCACATGGCATGCTTTATATGCAATATCACAACCACATACCGATGATGAATATGGGGGTTACAGGGTGCTCCCCCAGGGTATAGAGTGTCACACTATGTATTTCTTTACAAATTTGATCCTGCATTTTTCCAGTGGTTCAATAAGCTCTGCTAGGGGCATGCTGTGATCCCACAGTGTTAATTGTATGGACCATCTTATGAGTTAGATCTGGCTTGTTGGAAAAATACCTGCTGGTGTATTTGCAGCGCAGCCAAAATCTCTCCCCTTTTGGTCTGGGTTAACCCTTCACATATCTCAATGGTCTCTAGTGATGTCACCCACCTTGTCTCTGCAGTTTTCTCACCTATTCGGTGCTCTGAGCAAGGGCACCACTTAAATCTGCTTTGCTTGGAACAGTTTCCAGGCTCCCTAGGTAGAGGCTGTTTCCACTTTACTCTAGAGTCACTCCTTGATTCCAGCATCTAGTGGCTTGTTCTACTTGCCAAAGCATGTGAGGCTCTGATAGGAGAGCTCTCTCAGATCCTAAGTGGTGTTGGATGTAAGGTTTGGTATATAGTCTAGCTTGTCAGGACTATGTAGTGAGCCTTGAAACAGGATAAATCTCTTTGGCTAGGAAGGAGAGAATATAGCAGGAGTCAAGATCTGTCATGGTTGTAGGGTTATTTAGATCTGTGGTCTCCAAACGTTTTTGATCACGCACACCTATCAGTAAAAAATTTTTGAGCACACACCCCTTGCCATGCCGGCTCTACCATTTTTGATGAAGCAAAACAAACCAGAACAACAAAAAAAAACCACCTCGGACTCCCGCCTGGCGAAGCGCAAAAAAAAAATGCTCCTCCTGCTGCACACCCCCTGGGGTGCATTCACCCTACTTTGGAGACCACTGATTTAGATTATACTTTTGCACCTTGTTGCTAGTGCTTTGTCATAGGTATCTTTATTAGAATATCAGGGTTGGAAGGGACCTCAGGAGGTATCTAGTCCAACCCCCTGCTCAAAGCAGGATCACTCCCCAACTAAATCCTTGGGCAGGCAGAATCTCTGGTTCAGCTAAGTATGTACGCAGTGTTGTTGTAGCCATGTTGGTCTCAAGATATCAAAGAGACCAGGACCAGTTTCTGATGATAAGAGAGAGCAGCTTTTGAGCTTACACAGAGCTCTTCTAGTCTGGGAAATGTACTCAGAGCGTCACAGTAAAATACAAGGTGGAACAAATTGCTTAGCTTAAGTAGTTGACTGGTCCCTTGAAATATATGTTAAGGTGAAGTGGGCCAGTAAACTCCCAGTCTGGAAAGGTGTTTATGCGGAGAGATGTGGCATCCATTTGATTAGGTATTAATATTCATTTCTCTTTTTTCTGTTGTAGTTCCACTGCATATCTGTTAATGTACCGCATGGCGGCCTGTGATGCTAAGCCAAGTAAGTGCCGAGTTCTTATCATTTACAAGTTGCTGTCAAAGACAATGGGAAGTTACTGGAGGCTTGCTTCCCACCATTTGATGGGAGGGCCAGTGAGAGGAGCTGGTTCAATTTGCTCCCAGGGAGGGTCAGGGTCAGGGTCAGGGAGAGGCCAGTGCCATGAAGATTCTATTCCTGGGTAAATAGAACCCCTGGGAAGGGCTTTGGGACCCAGACACTGTCCTGCTCAAGAGTCTGTGTGTGTATTATATTGGTCTTTTACCATGCATTATGGCCATACAGATGTGGTTCAACGAGTCTCCCAAATTCCCCAGCATATCTACAGCCTGTTGAGAGCCCTTTCTTCAGGTGCTGTGTGCAAAGTGCAGCCTGTTCAGCACACAGAGAAGGAGGGGGTTCTAGGGACCCCACAGCCACAACAAGGATCCATGTTGGGTTTGGTGATGGAAGGGGTGGCTTTCTCCATTGGTTGTTCTATTCAATATTTGTGTGGCACTGATGCTCAGTCAGCTGTACAAACACCCCAGGGGACATAATCCCTGGAGGCCTCAATGTAATCAAAATCTTTATCAGTGATCCTCTTATGTTATATTAAATTTAGGCAATAGAATTAAAGCAGAAACCATTTTAAATTTTTTAAAATAAATGAACAGTTGAGATCAGCAAATTCCCAGATGTGCAATAGGCCCAATGTGGGGAGACATTTGGAAATGAACAAAACCAAGGTGTTATGCAGAGCTGAATGTAAAGTTAGCATGCATCCACACCTAATTTTTTTATCAATCCCCAAATTCATGGGGAGATTTGGATAAAAAGCTCCAGTGTTCAGGGTACATTAGGGAAAAAAAACCTCCTCCTCTTAATGTCTATAGAAAGAAATTAGAAGACTTCCTTTTTAAGGTTTAACTTTAACCAGCAGATCTGCCTTTCTGGCTTACCCACAATTCTTAACAAATACCAGGATATTTTCCTTACCACAGAATTAACTGCCCAATTATAATTTTGTTTCTGAACAGACAGAAATACTCAGTTCGAGTTCCTTCAGCGTCTTCTGACGACTGCATCCATGGCAAGTGGTGAGATAGCTATACCAGATGAAAATGGTCTAGGAAAAGAATGACTAGTTATAAGTGTTTCTGCCCATCCAGAGAGGTTCAGTCCTAAAGATAACGCGCAGACATGCCTTATATCTGGGTGGTGGTGTTTCAATCTCCCAGAAAATCTCCCCAGTAACAATCAAAGTGGTTCTGACTTTTTTTCTCCTGCTGATAATAGCCCACCTTAATTAATTACTCTTGTTACAGTTGTTATGGCAACACCCATTTTTTTCATGTTCTCTGTGTATATATATCTTCCTGCTGTATTTTCCACTGCATGCATCTGATGAAGTGGGTTTTAACCCACAAAAGCTTATGCTCAGATAAATTTGTTAGTCTCTAAAGTGCCACAAGTACTCCTCATTCTTTTTGCTGATACAGATTAACATGGCTATCACTCTGAAAATTACTAAAGAGAGTTAAGACCCAGGCAGACTGCAAAAAGCTATAAAAGGAACTCTCAAAACTGGGTGACTGGGCAACCAAATGGCAGATGAAATTTAATGTTGATAAATGCAAAGTAATGCACATCGGAAAGCATAATCCCAACTATACATATACATTTATGGGGTCTAAATTAGTTACCACCACTCAAGAAATAGATCTTGGAGTAATTGTGGATAGTTCTCTGAAAACATCCACTCAATGTGCAGCGGCAGTAAATAAATAAATAAATAAAGCAAACAGAATGCTGGGAATAATTAACAAAGGGATAGATAATAGGACAGAAAACATCATCTTGCCTCTATATAAATCCATGGCACACCTACATCTTGAATACTGTGTTCAGATGTGGTTGCCCCATCTCAAAAAAGATGGAATTGGAAAAGGTTCAGAAAAGTGCAACAAAAATTATTAGTGGTATGGAACGGCTTCCATATAAGGAGAGATTAATAAGACTGAGATTTTTCAGCTTGGAAAAGAGACGGCAAAGGGGGGATATGATAGAAGTCAATAAAATCATGACTAGTGTAGAGAAATTAGATAAGGAAGAGTTATTTACTTCTCATAACACAAGGGGTCACCAAATGAAATTAATAGGCAGCAGGTTTAAAAAAAAAAGGAAGTATTTCTTCATACTACGCACAGTCAACATGTGGAACTCTTTGCCAGAGGATGCTTTGAAGGCCAACACCATAACAGGGTTCAGAAAAGAACTAGATAAATTCATGGAGGACAGGTCCATCACTGGCTATTAGCTGTTTGGGAATGAGTGACAGGGGATGGATCACTTGATGGTTACCTGGTCTGTTCATTCTCTCTGGGGCACCTGGCACTGGCCACTGTCAGAAGGCAGGACACTGGGCTAGATGGACCTTTGATCCGACCCAGTGTGGCCATTCTTATGTTCACAGAGCCTGCACCTGCAGCACCAGCTAAACTAATGCAAGAAGCTCAACCGGAGCCTGAAATATAACCCAGTGCATCAGTGGAGAGCTGTTCACAGTCGATGGAGACACTCCTATCACCTGAATCACTTCCAGTGAGGCCAAGCCAAAGTTCACAACCCTGCAAGGAACTAATGTCTCCAGCACCAGGGAAGCAGTTCCAGGCAGAGCAGGAAGCAGATGAAAGCCTTAAGGGAGCTTGGATGGCAGCACAGAGTGACCACTGCCTCTCAGCGCTTCCAAAACATCCAGGTTTGTTGTGGAAGGAGGACTCTTACACACAGAAACCCTTTCTGGTTGGCACAAGAAGGACTGGCATCCTCAGAGACAGTTGGTAGCTCCAACTAAATATATGGAAAAGTTCTTGAACTTAGCCCAGGATCACCCTAGTTGCCATGCTGGGGTGAACAGGACCAAGGACTGTTTGGGGAAGTCATTCCACTGGGAGGGGATGGGCAAGGATGTTTCTACCTCTTGTGAGGTATGCCAAAGAGTGGGAAAGCCGCAAGACCAGATCAAGGCCCCTCTCCAGCCACGCCCCATCACTGAGGTTCCATTTCAGCATGTAGCTGTAGATATTCTGGGTCCTTTTCCTAAGAAGACACCCAGAGGAAAGCTGTACATACTGACTTTCATGGATGTTGCCAGCTGTTGGCCAGAAGCAGTACCTCTAAGCAACACCAGGGCTAAAAGCGTGAGCCAGGCATTGGCAGACATTTTTGCCAGAGTAGGTTGGCCCTCCAACATTCTTACAGATTTGGGAACTAACTTCCAGTCAGGGACCATGAAACGTCTTTGGAAAGCTCATGGGGTAAACGACTTGGTTGCCACCCCTTACCACCATCAAACAAATGGCCTGGTGAAGAAGTTTAATGGGGCTTTGGGGGCCATGATATGTAAATTTGTGAATGAGCACTCCAGTGATTGGGACCTAGTGTTGCAGCAGTTGCTCTTTGTCTACAGGGCTGTACCACATCCCAGTTTGGGGTTTTCACAGTTTGAATTTGTTTATGGCCACAAAGTTAAGAGGCCATTACAGTTGGTGAAGCAGCAATGAGAGGGGGTTACATCTTCTCCAGGAACTAACATTTTGGACTTTGTAACCAACCTGCAAAACACCCCCAGAGACTCTCTAGCTCTTGCTCGAGAAAACCTACAAAATGCTCAACAAGAGCAAAAGCCTTGGTATGATAAACATGCCAGAGAGCGTTCCTTCAGAATAGGTGACCAAGTCATGGTCCTGAATGTGCTCCAGGCCAATAAGATGGTAGCATCGTGGGAGGGGCCATTTATGGTCCAAGAATGCCTGGGGGCTGATAGCGTTCCCAGATCCTACCCTAAAACCTAAAGTATACCATGATAATTCTCTAAAGCCCTTTTATTCCTGAGAAATCAAGGTTCTCCAGGAGAGAGATGATGCTGAGTGGCCTGAAGGAGTCTACTATGGAGGAAAAAGTAATGGTGGCATTGAAGAGGTGAGCCTTTCCATGCCCTTTGGGCGTAAGAAGTGACAGCAAATCCAGGAGCTGTGCACCAGCTTCGTGCCAATGTTTTCAGCCACCCCAGGACAGACAGAACGGGTGTACCGCTCCATTGACACAGATGATGCTCGCCCAATTAGAGCCCAACCCTACCGGATGGCTTCTCAGTCCAAAACTGCAATAGAAAGGGAATCAAGGACAGGATACAGATGGGTGTAGTCCGCCTCTCTAAGAGTGGATGGGCCTTTCCAGTGGTTCTGGTTCCCAAACCAAATGACTGACCATGCTGCACTAATGTGGCTTCACACAGTCGAAGAAAATAACAAAAAATGTCTTAGGTGGAATTTAGCTCTTCAGGACTTTCATTTTGAAATACAACACATCTCAGGATCCTTTAACAAAGTGGCTTCTACCTTCTCCTGGAAAAGTTTCCCGGAATCAGCTGGGTAAAACTGTCCTTGTATTCTAAGTCATTGCAGTCCTTGAAATGTTAAAACTACTGTTTAGTTCTTCATGTAATTAGTAGTAAAATTACAGGTGAATGTATCTTATTAACTCTGTTTCCTAAACCTCCAGGAAGAAACCACAGCTGGTGTGGACCCAGCCTGAACCAGGCTGAGCAGCACTGTCTGTGATTTTGGGGCAGGAGGTGATAAATGAAGGGGGTGGCAAGTAGCTCTCTTTTATGGACAGCCAGTTAGCTACAAAATCCCTGTTAGTAGCTGTTCTCTACTTGCTTTACCTGTGAAGGGTTAAAAAAGCCCATAGGTAAAAGCAAAGGAGTGGGCACCTGACCAAAAGAGCCAATGGGAGGGCTAGAACTTTTTAAAATTGAGAAAAAACTTTCCCTTTGTCTGTATGTTGTTGTTCAGAGAGAGGGGTCAGAGCAGAGACGGAGCTAAAGTTATGCTGTAAAAAGCTGTGAACCAGGTATGAAAACCACCAGATCATACCTAGAACTACTCAGTTTGAAACCACAGATATGTAAGTAGATCAGGAAATGTCTAGGAAGACACGATTAGGTTCATCTCTTTTATTTCTGTAATGCTTGTGGACTCCTCCATGCTAACCCCCAAATGCTTTTGTTTTGCTGGTAACCATTAAGCTGGACCTCAAGAAAACCATTCTTGATTTTTAATTATTATTTTTGCTCTTTTTAAATCTAGCAATAGCCTAAGTTCCAGATTTATTTTCTTTCTTTTTGTTTTTAATAAAATTTACCTTTGTTAAGAACAGGATTGGGTTTTTTGTGTCCTAAGAGGTTTGTGCACATGTTGTTCCATTAGCTGGTGGCAACAGCTGATTTCATTTATTTTCTTTCTCAGCTCTTCCCTGGGGATGGGGGGTGAAAGGGCTTGAGAGTACCCCACAGGGAGGAATTCCCAAGGGCACCTTCCTGGGTTTAAAGAGGTTTTTTTGCATTTAGGTGGTGGCAGTATCTACCCATCCAAGGTCAGAGAGAAGGTGTAACCTTGGGAGTCTAATACAAGCCTGGAGTCACCAGTATTAATTTTTAAAATCCTTGTGGGCCCCACCTTCTGCACTCGAAGTGCCAGAGAGGGGAATCAGCCGTGACAGAGGGCCTGAGTTTCACAAACTGTTAATATCCCCTTTGAAAAATTGCCATTCTATAGATGCGACAGCAAGGACATGTGGCCTCCCTCTGAGTCTGACAGGGAGGGACGGCCACACTCTCCTACAGAGGGATAAAGCAGTGGTGCCCTGTTTTGCACAGAAGCACAAGCTGTTTAAAGAAACGTACGTGCGAAGTGCTTTCCACTTTAATTTATTATCAATAGTCACAGGTGGTTTTAACATGAGCTGTTTGACCCCATCCTCCCCTCCGTCTATTTCAGTGTCTCCCCAGGAGCTGCAATGTTCTGCATTTCTGATGCTTGCAGATGAAGCTACGCTTTCAATTTTCACTTGTTCCCGATGTGAGGCCTGAGAGTGTCAGTTCAAAGTTTGCTTTGCTGCAAATCTGTGTTTCCAGAGTACTAAGATTACCTAAATATCATTTTTAATCTGCAGACCACAAAGGTGAGTTTCATAATTGCTATTTTATGGGTGGGGAAACTCAGAAACAGATGCAAAATTATTTTCCCAAGGTGTCACAGTGAGCAAATCCACAAGGGGGTCATAGTTAAGGATATTTCCTATGGCAGTTTTTAGCAGGCAATCTGATGAAGAGGGCAAAGTTACATAAATGTTACTATAAAGTATGTCCCTACCGTCAAATAGTGTTTGCATTTCAAGGCTGCTTCATCGAGCAGCTAGTTCTGGAACCCACAAAGGGAGAGGCAATCCTTGATTTAGTCCTAAGTGGTGCACGGTATCTGGTCCAAGAGATGAATATAGCATGATGGCTCAGTGATCACAACCATGATGTAATTAAATTGAACAACCTTGCTGGGGCAGGGGAAATAACCAAAGAAACTCACCATGATAGCATTTAACTTCAACAGCGGAAGCTACACAAAAAAGAGGAGGCTAGTTAAATGGAAATGAAAAGGAAGAGCCACAAGAATGAAATGCCTGCAAGCTGCATGGAAACTATTTAAAACACCATAAAAGGCCCAAACTAAATGTATACCCCAAATAAAAAAAATAAAATTAAAACAGAGAAAAACATGATCACTGCTAAACAGCAGAGTAAAAAGGGTGATTAGAGGCCAAACAGCATCCTTCAAAAAATGGAACTCAAATCCTACTGAGGAAAATAGAAAGGAACAAACTCTCTGGCAAGTCAAGTGTAAAAGTATAAGGAGGCAGGCCAAAAATGAATTTGAAGGCTAACAAGCAAAAAACTAACAGCAAGAAGTCTTTTTTAGAAGTAGGGAGGCTGCCAAACAACCAGTGGTGCCACTGGACCATCGGGGTGCTAAGGGAGCACCCAAGGAAGACATGGTCATTGTGGAGAAGCTAAATGAATTCTTTGTATTGGTCTTCATGGCTGAGGAGGTGAGGGAGATTCCCACGCCTGAGCCAATCTGGTTAGGTGACAAATCTGAGGTACTGTCCCACATTGAGATATCAATTGAGGAGTTTTTTTAAACAAATTGATAAATTAAACAGTACTAAGTCCTCAGGACCAGACATGATCTACCCAAGAGTTCCAGAGGAAGTCAAATATGAAATCTCAGAACTACTAACTGTGGTACATAACCTATTATGATGTCCCAGGACTTGAACTCAGGCCTACACATCCCCAGACAGTAGCCACATCCTGGCTTCCACCCAATAGCTATTGAACTCAAGTGGGCTGAAACACTACTGGGGTTATATAAAACACCCACGATCGTTCCGACTGGAGTACCATCCCGCTCTGCTGATTGGTCCTACTATACTATGTAAGCCAGGAGGCAGAACAAGATGTTTGTCCGAGCAACAAGGTAGTTTCCTGTTGTGGTTGCATTGGACCCTGCTTGTGCCTGCCTCCTGCACCCATTCCTGCTTCTGGTTCCTGCCTTATCCCCAAGCTTTGCTCTTGTTCTCACCATGCTCCTGCTCTGTGCTTGATCCTGGTCTCTCCTCCTGTCCTTATGCCTCACCTCCAATCCTTAGTGACCTGCCCTGGCTTTGACCCCATCCTCTGACTTCTGATCCTGGCTCTGTAATTTGGCATCCGACCTTGGCTCTGACCTTCAGCTTCAATTCCTAGTTCTGATTCTGGTTTGACCCCTGCTTCTCATAACTGGTAAGTTGACTGGTGCTGACCCTTGGTTTCGTTGGCCAACCTGGATACCTGCTCCACCCACTAGACTTCACTCCCGCTCTACTGCACCAGGCCACCTACACCCCAGTCCATAATACCTATCCGTTAAATCAGCCTCTGTAGCAGAAGACTGGAGGATAGGTTCTAGAGGTGATCCTGGTAATTACAGGCCAGTAAGCCTAACATCAGTATCGGGCACATTGGTCAAAACTATAGTAAAGAACAGAATGATCAGATATGCATGAATTGATGGGGAAGAGCCAACATGGTTTTTGCAAAGGGAAATCATACCTCACCAATCCATTAGAATTCTTTGAGGGAGTCACTGAGCATCTGACAAGGGTGACCCAGCTGATATAGTGAACTTGGACTTTCAGAAAGCCTTTGACAAGTTCCCACACCAAAGGTTGTTAAGCAACCTAAGCAGTCACAGGATAAGAGGGAAGGTGCCCTCATGGATTAAAAGATAGGAAACAAAGAGTTTTTCCCAGTGGAGAGAGGTTAAACACCCCTTGTCCCCCAAAGATCTGTCCTTGGACCAGTGCTGGTCAACATATTCATAAATGATCTGGAAAAAAGACTAAACAGTGATGGGGCAAAGTTTGCAGATGATACAAAGAGTTATTCAAGGTAGTCAAGTCCAAAACTGACTCTGAACTCAAAAAGTCAACAGTCTCACACTTTAGGGTATCTGTAGGAATTTGCTACAGCAGATAGCAGTTTTTTACAATTCCTTACATATGAGTAACTGCTGCAGGTAGCAAATTCCTACAGGTAGCAGTTTCTCATATTATATCAGTGGCTGCTTCCTCCAGGCAGTGATTTCCTGCCTCTGCTGCTGTTTCTCTCTCCTCTTGAGCCACCTCTCTTCCTCCTGGGCCCTCGGGCTGCAGATGGCGACTGGCCCCTGGGCGCACACATTGCAGGACTGGGAGCAACTCCGAGCAAATTATGATTAGCAAACCAGATAATCACCTGATTGAGGGGGTGGGAACAGGAAGGTTCCCGCACTTTTACATCTCCTGCCCCACATGGCACCACCCACTGCACTTTGGGAAGGGGGGGTGGAAATTGGGATTAACTCTTTATATCACATAGCCCTTATCAGTTAGACCAGCTGTGAGCAGAGGATACACCCTCAGCCAGGGCAGAGAATGAGGGGCACACGGGAGTACAGATAACCCTTGTGGAAGAGGACACCAGAGCCATCCAAGACTTCATCCTTATGGATGATCAAGCACATATGGACACGGTCACTCAGGGGATCCCTCATCCCCAGGACAGTGCTGCCGGATGGAATGTTGGGGGCCTGATGGTTCCGTAGCACTAGAGTGGAATGTTGGGGACCTGAGAGTTCCACAACAGACTGTGAGGGAGGAGCAGCTGAATGGGATACCCAGGGAAAGGGCCCATCTCTCAGTATCTGCCCTGGAGCTGGCTAAGGAAGCAGCAATGTAAGAAACCCCATTCCTCTCTCAGCCCGTCCCTTAGTGTGGGCATTTCTGCATTGGATCTGGACTGTGACCAGGGCCGGTGCAGCCCATTAGGCGACAGGGACTAACATTTGGGGAGCAGCGACCATGGCGGCCGAATGTTCAGCCACCGTGGTCGTCGGCGGTATTTCAGGGGCGGGATCTTCTGTCGCCTCTCTCAGGGGTGCCATTTTGGGGGCGGGACCTTCTGCCGCATAGGGCGCCAAAAAGGCTGCTGGCGTTCCTGACTGTGACCTGCCAGAAGGAGGTAGCAGTGTGGCACTGCTCACCCTGTATGGTACAGATCAATATTGCACAGGAACTGACCCACAAAAGGGACAAGATTGGCCTCACAGACAAACTTGATATCCCTTCCCCCTACCCTTTAGGGTAGCGTGAAGAAAATAATTACATTCTGCAAGAAAAAAACAACTTCACATTCAGTTTGACTTTCTAACAACCCAGATTCCACAAGATCAACAAAATGCCTCTTCCAAAAATAAGAGAGAGAAAAGAAACTCACTATCTGCCCTACTCGGAAGTCCTACTCTGAGGCCCCACTCCACTGCCACAGCAGAAGTCCTGTTCGGAGCTCTGAATGATGCTTACCTCCAACATTTATTGCTCAGGCCTGCCTCTGCTGTGGATCTTCTAATGAATAGTACGATACATCCTGGAACTAAAGCTCTTCCATGAGTTGGGACATTTATAGGGTTACCTCCATATGAGGATTCTCTGGTACCTACGAAACTCCAAGCTGAGACAGAAACTCTGGCTACAGTTGGGGCATTTATAGGGTCTCTCCAATGGGTGGGTTCTCTCTCTAAAGAGCCCAGAGTGCTCACAGTAGCATCTCCCAGAATTGGGTCGCCTGTCAGGTTTACTCCTGGGCGTGGGTCCTCAGATGCCTGCTAAAATCTGGCCAGCCACTAAAACTCTTCCCACAATTGGGACAGTTATAAGGTCTCTCTCCTGTGTGGATCCTCTGGTGGACAACAAGGCTGGAACTTACACTGAAGCTCTTCCCACACTCTTCACATCTATAGGGCCGCTCCCCGGTGTGGGTTCTCAGATGCTGGACATGGGTGGAGCTTTGACTGAAGCCCTTCCCACAATGAACACACCTGTAGGATCACTTGCCTCTGTGGATGCGCTCATGCCAGGTCAGGACTGAGCGATCGGCGAAGGTCTTCCTGCAGTCGGGGCATTTGTAGGGTCGCTCCCCTGTGTGGATCCTCCTGTGCTGAATAAGCACAGAGCGGTGTTTGAAGCTCTTTTCACACTCGGGACATTTATAGGGTCTCTCACCTGTGTAGACCCTCTGATGGTTGGTCAGCGAGGAGCTGTGGCAGAACACTTTTCCACAGACAGGGCATTTGTAGGGTTTCACGCCAGTGTGGATCCTCTGATGCTCTAGGAGACTGGAGGTCTGAGCAGAGCTCTTCCCGCATTCATCACACCTGTAGGGTTTCTTGCCTGTGTGGGCCCTGCAGTGCTTCATCAGGCTCGAGTTTTGCCCAAAGCTCTTCCCGCACAGGGCACATGTGTAGGGTCGGTCTCCCGTGTGGCTCCTCTGATGGCGAAGGAGGTTGGAGCGGTCAACAAAACTCTTCCCACACTGAGGGCATTTGTAGGGTCGCTCCCCCGTGTGGGTTCGCTGGTGCTCTGGGAACTTGGAGCTCTCAGCAAAGCTCTTCCCAAACTCACACCCGTAGGGTCGTTCCCCTGTGTGGCTCCTATGATGGCGAAGGAGGTTGGAGCGCTCAACAAAACTCTTCCCACACTGGAGGCATTTTGTAAGGTCGCTCCTCCATGTGGGTTCGCTGGTGCCTCCTTAGGGTCGAGCACTGCTTAAAGCTTTTCCTGCAGTCAGAACATTTACGGGATTTTTCTTCCATGTCTCTACCCTGGGGTGGGGCGGGGGAGGGGTGTCTCCCTGGTGCCAACCAGCCCCGTACGGACTCAGGCTGGTGTCTCTCCCTGCTCAGGGCTTTGGGGCTCCCCGCCAGTGGCCTGTGCAGCTCTGGGCTCCAAGCCCCGGCCAGATGCGGATTCCCTCCTTTGTTCTCACCTCCGGGACACGACGGAAACCCCGCACAGCTGATCTAGAAACCCCGCTCCGACTGCTGCCCCACGGCGGGCTCGGCTGGGGGAACCCTGCTGGGCTCAGCAGCACAGACCCCCCCGCGCTTCTCCAGAGCTGGCTGGTGGGGCGGGGGGTTTCTCCGGTACCAGCTGTGTTTCGGCTCCGACCCCACCCCCCCGGCCCTGCGTCCACTTCCTCCAGGCAGCGATGTCCTGCCTCGGCCTCTCCCCGGCACAACCACTCCCCGCCCGCCCGGCTGAGGCGAGCCCTTCCCGGGCCCGCTGCCTGCAGATTAGGGCTCGCCACTCACGGCGCTGCGAGCCAGGCTCGGAACCCAGGCATCCGGAGCACTGCCAGGCTCGCACCCTGCTCCCGACTTGCCCTATTACAGCCCCCTTATGGCACCACGTGCCCCGGGAAGGGGCGGGGTTCGGATTAACCCTTCCCTACCCAGGCGTCAGGCGCAAGGCACTGGCGAGGGCGGGATACAGCCTGGGAATTAGCGCGTCGCACCGTCATCCGCCCAGGGGGGCACTGGCGGGCAGCCAGCCCTTGTGGAAGGGAGCTCCGGCCGGGATCTCACCCAGGGCCTCCTCCACCCTATGGATGTTCAAGCACAAATGGACACAGTCCCACAGGGATCCCTTATCCCAAGGACAGTGCAGCTGGGTGAGATGTTGGGACCCTGAAGGTTCCCTGGCAGCTGCACGGAATATTGGGGCCCTGAGGGCTCCCAGGTGCACAGAATGTTGGGCCTCTGAGGGTTCTGAAGCCACTGGATGGAATGTTGGGGCCCTCGGGGTTCTGAGGCAGTGGTGGGTGAGAAGCAGACAAACTTGATTCCACAGGAAGGGGTTTCATGCCTCAGACTTTAACCTGGGGAGGGGTGTGGGGGGGTACCTATTCAGGCTCTCAGGATGGGATGGTACAAGCCCACCCATATCTAAGGCAACCGTCCTCCAGCCTAAGGTGGGGAGCTACTGGACCCAGCTCTCAAATGATTTTGAGGGACAACTAGTGGAAAAAAAAAAACAGTGATACAAATCATAGGTTCAAAAACCTAGATCCAGCTAGGGCACCAAGCAGAGAACCCTGCACAGCGCTCACATCCATGCTCATGGCTCTCTGAAGAAGCGACCAACTAATATCCCAGGTGGGCCGTGGGACTAGCGTGAAATATGCGCTTGCTCACCAAATTTCTTCACCCTCCACAGGGGATAGGCGGTCTCACCACATGGTGCTGGGGCAGGACACAAGGCTGAGGAAGTGAAGGGTGTGGAGCACAAGCCTCGACAGCTGTTTCCAAGGCACAGTTCGGAGGTGGGCCAGCTGCATAACACACAGCTGGCTCAGGTGGTGCATAGGGATTGGCTAGAAAGGCTCATGGGTCAAGGGCCTGATTGTACTTGGGGTGAATAGCTGAGGAAGCAGAAATGCTGCACGGATTCATACTTCCTGCTCCCCACCCCGACAAATGCTTAGGAAGTTTGTCCATTGGATCTGGATTATGGCCACTACATCATTTCACTCTGGGGTCAATGAATGCTCAGCAGAAGGTGTTTGCATTAGGTAGGAAAGGCAACTATTAGTACTCAGCAGATGGGTCTAACAAATATTTATTAAGACAAAACACTCAGCAAGTTGTGATCAACTACTTACAAGTGGGAAGCTCCTCTTCCAGCATCAGACAATACAACTTCAAACTCCCTTTGTTACACAAACTTACTTATCAGAGGGGTAGCCATGTTAGTCTGAATCTGTAAAAGCAGCAAAGAGTCCTGTGGCACCTGCATCCGACAAAGTGGGTATTCACCCACGAAAGCTCATGCTCCAATACGTCTGTTAGTCTATAAGGTGCCACAGGACTCTTTGCAAACTTACTTATAATTTTTATTCTTTTCTTACATATGTGTATTAGTCTCTCATTTCCATGTTAACTCTCCTCCCCCATCAGTACAAGTTTAATGTTAGTTCAAACCGGTCTTTTCTAGCTTTTTAGTCACTGGATCTTTTCTTGTTCTCATGACCATGATTGCTCTGCAGTTTCTTACACATACATAGCTCTGCTTCTGCTGTTAAACGTTGTCAGAACAAACTCTTAAAATCCACAGCAGGCTTCTGCCTAAATATGCCTTCATTCCCAACAGCTCTAGTTCACGTTTTGTAAAAGCAGCAAAGAATCCTGTGGCACCTTATAGACTAACAGACGTTTTGGAGCATGAGCTTTCGTGGGTGAATACCAACTTCCTCAGATGCATGCATGGGTGAGAAGCAGACAAACTTGATTCCACAGGAAGGGGTTTAATGCCTCAGACTTTAACCTGGGGAGGGGTGTGGGGGGGGTACCTATTCAGGCTCTCAGGATGGGACATGCATCTGAGGAAGTGGGTATTCACCCACGAAAGCTCATGCTCCAAAACGTCTGTTAGTCTATAAGGTGCCACAGGATTCTTTGCTGCTCTTACAGATCCAGACTAACACGGCTACCCCTGTGATACAGTTCACGTTTTGTGATTTTGTTTTGTATTGTGACCACTTCTCTCTTGTTTCTAGCGGAATGTCTACCTTTTCCCTCAATAAACCTTTTGTTTTTATTAGAAGTGCTCACAAGTGCTATGCGAGCGGTGAGGTAAGGTCAAACTTGTAAATTGGGGTACACTGCTCCTTTCGGAGCAGATGATCTGGGATTTCTGTGAGTAATCAGTGTCGGGTTGGATGTCACAAGGGGGATGCTTCAAGGAGACTACAGTGCACCTCTTGTTACCTGCAAAGTAAAGACAGGGCTTGCACAGCTCAGAAGAGAGTGTTTGGTGTCTGAGCAACATAACTTGGTTGACTTAATTTTTGAGTGTAGACCTGGACTTAGGAAGGAAAAAATGAAATGGATATCTACAAAACGGGGAGCACTGGGTAGCAGTAATACTACTGAAAAGGATCTGGGATTATAGTAGATCACAGATTGGATATGAGTCAATACAATACAGGCTAATATCGTGCTGGGGTGTATTCCCAGGAATGTTGTACATAAGACACAGGAGGTAACTGTCCTGCTCTACTCAGCCCTGGTGAGGCCTCACCAGGATACTGTGCCCAGTTCTGGGCACCACACTTTAGGAGAGATGTGGACAAACTGGAGAGAATCCAGGAGGAGAGTAACAAAAATGATCAAAGGTTTAGACAACCTGATCTATGAGGGGGAAAAATGGAGCATATTTAGACTTGACAAAAGAAGATGGGAGGGGAGGACCTAATAACATTTCAAATATGGCAAAGGCTATTATAAAGAAGACAGTAATCATTTGTTCTCCGTATTCACCAATGGCAGGCCAAGAAGTAATCAGCTCAGTTTTCAGGCAGAGAGATATAAGTAAGATATTGGGAAAATCTTTCTAACTCTACGGATAGTTAAGCTCTGGACCAGGCTTCGAAGGGAGGCTGTGGCCTCCCTGTCCCTGGAATTTTGGATGAAGGTTGGACAAACAAACACTGGCCATGGATGATTTAGGCAGAATTGGTCCTACCTCAGTGCAGGGGACTGGACTGGATGAGCTCAGACCAGACCAACTTTTCTGTGTGAGGAATGAATGGTGATACTGTATTGCTCCCTCTCTTTCCAACGATGGTTTGGGATGAGAAGAACCTAAATATATGGAGATATACACCTATCTCATAGAACTGGAAGGGACCCTGAAAGGTCATTGAGTCTAGCCCCCTCCTTTCACTAACAGGACCAAGTACTGATTTTGCCCTAGATCTGTAAGTCACCCCCTCAAGGATTGAACTCATTATGCAGTATTTAGCAGCTCCATGTTCAAACCAATAAGCTATCCCCCTGAGTTCTACTGGAAGTACCTTGCCTGATACATCCTCGGATTGTGTTTGCCTTTTCAATGGCACATGACATTGGGGCTCATAGGTATCCCAGCAATGGTGTTTATAAAACTAAAAGGTTAGGAAAGGAATCAAATGCTGTCTCCTCACTCTAAACAGTAAACCCCATGTCCTCCCAGAGCTGGGACAGAACCTAGCTATCCTGACTCCCAACTCCTCCTCTAGGCCACTAGACCCCACTCCCACAGCAGGGAATAGAATTCAAGTGTCTTGACTACCAGCCCCCTGTGTTAACACGCTAGACCCAACTTCTCTCCAGATGCAGGGAATAAAACCCAGGAGTCCAGACATTCATCCCTCCCACTGTTCTATCCCATTAGACCCCACTCCCTTCCTAGAACTGGGAATAGAATCCAGGAGTCCTGATAATCCAGGACCCCTGCTCTTGCCACCAAGGTCTGAGCTCCAAACAAAGCTTTCTTCCAAATTTATTCCTCAGGCCCATCCTGGGTATGTGTCTTCAGATGTCTTGTGAAATTTGGCCAGTCACTAAAGGGCTTCCCACAGTTGGGACATTTACGGGGTCACTCCCCTGTGTGGATCCTCTGGTGCATAATAAGCCTGGAGCAAACACTGAAGCTCTTCCCACATTCATCGCATGTAAAGGGTCGCTCCCCCGTATGGGTCCGCTGATGCTGGGTGTGGTTGGACTTCTGGCTGAAGCTCTTCCCGCAGATGACACATTTGTAGGGTCGCTCACCAGTATGGACCCTCCGATGGCCTGTCAGCGAGGAGCTGTGGCAGAACACTCTCCCGCAGTCAGGGCATTTGTAGGGTTTCACGCCTGTGTGGATCCTCTGGTGCTCCAGGAGGTTGGAGGTCTGAGCAAAGCTCTTCCCGCACTCATCACACCTGCAGGGTTTCTCACCTGTGTGGGCCCTGCAGTGCTTCATCAGGCTCGAGTTTTGCCCAAAGCTCTTCCCACACTGAGCACACGTGTAGGGTCGTTCCCCTGTGTGGCTCCTCTGATGGCGAAGGAGGTTGGAGGGGTCGGCAAAGCTCTTCCCGCACTGGGCACACATGCAGGGTCGCTCACCTGTGTGGCTCCTCTGATGGCGAAGGAGGCTGGAGCTGTCAGCAAAGCTCTTCCCACACTGAGGGCATTTGTAGGGTCGCTCTCTTGTGTGGGTTCGCTGGTGCTCTAGGAGCTTGGCGCTGTCCGCAAAGCTTTTCCCACACTCACACCCATAGGGTCGCTCCCCTGTGTGGCTCCTCTGATGGCGAAGGAGCTTAGAGCTGTCGGCAAAACTCTTTCCACACTGGAGACATTTGTAGGGTCGCTCCCCCGTGTGGGTTCGCTGGTGCCTCCTTAGGGCCGAGCTCTGCTTAAAGCTTTTCCTGCAGTCAGAACATTTATAGGGTTTTTCTTCCATGAGGGTGGGGTCGTCTTTACACTGGAATGGGGGTGTCCCCCTGATGTCAACCAGCCCCGTACGGACTCAGGCTGGTGTCTCTCCCTGCTCAGGGCTTTGGGGCTCCTCGCCAGTGGCCTGTGCAGCTCTGGGCTCCAAGTCCCGGCCGGATGCGGATTCCCTCCTTTGTTCTCACCTCCGGGACAGGACGGAAACCCCGCACAGCTGATCTAGAAACCCCGCTCCGACTGCTGCCCCACGGCGGGCTCGGCTGGGGGGACCCTGCTGGGCTCAGCGGCACAGACCCCCCCGCGCTGCTCCAGAGCTGGCTGGGGGGGGGGGAGGAGTCTCTCCGGTACCAGCTGCGTTTCAGCTCCGACCCCCCCTGCCTCCACTTCCTCCAGGCAGCGATGTCCTGCCTCGGCCTCTCCCCGGCGCCCCCACTCACCGCCCGCCCGGCCGAGGCGAGCCCTTCCCGGGCCCGCTGCCTGCAGACTGGGGCTCGCCCCTCACAGCGCTGCGAGCCAGGCTCGGAACCCAGGCGTCCGGAGCGCTGCCGGGCTCGCACCCTGCCCCCGACCTGCCCTGTTACAGCCCCCTTATGGCACCACGTGCCCCGGGAAGGGCGGGGTTCGGATTAACCCTTCCCTGCCCAGGCGTCAGGCGCAAGGCGCTGGCGAGGGCGGGATACAGCCTGGGAATTAGCGCGCCGCACCGTCATCCGCCCAGGGGGCACGGGCGGGCAGCCAGCCCTTGTGGAAGGGAGCTCCGGCCGGGATCTCACCCAAGCCTCGTGCACCCTATGGGTGTTCAAGCACAAATGGACACAGTCCCACAGGGATCCCTTATCCCACGAAAGTGCAGCTGGATGGAATGTTGGTGCCCTGCCCTGAAGGTTCTGTGGCAGCTGCACAGAATGTTCGGTTCCTGAGGGTTCCGAAGCAACTGGATGGAACGTTGGGGTCCTGCGGGTTCTAAGGCAGTGGATGAGTGAGAGACAAACAGGTTCCACTGGAAGGGATTTCATGCCTGAACATTTGCTCTGGTGGGGTCTGTTGGGTACTGAGGATGGGTGGGCCTAAAGGGAGGAGCTACTGAACCCAGGTCTGATATTATTTTGAGGGACAACAAATTAAAAATACAGGGACATGAGTGAAAGTCACCGTTTGAAAGACAATGATTCAGAGGGGGGCACTGAGCAAGGAATCCGGGACAGTGCCCTGCTCCTCAAAGCCATCCAGGGAGCCAGTGGACATGGACCTGAGGAACTCTGCCTGGAATTGTGATATAAGGGAGGATTGGAAGTAGGCCCCATACTTCCAGAACACCTCCCTGTCCAGCTTCCTTCTCCCTGTCTGGTGGATGGTCATCTTGGCCAGCACCAGGAGGAGCTCCACAACATAGGGCACTGAGGTTTTTTTCTTTTCCTGTGTGCCATGGAGATGCTTGCCCCATGAGACAGCCAGTATTTTTCCAGCCCAAAGGGTCAAGATATACAAGAAGAGAACAAAGGCTCCTCCCCACCTCTTTCCTATCCGTTCTCTGGACTGATGAACTCTCACAAGGGAATTTTGAACAAAAGGACTGAGGTCGCTCGCCCCTAAACTACTTGGGCAATCCAGAGAGATTTACAGAAAATCAGCAGATTTAACATCCCTGCTATCTTTTGGACTATATGCTTTATAATTCAACTGTAATGTATTTTATCTGTTTAACCTTTTAATAACTCTCATTTCTTTTTCTTTGTTGATAAACCTCTAGATTGCTTACTAAAGGATTAGCCATCGGCATGGTTTTTTATTTATGATATGAAGTATCCATTGACCTTGGTTAGTGGCTGGCCCCACAGTTCTGGAAGAACCTGATGTGTGGTGAATTTGGTTTTAATAAGCTTTCATCACAAAGTCCATTTTGTCTGGATTGTAAAAAACGTGGGGGTTGGACTGTCTAAGGGAACTGTCTCTGGCTTCAGGGTAAAACTAATACAGTGTTCCAGGAGTGACTTTTTTTACTGGCTTGGTGAAATCTAATGCAAGAATATAGCACCGTTTTTTTTGAGAGGGGAGGTTTGCCCTGTTTCTGACAGTCTGCTCTGAGTTGGGCATTTGCAGCCGGGACCCAGGCCAGGCACCGTGACAGCTGGGTCCACATGTGCTTGAACATCTGCAGGATGAGTTCCTACATGGCTCCCCAGGGACTTCTGCACCCCGTGCCTCCTTCCATAAGGGTTAGCTGTGTCCCAGATGCCCCTCGTCCTCTAGCCGGTGCCAGTCTAGAACCAAGCTATTGCATAACATCTGGGCAGTGAAGGGTTAATCCTAGTCCTCCTCCCCCTCCCCCCATTCCCTCCCAGCGGAGTGGGGGGTTTCACAGCTCAAGTGCTTTCCTGCTTCTCCCCTCCCCCCTCCATCAGCTGATGATGTGACCAGCTGGGCTCTGTGTAGTGAAGGGGGACAGTGGTGAGTCCTCATCTGCAGCCCCAGGCCCAGGAGGGGATTGTCCCGCAGTCTCAGCGATGGGGGCTCTGGGAAGGGAGAGAAATAGCAGCAGAGGCAAGAAATCGCTGCCTGGAGGAAGTATGTGTATGTGGAGGGGAGAGGTCAGGATCTGAGCCAAACAGGGACTGGAGAGACACACACACACCCCGCCGGCTCTGGAGCAGCAAGGGGAGGGCGTTTGGGAAACTGAACCCACCCACCCAGCCAGCTCTTGGGTAGCAGTGATGCAGGAAAGATTTGACGGTATTCATCTACTGCTCAGCTGTGGTTTATTCTCTTCCAGGAGATGAAGAGGAGAGCCCCCGGGAAGGAGACATCAGCGAGAGTCAGGGCAAGCAGGACAGCAGCAGGGAGACCCCCGCGCAGCATGGAGAAGACTTCAGCCTAACCAAAGCCAACCCTATCACCATGGGAGAAAAAGCCCACAGATGTTCCGAATCTGGGCAAATCTTTAGCCAAAGATCAAACCTTCACAGGCACTAGAGGATCCATACTGGGGATCGACCCTACAAATGCCCTCAGTGTGGGAAGAGCTTGGCTGATAGCTCCAACCTCCTTCACCATCAGAGGAGCCACATGGGGGAACGACCCTACATGTGTGCCCAGTGCAGGAAGAGCTTCAGTCAGAGTGCAACCCTAATCAAGCATAGTAGGACCCACATCGGCAAGAGGCCGTATGGATGTGGCAAGTGCGGGAAGAGCTTTGCTCAGACCTCCAGCCTCCTGGAGCATCAGGGGATCCATATGGGCGTGAAACCCTACAAATGCCCCGACTGCAGGAGAGTGTTCTGCCACAGCTCCTCACTGACAGGCCATCGGAGGGTCCATACTGGTGAGCGACCCTACAAATGTGTCATCTGTGGGAAGAGCTTCAGCCAGAAGTCCAACCACACCCAGCATCAGCTGATCCACACAGGGGAGCAACCCTTTACATGCGATGAATGTGGGAAGAGCTTCAGTGTTTGCTCCAGGCTTATTATGCACCAGAGGATCCACACAGGGGAGCGACCCTATAACTGTCCCAGCTATGGGAAGCACTTTAGTGGCTGGCCAAATTTCACAAGACATCTGAAGACACATACCCAGGATGGACCCGAGAAATACATTTGGAAGAAAGCTTAATTTGGAGCTCAGACCTTGGTGGCAAGAGCAGGGGTCTTGGATTATCAGGACTCCTGGATTCTATTCCCAGTTCTAGGAAGAGAGTGGGATCTAATGGGATAGAACAGTGAAAGGGATGAACGTTGGGATTCCTGGGTTTTATTCCCCACACTGGGAGAGAAGTTGGGTCTAGTGTGTTAACACAGGGGGCCGGGAGTCAAGACACCTGTATTTTGTTCACTGCTATGGGAGTTGGGATCTAGTGGGTTAGAGGAGGAGCTGGGAGTCAGGATGGCTGGGTTCCGTCCCAGCTCTGGGATGATGTAGGGTCTACTGGTTAGAGTGGGAAGGGCATTTGATTACTTTCCTAACCTTTTAGTTTTATAACATCATTGCTGGGATACCTATGAGCCCCAATGTCATGTGGCCATGCAAAAGGCAAACACGATCCCAGGATGTACCAGGCAAGGTACTTCCAGTAGAGGTTCTTCTCATCCCAAACCATCTTTGGAGACCCAGGGAGCAATGCAGTGTCACCATTCATTCCTGTCATAGAAAACCATCCAAGAGAGATGGCTGTCCAGCCTCCTTTTGAAAACCTCTGGTGAAGCAGCTTCCACCACTTCTCTAGGCAGTTTAGCGTTTTCATTTCTTGTTCTCTTGATGCCTCCTCTGATTGTTGAGCTGCTTCTTTGCAGCACTTGTGCTTGTCCAGTCTTTGTGATTTCTTCACTCCTTTGTGGAACACTTTTTCTTCTTCCACTTTCCACTTTTCCTGCAAGGTTCTTGTTCTGTTACTTATCCAGTTTTTCCTTGTGTGCTTACGCCTTCCAATAACTTCCGCCGCTGTATTTTGTATAGCTTCCTTGAATGGTTCCCATTCGGTCTGTAGTGAGATTTCTTCATCACCACAAATTAATAACCTGAAATCCCCCCCACCAAGCATGGCTTTGTGTGCCTCCCTCGTGGAGTTTTCCTTTAATTTATCAAAATCAAATTTGGCCCAATTGCATCCATCTCTTTCATGGACTTTCACTTAATCATTCCTATGAGTAGTTTGTGATCCCTGCCACACTCTCTAGACTCTAACATCCAGCAGTGGCCATGTGGGCCTTTCACTGATAAGAATCAGGTCTGTCAGGTTTTTGGTTTGACCAGCTGGTGAATTCCATCTAGCTGTGTGTATAACTCTGGGAGGAAACCAAGCACGGCCAATCATCAGGTTGTGTATCTCACAGCAAGTTCTTAACTTTCCCCATTATGGTTTGCTCTCTCAATGCCATGTAGTCCAACACTATTCATTTGCTTATCATGTCAGCTAACAATTGTGATGGTTCTCTCAGGGTATCCAGGATTGTAAGTCACCTTGTTACCCTCCTGCCTCTGGTGAGAGGGAGTCTTGCCTGTGGTAGCTGGGAGTTAACTCCCTATCACCACCTCCTTCAGCCACCAAACACTCTCCTCTGGGCTATGCCAGCCCTGTCTTTACCTTGCAGGTAAAGAAGAGGTTCACTCTAGTCTCCTTGAAGCATTCCTGTTGTGACATACAGCCCCTGACCCTGGAGTAGTGTAGCCCAATTTACGAGTCTGACCTTACCTTACCGCTTTCAGAGCACTTATAATAAAACAAAAGGTTTCCACTAGAAACAAGAGAGAGGTGGTCACAGTACAAAACAAAATCACAAAACGAGAACTAGAGCTGTTGGGAATGAAGGCATATTTAGGCAGGAGCCTGCTGCGGATTTTAAGTTTGTTCTGATAACGTTTAACAGCAGAAGCAGAGCTATGTATGTGTAAGAAACTGCAGAGCAATCATGGTCATGAGAACAAGAAAAGATCCAGTGACTAAAAAGCTAGAAAAGACCAGTTTGAACTAACATTAAACTTGTACTGATGGGGGAGGAGAATTAACATGGAAATGGGAGACTAATACACATATAAAAGAAAAGAATAAAAATTATAAGTAAGTTTGCAAAGAGTCCTGTGGCACCTTGTAGACTAACAGACGTATTGGAGCATGAGCTTTCCTGGGTGAATACCCGCTTTGTCGGATGCAGGTGCCACAGGACTCTTTGCTGCTTTTACAGATCCAGACTAACATGGCTACCCCTCTGATAAGTAAGTTTGTGTAACAAAGGGAGGTTGAAGTTGTATTGTCTGATGCTGGAAGAGGAGCTTCCCACCTGTAAATAGTTGATCACAACTTGCTGAGTGTTTTGCTTTAACAAATATTTGTTAGACCCATCTGCTGAGTACTAATAGTTGCCTTTCCTACCTAATGCAAAACCTTTCTGCTGAGCATTCATTGACCCCAGAGTGAGATGATGTAGTGGCCATAGTCCAGTTCCAGTGGACAAACTTCCTAAGCAGTTGTAGGGGTGGGGAGCAGGAAGTATGAATCCATGAGACATTTCTGCCTCCTCAGCTATCCACCCCAAGTATAATCAGGCCCCTGACCCGTGAGCCTCCCCAGCCACCCTCTATGCACCACCTGAGCCAGCTGTGTGTTATGCAGCTGGCCCACCTCCGAACTGTGCCTTGGATACAGCTGTCGAGGCTTGTGCTCCACACCCTTCACTTCCTCAGCCTTGTGTCCTGCCCCAGCACCAAGTGGTGAGACCGCCTATCCCCTGTGGAGGGTGAAGAAATTTGGTGAGCAAGCGCATATTTCACGCTAGTCCCACGGCCCACCTGGGATATTAGTTGGTCACTTCTTCACAGAGCCATGAGCATGGATGTGAGCGCTGTGCAGGGTTCTCTGCTTGGTGCCCCACCTGGGTCTAGGTTTTTGAACCTATGATTTGTATCACTGTTTTTTTTTTCCACTAGTTGTCCCTCAAAATCATTTGAGAGCCGGGTCCAGTAGCTCCCCCTCCCCTTAGGCTGGAGGAGGGGTGCCTTAGATTTGGGTGGGCTTGCACCATCCCATCCTTAGAGCCTCAGTCGGTACCCCCCCCCCCCACAAACCCCACCCCAGGTAAAAGTCTGAGGCATGAAACCCCTTCCTGTGGAATCAAGTTTGTCTGCTTCTCACCCACCACTGCCTCAGAACCCCGAGGGCCCCAACATTCCATCCAGTTGCTTCAGAACCCTCAGAGGCCCAACATTCTGTGCACCTGGGAGCCCTCAGGGCCCCAATATTCCGTGCAGCTGCCAGGGAACCTTCAGGGTCCCAACATCTCGCCCAGCTGCACTGTCCTTGGGATAAGGGATCCCTGTGGGACTGTGTCCATTTGTGCTTGAACATCCATAGGGTGGAGGAGGCCCTGGGTGAGATCCCGGCCGGAGCTCCCTTCCACAAGGGCTGGCTGCCCGCCAGTGCCCCCCCGGGGGGGCGTCCTAGCGTGACAGTGCGGCGCGCTAATGCCCAGGCTTATAAAACCCGCCCTCGCCAGGCAGGGAAGGGTTAATGCGAACCCCGCCCCTTCCCGGGGCACGTGGTGCCATAAGGGGGCTGTAACAGGGCAGGTCGGGGGCAGGGTGCGAGCCCGGCAGCGCTCCGGACGCCTGGGTTCCGAGCCTGTCTTGCAGCGCCGTGAGGGGCGAGCCCCAGTCTGCAGGCAGCGGGCCCGGGAAGGGCTCGCCCCGGCCGGCCGGGCGGTGAGTGGGGGCGTCGGGGAGAGGCCGAGGCAGGACATCGCTGCCTGGAGGAAGTGGTCGCAGGGCCGGGGGGGTCGGAGCTGAAACGCAGCTGGTACCGAAGAGACTCCACCCCCCCCCCGCAGCCAGCTCTGGAGCAGCGCGGGGGGGTCTGTGCCGCTGAGCCCAGCAGGGTCCCCCCAGCCGAGCCCGCCGTGGGGCAGCAGTCGGAGCGGGGTTTCTAGATCAGTTGTGCGGGGTTTCCGTCCTGTCCCGGAGGTGAGAACAAAGGAGGGAATCCGCATCCGGCCGGGACTTGGAGCCCAGAGCTGCACAGGCCACTGGGGGGGAGCCCCAAAGCCCTGAGCAGGGAGAGACACCAGCCTGAGTCCGTACGGGGCTGGTTGGCACCAGGGAGACACCTCCCCCCCCCCGCCCCATCCCAGGGTAGAGACATGGAAGAAAAATCCCATAGATGTTCTGACTGCAGTAAAAGCTTTAAGCAGAGTTCGACCCTAAGGAGGCACCAGCGAACCCACACGGGGGAGCGACCCTACAAATGTCTCCAGTGTGGGAAGAGCTTTGCTGACAGCTCCAACCTCCTTCGCCATCAGAGGAGCCACACGGGAGACCGACCCTACACGTGTGCCCAGTGCGGGAAGAGCTTTGGGCAAAACTCGAGCCTGATGAAGCACTGCAGGACTCACACGGGTGAAAGACCCTACAGATGTGATGAGTGCGGGAAGAGCTTCTCGGAAAGCTCCAAGCTCCTAGAGCACCAGAGGATCCACACAGGCCTGAAACCCTACAAATGCCTTAACTGTGGGAAAGTGTTTTGCCACAGCTCCTCACTGACCAACCATCAGCGGGTCCACACAGGTGAGAGACCCTATAAATGCCCCGAGTGCGAGAAGACTTTTGGACGCCGCTGCATGCTCATTCGACACATGAGGATCCACACAGGGGAGCGACCTTACAAATGCCCCCACTGCGGGAAGGCCTTTGCCGTTCTCTCAGTCCTGATCCAGCATGAGCGGATCCACACGGGGGAGAAACCCCACAAATGTGCCTACTGTGGGAAGTGTTTCAGCGATCCCTCCGTCCTGATCCGGCATGAGCGCATCCACACAGGCGAGCGACCCTACAAATGTGTTCATTGCGGGAAGGGCTTCAGTCAAAGCTCCACGCATGCCCAGCATCTGAGAACCCACACTGGGGAGCGGCCCTATAGATGTGATGAGTGTGGGAAGAGCTTCAGTGTAAGTTCCAGCCTTGTTGTCCATCAGAGGATCCACACAGGAGAGAGACCCTATAAATGTCCCAATTGTGGGAAGAGTTTTAGTGGCTGGCCAAATTTTAGCAGGCATCTGAGGACCCATGCCCAGGAGTAAACTCGACAGGTGACCCAATTCTGGGAGATGCTACTGTGAGCACTCTGGCTCTTTAGAGAGAGATGCCATGCATTGGAGAGATGCTGTAAATGCCTCAACTGTAGCCAGAGTTTCTGTCTCAGCTCGGAGTTTCGTAGGTACCAGAAAATCCACATGGGGGGGTAACCCTATAAACGCTCCAACTGATGAAAGAGCTTTAGTCCCAGGATGTACCTTATTATTCATCAGAGGATCAACAGCAGAGACAGGCCTGAGAAATAAATGTGGAGGTAAGCATCATTCAGAGCTCCGAACAGGACTTCTGCTGTGGCAGAGGAGTGTGGCCTCTGGGTTAGAGCAGGGTGGATAGTGAGTTTCTTTTCTACCTCTTATTTTTGGAAGAGCCATTGTGTTGATCTTGTGCAATCTGAGTTGTTAAAAATTCAACTTGAACGTGAAGTTGTCTTTTCTTGTAGAATGTAACTTTTCTTCACATGATCATAAAGGGGGTGGGGGGGAAATCAAGTGTGTCCGTGAGGCCAATCTTGTCCCCTTTGGGGGTCAGTTCCTGTGTACCATTGATCAGAACCATATGGGATTAGCAGTGCCCTACAATTGCCTGGTCTGCACTACAGAGGTATGTCGATGTGAGACAGCTTACGTCTACCTAGCTTTGTAAGCGTCTATACTGATACGTAGCTCCCACCAACCTAAATCCACCTCCCCGAGAGGCTTAGTGCTTAGGCTGATGTAGTTAGGCTGACACAGTGTCAGTGTGGACGCTGCATTGCTTACATCGACTGTTGCTGCCTTTCAGAAACCATCCCCCAATGCCCGACCCTGGCAGTTAAATTGGTGCAAGCACTTCTGTTGAAGAAGTGCACTGCTGATGCAAGGTGCATAGTGTGGACATGTAAAACCAATTCAATTACTGCAGTGGCTGTACTCAACTTGGGTCAGCTTAATTTTGTAGTGTAGATGTGCCCTGTGTCAAACTTTCCACACTGCTACCCCCTTCTACCAGGACACAGTCCGGATCCAATGCACAAATGTCTTCACTAAGGGACAGGCTGGGAGAGGAATGGGGTATCTTACTTCTGGGGACACTTCCTCAGTGACCTCCTGGGCAGACAGTGAGATATGGGCCCTTTCCCAGGGCAGCCCGTTCAGTTGCTCTTCCCAAGGAATCAGAGTTAGAGCAATGCTGAGCTCTTTTGAAAATAGCACCTGTAAGGCTCAGTAGCAGAAGTTCTTCCCCTCCTGTGGACATATGGTAGGTTATTTAGAAAATTATTTAGTAATTTTAAGTATAAATATTCTTGTTTTACAGGGAAAGATCAAATGCACAGATGAGAGAATGCCCTTCACTATTTCTTGTAAATCCAGCAATTCTTTACAGCTGGGATGTTGGGTACTTAACTCCCCCAGGGTCCTTGGAAAATCCCAGCATGCATCATCACCTCTCAGAAACAGTGGGTGGGAAATTTAAAAATAATCCTCAGGAGAAATTATTCCCTCATGAAATGGGATCTGTTCTTTGCAAAGTGTGTTCTTTCAGGCTTCTTGCATCACAGTACATGAACACACAGATACATATACATACACACACAATTCAGATGTTGTAACCAGCACAATGGATATCACCACAATGAAGCAGCTAGAATTTGTTTTCAAAACCCCTCTACTTGCTTTGTGACTCAAATATCTCCAAGGTTATTTTGTACCTCGAGATCATGTACCTTGACTTTGTGCTTCCTAGTTTTCAGAGATTTAGGTTCAGCCACTCTGAAAGGGGACAGGGCACCAATGGGCAACATTAATCAAGTTGTGAGACATTTAAATAAGGGATGGGCATATAGGTCCATTCTTGAGGTCCATGAGGGTGCAGGGATAGGCACTAAGACAGCCTCTTTGGGCCACTTCCTACCTCCTTTTTCCTGCTCCAGGATGCATGATGTCCACATAAGCACGAGGTTGCCTACCCATCTCCAGCTCAGGGGCTTCCGCACACTGACATTCCTTTTCCCAGCCAGGGCCTTGCTGCATCCTGTCCTGGAAGAGGGCCTTCCCTCTGCCCTGTCCAGCCCCCATTGAGCCACTGACTCCCTTTTAAACCCTGCCTCCAGCTGGAGCATGCTCAGCAAGGGCAGAGGAGCGGGGCCTCCTGAGCCCGGAGCTGCCCTTGTATCCATTGCTGTCCAGTGAGGGATTTATACATCCCATCACAACATCCCAGAAGGATGTTTGGTTTTTTTTGCAACAGTGTTACATTTTTGATTCATATTTAGCTTGTGATCCACTATGACCCCCGGATCCTTTTTTGCAGTGCTCCTTCCTAGTCATTTCCCATTTTGTATGTGTGCAACTGATTGTTCCTTCCTCAGTGGAGTACTTTGCATTTGTCTTTACTGAATTTAATCCTCTTTATTTCAGACCAATTCTCCAGATCATCCTGAATTCTAATCCTATCCTCCAAAACACTTGCAACCCCTCCCGGCTTGGTATCGTCTGCAAACTTTACACGTGTGTGCTCAGTACCGTTATCCAAGTCATTAATGAAAATATTGAATAGTTATGAGATCCAAAACCGACCTCTGCAGTACCCCACTAGATATGCCCTCCCAGATTGTCGGCAAACCAGTCATAACTACACTTTGAGTATGGTCTTTCAGTCAATTGTGCACACACCTTACTGTAGTTTCATCTAGACCACATTTCCCTAGTTTGCTTATGAAATTGTCATGTGGAATTGTGTCAAAAGCCTTCTTAAAATCAAGCTATAGCCCATCTACTGCGTCTCCCCTTTTCACTAGGCCAGTAACCCTGTCAAAGGAGGAAATCGAGTTGGTTTGGTGTGATTTGTTCTTGACAAACCCATGCTGGCTATTCCTTATAAACCTGATTATCCTCCAGGTGCTTACAGATTGATGGTTTGTTTAATAATTTGTTCCCGTCTCTTTGCAGCTATTGAAGTGAGGCTGACTGGTCTATAATTCTCCAGTTCCCTTTGCTCCTCTTTGTAAAGACTTAGGTCTTCATCCCAATTCTAGGCTCCACTTGCAATTCCCAAAACTCCCGCCAAACCCTTTAGGCACCTAAACAAACTCAGCAGCTGCATTTTCTGGGTAAAAATTCCTTGGGGGCCTACGCCTCTGCCTTTGAACACGCACACTGCTGCATTATCCTAGGCATCTGGATGGTGATATCCAATCGAGCTCCCGGAGTGATTCATGAATCAGGGAAGATGGTAGGTGAGGGTGGGTCTTGATCCGGTAGGTGTGCTCAGAGGCGAACTACTGGATCAGGGCCCATTCAGAATCTGTCTGGAGGAGGACAGGGTGGGTGACTCTACTCTCTAGCCCAGTGGGTCACACACTTGCCTGGGATGTGGGAGATCCATGTTCAATTCCCCAATTTGGCAGAGGGGAGAAAGGATTTGAACAGAGGTCTACCCTGTCAGAGGTAAGTGCTCTAACCCCTGCAAGGTGGGCACCTCCTCCTCTGGCTATTTTGTGGAAAGTGAGGCACCAGCTTAGTTCATTCTCCCAAGACACAGCTGAGGCACCTGAGCTGCCTGGCTCCAGGAGAGGAGTTCTCATTCATGAATTGCCAGACAGAGCTCAATGACAACAAGGGGTTTGGCCACCATGCCAGAATGACCCGATACTGACGATCTACAATTGTTCTCTGTATACCAGTGCATGGAGAGAGAGGCCCCGGGCATCCAAGGAGAAAGTGGTACAACATAATATCTAAAACCATCCAGGCAACCCCACAGCAGGCTCAAAGGGGGGGCTCAAAAGAGGTGTGGATGGAATCCACTCATAACCACCCCCCTACCCAAACTTAGTTTTGGAAAAGGGAGATGCTGATGATAGTGATGGTATATGGCTCAAGATACAGACAAAGGACTCAGCATCTATGGAACACAACACAGAGCACAAGATACAGGCAAGGCTATATAAGCTGTGCGGGAAAAGGGCTAATGCAATCCTTGAATGTACAAAGAGGAGAAGTGAGTAGGAGGAGGGAGGTGACTTGATCTCCATATACAGCAACAGGCATAGCTGCCGTGCTAGCGTTGTGCTACGGTAACCTGTGTAGTGTAGACGTACTCCCAGTCTCTTCCTAGCAGACAGCAGGGAGCAGGCAGCTGGGGACAAGGAGCTTGCTTAGAGATTCTTCTAATTTACCCCCACAAACTTCCAGATACAAAGCAATGTGTTCCCTAGTGAGAAGCCATCGGGGGAGATTGTGTTGGGAGCGGTGGTATCATAGCTGTCCTCAGAACAGCCAAAAATATACACAAACCTGCTGTTTTGCAATAGGCACAACTGCCTTCACAGGGCGCCATCAGGTTTAATTGCCAGCACACATGGTTAATCAGGTCAAGGAGTGAGCGTTTGGTTCGATCAGCCTCTTGGGAAGGATAAGTAAAGGTAGATTCTCATTGCCCTGTAGTTGTCTCCCCTTCAGTGTCCCCTAAAAGCCCCACACTTCTGGGACCCCGTCCTTTTGAAACCCACCGGCTAAGGCCCCATTCACGCTGCAGAGAGAACTGGGATTTTGTAACAGGTTGGAGGGACTCTCAGGCTTTACCGGTTACAAGTCAAACGGGGCATTTTCTGTTTTCCAGTTCACACTCTGCAGATGTGTTTTTCAAAGTAAATTGTGAAACATCCTGGGTAGCTATTCCACACTGGCCATGCAGCAAGAACTATGTTTTTCAGGCATGGGGGGCAGGGTTGTTTTGTTCTGTTTTTCAGACACTCTCAGCAGACTGTGGGATGCAGTCATGGGCGGGAGTAGGACTTGAATGACCAGCTGAGGGTACCTACCACACAGGAAAATCCCTATGTGCCTAGCCACCTGCAGGAAGCCTGGGATAGACTGAGCAGCTAGAGATGAAAACTGTGAGTTAAGATGCACCATTGGTAACATTCTTAACATTATTTGTGCACATGAGCTGTATCTTCAGCCAATGGCACACTAGCCTGTTAGTGCATGGTAGAAGGCTGCTGTGTGAGTGGGGCATGACTGATTTAGTGTTAAAATGTGAAAGAGGGTTAGTTTAATTTGCCAATGCGCCAGTTAGATTTAAAGCAAACTAGATCCGTTGGATACGGGGTGTGGCCAATATTAGAATGGAATCTAATAGGATAATCCCTTCCTATTGAATGCAGAGAATGCTAGTTCAGTCATTTAACACTAGCTTCTCTTCAAGTCAACATTAAACTTGAACTGTGTCTCTCCAATCAGGACACTGGTTATTCTTAACCAATCAAGAATGTATGAATTCACCGAGAACCACCCTAATGTAGAACCAACAATTCACCAATCCAGTGTAGATACAACCACCATTCTGGGGAGGTACTGAATGTACACAATACAGTCTTGCGAGCATTGAGGCACTGCAGTCGTTATCAATGAACGATACAAGTCACCAAGGTTTCTTATGACATTTATTATGATATCAGGCATCAGTACTTTAGTACCTGACACATTATGGCAGTTCCAAGGAGGTACTTATCTTTAAGGCACTTTGAAAAGTGTGATCGCGGCTACTTGAATGGATTGGTTCAAAAGAGACAAATTTAGACTATTAAAAGCAATTGATTAAAGTTATTGTTTTAAATCACTCGCAGGCCAGTTTGAGTTTATAAAGGAGAGCGTGCTTATAGCATTGGTGAAAATCTACAGTGTTGTTACGTGATGTCTCACTAGAGGATACTGACTTAATACAACCTTCAGTTTGTATTTCCCCTTCTGTTCTTTAACATAATCTTTGAAATAAAATCTCACCTCTTCTTATCCTGTTAACCCTGGATAAGGGGGAGAATGCTTCCAAACATCTGTGGATACTGCAGCTTCTTCGGGGGTTCAGCCAACTCCAGACTCCTCCCACAGGGTGACCTCAGTTTTATAGACCCTTACTCCAGTCCTTGTTGGAGGGGGGCCTCCCTGTAATTTCTACTGGTCATAAGCCAACCGAATGCTCAGATTTCAGCTCAATTTCTCTGTTGCTTCCATGGGTAACCAGTAGATGGCGGTAGTGTACAACAAAAGTTGTCAATCCTTTTCCTATGTCTTTTTATGTTTGATTCATTTCAAGGATTGTATTTCATATTAGCCTGCCTCATTGATTGCATGCAGTGTAGTTGTAGCCATGTTGGTCCCATGATACTAGGGAAACAAGATGGGTGAAGTGATATCTTTTATTTGACCAGCTTAAGACTAAAACACATTTTTTATTGAATTCTTCTAAGCAGAAGTGTTATTTTGGAAAATAGTTACTGTTTAATAGGGTTGTTGCGGCGCAAAGGAATTTTGTCACTATCACTTTTCTCAGCAGACTTAGCGCCCCATTGCCACCCTTATTTCTGTGCTGCTGCTGTGACTTCTGCCCTAGCAAGTCTGCTGTGAAAAGTGATATTTGTATGTTTGTTAATTTCACTTTTCACAGCTTCCCACCAGCAGCAGCACAGGAATGAGAGTAGCCTTGTTTCTCTAGTATCCTGGGACCAACACGACTACAACTACGAACTACAACTACACTGCGTGCAATAAATGAGGCAGGCTAATATGAAATACAGTCCTTGAAATGAATCAAACAAAAAGACTCTGATAGGAAAAAGATTGAAAACTTTTGTTGCACACTACCGCCATCTACTGGATACCCATGGAAACAGCAGAGAAACTGAGCTGAAATCTGAGAACTTGGTTGGCAAATGGCCAGTAAAAATAAAAGGGGTGAAATTCCAATAAACAACATCACAAGATGGGCGAGGTGATAACTTTTAACAAATTCAAGGCTATATCCTGATGAGGTCGTTATATCTTTCAATCTTCCGTTTCGTGCGATCCAATGCCTATTGCTTCTGGAGTGCAACCATCATATACCAAGAAAACAAACAAAATCCATTAATCTTCTAAATCTGGTGGATAAATTCCATACATTCTTTGATTGTATATACACATTTCATACTATTTAGTTCTCACAATAGCCCAGAAGACATTATCCACAGAGAGAGAGAGTTTATCTGATTCACAGAGCAGACAAGTGTGCAGCTTCTAAATTTGGGGAGGAAGACATATTGATAGGACAAAACAGATCGTCCATGGTATATTTGATTGATTAGCACAACAGATGTATAGTTTCGCATTTGGGATGAAAACATGTGCTTTGGTTTCTTGGGGTAACAGTTCATGCTATTAGACCTTCAGTCTGCCAGCTTCCCCATCCATCATTTGATCCACTCCCAGTGTCCCATGGGGAAGCAGGGTATCACCCTACCTGGTGACTTTTTGAAGGTCTTTTTAGCTATATTGGGAGTGAAAAAGAGCTTTTATCCATATGACAACTATGAGTGAGATTCTTGCTTAGGCAATTAACAGTAATCTCATTCAGCCATTTTAGGTTCTATTTTGGGGAAGAAGTGGAACTCCAGACCTTGGCTGATCAGGGGGGTTGCAAGGTTATTATATGGGGGTCATGAGTCAGTGGCTGTGCCAGCCTCTTCCCAGTGGGGGGGCTGAGGTGGGCTAGACCAATGGTGCACCAACTGGGAGGTGTGCCTGAGATTCTCTGGTGAGGGGCATGAATAAACTTTATTAATACTCCCTTTTCACAGCAGACTTAGCACCCTATTGCACTGCTGCTGGCAGCAGCACTGCCTTCAGAGCAGGGAGGCTTAGTCAGGTTTGATTTCTGCCTGAAGCCTTGCACGCATTCAGTGCACTCATGAGGCTTTTCCCCCATGTGAGTCTTCTGGTGCTGGACAATCCCCAATCTCCAATTGAAGCTGTTCCCATAGTCCAAGCAGCCGTAGGGTCTTTCACCTGTGTGGGTCCTCTGATGCACCAGGAGGTTGAATCTCTGGGTGAACCCTACCCTGCACTGGAGATATCTGTGGGACATCCCCCCATGTGGTTCATTTGGTGCTTCCTAAGATCTGACCTCCAAGCAAACAGTTTCCCACAGTCGGGGCATTTATAGGATTTCTCTTCTATGGGGCATTTCATCAAGTGGTGAACGAGATACGATTTGAGAGCGAAGCTTTGCCCACCTGTGGTACATTTGTGAGGTCTCTCTTGCTGGTGCCTTAACTGATGCTGGGACAGGCTGTACTTCTGACGAAAGCTTTTCCCACACTGGGGACATGTATAGGGTCTCTCCCCAGTGTGGACCTTCAGGTGTCTGGTCAGGGTTGATTTCTGCACAAAACTTTGCCCACATTGAGTGCATTTGTGAGGTCTCTCTTGCCAGTGCATTAACTGATGCTGGGAAAGGTTGCACTTCTCACTAAAGCTTTTCCCACACTGGGGACATGTGTAGGGTCTCTCCCCAGTGTGGACCTTCAGGTGTCTAGTCAAGTTTGATTTCTGCACAAAGCTTTGCCCACATTCCCTGCATTGATGAGGTGTTTTCCCCGCCTGGGATCGCTGGTGATGGCGGAGCGTCGAGTTCCCCCTGAAACTCTTCCCACAGTCGGGGCATTTATGGGGTTTCTGTCCCACGGGGGCTCTCTGAGGATTATGATCATCACACCCAACAGGTCTCTCCTCCCCCATGGGGTCTCCCTGCTGCCATCCTGCTCCACCGGGGTCTTCCCACTCAGGGCTCTGGGACATCCTGTTCAGCTCTGCTCCTGCAGGCTCTTTCTGCTGTGGATTCTCCTCCTCTGTCCTGGCACCTGCTGGGACAGAGAGAGAATCCAGCCGGGGCTCGTTCCCTGTGCTGGGGAGAGGGGCACAGGGGTTTGTTGCTGAGCACTTGATGGGCAGGAAGCAAATTCCCCAAACCCTTCCCTGAGGGAAGAGGAGGGGCCAGTTCTGCCCTAATGGCCCAGCTGAGCCCTCTGAGAAAAGTTGAAGGAGGGGAGGGCTCCTGCCAGGGGTGGGAATCTGGGAGTGTCACCTGATGTGATGACAAGGACCTGCTGGGGACGGTACTGACAGAGACAAGGTAGAACAGAAGGGAGATAGGGGGAGACCCCGGCAGCTTTTCCCTTTCCTCCAGGACAGTCTCTGAGCCAGTGTCGCTCATTCCTCACCTGTGTGGGTGCCTCGCAGGGTCTCCCTTTCCTCAGAGCCCTGGAGATCTGGGACCCTCAGCTCTTCCCCTCGCTCCATTTGAGAGACTACGGCCAGGTCGTGGATGGGGAATCCTGCCCGGGGGAAAGAAACAGGCCAGATGGCGCTAGGTGAAATCTCCCCCAGTACTCAGTACGGACAACTGCTCCTTGATTTTAACCCCAGCCCTGCTCTCTGCTGGGGGAAAGTGGGATCTGCATTGTGGAGTGATGGTCTCTGTGCTGCTGGGTCTGGGGGATCCAGAGGCCAATGCCCCAAAGGCATCAGAACCTCCCTTTCCCCCCACCCCAGCTTCTAATCCCTGAGGGAAAGGTTCTCCTCACCCGGTGAGATCAGATGCTCTTCTTTATTCTCCTCCTTCACCTCCCTGCAGATCTTGCCCTGCGCTGGGGCCAGCGCTGTCCACTGTGCCCTGGAGGAGCATGCAGCCTCCTCCTCCCATGTCACCGGCTCCTGGAACAACAAAGACCCCTGCTCAGCACCTGCAATCCCCGCCAGACCCACTCACTCCCCATCAGCCAACAAACCATCCAATGGAAGCTCCTGCCATGCGGTCCTAGAAGAGAATGGTCTCATGTCCCATTCCCCACCCCCATTAGCCAGCCAGTCCTGCTGCCCTGGGGCCGGATGGGAGCTGGTGACGCTGGTGGGAACATGGGCAGGATCTGCTCTCTTTGGTAAACTGGGCACATGCAAACACAATGTGTTTCAATACATCCAGATGACAGGGTATCCCCCTGGGAACAAAGAATACAGGCCTTCCTGACCCCATGAGGGACTGTCTCCTGGAAAGCACTGATTCTGACAGGGATTCTGGTGTCATTGTCGACAGACCACTGGACATGAGCTCTCAGTGAGATGCTCTGGGAAAAAGGGCCAATGCCATCCGTGGCTGTTTAAACAGGAGCAGTGAGGAAGGAGGTGATTTGACCTCTTTGTGTGGCTTTGGGGAGACCAATATTAGAAAACACTGTCCAAGGATGTTGACAAACTGGAGAAGGTGCAGAGAAGAGCCACAAAAATGATTCAGGAGCTAGAAACGACACCTTACACGGAGGGACTTGGCTCACTCTGTTTAGTTTATCAGAAAGGTAAAGAGGTGACTTCATTTTGGTGTATAAGTATCTTCACAGGGAGAAAATTTGTCAAAATATAGGTTCTACTTTCATACACACAAACACGCACACACACCTATACTTACACACAATGCATTATTAACCTGTGGAACTCATTTCCACAAGATAGCACTAAGGCCTGGAGCTCAGTGGAGGATCGGATAGCAACATGGATAATGAGACCCTCTCTAGGTACACTATTAGCTCAAGTGAAAACTGTTTTTAGGAGGAATCTGCTTCTGAGCACAACCCAACAACTAGCTGACAGGATTAGGAAGACACTTGGATGAGGGGCAAATTGTGCCACCTTTGTCCACTACTGGATTTCTGTCATGTACCTACGAAGGGCCTAAATATTGGCCACTGGCCACCAGTGTGGCTTGTTCCTATGGGGACTGAACAACATCATGGCAGATGGTGAAAGAAAAGAGAGCTGATTTTGGCGAGGGGCATAGGGAGAGACTCATATCTCAGTCTTGGTCTACATCAAAAACTTGACATCAACCTGGCTATATCGCTCGGGGCTGTGAAATATGTCGAATTCTTTGCAGAATTCTTCTGCCAACCTAGCTACCGCCCCTCGAGGGGGTGGATTTGCTGCAGTGACAGAAAACCCCTTCCATCGCTGTAGTGTCTGCACTGCACCACTGCACCAGCAGAGCTGCAGCACTGGAGTTGTGCTGCGGTAGAACGTGTAGTGTAGACATATCCCCAGTCTCTTCCCAGTGGATGGCAGTGAGCAGGCAGCTGAGGAGACTCTCCAGGGGGATCCATTTTTCAGAAACAAGGGATTCACACACACACACACACACACCTTCCAGACTCAAAGCAATGTGTTCCCTAGTGAGGAGCCATGGGGTGGGGGATGGGGAGGGGTCTTTTGTTGTGAGCTGCAGGGTCACAGCAGTCCCCAGCACAGCCACAGAAATACACAACCTCACTGTTCTGCAATAGGTACAGCTGCCTTCACAGGGCACACTCATGCTTAATGAACAGCATGCAGGGTTGATCAGGTAAAGTAGTGATCGTTTGGGTCGATCAGCCTATTGGGAAAGGAAAAGGAATGGTCGCTTCGCAGTGCCCTGCAATTCCCTCCCCTAAAAGTAACACACTTCTGGGACACCGTCCTGCTCAATGCCTATGAAACTGACTAGCCGACGCCCCATTTACACTGCAGAGAAAACTGGGTTCACACCCAGCACTTGGCCCAGCGGCATTTGTAGGAGTAAACGGTGAACTAGCCTGGGCTGTTCGTCCATGCTGGCCAAGCAGCAGCTCCTTCCAAGGACGTTATTTCGTTCAGACACTCACAAAGCTAGGTGAGGAAGTAGGACGTGAATCACCCGTTACAGGAAGCAGCCACACAGGAAAACCGCCCTGTGCCCACCACTTACTGGAGCCCTGCAACAGACGGCGCGGCTCAGCGCTGAAGCCGCAGGCTAAGACGGGGTGGTTGGTAACCCATTGTTCACCATGTGCTCTGAGACAATGAGCTGCATTTTTATCCCATAACGCTACTTGCCAGTTAGGAGCATGGTAGCAAACTACTGTCCGGCTGGGGCACAACTGATTTACTCCTACTCGGTTGTCACCTTTAATCTTCCCCCAGTGAGGGTTGATCAGCACAGGGTATTTTACAGGCATCCGTATACAAGTCTAATTATAACTCTAACTTCCTGGGTGGACACACTTATTCTGGAATAAAACTCACGGGGTGGACGTGCCCTGAGACGTGTTTAAAGGATACACACCGAAACACACACGTATTCCCACGCCTACGTCATCCCACTTTCCAAATGGTCCGTACCTCCACTGCCAGTCTCTGTTCTAGTTTTCTACCACTAGTGCCCTTGTGATCACTTCCCTCCAACATCCAATCATCTAACCTTGAAACTCCCCCTAACTATCTCCCCCTCCTACTCCCGGAGAAAGATCTCTTCCTTCCTCCCAAACATAGGCTCGGACCCTCAGGGCTGCCCAGAGTCTGTAGGGGGGGAAGTGGGGCAATTTGCCCCAGGCCCCACAGGGGCCCCCACGAGAATATAGTATTCTGTAGTATTGCAACTTTTTTTTTTAATGGAATGAGCCCCCGAAATTGCTTTGCCACAGGCCCCCTGAATCCTCTGGGTGGCCCTGCTGATCCTGTGGGTGCTCAAGGGCTGGAGCACCCATGGGAAAAGTTAGCAGGTGTCTAGCACCACCGGCAGCCAACATCCTCCCTTCCTCCCCCCCCCCCCCCCCCAGTGCCTCCCGCCCACCGGCAGCCCGACAATCAACTCCTTCCCCTCCCTCCCACCGGCTCCTGGCCTCCATGATCAGCTGTTCCATAGCATGCAGGAGGTACTGGGAGGATGGGGGAGGAGAGGGGACAGGGTGCACTCAGGGGAGGGGGCAGAACGGCAGGAAGAGGTGGGAAAGGGGCAGGGCAGGGACGGGAAGGGTGGAGTGGCGGTGGGGCCTGGGGCTGAGCAGGGGTTGAGCACCCCAAGAAAAATGGGAAGCTGGTACCTGTGCTCCCAGTTCTCACACTTGTCACCATCGATAAGCCACTACTACCCACCCAGGCTCTTTAAACCTTGTACTTTTTAATACGTATGGGGGAAGAAGTGCCCCACTCCAAGCAAAGGAAGTACCACACCGTGTGTGGAGTCCCTATTGCAATGCTAGATCTACTGAATCTGAAGTTACATTTGCTGCATCATGTTTCTCTCCCATGTGGCGTTTCATCAAGTGTTGAACCAGGTTTGATTTCTGAGTGAAGCTTTTCCCACATTTGGTACATTTGTAGGGTCTCTCCCCAGCGTGGATCCTCAGGTGTCTAGTCAGGTTTGATTTCTGCCCGAAGCCTTGCCCGCATTCGGTGCACTCATGAGGTTTTTCCCCCGTGTGGGTCTTCTGATGCTTGACAAGCCCCGATCTCCTGTTGAAGCTCTTGTCACAGTAGGGGCATTTGTAGGGTCTCTCGTTCATGTGGGTCCTCTGATGCGTTAGGAGGCTGAACCTCTGGGTGAACCCTACCCCGCATTGGGGGCATCTGTAGGGGCGCTCCACCATGTGGGTCGTCTGGTGCTTCCTCAGGTCTGAGCTCCAAGCAAACTGCTTCCCACAATGGAGGCATTTATAGGGTTTCTGTCCCATGTGGCGTTTCACCAAGTGTCGAACAAGGTACGATTTGAGAGCGAAGCTTAGCCCGCATGCGGTGCATTTGTGAGGTCTCTCTTGCTGGTGCGTCATCTGATGCTGGGACAGGCTGTACTTCTGGCTAAAGCTTTTCCCACACTGGGGACACGTGTAGGGTCTCTCTCCAGTGTGGATCCTGAGGTGCCTAGTCAGGGTGGATTTCTGCCCAAAACTTTGCCCACATTCCCTGCACTGATGAGGTTTTTCCCCCGTGTGGGATCGCTGGTGGTGGAGGAGCGCCGAGTTCCACCTGAAGCTCTTCCCGCAGTCGGGGCATTTACGGGGTTTCTGTCCCATGTGGGTTCCTTGAGGCTGGGGGTCATCACACCCAGCAGGTCTCTCCTTCCCTGGGGGGTCTCCCTGCAGCCATGCTGTCCCACAGGCATCTCCCTGCTCGGGGCTCTGGGACGTCCCAGGTGGCTCAGCTCCCACGGGTCCTTCCCACTGGGGATTCCCCTCATCTGTCCTGGCACCTGCTGCACGAGAGAGAGAGAATCCAGCCAGGGCTCGTTTGTCGTTGAGCAGAAAACCTGATGGGCAGGAAGTGAAAACCCAAACACTTTCCCAGAGGGGAGAGGAAGGGCCGGGACTCCACCAGAATCCCAGCTGAGCCCTCTGAGAAAGGCCAGAGGAGGGATGGGCTCCTGCCAGGGGTGGGATCCAGGAGTGACACCTGCCATGAGGACAGGAACCTGCTGTGGACAATACAGAGCGAGTGGAGACAGAACTGGGGGGCTCCCACTGGCTTGGCTGGGATCCCACCTGTTCCCTTCACTCCCAGTCGGTGTCACTCATTCCTCACCTCTGCGGGCGCCTTTCGGGATCTCCCTTTCCTCAGAGCCCTGGAGATTCGGGACCCTCGGCTCTTCCTCGGGCTCCATCTGGGGGATCGCAGCCAGGTCGGGGATGGTGAATCCTTCTGGTGGGGAGGAAACGGGCGAGACACCCCTGGTGAAATCTCCCCCTAGGGCTTTGTATGGAGAACGTGCCCCGATTTTAATCCCAGCCCTGCTCTCTGCTGGGAAGATGCAGCATCCCCATTTGGAGGGTGACTGTCTCTGTGCTGCTGGGCCTGGGGGCTCCACAAGCCACTTCCCCAGAAACGTAATGCCCCCGATGCAGCCTGAGTACTCAGTAACTCCTGCCAACCCCCCTTCACCCCCACCCCCAGCTCCTGAAACAGTTCCTCACCCAGCAAAATGAGAGTGTCTTCCTTATTCTCCTCCTTAACCGCCCTGCAGATCTCGCCCTGTCCTGGATCCAGCTCTGCCTGCTCTGCCGCAGAGGAACACACAGTCTCCTCCTTCCATGTCACCAGCTCCTGGAACAACAAGGGCCACTAATCAGCATGTTATGGTTCAGTTTAGCCATCCCACAACCAGGCTCAATCAGGCTTCATTAGTCAGAGGCCAAAAAAGCACAGCACAGAAAGGCAAAGGTTAATACATCACCAATCTGATCTGAAAGACCGTTTTTGCAGTGATCCAGATTGTCCTGAAATTATTGGCTTACCTCCAATCGTATTTATTCCTGAGTTGTTTACAACAAAGGGAAAGTTCTACTCATCCCATGATATTAACGAAGGTTGACATACCAGTCCTCACCAGTTTCTTATCTTTTTTTGAACATAGTTCTCTAAAGGTCAGCAACCCTTGCCTTGGTACTGAACAGATGTTTGTTAAGCATCAACAAAACTATTCATCTTATCCTGTCTCTTTACTATGTCTCTGTACCTGACACTGAAATTGCAACACTTCATATGTGCCCTCAGTTAACCAATCTTAGCATAACTGAAAAGCGCCCTGGGAAGAGCTTCATATGAATACAATTCATAGTCACATAAAGCATGAATATAACACATGCTATTGATATAGATTGGCCTTATGGATATGATATTGGTTAACACGGAGACCTCATCGATTTTCTCGTAGCTCCATTTACGAGTTGCCAGACACAGAGGTGTCTTGTAACTGCCAGATTCAGATACCCGGAGGCTTCTGGGTTTCGCAAGCCTCAGATATCCTCATTCTGACAGGTCCTGCTAAGCTTCCAAACATCCAAAGAACAGAGGCACAGGTAAGCAGCACAGCGATTGCAACCATTTAGCTCCCATGAGGTTTCCACAGCAAAGTGGAAATGGTAGTACAAGTACAAACAATTTGGAGGGTACTGTTCATGGATATACATCTGCCTTATTTGCTTTGCATAGCCACCTTATACAATCGCTCTGGAGTAGTAAAGCAATTCCCATTTTGTTAATCCATCTGTTTGCAAGCTGCTTTCACATTCCTCAGCAGGATTCCATTCCTTGTATGGAAATTGCCTCTCTAGCACTAGTACAGGAGTTTTGCAAGCCCCGGTCTCTCCCTTCACCTATGGCCTAAGCACTGCTTCAGTTTGGTCAACAGAAGCGGCAACTCTAGCCAGATCAACTCCTTCCCCGCCAGCCTTCAAACCGTCAGATGGGAACTCCTGTCCTGGAGACGTAGAGGAGAAAGGCCTCTCGTGCCATTTCTCACCCCCATGAGCCATCCCATCCACTCCATCTAGGAGGAAAAGCCAGCCAGTCCCCTGTCCCAGGGCCAGATCAGAGCCAGCGCCTCCCCGTCCCAAGGTGAAAGGTCCCGTGTCCCATTCCCAGACCCCCTTCAGCCAACCTGTCCCCTCCGCCTCATGGGTGGATTGGAGCTGGCTCCCCCTAGAGGGGAAATGGCCTGTGTCCCACTCTCTAATGATTTCACATCTGTAAATTACCTCCTGCCGTGGCCATATTCCGGGCTTTTGCTTGGCTAACTGGAAACCCTCTGCTAGTGCCATGGCCTGCTCCCCGGTCTGGGGGTGACACCCCCCCACCCAGCTCTGGATCTCCTGGGGCAGGATGCTCAGGAACTGCTCCAGTACCAGCAGGTCCAGCATCTGCTCCTTGGAGCGCTCCTCCGGCCTCAGCCACTCCCGGGAGAGGAGGCAGAGGTGGCCATACGCCTCCCGGGGATCCTCAACCTCCTGGTAGCAGAAACCCCTGAAGCGCAGACGATCCATCTCCATGTCGATGGCTCCGTGGGCATCTGGCTCCTCCACTTCCTCTTTGGGAACCAGGCCACATCCTGGTTGGGGCTGGAACTGGAGCCTGAGAGCAGCTGTGGGAGCCACCTGGGCAGCCATGGCCCGTCTCTGAGCCAGAGCACAGCTGTATCTCCCTGGGGATCGCCTGGCATCAGCAATGGACCCCCTGCAGCACCATCTGTACAGGGATGCGGGACATGTCCAGGGGGGTTGAGATCAGCCCAGGGGATGATCACCTCTAGGGAGAGAAATTAGAGCCACGGAAGGAATGAGACACACAGGAACAGCCCCTCCCAGCCCCCTTCCCAGCCCCAGTGTTGTGGAGAGAGACACAGACCCAGCACAGGTGCCCCCAAAGTTGGTGACTCTTTCCCTCCTATCACCTACGTACTTCTGCACACCTGGGTCCCCTCCTGGCCATGTGAAGTGAAAATCAACCTAAAAAGTATCATTGTTAGGACTTGTAGCCCGATCTACAGATTATATATTTATATATATAACTTAAGAATCACCAATTATCACTTTAAGGGTTGACAGGTTCTTGCCCCCAAGATCAGGCCCTGTGTTATTTACATTATTATATAGTTGGGAACCCCAATGTGCACAGTTGCAACACTCACACTATAGGAACTCTTCTATATTGATAAATATGGTTTATTAATACATTTAGCACAGTCACAAACACCCCGACTCAGTAAGGTAGATAGAGATACTACAAAATGTACCTCTGCACGGCCATATACTCTCACCATCCCTTGCAGAACAATACTATCAACTGCCCCATCATCTCCAGTGGCCAACCCAAGGGCATCATCTCTGTCTCCTACCGCCCCTAGGCTGGATGAAACTTTTATAATATGATATGCTGATGACACTATGTTTGATGCATATTCAATAGGGGTATATCCACACCTTTCCAATTTTGGACTGTCTTTCTTCTCTGGGTTAGTATATCAGTGATCTCAACTTATTATCTAAACACGGCAATTTGTTTCCATGGCCCTTTAGTGGTTAGGTATCTGTGGATGTAGCACATGTACCTGTTATGTATGTAAATTCATTACCATGACACTTCTAGGGTGACCAGACAGCAAATGTGAAAAATTGGGAGGGGGGTGGAGGGTAATAGGAGCCTATATAAGAAAAAGACCCAAAAATCGGGACATCTGGTCACCCTAGACACTCCTGAAGTTGGATCATGTACCCGTGGTCAGAACTTCCCCGTATACACTCTGTTTTCAGCTCCCCAAATACTTGGGGTTTTCCACTGGGCCGTTTATCTGCACAAAGTTTAGCTCTTCAAAGTTCATAGGCCTCAAGCTTGCGGAAGCTAACGTTCAGGCCTGTACGTTCCTTGCGTTACTGCTGAATCCACAGGCGCTGGAGCTCCCAAGGAAAAACTTAGTGAGTGCTTAGCACCCACCGGCAGCCAGCTACCCCCCTCCCGCCAGTGCCTCCCGCCCAGGGGCAGCTCCAGGCCCCAGCAAGCCAAGCGCGTGCTTGGGGTGGCAAGCTGCGGGGGGCGCTCTGCCGGTAGCCGGGAGGGCAGCAGGCAGGGTGCCTTTGGCAGCATGCCTGCGGAGGGTCCGCTGGTCCCGCGGCTTCGGTGGATCTCCCACAGGCGTGCCTGCGGAGGATCCGCTGGTCCCGCGGCTTCGGTGGATCTCCCACAGGCCTGCCTGCGGAGGGTCCGATGGTCCCATGGCTTTGGTGGATCTCCCACAGGTGTGCCTGCGGAGGGTCCGCTGGTCCCGTGGCTTTGGTGGATCTCCCACAGGCGTGCCAGCGGAGGGTCCGCTGGTCCCATGGCTTTGGTAGATCTCCCACAGGCGTGCCTGGAGTCGCAGGACCAGCAGACCCTCCGCAGGCATGCCTGTGGGAAGTCCACCAGAGCTGTGGGACCAGCGACTGGCAGAGCGCCCCCGCGGCATGACGCCGTGCTTGGGGCGGCGAAATGTCTAGAGCCGCCCCTGCTCCCGCCCGCCGGCAGCCCTGCTGATCAACTCCTCCCTCTCCCTCCCAGTGCTCCCCACCCGCTGTGATCAGCTGTTCCATGGTGTGCAGGAGGCACTGGAGGGGGGAAGGAGCAGGGACGGGGCGCACTGGGGGAAGGGATGGAACTGGACAGGAAGAGGAGGGGTGGGGTGGAGCCTTGGGGAAGGGGTGAAGTGGGGGCCTGGGCAGTGTGTCCAATAGGCTGGGGAAGGCTGTACCTCCTCAAACAACCCCACATGGCCCCAGCCATGCTCCTCTCCAAAGCTACATCCTCCTTGCCCTTCCCTCTTGGCCCCAGGCCAGGCAAGCTGCTCCTCTTCAGTACTGCTGGGGCTGGAGCTAGGGCAGCCAGGACTTGGGGGGGTTGGGGCTGCCTAGCACTGGGGGGGCCCCAGGTGCTAGGTTGGGGAGCTGGAGGCGCTGGGGCTGCCTGCCCTGTGCTGGGGGTGGTGGGCTGCAGGTACAGGGGGGGCTGGCAGCTATGGGGAGGGGGGCTCCAGACTCCTGCAAGGGAAGGGGATGGGGCTGCAGCGAGAGGGCCAGCTGAGGTTAGCATCCACCAGCCAGCATCTGCTGCCCATGAGTGGGGGCAGGGCCGGGGGGTGGGGGGAGTCAAGCACCTCCAGGGAAAGGAGGAAGCAGGCGCCTGTGGCTGAATATAATGCAAAGCAGTGAATATAATGAAGGCAACCAGTCCTCTGGGCTACTGACTCCTCACCTGCGTCCTGCTCCTAGATCAGCGGTTCAAACGTTTGTACTGGTGCCCCCTTTCCCACAGCAAGCCTGTGAGTGCGACCCCCCCCCTTATGAATTAAAAACACCTTTTTATATTTAGCACTATTATAAATGATGGCAGTGAAGCGGAGTTTGGGGCTGGAGGCTGACAGCTCGCAACCCCTTTTGTAATAACCTCACGACCCCCAGTTGAGACCCCCTGTCCTAGATCCCGATACACAGATCTTCACGGGTCTAATTACAAGCCCCCACTGGCTTCCCAGAGTTGAGGGCAGAACCCAGGAGTCCTGCCAGATCCAGGGAGAGAATCCAGGAGTCCTGGCTCGCAACCCCCCCTGCTCTAACCACTAGACCCCTGGGGACCCAACCCAGTGTGTCGAATACCTGTGCTTTCCCTGCAGGTGGCTGGGAGGGTGTTTCTCCGTCCCAGCCAGTTTGGCTCCGATCCCCTCGCCCGTGGCACCGCTTTCTCCAGGCACCGCTTTCCTGCCTCTGCTGCCGTTTCTCTCCCTCCCTGGAGCCCCGTCTGGCTGCTTCTCCCCCCACGCCCGGGGCCCCCACTCACCGCCCGGCCCGGCCCGGCTGCAGACTGAGACTCGCCCCTGCGCACAGGGAGTGACTCCGAATCCAGGCGAGGTGCAGGGGGCTGGACAGGAAGGAACTATGGTCCCTGCACTGTTTACAACCGCCCCTTACAGCACCGCTCTGGGAAGTGGCCAGGCTCAGAGCTCATTGGTTTTAACCCTCTAATTCTCCAACCCGCAGGGGAGCTCCCAACAGGGAAAGAACCAGGGAAATCCTGAGCCTTCTCCCTGCTCCATTATCAAGCCAGACCTCCCTGTCTCCCTGGATCAGGCCAATGCTGGGCCCCTAGCCAGTATCCTGCCTCCAGCTCTGCCCAAAGCCAGCTGCAGCAGGGGATGGTGGGAGAAACACAGCTGCCAACTCTCACCCTGGGTCAATAAGCACCCGACTGTCACAAGAAGCCCAAACTCAAGCTAATCCCATTTCAAAACAAGCCAGTCCCCAAGAACCCCAACACTCTATGTGACTAGATCCTCCTGCCCCTGGCATGCAGTCTGGGCCTGTGTTGAGCCCTCTGTGCACCCCGACTCTCTCCCCCCTTGCCCCCACTTGCTGGGAGCCGATCAAAAAAAAATAATTAAAAGCAGCAACAAGCTACAAGCCATAAACTAGCCAACAAGCAACTCACAAGCCCATTAAGCCCAAAGCAAGCCCAATTTCTGCAATGGGCACTTTGGGAAAGTTCCCCACCCGTGGGGGAAATTCCTTCATAGATCTGTAGAGACCAACTGAAGGCACCATTAGATCATCTAGGTTGAGCTCCTGAGTAGCTCGAGCCAAAGATTTTCACCCGGTCACCCCTGTACTGAGCCCAATCGCTTCTCTTTGGCCAAAGCATCTTCCAGACCAGCCTCCAGTCGGGTGTGGATGGCATCAAAGGACGGGGAATACGCCACGCCCCTGGGGAGTGTGTTCCCATGATTAATCATCCGCATGGGTAAAAACTGGCACCCAGGTGTGCTGGAACGGGGGGAGGGGCACTGGGTCAGGGGGCCATGGCCATCCCACTTTTCACCACAGGCTCAGCTCCCTACCCCTGTTCTCCCCAGGGCCCTGCTCCCTGCAGCCAGGCCAGAAACTGGAGCCTGGGTAATAGTAGCCTGGGGAGCCCAGGTCCCTCCACCTGCCCGGGGGGGTGGGGCTGAGAGCAGCCCCCGGCCCTGCCCCCCAGATCCCATTCTCAGGGCAGATGGAAGGACTCCAGCTCCCCACAGCTGCCTGGGCAGCTCGTACCATGGCTCAGCTGCGGCTCTTTGGCCCCCGAGGCCCCACCCCCAGCCAGGCCAGAAGCCAGAGCCAGGTCGGAGTAAGAGCCATGGGGGGTAAGAGCTGTGGAGAGCCGCAGACTCTCCATCTGCCCTAGGTGGGGGACTCAGGGCGTGGGGACACAGGCCGGGGGCAGCTCTCAGGCCCCACAACCCCAGGTAGGTGGAGGGGCCCAGGCTTGGTCGGGGGGAAGAGGAGGGGCAGGGTGAGACCATGAGTGGGGGTCTCTGGCTCTCCCACTTTTAGGAAGAATCCCTGGTGCCTTGTTTCTAACTGGAGTTCGTCTGGGCTTAACTCCCTCCCATTCATTTTTGTTCTGCCCTTGTCCTCGAGGTGAAAGGGCCTTTTCATACCTGGCATTTTCTCCCCTTGAAAGTACTGATTGTTGGGGTTCGCTTTCAAATATTGATGAGATGTCAAATAACTCAGCCTCAATCAGCTTTATTAGTCAGAGACAAAAGAGCCCCACCTAGAAAGGAAAGGGTTAACCCTTTATCGCTCTCATCTGGGAAGCTGAGACTTATCTATCTTCTCCGGCAACATTCAGTCTTCTCCAAAATCATCAGCCTAACCCTCCTTGTGTATATACCTCAGTTGTTTACAACAAAGAAAGGCTGCACCCAGTTTTTAATCAGTTGCTTATCTTGTTTTGAACACAGGTTTCCAGGCATCAGCAAACCCAGCCGCATCCTGCACTAGCCCTAGGTGAGCCTGCATATTGGTCAAGCATCAAAAAAATCATCTCTCTTTGCCTTACCAAGCTGTACGCAGGGCCAGTGCAACCATTTAGGCAACCTAGGCGCTTGCCTAGGGTGCTGGCATTTGGGGGGCGCCATTTTCTTCGCCAACGACCGTGGCGGCCGGATCTTCTTCAATCAGCTTAGGCGCCACAAGCCTGGGAGGTGGGAGAAGTGAAGCAGCAATGGCGTGCTCGGGGTGTTCGTGCTCTTGCGTGGAGCAGGAGTGAGCTGTGGCCAGGGTGGAGGTGCCTCAGGGCAGAGGATGGGGAGCTGCCGCAAGGGGGGTGCCTCAGGGCGGGGGGGGGTGAACTGCCACGAGGGGGAGCCTTGGGGCCGGGGGGAGGGCGCAAGGTGGAAGTTTCGCCTAGGGTGCGAAACATCCTTGCACCGGCCCTGGCTGTACGGTCTGTACCCAGCACATTGGCAAACTTCAGCACAACATACATTGAGTATGGGGCAGGTCCTGCGTGCACAAGGAACTAGGATTACACACAGTTCACTGCAGGCTTGGCCTCGGTGAAAAGCATGCTGGGAATCTGATTCATAGTTACACACTGTTAGCATAAGTATAAAGAATATAAAGCCTGATAGATAGATATATAGTGCCCCCTCTCCACCCGGTTACCTTCTTTAATGCCAATCTGCTTACAGGTTTTGATGGACAGGTCTGGGTCCTTCTGGATCCCGACACTCATTCAGCAGGGTGTATCTTCTTTATTTTTTCCTATGAATTTATTTGGCAGTGCCTCCACCCACCTCGCTCCTTCCTGGCAGGGTCTCCAGGGCAGCTTGGGGGGGAAATTCTAACCACTGGGTAATCCCCACTTACTTGCCAGATAGCTGGAGACTTCAAAGAAATAACACAAACACATGCAATATATTCAACACAATAATTATAATTTAACAGGAGACAAACATAACGTAACAGAGTAAAACACTATTCTTAGGGTCACTGGTGCCCACGCTGCTAATACCTGTGACTTTCCCCAGTCACATGACTTGATGTAGCAAATGTAAGATTAGTGTTCCGTTGGTACGCATGCTTTCTTGGGGTCCTTGATGACCTATGACCACAAAATTCTTCTCTGCAGTGGTTTAGCTGTGTGGCTGACTGGGTTCAGTACAGCCCAAAGGACTCAGAGTCATAGTCTTTAAGGTCAGAAGGGACCATTATGATCATCTAGACTGAACGCAGGCAACAGAATCTCACCCACCCAGTCCTGTATCAAACCTGAGCCACTGAAGTCCTCAAATCATGGTTTAAAGACACCAAGGTGCAGAGAATCCTCCAGCAAGGGTCTGCAGAGTGCCAGGCAAAAGAGGAACATTCCTGCTCAGACTGGCTTCTCTTTTTGACAAAACATGGCCCGTTCTCATGGGCAGACTTTCCACTTTGCCCTACACCAGGGGACCCTGGTGTAGAACGGTGTTGGTGTATGGGGCCAGACAGTACTATGCCTGTGACTGGAAATCAGGTGCAAGACTAGTGCAAGGCAACAGCTCAGAGAGGAGAGGATGCTCTTTGTTCTACAAGTTTTAGAAGGTTAGGAAGAGCCAGGAGGAGAGGAATTGCTTAGATTGGCTCGTGGTGCAGAAAAAGGAGGAACAGTATGGAAGCGTGTAGGGCAACATTTAGACAAGCAGGAAAAAATGTCCTAACAGTGGGGTTGGAAACTGGATGGCTTGAGTCTCCCAGTGGAAGCAAGTGAAAGACCCACTACTTGGGTCATTTAAAACATTTGGGCCCCTCATACCTTGGGGGCCCAGGGCCACTGGAATTGGGGGGGGACATGCTTCCCCCTTTATCATGGGCACAGAAGCCTAGGGCAGGCACAGAGCAACTGGGGCACGGGCTGTGCTTTGCAATGGAGGAGGTGATAAGTTGACTAGCTCCTCCCCACCCCCTGCAAATCGCAGCCCCTGCTGGTGGCACAGGTCTCTTCCCGGTCGGGGGAGGGGGGGTGAGGTGGGCCTTAGCCCCCCCCCACCACCACCATGCCCCTCCTCTCCGCTCCCCCCAAAGCCATGCTCCCCAGCCAATCCAGAAGCCAGAACCAGGCAGTAGTAAAAGCATCCTAGGGAGCCCAGGTCCCTCTGGGGAGCCCCAGACTCTCCACCTCCCTGGGCGGCGCACCCTCAGGGATGGAGACACAAGCTCAGGGCTGCTCTCGGGCACCCCACCCAGGGCAGGTGGAGGGTCTAGGGGGTGCTCCCCACAGTGGCCCAGGCTCCATGGGCAGCCCTTACCACAGCCCAGCACTCGTCAGGGGTGGGGTCTTGGGGGAAAGAGGAGGAGTAGGAGGCGAGACCACAGTTCCAGTGCTGGTGGCCTCTCCACCTTCTTCTTTACAGGTTCTTGCACTCTTGCGGGGGGCCTCAAATTAGCTGGGCCCCCCAGACACATTAATCTGCCATTGACCGAAGGCAGGCCATGTATTAAAGCAGATGCTTACAAGGTCACTGTCCTGTATATGAAAAGGTACTGCTAGCATTGCTAAAACACAGGCATTCCTCAGAAGTATTAGGCACCGGGGATGATTAGCACAGGCACATCCTGACCTAGCACAAGATAAGAGGGTTTGACAGCAGTGAGGAACAGGAATGTTGTGCCTGAAATATCCATGTAATAGAAAGAGCCTGGAACCTGGGGCCTGGTGCAAGGCCTGAAGCCTGAACCAAACTCAGCAAAAGTTATGCTATGAGTAAAAGTCAGGCAGATGTTTGCCTGCAAGTTCATTGTCTGGTACATGAACTTGGCACCTAAGTTCCTTCTAAGCTGCGCAGTCGCTGTCTCTTATGCCCCACGCAGGGGCTCTGGGCTGCGGCGAGAGGGAGATGTCTCTCCCTCAGCGCAAACCTACCGTGGCGGGTCCCCAGCGTGGACCTGCCCCGGACTTGCCGCAGTGTGGGGAGAGGAGCCCCTTCCGTGGCCCAGCCCAGCCCAGGCCATACCCCACAACCCCTCATCCCCAGCCCCATCCCAGAGCCTGCACCCCCAGCCAGAGCACTCCCTCCTTCCCTCCCCCGCACCCCAACTCTCTGCCCCAGCTCTTAGCCCCCTCCCACACTCCAAACCCCTCGGCCCCACCCTCACCACATGAATTTTGTTATGTGCAGCAATATGAAGGTGATGTGCCACACATCACCTCCATTATACTGGTGCACATAGCAAAATTCAATCCGCAAATTAGAGGCAACACTGCTTGGCAGAGACACTGTTAGCCTTGCTAAAACACACTGAATATGTAACCACATTCCAGCAGGCCAGTACAAGAACACCTCAACCTAGCCCGTGATAAGATGGTTTGACAGAAGTAATGAAGTGGGATGTTTTGTCTGAAACATCAGGAGAAAGGTGACAAACATGGATTAGTAAATCAGATGAAGGAGAAAACGGTAGGGTTAACAGAGCACCTTAGGAGGCAGGAGATGTGACCTGATCACAGAGGAGTGGATAAAAAAGAATTTCCAAGTGAAAAACCGAAAGTAAGCAGGTTAACATCTAAAACTGATGCATTAACACATGGGCTTGTCTAGAAATGGTTAACTGCAGCAGAGACAGGCCCTCCTGCAATCCATTTGGCAGGTAGACGAAAAGCAACAAACATTGAGGGAACAAATTCACATTTTGCAAAAGCAGATGACTCCTACTGCCTTCCCAGAATCAGGATAAAGCCAGGGATAGGGGTTCCCAACCGCTTTAACCCTCAGAGTTCCACTCCTTGCTCAGAGCTAACAACATAACCTGTCTCAAATATTTTGACATACCAGTTTGATTTTCCTTTATATCCTTTGTTTGCTAACCTCGCCTGTGTTTAGAGCAGGTCCAGGAAACCTAAGGATTGAAATCATTAATCGTTTCGGGTTTACATCTTGGTTTGCCTGTAAAAGAGGTTTAAGGATTTAGTTAGGAGCCAAATATGGGTGGGGTTTTATTTTTTTTATTTTTTGCATCTTTAGACTCTAGATTTAAAACATAAATGGGTAAGAGAAAAATATTAAAAGATTAACTTTAGTTTTTTAGGCGATGGAAAGGGAAAATTGCAAGAGATCAATCAAATATTTTATTTTGAATTAAGACTTGTAACAATAACTGTGATTTAGGTTGCAGGTAGCAAAAGCAGCTGCATTTTGCTTCGATATTTCCTGTGTGAAGCAGAAAGATTATACGTTGCTGGCTTCCTTTACCATTCTGGGTATGTCTGAAATGGCAACTGACGTGATACCTATTTTTGGAATCATGATGCCCAGCAACTGATTTAACCCCAAAGTTTTGTGATTGCAATTTGGCTAATACAAATATGCAAGTAACAAAACAATAATTGATTTCACCCAAGGGGTGTTACTCTCGCTTCTTTTCCTACTGCCTCCCACTTACAGGTTGCGGGGGGAGGCAGTAGTGAGCAAGAGTTTGCTTTACCTTGTACGTGTACATTAGCCATAGCCCAATGAATCAAAAGGATGCTGAATTAGATGTTTTATGGGTTTTTTAACTTTAATATTATTTTGTCAGAAGCAAATCACTTTGCCCACTTCCTTTTTTTCTTTTTTCCTTTCTCAAAACGCTCAGAAGCATTTTCCCTATGGTTTTCACAGCAACATGTTAGCTGCTAATCAAAGATTCAGTGACTTTTTGTTTCCTGTTGGCTTAGAAATCCTAAATTAAAAGCAAAGAGACAGTCATCCTGACAGAGTATAAGATATGGGTTACAGTCTCTACGACCTGTGGAGCGGGGGGAGTCGGGAGGTGAGCTTTCAGTGCTTTCTGGGAAGTAACAGCTGTTGTTTTTTATATGTTTTATTTAACCATTCCTATGCAATTTAGTTTCCTTGATTGTTAACGGCCTGCTTTGTTGGTATGCAGCTGTAAGTATGAGCTGCCCCTGAAGCAGTTTTCACTTTTATTATCCCTGATAAGCTTTAGTGGTTTGTGATACTTGTAAGTACAGTTTTTTGTACTTTTCCTGACTGTACCATATCACACATTAAATATTACATTAAATATGATCAAACCCCACCGACTAGGAGTGATTAAAATATTCTGGCTACGTTGCATTCGTACAAAACCTCCTTTCTGAATTTTAATGTATTTTCATGCTATATTTTGATTGACCACAATTGGGTTCCCAGAAATCTCAGGTAACTTTACTTTACTCACCTGCAACTTCTACCTAAAATGAGCTTAATTAAATTCTACTAGCTAGTTTAGTTCGCACTTTACACTATACATATGTAGACATGTTCTTTCTTAAATAATTAACCCCTTAACCGGTTTCAACAATTACTGAAACAAGTCCCAAGAAATGGGGAGGGTACGTCTGCTCTTTCTTTCTTCCCTCAATGGCTAATATGCTCTTAACTAATTGAGAGTAGTAGGCTCAGTCATAAAACTAATTCCTCAGTCAGGATCCTGGACCTAACATTCCCAGATCCACTATATGGAACTAAGAACAATTGGAAATGAAAATCTGCCTATTGATCTTATGTAGGAATGTGTAGACCAAAGGACAGATGGGGCATGACTGTGTGGATGGCAATGCAAGATGGCCATATAACCATGTTTAGCCCACTGGGTCATCTTGAGCCTATGCATAATCCTTTTAGTGAGTGACAAGTAAACATCCTCCCCACAAAAAAATAAAATAAAAAGACATAAGTAGGGGAACATAGTAGAAAGAGCAAAACTGGGGCATGAGGCCTGGTGCAAGGCTTGAGGCCTGAACCAAAGCCACCAAAAGTTATGCTATGAGCAAAAGGCAGGCACTATTAAAAAGCAGATGCTTTCCTGCATGTTCACTGTTTGGTACATGATCTTGGCACAGGTACTGCTAGCATTGCTCAAACACACTGACTATGTAAACACATTCCAGCAAGTTAGCACAAGCACACCTAACCTATCACAAGATAATTTTTATTTGGCGTATGCAGTCTGGTCAAGCCAAGCCACAGCGTTCTTATCAATGATGTTCAATGCATGAAGATCTCCAAGAAATTGAGTCATTTTGGAGGACAATGGATCAGTGTTCCCTCTGCGTCCCCCATAACTACCCAGCTGCAGCTTGTCTGTCATTTGGAGAAATGGGCAATCCAACTAGCAGATTGAATTCAAGAATTACCACGAATCTCCGTCGACCGATCAAACAGGTTCCGGACGATGATTTTCTAGTCATAGGTCCAGCACTTAAGATCTTCTAGCACAAGATAAGATGATTTGACAGAAGTGATGAATTGTTTGAAAAATCAAGAGTAAAGTACAAAGTCAGAAGTGGTGAATAGGGTTGTTTGGTCTGAAAAAATCAGGAGAAAGGTACAAGAGGAGGTAACAACCATGTCATGAAACATGTCAGGTGATATGCAAGTTATTTATTGCAGATTGTGTGTGTCAGTCTGTAAATATTGGGGCACCTTGCCTTAACTGTTTTTCTGGCCTAGGGGGGAGAGGAAAGTCCTGCTGCTGACTGAGCTGAGGCCGTTGTGACGGCCATACATGAGTTAGTGCTCCTGTAATCATTGAGCCAGGGCACTGTGCTTCGTTGACAATAAACCTGGCTGAGCACCTTTGCCACCAAACCGAATCTGTGGTCTTTCTGGGCAGGTTTGTCGAGGTCTGCTGAGCCAGCTACCTGCGCAGAGTGGGGACAACAGCACATGGAGAGAGCACACACGCACCCCAAACTGACAGCAGTCCGGAGCCAGGTCCAAGAGGAGGTAACAAGCAGATGTCAGGTAAAGTGGTACATAAATTGTCTGTCCCAGACTATAAATGTCGGGTACCTCCCCTTAACCCTCCATGTGGCCGAAGGGGCAGCTGAGCCTCCTGCTGCTGACTGATCTGCTCCTTGCCCATGGGAACTCGTGTTAGTGTACCTGTTCCCGCAGAGCCAGGGCACCGGGGCTGTCCCTAGGGGGCAAAAAACCTGGCCTAGCGCCTTTGCCACTGAACTGAGCCGGGGGGCTGTCTTGTGAGTAACATCGAGGTCTGCTGAAAGAGCAGCTGCGCGCTATGCTCGTGACACTAACACCAGAGCTCCAAGGACAGCAGCAGCGAGCAGCTGAGCGGCCTGGATAGCGTTACCACAGCAACAACATTCCGGCCTTCAGCGCTTAACAACAGCTGCCACCCTTCCTGGTATCCCCCAGCAGCGCTGTGTACTGGCGAGAAGCCAGGCTGGAAGGAGAAAGGAGCGAGATGGCGAGGGCCGGATGGGGGCACTGGGCCTGCTGGAGGACCTGAGAGGCCTGAACCAAAGTCAGCAAAAGCCAGACCTTGTCACAAAGTCGATGCTTGCGAGCTCACTGTCTGGTACATGAACTTGGCAAAAACACAGCGAGCGTTGCTAAAACACAGGCACTGGGTATTCACGTAAACACATTCCAGAAGGCTGGCACAGGTACACCCCAACCTAGAGGTACAGTATAAACACACTCCTTGATGATGGTACAAGAGCACACAGAGCCCAAGTCAGACAAGGGTGGGAGGACATGGTGATGGATGGGGATGTTTGGTTCGAACCAGTAGGTACAAGTGAAGGTAAGCAACCATGTCAGGGGTGTGATACGTAACTTGTTCATATCCACGTCCATCCGAGGGGGCAGCAGACAGTCCCGCTGCTGACTGAGCTGAGTCCTTTGTCATGGGCATACATGTGTTCGTGTACCTGTAGTCTATGGGGCACTAGGATTGAGCTTCATTGACAATAATCCTGGCCAATTGCCTTCACCACCTAACCGTGTCTGCGGCCTTTCTGGGTAGCGCTCTCAAGGTCTGCTGGGCTGACTATCTGCAGGACTGGGACAGCACATGGAGAGAACACACACATGCACACTAACTGACAACAACAGGCAGCAAACCCACAGCAGTAGGTGTGAGGGAGAAATCCAAGGCCTGTCCCACTCTCTTTGAAAAGGGCAACAGTGATGAGAGCCAGCAGGAACAGTCCTCTCCCCATTGCTCAACATCCCTGACCGGAAATGACATAACCCAGCTCAGAACATCATCCCAGAGAGACCCAGAGCAATTGGATCACTCATCCAGTGTTGAGATGCAGCCACCTCTGGGGTGAGGCAGGGCTGTTCACATGGGGATTCCTTGCCTGGTGGCAGAGGCAGCTCTTGTACCTGGGAGACCGACTGGAAGCTGATGTTCCCTTTGATCATGAACTCCAGTGGCTGCTGCATATCTAAGGGGGCGATTCTGCACCGGATCTTCTTACAGGTGGCCACAGAGCAGTCCTGGGGTGGGGAAGGCTATCGCCAGGTGAGGCAGGGGCTCAGCATGGCCATGAGGGTCTGTGTCTGTCTATAGCAGGGATCCCTCCCCCAGCCCAGCCCCCTCAACTCACTGTCTGTTAGTGCCAAGGGGAAGGAGCAGCTGGGACCTGCACCAGCTTGCACTCAGCAGCAGGGGGAACTCGCTCATCTGCTTCACAAAGTACTTCCAACCCGGGTGTTCCCACCTTTCTGGTGCACTGAGTCAGCTGGGAGTGGGCGGGAAGAGAGACATGGTGTTAACGCGGGCCAGGAGACATGGGGTTTCCCTTCCAGGGTGCACCAGCACCAATCCAGCCCCAGGATAGAGGGTCTGATTGGTTCAGAGAGGATGGGGAAGGGGATGTAGTAGAAAGCAAGAGACTGGAGCACAGGCACTGGTACAAAGCTTGAGACTTGAACCAAAAAGTCAGCAAAAATTGTGCTATGAGCAAAGATCAAGCCCTGTTAAAAAGCAGAAGTTTGCCTGCAAGTTCACTGTCCAGTACACTGCTAAAACACAGCGAATATGGAAACACATTCCAGCAGGTTAGCACAAGTACACCCCAATCTAGCACACGATAAGATGATTTGACAGAAGCGATGAACAGGGATATTCTGTCTGAAGCATCAGGAGCAAGGTACCATGGAAGGTAACCACCATGTCATGAAACATGTCAGGTGATACCTAAGTTGTTTATTGCAGATTGTTTGTCTCTGTCCATAAATGCTGGGGTACCTCACTTTAACCCTTTGCCCAGCCTTGGTGGCAGCAGATTGAGCTGCTGCTGATTGAGCTGTTCCATTGTGACAGCCATACACGTTAGTGTTTTTGTAACCATTGAGCTGGGGGTCTAGTACTGCGCTTCACGGACAATAAATCTGGCTGAGCACCAGCGCCACCGAACAGAATCTGTGGTCTTTCTGGGCAGTTCCATGGAGGTCTGCTGAGCCAGCTACTTGCACAGATCCAGGACAGCACATGGAGAACACACGTGCACCCCAGACTGACAGCACTGGTAACCTATAGTTTATTATTATAAGTACTTGGTAATGTTCAATATTATTTATCCTCCTGGTGCAATTTTGGGGGTTTCCCTTTCAAGTCCTAAACATTTAAAATTATCCTTTTTCTCTGGGTTTGCTTCTGCCTCTCCTCACAGTTTGCAGTGACCCACCTAGGTCAGGCTATGCTAATTAGCATCATGAACAGGATAAGAGGAGTCCAAAGCAGGAGTGAACCATCTTAAAAGAACACAAGTCAGTCAGGAGAGAATGCAGGAGGACAGTCAACCAAGGGACCTAATCTCCACTTATGCAGACACCTCAACCATGCCTTATTTCTTTGGAGCACTCCAGTTCCTAGATTTCCTGGAGAAAAATATGAAAGCAATGCTGTTTCATTTGGGGAATTTAAGACAACGCTTCAGCCAATGTATAGATTGCATGAACTGCTGGAAAGACAAGAAATAGAGAATCTGCTGGGGCAAAGAGAGCGCCAGTAGGGAAGGGCCGACGTGGCCAGAAAATGAAAAAGGGAGCATAGAATAGATATTTAGAAGGGTAGGCTGTATGTTTAACACTCACATCTTGTCAGAACTGAAGAAGTTGTTCTCCAGAATACAAAGTCCAGCAGAGAGACTAAGGTAATATGCATTGGGATTACAAGAGGCTTTACAAGCAATAGAAAAGTTAAAACCACATGAAGCCCGACATATGGATAAAATGTTGAAAGGCAAATTTGTTGAGGTGTTACATGAGGATATTTTACTGAGGGAACTAAGGTTGTGACTAAGACAGAATCCCAAAATTTCCTTCCTAGGCTTTAAGGAGGCGGCCATAAAACTTCTTGGAGGTGAAGGACCAGACAGGGCAGGTATGGCGTGTCCACTGCATGGCTGAACATGTGTCGTTGCCTTGTAACCTTAGAGACGCTGGGTACTTTTTGGGGCAGGCTGGCCCAATGTTAGAAAATGATAATTGTGGAATGGAAGACCCTTTTTAGAGCGAATTTAAAAGGGAGACAGAGGACTTGAAGAACACACTCCTTGATGACAGAAGGAGAGAAATTGAACATGTGAGATTGGATTTGAAACAGGAGCTCCTGGGACCCAGAGAATACAGGCGCAGGCCAAGAGAAGTCGGAATGAATCATAGGACAATTAAGTTTGGTCGAGATGGTAATCTTCTCTCCAGAAGATGGGGTGAGGTGGAACATACAGAAATGAGGTGCATGCCTGAGACTACTAATGTCATGGTTTGAAGCACAAAGTCTCCCGGATGGGAGTCTGGATCTCAGGCAGGCAAAGAAAAGACCTGAATGACATTAAAAGGCATATTACTGGTGTGGGAAGGTGCACGACAGTGTGTGGGCTATGGCTAATGGCATAGAAATGGGGGTGAGGTGGAATGGCCTCCCACTGAGCCAGGGAGTGGGGCAAGGAGCCACTCTCTGATCCCTGGTGGGCGGTGCTAGGCCAGGCATGCCCCTCCAACTGGAAGATAAGGGGTAGGACAGGAAGTATAAAAGGCGAAGCCCCTAACCCAGTTGAGTGAGCAAGGGAAGGGAGCAGACATCTCCAGGCTGCTGCAGGTCCCCACAGTTGAACCTGTGCTGCGCCACATCCTGCCCCTGGAGGAGACTGATCCAGGTGATGAAGTGCCAGGACTGCCACACACCTTATATCCCTAAGAGAAGGGAGACAACCCTGAGCCACAGGTACATTACGATGGGCGAGTCAGAAGCAGCATAGGGACACTAGACTATAGTCTGGTTGGGTTGTTGCCTGAATCCAGGTTGATGTGTTGTGGTAGGATCCCCGCTGACCCAGTGGGTGAACCCTCTGCCACTGTTAGGGCCTGGGCTGGGACCCAGTGGAGTACGGTAGATCTCGGTCCCCCTTCCCACAGCTGTCAACCTCAGCGTTGAGGTGGCAGCCTCCTCACCTTAGGCCAAGAGTCCTGTTTGTCTGCTGACTGCCAGAACCAGGACATCAGACTATCTGTTTGCTCTGCCCTGCCTAAGGGTTACACTCGAGCTCTCCCCAGCCTGGGTTATAGAGCAGGGTGACCGCAACACACCCCCAGTCTTAGATATTCTCCCAGAAATCTATGTCCTGTACTCCCCAGCCCTATCCTGGACACAACAAGTTATATTAAATCCATTATTCCTTAAAGATCATGCTATGCAAGCAACTTGTCACCCCAAACAGAGTTACCAAACAGACACTTCAATTCAAAGACACTGGATTAGCTAAAACAAGTTTATTAACTACAAAGAGAGATTTTAAGGGAGTCCAAGAAATGAGGCATAAAAGCCAGGAATAGTTACAAAGAAAATAAAAGAAGAAAAGTTTACTAGTGCCTAATTTAACAAAACTGTATCAGAGTCAACCAAAGAGTCTCACCACATGCCCTCAGCAGCCTTCCCGACCAAACCATATAGGTCAGGCCTACTTCCTCAGCAATCAAGCAAATATTTCCTTTTTCACTTCAGGAATAGTGAATTAGATGGAAAGGGTGGGCAGAGGGTAATTGTCAGCAAACACCAGTTTCACCGCACACACACAAACCAGTGACACAATGTTTCCATCGATAATCAAAACATATCTCTAGACAACAAACCAAAATTGTTGTGGGAGAACTTAGTCCTGACGTAATGTGCATAAAACTCGTGGGAATAACGGTGTCACTGAGGCTGCTTTCAGGACAATTATGCTGGATAATTCTCCATCAAAATTATAAAAAGATCAATAGAATTCGGCCAAGTCTAAACTGAGTAACGACTGGCTCTAGTTGGCACTAGGACGTGTTTTGTTGGTGGGAGGGTGGCCAGTGGCCAGTCTTTCTGCACCTTGGAGGTGGCAACATAAGGGGGCGGGGGTGAATCTGGAGCAGCCCAGAAAGAGGCAAAGCTGGGGGCGTTGGCACATGGGGAGGCTATTGTTTGGGGGCATCAGAAACAGTGGGGTTTCCAGTGGCAGTGCTCTGGGTCCGGCCAGGCCCCTCGCCCTCCACACCATCCTCCATCATCTGCTTGTACTGGCGCTTGAAGAAGCCAAGCTGGAAAAAGACAAAGAGGGGAGATGGTGAGAGCCAGATGGACACAGGCTCATGGTGGAGGTGCAGGAGGGACAGGCTGTGGGAACCTCTAAAGGAAAGACCCTCTCCCCGCCCCCACCAGCTGGCAGAACAGGCCCCGCCCCCAGGATGATGGGCTGTGGGGGAGGGGTCCAAGCCCTGCCCCACTCACCTTGTAGAGGGCTGCAGTGATGAGAGCCAGCAGGACCAGGCCCCCCACGCTGCTGCCCACGATGATGGGCAGGTAGTTATAGACCTCGGAGTGCTCCACCACCGTCTGCACCTGGGGGAGAGGAGCTGTGAGATGGGGACCCAGGAGTCCTGGCACCATCATCCACCCCTGCTCTAATACAAGACCCCACTTCCTCCCAGAGCAGGGACAGGACCCAGGAGTCCTGGCTCCCAGCTCTAACCACTAGCCGATGCTCTCTCTATCCTGGGCACAGTCACTCTGGTACCTGGCGCTGGACGAATCCCTCCTTCTGGGTGTATTTCTTCTCCTCGTATTCAATCTGGGCCTCGCTCACCAGACTCACTTTCTGCTGCTGAGTCTGGAACAGAGAAATTCACCATCCCTGACCGGAAATGACACAAACCAGCCCAGAAGGACCCAGAGCAATTTACAGGCTGTTCACACCAGGGCAATCCCTTGCCCAGCACTGAGATGCAGCCACCTGTGGGGAGAGGTTCAGGGGCTGTTCACACAGGGGGATCTCTCACTCAGAGCCGGGAGGCAGAGGCAGCTCTCGTACCTGGGAGACCCACTGGAAGCTGACACTTCCTTTGATCATGAACTCCAGTGGCTGCTGCATTTCCAGAGAGGCGATTCTGCACCGGATCTTCTTACAGGTGGCCACGGAGCAGTCCTGGGGGTGGAAGGATATTGCCGGGTGAGGCAGGGGGTGTGTAGGGGCTCAGCATGGCCATGAGGGTCTGGGTCTGTCTATAGCAGGGGTCCCTCCTCCAGCCCAGCCCCCCACTCGCTGTGTTAGTGCCAAGGGGAAAGGGCTGCTGGGACCAGCACCAGCCTGTACTCACCAGCAGGGGGCGCTCGCTCATCTGTTTCACAAAGTCCTTCGAACCAGCTGTTTCAGCCTCACTGGTGCACTGGGCCAGCTGGGGCTGGGGAGGGAGAGAGACATGGTGTTAATGATGGCAGGAACGGGTCATGTGACCTTCCCCTCTAGGAGACACCAGCACTGCAGGGCGTGGGACTGGCTGGCTCAGGGGCTGGGGCAGGGTCTTTCTCCCCAGGCAGCCTGCCCCAGCAGGGGGCGCTGTAGGGCAGAGAAGGCATCACTGGGCCCATCTCACACACACACAAGGGCAGGGAGAGGCAGGTACCTTGGAGGGGACGACCTCAGAGGCGTCCCACACCCGGACCCCGCTCAGCTCCACGGGGAACTGGAACGTGACCGAGATGGGGACGCTTCGCTGCCGCAGGTTCTTGACCTGAAAGAAACAGACTCTCCATAGGGCACTGCAGGAAGAGAACCCAGGAGCTCTGATCCCCAGCCCCCGCTCTAACCCTCAGACCCCACTGCCCTGCCACAGCTGGGGACAGAACCCAGGAGTCCTAGCTCCCTGCCATCTCCCACCCACACCCCTTCCCCTCCATCACTAACCCACTAGATCCCATTAAACCACCTCCACTCCCTACCTCTTGTCCCATCTCCCCCCTCACACCCTGTGCCGCCTGCCTCACCTCGTACCGATGTGTCACTGGCACGCTTGCCCCTGCCTCCTTGGAGGAGAAGTTGACGTACTTGGTCGACTCCTCAAGGCTGGGGGAGGAAAAGGATGGAAGGAAGGAGAGAGACGGGAGAGTGATGGATGGGGCTGGAGGGTGGTGGTGGATGGGGTGCTGTGCTGCAGGGAGGGGCCCAGTAGGGGGCGCTCTCCCCTCTGTCTCCGCACTGACCTACCTGGTGAGGATGATGAAGATGCCGTACTTGACCGGCAGCTCCGCCCGGTGAATCATGCGCTCAGTGATGGGGCCTCCATTGTCACTGGGGGGAGCGGAGGGCAAAGGAGAGAGATGTGAGGAGACGCAGACAGATAACTGTGCAGGGAGGCTGCACCACAGGCCACTGCCCTGCCCTGCTCCATGCACGGCCCCCTACCGCTGCCCCCAGCCCACCCCCTGGCCCTGCATAGCCCCCTCACCTGCTGGCATTGGCCATGATCTGCAGCCTGTCCCCCAGGTCGGCCTCAGAGGAGACGTCGAAGGTGGCGACAAAGACGACCTGGAAAACACAAGGGTGAGACCTGCTGGGCTCAGGGCCTGGGGAACTGCCAGAGACTGTGGGGGCGGGGCAGATACAGGGGATCAGGGAGACTTTTGTATGAACTTAGATGGAATAAATGGGCCCAGAGAGGCGAAGGTGTTAATATGACCCTTTCCCTGCCCAACAGCATTAACCTGGATTGGGATCCACAGACCTCAGATGGTTCCGTACCTTGGCAACACCCCATTAATCATCCTTTTATTAACAGACAGAAGAATCAGCTAAGGCCTTTGCAATGTAATGTGTTCAATGAGGCTTTTATCCTCTCCCCTCCTCCCTGCCCTGCGCCTGTCACTGGAGAGAGCGTTTTATCCTCCCCCATCACCTGAGCAGCTCTGGGCGCAATAACTGGCCTCTGGGGGAGGAGAGGAGGTTAGTGGAGGGGCTGGAGCCAGCCTGGGCGCTGTGGTTAAAGTCCAGCCCTGATTCCCAGGGGACAAAATCAGGCAAAGGCCCTAGCGGAGAGAGCAAAGAGCAGCACAGAGAGAAAATGCAGCATCTGCTGCCCCTTGCTGGCAGCCCCCCTACTGGAGACACCCCGGATCAGTCGCACCGAGAGCTGGCAAGTGGTACCAGCCTTGGGCTGACATAGGCACTGGATTTAGCTGCTTTCCTGGGTGCAGGCTCACAGCAGCGAGCACAGCACATGGGCTTGGCCGGCTCAGCCAGAAGCTCCTTAGACAGAGGGGAGCAGGAAGAGGCAAAATATGGGGAGTGGGGGGGGAGGGAAAGGGAAGGAGCCCATGAGGCAGAGGTGGGGAGACAGTCTCCTGTCCCAGGTAGTGTCTGGATCTCAGCAGGGGCAGGGGCATGTGGGTCCCTCTCCCTGGGCCTGGCCGGGTCATGACACCTCTCAGGATCAGGATGATGAAGGCCCAATGGTGTTACGCTGGGTCCGAGGGGACGGGCTTGGGGGCAGCCATGACAATGACGCTGGCTCCTTCCCCTTTGTCTTTTACTCAACCATGTTCACCTCCCCCCTCTGCCCCCCGAGCCGCTTCTTTTAAGGACACAAAGGGGGAGGGAACAGCCTCTCCCCTCGTTATTTTCTCCCCCAGTGAGGCCTGATTTCCAGCCCCCCAGGTCTAGCCCTTGGTTTGCAGCCCCGGCAGGGCCTGACCCCAGCCCTGGAGTGACCTCAGGGCTCTGTTTGCACTGACTTGCCGGGCTCCCCAGGGTGCTTTCCACAGCACATCTCTTGTCATGGGCTGGGCTGACCCCAGGGAACTGCCCCTCTCTGCCCACAGCTGGGTTCACCCCTGGGGAGTTCACAGGCCAGGGCCCGTCCCTACCTCAGCCCCGCTCCAGAAGATGGGGTGGTTGACGTGGCAGGTGCTGTTCCTCTGAGTCTGCTCCTCAGAGCCCACTGCCGAGCTGCACCTAACGGCCATGGCCCTCCTGTTAGACTGAGCACAGGGGACGAGCCAGTGAGAGATGGGGCCACAGCCCCCCTGCTGAGCCCCCACCTACCCCCTGCAGCACAGTGCCCCCTGCCGAGCCTGCCCTCATGCTGGTGTATGTTGGGGTACCTGGAGTAGCAGGACTCGGCGGTAGGACAGTGCAGCCGGGTAGAAGAACCGCACTATGGTGCTGTAGGAATTCTCCCCATGGTTCTGGATGGAGACGGTGGTGTTGAGTTCAGGGGTGACCCCCACCACCAAGGTGCTCAAGCTAAGAGGAGAGAAAGGGGTGAGCTTCCTCCAGGAAGTGCCCTGGCTGCTCCTCAAATTTCCTCCAGCAGTGCCCAGCCGGGGACCCCAGTGCTGTGAGCTTCCTATAACAGTGTCCAGCAAGGGTACCTAGCGGTGCATCTTCCCCACAGCAGGCCCCAGACACAGGATCCATCAGCCCTGGAAATCTGACAAGACCTCCAGCTGGATGTTGAAGATCCGAGGCATGATCAAGCCGGATGCGTCCCACCATGGTAGGTGTTTTGGGGTAGGATTCAGTGACTTACCCAGAGAAATTGAAGGAGATTTCTAATTGGTCATCGCAGCAGCCATCTGTGCCACAGTCCTTCTGAAACGGGAGCTGGGGGGAGACCCAGGAGAGCAGGATCAGAGTGGGTGGGCAGGGGGCTGCAGCACCACCTGCCAGAGCAATGCAGGGACCCAGGGACCCTGCACTGGGGGACAGCTAAACCCATCTGTGACATTCTACATCTTGGGGGAGCACCGTGTGTGATGCTGTATCCCATAAAGCTTTATGGAAGTATGACATAACTGGAGTATGTTTTGTGCTGCCTGTGCCACGTAACATCTCTGTAAAGGTCACGGTCTACTATCAGGAGTGCCTGCAGCCTTTTTGTCGCTCTAGGCGGCAGAAGGTCCCACCCCCAAAATGGCACCCCCAAAAGAGGCAGCGGAAGGTCCCGCCTCCAAAATACTGATGACAACCACAGCAGCTGAACAACTGGCCGCCACCCCCCAAATGTTAATGCCCTAGGCGACCGCCTAGGTTGCCTAATGGCTTGCGCCGGCCCTGTCTACTATATCTGTTCATCCTATTTGTACACATACACCTCTACCCCGACATAAAGACAACCCGATATAACATGAATTCGGATATAACGCAGTAAAGTAGTGCTCCGGGGGGAGGGGGGGCTGCGCACACCGGCGGATCAAAGCACGTTCGATATAATGCGGTTTCACCTATAACGCAGTAAGATTTTTTGACTCCCAAGGACAGCGTTATATCGGTGTAAAGGTGTATCTCATTTTGTAGTTGAGGTTAAGAATATTGGCTGTATACTTGCTTGATTTCTAAGTAAGCTTTGTGAGGCATTTGGTCAGCTTCTCTAGAAAGGAATTTGCAAAGTTAAGTGCTGAATCAACAAGCACTTAAGGAACAATGCATCTTGGAATGCTCCAATCCACATAAGAAGTCTTCCTGGAACCGTACAAGATACCATGTGGGCAATGGCTTCTGCCTGTAAAGACTGTGTCATGCACGGACATGTGACTTGCCCAGGTGACTCCAGAACTCCATCTTGGAGCAGGACTTTGCATAGGAAAGAGGAGAGGGTCTCCACCCACAGGAGAAGCTCTATTTAAACCCCTGGGAGACCCCTCCATTTTGTCTTCGGCTAATTAGAGAGCCTCTCTACCCCCTAGGATACTTGGAAGAAACTGGAACAAAGGGCAGTGACTGCAAGGGGTTAGTGTGAGTGATTGCTGGCCCCAGGCTAAAAGGAGATTAGTCTGTAAAAGGGAGCATTCTGGAACTGGTGAGTATCTTATCTGTATTCAGTTTGATTAGACATAGATTTGCACATTTTATTTTATTTTGGTGACTTACTTCGTTCTGTCTGTTACTACTTGGCACCACTTAAATCCTACTTTCTGTATTTAATAAAATGACCTTTTACATATTAAGTCAGAGTATGTATTAATACCTGGGGGAGCAAACAATTGTGCACATCTCTATCAATGTTATAGAGGGCCAACAATTTACGAATTTATTTGGGGTTAGACCCCACTGGGAGTTGAGCATCTGAGTATTAAAGACAGGAACACTTCTGTTAGCTGCTTTCAGGTAAACCTGCAGCTTTGGGGCAAGTAAGGGTACAGAACAGAACACAGGGGCCCCATACTGGGCCCTTTCTCCTGCCCTGACCTACGCTGCAAGCAACAAGGACACTCAGAAGACAAGACTCCAACAGAGGGGACTGGCCCAGGTTTCAAGGGTGAAACCTGTGTCCTGTGAACTGCAATATCCAGTGAGGTGAGGAAAACTGCTTAATCTAGATGTTGCCCAGTCAAATAGAGTTGAAAATATATAAGCACAGAGTCTAAACTCTCTTTTGGTAACTAATGCTGACTTTTTGCCTGTCACGTATAATCACTTAAAATCTATCTTTTGTAGTCAATGGATTTGTTTAACTGCTTCTCTTTACCAGTGAATTTGCCTGAAGTGTTTGGTAAATCTGCTCAGGTTACAAAGGCTGGTGTATGTCCACTTTCCATTCATGAAGTGGTGAACCAATTAATGCAGTTCAAGATGGTATATTCCTGAGGTGCGAGGCTGGGACCTGGGGGGATTTGGCTGGTGCTTCTCTCTGTATGTGATTCGTGAGTGGCTCTGGGAGTGTTCATGCAATCTAGCTGGGGGTGGGGCTTCACATGCAGTTGTGTTGAGCGATCACAGTGCCTGGAGGAATTTGCTGCTTGTCACTAGCAAAGCATTGTGAGAGACAGCCCAGGCTGGAGGGTTAAGGGGACACAACAGTCCCAGGCTTCACCCCTGGGATGCCATCACACCATCATCAGCCCTGCACCTACCTCTCCTCCCCCTGACAATCCCTCTTCCATCTCCCCCTTTGGCAAGCAGCAGTATCACACTCCTAGCGGTGCCAGGGCAGGGGGACTGGTTGGCTCAGGGAGGATGGGCAACAGGACAGGGGGCCTTTCCCCTCTAGGGGGCCCTGGCCAAAATGAATTTTGATTTTTCATGAAAATTGTTCAATATTTTTAGATATAGATATTTTGGGAGCTTTGAGGAGAAGTTGGAATGTTTCCACAGAGGAGAGATGGGTCCATCGCCAAGGCAAACTCAGCATCCATCTGTCTCCCTCTAGTGGCTGCGCTGTATAAAGGGGTTTAGGAGGCTGCTGCTGCCGCCTCTGAATTTTCCAGACTCTTGCTTTCAAATGGTCACTGGTTTGATCCCTCCAGCAGACCCACCTCGGGGCCTAGCTCTGGCACCTTACCAAGCCTGCAGACACTGGCGCAGAGTCCTCACTCAGGATGGGTCTGAGGCGGCCGGCAGCAATGATGGGCTCCCCCGTCAGGGTGTAGTTGAGACGCAGAGTGATGGGGGTCACGGTGTCCTCTGGGCAGAGCTGGGGAGACAGAGAGGCAAGTCGGGCTCCTGAAGGGTAATGGGACCCCGGGGCTCGGTGGGACCCAGAGAGAGGTTTGTTCTCTGGGTGGTTTGGGAGCAAGGGGCAGTGTCAGAGGGGCAGACACAATGGGAGGGAAAGGACCCAGGACCCCTCCACACACACACTCACTCACAGGTAATATTATCTGGTATGTCTCACATCTTGTCTCGATGCCGAGTTGCAGCTCCCTGCTCAGGACGGGGCCAGTGGAGTCGAAGGCAGCTCGGATCTTCGTCCGCCCGGGGTCCAGGGCCAGGCTGTACTGGATGGTGCTGGAGATCCTGTTGCCTATGGAGGAGGGGAAACGAGGGACAGAGAGAGACTGAGAGCGGGAACTTTAAGGGGAAATGGGACATGGGGCCTTTTACCTCCATGGGGCCCTGGCACCAATCTATCCCCAGACCAGGGGCTTGACTGGCTCAGGGGAGCGGTGGGTGGGTATGGTCTGACCTAGGCTGTCCATGGTGCTCTTAGTGACGGTGAAGCAGACCTCTGCCCTGCTGGCCTCTGTGTTGAGCTGCTCCTGCCCCTGGCAGTCAAAGGCCGAGGTGGGGATGGTTGAGGGCTGGAAGCTGATGGAGACCCCAACTTTGAGCACCGGCCGGGACCTGTCATGGGAGGAACAGAACCATCACCCAGCTGCTCTCTGCAATGAGGCCAGGCCCCCTCCCTCCCTAGAGCCTCCCACCCAGCCTGGATGTACTCACAGCATCCCAGGGAGTCTTTGCCTTTTAAACCTCTGTAACTGTGTAACTCAAACAGGGAAGAAGACTTCTCTAATGCAAAAGGTGGCTTCCTACAGAAGGGGTTAGCTTCTGCCAAAGGAGAAGGCCATTGAGACCAACTGAGCCATTGTGATACACGGAAGAACAGACTTGGTTAATTGCATTGCTTACCCCCTCTAGGAAGAGAAACTCTGCACATGATCTTGTCCCATCTGCATGGGCTCTGGGGAGAAGGGGATACAAATCCCTGACAAGGAGAAAACTTGTTTCCTTTGTGCCACTTGGTTGCTAGAAGGGGAAGAATCACTAGGCATAAACAAAAGACCCCCAGCTACTTAGTCTGAGTTAGCCCTAAAGGACATATGGAGTTTGCTTATCACAGAAGATTCTCTTATCTTTTGGAATCTAAGATTGTAACTCATTTGCATGTGTACATTACCTGCTTTAACAGTATAAGCAACTCTTGTTTCTTTTTCTTAGTTACTAAATCTTTAGCTAGTTTATTACAGGATTGGCTACCAGCATTGTCTTAGGTTTGAGATCTGACATACGATTGCTCTGGGGTAAGTGACTTAGGGTGACCAGACAGCAAATGTGAAAAATTGGGACAGAGGTGGTGGTGGGGGTAATAGGAGCCTATATAAGAAAAAGATACAAAAATTGGGACTGTCCCTATAAAATCGGGACATCTGGTCACCTTAAAGTGACTGGTCCTTTGGGGCAGGGAGTAACCTGAAAATTGTTGTGGTTTTTGGTGTAAGGGACCATCTATCACAAAGTCAGGCTTACCTGGGTGGCAAGATAGACCAGAGTGCCTGAAGGGGCTCTCTGGGACGCCATGGTGAGTTTGTTATAGTACCTGAGGAATTCATACTTCTAACTTGGCTGGTGAAATCTAATTACAGAGCACACAGCCAGTTTGAGGTTTCTGCTCTTGCTGTTTTCCGACAGAACGCACGTGCACACATGCTGTCTGTGATTGCCATGTGGAGCAGTGCAACAACAGAGTAACTTACCTCAGCAGCAGGACCTGCCCTTGTGCTCCCACCGCAATGTCTGGGAGTCCATCCCCCGTCAGGTCTGTCCCGCCACTGATGGCCTGGCCAAAGTAGTGCAGCCTGCTGGGAAACAGCAACCCCTCTATGCGCTGTGGGTCAGAGAGAGCAGTAAGGGGTGGGGAAGGGGCGGCTGTACTGTATAATGGGCACTAGGGGGCAGCAGAGGGTGAGGGGTGGGGAAGTGGCAGCTACAGGCTAATAGGCACTAGGGGGCCGTGGGGCCCCATGTCGTTTCTTTCAGGATCTGTGATGACCCCTCCCACGCAGGAGCTGGGCTTACCTGTCTGCACTGGGGACTGAGGCCTCTTTTTTCCCCATGGAAGATGTACAAGGCCCCAAGATTGTCGTTCTCCATGGGGGCCCCGATGGCCACGTCCATCTGTCTGTCCCCGCTGATGTCCCCGATTTCAGACATGCTGGCCCCAAAGCGCCCGAACGCCTGCCCCTGCAGTGTCTTGCCGCAGGTCTTTTGCATCACCCCCTGTAGGCCCCATCCAAAGAACATAACATAAGAACGGCCGTACTGGGTCATACCAAAGGTCCATCCAGCCCACTATCCTGTCTACCAACAGCGGCCAATGCCAGGTGCCCCAGAGGGAGTGCACCTAAAGGTAATGATCAAGTAAACTCTTTCCTGCCATCCAGCTCCTCCCTCTGACAAAGAGAGACTAGGGACACCATTCCTTACCCATCCTGGATAATAGCTATTAATTGACTTAACCTCTATGAATTTATCCAGTTCTCTTTTAAACCCTGTTATAGTCCTAGCCTTCACAACCTCCTCAAGCAAGGAGTTCCACAGGTTGACTGTGCGCTGTGTGAAGAACTTCCTTTTATTTGTTTTAAACCTGCTGCCCATTAATTTCATTTGGTGGCTCCTAGTTCTTGTATTATGGGAATAAATAACTTTTCCTTATCTACTTTCTCCACATCACTCATGATTTTATCATATCCCTACTTAGTCTTCTCTTTTCCAAGCTAAAAGTCCTAGCCTCTTTAATCTCTCCTCATATGGGACCCGTTCCAAACCCCTAATCATTTTAGTTGCCCTTTTCTGAACCTTCTTTAATGCCAGCATCTTTTTGGAGATGAGGAGACCACAGTATTCAAGATGTGGGAGTACCACGGATTTATATAAGGGCAATAATATATTCTCCATCTTATTCTCTCTCCCCTTTTTAATGATTCAAAGATACAAAGGGCGAAAGGATCAGCACCCCCTACAGAGACTCTTCTCTGCTCCCAGCAGAACAGCGCCCCCTAGTGCCACACTAGGGCATGGGGGTCAGCACTGACTGCAAGGAGAGAGCATCTTCTACTAAGCCCGTACCCTGGTCCCTGCAGCACTGCGCCCCTTAGCCCTGGACTGGAGCATGGGGTCATCTCTGTCTAGCAAGCCATTTAATGGGATCCCAGCCCTAAATCTGTCCAGCTACATCATAAACCCCGGTTCTTCCCCTCTCCTACCTGCTGGTTAATCCGGCAGATATAGACACGCCCTCCATTCAGAGGTGTATAGTACATGGGGGCTCCGATCAGAACCAGGTCTGTGTTCCCATCTCTGTCAAGGTCCACAGTGCACAGTGTACCCCCGAAATATGAGCCAACCTGGAGGGGCAAATAAGCCACCCTTTCATTTTAGTCACTTCCTCCTTCTCCCACTGGGACCTCCCTTCCTGCCCCCCACAGCCTGCTGGGAGCAGGATTCAATCCCCATGTTCATTCTTTCCTCAACATCACCCTCCCTTTACACACAGCAGGTGGTATTATTACTGTCAGTTTTCTGTTCCACTGAACGTATAGGCTGTTAGGTCCTGGAGAAATGATGATCGTTCACTGTGGTTCAGTTCTTTTTAGCTGCTGTGTTTGTACAAGTGAAGTTTATTCATGGAGTCTACTTGGCTGAAATTGTCTTTCCACTTCTGTTTGCCTGAGCGCACAGGAAGCTGTATGTGAGAGGTGCTTCCTGCTAGCTTAAATAATGGCACCACAGCTACCACGTTTGCACAAATTAAATGTTTCCTTTCTCTGTCTGGATCACTCATCTAACTGAACATATAGGCTACGAGGCTGACAGCTCTTTGGGGGCAAGAACCATATTTGTAGTCTGTTTGTGTACAGTGCCTCACACAATGGGGTCCTGGTCTGTAACTTGAGCTGGTCTGTAGTGTTTCTAGGCACTACTTCAAAACAAATAAATGATCATCACTGTGGTGATCGTTAGCTGTGGTGCAGATGTCTACACCAGTAGCATTTATCCATTGCCTGAGTCCCTCTGACTGAAACCTCCCGGTGCTGCCTATAGCTGAGATCTGAACACAACATGTGGAAATATTGCAAACGTCCTCACCTCCCTCTCATTCTCTGCCCATCACTCCCCGTGCTCTCCCCTTACCTGCTCTCCCAGCACCTCAGTTTCCATCCGCCATCCTCCATGCTTGTCATCTTGCCTGAATAGGATGACTTTGCCAATGTGATTGTGGCGAGGGGCCCCAACCACATAGCTGCTCCGCCCCTGGGATGTGATGACCTGAACTGAATAACCTGCAAGAGACAGAGACACACAAGGTGAGAGGAGGGAGCAGGCATTTCCTGACACAGGGCCTCACACAGCCTTACAGCAGTATAAGGACTTGATCATAAGCCTTGCTGAGCCTGCATGGGGAGTAGGTGTCAGGAGCCCCCTTGCTCCCGTGTGGGAGATCAGCAACACTGGACCTTGCACAGGAGGATGTTAAACTTAAAGCAAGGGGAGAGTGCTAAGGCAGCAAATGGGGTCAGCACTGGCTGAGAGGGAATGAGACCCACCCCACTCCATGCAGCATAGCACCCTTTAGTACCTCACTGGGGCATTGGGGCCAGCATTCACTGTGAGAGGAGAGCGCCCCCTAGTGAGACCCAGGCACCACATCCCTAAAGCACAGCATCCTTAGTGCCCCATTGGGGGCATCCCTGCTTAGCATGCCATCTGATGGGATCCAAGCCCCAGATTTAAAGATATCACTTCAGCTCAAGATGTCAGGGACGTGTTGTCCTGAGGCTGCAAAGGAGGCAAAGAAAATACATTTTTAAATGCTTCCATCGTGATGCTAGCTCTCTGGGTAACAAGCAAGAGGGCACTGGAAATTCTCATTCACAAGAAAAATCTCAGGTGACATTGTCATTACTGGAACCTGGGGACAATTCTTATGGCTGTGACGTGAAAATCCCTGGTTCCAATCCAGAGTGGGTAAAAGGGGCAAAGGGTGGCACTCGACAAGACTCAACATGACAGACACCACTGCCTGTTTTAGAGTACAGATAACTCAGAACAGCAGGGGCAGGAAGCATGGGCAAGGGGTGAACCCCCACTTCGGGGAGACTAGCTTGTCCCCCAACTCCTTCCACCAAGGCCCCCTCCCCCCACTTCCAAGTGCCTGTCTTGCTTGCCCCAGCCAGCTGCCCTGAGCACCAGGCCAGCCCCAGCGCCAGGCCGAGCCACACCCCCCCACACACTGAGCTGGCCCTAGAAGCAGCCATCAGCAGGTCTGGCTCCCAGATGGAGGGGCCACAGAGCTCTACGCACTGCCCCGGCCCCAAGCACCAGCTCTGCAGCAGTTCCCGGTCAATGTGATCTGGGAGTGGTGGTGCCTGCAGGCGAGAGCCACATGGAGCTGCCTGCACACTCCGCCTAGGAGCCGGACCTGCTGCTGGCTGCTTCCGAGGTGAAGCACATTCAGCAGTGCCAGGACAGGCAGGAAGCCTGTCTTAGCACTCCTGCTGACTGAGAGTCACCCGAGGTAAGCCTGTGCCCCATCCCCACACCCCAATCGCCTGCCCCAGCCGTGAGTCCCCGACAAACCCGGAGCTCTTTCCTGCACCCCAAACCCCTCATCCCTGGCCCCACCTCAGAGCCTGCACCCCCTTCTGCATCTCAACCCCCTGCCCCAGCCCTGAGCCCCTCCTACACCCCAACCCCCTCATCCCTAGCTCCGATGGGTCACGGGCATCAATTTTCTTCAACTGGGTCATGAGAAAAAAAAAGTTTGAAACCTACTGCTCTAGCCCACTGATGTTAATTTTGGAATGTCAGGAAAAATCCACAGGGATCATTTCAAGGCCTGAAGCTGTTCAACATTTTCATCAATGGTTGGGAAGTAAATACAAAAACCACTGCCGACAAAATTTGCGGATGACACAAGATTGACAGAGCGTTGAATAATGATGAGAACAGGGCAGTCATACAGAGCATCTGGATGGCTTAGTAAGCTGGTCGTCCATTTAGGAACAAGCCATGCAGCCCATATGTGCACAGAGGGGAACTGTGTCTTGGAAACCATTGACTCTGAAAAGGATTCAAGGGTCACAAGGGAACATGAGCTCCCACAGCAATGCTGTAGCCAAAAGAACTAATGCGACCCTTGGATGTACAGAGAGGAGAGTAACGAGTAGGAGCTGAGAAGTGATTCCCCCATATTCCAATACTGGAACACGGTGTCCTAGTCTGTTGTCCACATTTCACGAACAATACTGAAAAATTGGAGAGGGTGCAGAGAAGAGCCATAAAAATGATTCAGGAGCTGGTGAAAATGTCTGACAGGTAAGAGTTAAAGGGCTCAGTCTGTTGAGTGTGTCAGAAAGAAGAGGTGATTGGATTCTTGCGTAAACAAACTTTCATGGGAGAAAAACACTGGGCACCAAAGGGCTCTTTGATCTCTCAGAGAAAGGCAAAACAAGTAACTGGTGGCTGGAAGTTGAAGGCAGACAAAGTCCAATCAGAAATGAGGCACCAATTTGTAACGAACTCCCCAGGGCCGTAGGGGAGTCTAAATGGTCATGTGAAAACAAGGATGTTAGTTATAATAGCAAGAGTGACCGACAGAATAAATGCTACAAAGATAAAATATTGACATCTTAATGTAAGTGAGGTAATAAGAACATAAGAATGGCCCTACTGGGTCAGACCAAAGGTCCACCTAGCCCAGTATCCTGTCTTCTGACAATGGCCAGTGCCAGGTGCCCCAGAGGGAATGAACAGACCAGGTAACCATCAAGTGATCCATCCCCTGTCACCCATTCCCAGCTTCCGGCAAACAGAGGCTAGGGGCACCATTCCTACCCATCCTGGCTAATAGCCATTGAGGGACCTATCCTCCATGAATTTATCTAGTTCTTTTTTGAACCCTGTTATGGTCTTGGCCTTCACAACATCCTCTGGGCAAGGAGTTCCACAGGTTGACTGTGCGTTCTGTGAAGAAATACTTTATTTTAAATCTGCTGCCTATTAATTTCATTTGGTGACCACTAGCTTTTGTGTTATGAGAAGTAGTAAACAATGCAGATAAGGAAACATTCTCCACACCAGTCATGATTTTATAGACCTCAGACCTCCTTTCAGCTGTCTTTTTTCCAAGCTGGAAAGTTTCAGCCTTATTAATCTCTCCTCATATGGAAGCCGCTTCATACCCCTAATCATTTTTGTTGCCCTTTTCTGAACCTTTTCCAATTCCAATATATCTTTTTTGAGATGGGGCGACCACATCTGCACACAGTATTCAAGATGTGGGCATACCATAGATATATATAGCAGCAACTGATATTTTCTGTCCTATTATCTAGCCCTTTAATTATTCCCAGCATTCTGATCGCTTTTTTGACTGCTGCTGCACACGGAGTGGATGTTTTCAGAGAACTAGCCACAATGACTAGAAGATCGCTTTCTTCAGTGGTAACAGCTAATTTAGACCCCATCATTGTATATGTATAGTTGGGATTATGCTTTCCAATGTGCATTACTTTGCATTTGTCAACATTAAAACAATAAAATATGAAAAGTTACAAGGAGAAAATTACAGTCATTACAATAATTACAGTGATACAATGACAATAGTTATTACAATAAAAAGTCAACCACAGCTCATCTGTCATCAAGAAAGAACATAAAAGCTTTTATAAATTGATAGATTTCACTTGTCAGTGAGATGCATCTGCTTCTGGGGAGAGGAGTGTGATCTTACTGGGGGAGGGGTGATCTCATGGGAGGGGGGTCCCACCCCTGGTACTGAAATGCACCACCTCTGGAGGGGGGCACCAGGGCTATTTATACAGAGATCCTTTGCCCAGCACTGAGGTGTCAGCTGCCTCTGGGGTGGGGCACGGGCACTGTTCATGCATGGATCCCTCACCCAGTGCTGAGATGCAGCTGTCTCTGTGGTGGGGTGCAGGGACTGTTTGTACAGGAATCTCTCCTCCAGCACTGAGATTCAGCCATGTTTGGGGTGGGGCACAGCAGCTTGTAAATCACCAGCTAGGAACACTGGGCTAGAGCTGTGTTGATAGACTTCTCTCAGGCTGTCCTTACCGAGGTAAGCATCTTCCATGTCCCCAGAGGTTCTGGACACATTGATGAAGCTCGGCTCCCTGCTGCTCCCGTACAGGTATATCCCACCGGACCAGTCATAGGCTCCCACCACTCCCAGCACAGGCCCATCCTAAACCGACATGCACGGCAAAGGGAATGGATTGCACAAATCAGACAGCGCAGCAAAATATAGCAAGGAAGAAATAATTAGCTGAGTCAGCTACTGCAGCACAGCCCCCTGCTCCTCCCCTCCCCCAGCTGCATTTGGCCAGCATTGACTGCAAAGGGGGAGCACCTATTACTGCTGTGGACTACCAAGGGGTAGTCTCTCCCATGCAGGCATTAAACCAGTGAGACTATCCAGGAAAATCCGTCAGGGCTGCAGCATGGGACAAGCACCGGGGCCAGGCGTCACTCACAGGGGACAGCAGGGAGCTGAATCCATCCTGAGACATCTCCAGCTGGAAGGAGCTGCCACTCTGGGACTGGGTGCCTGGGAGGGAGAGAAGGACAGACACAGGACAGATCATCCCTAGAGAGGCCTTGTGTCCCATCCCCACCACCATGAGCTAACCCAGTGCTCTTTAAAGGGAAAAGCCCCATGTCTCATTTCCTAGCCCCCTGAGCCAGCCTGAGGCTGGATTGGAGCCCAAGACCCTAGAGGGGAAAGGTCCCATGTCCCATTCCCTGCTAAGCCAGTCAGCCCCACTGAGTTAATTTGGCCCCCTGAGCAGGGCCGGCTCTAGGTTTTTTGCTGCCCCAAGCAAAAAAAATTTGGCTGTCCCCTCCCCCCTAACTCACACCCCCTTGCCACCCCTGCCCTGGGCACTCCTCCCGCCCCCGACCCACGCACACACCCTGTGCTGCCCCAGCTCTGGGCTCCCCCCAACCAGTGCCCCCCACCCACACACCTCCTGCCGCCCCAGCCCTGGGTCACTGGTAACTCGCTCCCAGGGTGGGTCATTCAGCAAGAATTTTGGATGTGCACAGAACAGATAGGATTGGTTCCCATATGGTTACAGAACTGCAGTAAAGTGGAACAATTTTCAGCTTGTGTACATGGAGGATATCTGGATGCATATTATCAGGGCCAGTGGTACCATTAAGGCGAACTAGGCAGTTGCCTATGGCACTAAGATTTGGGGGAGCCAAAAAGCAGTGCCCCCAATTTTTTTTTTTAAAACAGTGGTTCCTCCCTGAGCGTGCAGTCGCTGCTCCACTTCTCCCACCTCCCAGGCTTGCAGTGCCAATCAGCTGTTTGACGCCGCAAGCCTGGGAGGAGAATTAGAGCAGGGCGGCGTGCTCAGGGAGAATGCAGAGCAGAGGTAAGCTGGGGTGGGGAGGTGCTGCATGGCTCCCTGGGGCGGGGGAGCCTCAGGGCAGGGAGGGAGCTGCTGCGGGGGTGGGGATGCCTCAGGGTGGACCGGGGAGCGCAAGGTGGATCTGCCTAGGGCATGAAACTTTCTTGCACTGGCCCTGCATATTATAAGACTGTCCTCTATAAATGAGGAAAAGTTGAGGTGCCCTTATTATTCTTTTGTTCCACTCTTTGGCAAATTCCCCATAGAAGAAATGAAATATCACTGGCTTCCTTTTAAACAAAGAGCAATGGCTGTTGAAAATAGTAATTCCAGTCCTAATAACCACTGGGAAGCATTTCTTGCTCAATTTTATCCTGCTTTTTCTACAGCAAGTTACAGTGGATCAGTATGTTTGATTTGGGAGAAATGAAGTAACAGCTGCCCAAACTGAGCTTGAGCGCTCCTGAATTTTGAGGGGTTCAAATCTGGAAAGCAGGTGCTAGATTCCCTTTCTGAATATTAGCTAAATCTGGAAAGGAAAAGTCAATTTCTGCTTCCATGGCTCAGATGTGGAAATCCTCCTGCGTGCGTGGTACTGTATATAAAGCTGCCCAGGTCCAGAGCCTCCCCTCCTTTACTTTTCATTTTAAATTCTAGTGGGATCCACATACCTCCCTTGCTAAGCTTCAGATAGAGAGGGGCACTGTCCATTTAGTCCACCCAATTCCTTCTTTGGGGGCTACCAGGTGAGGTCACACCAGTATCCCTAATCCAGGCTGGGGATGTTTTCTGAAGGCGATATCTGGGCCAAAGCCTTCTACTCCATGGGCACACTTGTTCTCCATTCACACTGCCACTCCCCTTCTAGCAGCCAGCTCTCCATTCAAGCTGCAGCGCATGGAGTCTCAGCTTCCCACTCCCTCTCCCTCCCTTTCTTGTTGATTGCTGCCAAGGGAATGTTGGGAAAGGTAGTTCTTTCCCTGCTCCAGGGCTGGCTCTATAGGCAGGGAGCTAGCCAAGGAACTACAGCTCCCAGGGCCCCCTGTTGGTTCTCAGCTCCCAGGCTGGATCCCTGCCTGCTGCCGCCCCTGTAAATGGGCTGCCCCAAGCAGCTGCTTGCTTTGCTGGTGCCTAGAGCCGCCCCTGCCCCTGAGCAGTACATTACAGGAGCAGCCAGAGTTGCTAGCAGTTCACCCTGGAGCTCAGATACTCTAAAGAGTCCATTCTGTGCCCATCACCAGAGGGATGGTTCCTGGGTCCCTTTGCGATACAGAATCCAAGCAGCTCCCTGGCCCATCGCTACCCCGGGAACCTGTTTATACAGCCTCAGGGCAAGTGAAGTGCTTCTCCCTAGTCCAGTACCTTCAATGGCAAAGATCTTCTCCTGCAGCTGGTTCTGGATGCCCCGGAGGGCATCAAAATCATTCACCTGGAAGATGTGCTCGTCGGTGGGATTAGAGGCGATCTCATGGAGCTCCCGCTGGGCACGATACTGGGAGAAGGCATCGCCAACCTTCATGAGGCAAAGGTGCAGGAGAGACCAGGGAACAGAAGCAGAAGAACATAAGCATGGCCAGACTGGGTCAGACCAATGGTCCGTCTAGCTCCGTATCCTGTCTTCTAACAGTGGCCTTTGCCAGATGCTTCAGAGGGAACCAGAAGTGAGCCATCCCGTTGTGCCATCCCAGCATCTGGCAGTCAGAGGCTTAGGGACACCCAGAGCATGGGTTAGCATCCCTGACCTTCTTGGCTAACAGCCACTGAGGACCAATCCTCCATGAATTTATCTAGTTCATTTTTGAACCCAGTTATACTTTTGACCTTCACAACTTCCCCTGGCAATGAGTTCAACTGTGTGTTGTGTGAAGAAATACTTCCTTTCATTTGTTTTAAACCTGCTGCCTGTTAATTTCATCAGGTCACCCCTTTGTAGATTTCAGGTCTAGCTGCTCCAATAAGTCATTTATGGCATCTACAGACTTAATCTCTGCAGCCTGTCCTGAGGTGACATGTATCCAGTTAATATGGGGACAGTTGAAATCCCCCATTATTACTGAGTGTTCTGTTTTTGTATCCTCTCTAATCTCCCTGAGCATTTCACAGTCACCAGAGTAAGTCACAGCCAAGAGCCCTGGACAAATACCCACCAGCGTTTGTGTGTGCGCGCACACGTCTGTTTTATCATCCCCTAGTGCTTGCAGTGCATGAACAGTATAAAAGACCTACTACTGCTCTATTACAAGGCTTGGGGAGCATCTCCCTTTAGCTCTTATCTTCACAGAGTTACAGGACCAGGATTCTAGACCCAGCTTCCCCCTGGATGCCACAGAACTAAATTATACATGAATCCTACTCCATCCAGTTTTGTTGTTTCCTGGCTCATATCCCTTTGTTCCCTTTCTGGCACTTATGCCAGGTTTGCTGGGCTCCCACCAGGGAGATTCTTCATTGTTAAAAATACACTGTTTTCCTTGAATTAGGGGGCTGGTACGAACGGGGGGGCCATATGGGGACAGATAATTAGTGCAGACAGCATCTCCACCAGTAGATGGTGCTAGATCTTTATCTTAGTGTTACATTGTTGTCTTGTATGTTATATTGTTGAATGATCCAATTGGGTGGGGGATTGGAAGTTCAGTCCTGCCTGTGTGTGCTGGAGTTGGTCTTTGCAGTGTCCCAATAAGTCTCTGTGCTTCTGTAAGCAAGTGTTACAACTGGTGGCAGCAGCAGCTTCAAGATGGCACAAAACACTTTTGCCTGAGAAGAAATGTACTGAACACGCAGATGAAACTGGAATCTGTGAGCCCTTGCCAGATGCTGAGCTGTTGCTCGTCGTGAATGTTTGGACAGATGAGAAAGCAGTTCAGTACCTAGCAGTGCTCTTGGATGGAGATGCCAAAGCATTTTACCATCAGCTTCCAGTGCAGCTCAGGCTCTTACAGACAAATACGCAAATGCTTCTCTGCTGCTCTGAGGGGGGATTGGTCCTTTTGAAATACCGGAAGGAATGGTAAATGAGCGGAGTGGGAATCCCTGCACAGTTATTTGTGTGCATTACATAGATTGTTTGACAGAGTTTTCCCTGCATCACCCTATCTGGGAGATAGCTGAAATGAAGCAGAACCTGTTTCTCCAAATCTGCGAGTGGCAATGCAGAGATGGACATATGCCCAGTATCACGCCATGAGAAAATCATGTGTGAAATGCCAGTTTATAAATGGTTTAAAAGGGGAACTTCCTAGCCTGCTGGATAAACTGGATAAACCTATGGACCAGATTACCCCCAGAGTTCAGAATGAGGAAGCAGAATGGGGGTTTCCTTAAAAATATCAGCTGTTAATTTTCAGCCTCCTGTGGGTCAGATGAGAGAGATGGTTTCCCAGGTGGGTCCCAGACCAGATGGCATTTGCAGGCAATATGGCAGAAAGGCACTGGAGATGGAATTGTCCAGGCAGAGAGATGCCACACCAGGGAAACTGAAAGTTGTTGATGCAGTAGGTCCATCAGCAGCATCTACTAGCATGGCCCTTGTGAAGACCTTCCCCGATACCTGTTACCATGTGTCTGGAGACAGACGGCTGGAAAACCACAATGCTGTTAGACTCAGGATCTGAAATAAGTCTGATCCACGGAGAACAGTTGAAGGGGAAGATTTGTATCGCAGGAGTTAAATTGGTGACTATTAATTATCAGCCACTGCTGACAGCAGAAGAAATCTAGTCCTCTCATACTAAATGGCCCTGCTAAAGATTAGAGACTAACATCTTGGCCCAGAATCAAAAGGTGGTGTTGGTGGGTCACCCAGTGCTAGTAGCCCCAGACTTTGAGAAGGAGCTCCTACTACAAATGGACGCCTCTGAAGAAAGGTGGGGAAGCCATACTGTCTCAAACAGTAGGAGATGAAGAACATCCAGTCTGGTACCTTAGTAGGAAACTCCTTCACGGAGAAGGAAAGTGTGCCCTAGTAGAGAAGGAATGCCTCGTAGTAAAAAACAGGCCACAGAAAGCCTCTGCTATTTCCTGCTCATGCGGAGATTGATCCTCGTTAGAGGCCAGGCTGCCCTGAAGTGGATGCACCAGAACAAAATACAAAATGCCAGGGTAACAAGATGGTTCCTGTCGCAACAGCCCTTCTTCTTCAGGGTGCAATGTAGGGCTGGCGTCAGGCCCAGCAACAGCAATGGCCTGTCAAGAGTACACCGCTTCTCGGCCCAAGTAGACTAACCTCATAGCATGGAGCAGGGGGCAAGGGGGGATACGTGAAAAAGTCCGACCTGCCGGCTATAGAAGAGTGGTGGGAGGCAGGTTTATCAACCCTAGGATAGGGAAGGCCCTTTTCCCTGTGAACTGAAAAGAGGTTATCCCAGGTTAACTACAGACACTCGAAGTCCAATTTAAGGGCTGCCAGTGACCTTTAAAACCCCTGGTTCTGGTGAGAAGCAAGCCGCAGCAGGGTTAGTGGCAGCAGGGAGAAAAGGCTCCTCCTGGGTGGAACGCAGCTTTCCACCCCTATAGGGAGGACCACCAAGTCAACTGGTGAGAGGGGCAAGAGCCTCAGAGAGCCCGTTGGGTGAGGAAACCCAGGGGGCAACGGACATGTTGGGCCTGTGGGTGACAAGAACACATGCAGTGGGCATATCCAGGCCCAAGGTGAAGGCCTAAGGTAGCGAAGAGGCAGGAAGCCTGCTTTGGCTGCCATGAGCAGGGCCATATTAAGAGGCACTGCCCCTCAAGGGACGAGGGGTGAAGGAAGAGGTGCCTAGGGACACAGGGGGGTCAAATACCAGCAGGGTCAATGACGCAGTGATGGTGGTAGACCTGCCAGGGAACCATGCCCCATGGGAGGTCACAGACAGAGGAACTGAGACAGAGGGGATCCAGCAAGAGATCAGGACCCAGGCTGTGAGGGAGCAGGCTATGATGGGGACCCAGACTGCGGTTTGACGGTCCGGGGAAATGCTAGCCTATGTAAGCGACTGGCGGCTGTGGAACAGGCTGGCTGGACAGTGGAGGTGGAGCTGCAGAAAGCCCACAAGGAGAAGGAAGACCTGGCCCTGAAGTTGAAGGAAAGTGAAGAGAAGCGAGTGCGACTGGTGGGACATCTCCGGGTCACACAGGCTAGAGGACACCCCTGCTCCCGGCCTGGGATTTGGGGTGGGGGGGGGTAGTGGGGCAGTCACCTTGCTCCAATCAGAAAGGGGTTAAAAGCAGCCAAGGGAGGTTGATTGGGTGGTCAGCCACAGGTGTGGTTGCACCCAATTAGGGCACAGCTGGCCTTGATAAAAGGGCAGGCTGAGAGAAGACTCTTGCTCCAGCTGGGGAACAGAGAGGACCAGGCTGCCTGGGGGAACAAGCAGGGTACCTGAGACAGAGCAGTGCTAGGGAAGGGCAGGCAGAGCTAAGGAGCTCTGGCCTGGCGAGTCCCCAGGCTGAGGCCTGGCTAAAGTCCAGGGGAGGTACTGGGGCTGCAGGGAGGCAGGTGGGTCTAGAAAGGCAACAGATCCAACCCTTGCCAGCGATGAGCGGCCATTTCAGACGGCAGTTTGCCCCTGAAAGAAGGGCCTAGATGACGACTGGCAGTAGCCACTGAGGCAAGGTGGGTATAGGGGGTTGGGGTTCCCTGAGAGGGGAGACCCAGAGTGTGGGGTCACTGGTGTGGGGCAGCATGCCAGAGAAGGGGCACTGTGCGCCAGGGAGGACGCAGGGCCTACATGACATCCGTGGTAAGACAAGTAGTGACAGCAGGAGAGACACCGGCCAGCATGAGGCGCTCCCGTGCTGGAAGAGCTAATTCCTGAGGTAACCAGCAGGAGGCGCTGCGCAAGTGAGTGCTGTGCCTTACTACACAGGCACAAGATGTCAGGAAAATTTTGTGCCCATCCACAAAGGAGAGAAGCTTTGGTTACACACCTGGAAAAAGCAGCCTGGATAAAAACCCAACTTCCTTCTTTTCGGAGGGGACTTTACACCGTGATTAAGAAACTAAACACCAAGTTGTCTGTTCTCATATAGGACACAAGGGAGTGCCCCTTCGTAATGCATTGAGAGTAGGCAAACAGATTAATTGAAGGACAAAGGAGGGCAAACCAGGACGCTGCTCAATCACTATCCCAGAGGGATGCAAAAGAAAATTTAGAGATATCCCAGCAGGTTCTGTTGGCTCATAATGGGAGATCAGTTGTGGAGATGGAATTGCCAGGGTGTGTTTGGGACCTCAGCCCACTGCCATCTTCAGCAGACAGTCTGTCCACAATAGATAGGCTTGACCTAGAGGACATGAACCCTGCACTCCCTGTCAGTTAGATCCAGCTACAAGTGATGTCTGCATGGCTGAATTTGTTGCTGTGTCCCAACAAATCTCTGTGATTCTGTAGGTGAGCATTATGATAGATCGATCTCACCCCAATGGCGTAGCGGATGATCCCAGCTCTCTCTGCCTCTGGAATCACTGCTGAGTATTGAAGGTAATCATTTTTCATGCCGTCTGTTACCACAATGAGAATCCTGGCAGCTCCATCCCGGGATCCTTTCCGTGAGACGAACAGCTCCCTCCTGGAAATGGGGCACAGGCAGAGGGGTTAGTTCTTTCAGCCTCCATGTCTGTGGGTTGGGAGGGGAAGTGCTTGTAGGGGAAGAAGAGGTACCTACACCACTTTCTGGATGGCAGTGGCTGTGTAGGTATAGTCTCTGAGCTGTCTAACTTGACGGACGAGTGAATCTATGTCATGGGTGCTCTCAAACTTGTTGAAGTCAAAGTGCTCCTCAAAAGTGCTGGAGAACTGCATGAGGGCAAACTGGGAGACAAGAGGAGGAACAGGGCAGGGTGGAGAAAGAGTGGATCAGAATAGCAGAGATGCTGGGCATTGGGGTCAAACAACTGTGAGGGGAAAGGGTCCCATTTGAGCCCCCAGCCCGCTCCCTGCGGCTCAGCACCCTCTGACGCTGCCCTGCCTGCCAGGGCCAGGGGATGCCGGCGGCTCAAGGATCTGGAATTAGCAGCTGCCAGTTACCAGCGTGTCGGTGCCACGGAAACGCCTTATGACCTCGATGACAAACGTCTTCATCGTTTCAAAGTCATGGTAACCAATGCTGCCTGAGCCGTCGATGAGGAACACGATGTCTGTGGGGTGTTTGGGGCACTCTGGGGAATGGGAAGGATGGGAGTTACACAGAAAAATTCAGCTAGATGGGCCAAGAGACACCAAATGGCATGAAACTGCCAAGACATCTGCCCATCTAGCCTGGTATTCCACCCCCTCCCTGCCATTCTCGAACAGGCCCATGGACCCATCTAACTGGGTCCCCTCCCTGCTGCCCCAGATCAGACCAAGGGCCCATCTAGCCTCATTCCTCCTCCTCCCACCTCACTGGCTCATATGCCCCCCACATGTTCCCTTGGTGCTGGTTCTCACCTGGCAGACTGTCTGGGATGTGCTGGAGCTGCTGGAGGTTCTGGTCCAGGAGGAAGCAGTAGCCTTTGACATACATGTTCTCCCCGCAGGTCTGGTGCACCGTGGGGCCGCATGCCTGGGCACAAGAGAGGGATGGGGTCACTGGGCTCTCCTGAGTAGACCCCAGTACAGGAGAGCCAGGGCCTGCTCCCCCATGGATATACAAGGTCCTGCCAGGACAGGGGACTCCCATAGGTCAGATGGGACCCCAGGCCCATCACTTGTTTCCCAGAGGGGACAGGGGAGTGACACAGGAATATCACCTAGTTACACACTCCCTGCTATGGCAGTGCACAGTCAAGGTTGCCATGGCAACATCACCCAGCGACCACCTTTCCCCAGCACAGCATTACACAATGTTGCTAATTACGGGAGTTACCAAAGACACCCACAGAGTTACATCACAATGATGTCACCCAGTCATGAACTCTGCCCAGGTGCTCCAGTTGCACTGACATGGCCCAGTTAGTACCAGCCATGAGGAGTGAGGTTTGGGGGGAGCTGCCCCGTGACATTCCCATGGAGTGGTGTCAAACCGCAGTCCCAGCACCCATCCCCCCCACGCACGGTACCTACCAGGAGCTGGGAGCCCCGGGCAGCCAGAGACAAACCAAGGGACATCTTCATAGCATCGGGGGGCCCTGAGGGGGGGAAAATGCACACTAGGGTGAGCAAATAAACCCCACCCCCTGGATAGAACCCAAGAGTCCTGACTCTCAGCCCTGCCTCTCATCACCATCTGACTCCAACCTACTAGATTTCACAGTCCTGGAGATAGAACCCAGGAGTCCTAACTCCCAGACCCCCTGTGCTAACCCACTGCACCGGGTGCCCCTACTCTGGATGAGGATCTTCTGGCATTGTCCAGAGCCCGGGTCACACTTGTAGACTTTGCCGGTTTCATTCACGTCTCCCATCTGCAGCGGGGCTCCAACGAGCAGCCTGTGGGGGAGAGAGCAGAGCAGGGCTCAGGGGATGGCCCATCAAACCCAGGGGAATGGGGCCTAGGAGGGGCAGCCAAGTCGGGCCCCTCGGGGATGGGTGTGAGGCATGTAGCTTTGGAGCCCTGAGCCCACATTTGGCCCTTACCCCCCAGCGCTGGCTCTCCCAAACTGCACCACGCTCTGCCCAAACCCCGCAGCAGCCTCCTGGAAGGTGATGGGTCCCTCCACTTCCACACTGAATCCACGGCTCTGTGCCAGCACTGCAGGGGTTAAACAGCCATCCATTAGAGCAGGGGTCAGCAACCTTTCAGAAGTGCTGTGCCGAGTCTTCATTTATTCACTCTAATTTAAGGTCTCGCTTGCCAGTAATACATTTTAAGGTTTTTAGAAGGTCTCTTTCCATAAGTCCCTAATATATAAGTAAACTATTGTTGTGTGTAAAGTAAATAAGGTTTTTAAAATGTTTAAGCAGCTTTTAAAATGTTTAAAATTAAATTAAAATGCAGAGCCCCCCAGACTGGTGGCCAGGACCTGGGCAGCATGAGTGCCACTGAAAATCAGCTCGTGTGCTGCCTTCGGCACACGTGCCATAGGTTGCATACCCCTGCTTTAGAGCTTCCCCTTATGCAGAGTGAGGCCAGTGGTGGGGGCTCAGGGATCAGCCCTCCTGTTTCTAGGACTGACTCCGAGGCCCCCTGCTTTAAGCCACTAGATCCCATTCCCCTCCCAGAGCTGGGTATAGAACCCAGGAGTCCTGACTCCCAGCACCCCTCCCCCAGCAACTCAGTAAAACTTCTCTTATGTCTAGCCCTTGATGGCCATTTCTTGCAAATCAGCCTTCATAGAGTTACGGAATGTACTGCCAGAAGAAACCACTGTGGTCATCTAGCCTGACTTCCTGTGTAACATGAGCCAGAAAACTTTCCTGAACTGAACCAGACCAGAACATGTAGAGAAACATCCAGTGGTGGAGAATCCACCACAACCCTTGGTAAATTGTTCTGGGGGTTAATAACTCTCACTGTTAAAAATGTTACACCTGATTTCCAGTCTGAATTTGTCTAGCTTCAGCTTCCAGCCATGGGAGCACGTTAGACTTTTCTCTGCTAGACTGAAGAGCCTGTCGCCAAATATTTGTTCCTTATCACCATCAGGAAAATTTTCTAATCATTCTCATGCCTCTTCTCTGACCCCTCTGCAATGTATCAACATCCTTCTTGAACTGTGGGCACCAGAACTGGACACAGGATTCCAGCAGCACTCGCACCACTGCCAAATACAGAGGGAGTAGGTCCTCTTTACTCCTACTTGAGATTCCCCCATTCAGGCATCCAAGGGTGGGCCGCAGCATTGCGCTGGGAGCTCCTGGGCCCAGGCAGTTCTCAGTCTTTCTACTGAGTATATCAATGAGTGCAAGGTGGCCTGGTAAGCTTGTGCCTTGAGACCCACCAAACATATGTCACACAAGAAAGACCCAACAGCCAATCAGTGAATCCCAAATGTACAGCGTAGCCAACTTCCCCAATGCACGGCTCTCGTCTCTTCTGCCCCCTCCATCCCTGCAAGCCCTGCACTGGGAAGGAGAATCCCCTTGGTGCCACCAACCCTGAGAGGTGGGCAAAGACCCTGCAGAGCTGTAGGGGGAGCAGATATGGGGCAAAGTGGGTGCAGAATTATGGGGCAGGTGGGTGGGGCTGAGGGGTAAAGAGGAAAGACAGGGGCTGAGATGGTCCTAGGAGTGTGGGAGAAGTGAGGTGGCCTCCCCCATTCTTCCCTTTTCAGACCCCAACTCCCAGCCTGTACCCCCTTCTCAGTCCATCCCCCTCACTCTCAGCCACCCCAAAGTCTGACCCCCTCCATTCCCTGATGGGTCCAGGCCACACAGACAAAAGAGATGTGACATTGAAGCAGGAGGAAGCAACTGTGGTTTTATAGCAGGATTGCACAATTGCAAACACTGCACCCACATCACACCTGCCGGACCTGCCCCCACATCTTACAGAGCACCCCCACACACAGAGAAGGAGAGTCACACCTGTGACCCACTCCCATCCCAGAGAGTCTAGAGAGAAAAGAACACAGAGGGAACTGAACCCAGGAGTCCTGATTATCAGCCCCACACCATCTCTCCTCTAAGCCATGACAGCCCCACTCCCCTCCACAATCTGAGGAGAGAATCCAGGAGGAGTCCTGATGCACAGGTGGTGCCCTTTTGTAACTCACCATACCCCACTCCGCACACACTCCCAGAGACAGCTGGGGATAGGACCCAGGAGTCCTGTCCAGTTGTTCCCATCCACCTCCCAGAGGGTTACTTGCCAGGCACCCATGTGGAGGAGCCCAGCTTTTCCCAGTCCCTCTGGCTGGCACTTACCTGCACACAGGTAGAGGAGCAGAGGCAGGGAGTCCATCCTGTGCTGGGTGAGGGGTGTGTGTGAAGCAGGGAGCGAGAGGTTCAAGGACACTGCCTGGAGAGGATGCAGCAGAATGTAGAGGAAAGAGAAGTGATACCCAAAAAGAGAGAAACACTGACAGAGGAAGGAGAGCGTGTTATGAGGTGGAAGAAAGAAAGCAACACTGATAAGAAAGTGACACTGAGACACACAACTAGTCAGACACACTGTAGCAGTGCCTGCTCTCAGCCCCTCCAGAAATGCAGTCAGAGACCAACTGAAGTGCAGCACCAGTGTCCTTTTATTATTTGTGTCTATTCCCACCAGCTATTATTTACAGAGGCCAACACTCTGGGAGACTACTAACTTCACAGCCAGCAGGAATCTGGAGACCACACTGCTTCCTGTCTCTTAGCCAGCTTTATAGGGCAGGCTGGCTATCCAGCCCTGCATCTGGATCCACTCTGGTAATTAGGGCATGGCCCCTCAGCCAGCCCAACTAATCCTTCTTCCTCTGGAACAGGGCTAACAGGGGCCTGGCTTGTTTTTCTTAGCCAGAACCCTGTTACACACACACACACACACACTCTGAAACAGACACACACACAACTACACAGATGCACACAACTACACTGAGATATACAGACATATACCTCTACATTGAGAGAGAGAGATGCACACACAAGGCAAACATACACACACGGAGGCAAGCAACTAGACAGACACAAAAACACTAGACAGAGAAACCTAGACAGAGAAATACCCCTACACTGAGAGAGACACACACAACTACACAGAGATAGACAGACACATGCACAGACAGAGATACACAACTGCAGTGAGACACACATAGAGCTAAACACACAGACACATATACACAACTACACTGAGCCAGAGCTAGCCACACAACAATACTGAGACACACAAATCACACACACAAAACACTGTCACCCAAAAACATGCACAGTTAGACACCATTATAATCGCACTCACAATATGACAGAAACAACCAGACACAGATAGTCACAATCCCACACACTCCTGCACTCACACAACCACACACACTTTTCTTAAACCCAGTGATGACCACTAGACAAATGTTCCCACCCAGCCATTCCCATAGGAGCAAACCCCTCTGGGCCGGTGCCTCCCCTTTGGCTGTGAGCTGCTCGGTGTGAGAAGGCCAGAGGGTTCCCACCTGATCTGCACCAGTGAGAAGCTCGTACCTGAGCCCCTTGGCAGATGCACCCTGTTGCAACTCACAGGAGTGAAGCAGGGCTCTGCTAGGCCATGGCCATGATGGAGGAAACTCGGGGAGCAGAGTAGGTTTCAACAGCACAGTGGGTTTCACTTCTTCTAAGTTGCGTTGCTGGGTGACGGCTAACCAGCCCCTGTGGTCCACCCTCCCAGTGGCTGCATCTCAGTACCGGTCAAGTGATGACTATATAAACAGTCCCCACGCCCCATCCTAGATGTGGTTGATTCCCATTCACTCTGCGGTCCAGAGGAACATAGAACCATAGGGTTAGCAGGGACCACAATGGCCATCTGGTCTAAACCCCTGCCAAGATGCAAGATTTGTTGTGTCTAAACCATCTAGGACAGATGGCTCCAGCCTCCTTCTGAATAACTCCAGTGAAGGAGCTTCCATGTCCTCCCTAGGCAGGGCCATTCCATTGTCCTACTGTTCTTACAGTTAGGAAGTTTTTTCTGAGATTTAATCTAAACCTACTGTGCTGTAGCTTGAACCCATTGCCTCTTGTCCTGCCCTCTGTGGCAAGAGATAACAAGTTTTCTCCACATTTTTTATGGCAGCCTTTCAAGTGTTTGAAGACCATCATCATGTCCCCCCTTATTCTCCTCTTCTCCAAGCTTAAACATACCCAGTTCCTTCAGCCTTTGCTCGTATGACTTGCATTACACCCCTTATATCATCTTTCTTGCTAGTCTCTGGATCCTTTCCAGGTTCTCTGTATCCATTCTATACAGCTGTGACCAAAATTGGGAACAGTTCTCCAGCTGAGGCCTACTCAGCACCGAGTAGAGTGGTACTATCACCTCCCATAATTTGCATGCTATGTAACCTAAAATAGAATTTGCTTTTTTTGCAGCAGCATTGCTTTGCTGACACATATTGTGGTTGTGATCCACCGCAACTCCCAGATCCTTCTCAGCAGTGCTGCTGCCAATCCAGTTTCCCCCCATTCTGTATTTGTGCGCTTGTTTTTTCTTCCCTATGTGTAGCACTTTATATTTGTCTTTGTTGCATTTCATTTTATTGTCTATAGCCCAGTTCAACAAGTTATCAAGAGCCCTCTGAATTTTAGCTCTATCCTTAAAAGTATTGGCAACCTTCCTCCTCTGCCCCCAAGCTTTGTGTCATCTGCAGACTTGATCAGTAAGCTTTCGATTCCTACATCATTAATAAAGATGTTTAACAACACCAGGTCCAGAACAGATCCTTGTGGAATCCCACTTGAGACCTCCCTCCAATCTGACATCATTCCATTAATAGATGCTCTTTGCGGTTGCTGAACCAATTTTGTATCCATTTAATGGTAGTTCTGCCGAGACTGCATTTCTCCAGCTTACTTATGAGAATGTCATGTGGCACTGTGTAAAAACCTTGCTGAAATCCAGGTATATTATGTCCACCACTTTCCCCCATCCACCAGACCAGCTACCCTATCAAAGAAGGATATCAAGCTGGTTTGGCATGATTTGTTCTTGGAAACTCCATGCTGGCTGCTATCGATTACCCCATCATCCTCCAGGTATTCGCAAATTGAAAGTTTTATATGTTGCTCTAGTACCTTCCCAGGTATCGAAGTCAGGCTGACTGGCCTATGGTTTCCCAGCTCCTGACTTTTCCCCTCTTTAAGGATGGGCACCACATTAGCCCTTCCCAAGTCTTCCAGGACCTCTCCTGTCATCCACGAATTTGTAAATATTATTGCTAGTGGCACTAAGGTTTCTTCAGCTAATTTCTTCAGCAGAATTGCCAACTCTTATGATTTTGTCATAAGGTTCATGATAATTATTGTTTTCTTTATAGCCCCAGCTCATGGAGTCAAGTGGATATGTGATGATTTCAGCCTTCATTCTTAAAGAAAAAGTACATTTATAGCCCTTGTGGCCGTGGAGAAAGCTTCAAAATGTGACCCCAGTGCAGCCTAAAGGCTCAAAATGCAGAATGCAAATAAAAAGAACTCAAGATTTCCTGTTTTTACCTAATCTCATGATTTTAAAAACAATCTCACGATTTTTGGTGAGCCTGCCTCATGATTTTTGAACAGGAGTGGTTGGAAATATCACTTCAGTACCCTCCAGTGAATAGCATCTGGCTCTGCTGATTTGAATTCAGTCACATTGGCCAGAAGTTCTCTGATGTGTTCTTTACTTATCCCGATCTGCATCCCTTCCCCTCTATGGTCTGTAGTAACTTCACTAGCCATCCGGTCACATGTTATTTTTTCTGAGAAGACTGAAGCAAAGTAGGCACTGAGCAACGCTGCCTTCTTATCTTCTGTTACCAGCTCACCTTCTCCACTGAGCTGTGGAGCTCCGCTGTCTTTGATCGTTCTTTTTTGTCTGACATATTTTGTCGGAACATGCAGAAATGGAAAGAAAAACAAGGAGGGGAGTTGGTCATTTCAGAAAAACAGGGAACTAGTGAGGCAACCTGGCTTCTAATTTCCCCAATTCTTATCTGAAACCAGCCTGGGGCATCTGATCGCACGACAGAAGGGGAAGTGGCAAAACCACACCGAGAGCCAGGACCCTGTTCCTCATTCAAAAAATAGACAGCAGGACCCTCATTCATCTCCTTGTGCCTTCAAACTTGCACAAAAGCAACATGCTTTCCAGGCTGAGCATCAGGAGCGCCGCCAGCCTTTTTGGCGCCCTTGGCAGCGGAAGGTCCCACCCCCGAAATGGTACCCTCAATAGAGGTGGCGGAAGGTCCCGCCCCCGAAATACCACCAATGACCGGGGCAGCCGAACATCCGGCCGCAGTCACCACCCCCCAAATGTTAGTGCCTTAGGCAACCGCCTAGGTCACCTAATGGGTTGCACTGGGCCTGCTGAGCATTTATACAGGGATCCCTTGCCCAACTCTGAGATGTAGCCCCCTACGGGTGTGATGTTCTTTACAGGACACCAACAACTGTGTGCCACTGTGTCACCCTTCTGTCTTAGAAGGAGTGAGCTTTACTGGAGATTAGACTGCGTGGCAGCTCCCTGACACCCATCTATCCACCTCTCCAGCCAACTCCTCAAAGCTCTGTCAGTCTTTACCTTGCCTTGCCAGTAATGATCAGCGACCCCAGTTCCCAAGTTCCCCAGACACATTTCTCTGTAGTGTCCAGTCCCTCTCCCTGGACACTCACGGAAATTTTTCTTTGCTGCCTCTGAAGAGACAGTGTCCACACACCAGTCTGTTAGCTTAGCTGAGGACTCTCTTCATACATCAATACAACAGCACGGAGAGGGTTTATAGTAAAACTAAGTTATTTCACAAAGAACAGAGATTTAAGTGATATTAAGCAAGAGAAAAAGGGACAGGTCTGGCTATGAACCAAACACACTTTCAAGGGCCTAAAACTTAACCTGAGTGAGTTACAATCTGCTTGAGTAGTTTTCTCACTTATGCCCAGTTACCAGCATCTCTAGTTCTCCCCAGGCCCAGGGTCCCAGTGGTCACAGAATCAGAGGGTGCTGTCCCCAATGTGCTGGAAGCTAGAATGTCTTTTGGGTCCCCTTATACTTCCCCAAAGCCCATTGTCTCTGCCTCAAGAACCAAGAAGATTCCCAGGAGTGCCAGACTCTGTCCCTTGGTGAGCTCACTAAGCTCTTCCTTCCATTGCTTCATTTAATGATTGCTTCATTTAACTTCTATCTCAATGTATTTTCATTGTCCTTCGCATGCCGGTGAGGCAGATAAATCCATGTTCCTTTGTCTAGGGCGGGCTTGGGGCAGGCACTTCCACCCAAGCACATTCCAAGAACATATTTCCGGCACAAATCTAGAACTCCGAACACAACCCCTATGTACATCACACAATGGATTTTTGTACCCAATGTTTCATTGATTTGCATCCGATACCTTACATGACACTGTCTAGGTCCGTATTATGACAGTGTGTTGGGGACAGTGAGTGCATCAGGCCTGGTATGAGTTAAAGTATGGGGGGCCCTGTGCCAGCTGACACTGAGGGGCTCCCAGGGTCACCCGTCCTCCCTTGCAAGGCCGCAGAGAGTCAGTCACTGGCTGATCTGTAGGCATTGGCTCAGTACCCTCATTCCAGGACAGGGCATCTGCTACTATATTTTCCTTAATAGGTGCAATTTACATGACATCTTCTTTGTGCGTCAGGCTCCACCGCAGCAGATTGTTTTAGTACCATGACATGCCTACAGCCCTAACCACACCCCCTACGAGCTTTCCAGAGTCACTGCTTTCCAGTCACCTCATCCAGTAAATGTCAAAGATAGTCTCGTTGGTCCTGGATGTACAGCTCTGCATTTGGCCACATTAAAACCCATCTGTGACTCTGGCAGACCGGCTCCCAGCTCATGCCCAGTCCCCCAGGCCTCATTGCACACTGACACATGCACAGCTGGGAACCAGTCTGGCTCGCCTGTGTGTTAAAATTGATAAATTAGGTATTAGATTTTAACAAATGTGTGTAAAGTTTAGACTTTATGGAATGCTTCTGTAAGCTGCTGCAGGCACTGGTCTCACTGAAATAGATGTACCCCATGCTATGAAGTTATATTGTGGACTCAGACCATGGGAAGTTCTGCCTCATGGGTTTGAGGCAGAAGCCCCATGGCTTCTGATTGGCTCCCTGTCCCATAAAAACCCAGGGGGTGGTCCAGGACATGACCAGGCAACAGCATGGTTCTTTGGTAGCTGCTATGACCATTCCTGTTCTATGCTCTGGAACTTCTGGCTTGACCTTGGCCATATTTGGAATCACCAGGCTCAACTACCGCCCCTCCAGTACGGGTCTGAGGACACAATGAGTACGAAGTGCAAGAGATACTGGACTCAAAAATCAGTCACAACTCCTTATAGGCTGGGAGGGCTCTGGCCTGGAAGAGCAATCCTGGGAGCCTGCATCCCAAGACCATGCGCCCAACTTCACACCAGCCTTCCATGATTGGGGGTCTACAGTTTGTGTTGTGGTTTTGGCACAAAATCTTCTAAACCAAGGCCTGCAGGTGACAGCCCTGGGTGGGGGCGGAAGCAAAAGTGAGGCCCCCTGGGTCAAGAACCCAGACTAGTAGTGCTACCAGGCAGCTGATAGCTCCAGGCTACCACCCAGCAGCAGCTATGATGGGTGTCTTCTCCACCTCCCATGGCCTGCTGTGGACACAGACAATGGGCTGTTCTACCTCAAGGGTTCAACAGGCAGCAGCCCCAAGGCTCCTGATTGGCTCCCTGCTCTGAGCTGGCGTGAAAAACATCTTGGCAGAAAGACGCTATGTTAATATAGAAATACTTAAGACTGTATCATTGGTAATTTGCTAAACTCTGTCTTTTCGGAGAGGGGAGGGTTTGTTGTTCTGGGTAGGATAAAGCCTAATTCAAACTTCCCTTCATTCAGGATACATGTAAGAAACGAACCATCCAGCTCCCTTATGAAATGGCTAGCTGAAACCACAGAAACCGCTGCTCAAAATGAAGGTCATGAAAGGCCTGTCAGAAACTGAGCTGTGGGTGGGGGAGGGGGTTTCTGGGTGCTCTGTGCGCAGAAGGAAGCAGAAGTCAGCAAGGAAACACTAGCCACAGAAGCACTTGAAGCCTGACCCTGACTAAAAGGTGAGAGAGGTTTTGGGCAGAGTGCTAGCTAGAAAGGGGGTTGGGGATGGGAACAAAGAAACTATCTCCTGCTGTTTGATTCCTGCTGTGTTCAGGGAAACAGGATTTTGTATGTTCTTTGTAAACAAACAGGATTGCATCAAAGAAATACCTGACTCCATCATCACTGTAACTTTCTCACAGAAAAAACTCACAAGACCCTGACTATTGACTAACCACTCGATTCAAAAGGGATGCTATTTACAAACGTGCCCCAAGGAAGAGGTTAATAGCTGCCATCAAGTGGGTCTTTGATTCACTGGCAAAGCTGTTAGGAGTGTTAGGCACCTTTCTTTCAGACTAAATTGAAGGAGCAATTAAATGTCCCTTTATGTAGTGAGAGTTGGAAATGTGAAGCCACTGCCCAAGCCAGAAAGCAACGTGGGAAGGCCACTCAGAAGTTTAAACCATGAGGACTGAGGGACTTTGATATCCAGAAAGATACTGGAATCCCACAAGGATCAATTCCATCTAGTCCTTTTCAATATCTACATGCAACTGCTATGTGAACTGGTCAGATGGACTCAAGTGCAAGCAATATGCAGATGAGACACAGCTCTAAAAACCCTTGGGCACACACCAACATACCACTACCACCAAAAATGGCCAGTGCTTGGATGTGATCAGCTCATGGTTAAAAACAACTGGCTGATGAAGAACCAGAGCAAGACAAGGGGTATTGCTAGTGGGCAGAGGAAAGTACTTTGAAGAGTTCACAGCCCTGGTAAAGTCTCCTCTGGTTGAACAAGCACATTTACAATTGGTCAGTTCAGTTCATAGTCTAGGAGAACTCTTGGATTCCCTGTTGATGCTGATCTCTCACATAGCAGCATCTATGGGTAACCTTTTCTATCATCTCTGGTTGGCCAGAACACTCCGTCCCACCCTGCTGGACAAAAACCTGGCCTCAGTTATATTCACCACCTCTCAGCTGGACTACAGTAATGTGATGGACCACTATTGATTCCAAGGCCACTGTGGTAATCTCGTCTGACCTCCTGTACAACACAGGCCAGAGAATGTCCCCAAAATAATTCCCAGAGCTGAACTTTTAGATAAATTTCCAACCTTAATTTAAAAGTTGCTAGTGAAGGAGACTCCACCATAGCCCTAGGTGAGTTCTTCTGATGTTTAATTCCCCTCACCATTAAAATATTTGCACTGTAAAATGATAAACAAAAGAAATAGTATTTTTCAATTCACCTCATACATGTACTGTAGTACAACCTCTTTCTCGTGAGAGCTTACAAATGTAGATTTGGTTACATAACTTCACTCAAAAACAAAACAAGATAAAACTTTAGAGCCTATAAGTCCACTCAGTCCTACTTCTTGTTCAGCCAATCGCTAAGAGAAACAAGTTTCTTTACATTTACAAGAGATAATGCTGCCCACATCTTATTTACAATATCACCTGAAAGTGAGAACAGATGTTTGCATGGCACTTTTGAAGATGGCATTGCAAGTTATTTATGTTTCAAATATGCTAAACATTCGTATGCCCCTTCATGCTTTGGCCACCATTCCAGAAGACATGCTTCCATGCTGATGATGCTCGTTAAAAAAAAAAATGCATTAATTACATTTGTGACTGAACTCCTTCCAACCATCAACCTCAGCCTGGACCAGTCCGCACAAGAGATCCATTTCCTGGACAGTACAGTGCAAATACGTGATGGTCACATAAACACCACTCTATATCGGAAACTTACTGACCGCTATACTTACCAACATGCCTCCAGCTTTCATCCAGACCACATCACACGATCCATTGTCTACAGCCAAGCTCTAAGGCCCCGTTTACACTGTCAAGTTTGTGTGCAGTAAAGCAGTTTTGAGCGCTGTAACTCCCAAGGTGTACACACCGCCAAACCACTTAGTGTGCAGAAACTGTGCAGATGCGGCGCTCTAAAAAAATCACCTCGATGAGAGGAGTAGTGTTTTCTGCTCTGGGGCTACAGCGCTGCAGTGCCAGTGTAGACACCATGGTGATTACAGCACTGCGATTGGCCTCCGGGAGGTGTCCCACAATGTCTGTTCTCACCTCTCTGGCCACTGGTTTGAACTCTACTGCCCTGCCTGCAGGTGACCAACCGTCAGCCCCACCCCGTACATTCCTTTGCAAATTTGAAAGTTCCCTTCCTGTTTGCTCGGTGATGCATGCAGTGGTCTCAGCTCACCTTTCCAGGTGGCTGTGCCTGCTCCATGCACCAGGCGATGCCCTGTTTGGAGCAATGCCAAGCTGCTGGACCTCATCGGTATTTGGGGAGAGGAGGCAGTGCAGTCATAGCTGTGCTCCAGCCGTCGGAATTATGATACCTATGGACAGATTTCTAGATGCATGATAGAAAAAGGCCATGACCAGGACACATTGCAGTTCAGGGTCAAAGTGAAGGAGCTGCGGAACGCCTACCACAAGGCGCGGGAGGCAAACTGCCACTCCGGTGCTGCGCCAACGAGCTGCCGGTTCTACAAATTGCTGGAAGCAATACTCGGTGGTGACCCCACCTCCACTGCAAAGTCCCCTTTGGATACTTCGTTGGCTTCATTGCCAGTAGAGAGTGGACTGAGCCAGGAGGAGGCAATCTTGGATGAAGAGGGGGAGGTGGAACCAGAGGCAGAGGATGACTCGGAGGTCGGAGATGCATGCAGTCAGGAGCTCTTTTCTACCCTGCAGGAGCCTAGCCAGACACAGCAAGTGAACATTGGTGAAGTGCAAACAGGAGAGGAGGCCCCTGATAAGTGGATCTGATTTTGAGAATTTCTAAAGTGACTTGTTGGGGCAGAAGGGTTGCAGAAAGCAGGTTTGTCTCCCACTTCATGCCTCGTTTGAGCAGCAGAACAGGTTGTTGATACACTCCCTCACTTCGTGTGAGTGAATCTCCCTCAGAGATCTCCAGAAAACTCTCATGGAGATACTGGGCAATCTGCTGCCACAGGTTTCTCGGCAGACCTACTTTGTTTCTTGCTCCATTAACGGTAACTTTCCGGCGCCACTGTGCCGTCCAGGGTGGAGGGACCATAGCTGCACACAGGCGAGCCGCATAGGGGCCAGGGCTGAAGCCACAGGCTTGGAGAAGACCCTCCCGTGATTCCCTGCTCACCCTCAGCAGCAAGATATCTTCCAAAATGATCACCTCCTCTGGAAAGTGTGGGGACAGGAATGATTATCAGGCCCCCCTACAGTGCTGGCTCTCCCCAAGTGCCCACGAGCCACGTGGACAGTGTACAGCAGGGTCCAGGAAGAGTGATCTACCCTGCCCCTGCAGCTACTCACCACTTTGGGGGTCTTGTGGTTTATGTGTGTTTGCCTGGGGTCAGGCAGTTAGTGTCAGGTGTGAGAGTACTGGCTGTGTTTTAAAGCACTGAAACAGTGTTGTCTGTGTTGAAAACGACACTGCTTCTGTAAAATTTTGCATTTAAACTTCACAGAGATGACCTCGGGAGGCCAGCCTCCCTTACTGGTGGCAGAACGATTGTGAAGAATTAGAACGTGTCCAAGAAGGACTAAGGAGGACTTTATGTGTGAGGTTATGATGCACTCTGCCACTGAGAAAAAGGAACTGAAGGAGTGGTGGGACACCGAGAAGAGGGAACGAAAGGAGAATGAGGCACACTGGAAAGAAACCACGCAGCGGCTTTTAACAGTTATGGAGGGCCAAGCGGACATGCTCCAGGCAATACGAGCTCTTCAAACTGAGCAGCTCCATGCCCACCCTCCTCTGTAGCCTCTGTCACAAAACTCTTTCCCGTGTGCCTCCCCTACACTGCCAACACACTCTTATCAACTTCCTGGCTCCACTGTCTACCCGCAGCATTCCACTCCTCCCTCCTTGCAGTCCAGCAGTGTGGACTCCCGATACCCACTGCACTCAACACCCATCCCGCTGCAGTTTGACCCTGCTTAAGTAAAGCACCCGCTGCATCGTACTCCAAAGGAGAGGGTTGGGTATGATTCCTGGACATACGCAAATCTATAGCCATCTCAGGACCCCTCCTCCTCTTGAGACCTTCCATTCCCCCATTCTCCTCCCTGCTGATGAATTTTTTCATTTGACTCACTCCTCTGGTTGTTGTCTTTCAATAAAAAAGTAGTGTTAGAATAAAGATTGCTTTCAAACAATTAACTGAAAGCAAAAAGAGCACTGCAAAGCAACATATAGTTACGTTAAGGTCCCTTCTTGCATCATGTGCACCAATCACCACCTGGCATTACAAACACTGCAATCCCGAGCATAGCAACAAATATTAGTGGCTTTCAGCTTTCAATTGCTGCCTCAAGGCATCCCTGATATGGCCCCGTGCTGTGCCCCTCTAATTTCCCTAGTCTCCGGCTGTTCAAACTCAGCCTCCATGTGGTGAACCTGTGCTCCCAGCCCTGAGTGAAGCTTTTACCCTTCCCTTCACAAATATTCTGGAGCGTGCAGCACGTGGCTATAAGCACAGGAATATTGTCGTCGGCCATGTCCAGCTTCCCATACAGGCATCGCCAGTGGACTTTTAAATGGCCAAATGCACACTCACCAGTCATTCAGCACTTGCTCAGCCTGTTGTTGAACCACTCCTTCCTGCTGTCAAGTTGCCCCGTGTATGGCTTCATGAGCCACGGCATTAAGGGGTAGGCAGGGTCTCCCAGGATCACAATGGACATTTTGACTTCCCCTACAGTGATCTTCCAGTCCTGGAAGAAAGTCCTTGCTTGCAGCTTCCTGAACAGGTAGGTGTTCTGAAAGATGTGTGTGTCATGTGCCTTTCCAGACCAGCCTGTATTAATGCTTGTGAAATGCCCATGGTGATCCACAGGCGCCTGGAGAACCATCGAGATACCTCTAGTGATTAACTATTTTTGAAGTATTTTTGTTGAAGAATTGCCACTTTTAAGTTATTGAGTGTCCGGGGAGACTGAAGTGTTCTACTGGTTTCTGAATGTTGGAATTCTTGATGTCTGATTTGTGTCCATTTATTTTTTTGCATAGAGACTGTCCGGTTTGGCCAATGTACATGGCAGAGGAAGATTGCTGGCACATGATGGCGTATATCACATTGGTAGATGTGCAGGTGAATGAGCTCCTGATGGTGTGGCTGATGTAGTTAGGTCCTATGATGGTGTCCCTTGAATAAATATGCAGACAGAGTTGGCAACGGGGTTTGTTGCAGGGATTGGTTACTGGGTTAATGTTTTTGTTGTGTGGTGTGTAGTTGCTGGTGAGTATTTGCTTCAGGTTAGGGGGCTGTCTGTAAGCAAGGACTGGCCTGTCTCCCAAGGTCTGTGAGAGTGAGGGATCATCCTTCAGGATAGGTTATAGATCCTTGATGACGCGCTGGAGAGATTTTAGTTGGGGGCTGTAGGTGACAGCTAGTGGTATTCTATTACTTTCTTTGTTGGGTCTGTCCTGTAGTAGGTAACTTCTGGGTACCCTTCTGCCTCTATCAATCTGTTTCTTCACTTCACCAGGTGGATATTGTAGTTTTAAGAATGCTTGATAGAGTTCCTGTAGGTGTTTGTCTCTGACTGAGGGATTAGAGCAAATGTGATTGTATCTTAGAGCTTAGCTGTAGACAATGAATCGTGTGATGTGGTCTGTATGAAAGCTGGAAACAAGTAAGTATAGCAGTCAGTAGGTTTCCGGTATAGGGTGGTGTTTATGTGACCACCCCTTATTTGCACTGTAGATCGGACCGAGACTTCTCTGAGAGGAGAGTCTATTGATAGAGATTCTCTAGGTTATAGTCAGGAGCAGAGGATGGAAGAGGATAAAGTATAGGCCAGATCAGACGAGAAACATTCACATAAAAAAGAATCTGACACATCAGAAAAGGTCAGACAAAGAAACAGTGACAAGTTTTTAAAGTGCTTGTACACAAATGCTAGAAGTCTAAATAATAAGATGAGTGAACTAGAATACCTCGTGTAAGCTCTCACGAGAAAGAGATTGTACTACAGTACATGTATGAGGTGAATTGAAAAATACTATTTCGTTTGTTTATCATTTTACAGTGCAAATATTTGTAATAAATAATATAAAGTGAGCAGTGTACACTTTGTATTCTGTGATGTAATTGAAATCAATATATTTGAACATGTAGAAAAACATCCAAAATATTTAATAAATTTCAATTGGTATTCTATTGTTTAACAGTGCAATTAAAACTGTGATTAATCACGATTAATTTTTTTAATCATGATTAATATTTTGAGGTAATCATATGAGTTAACTGCAATTTAATTGACAGTCCTACTTGAAAATAAACATTGATATTATCCATCAAAATTATTTTAAAAAACCAAAACAAATTCTGAAAAGCTCTTTCCTTCTCCTTTCATAAACTAGGTTCTCCATTCCTCTTGTTGTTAGCTGTGTGTATGTGTTCTCCCTGTGTGCTGCCCCAGCTCTGTGCAGACAGCCAACACATCAGGCCTTGAGTGAACCGCACAATGACCACAAGATCCGTTAAGGTATAAAGACCAGGTTTATTGTTGACAAAGCATGGTAATAGCACCTGGCAGACTATACGAGGATACTAAGACATGTATGCCCATGACAATGGATGCAGCTCTAATTCAAGGGCTTATATCTCAGGCTCTCTTCCTACTACACCTCTGATAATCATAACTGCCTTCTCTACACCTGTCCCAGTTTGAATTAATCTTCCTGGACCATGTGACCAGAATTGGACACAATATTCCAGATGAGGTTTTATTAGTGCCTTCATTTCCCTCCCAAATCATTAATCCCTTTTGAAAATCTTGACCACTGTATCTTTGAGAGAAGCCAGTCCAAACTTGATTGGAGAGTCCACCCCATCCTTTCGAGGAATTGTTCTGATGTAGTGTCCGTGACGTTCTGTACCTCGTGGGAACACCCTACACCCCCATGTTCATCTTTATAAAATGACCGTCTGGTATCCGATGCAAAGTTTATCATGTCAGGTGTCTTCGGAAGGCTCGTGATGTAATGAGCATTGTTGCTATGGTAATGTTATAATAATCGTTGTTATAGTAATGTTATAGGTTGTAATTTCATGTATATAGTTATGAGGTTGAAAATGTGTCCTCATGCTTAAAGCAAGCCCAGGCAAGAACTCCCCAAGAGCAGAGAGGCAGTTCACACTTCATCAGGGTATGTATGGGACAAACCCAGCCCAGCCTCACAGGAACAAAGGACACTGGCCTAGGCAAGAACAAAGGATCCGTTGGAGTCTCGAGTGAGTCACCCCCCTTCCTTCGGTCAGTTTGGGATTGCGATGATGTAATGCTTACCTGACTCTGAAGGGGGGCGGGGCAAAACCAAGAGGGAAGAAAGAACATGATAAAAGGGAGAGACATTTCATATGTTTTTCCTCCTCCATCTACAGACATCACCACCAAGCGATTGGAGTGCTGATCAAAAGGGAGAGCCTGGCTGAAGGGCAATCAGCCAGCCTGTGGTGAGAAGCATCTAAGTTTGTAAGGGCACTGAAAGTGTAAAGATGAGCTTAGAATGCGTTTTGCTTTTATTTCACTCCATCAAATCCGACTTATTATGCTTTGACTTATAATCACTTAAAATCTATCTTTATAGTTAATAAATCTGTTTGTTTATTCTACCTGAAGCAGTGCATTTGAATTGAAATGTGTTAGAGACGCCCTTGGGATAACAAGCCCGGTACATACCAATTTCTTTGTTAAATTGACAAACTCATATAGGCTTGCGGCGTCCAGCCGGCATAACTGGACACTGCAAGACAGAGGCTCCTAGGGTTGTGTCTGGGACCAGAGATACTGGCTTGTGTTGTTCGGTTGCACAATCCAAGCAGCTTACATGCCAGAGGCTGTGAGCGGACAGCCCAGGAGTTGGGGTTCTCAGAGCAGAGCAGCGTAAGGCTGGCTCCCAGAGTCAAGGATTGGAGTGACCTAGCAGATTATTGGTCTAGATAACAGCAGGGGAACATCACAGTGTCATTTTACAGATAGGCAATAGAGAACCAGGGATCACAGATTTAAGGAGAGAAATCTAGTTATGATCCAGTGTCGTGAAACTTCATGACTAGGTGTAGCATGGCGCACACTCACCCCTGCGGCACCACCGGCTGGTCGTCCTCAGGAATTAGCTCTTCAACCCAGGAGCACCCTCTGCAGGCTGGTGATCCGCCTGTCCTCTGGCCCCTGAGTCCCTCCCTGGACCCCAGTGCCCCTTTAACTGGGGTGCGGCCACCTGCAGTACGCCACAGTCCTACTGGGTCTCCCCTTCCTGGGGAATCCTCAACCCATTGTCCCCACGTCACCTCAGTTGTGGCTACTGCCAGTCTCTGTTTAGCCCCCGAGCCCTGGGGCAGACTACAATCTATCAGCCACTCATCACAGGTAACAAAGGGTTTAGACTAGCTGCATTTACCCACCCTCCAGCTGCCCCTCTGCAAGCCTAGTGCCTAGGTGGACCTAGAACTAGGCCCTGCAGCCTGGGGAGTTGCTAGCCTAGGGCTTCCCAGCTCCTAAGGCCTTTCCCCAGCCCTGCCTCACTCTAGGTCCCCCGGGTGAGGTCCCCAGCAGCCAGGCCTGTCTCTCTCTACAATCAGAGATAGCCTGCTCCCTCTGGCTTCCCTGGCCTTCTTATAAGGCCCTGTTGCTCAGTTTAGGGCATGGCCCCAGCTGCAGCCACTTCCCCCAATCAGCCAGGGTTTTACCTTGCCCAGCTCCAGCCCTCGGCAGGGCTTTTCCAACCCCTTCAGGGCTGGAGCAGGGGTTTACCCCACTACACCAGGCAACTGGGCATTTCCTTTGTTCTTGAAGCAAGAGAGGCAAAGGCCCCCAGACCTTTGATTCAAAGATTCAAACCTTTGAATCCCAGCACCACCCCCTTTTGCAGATCCCCCACTCAGCCCCTGCCGAACTGGCTCCTTTATTCTCCCCTTGTAAAGTGGTCCCTGCAGCCTCTGATCATGTCTGTTGCTCTGCCCTAGGCTCCCTACATCTGTCTGTATCTCTCCAGGATTGAGGGACCCAGAGATAAGCCAAAAGGAGCCTCCTTGGTTTTATATGGACAGGAACTATCCCCTCTGTTCTCAGGCCTGGGAATGGGACGTGCAGCCTTTCCCCTCTACGGATGCTGAGCAGCCTCAGGGTAGAGGAGTGGGTGGCTCGGGGGGTGGGGAATGGTATACAGGCCAAGACCTTAGTGTGTGAATCTCATTTGCTGTGTTCATTAGGCCTAGTGTGAAATGAGTTGGGTCTCAGCCCAAGGTATGTGCTTGACCACAGTCTCCACAAAATTGTGAGCTCAGTGACAGCAGGGGCCATGAATCCTTGAGACATTTCTGCCTTGTCAGCTCCCTCCAGGGTTAGTGACTGAGGTATTTACCCCATGCCTGTGACCCCCTGTCAACCTCAGGCCCCAGCCTCCCACCCAACTGCCACAGAGCTGCCAAACCACAACATGCGCAACTGCCATGGAACCTCCAGAGCCCAACATTCCACTCACCTGCCACAGAACCTCCACATCCCAATATCCCCCTCCCACAACTGCCACAGAACCTCCAGATCCCAATATCCCCCTCCCATGACTGCCACAGAACCTCCAGATCCCAATATTCCCCTCCCACAACTGCCACAGAACCTCCAGATCCCAATATCCCCCTCCCACAACTGCCACAGAACCTCCAGATCCCAATATCCCCCTCCCACAACTGCCACAGAACCTCCAGATCCCAATATCCCCCTCCCACAACTGCCACAGAACCTCCAGATCCCAATATCCCCCCTCCCATGACTGCCACAGAACCTCCAGGCCCCAACATTCAACCCAACTGACACAGAATCCACAGACCCCAACATTCTTCCCAATTGTCATGGTACCTCCAGATCCCAACTGACATGGAATCTTCAGATCCCAACATTCCAGTCAATTGCCATGGAACCTTCAGTCCCCAATAGTCCATTTTAAATGGGCTGTGTAGCAAAATAGCTGGACCTTTAAATCCTGTTTCAGTCCAGGTGCACCTCCTTTGGTGTAATGAGAAGCGTGGGGCTGGCCTGGGAGCTATAACTGAGAGCCCAAAAGCAAGCGACAATCCAGAGAGGAAGGTAGAGTCATGAATGCAGAGGTCAGGAGCGGAGCAGAGCATGGCTGGGCTGGGAGCCTCAGCGAGGGGATGTCTGGAAGGAGGGAGAGGTGAGAGTTCCCTGGTGAGCAGTGGAGCCAAATCAGGCTGGAGAAAGCAGAGGACCTTCAGGGGAGTCACCTCCAAACTCCCCTATGGGGGGAGGGATAGCTCAGGGGTTTGAGCATTGGCCTACTAAACCCAGGGTTGTGAGTTCAATCCCTGAGGGGGCCATTAAGGGAACTGGGGTAAAAATCTGGGGATTGGTCCTGCTTGGAGCAGGGGGTTAGACTAGATGACCTCCTGAGGTCCCTTCCAACCCTAATAGTCTATGATTCTATGCCGGACATCCATGGCCAGAGAGGGATGAAGGCTGAGAGCAGCAGCAGGAGGCTCAGGACAGGTGAACTCAGAGGGCTCTGGGGAAGGATGGAGGGTTGAACTTGCTGATGTCTCCAGATGGAAACATACCTGGGAATGAAACAAGGTGGAGAAGGACCCCAGCTAGGAGGGTGCTGGAGCTGTACTGAAGAGCCAGGGCATGGCGAGAGATGCTGGAGCTGTACTGAAGAGCCAGGGCATGGCAAGAGATGCTGGAGCTGTGCAGGAGAGCCAGGGCATGGTGAGAGACAGCAGAGCCCTGCTGGGGAATGGTGGTGATAGATGCTGGAGCCATTCTGCAGAGACGTGGTTTTGTTCATAGATCCGTAGATTCCAAGGCCAGAAGAGATCATTGTGATCATCCAGTCTGACCTCGTGTGTAACACAGGCCATAGAACTTCCTTGAAATAATTACTAGCACAGAGTGTTTAGAAAAGTGTCCAATTCTGACTTTAAAATGGTCAGTGATAAAGAATCCAGTATGACCCTTGTTAAGTTGGTCTACTGGGTAATTCCTCTTCTCTCCATGTTAAAAACGTGTGTTTTATTTCCAGTCTGAATTTTTCTAGATTCAACTTCCAGCCGTTGGATCACGTTATACCTTTGTCTGCTAGATTGAGGAGCCCATTATTAAATATTTCTTCCCCATTTGGATACTTATAGACTGGGATCAATTCACCCCTGAACCTTCGCTTTGTTAAACTGAATAGATTGATCTTCTTGAGTATCATTTCAAAATTCTTTTGGCTTTTTTCTGTCTGCTCTGCAATTGATCAATATCCTTCTTGAATTTTGGGCACCAGAACAAGACACAGGATTCCAGCAGAGGCCACAGCAGTGCTCAAATATAGGGGCAAAATAACCTCTTTACTCCTCCTTGAGGTTTTCCTGTTTATACAGTGATAAATTTGGCATAGGTTCCACTCCACAGTCATCCCACATGGTCTGATAAGAGTCTAGATGACATGTGTGATGAACAGGAACCCTCAGCTTGCCACAGCCCAGAGTGACTCTATGGGGCTCATCGGATCATTCATTAAGCAGTTCCAGACGTTCAGCCCATGCAACACTCCCCAGCTGCTCCAGAAGTTATGCAGGTGACATCATTCCTCAGCCCTCTCCAGATGTTCTGAAGGTGACATCATTCCTCAGCCCTCTCCAGATGTTCAGAACATCTAATTGTAATTGTTACCCGAAATTGGGCCAGCTAGTAAGCTTAGGGAGGACTAATGACCCACCAGAGTTTGGCAGAAAGCAGCACGTTTATTGTACTGATAGCTAAGCTCAAAAGAAGGTGAGGGGGTCACACTCACACTTGCATACTCACGTCCCAGGACAGGCACGGCACTGGAGATGTCAGGATCCTTCAAGGTAAGTGTCCCACAGTGCAGCAATGGATGTGCAATGAAGGTGAGTCTTCTCAAGACATGTTGGAATGCAACATGGCAAACCACTGGCGAGGCAGTCCAGGAGAAAGAAGGGTCTTCATTGGAGGTAGAAGCTTGTGAGTACACTCCTGAACAAATGGTCCCTTCCCCTTTTAAGGACCTGCTCCTCATGGCCTGCAACTAGAGATGACTTCGCCACATCTGGTTGGTCACACTTCACCTCAGACAGTGCCCGTGCACTGCGTGTGTGAGTGCTGCCTAATTAGAGTCACAGACACTTTGTTTACCTGGGAGTTCTTCTGATCTTCCAGCTGTTCAAGTAGCCCATGCATTCCAGGAGTAAGCGGGAGCGGGAAACTACTTCACAGGTATTCAAAGAGAGAGAGGAGACAAAAGGGGCAGGGGGAGTGTAAGAGACCATTTGAACATACATGTTATACAGAGAATACCGGTCACTGTTGCTCCTACAACAGTAATAATATCTCTTCCCCTCCCCCAGTCCCTTCAGATGTTCAGGATACATGGCATTACTCCTGAGCCACCCCCTCTTCCTCCTTCTCTGGCCATTTTGGGGAATCTTTTCCTTTGCTTTTAACAAAAGCCTGACGCTGAATGATTTGGGGAGGGCTCTGTACAGAGAACACTCCCTGATTTTAGCCCCTGGCCCTGTTCTCTGCTGGGGCAACATGGGAAATGTTCCTGGGGACCTTTTGGGGGGATATGGGCTGCAGACCCTGCAAGGGGAGGGGGTCAGAGATGCCAACACACAGGAGGCCTGGATGGCTCACAAGCACAATATGCAGCCACTTGTCTATTTTTAACCCTGCAAAAGGGGACAAGTACTGGAACTGTCTAGCTCAACCCTCCACCTCGTCTTGCATCTGGAGAGCTGCATCTGGCCAGGATGGCTGCTGTGGGTCCTCCATAAGCCTTCTCTTCTGAAATACTGTCCCAGTATTGCCTGCAAAATGGGAATTGGCAGAAACAGAAGCCGACTATCTCCCTGATAAATTACATTCCTCTAATCTCCCAGCAGAGGGCGCCCTGCCCCAAGATTGGAACAATAAAGGCCCACTTGTCATTCTGCACCCACCAGGGAAAATCAACTGCAGGGAGTTTCCTGTGCTGCCTTGGAGCTGTCTGGGTTGGGGGCTGAGGGAAGAACCGTGCTGGGTTCAGTTGCACAGACCCTGTCCTTCGCCCCGCAGTGCATTAGAGTTAGGAGAGATCAGATCAGATGTATCCAATATAGGCTCCCCCACCAGTGGGATGTGGGCCGGGATGGGGTGGTGGAATATAGCCCCTCCCTGGGGACATGGTATTATGTTCTCTCGGCCTTGTCATTTAAAGGCAGGTCTCTCAGAAGCAGCGTCCCTCGAGACACTTCTCCAGCCGGGAGTGGGAGACACTTATTGGTAGGCCCTACCGAATTCATGGTCCATTTTCATCAATTTTGTGGCCAGAGGGTTTTTTAATTGGTCGGTTTCAGGTTTTCAGATGTTTACATCTGAAATTTCAGTGTTGCAGCCATGGCAATCCCAACCCAGAAGGTACCCATAGATGGGTGTGATCTCCTTCCCTGCCCCAAGCAGCCGTGCAGGTGAAGAGGAAGTCCTGTCCCTTCCCAGCCCAGCGGGGACTCCTGGCTCAGCGCTCCTGGCTGGGGCACTAGCAGAAGTACGGGGGAGAGCTCATGGAAGGAGGGTCTCAGCCATGCTGGAGGAGGGCTTTGGGGGCAGCACTACCTTGTTAGCCAAGGGAGGATCTTGTTAGTATGCTGAACTCTGGACTGGGTTAGGATTTTAGAGCACCTGTCACCCATTGTGTCCTGTAGTCCTGTTTGCTGCCTGTGGCTCTGCCCTTCATTACGCTTAGAGCAACTTTCTCTAGAAACGACTGTAGGTGCTGTGTGTTGTGCAGAGCTGTGCACAGGTGTAACCGGTGCACTGGGATGTACTGTTGCTATAGGAACAGCAGGCTTTGTCAGGGTCCATGGAAGCTCCCTAAAAGTTCAAGGCGGGGCACCAGGCTCAACCACCGCCCCCTCCAGTATGGGTCCGAGAACATAATGAGTACTAGGTGCATGAGATACTAGACTCAAAAATCAGACATGGCTCCGGAAGAGCAATCCTGGGGGCCTGCATCCCAAGACCATGCGCCCAACTTCGTTGCAGCCTTCCATGCTTGGGGTCCACAGTTTGTGTTGTGGTTTTGGCACAAAATCTTACAAAACTGCCAAACTGAGGCCAGAAGGAGGCACCCTAGTTGCGGGGGGCAGTAAAATGTAAGGCTGTGGGGGCTAGAACTCAGGGTCCTAACATTAGCATCCAGCTAACAGCTTCAGACTGCTGCCCAGCAGCAATTAACACTAGCCTCTGCTCCACCTCCCATGACCTGCTGTGGACACAGACAATGAGCTAGTCTGCCTCAAGGGTTTGACAGGCAGCACCAAGGCTTCTGATTGGCTCCCTGCTCTATATAAACCCAAGGGGCACTTCAGGATCTGTCCAAGCAACAGAGTGGGTCTTCTGTAGCTGCCATGACTGGCCCTGGCTTGATTTGGACTTTGCCTCCTGACTCAGATCCTGAAACCTGACCCTCCATATTGGCCATGGTCTGGACCTGACTATGGACTCCTTGGCTACTCCTAGCTTCAGGTGACACCGGTCAGCTCTGTATTCTTGGGGAACCAGGGCACAGTATTCAGCCTGTCTGACTCATGAAAGGCACCCCCCCAACCTCCACCACCAGTCTCTGCTTGAACAGGGACTGATCAGAGAAAAGACTTGCAGAGAGCAGTAAAGGGCATTGGGAGACACACCTAGACCACTCCTGACAAGGGTGACAAGGTTAAGGCATCTCCATTAGTATACAGAATGGAGAGCAGAGAACCACACTGAACTCTGGGACCTGAAAAGCAGGAAGCACTGCATCATGGAGGATCTCTGCTCCAGATGTTAATGAACCTAGGCCTGCCCACACCCAGCTCCGCAGTTATCAGACCAATTCTAGTAATGAATCCTTGATTGGTATCCAAAATACAGAAGCAGCCTAATTGCATTGTGAGCTCCCTGGAAGAAAACACCACCCCTAGCCAAGAGTGATCAGCTCCTATTGTCTAGCCTAAAGAAAAACCCTGAGTCATCAGTCTACCCAAAACCAAATCTAGTGTTTTCCCTTGAATCGCTGTATTTTCTCTACAAAACCCCCTACCCATGCTTAAGTCAGTGCTCTGATGCTTGGACCCAAACTATTCATCAGTTCCACTGGGACTCCATCTTCTCCTGACTGATCGTGCTGGGGGCTCTGCCTGTCTCCAGCACTCAGGGGCCTGAGCTACCACCATCACTTGGGAACCCTGACCAGTTCAAGCCTCATGGAGTGGGTGAGATCCCAGCTCTCTCTCTCTCTGTTTTCCTTTCTACCTCAGGTATTAACCTTTGATAATGTAACTGTTGTGTTGGTTTAGGCTCTCCTGGTGTAGTTATCACTACTATCCAATAAATAACATTTATGGTTAAGCTGATCGCTTCCCCCCCCACACCCCGAATTTCACTCTTTTGTGGTTTTGGCTTCCCCATTTACTCTGCAGCAATGCTTCTCTTACCTAAGCTAAAGATCCCTGTAGCGCCCAAAAATCCTGTGGGGTTTGCTCATCAAGTGGGTTACTACCAGAACAATTGTGAAGTGAAAGTGGGGATAGAGACATGCTGAACCTGTGACATACGAGGGTGGCAGCTTGACCTAGTCTGCTGAGTACAGGGGCATATAAGTGTAGCAGCCTGGAGGTGCTGTTTGACTCAGCCTGCTCAGGCTTACTCTATTCCTGTGCAGTACCTTTGGCATATAAGGGTGGCAGCTTGAAAATGCTGCTTGACCCAGTCCACTGAGACTTGCTCTGTTAGAGTGTGTGTGCGCACGCGTGTGTGCGCTTTTTCATCCATTTCTGGGGCTGGAGGAACCCAGCCCTGGGGAGCCTAGGTCCTGCAGAATAGCTCCATCAGGAGGGGACTTGCAGAAGGGAGAAGTAGAGCTCCGTATGAGAACACACGTGATACAAGCAGAACATCGATAGAATTACAGAACCCCCCCTCTCCCAGAAGAGTAACCCTAATAAATTAGCGTACCCCAAAGTAATGGGCAAATCTGGTAACACAGGTTTGCCCCTGCTCTGAACCCTGTCCCTGACTGCTCTTGTTGGGATCCAGGTGGGGAGATCCTATATATGCCTCCAGTATGAGAGAGGGTTCACCCAACCTGCTATCCTGAACAGATAGCGGAAAACCCACCAGTGTGCTCAGAATGGTGTCACGGGCTTAAAGGCCGGTCCTTTAAGGGGAGTTAGGCTCAGTCCTGGTCACTCACTCCTATGTCTCCTACACACCCAGCCCTGGGGGAGCTGAGTTAGGAAGCGGGTGGCATGAGAGAAGGAGACTCCAGGGGCAGGCCCTGGAGGGGCAGATAGCCTGGAGGCAGACTGAGAATAAGGCTCTAACCTGGGGGACAGACTCCAAGTTTGGTAGGAGCTAGGGATCCAGGGAGACAGTCTGGAGGGTCAGCGCTCTGTGTGAGAGACTGGGGCTGGAATGGTGGCCTGGGAAGGACGGCAGACCCTTGGTGCTACTGCTTAGGGCCATTATCAGTGCCCCAACCAGGGGATGGTAGGCCTGAAGCCAGCTCAAATGGAGAGCTTATTAACTCATAGACTCATAGGTCAGAAGGGACCAATATGATCATCTAGTCTGACCTCCTGCACAAGGCAGGCCACAGAACCCCACCCATCCACTTTTATAACAACCCCTAACCCAGGACCGAGTTATTGAAATCCTCAAAATTGGTTTGAAGACCTCAAGCTGCAGAGGATCAACCTAAGGGGGCAGCTCCAGGCTGGGGAGATCTCCTAGCTCCAGCCTTATGGAGCATCAGGGAAGCCACAACGAGGAGAAATCTTAGCAGTGATCGCATTGCAATCAGAGCTCGGTCCTGGTTGCAAGGACCGAATCTAGGGCAGCGAGTGCCCTGACTGAGGAAGTTGCTGCAGTCAGCACAAGGAAGCCCATGAGGGACAGTCCCTGTTGGCTTTACTGCCCAAAGCTCTGGTGCTTAGGAACAGCTGGTACAGAACGTTGCAGTGCAGGATATTGGGTGTGCATCAGACCTGTCCACTCGCTCCTGAAGGGAAGCCGATGGAGGAACTCCTGAACGACGCCATGTGCGGACGCTCCGATTCCAGAAAAGGAGGGTCTTGTTCCTGTTGGGTTTCACCCACGCTGAAAGTGGAGCACTGCGCCTTAAACTCATGCCCACCTAAATCCAGCTTAGTTTCCATACCCTGAGAATATTGAATCTGGTTCAAAGGCTTGGTCCTTAGCTCCAAGGCCTGGTCCCAGGGAACTGAGAAACATCTCAAGCTTCAGGATAAGGATCAGGGTTGGCAAGTTTGCTCCTCTGGGTCTTGTTGTTCTGTTTCTGCGCAGTGCCTGAAACCATGGGGATGTGGTTGCTAGGTGCTACCGTAACACACCTAACAGATGTACAGTACCTAACACAGTAGGGTCCTGGTCCATGGGCAGGTAGTCTATATGCTACCGCAATACACCTAGTAAATAATGTTCAGTGCTTAGCACAATTGAATCCTGGTCAACAACTGGGGCTCCTAGATGCTACCGTAATACATCTAATAAATACTATACGGTGCCCAGTGCAATGGGGGTCTGGGCCGTACCTGGGGCTGTCCTAATTGCTACTATCATTCTCCTAATAAATAATAATACAATAGAGGTAGCTCATCTGTGCTGGAGACAGAACTTTCTCAGGGGCTGGCCCCAGGCTGGAACAAACTCCCCAGTGACCACAGACCATTCCAAAGCTCTCTACCCTTCATTCCAAGCATCAGGGGCATTTCTTTGATCTTGCCTTGTCAAGCATACAGCTGTGTGTGTGCGTGAGCGCGTGCACATACAAGAGGGTCTCACACCTTTGTTGCCTCTGCAAGCAGAGCTCACAGCACATGTCACGGGTTCCTTGCATCTGTTCATTCCCCACCCCACAAGCTCCCTATGTATCTGTCCCATCCCTCTCTCTCAGCCCCATTGCAGAATGCATGAGTGGAAGGCACTCAGATATGCCCGTGATGAGTGCTGTCTAAGACCCTGTATTGAACAGGGAGCACTTCACCCTTACATGCCACCTCTCTGCATTTCTTCGGGGTAAGTCATCTGCAAGAACTGAACTTTAGCATAAAGCCTCTCTCTGCTTTCTGAGCTAAAGGGCCGGGTTGGGGGTGTTTAAATGGCCCAAATCCCATTGTAGAGCTCTGCTCCTACTGCAGAAGATTTGGCTGTGGCTGTGCCACTGTTGCAAACCCATTGCGTAGGCTGGGTGAGGCATTGCAGTGGCCAGCAGAATGCGACGTAGCCTTCTCAGAGTTGGAAAAAGGCTCCTGTGACTGCTCCTGTCTGGGCCGACCCAGGTTTCAAACCCCCTTTCGTATTGGACTCAGATGGCTCAAGGGCAGCATTGACACACAGCACCGGGGAGGGCTGGAGCTTATTACAGCCAAAGTCCAAGCCTGCCAGAGAGAAATGACGGCACCAGCCCACGGCAGCTCCTGGCAGTGGTAAAATCTATAGAACGTTTTCAGCCTGGTTTGGATGGGAGAATGTTTACGATCAGGACAGACCATGCGTCTCTGAAATGGCTTTTTAGAGTGAGGAATCCTGAGAGGCAACTTGCTGCATGATTAGCAGCACTGCAGAGCTATGATTTCATAATCCCGCACAGGGCTGGGAGTGTGTTTAGAGGGCCTTGCTGAGATGTGAATGGCAAGCACTGCCCTACGCAGAGAGCAAGGAATTGGTGCTCAGGGAGGATGAGTGACATTAGGAAGAAGTGGCTGTCTCCTCTCTCTCCCTATAACTTGCAGAAATGCAAATGTTCCTGACTCATCTGTTGGACCCGTGAAGGGGTGCATGGGGAGTTGCAAGGGTGGACTCCAAAACAACAGAAAGATTCCCAAATAGAAGACCCTGATATCAGCATAGACTAGAAAATCATTCGGCAAACACAGCCACTGTGGAAGATAGTTTTTACTGTAGTATGGAGAGGTGATGCTGTCTGCGCACAGCAGGAACGCTTCCATCTCCGATACAATATTTTGTAAGATCAAATCTGAGTTGGTGTGAAAAACATCTTGACAGAAAGATGCTGTGTCAATACAGAAATACTTAAGACTGTAGCTTGGTAATTTGCTAAATTATGGCTTTTCTGACAGGCGACGGTATTGTTCTGGGTTGGATAAACCCTAATTCAAACTGCCCTTCTTTCAGGATACAAGTAAGAAATGAACCATCAAGCTCCATTATGAAATGGCTAGCTGAAACCATAGGAGCTGCTGCTCAAAATGCAGGTCATGAAAGAAAGGCCAGCCAGAAACTGAGCTGTGAGCGGGGGAGGAGTTTTTGGGTGCTCTGTGTGTGAACAGAAGGAAACAGAAGTCAGCAAGGAAACACTAGCCACAGAAGCACTGAAAGCCTGACCCTGACTAGAAGGTGAGAGAGGTTTTGGGCAGAGTGCTAGCTAGAAAGGGGGTGGGGTTAGGGTTGGTTGGGGTGGGGGTTGGGAGCAAAGAAACTGTCTCCTGCTATTTGGTTCTTGCTGTGTTCAGGGAAACAGGATTTCATATGTTCTTTGTAAACAAACAAGATTGCATCAAAGGAATACCTGACTCCATCATCAATTTTACCTTCTAATGGAAAAAAACCACAAGACCCTGAATATTGACTAGCCACTCAATTCAAAGGAGACAACGCTATTTACAAACGTGCCCCAAGGAAGGGCTAATAGCTGCTATCAAGTGGATCTTTGATTTATTGGAAAAGCTGATAGGAGTGTTAAGCACCTTTCTTTCAGACTAAATTGAAGGAGCAATTAAAAGTCCCTTTATGTAGTGAAAGCTAGAAATGGGAAGCCACTGCCCAAACCAGTAAGTGACAAGGGAAGTCCTCTCAGAAGTTTAAACCATGAGGACTGAGGGACTTTGACATGCAGAATGACATTGGAGTCCCACAAGGATCAATTCCGTCTAGTCCTTTTCAATATCTACATGCAACTGCTATGTGAACTGGTCAGATGGACTCAAGTGCAAGCAATATGCAGATGAAATACAGCTCTACAACTCTTGCCCACATACCAACAGACAACTACCATCAAAAATGCCCCATGCTTGGATGAGATCAGCTCATGGTTAAGAACAGCTGGCTGAAGCTGAACCCAAGCAAGACAAAGGGTGTTGCTGGTGGGCAAAGGAAAGTACTTTGAAGAGTTCACAGCCCTGGCGCAGTCTCCTCCAGTTGGACAAGTGCACTCACAATCAGTCAATTCAGTCCATGGTCTAGGAGAACTCGGGTTCCCTGTTGATGCTGATCTCTCACATAGCAACATCTGTGGGTCACCTTTTCTACCATCTCTGGTTGTCTAGAACACTCCGTCCCACCCTGAAGGACAGAAACCTGTCCTCTGTTATACACCTATTCGCCACCTCTTGGCTGCGCTACAGTAATGTGATGGACCGTCACCTGAGCATGAAGCCATAGGTGTTTAGGAAAACACAACTAGTCCAGAACACTGCAGAACATCACTTCCCCAGTATGGGATACTACGTCTGAATCTAATGCCCCTGTGCTCTCTACACTGGCTTCCCTGAGAACAGACTCAAGTTTGAGACTTCAGGTTTTTATCTTCAGGATGCTCCATTGCCTAGGTCAAGGATATCCATGAGATCCAAGTGCGATCGCAGTCAAGTGGCCACTCATGAGTATATCTTAGGCTGCGGAAATGGATCAATCCTGGAAAGCACCCGCAGGGAAGAGACCAGGCTGGAAAGTTCTCCATCAGACTCCCTGGCACCTTCCCCCACAGCTGGGGCATCGGTCTCTCAGGAACATATATCTCAAAACTGCCCTAGACTATAAAGGAGAGAGTCAAAGTCCCCCAAGGGATTTTTCACCTAAGATGCCAAAGGAGCAGAGCATGTTGGACTTTGTGGGAGATCCTGACTAGTGGGTGGGCAGCCGTCTAGCTGGAAGGATGTGTGTTAAGAATCTTACTTTGAACCAAGACTGTAGTTTTGTTAAACCTGAGTCACTAGAAAGGGGTTTTTACTTCATTTGCTTGTAACCATTTCTGACTTTATCCGTGACCCCTGAACTTGCTTAAAACTTCGCTCTTTTTGATGAAATAAACTTGTTTTGCTTTTAGTCTAAATCAGCCACCAGTTAAAGAACCAAACTGCTGCGCTTTCATCTCTTTAAAGGAGCCAGGGCCTGTATCATAGGTGCCGACTCCACGGGTGCTTTAAAAAAAAAAAGTGGGTGCTCAGGACCCACCCGCCAATCAGCTGTTTGGTGGGAGATGCTGTGGGAGGGGGCAAAGTGAGGGTGGGGCATAGTTGGGGAGGGGATGGGAAGAAATGGGGTGGCGTGGGTCACCCACCTGGGAAGAAGAACGTAGGCACCTGTGGTCTGTATTACTCCTCTGACTGTCCCAGGGCAGTGCTGGACATTTAAAAGCAGAAGGTTTTGGGGAAAGTCGGGACTGGGAGTATGTTGGGGTCACTTGGCTAGCAGTAACCCAGGCTGGTGGAGACCAGAGTATGGCTGTATTGTAACACGCAGGGGGCTGGAGTCAGAGTTGCTGGCTGGGAGCATCCAGACAGGGAGCTACGGCAGTTGAGCATTTTAAGCCTCTCGAGGTTAGAGGACAAGCGATGACACAACTTCTCGCTGGTCTGAATTGCAGCCCAGAAGGTGACAACAGCCTGTGCTTATTGACAAGTTACTTTCCCACCGATTAAAGTAGCTCTTGCCCTCTGTTTAGATCTTGCAGCTGTTGTCCAGTTCAAAAAGCTGGGATCCAACTGTCCTGAGACTGATGGAGTCTTTCTTCCATATTGGACCATTTCGTCTCCTTTTATGCAGTAACAGTCTCAGTCTTTTAGCTGGAGGGGGGGCTCTCTTCTGAGTGCTCTCCCGGTGTGGGTGGGTGTTTGTCTTTGGAAATCTCCAGCTTGCATCTAGTCCAGATAGCAAACGTTGTCTGTTGCCACAGGTGTCCATTGTTCTCATGTTGCTTGGGTCCGCTTTCAGCCTCACCCATCTCCGGTGGCGGGTTTCGCTCCCCTTAGATTGGGGACACAATAGCCTAGCTATCCTACAGCTCTAAAATTCCTTCCTATACAAACATCTCACAACAATTGGCGAGTTCTTACCTTTCGGCAGAGACTCCCATGACCCCTTTCAATGAGATGTTCTGACATGGGACATCAGGGGTTTTGTCTTATATATGCAACTGTAACCCCCCCTTTCTCCCCCCCCAAAAAAAAAGTGTCCTAATTTTTCACACTTGCTATCTGGTCACCCTAGGGGTAATATAGGTGCCTGGGTGTCTCTGTGTTACAGCTGTTCCGGAACCCCTGTCAGTCCCAGGCCAGGTGTCTCCTTTCCCTTTCTGGCTACAGAGTGTCCTCTGGGCCGGGTAGGGTCTCCTCTGAGGCCATTGCAGCTGGGACCATGCACAGAAATGCGGGGGCCAGAGCCACCAGGAACATTTTCCTCCCAGCAACCCCATTACCCTAGCTCCTTTCCCAGGGCCTCCCACACCTGGAGTTCCAACACTTCTTTCTTTAGGACTCTAGCACTGGGTAAATGGACCTCAGGGTGCTCCAGCCTGGGGAGTCCTGTGTTCCTACCTCTTTCTATGGCACTGTGATCCCTTAACCTGAAAAACCTCTGTATAGCCTGCCCCTACTTTACAGAGCTGTCTCACCCAAACACTTGCTTTGTGTAAACGGGGCACTGTATGCATATAGATTTTAAGATCTGTCAGGGTGTAGGGGAGGGGGGAATTGATCTCAGAAAGGTGTCGGTCCTGCACATCTTGCAAATCTACAGCCTAAAAAGGATGTGAAATTGATGTGTGAATTTCTCAGCTCAGCCCTCTCACTCAAAGGCTGGGCATGAGGAAGCTGGGTTTTTAATTAGACTGAGGATGGATATGACTTGTGTGTGAGAGAGAGATGGGGAAAGCTAGAGATACCCCAGTTAGCAATGGGTGTCTGTGAGTCCTCACTATAAACCTTATTTATCTTCCCCCACCCCGCTCCAAGCTGTCTCCTGCTCTGTCTTGGAAGCACTTGGTGCCTCTCTCCCAGGTGAAAGTGGCTCCCTGTCATGCCAGGTGCTGCATGGAGCCCGGCTGAGAGCTGGGGACCCCCGTGGGGCTGGGTGCTGCACGGAGCCCGGCTGAGAGCCAGGGACCCCCTTTGGGCCGGGGTGCTGCATGGAGCCTGGCCGAGAGCCGGGGACCCCTGTGGGGCTGGAGTGCTGCATGGAGCCTGGCCGAGAGCCGGGGACCCCTGTGGGGCTGGAGTGCTGCATGGAGCCTGGCCGAGAGCCGGGGACCCCCGTGGGGCTGGAGTGCTGCATGGAGCCCAGTTAAGTTCCAGGTCCAACCTGTGTGGGAGCTGCACAGATGCACAGTGAGAGACGACCATTACCCTAAAGAACTCAGTCTACGTAGACACAGGAAGGCTCATTATCTGTAGTGGGGAAAACTAAGCCCCAGAGAGATTCAGTAACTTGTGTGATCTCATACAGGGAGTCTGTAGCAGAGCCAGGAGCAGGACCGAGGTTCCTGAGTCCCATTTAAATTCTGAACCACAAGCCCAGCCTGTCTCTGTAGTAGGCTCACTGGTCTGTCAAATGTAATCGAGACACAAGCAACAGAAATATGCAGCCTACAGAGGTCAATAGGGGGGTGATGCCATTTTTATAGGGGTATCTGGAAACACCATAGAGGATTCTGGTGCAGGAAGGGAATTCTCAGTTGCTCTAGGATGGACCCCAAAACACCCACAAGACAGTGACCCTTTCCCATTCAGGCCTGCAGGATCTGTGTCCTGCTCTTCAGACACCACATACCCAGGTTTTGGACTGTATCTTTGACAGATGCTCTGAGACAATGTAAACAGCTCATGCACAGGAAAAGATGGGTTTGAATAGTGCCTGAGATAGATGTTTTCCCTGCACATTTCCTGCTTTGGAGGATTTCCCCCAATACTGGGTCCCACCCCAAAGGTGACTGAACAAGCTCCAGGGGAGGGATCCCTGTACAAATGCTCAGCCTGGAAAGCGCATTGTTGTTGTTGTTGTGTGGGTTTAGGGGCACTAGGAAATGCATGCGGGTCCCATTGTGTGTTTTTCAAATAGGGAACAGGGTCCTGCTTCTGTGTCTGTTTTCCCCATTTCCCCTTCTGTCGTGGCTGGTGCTGGATCACACGTCACAGGCTAGGGGGCCAAATGGCCTGTGGGGCTGGGTTCCAGATAAGCAGGGCTGGCTTCAGGGAAAATGGGGCCCTGGGCGAACTCGTACTTGAGTGCAGTTGGAGAACAGCAGAGTAGGGTGCAGGACGTGAGGGCCAGTGTCTGGCCCTAGATCCCAGCCGGGCTGCAAAGGGAGGAATTTCTGAGCCCAGGAGGTCCCCCGGCCATTCACCCCATCATCTAGTCTGAGGAGAGCGGTTGTGCGGCATCACCCACCCAGCAGGAAAGGAGGATATGGGCCGGCCCACTCACTCCTCAGGGGCCAGCTCTTTTGCCTGTGCCTCCCTGCCGGGCTGGCAGCTCCACCCACCCCCCGCTCGGCTGGCCAGGGGCTCCAGCCCTGGGCTCACCCACACTCATCACCTCTCTGACAACCCAGGCCTGCCAGCTTGTGGCACTCAGACGGCACCCACTCTCCCCAACCGCGGCACCCTGGGTGGTCATTCAACCACAAGGCCAGCCCTGCAGGTAAGAATTGGAGAAATTAGAAGCTTCGCTGACTCTGCTGTCTGCTTTCCTCTGGATCACAGAGTGAATGGGCATCAGCCGTCTCTGTAGTGGAGCCCGGGGGCTGTTTATACAAGTTCACTAGTCCGGTGCTGAGATCCAGCTGCCTCTGGGGTTGGGCACAGGGGCTGTTTATACAGGGATTCCTTGCCTGGTGCTGAGATGCAGCCACCTTCCTGGTGTGTAAAGGGCTGGTTAGCCGTCATCCAGCAACACAACTTAGGCTTTGGATACACTGGCACTTTACAGCGCTGCAACTTTCACGCTTAGGGGTGTGAAAAAACACCCCCCCCCGAGTGCTGCAAGATACAGCGCTGTAAAGCCTCAGTGTAATCAGTGCCGCAGCACTGGGAGCGCGGCTCCCAGCGCTGCAAGCTACACCCGTAGAGGATATGGTTTACGTGCAGCGCTGGGAGAGCTCTCTCCCAGCGCTGGCGCTCCGACCACACTCACACTTCAAAGCGCTGCCGCGGCAGCTCTTTGAAATTTCAAGTGTAGCCATACCCTCAGCTCCCTGCCTTGCAAGTTCTAAGGACTGGAAGATACACAGCGCCTACCTTCAATTATTTTAAAAGTTTTAACCGCTTCCCCCACCCCTCTCTTATTCACTAAATGCAAATTATGCACTCCTAAATAGCCTTCAGACCACATAAGCAGCTGCTCAACACGGACTCCCCTCTCTCCTCAAGCAAACAGCTGTGAACATTCCAAAGCAATTCCCCTGCCTCCGCTCGTCGCTCGCTGGAGCAAAGAGCAGCTGTGTTTGTTTTTTAGATAAGTTGCTCCAGGGAGCTCGAAGTTCAGCCATTCTTCCTGTTTGTTGTGGACAGGAATTCTGGGATACCTCCTAATACCCTGGAGGCCAATAATAGCGCTTTTGGTGGCCACACTTGACGAGCAGCGCTGCATCAATCGTTACACCCCAAGCAGACCAAGTGTACAGCCAGCGCTGCAGCCAGGGAGTTGCAGTGCTGGATGTGCCTTGCAGGTGTGGACAGTTACTAAGTTGCAGTGCTGTAAACCCACCACCAGCGCTGCAACTCTCCAGTGTAGCCAAGCCCTCAGAAGTGAATCCGACACCAGTGTAAACCCATCCCACTCCCGGAGTTTCCTCCATCATGGCCCTGGCCTAGTATAGCCCTGCTTCACTCATGTGAGCTGCCACAGGGCGCAGCAGCCACAGGGGCTGGGGTATCAGCTCCCCACTGGTGCAGATGAGTTGGGAGCCCTCTCCCCTTCTCACACCAAGCGGCTCACAGAAAGGTTCGCTCCTGTGGGAACCACTGGGAAGGCAGCGTTTGTCCAGATGCAAGGAAAGTATGCCCGGTTGTCTCAGTGCAGGGGGTGTGAGTGGATGTCTGTGTGGTTTTTGTGTGTCTGTCTGTCTGTTAGTGGAGCGTTAGATTGTGACTGTCTGTGTCTGGTTGTCTCAGTGTCATATTGTGTGTGTGTGTGTGTATTTGGGTGACTTAGCGTTGTTTTGTGTGTGTGATTTGTGTCTCAATATTGTCGTGTGTCTGTTAGCTGTATGTGTCTCTCACTGCAGTTGTCTAATTGTGTATCTGTCTACCTCAGTGTAGTTGTGTGTGTCTGTCTGTCTCAGAGTAGAGGTGTTTGTCTGTCTAGTTGTGTGTGTTTGTCTCAGGGTAGGTGTGTTTACAGTGTTTCCTCCAAGAATTAAAATTAGAGGAGTGTTTGAATTTACAAAGGGAGGGGATGGAAAATGACTAAATTAACAACACCATATATAACATGTTGACTACTGATGGGGGTGGGGCAGGCCATGAGGGAGTTCAGGGTGTATGTGGTTGGTCTTTTTTATCTGTTTTTTCATCTGTCTCCACGTAGCTGCCTACATGTCTGACTAGTTGAGAGTCACAGTGTAGTTGACTTTTTGTTTTCTCCATTCTGCTCCCTCTCTGTAACATCCCTGAGTCCTCCCTCCACCCCCATCAGTGTTTCTCTCTTTTTGGGTATTACTTCTCTTTTCTCTGCATTCTGCTGCCTTCTCTCCAGGCAGCGTCCTTGAACCTCTCACTCCCTGCTCCACACACACCCCTCACCCAGCACAGGATGGACTCCTTGCCTCTGCTCCTCTACCTGTGTGCAGGTAAGTGCCAGCCAGAGGGACTGGGAGATGCTGGGCTCCTCCACATGGGTACCCAGCGAGTACCCCTCTGGCAGGGGGATGGGAGCAGCTGGATGGTCAGGACTCCTGGGTCCTATTTCTGGCTGGCTCTGTGGGAGGTGGTGGAGTGGGGTATGGTGGCTTACAATGGGGCATCTGTGCATCAAGACTCCTCCTGGGTTCTCTCCTCAGATCTGGGAGGGGAATAGGGCTCTTGTGGCTTAGAGGAGGGATGGGGGGTCTGATAATCAGGACTCCTGGGTTTGGTTCCTTCTGTGTTCTATTCCCCCAGGCTCTCTGGGATGGGAGAAGGTCACAGATGTGATTCCCCTTCTCTGTGGGGCATGTGTGCCCAGTAGGATGTTGGGGGAGGGTCCAGCAGGTGTGAAATGGATGTGGTGTTTGCAATTGCTCAATCCTGCTGTGAAACCATAGCCGCTTCCTCCTACTTCAATGTTACGTCTCTTTTGTCTGGGAGGCCTGGACCCATCAGGAGATGAAGGGGGGCCGACTTTGGGGTGGGAGGGGGAAGGGCTGGGCCTGGGAAGTGGAGACAGACTGAAAGATTGGGTCTGAAAAGGGATGAAGGGAAGAATGGGGGAGGCCACCTCAGCTCCTCACCCACCTTCAACTCCTTTGTCCCCAAGCCCCACCCACCCAGCTTCACAATTCTGCACCCTGCTTTGCCCCATATCTCCTCCTCCTACAGCTGTGGGGGAGGGGCCTTTGCTACTTCCCAGGCCAGGAGGCGGCAGCTCCCAGGGGATTCTAGGGGAGAGATGGCCACGCTGTGCGTTAGGGATTCACTGTTGCCACTGATGGGCTGTTTGGTGTTTCTTTTATGACATGAGTTTCATGGGTCTCAGCTCTGGCTCCCACGTCACAAGCTTACCAGGCAACCCTGCATTAACTGATAGACTCGGCAAAGAGACCGAGAACTGCCTGGGCCAAGGAGCTCCCAGGGAGATGCTGCAGCCAATCCTTGGGTGCATAAGTAGGGGAAACTCGAGAAGGAGCAGAGAGGTTATTTTACCTCTGTATTTGCCATTGGTGCAAGTGCTGCTGGACTCCTGTGGCCAGTTCTGGTGCCCACAGTTGAAGAAGGATGTTGATAAATTGCAGAGGGCTTGGAGAACAGTCATGGGAATGATCAAGGCATTAGAAAGCCTCCCTGATAGATTGAGCTCCTTGAATCTAACACTATTTGGATTAACAAAGAGATGGCCAAGGGGTGATGATCTCAGTCTATAAGTACCTGCGTGGGGAACAAATATTTAATAGCGAGCTTTTCAGTCTAGCAGAGGAAGGTCTAACATCAGCCGATGGCTGGAAGCTGAAGCTAGGCAAATTCAGACTGGAAATGAGGTGTAACATTTCTAACACTGAGAATAATTAACCACTGGAACAATTTATCAGGGGTCATGGTGGATTCCCCATCACGGGCAATTTTGTATTAAGATTGGATCTTTTTCTAAATGTTCCAGTCTAGTTCAAACAGGGATTAATTCAGAGAAGCTCTCCGGCTTGAGTTCCACAGGAAGTCAGGCTAGATGAACACAGCGGTTCCTTCTGGCGTTCTGTTCTGTCATTCTGTGAAGGCTGATCTGCCCCTGTGACCTTACAGAAACTCCCCCTTCCCCTGTGAATCCGGGTCAGCAGGAGATAAATCAAGGGCTTCATTCACCAGTGCTAAACGCACTCCTTATATTTATTCTTCACATTAAAGTTTCTGCTGCTATGCAAATGAATGCATGGAACGATTTGCATAAAATGGCCCTCCAGGGCTAGACACAAGGGAAACTTGAATGAGCAGGTGGGTAGGGTCTTGTTGTCAGGACTCCTGGGTTCTATCCCCAGCTCTGGGAGGGGAGTGGGGTCTGGTACTCACTCTCAGAAAGGTTTTGCAATGAACTTGCTGAGGCTACAGCTAATGATGAGAGGGTAATTAAGACTATTACCATAGCGTGGTCAGGACATTCCAGATCAACTCCACATTTTCAGTGTGTCAGGGCCGGCACAACCCATTAGGCAACCTAGGTGGTGGCCTAGGGCACTAACATTTGGGGGGCAGTGACTGCGGTGGCCAGATCTTCAGCTGCCCCTGTCGTTGGAGGTATTTCGGGGGCAGGACCTTCCGCTGCCTCTGTCAGGGGTGCCATTTCGGGTGCGGGACCTTCCGCCGCCTAGGGTGCCAAAAAATCTGGCAGCACTTCTGGGTGGCGTATTGTTTAGAAGAAATAGAACAGTAGTGCCAAAGTTGTTATGAGCTGACGTGCTCACAAGAGGACATGAAGGACACTTGGACCTGGAGAAATGTCAATGCGGAACCGGAGAGACACTGTACTGGCCACAAATGAGCAATGAGCTAGCGAAATTGTTAAAATGTGTGAAACAGGCCACCAATGCCAACCTGAACAGGGTAAAAGAGGCTGTGTTAGTCAGCAATGAACAGTTAAGGGCCTGATCTAAAGTTGGTGTGGATCTATTTGCATACACAGGTTTTGACACTGGATTATAATTCTCATTCTCTGGAGGGTGTTTTGTTAGCAAATACTACATGAAAAACCAAGGTATAATGCACATGAAATCCATATTTTGCAGGCATGGAATCCCTGAAGTTATTTGCCCGGCGCTGAGATGCAGCCACCTATGGGGTGGGGCCTGGGGGCTGTTTGTTCAGGGATTCCCTCACCCGGCACTGAGATGTGGCCACTTGTTGGGTGTCTCAGGGAGGGGATGGTGGGAGGTGTGATTCTCCGTCTCCACAGGGCACGTGGGTTTGGTAAGATGTGGGCTGGGGCTGCGGTTCATGGGCAGGAAGTGGACATGGTTGGCATGGTCCTGCTGTAAAGCCGCCACAGCTTCTTCCTGATTCAAAGTCACATCTCCGCTGTCTGTGAAGCTGGGACCTCTCAGGGCATGGGGGAGGTCATACATTGTGGTGTCTGAGAAAAAGGATGACAGATCTGAGGCTAGAACTGGGGAGTTTGAGGAACACTGGGAGACGGGTCCTAAAAAGGGATGAAGAGATGATTAGGGGAGCCTGCCCCTGCCCTCTCAGCACCCCCTTTGTCCAGCCAGCCCCACAATTTTCCAACCTCACCCTCCAGCTCCACAATTCTATACCCCACCTTGCCCCACATCTGCTCCTTCTGCAAATCTGAAGGGTTTTACCTCCTCTCAGCCTGGAGGGGGCCACTCCAAGGGGACTCTCCATCCCAGGTCTGGGCTTGCAGGGATGGAAAGAGCAGAAGGGCTGGAGCAGAGAAGAGCAGACCCACCCTGAGAGGTTATTACATTCCCTACTGCTCTCCCACCATTCCTCTCAGCCCTGCTTATCTCCTGCTGTGGCCCTGATTGGCTACCCTTCCCCAGGACGTTAAAGATCAGCCAATTAGAGAGGAGTTTCCCCACTCTCCCAGCCAGTCCCATGGGCGGAGGTGGGGACTTAGTTAGCTACCCAATGCATTAGGGATTCAGTGTTGCCATCCGCTGCCTGTTTGTTGTGTGACATGAATTTGGTGGGTCTCAGCTTCGGTTCCCACAACACAAATTTTACCAGTGTGATGCTGTGGCCAAAAGGGCTATTGCGATCCCTGTATGCATGAACAGGGGAATCTCGAGTAGGAATTGAGAGGTTACAGTAGAACCTCAGAGTTACAAACTGGCCAGTTAGCCACACACTTCATTTGAACCAGAAGTACGCACCCAGGCCTCAGCAGAGATCAAAAAAAAGATCATGCAGTACAGTGCTGTGTTAAAAGTAAACTTCTAAAATATAAAGAGGAAGCTGCATTTTTCTTCTGCATAGTAAAGTTTCAAAGTTGTACTAAGTCAATGTTCAGTTGTAAACTTAAGAAAGAACAACTATGATGTTTTGTTTGAGTTACAAACATTTCAGAGTTACGAACAACCTCCATTCCAGGGGTGTTCATAACTCTGAGGTTCTATTGCATTTTACTTCTGTATTTGGCCCTGTTGCAACCGCTGCTGCAATAGTCAGTCTAGTTCTGGTGACCACAATTCATGAAGGATGTTGGTAAATTGGAGAGGGGTCAGAGAAGAACCACAAGATTAAGGAAAGGATTGGAAAACCTGCATCACGGAGCTAGTTAAGGGAAGGTTAAGGGGTGGCTTGACCCAAGTCTATGAGTACTTATGAGGAGGACAAATATTTAATAATGGTCTCTTCAATCTAGCAGATAAAGGGCTAAGACGATCCAATGGCTGAAAGCTGATGCTAGACAAACAAAGGCCGTGTCTACACTAGTGAGCATACAGCAGCACAGCCATACCAATGCAGCTGCACCAATGTAAGATCACTCGTGTAGCTACTCGATAGCTACAGGGAAGAGCTCTCCGGTCAATGTAATTAAACAACCTCAATGAGCAGTGGTTGTTCTGTCAGTGGGAGAAGCTCTCCTGCCAACATAGCGTTCTGCACACTACCACTTGTGCCAGCAAAACTTATGTCACTCAGGGGGGTGGTTTTTTCACACCCCTGAGTGACATAAGTTTTGCCACCGTAAGTGGTAGTGCAGACCTGGCCTGTGACTGCAAATAAAGCCAACATTTTTAACAGGAAGCTGTGACAAAGTTCCTCCTCTACCTTGGTGGGTCCTGCACTTATTGGCAGATTTGCTCACCTCAGTGATCTTCCCCACAGTCTGAGTCAACTCCTCCTGTGTCTGATCAGGAGTTGGGAGGTTTGAGGGGAACCCGGGCCCGACCTCTACTCCAGGTTCCAGCCCAGGACCATGTGGATTGCAGCTGTCTATGGTGCCTCCTGTAACAGCTGCATGACAGCTACAACTCCCTGGACTACTTCCCCATGGCCTCCTCCAAACACCTTCTTTATCCTCACCACAAGACCTTCCTCCTGGTGCCTGATAACGCTTGTACTCCTTAGTCCTCCAGCAGCACAGCCTCTCACTCTCAGCTCCTTGTGCCTCTTGCTCCCAGCTCCTCACACACACTTCCTCTCCTCTGGCTCCTCCCTCCCTGACTGGAGTGAGCTCCTTTTTAAACCCAGGTGCCCTGATTAGCCTGCCTTGATTGGCTGCAGGTGATCTAATCAGCCTGTCTGCCTTAATTGGTTCTAGCAGGTTCCTGATTACTGTAGTGCCGCTCCTGCTCTGGTCACTCAGGGAACAGAAAACTACTCATCCAGTGACCAGTATATTTGACCTCTACCAGACTCCTGTACCCCACTGGTTTAGGTCTGTCACAAAGCTTAATTCACCATTGGCACAGTTTGCCAAGAGTTCTGGTGGATTCTCCATTACTGGAAATTTTAAATCATGATTGAACATTTTTCTGAAAGATCTGCCATTGTTCTGTAACCCTTCTGCCCCTCTGAGTTGGCAGTAACAAGGGCCGGGTTCAGTATCCAGGGGTTCCATTTCAACAACACAACGCATAACTGGCTCGAGCCCCCACCCAGTGACCTGGGACACTTACATACCACCCCCCGGGCGCCTCTAGGAGGCAATACTTCCCCTCTCGCAAGCACGGAGTCTGAGTGTAGCAAAATCCTTTTAATAAAGGAGGGAAACAATGCGGCATCACATTGGAGAAACACCACAAACAGGATTATAACACAAACCATAAGCAAAAAACCCACCTCCAAGTACATCTGGCAATGTCCTTTCCCCCTAAGGGTTTTAAGTCCAATCATCCCAAAGTCCAACAACCCAAAAATCTCTGGTCAGTGCCACCCCCGAGTTCAAAAGTTTATCTGCAGAGATTTACCCCCTCTCAGCCTGGGTGGAAATGGGGGGTGGGGCCCACAAAGGGTGGTGGGGCCCACACAGAGTGGTAAGGGGCACCTTACGTGGGCCAAGGCCAACAGCTCTGCCTCTCCGTGGAGTTCTGCTGCAGCCTTCACCACAACCAGCTCCACTTCACCGGCTGTGCCGCTCCTCCAGCCAACCCGCGAGCCACTCCAGCTGTCCTCACAAACTGCTCCACTCCGCTCCGCCAGCCGCTCTGCTCCGTTCCGCTGTATAGCTTCAGGCTCCCCCACTAGTTAGCACAGCACTCTGTGCTCTCAGCTCAATAATTCCAGCTCTTTAGTAATTTCAACTCTTAGCGATTTCAGCTCATAGTAGGGAAGCCCCAGTGCTGGTGCACCATTGGCCCAACATGAATTCAGCTCAGCAGCCTTTAGATGGACTTCTAATGGAACCAAAATTAGCTCTACTCTTTAACAGTGAAGAGAGGAGGATGTGCAATTGGTGTTCCAGGCCCTCAAAAGGGGCCCATACCATCAGATACACACACCAATCCCCAACCTCTCTCAATTCACTGGGTTTTGGAACCCATATCCCTTGTCTAGCAGTACTACTTAATTTAGGTTGAGTCATTTCTGTCATAAAGCAATCTCATAGTTCCTCATTCACATAATTAGGGTGACAGCACTTTTTTTTTCTCCTGCCCCAATAGCAAAGAAATTGGGGATCCCAGCTGTTAAAATAACCATCCCAGGCTGCTGTGGGCTTATGCTAGGTGGGGAGGGTGTGCCAATGCAAATATCTGGAATTCCTTCCCACATTCCTTGAGATTCTTTCCACACTCCCCATAATTCACCACCAGATGTCAGGGTAGAGCTCATCCTGACTCTGCTTACAGTTCAATCAGGAATTAATGCAGGGAAGTTCTCTGGCCTGTGTTAACCAGGAGGTCAGACTAGATGATCACAATGGTCCCTCCTGGCCTTGGTATCTTTGAGTCCATGAAGTCTGATCTGCCCCTTCTCCCCCTACAGGAAGTGCACCCGCTACAGATCAGCGCCAGGAAAACGGATGGAGATAAATCTAGGGCAGGGGTGGCCAACTTGTGGCTCCAGAGCCACATGTGGCTCTTCAGAAATTAATATGTGGCAACTTGTATAGGTCCGACTCCGGGGCTGGAGCTACAGGTGCCAAACTTACAGTGTGCCGGGGGGTGCTCACTGCTCAACCCCTGGCTCTGCCACAGTCCCTGCACCCTGCCCTGAGCCTGCTGTGCCCTCGCTTCTCCCCACCAGAGCCTCCTGCATGCCACGAAACAGCTGATCAGGAGATGTGGGATGGGAGAGGGATACACTGATCGGTGGGGCTGCCAGTTGGTGGGAGGCACTGGGAGTGGGCGAGGGAACTGATGGGGGGCTGTTAGTGTATTACTGTGGCTCTTTGGCAATGTACATTGGTAAATACCGGCTTCTTCTCCAGCTCAGGTTGGCCACCTCTGATCTAGGGCTTCATTCACAAATGCTAGCTCCACTCATATTTATTTTAAGTGGGAGTGTCTGGCACTATGCAAATGAATGTGGGGAATGATTTGCATAATACAGCCCTTGAGGGCTAGGGAGTAGGTGGTGAGGAGCTGGGAGTCAGGATGCCTGGGTTCTATCCCTGGACTTGGGAGAGAAGTGGGATTTGTAGAGTTAGAGAGGGCAAGGTGTGTGTGTGTGTGTGGAATTCAGTCATGTAGCCAGAAGGAGCAGGCCCCTCAGCCCCAACCACTGGCCCATTCTCCATAGGGAAGCACTAACTGGTGACTGTTTAACCCCTGCAGTGCTGGCACTGAGCCGTGGATTCAGCGTGGATGTGGAGGGACCCATCACCTTCCAGGAGGCAGCAGCGGGGTTTGGGCACAGCGTGGTGCAGTTTGGGAGAGCCAGTGCTGGGGGGTAAGGGCCAAATGTGGGCTCAGGGCTCCACATGACTTGTGCCCAATGCTGAGGGGCTTCTCCGGCTGGGTTGCCCCTCATAGGACCCACTCCCCTGGGTGTGATGGGGCATCCCCTTAGCCCCCCTCTCTTCTCTCCCCACAGGCTGATCGTTGGGGCCCCGCTGCAGATGGGAGACGTGAATGAAACTGGCAAAGTCTACAAGTGCGACCCGGGCTCCAGACACTGCCAGGAGATCCCCATCCAGAGTAGGGCACCCTGTGCTGTGAGGTGCTGCAATAGGTTTGGGGTGGGATCCAGGACTCCTGGGCTCTGTCCCCATCTGTGGGATGGAGTGGAGTCCAGTGAGGAGGGGTCTAGTGGTTATAGAGGGGGGATCTGGGAACCAGGAATCCTTGGTTCTATCCTCTGCTCTGGGACGGGAATGGAGTTTATTTGCTCAATCTGGTCTTCATCTCTCCCCTGTCAGGACCCCCTGATGCCATGAACATGTCCCTTGGTTTATCTCTGGCTGCTCGAGGCTCCCAGTTCCTGGTAGGTACCACACCCATGGGAGATGCGTGCTGGGACTGGGGTCTGACATTTGCTCCCTCATCATTCCAAGGGACAGCTCCCCCCCAAATCCCACTACTCATGGATGGTAGTAACTGGGCAGTGTCACTGTGACTGGAGCAATGGTGCAGAGGAGACAATTGGGTGATGTCCCCATGACTGCACGATAACTGTGCGAGGGCTGTTGGTAATTCCTGTAATTGGAAGGGGGAGGGGGCCCACAAGGATGCATTGGGGAATGGTGGTAGCCAGGTAACCTCACTTTGGCTACAGTAACTGTGAGATGATGATGTGAGGGACGGAGGCAACTGGCTGATGTCGCCATGGTGACAGTGACTGGAAGGAAGCAGGAAGCTGAGCGCTGTAACTGGGTTGTCGCCATGGTGACAGTGACTGTGTGTGAATGTAGCATGGTGCATGTCAACCAGGTGACATTGACATGGCATCAGTGACTGGGTGCTGCCACAGCAGAGAGGGTGGGAACCAGGTGATGGCCCCATGTGGGTCCTGTCTGCCCCAAGTGGGTCCCTTGCTCTGGCAGGGTCTTTCTCTGCATATCCATGGGGGGGAGCAGACCCTGGCTCTATCCCCCACCCTCAGTGCTATGTTCAGAGGGGCACCTACTGACCCCATGCCTTCTCGTGCCCCAGGCATGCGGCCCCACATTGCACCGGGCCTGTGGGGAGAACATGTATGTCAGTGGCTACTGCTTCCTTCTGGACCAGAGCCTCCAGCAGCTCCAACACATCCCAGACATCCAACCAGGTGAGGGGTGACACAGGGGTGAGGTGGGGAACCTATGCTCTGGGGTCATGGATGAATACAAGAGCCATGGGTAGGTGGAGGGGAGATAGGTCTAGATGGACCCATGGGTCTGATATGGGTTGGGATAGCAGGCTGTGAGGGCCCATTGGTTTGATTCAGCATATCAGTAGGAGCTGGGAGTCAGGACTCCTGGGTTCTACCCCAGTTCTGGGATAGGGGTGGGGTGTCTTTTTTCCATTCCAGTGCATGTCATGCTTTACTCTCAGGATTACTCAATGACAGGGACGGAATGATATTGCGACAGAGGAGCCCATTGGTCTGATCCGGGATTGCAGGGAGGGGGCAGGATATCGGGTTAGATGGACCCATTGGTCTGGTCTAGCTCTTTCTACTGGGTTTTCTCCATGTTTGTGGAGTTGAGTCAGGGGTCACACGTATTTCTTTCCTGTCCCCATCAGAGTGTCCCAAACATGTCACGGACATAGTGGTCCTCATCGACGGCTCGGGCAGCATCACATCTGTGGACTTTGGAAAGATGAAGAGGTTTGTCTCTGAGATCATGAAGCGTTTCCACAGCACCGACACGCAGGTAACAAGCAGAGGCTGAATCCTGGCTACTTACCCTGCCCCTCGCAGTCAGTGCTGATCCCAATGCCCCAGTGCGGCACTAGGGGGCACTGTGCTGCTGGAAGAGCAGTAAAGGATTTTGCATCCAAAACCAGGAAAAAATTGCTGCAGAACCAGCTACGTCCCAACTGCCTCAACCCTTAACTGAGTCTGATTCTTGCTTTTCTTACCCTGCACCCCTTGGGTTCTTTTTCTTTCTTCTCCCCTGCCTCCCCTTGCAGTTTGCCCTCATGCAGTACTCCAATACATTTAAACTGCACTTTGACTTCATGGAGTACAGGAGAAGTCGCAACCCCGATCGCCTTGTCCAGGGGGTTGAGCAGCTTTATGGAACAACGCGCACAGCCAGCGCCATCCGGCAAGTGGTGTAAGTATTGCCTTCGTCCGGGTGCGGACTCCACAGGGAATGGGCTGCAAGGATATGGGAGCTAAGGGACAGGAACTCAGGACTGCTGGGTTCTATCCCGAGCTGTGGGAAGGGACTAGGGACTAGTGGTTAGAGCAGGGGGGCTGGGCATCAAGACTCCTGGGCTCTGTCTCCACTCTGGGAGGTGAGTGGGCACTAGTAGGTTAGAGTGAGGAGGGAGATGCTGGGAGCAAGGACTCCAGGGGTTTATTGCCAGTTTTGAACTTCTGTTGCTGCGTGACTTTAAGCAAGTCACAGCCTCGCTGTGTGCCTCAGTTTCTCCATTGGTTAAATGGAGGCAATGACAGTGGCCTCCTTTGTAAAGGACTGTGAGATCTGCAATGCCAAAGCAGTGGATGAGCGCCAGGTGTTATTATGTATCAATAACTCTCCCATGCATTCCTCACTCCCCCTTTTCCAGGCAGGAGCTGTTCATCTCTGGGAAAGGCGCTCGGGATGAGGCCACCAAGGTTCTCATTGTGATCACAGATGGGGAGAAATACAAAGACCCGCTTTCTTATTCAGACGCCATCCCCGAGGCTGAGAGAGCTGGAATCATCCGCTACGCCATCGGGGTGAGCTGCGGCTGTGCGGAGAACTAGTATGGGTCTGAGCCTCTGTCCAGGTTCCCATCAGATAAGGAGAAGAACTGACCCTGGGTTGTAACTGGGTCGATGTGTGACATTGTAGGAGAGCTGGAGCTCCTCTGTTGTTCAGGTTGAGCAGAGCTTTCTAGTTAAAGGTTGGATTTTCTGCCTGCCCTATGGTCCACATTCTGACTCAGATTGCCATGAAATTTGGTATTCCTCATGGGGACGCAAGTTATTAGTGGTCCAAATTTGGGGTCACTTGAACAAGGGGTTCCTGAGATGCAGCCCCCAAGTTAAACAGCAAAATCACCCAATTCTAATAGTTTTTTCTGCACACTCAAACAATGGCTCTGATGCTCCCCAAACTGGTGTCAGTCACGTGACATGTATCTCCATGAAACCGCTGAGCCAAAGAGATTGAAATGAGCATCAGCAGGAAGATAAAAGGCAAGTCTATGCAACAAACTTAAGTCGACTTAAGTTACATTGTGTCACAGCCATCACAGTAATTAAGAACATAAGAATGGCCGTACTGGGTCAGACCAAAGGTCCATCCAGCCCACTATCCTGTCTGCCGACAGTGGCCAATGCCAGGTGCCCTAGAGGGAGTGAACCTAACAGGCAATGATCAAGTGATCTCCCTCCTACCATCCATCTCCACCCTCTCACAAACAGAGGCTAGGGACACCATTCCTTACCCAGCCTGGCTAATAGCCATTAATGGACTTAACCTCCATGAATTTATCCAGTTCTCTTTTAAACACTGTTATAGTCCTAGCCTTCACAACCTCCTCAGGCAAGGAGTTCCACAGGATGACTGTGCGCTGTGTGAAGAATCATTTTTTCATGTCCACACTGTCCTCCTTCTGTCAGCAATGCACGTCCTCACCAAAAGCACTTGTACCGATTTAACTATCAGTATGGGTCATGATGGGGCACTGACAGCCAGCACCCTCCAGGCGATATAAGCAACACAGTGCCTATATGGACACTGTGCCTACCTGTCTCCATTCAGCTAAGCACACCGGTGCTTACAGATGTGGAGTTATGAAGTCGGTGTGGTGGACATGTTGCATGGGTGGGAGCTACATTTTAGCAAGGCTGCTTACAGAGTTAGGTTGATGTAAGCCTTATATCAACAAACTTGTGTTTAGAGTCATAGGATACGTCTTCACTACCCGCCATATTGGCTGGTAGCAATCGATTGCTAGGGGATCGATATATCGTGTCATATCTAGACGCGATATATCGATCCCTGAACGCGCTTATATCGATTCCGTAACTCCACCAACCCGAACGGAGTTGTGGAATCGACAGGGGGAGCCACGGACATTGATCCCGCGCCGTGAGGACGGTGAGTAATTTGATCTTAGATACTTCGACTTCAGCTACGTTATTCACGTAGCTGAAGTTGCATATCTAAGATCGATTTTCCCCCGTAGTGTAGACCAGCCCTTAGATTCCCAGACCAGAAGGGACTTTTGCTATGATCTAATCTGAGCTCCCGTGTAGCACAAGCCAGAGAACTGCCCCACTTAATCCCTGTTGGAACCAGACCAGATCTTTTAGAAAACCAGCTAGTCTTGAGATAAAAATTGCCAGGGATCGAGAATCCACCACAGCCCGCGGTGAGCTGCTCCAATGGTTAATTACCCTCATGGTTAAACCTGACACCTTCTTTCCAATCTGAATGGGTGTAAATTCTGCTTCCAGCCATTGGACCTTGTTTGACCTTTGTCTGCTGCTTACTTTGGGCCCAGCAACCAGGAGATGCCTGACTCCACCGCTGAACCGACTGCATGCAACCCACCCAGACTAGCGTGATGGTCCCAGCCCTTCACCCCTTGCCCTGAGGTGTTCCCCAGAGACAGTGCAGCACTCACCCCTCACTATGCCCTGGAGATTGAGTCATGCAGGGCCCCAGAGCACTGACAATCCCCATGGCAAGGAGACCCCTGTCCCCACTGCTGATACAACTGACACAACTCGGTGTGGAAATGAGGCAGGCTCCATAACTCTAGGCTCCAGAGGCCCCCCACTCACCGGAGTGGCACATAGCGCTGGCTGAGCTGTGCCTCTCTTGGACCCAGAAGGGCTCGGGGTGGATGGATGTTGGTCCAGGGCTCTCGGATGTGAGTGATGCCGATGCCCTGGTCTCCCCTGTACCTCCCTCTTCTCCATGAAGGTCGGACAGGCCTTCTCCAGTGATACTGCCCAACAGGAGCTCCATGTGATCGCCTCTGAGCCCACCAATGAGCACGTCTTCCGGGTGGACAGTTTTGATGCCCTCCAGGGCTTCCAGAGCCAGTTGCAGGAGAAGATCTTCGCCATTGAAGGTAGCAGGGCCGCCCTGGGACTCTTGAAATGGGTTTTCAGGGCCGAGATGGAACAGGGAGCTGCTGGGAATCCAGAGCTCAAATAGGTCTCAAATATTCTCTTTTCCCATCTAACGTGTATCCAGGAGTGCCGCCAGCCTTTTTGGTGCCCTAGGCGGCGGAAGGTCCCGCCCCTGAAATACTGATGACAACCGGGGCAAACGAAGATCCGGCCGCCGCGGTCACTGCCCCCCAAATGTTAGCGCCCTAGGATAGCACCAGCCCTGCATGTATCCATTAATCTATCTCCATAAATGCTGCTGATGCTTTTCTCATCTGAGGGCAGAGGACTGGCTGGCTCAAGGGGTTGAGGAATGGGATACGGGGCCTTTTCTCTAGGGGACGCTGGGTCCAGTCCAGCCTTGAGGTGGGGAGAAGGGCTGGCTCAGGGCATGGGACAAGGGGCCTTTACCGTCTGTGATGGGCTCTCCCGTGTCTGTCTGTCTCTCTCTCTCCTTCTAGGCACCCAGTCCCAGAACAGCAACTCCTTCCAGCTGGAGATGTCTCAGGAAGGCTTCAGCTCCCTGCTGTCCCCTGTGAGTGACGCCCAGCACCGGGGCATGTCCCACGCTGCCGTGCGCTGGGGCCCTGACAGCGCTTTCAAGCTAAGAACGAGCTGGTTGGCCTAGTGCTTGCAGGGGAGACAACTCTTTACTAACCCGGAGCAGTGCAGGGGGCACCCTTCCCTACCCTCCCACTCAGGGTGGGGACTAGGGGGGCTGTATGCTGCAACTGGGGCCAGTAGAGGCCCAGTAGGGGGTGCTCACTCCCCTGGCCGTCAGCACTGACCCCAGTGTCCCAGCACGTTGCTAGGGGGCGCTGTGCTGCAGGTTCTGGCCTCGTCTAGTAATTACATTCTGCGCTGTCTGTTTCCTGTAATCAGTCCCCTTTGCCGTGTGTGTCGGTTTAGGACGGGCCTGTGCTGGGAGCAGTGGGAGCCTATGCCTGGTCCGGTGGAATATACCTGTACGGGAGCAGCGGGGAGCCGAGCTTCATCAACGTATCCAGAACCTCCACTGACATGAATGATGCTTACCTCGGTAAGAAGAAACCCACAGACCTTCCCTTACCTATTTCAACAGCCCTCGCACCCCACCTCAGAGGTGGCTGCATCTCAGTTCTGGGAAAGTTCTGTGCAGCACTGTTGTATGGCTGTTTCCCATCTCACCTCCCCACGTCTCTCTCATCCTTTGAGGTTATTCGTCTCAGGTCATCACAACCAATGGGCAGAGCAGCTACGTGGTCGGGGCCCCTCGCTACCAACACACCGGCAAAGTCGTCCTGTTCAGTCGAGATACCAAGGGCGGAAAATGGACACCCAGATCGGAGCAGTTGGGAGAGCAGGTATGGGGAGCAGAGTGTGAGAAAGAGACGGGGGCTGGAGGAAGCCTGTAAGTTTTTGACATCATGTAATATTTGTGTTTGGCTTCACCTTCAGGAACGATTCAGTCAAAAAGCCTCAGGCAGGGGGTAAAATTGACTGGCTTAGAGAACTGCACCACAGCTGACATTCAGCATCTCTCCAGTCTCCCCCTGCTGTTACCTTCACTTAGGGTCTAGATAGATCTCATGAGACGGATACAGACAGCGGCCCAGACCCACCAAAGGACTTAGATGTTGTGATGCTGCAGGGAGGCACCTACCCCTGCCGGCGATCCATGAAGCAGGGGAAGATAGGTGCTCTTCCACCTAGCCCACGTGTTGGGCCTCATCCAGTAGGCAAGCTCAGAGCCACCAAGATCATCACAAACCAGATGGAGGAGACGAAGGAGAGCCTTGTTTGAGTCCCTGCTTTTCCTGATGAGAAAAAAGGCTTTAACCAGGGCTCTGCCATCTCTCAGGGAATGTCCTGACCAATGGGCTGTAGGGTGTTTGTGATTTGCATACATTCTGCGCCTCAGCTGATATTTAATTAATCAATCAAAGTGGAACAACTTTAACAAGAGAGGCTGAGGGGTTAGAGCACTGACCTTAGAAATAGCAGACCCCCTGTTCAACTCCTTCTCCTCTGACCACACATACCAGATGGTGCCATGCAGGTGGAGCAGTGCCTGTCTTCCCCCAGTTTGTGGATCATGCTGGGGTGTGATGTGAAATGGGCAACTAGCTGCTTAGAGTAAGACAGCAGTGCACATTCCCTGCCCTTGAGGCAGCAACATAAGATGCTTCTACTCCAAAAACTTATGCATCAAGTCAGGTTAGGCACCTATAGGGGTGAGCAGCAGCAATGCAGAGGTCTTGTGGATCACAGTGTCACCTAAGTCTGGGAGTTAGACACATAAGTACCTTTATGGATCAGGCTAGAGAGACTTGGGAAAGGAAAATAACATTCCTAGTGATATTAACAGTGTCTGAAAAGGATCACACTACACTAACAAAGTGAATTTCTCCAAGATCTAACTGCCTATACATTCCAGCTAAACAGAATTTCTAACAGTGGCTCAGCCTGTGAATAAACTTTACTCGTGCTAGCACAACCTCTAAACAGAATTGCACCACAACTAGCACTCAGCATCTCTCCAATATCTAACTGCCTAAATATTCAAGAACGCTTACAGCGATAGCGCCACCTGCTGTGCAGCAGGAGGGTGAATCTAAGAATGGAAAGAGTATTGGGACTGAATCCTTATCCCCATAGGGTGAGAAGGGTCCCAGTGGGAGAAGGAAGAAGAAGTGACTAAACTGAGGGGCTGGCTTATCTGCCTCTCCAGATTGGCTCGTATTTTGGGGGTACACTGTGTGCTTTGGACCTCGACAGAGATGGGAACACGGACCTGGTTCTAATTGGAGCCCCCATGTACTATTCACCCCTGAATGGAGGACTGGTCTATATCTGCCGGATTAACTGGCCGGTAAGAAAGATGATGGTGCCAGGGGGAAGATGGATGGCTTGGGGGATCTTTTCTGCCTGCACTGCCGTGGGATTGTGATGCTGGGACTATTAGCATGGCAATAGCAGGTGCAGTGCTCCAGGGAGCAGAGTGGGAGGATCATGAGGGGACGCTCCTCCCTGCTGGCCCCAATGCCCCAGAGCAGCACTAAGGGGCGCTTTACTGCAGAGAGAGGGAAAAGGGAGTCAGCAGGGGATACTCTCTGCTGGAAATCAGTGCTAATCCTTTCCCCACATGTCTCTTTACATGGGGCCTCCAGGGGGCGGTGCTGATGTGCACCAAGACACTGCAAGGACAGACGGGTCAGGCATTTGGGCGCTTTGGGGCCAGCATGTCCGAAATCGGGGACATCAGCGGGGACGGACAGATGGACGTGGCCATCGGGGCCCCACTGGAGAATGATGATAGAGGGGCCTTGTACATCTTCCATGGGGAAAAGGGAGACCTCAGTCCCCAGTACAGACAGGTGAGCCCAGCCCCAGTGTGGAATGGTCACCACAGAGCCCTGAAGAGACATTGTGGAGCCCCACGGCCCCCTAGGGCCTATTAGCCTGTAGCTGCCACATGCCCATTTCTTATCCTCCCCCATCCTTCACCTTCCAGTGCCTCCTAGTGCTCATTATACAGTACAGCTGCCCCTTCCCCACCCCACCCTCTGCTACCACTGGTGCCGATTATACAGCACAGCCGCCCCTTCCCCACCCCTCACCCTCCACTGCCCCCTAGTGCCCATTATAGAGTACAGCCGCCCCTTCCCCCCACCCTCTGCTGCCCCCTAGTGCCCATTATAGAGCACAGCCGCCCCTTCCCCACCCCTCACCCTCCGCTGCCCCTAGTGCCCATTATACAGTACAGCTGCCCCTTCCCCACCCCCACCCTCTGCTGCCCCCTAGTGCCCATTATACAGTACAGCCGCCCCTTCCCCCCCACCCTCTGCTGCCCCCTAGTGCCCATTATAGAGCACAGCCGCCCCTTCCCCACCCCTCACCCTCCGCTGACCCCTAGTGCCCATTATACAGTACAGCTGCCCCTTCCCCACCCCACCATCTACTACCACTGGTGCTGATTATACAGTACAGCCGCCCCTTCCCCACCCCTCACCCTCCACTGCCCCCTAGTGCCCATTATACAGTACAGACGCCCCTTCCCCCCACCCTCTGCTGCCCCCTAGTGCCCATTATAGAGCACAGCCGCCCTTGCCCCACCCCTCACCCTCCGCTGCCCCTAGTGCCCATTATACAGTACAGCCGCCCCTTCCCCACCCCCACCCTCTGCTGCCCCCTAGTGCCCATTATACAGTACAGCCACCCCTTCCCCACCCTTCACCCTCCGCTGCCCCTAGTGCCCATTATACAGTACAGCTGCCCCTTCCCCACCCCTCACCCTCCGCTGCCCCCTTGTGCCCATTATACAGCACAGCTGCCCCTTCCCCACCCTTCACCCTCCGCTGCCCCTAGTGCCCATTATACAGCAAGGCCGCCCCTTCCCCACCCTTCACCCTCCGCTGCCCCTAGTGCCCATTATACAGCACAGCCGCCCCTTCCCCACCCCTCACCCTCCGCTGCCCCCTAGTGCCCATTATACAGCACAGCTGCCCCTTCCCCACCCCTCACCCTCCGCTGCCCCCTAGTGCCCATTATACAGCGCAGCTGCCCCTTCCCCACCCCTCACCCTCCGCTGCTCCCTAGTGCCCATTATACAGTACAGCCGCCCCTTCCCCACCCCCACCCTCTGCTGCCCCCTAGTGCCCATTATACAGTACAGCCGCCCCTTCCCCACCCCTCACCCTCCGCTGTCCCCTAGTGCCCATTATACAGTACAGCCACCCCTTCCCCACCCCTCACCCTCCACTGCCCCCAGTGCCCATTATACAGTACAGCCGCCCCTTCCCCACCCCTCACCCTCCACTGCCCCCAGTGCCCATTATACAGTACAGCCGCCCCTTCCCCACCCCTCACCCTCCGCTGCCCCCTAGTGCCCATTATACAGTATAGCTGCCCCTTCCCCGCCCCCACCCTCTGCTGCCCCCTAGTGCCCATTATACAGTACAGCCGCCCCTTCCCCACCCCTCACCCTCCGCTGCCCCCTAGTGCCCATTATACAGTATAGCTGCCCCTTCCCCGCCCCCACCCTCTGCTGCCCCCTAGTGCCCATTATACAGTACAGCCGCCCCTTCCCCACCCCTCACCCTCCGCTGCCCCCAGTGCCCATTATACAGTACAGCCGCCCCTTCCCCGCCCCCACCCTCTGCTGCCCCCTAATGCCCATTATACAGCACAGCCGCCCCTTCCCCACCCCCACCCTCTGCTGCCCCCTAGTGCCCATTATACAGTACAGCCACCCCTTCCCCACCGCTCACCCTCCACTGCCCCCAGTGCCCATTATACAGTACAGCCGCCCCTTCCCCACCCCTCACCCTCCACTGCCCCCTAGTGCCCATTATACAGTACAGCCACCCCTTCCCCACCCCCACCCTCTGCTGCCCCCTAGTGCCCATTATACAGTACAGCCACCCCTTCCCCACCCCTCACCCTCCACTGCCCCCAGTGCCCATTATACAGTACAGCTGCCCCTTCCCCACCCCTCACCCTCCGCTGCTCCCTAGTGCCCATTATACAGCACAGCCGCCCCTTCCCCACCCCTCATCCTCTGCTGCCCCCTAGTGCCCATTATACAGTACAGCTGCCCCTTCTCCACCCCTCACTCTCTGCTGCTGCTGCCCCCTAGTGCCCATTATACAGCACAGCCGCCCCTTCCCCACCCCTTACTGCTCTCTCTGTCCCACAGCGCATAGAGGGGTCACTGTTCTCCAGCAGGCTGCACTACTTCGGCCAGGCCGTCAGTGGTGGGACAGATCTGACAGGGGATGGGCTGCCAGACATCGCGGTGGGGGCACAAGGGCAGGTCTTGCTGCTGAGGTGAGTTACTCTGTTGTTGCACTGCTCCACATGGAAATCTCAGGCCTTGTCTACACTACAGAGCTTTTTTTAATAGAAGTTATGTCAGCGATCAAGAGACACTATAATTACTTCGCTACTGTGTGTTCACACTACGCTCCTCATTTCAGCAGAGCACGTCCACACTTGATGCTCTAGCATTGACAGAGTAGTGCACTGTGTGGGTACCTATCCCAGTGTGCATCTCACCACAGCCCCTCATGGGTGCTAGCTCAGTGTCCCATGATATGTTATCTCCTGTCCCAGCATTCCATAGTCTTCCGACCACTTTTAGTAGCATTTTTAACACTGCCTGTTTACTCTGCACCCACCATCTCTGTGTGAAAGGATGGATCCCAGAATGCTTTCCACTGTTGTGAACACATCGCGGCTGGTCGTGCAATATATCATGAGCATCCAATCTGAACAGGAATCAGAATTGCCTGACCTGCTGTGTGCCATGGAAAGAAGCAAGACCAGATTACTTCTGGCATTCATGGAGCAGCTGAACACGGTGAACCATCACTTTTGGGCTCAGGAAACAAGCACTGAGTGGTGAGATCGCTTCATTGTACAGGTCTGGGATAATGATCAGTGGCTGCAGAACTTTCAGATGCAGAAAGCCCCTTCTTGGAACTGTGTGTGGAGCTCATCCGAGCACTGCAGTGCAAGGAAACCAAAATGAGAGCAGCCCTCTCAGTGGAGAAGCGCATGGCGATTGTTGTGTGAAAACTGGTGACTCCACACTGCTACCAGTCAGTCACGAATCAGTTTGGAGTTGGGAAGTTGATGTGGGTGCTGTGTTAACACAAGTGTGCAAGGTCATTAATTGCATCCTGCTATGAAGGACCGTCACTCTTGGCAATGTGCGTGAAATAGTGGATGGCTTTGTGAACGTGGGATTCGCAAAATGCAGCGGAGTACATATTTCAATTTTGGCCCAGGACCATCTTGCGATGGAGTACATCAATAGAAAAGGGTACTTCTTTGTGGTATTGCAGGCACTTGTTGATCACTGCAGGCATTTCACTGACATCGGGACAGGGCGGTCCAGGAAGGTGCATGACGCACGCATCTTGAGGAACACTGGTCTGTACAGAAAGCTGCAAGCAGGGACTTTCTTTCCACATCAGAAGATTCCAGCGGGGGATGGTGAAAGGCCCATAGTGAAACCTAGGAGACCCTGCCTACCCATTACAACCCTGGCTCCTGAAGCCTGACACAGGAAAGCGAGATAGCAGCAAGGAGTGCTTCAACAATAGGCCGAGCAGGTGCAGAATGACCCTGGAATGTGCTGTGGCAGATTAAAAGTGCGCTGGCGATGCCTTTATGGCAGGTTAGATCTTAGTAAGAAAAAGATATCAATGGTCATAGCTGACTGCTTCACACTCCATAATCTTTGTGAGGCTAAGGGTTGGGATGGGCTCTCCTCACTCACGGAAGATGTGCTGTGACATTAGAGCAACCTTAACAGCAAGACACATTGTATGACCCTGAGGCTGCATTTCTCAATTAAGACTTAAAATATGCTGTTGCCCAAACAGGAGCATGGCCCTGTTGTGGGCTGTGTGTGTGTGTGCGCGTGCATGTGTGTGAACACCTCCTGCCCCAGGGACCTTACAGGCTAAGAAAGCAAGTGTCCCACAATGCCCTTCCTGATAGGGTGACCAGGTGTCTGATTTTTGACCAGAACAATAGGTAGAAAAGGGACCCTGGCGGCTCCAGTCAGCACCGCTGACCAGGCTGTTAAAAGTCTGGTCGGCAGTGCTGCAGCTCTAAGGCAAGCTAGTTCCTACCTGTCCTAGCTCGGACCACGCTGCGCACCAGAATTGGTCAGAAGGTGTGGCCTCTAGGTGTGTGTGTGGGGGATGTTCTCTGAGTGCTGAGTCTGCACTCCCCAGCCAATGGGAGCTGGGGGGGCAGTGCCTGTGGGCAAGAGCGGTGTGTGAAGCCTCCTGCCCCACCCATCTAGGACCCGGACCTGCTGGCTGTTTCTGGGATGAGCATGGCAGTAGGACAGACAGGAAGCCTGTCTTATCTCCCCCACCACCACTGCACTAGGGCTGTATGTTCCATGGTTGTATGTTGTCAGCAAAAAAGGAGAGTTTTGTTGCCAAAAGTCACACTGTGGTGTGTAAACCTCCACTGTTTTGTGGACAAAAGCTGTTTTTTGTAGAAAAAAATCTTTATAATGTAGACAAGGCCTTAGTATAGTGTGTGTGTGTGTGTGTGTGTGTGTGTGTGTGTGTGTGTGTGTGTGTGTGTGTGTGTGCGCGCGCGACTGCTGCCCCTTGCTGGAGAATGGCACAATGACAGCTCTGCTGCTCCCTTCTCTACCCCCCAGCATCTCCTCTAGCAGAGCTGCGTGTCCATAACCCATCTCCCTGGGGTGCTGTGAATACATCCAGGCTGGGTGGGAAACTCTGGGTAGGGAGGGGGCCTGGCCCCATTGCAAAGAGCATCTGAGTGATGGTTCTGTTCCCCTCATGGCAGGTCCCGGCCGGTGCTCAGAGTCGGGGTCTCAATCAGCTTCCAGCCCCCTATGATCCCCACCTGGGCCTTCGACTGCCAGGGGCAGGAGCAGCTCAACACGGAGGTCAGCAGGGCAGAGGTCTGCTTCACCGTCACAAAGAGCACCATGGACAGCCTAGGTCAGACCAAACCCACCCCCGCTCCCATCCCCTCCCCCTTGAGCCAGCCAATCCCCTGCCCTGGGGATGGATCAGAGCCAGCAGCCCCTAGAGGGGAAAGGCCCCGTGTCCCATTTCCCCTTAAAGTTCCCTTTCTCAGTCTCTCTCTGTCCACTCTCCCCATAGGCGACAGTATCTCCAGCACCATCCAGTACAGCCTGGCCCTGGACCCCGGGCGGACGAAGATTCGAGCCGCCTTCGACTCCACCGGCCCTGTCCTGAGCAAGGAGCTGCAACTCAGCATCGAGACAAGATGTGAGGCGTACCAGATAACATTACCTGTGAGTATGGGGGGGTCCCAGCTCCTTCTTCTCCCACTGTGTCTGCCCCTCCGACCCTGTCCTCGCTCCCAAATCATCCAGAGAACAAACCTCTCTCTGGGTCCCACCCAGCCCCCGGGTCCCATTACCCTTCAGGGGCCCGATTTGCCTCTCTGTCTCCCCAGCTCTGCCCAGAGGACACTCTGACCCCCATCACCCTGCGTCTCAACTACACCCTGATGGGGGAGCCCATCGCTGCCACCAGCCACCTCAGACCCATCCTGAGTGAGGACTCTGCGCCAGTGTCTGCAGGCTTGGTAAGGTGCCAGAGCCAGGCCCTGAGGTGGGTCTGCTGCAGGGATTGAACCAGTGACCGTAGGGTTTGAAAGCAAGAGTCTGGAAAATTCAGAAACTGCAGCAGCCTCCTAAACCCCTTTACACAGCGCAGTGACTAGAAGGCAATAAAGATAGATGCTGAGTTTGCCTTGGCATCTCCTCTCCATGCTTCTCCTCAAAGCTCCCAACTTCTCCTCAAAGCTCCCAAAATTCCAACTTCTCCTCAAAGCTCCCAAAATTTTGATCCAAAAAAAAAAGTGATTTTTGCTGGACAATTTTCAATATTTATTTTGGACAGGGCCCCCTAGAGGGGAAAGGCCCGTGTCCTGTTCCCCATCCTCCTGAGCCAGCCAGTCCTCCAGCCATGGTATCACTAGAAGTGTGAAACTGCTGCTGGGCAGAGGTTGAGGAGGAACGGGGGCTGTATGTGTGGGGCAGGGCTGATGATGGGTTTAGCAGTCAGGGCACTGGGAGGTGCTGGGGTAACAGGAGAGTCCCTGCGTCCCTGCAGTGTCACTCCGGCAGGTGATGCTGCAGCCTCCTCCCCACCTACTCTGATCCTGTTCTCCTGCGTCTCCCCCCAGCTCCCGTTTCAGAAGGACTGTGGCACGGATGGCCGCTGCGATGACCAGTTAGAAATCTCCTTCAATTTCTCTGGGTAAATCACTGAATACTCCCCGCAAAACACCTACCATGGTGGGACGCATTCGGCTTGATGACGCCTCGGATCTTCAAGATCCAACAGGAGATCTTGCCAGATTTCCAGTGCTGATGGATCCTGGGTGGGGGGTGTGAAGGGTTGCCCCTCCCCACTCCAAGGTGCCCCCGGATGTACTGGGGAACCACTGAGCCTGCCGGTTCTACCAGCCTGGGTTTCCTTACACTGTTCTGCTGAGCCAGGCCCTCAAGCCTCCTCCAGCACACAACCAGGTAGAGACACACCCAGCTGCAGAAAGACACAGACACTGAAATCAGCTCTGCATGGGAAAACTCAGCTTGGGAATTGCCCAGCACTCAAGTACCCTCAGGGGTGTAAACCCAAAATTGTATTGTCTTGCACTGCACAGAAAACTGTACAGCATAAGCTCATGAAAATCGCCACTTCCCTCAATGCAGAGGAAGATCTGCACAGCTTTTTCCCTCCAGTTATGAATTGTACAAACTGGTTTAAAGAAAACAAATACAAGTTTAATAACAACAAAGGATAGATTTTAAGAGATAGAAAACAGATCAAAGCAGATTACTGAGCAAATAAAACAACCGTGTAAACTAAGCTTAATACACTAAAGAAACTGGCTACAAATGGTAATTTCTCACCCTAAATGTTGTTTTAAGCAGGTTGCAGGGTTTTTTGTAGACAAACCTCTCTTGCTTGCAGCTTACAGCGCTGGGAGGGTGCAGCTTAGAACCCCAGATATTCCTTTCATAGGCCAGACACCTTCTAGCCTGGGTCCAGTCCTTTCTTCCCCAGATCAGTCTTAGGTATTTTCAGCAGTCATCTTGGGCAGAGATGCAGTGAAGAACTGGTCCTGATAACTCACTTCCCTGCCCTATATAGGATTTACATGTGGTGGGAATCCTTTGTTTCCCTGGTTGATCCCATCCCCAAACAAATAGGACAATCGCATGCAGTAAATCATCACCTTTCCAGTGATACCGCACGTGACATAAAATACATAAAATACAACTTAGTTATGCCATATTCATATCACAACAATATCTCTGTGAAGAATATGGTGCTTAGTGTCACAGGGTGCACTGCTGTGGGGAAGTTCACAGCCCTGGAGTCCCCGCCTGGGCACTGCTAGAAGTTCACAGAGCAGCCAGGGAACTGCCCTGAGGAAGCTCACCCCTTTCTCTCCCCCTTAGCTTGAGCACCCTGGTAGTGGGAGTCACCCCAGAACTCAACACCACCATCTCCATCCGGAACCGTGGTGAGAATTCCTACAGCACCACGGTGCAGTTCTTCTACCCGGCCGCGCTGTCCTACCGCCGAGTCCTGCTGCTCCAGGTACCCCAATGCACACCGGGCAGGAGGGGCAGACTCTGCCGGTGGTGCCGTGCTGCAGGGAGTGAACAGGGAACTCAGCATGGGGAGTTGTGCTACAGAGAGCAGGCGGGGGGCTGTAGAGAGCAGGCGGGGTGCTCGGTAGGGGGTGCTGAGCCTCAGGGAGCGGGCGGGGGGGAGGCTCAGCAGCAGGTGCTGAGCTGCAGGGAGCAGGCAGGGGGCTTGATAGGGGAGCGGAGTTGTGGAGAGCAGGTGGGGGGGATCAGCAAGGGTGCTGAGTTGCTGGGAGTGGGCAGGGGCTTGGCAGGGGTGCTGTGATCCACATCTCTGACTGGCTGGTCTCTCATGGTCAGTCTAACAGGAGGGCCGTGGCCGTTAAGTGCAGCTCAGCCGTGGGCTCCGAGGAGCAGACTCAGAGGAACAGCACCTGCCACATCAACCACCCCATCTTCGGGAGCGGGGCCGAGGTAGGGACGGGCCCTGGCCTGTGAACTGCCCAGGGGTGAGCTAGGGATGCCAGGCATCCGGTTTTCAACTGAAATGACTGGCCAAAAAGGGACCCTGGCAGTTCCGATAAGCACGGCTGTTAAAAGTACAGTTGGTGGTGCATCGAGCCTAAGCCAGGCTCCCTGCCTGCCCTGGCTCCGTGGGGCTCCCGGAAGTGGCTGGCATGTGTCTGCATCCCCTCGATGCAGGGGAGAGCAGGGAAGCTCCACGAGCTGCCCCCCACCCCGCCAGCGCCAGATCCGCAGCTCCCATTGGCCAGGAACTGCAGTGAAAGGGAGCTGTGGGGGCGGTGCCTGTGGGCATTGGCAGCACAGAGCTGCCTGCCCGTGCCTCTGCCTAGGGGCCCGGACCTTCCGGGAGCAGTATGGAGCCAGGGCAGGCAGGAAGCCTGCCTTAATCCTCTGCACTGGTAACCAGGAGCCGCCTGAGGTTAGTGCCACCTCGCCGGAGCCTACACCCCAAACCCCCTTCAACTCCCTACTCCAGGTCAGAACCCCCTCCCACACCCCAACTCCAGCCAAGACCCCGCACCCCAACCTCCTGCCCCAGCCCTGAGACCCCTTCAGCACCCAAGCTCCCTCCAAGAGCCCATACCCCCGAACCTCCTCCCACACCCCAACAGCCTGCCACAGCCCTGAGCCCTCTCCCACACCCTGAATGCCTCGTTTCTGACCCCACCCCAGACCCACATCCCCAGCTGAACCCCTCACCTCCTCCCACACCCCAAACCCCTGCCCAAGCCCAGTGAAAGTGAGTGAGGGTAGGGAAAAGCGAGCAACTGAGGGAGGGGGCTGAGTGAGTGGAGGCGGAGCCTCGGAGAAGTGGGAGGGGACTTGGGGCAGGGGAGGGGGAAGGGTGTTCAATTTTGTGCAATTAGAAAGCTGGTAACCATAATGTGAGCCTACCTGGGAGCAGAGAGGGGCAATTCCCTGGGGTCAGCCCAGCCCGTGACAAGAGATGTGCTGGGGAAAGCGCCCAGGGGAGCCCGGCGAGTCAGTGCAAACAGAGCCCTGAGGTCACTCCGGGGCTGGGGTCAGGCCCTGCCGGGGCTGCAAACCAAGGGCCAGACCTGGGGGGCTGGAAATCAGGCCTCACTGGGGCAGAGAGGGGAGGGGCTCTTACCTCCCCCCTTTAGGGTCCTAAAAAGGATGGTTAATGGGATGTTGCCATGGCACAGAGCAGGTTGAGGTCTCTGGATCCCAAACTGGACTAACACCTTTGCCTCCCTGGACCCATTTATTCCATCTAAGTTCATACAACAGACCCCCTGATCCCCTATGCCTGCCCCACCCTCGCAGTCTCTGGCAGTTCCCCAGGCCCTGACTCTCACCCTCCTGGTGTTTTCCAGGCCATCTTCATCGCCACCTTTGACATCTCCTCTGAGGCCAACCTGGGAGACAGGCTGCAGATCACGGCCAATGCCAGCAGGTGAGGGGGCTATGCAGGGCCAGGGGGTGGGCTGGGGGCAGCGGTAGGGGGCCGTGCACGGAGCAGGACAGGGCAGTGGCCTGTGGTGCAGCCTCCTTGCACAGTTATCTGTCTGCATCTCCTCACATCTCTCCCCTTTGCCCTCCGCTCCCCCCAGTGACAATGGAGGCCCCATCACTGAGCGCATGATTCACCGGGCGGAGCTGCCGGTCATGTACGGCATCTTCATCATCCTCACCAGGTAGGTCAGTGCGGAGACGGAGGGGAGAGCGCCCCCTACTGGGCCCCTCCCTGTAGCACAGCACCCCATCCACCACCACCCTCCAGCCCCATCCATCACTCTCCCGTCTCTCTCCTTCCTTCCATCCTTTTCCTCCCCCAGCCTTGAGGAGTCGACCAAGTACGTCAACTTCTCCTCCAAGGAGGCAGGGACAAGCGTGCCAGTGACACATCAGTACGAGGTGAGGCAGGCGGCACAGGGTGTGAGGGGGGAGATGGGACAAGAGGTAGGGAGTGGAGGTGGTTTAATGGGATCTAGTGGGTTAGTGATGGAGGGGAAGGGGTGTGGGTGGGAGATGGCAGGGAGCTAGGACTCCTGGGGTCTATCCCCAGCTGTGGCAGGGCAGTGGGGTCTGAGGGTTAGAGCGGGGACTGGGGATCAGAGCTCCTGGGTTCTCTTCCTGCAGTGCCCTATGGAGAGTCTGTTTCTTTCAGGTCAAGAACCTGCGGCAGCGAAGCGTCCCCATCTCGGTCACGTTCCAGTTCCCCGTGGAGCTGAGTGGGGTCCGGGTGTGGGACGCCTCTGAGGTCATCCCCTCCAAGGTACCTGCCTCTCCCTGCCCTTGTGTGTGTGTGAGATGGGCCCAGTGACACCTGTTACAGAGACAGGCTTCCTAGGGGGGATAGGCCATATGTTCCCCTGCCCCCTCCAATCCCCTGCAGCCAGCCAGTCACCTACCCTGGGGCAGATTGTAGCTGGCGCCCCGTAGAGGGGAAAGGCCCCATGTCCCCTTCCCGCCCCCATTAACACCATGTCTCTTTCCCTCCCCAGCCCCAGCTGGCCCAGTGCAACAGCGAGGCTAAAACACCTGGTTCGAAGGACTTTGTGAAGCAGATGAGCAAGTGCCCCCTGCTGGTGAGTACAGGCTGATACGGCTCCCAGCAGCCCCTTCCCCTCCACCCTAACACAGACAGTGAGTAGGGGGCTGGGCTGGGGGAGGGACCTCTGCTATAAACAAACCCAGACTCTCATGGCCATGCTGAGCCCCTGCACGCCTCCTTCCTCAACCGGCGATATCCTCCCACTTCCAGGACTGCTCTGTGGCCACCTGTAAGAAGATCCAGTGCAGAATCGCCTCCCTGGAAATGCAGCAGCCACTGGAATTCATGATCAAAGGGAATGTCAGCTTCCAGTGGGTCTCCCAGGTACGAGAGCTGCCTCTGCCTCCCAGCACCGGGCAAGGGATCTCCCCATGTGAACTGCCCCCATGCCTCTTCCCAGAGGTGGCTGCATGTCAGTTCTGGGCAAGGGATCCCTGTGTGAATGGCCTGTAAATTGCTCTGGATCCCTCTGGGATGATGTTCCGGGCTGGTTTGTGTCATTCCTGGTCAGGGACGGTGAATTTCTCTGTTCCAGACTCAGCAGCAGAAAGTGAGTCTGGTGAGCGAGGCCCAGATTGAATACGAGGAGGAGAAATACATCCAGAAGGAGGGATTCGTCCAGCGCCAGGTACCAGAGTGACTGTGCCTGGGATAGAGAGAGTATCTGCCAGTGGTTAGAGCTGGGACCCAGGACTCCTGGGTCCTGTCCCTGCTCTGGGAGGAAGTGGGGTCTGGTGTGTTAGAGCATGGGTGGGTGATGGTGCCAGGACTCCTGGGTCCCCATCTCACAGCTCCTCTCCCCCAGGTGCAGACGGTGGTGGAGCACGCCGAGGTCTATAACTACTTGCCCATCATCGTGGGCAGCAGCGTGGGGGGCCTGGTACTGCTGGCTCTCATCACTGCAGCCCTATACAAGGTGAGTGGGGCAGGGTAATGGACCCTCCCCATAACCTGTGGCTCTCCCAGCTGGTGGGGAAGGAACAAGGGTTTTTCCTTCATAGGTTCCCACAGCCCGTCCTCCTGCTCCCCCACTACGAGCCTGTCTCTGGCTGGCTCTCACCATCTCTCCTCTCTGTCTCCTTCCAGCTTGGCTTCTTCAAGCGCCAGTACAAGCAGATGATGGAGGATGGTGTGGAGGGCAAGGGGCCTGGACCAACCCAGAGCACAACCACTGGAAACCCCCCTGCTTCCGATGCCCCCAAACAATAGCCCCCCATGCGCCAATGCCCCTGGCTTCACCCCCGTCTGGGCTGCTTCATCCCCGCCCCATTATGTTGTCAGCTCCAAGATGCAGAAAAATTGGTCACTGGCCACCCTCCCACCAACAAAATGCATCCCAGTGCCAACTAGAGCCGATCGTTACTCAAATTAGGCTTGGAAGACTTCTCTTGATATTTTTATAATTTTTATGGAGAACGTTGAAGTTAATTTCAGGAATTTTTTTAAAGTTCCATTTGTTGGGATATGTTAGGGTTGACTAACAGACATGGGAAGCTGCTAATGTGCTGACATGGCATTAGGTGACAAAGGCATAGGTAGGCTGTAGTTTTTTGTTTAATAAATAAGTTACCATATTTTTTCCCATTGCTTGTAAGAATTTAGAAGAATGCAGCTGCATGAGAAATGTAGCAGTTGAATAATGCCCTTTGTGTAAAATAAATGTTATTTCCCTGTCCCTTCCTTTTCCAGCTATATAAACCAGCCCTGGCTTATGGCCCCTTCCTCCCTCCCCTGAGAATTACTGACCAGGGAGATTTGTGCAGGGCCGCCCGGGGGGGAGCAAGTGGGGCAATTTGCCCCAGGCCCTGGGCCCCACAGGGTCTCCCACGAGAATATAGTATTCTATACTATTGCAACTTTTTTTTATGGAAGGGGCCCAGCTCAGGAGTTGCAGCCGGTTCTGGCCAGTGGGAGGACAATGGGCTGTAAAGAGAGGATCCTGGAGACCTAAGCAGCCGGTTCCAGCCAGAGGAGGGCTGAGAGTAGAGGAGGCCCTGGCGACCCTGTTTACGACCCTGTTGACCTGGATTGAAGACAATGGACAGAGGAGGGGCTTGGATCCGGGGATATCGGAGGCCCAGCTGGGAAGCAGGGGGACTTTGGCTGGAGTGAGGGTGTAGGCAGAGCCCACCCAAATGCTGGGGAGACTTGGATGTGTTATGCTGAGGGAGACCAGGCCTGAGAGTTTCCTGTGCTGTGTTCAATGCTCAATAAACCTTCCTGTTTTCCACTGGCTGAGAGTCACACTGGTCTAGAGAACTGGGTTGCATCATCCCCTTCGGGGGATAGAGGCCCAGGGGGTCCAGAGGAAGTGGACTCCCTGAGGGGGCCCACGGCAGAGACAGACATGCTAAGGCTCAGAGAGGTGCAGCTCCGGGAGGTGGAGGGGCCTAACCCCGAGAGAGAATGGACCCCCTCGAAGGGCTGTCTCACTGAAAGGGCACCCCCCACGGACCACACGGGGCTAAGAGTGGGCATGGTCTGTGAGTCTGTGACAATGTGGTAGCAAAGGATGGTTCGTGGATGCACCCTGTGGATGGTTGGCTGCGGGTGCAGGCGCTTTGCAGTGAGTGGCTGCCAGCGATAGAACAAGGGTATTGAAAGAAACCAGCCTGGAAATGGCCCGTAACCAGCTCCGTTAGAGCCACCTGGCACATCTGTGCAGGGAGAGAGGGCTGAGCATCGGGAGGCTCAATAAGGAGTGGCTGATTGCTCAGCTTGTAGGGAATGACCAGTCTGAGGAACAGGCTCCAGACTCCAGGGGGGCTCCTGGGATGCCCAGACAGCTTGGGAGTAGCCGTGGGGGCAGTCTGTGTAGCGACCGGGAGTGCATCAGAGCTGACTCCCCAGTCAGCACGGGGGGACCCCAGTCAGGTTCTTCCCTAGAGAAGCTGCAGAGACTGGAGCTGGAGCTGAAAGCGAAGGAGCTGGAGGAACGGAGGCTGGCGGACAGAGAGAGAGAACGAGCGGACCGTGCAGTACAGCAGAAGCGCAAATTGGAGGAATGGCGTGCCAAGAAGGCCTGTCAAGGGGTAAGTGGGGAAGGGCCCCAAGATGCCAGTGGTGTGGAGAATCTAGACACCAAACTGCTGCCCCAGTTCAAGGGGCGGGGGGGTGGGGAAATATTGATGCTTACCTCACAGCCTTTGAGAAGGCTTGTGATCTGAACCAGATTGACCTCGCAGAGAGGCTGCACTGTCTGACCCCCCTGCTGGGTCCCAAGGCCATAGAGGTGTTCAGCCAAATGGATGGTGTTGAGACGGGGGACTGCGACCTGTTCAAACAGGCTTTGCTGCTGAAGTTTGAACAGATCCTCAAGGCATACAGGAAACGATTCTGGGGTTTACGCAAAACCTTAGGTGTCACTTACAAGGAGGTCGCCAACCTGCTGAGGGAATATCTCCACAGGTAGGGGAAGGGGGCAGGGGCCACCACCGCAAAGGACGTGTATAATCTGGTGGGGTTGGAGCAGCTGTATGACATCTGCCCTCCAGGGCTTAAGATGTGGCTAGTGGACCGGAAGCCCAAGGATCTGCACACTGCAGGGGCACTGGCGGATGAGTTTGTGGACAGCAGATCGGGGGCAGGAGGGAGACCCACATTAGGGACTCAGAAGGAGAGTCACCCAGAGACCTCTCAAAGGTGGGACTCCAGGAAGCCCAACTCAAGGGTGCCCGTGAATGACCGGGCTGGCCGACCCCCCTCGTGGGACTTGAGGGACCTGAAATGTATTTACTGTGGTCAAATGGGACACAAGGTGGCACAGTGCCGAAAATGAAGGAAATGGCGGCCAAGCAAAACCTGCGGGGTGTCAACTGGGTGGATGCCCACCAAGAGGGGGCACTGCTGGGCCAGGGGGCTGCAGTCAAGAGGGCTGTGCCGGGGGAGGGTACCGCCAGACCAGGCCAGCAGGGGAAGGCAGGTCCCCAGGTCCAGAGCACCTGTACTCAATCCGCTGAGTGAGCATGGGACAGGCCCCGGGGGACAATCACCACATCATCCCCATTGAGGTGGGGGGAAGGAGCGTCCAGGGGTTCTGGGACACGAGTGCAGAGGTGACGTTGGTGCGGTCCGAGGTGGTGGACCCAGACCAGCTAGTGCCCGATGCCTTCATGACTCTGAGGGGAGTGTTCGGGCCACCCGTCAAGGTGCCTGTAGTGAGGATACACCTGAAATGGGGGGCTAAGGAGGGACCCAAAGAGGTCGGGGTGCACAATCACCTGCCTACTGAGGTGCTAATGGGTAATGACTTGGAGAATTGGCCAGATGGCACTCAGAGTGCCCTGGTCCGTACCCAGAGCCAGAGCCAGGGAGGGATGCAGGACCTCCCAAAGTGGGGGACCAAAGTACTGAGGGTAGGGCTCGACAGGGCTGGGCCGGAGCCTCCATCCCAAGATGGGGAAACTGAGGCACCATCAGCCAGGACTGTATCCTCAAACCCAGCAGCTGAATTCCAGACGGAGCTGCAGGAGGATCCAGGGATTTCCCTACACCGCCCCCCACCCCCAGTTCTGTGAACTAGTTACGTACAGTGTTGCCAATTTAGTGAAAGTTTGGAAATTTTAATTGAAATTGTAACATTAATACACACTTTAAAAGCATATAAAGTGTATCATAAAATACATGTATCTGAAAAAGTACAACAGATTTGAAAAGTATGAATATACACTAGCTTCCTTAGACAGCTGTTGTTTTTTATGACAGTCAATGCATTCATTTCAGTGATGTTGGCCAACCTAATAATTTCAAATTATGATTCATAAGCAAAGTCTAAATGAGCTCTCCCTGACAGCTAGTGATGAGCTGGGGCTGGGGGGAAAGGCTTCAGGACCAGATTGTATTTACATTCACACCTAATCTACCTAGGTATCCAGCAAACAGAGCTGTGTTGTCCAAGTGATAGATTTTGCCTGGGGTTGGGTTACGAATCACTTGAATGTGGGGGGTGGGGTAAAGAAATGTTGTTATTTTTATTGTATGAGTAACAGGCAGTAGAACTGTACTTATCCTGTGCTGATTGAGGGCATCAAGAGAGAGGGTGGGGGCAGGTGTTTTGCTTGATGGTCTTCCTGAGTCACAAGTACTGTTTGACCTGCCCCTCTCCACTGTTTAAAGACAGAGCTGATTAGGCTCCATAGAGAGTCTTCTGTTCTGTCAAGTGACCACTGCAGCTGAAATCACTGATAATCAGGTCTAAGTGCTTAGTCCTGTTGTGGGGACAGTGTTTTTGTGTAAAGAGACAGCCCAGTCTGCACTAGCAGCGAGGTTCCCCCACTGAGAGCTCAGCTGAAATCACCAAGAGCTGGTGGAACCTCAAGAGACCAACTCGCAGAGGTCACAGTGGCAGGTGGCAGCCAAAGGTGATGGCGCAGGGCCATTGGCAACTGAGCGATGGAGTGAATGGTGTCACAATGAACAACAGTGGCCAGAGCGAACATTGATCGGATGGAGGAATGAACAAGGTGCCTTCTTGCCCCCCACCTGGGAGGTGAACTCATATGAATGCACCTCTGAACTCTGAGTCTCCACTGACCAAGGACAACACTGGCGAGTGTGTTAATGAGGCTGTTAAGAATGCTGGAGACACAACACAGTTCATGTGAACAAACATGGCTGTGGCATCCTACTTTTTATTTAAGCAAGAGATACCACACAACACACTGGAGGCCAATGTTAAGTGCATTGTCACTTGTTCATCCTGAAGTTGAACACTGGTTCCGAACAAGACCAGCAAATGCTCACTATCTTTCTGCAAGAAACTCAACTGACTGGCTAGAAGCATGTGGTGCAACAGTGAAAGACTCAACAGCTGAAAAAGTGAACAACTCTCTCACCACAGTAAAAAAATTTGCATACCTGGCTGATGAATACACCAGTGCAAATGGGCATCCAGTATTAAGTCATTGTGTATGCTATCTTGATGTCAGTGGTAGGCGAGTAGATGCACTTCTAGGTATTCAAGTTATAGAAGAAAGATTGGCTGCATCTGTGACAACCCACATCTTAGAAGAGTTAAACGCTTGTCATTGGACCCCAAATGGATGGCTGCTTGTGCATTTGATGGAGCAGCAAACTTCTCTGGAAGACATGGTGGAGCACAAGCTTTGCGCAGAGAAAAATGTAACTAATCTCTCCTATACACACTGCAGAGATCATCTACTCCAACTAGTGCTAGTATGAGCTGCAGACTCTTCAAAAGACATTAAAAAAGCTATACATTTAATGTCTTCATTATATTCTTTTTTCAGCAAGAGTCCAAAAAGACTGAATATCTTGGAAAATGTAGATCTACTACTGTTGTAGCAGATGCCTGGATGGCATTGTTTAATGACCCAAGTGGTTTCAACAGTAGACTTACAAGACAGAGAATGCCACTAGTCTTCTCTGAATGTAGTAGCAAAAGTAATCCGCCAGCCTCACTACTTAGATCTATCCCATCTTGGTAGATACTTTCCAAAGCCAGTAATAACGGCTGGAGTAATTTTAAAGACAACAGCCAAGGATCACTCATGAGAAAGCTAGAGGGTTTTCCCAGGTTGGACTAATTTGAACCTGGGAAAATCCTCTGGCTTTCTCATGAGCGATCCTTAGCTGTTGTCTTAAAATTACTCCAGCCGTTATTACTGGCTTTGGAAAGTATCTACCAAGATGGGATGGATCTAAGTAGTGAGGCTGGTGGATTACTTTTGCTACTACATTCAAAGAAGACTAGTGGCGTTCTCTCTCTCGTAAGTCTACTGTTGAAACCACTTGGGTCATTAAACAATGCCATCCAGGCATCTGCTACAACAGTAGTAGATCTTTGTCCAGCAGTAGAAGCTACATTTGGATCAACCAGAGAGCTATCCATTGAAAAAGTACTGGAAGAAGCAAAGACTTCAGTCCAGAAGTTGACTAATGAAGGCATTTATATTGAATCCTTAAGTGAAAAGGACAAAAAGTGTTTGTTAAGACAACTGAAAAAGTACACAGATTTGAGTCTTAAAAATCTACAACTACTTCTAGATTCTACTCAGCCTCTGCATAGCTTTTACAGATCCCTGTCCTATAAAACACCAACAGTTGAGTGGAGTGAGGCACTAACAGCAATGGGGCTGCCATGTGCTCAAGACAGAATAGAGAATTTGAACACAGAATGAAATATCATACGACAAATGAACAAAGATTTGACTTCAACTTCTTTTTCTATCATCACTAGTGGCTCAACCTGATCTTTGTGCTGGCTGGCCACAGCAGTGCAGGGACCTGTGGGGAGGACCGCCAGGAGAGATTCCTGTGGGAGAAGGGATTCCTATACTGGGAATGGGCTGGTTCAGGGCAAACTGTGCCTTGGAAAGTCAGGAGGCAGTTGGTGGTTCCCCAGAGGTACCGCTGCAAACTCTTGTACTTGGCCTACAATATCCCCGTTTCGAGGCATCAGGGCATCCGGCACACTAGGCAAAGGTTGATGCAGAACTTTTACTGGCCTGGGGTCTTTGATGCTGTCCAACAGTATTGCAGGACCTGTGACTCCTGTCAGCAGGTAGGGAAGGCCCAGGATAAGTGTAAAGCACCTCTGAGACCTTTGCCCATCATAGAAGAGCCTTTCCAGAAGGTGGCCATGGACATAGTGGGGCCCCTCAGCAGGGTGACCCGATCAGGGAAGAAATACATCCTGGTAGTGGTAGATTTCGCTATGCGCTACCCCAAGGCGGTGGCCTTGTCTTCTATTGAGGCAGACTCCATGGCAGATGTGCTACTGACCATTTTCAGCAGATTGAGGTTCCCCAAGGAGGTCCTTACAGACCAGGGGTCTAACTTCATGTCAGCCCTGCTCCAGTGCTTGTGGGAGTCTGACACACCTGGGTCTCAGCATACCACCCTCAGTCCAATGGGCTGGTGGAGACGTTCAATGGGACCCTAAAGATGATGCTGAAAACTTTTTTATGGACCAGCATCCACAGGACTGGGACAAGTATTTACCCCACCTGCTGTTCGTATACAGAGAAGTGCCCCAGGAATCCACAGGGTTTTCCCCTTTCGAATTGCTGTACAAGGGGGAGAGTGAGGGGGCTCCTGAACTTGATGAGGGCCGAGTGGAAGGGAAAGGCCTCTCTCGACGGGGAATCAGTGGTGGAGTATGTCCTGACTTTCCAGGAAAAGCTCATGGAGTCATGGGCTTGGCTAGGGGAAACCTAGCAAGGACCCAGAGGAAGCAGAAGGTCTGGTACGACCGCTCAGCATGTGCACGCTCATATGCTATCAGGGACAAGGGTGATGCTCCTCACCCCTGTGAGGAAGAACAAACTGCAAGCTGCCTGGAATGGCCCCTTCAAAGTCATCAGGCAGGTAAACGAGGTGAACTATGTAGAGGAGCTGTCCAACCGGGCACACAGCCACCAGGTGTATCATGTCAACATGATGAAACCATACTGAGACAGGGAGAAGTTGCTGCTGGCTGTGTGTGGCAGTGGGAGGAGAAGGGAGAGGATCCTCCCTGAGGCTGGGGCTGACCCCTCGCTGGAATCAATTCCCCTCTCAGACCAGATAACCCCTGCCCAACAGGCAGAGTTCAGAGAGGTGCTGCATTCATACAGGCAGTTGTTCTCCAACAGGCCTGGGCTCACTAACCTCGCTGTCCACCAGGTGGAGATGGGAACCAACTCTCCCATCAGGTGTTCCCCATTCAGGGTCACTGGAAAAACAGCCCAGGACCTAGAGAGAGAGGTCGGGGACATGCTGGCTTTAGGGGTGATCCAGCCATCCGCCAGCTCCTGGGCCTCGCCAGTGGTGCTGGTCCCCAAGAAGGATGGGTCGCTCCGGTTCTGTGTGGACTATCGGATGCTCAATGCCATCACTGTGTCCGATGCCTACCCCATGCCTAGGACCAATGAGACCCTAGACAAGTTGGGGGGTGCCGGTACTTCACTACCATGGATCTTACCAAAGGCTTCTGGCAGGTGCCTTTGGACCCGGAGGCCCGGGTGAAGTCTGCCTTCACCACCCCAATAGGGCTCTTCGAGTTCCTGGTCCTGCCTTTGGTCTCAAGGGGGCACCTGCCACCTTCCAGCACCTGGTGGATCAGTTGCCAAGGGGGATGGAGGACTTTGCTCTGGCGTTTATTGACGATATCTGTGTCTTTAGCCAGACCTGGGAAGAACATGTATCCCAGATGAAGAGGGTGCTGGGTTGTCTCCAGGATGCAGGACTGACCATAAAAGCTGGAAAGTGCAAGGTGGGGATGGCAGAGGTTTCATACCTGCGCCACGAGGTGGTTGGCGGCCACCTGAAGCCAGAGCCGGCCCAGGTGGAGGCAATCAAGGATTGGTCCGCTCCCCAGACTAAGCAGCAGATCCAGGCTTTCATTGGGATGGCGGGGTACCACCGGAGGTTTGTGCCCCACTTTAACTTCCTGGCGGCTCCCCTCACAGAGCTGTGTAGGAAGGGAAAGCCAGACAAGGTGGTCTGGACAGAGCAGTGCCAGAGGGCTCTCTGTGCACTGAAGGGGGCATCTATTCAAGGCCTGGTGCGGGTAAACCTGGATTTTAACAAACCCTTCCTGGTGTTCACCAACTCCTCAGACACAGGGCTGGGTGGGGAGCTGATGCAACCTGATACTAAGGGGGAAGGACACCCCATTGTGTACCTGAGCAAGAAGCTGCTGCCCCGGGAGCAGCACTATGCAGCCATCGAGAAGGAATGCCTGGCCATGGTGTGGGCCCTTAAGAAACTGCAGCCATATCTATTTGGGCGGCGCTCCACTGTGTACACTGACCATTCACCCCTGACGTGGCTACATCAAATGAAAGGAGCTAATACCAAACTGCTAAGATGGAGCCTGCTCCTCCAGGAGTACGACATGGAGGTGGTCCATGTGTGGGGGAGTGCCAGTGTTATAGCCGATGATTTATCACAGGGTGGGGGGCCAGAACTTCCCCAGGTCACTGGCTAAGTGACCACTGCAGCTGAAATCACTAGGAGGCGAGATGTGACGAAGTGGGGGATTTTCTTGTTGTTGTTTTTTCCATGTTTTCCAATGGTTTGCATGCAGAGGGAGCTAGTGGGACTCAGTGTCCCCGGGTGTTACTGGTTTAAAGAGGTTAGGGGAGAGGGAGTTTGTTGTTACAGAGGACAGGAGAGGGAACTTGGGACCCCAGCCAATGGCCTGGAGGATGGATACCTCAGTGACTGACCTGGGGACCTGGGGACCTGGAGGCCCAGCTCAGGAGTCGCAGCCAGTTCTGGTGAGTGGGAGGACAATGGGCTACGAAGAGAGGACCCTGGTGACCTAGCCAGCTGGATCCAGCCAGAGGGGGCCAGAGGACAGAAGAGAGGAAAGGAGGCCCAGGCGACCCTGTTTACGACCCTGTTTACCTGGAGAGAAGACAATGGGCAGAGGGGGGGCTTGGGGCCGGTGACATCAGATGCCCAGCTGGGAAACAGGGGGGCTCTGGGCTGGAGGGGGGAGCAGGAAGAGCCCACCTGGATGCAGGGGGACTGGGATGTGCTATGCTGAGGGAGGCCAGGTCTGAGGCCGAGAGTTTCCTGTGCTGTGTTCAACACTCAATAAACCCTCCTGTTTTATGTTGTCTGAGAGTCCCTCTGGCCTAGAGAACAGGGTTGCATCAGCCCCTTCGGAGGGTAGAGGCCCCAGGGGTCCAGAGCGCGTGGACTCCCTGAGGGGGCCCACGGCAGAGACAGAGGTGCTAAGGCTCAGAGAGGTGCGGCTCCAGGAGGTGGAAGGGCCTAACCCCAAGAGAGAGTGGACCCCCGAGAAGGGCTGTCTCACTGAAAGGGGCACTCCCCACGGATCGCACGGGGCCAAGAGTAGGCACGATCTGTGAGTCCGTGACACCACCCACATACAGTTTACCAAGAGTTGTGGTGGATTCTCCATCACTGTACATTTTAAATCATGATTGGACATTTTTCTGAAAGATTTGCCATAGTTCAATCAGGAATTAATTCAGGGAAGTTCTCTGGCCTGTGTTAACCAGGAGGTCAGACGAGATTGTCAGGGACTCTAACCCAGACGGCAAAGTTCGTTGTCTGACCGCAAGAGAGACAGGCAACACCAGCAAGGTCCAATCAGTTCCTCGCGTCATAAATTATTCACTGGAGCAACCCACCCCCTTCTTCTAACAACTAGAAACTAGACACTTTTAGTATACATGTTTTACAGCATTAGGTGATTAACAATATCTTAGCAAGCACCAGAAGTTAGGAATGTAGGGGAGTTAAAACAGACAGAGAACTGAACCAAGGAGTGGGATTTCTTATCAGTTCTTCAAAGGAACTGTTCCTAACACAGCACAGTTGGTACTATACCAGGAATGCAGCCCCTCCCTTATCTCACTTTTTCCCAGCGCTTCGTGAGACATGCTGCTTCTCAGTTTTTTTCCACTCAGGGATTACCCACAAACCTCTGTTAGCCTGACTTTGGTCAGGTTGGCATACCTGGTTTTGTCTGCTATATCTTTATTCAGACCTAACAAGATGATCACAATGGTCCCTCCTGCCTTGGAATCTATCAGTCCATGAAGTCTGATATGACCCTTCTCCCTTTACAGGAAGTGGACCCGCTATGGATCAGCGTCAGGAAAGCGGATGGAGATAAATCTAGGGCTTCGTTCACCAACGCTAGCTCCACTCATGATCTTTATTTTTAAGTGGGAGTGTCTGGCAGTATGCAAATAAATGCAGGGAATTTTTTGCATGAAATAGCCCTTGAGGGCTAGACAGCTGGGAGCAGGTGGTGAGGCACTGGGAGTCAGGACTCCTGGGTTCTATCCCTGGCTTTGGGGCAGAGTGGGATTTGGTGGGTTAGAACAGCAGGGTGGGGGTGGAATTCAGTCCTGTAGCCAGAAGGAGCTAGCCCCTCAGTCCCAAGCACTGGCCCGTTCTCCATAGGGGAAGCTCTACTGGTGACTGTTTAATCCCTGCAGTGCTGGCACCGAGCCATGGAGGTGGAGGGACCCATCACCTTCCAGAAGGCTGCAGCAGGGTTCGGGCAGAGCGTGGAGCAGTTCAGGAGTGCCAGCGCTGGGAGGTAAGGGCTGAATGTGGGCTCAGGACCCCACATGACTCATGCCCAACCCTGAGGGGCTTATCTGGCTGGACTGCCCCTCATGGGACCCACTGCCCTAGGTGTGATGGGGCATCACCCTAGCCCCCCTCTGTTCTCTCCCCACAGGCTGATTGTCAGGGCCCCGCTGCAGACGGGAGACGCAAATGAAACTGGCAAAGTCTAGTTTTCCACATCAAAATTTAAAATCGATGGAACTTTAAAGAAATGCTTAAAAAAAACTTCAGCGTTCTCCATCAAAATTATAAAAAGTCAAAGGGAATTCAGCCAAGCCTAATCTGAGTAACAATTGGCTCGACTTGGCACTAGGATGCATTTTGTTGGTGCCAGTGACCAATTCTTCTGCATCTTGGAGGTGGCAATATAAGAAGGCGGGGCTGAATCTGGAGCAGCCAGAGGGAGGTAAAGCTGGGGGCATCGGCACATGGTGGGGATTGTTTGGGGGCATCAGAAGCAGTGGACTTGCCAGCAGCGGTGCTCTGGGTCGGGCCAGGCTCCTCGCCCTCCGCACCATCCTCCATCATCATCTGCTTGTACAGCCACTTGAAGAAGCCGAACTGGAAAGAGCCAGAAAGGACAGATGGTGAGAACCAGATGGAGACAGGCTGATGGTGGAGGAACGGGAGGGACATCATTCCATACCCTGAAACCCTAATGCCTGACCCCATCTGGAGCCCGCACACCCAGACCACAGCCCAGACCCCTCCACTGGTGCAAATACAGTTGAAACGGTTTGTCCAGTTCTGGTGCCTAAAGTTCAAGAAAGATGTTGCTAAATGGGAGAGGGGTCAGATAACAGAAGAATGGCCAGACTGGGTCAGACCAAAGGTCTGTCAAACCCAGTATCTTGTCCTCTGACAGTGGCCAATGGCAGGTGTCCCAAAGGGAATGAACAGAACAGATAACCATCAAGTGATCCATCCTCTGTCACTCAATCCCAGCTTCTGGCAAACAGAGGCCAGGGACACCATCCCTGCCCATCCTGGCTAATAGCCATTGATGGACCTGTCCTCCATGAATCTCACTAGCTCCCTTTTGAACCCCGTTATAGTCTTGGCCTTCACAACACCCTCTGGCAAGGAGTTCCATAGGTTGACAGTGTGTTGCATGAAAAAATACTTTCCTGTGTTTGTTTTAAACCTGCTACCTATTAATTTCATTTGCTGGCCCCCTGTTCTTGTATTATGAGAAGGAATAAATAACACTTCCTTATGTACTTTCTCTATACCACTCATGTTTTTATAGATTTCTATCATATCCCCCCTTAGTCGCCTCTTTTCCAAGCTGAAAAGTCCCACACTTATTAATCTCTCCTCATACGGAAGCCGTTCCATATCCCTAATCATTTTTGTTACCCTTTTCTAAACCTTTTCCAATTCCAATATAACTTTTTTTAATGGGGCAACCGCATCTGCATGCAGTATTCAAGATATGGGCATACCATGGATTCATATAGAGGAAATATGATATTTTCTGTCTTATTATCTATCCCTTTCTTGATGATTCCAAACATTCTGTTCACTTTTTTGACTGTTGCTGCACATTGAGTGGATGAACTATCCACAATGACTCCAAGATCTCTTTCTTGAGTGGTAACAGTGAATTTAGACCCCATCATTTTATATGTATAGTTAGGACTATGTTTTCCAATGCGCATTAATTTGCATTTATCAACATTAAATTTAATCTGCTATTCTGTTGCCCAGTCACCCAGTTTTGTGAGATCCTTTTGTAGCTCTTCACAGTCTGCCTTGGATTTAACTATCTTGGGTAGTTTTGTATCATCTGCCAATTTTGCCACCTCACTCTTTACCCCTTTTTCCAGATCATTTATGAATATGTTGAGTAGGACTGGGCCCAATACTGATCTCTGGGGGACACCACTATTCACCTCTCCATTCTGAATTCCTACCCTTTGTTTCCTACCTTTTAACCAGTTACCAATCCATGAGAATGAATAGAAAACATGCCTAATACTGATCTACTCAAACTGATCAATATATTTAGCTTAACAAAGAGAAAATTAAGTGGCCACTTCATTACAGTCTATATGTATTGTGACAAAGTTCCTCCTCTACCCTGGTGGGTCCTGTGCTTATTGGCGGATTTGCTCGCCTCACAGATTTACCCTGTGGGTCAGGAAACAGCCCAGAGACCTTCCCCTCTGGTAGAAGCCGGAGTCCAGGTCAATTCTTCCTGTGTCTGATCAGGAGTTGGAAGGTTTGGGGAGAACCCAGGCCCGCCCTCTACTCCGGATTCCAGCCCAGGGCCCTGTGGATTGCAGCTGTCTATAGTGCCTCCTCTAGCAGCTGCATGACAGCTACAACTCCCTGGGCCACTTCCCCATGGCCTCCTCCAAACACCTTCTTTATCCTTATCACAGGACCTTCCTCCTGGTGTCTGATACCACTTGTACTCTTCAATCCTCCAGCAGCACACCCTCACCCTCACCCTCACCCTCACCCTCACCCCCACACCCACACCCACACCCCCACACCTCTTGCTCCCAGCTCCTCACACGCACACCTCATTGACTAACTGAGAGGCTTTTAACTAGTTCCAGCCAGCCCTTGATTGGCTTCAGGTGTCCCAATCAACCTAGCTATCTCCACTGCCTTCTAGAAAGATCTTAATTGGCCCCAGGTATCTTGATTAACCTGGAGCAACTGCCATTTGGTTACTATGGTACCAGGGATTTGTTTAGCCTGGGGCTAACATACCTGTTCCTCACTACTTTACTATAGCCATCTGGCCTTGCCCCATCACAGTATCTACTTAGGAAACAGATATTTAATAATGGGCTTTTCAGCCTAGCAGAGAAAAATCTAATAGGATCCCATAGCTGTAAGTTTAAGCTAGACAAATTCAGACCATAAATAAGGAATAAATTTTAACAGTGTGGGAACATAAGAACAGCCATACTGGGTTAAACCAAAGGTCCATCTAGCCCAGTATCCTGTCTCCCGACAGTGGCCAGTGCCAGGTGCCCCAGAGGGAATGAACAGAACGGGTCATCATCAAGTGATCCATCCCCTGTTGCCCATTCCCAGCTTCCGGCAAACAGAGGCTAGGGACACCATCCCTGTCCATCCTCGCTAATAGCCATTGATGGACATATCCTCCATGAATTTATCTAGTTCTTTCTTGAACTCTGTTATAGTCTTGGCCTTCACAACATCCTCTGGCAAGGAGTTCCGCAGGTTGATCGTATGTTGTGTAAAGAAATATTTCCTTTTGTTTTTTTAAACCTGCTCCTATTAATTTCATTTTGTGACCCCTAGTTCTTGTGTTATGAGAAGGAGTAAATAACACTTCCTTATTGACTTTCTCTAGAGCAGTCATGATTTTATAGACCTCTTATCATTTCTCCCCTTGGTCATCTCTTTTCCAAGCTGAAAAGTACCAGTCTTACTAATCTCTCCTCATATGGAAGCTGTTCAATACCTCTAATAGTTTTTGTTGCCATTTGTTACCTGTAAGTTCTGTCTTCTTGGGGAACCAGGGCGCAGTACCCAGCCTGTCTGACTCATGAAAGACCTTTCCCCCCACCAGCCTCTGCTTGAACTAAAACCAATCAGAAGAAAGACTTACAAAAAGCAATGAAAAGGCCGTGGGAGACACACCTAAACCCCTGGGATAAGGGTGACAGGATTAAAGCAACTCCCCTAGCCTCATTTGCATTGAAGATGGGACAGGGAGGCATCTTCATTGGCTACAGAATGGAGAACAGATTCCAAGGCAAGAACCTCACTGAACTCTGGGACCAGAAAAGCAGGGAAGCAGTGCATGATGGAGGATCTCTGCTCCAGATGTTAATGGACCCACAGCTGCACACACCCAGCTCAGTAGTTATCAGACTAATTCTAGTAATGAGTCCTTAATTGGTATCCAAACTATTGAAGCCCCCTAACTGCATTGTGAGCTCTCTCCAAGGAACACCGCCCATAGCCAGGAATGATCCATTGTCTAGCCTGATCTATTGTTCCTATTGTCTAGCCTGAACAAAACAACTTTGGTATACTCCCTTAAGTCATCAGTTTACCCATAAACAAATCTAGTGTTCTCCCTTGTTTCCCTACAAAAACTCCTACCCATGCTCAAGTAAGTGTTCTGATGCCTCGATCCAAAATCTGCATCAGTTCCACTGGGACTTCATCTTCTCCTGACTGATCGTGCTGTGGGATCTGCCTGTCTCCAGCACTCAGGCCCTTAGCTATCACCATCACTTGCAAGCCCTGATCGAGTCAAGCTTCATGGACTGGTGAGAACCCATCTCTCTTTCTCTCTCTCTCTCTCTCTAGGTGTAGCCTTCTGACCCTGACTTGTGTGATCAGTTGAAGTTTTCTCAACCTGACTTTTATAATCAAATTTAAGTTTGATTTAATAGTATAACTGGTTTGTTTGTTTGGGTCCCCTTGCATGGTTATTACCTGGCAATAAATGACTTTCATGGTTAAGCTGGTTGCCTCTCTCTCTCTCCCCTTCGTGAGTGTTTTTTGGCTTCCTCATTCGTTCTGCAGCGAAGCTCCTTGTATCTAAGCTACAGATCCCTGCAGCGCCCAAAAATCCTGTGGGGTTTGCTCATCAAGTGGGTTACTACCAGAACAATTGTAATGTGAAAGTGGGGATAGAGACGTGCTGAACTTGGGACATATGAAGGTGGCACCTTGGAAGTGCTCCTTGACCCAGTCTGCTGAGTCCAGGGGCATATAAGGGGTCGTGCTGATTAACCCTGGTCCTCTCAGATGCACTCTGGTGTTGTGTGTGTTTGTGGTCGTGTTCATCTGATTCTTGGGCTGGAAGAACCTAGCCCTGGGGAACTTAAGTCCTGTAGGATAGCTCCATTGGGAGGGAACTGGCAGCAGGAGAAGTAGAGCTCCGATTGAGAACACAAGCAACACAAGCAGAACGCTGATAGAATTACAGAACCCCCTGCCTCCCCAGAAGAGTAACCCTAATAAATTAGGGTACCCCCAAGTAACAGGAAAATCTGGTAACACTAGGCAGGCCCATTCCATTGTCCTGCTGTTCTTACAGTTCAGAAGCTTTTCATGACATTTAATCTAAATCTGCTGTGCTGTAGTTTGAACCCACTGCCTCTTGTCCTGCTCTCTGTGCCAAGAGAGAACAACTTTTCTTCACATTTTTTGTGGCAGCCTTTCAAGTATTTAAAGACCATTATATGTCTCCTCTTAGGGTAACCAGATAGCAAGTGTGAAAAATTGGGACGGGGTGGGGGGTAATAGGTCCCTATATAAGAAAAAGCCCTGAATATCAGGGCTGTCCCTATAAAATCAGAACATCTGATCACCCTATGTCTCCCTGTAATCTCTTTTTACAAGTTTAAACATACCCAGTTCCTTCAGCCTTTGCTCATATAACTTGCATTCCACCATGTATATCATCTTTCTTGCTAATCTCTGGATCCTTTCCAGTTTCTCTGCATCCATTCTATACAGCCAGGACCAAAACTGGACACAGTTCTCCAGCTGAGGCCCAATGAGCGCCGAGTGGTGCTATCACCTTCCATAACTTGCATGCTGTGCCACTGTCAATGGAACCTAAAATAGCATTTGCTTTTTTTGCAACAGCATCACATTGCTGACATATTGAGGTTGTGATCCACTGCAACTCCCAGATCCTTCTCAGCAGTGCTGCTGCCAAGCCAGTTTTCCCTCATTCTGTATTTGCGCATTTGGTTTTTCTTCCCTATGTGTAGCATCTTATATTTGTCTTTGTTGAATTTCGTTTGGTTGTCTATAGCCCAGTTCTCCAATTTATCAAGATCTCTCTGAATTTTAGCTCTACCCTTCAAAGTATTGGCAAACCCCCTCCCCAAGCTTTGTGTCATCTGCACACTTGGTCAGTAAGCTCTCTATTTGTACTTCCAGGTCATTAATAAGGATGTTAAACAACACCGGGTCCAGAGCAGATCCTTATGGAAACCAGCTTGAGACCACCCTCCAATCTGACATCATTCCGTTAATAGATGCAAAATTGGTTAAACCGCCACAGACAAAGAGTATCCACTTAATGGTAGTTCTGCCGAGCCTGCATTGCTTCAACTTGCTTATGAGAATGTCATGTGGCACTGTGTCAAAGCCTTGCTGAAATCCAGGTATATGATGTCTGCCACATTCCCCCCATCCTCCAAACCAGCTACCCTGTCAAAGAAGGATATCATGCTGGTTTGACATGATTTGTTCTTGGAAACTCCATGCTGGCTGCTATCGATTACCCCATCATCCTCCAGGTATTCGCAAATTCAGTGTTTTATACATTGCACTAGTACCTCCCCAGGTATCGAAGTCAGGCTGACTGGTCTATGATTTCCCAGCGCCTGACTTTTCCCCTCTTTAAGGATGGGCACCACATTAGCCCTTCTCAAGTCTTCCGGGACCTCTCCTGTCATCCACGAATTTGTAAATATTATTGCTAGGGGTGCTGAGGTTTCTTCAACTAGTTCCTTCAGCAGAATTGCCAGCTCTCATGATTTTGTTATGAGGTTCATGATGATTATTGTTTTCCGGAATCAAGTGGATATGTGATGATTTCAGCCTTTATTCTTAAAGAAAAAGTACATTTATAGCCCTTGTGTCTGTGGAGAAAGCTTCAAAATGTGACCCCAATGTAGCCTAAAAGCTCAAAATGCAAAAAGCAAATAAAAATAACTCCACATTTCCTGTTTTCACATAACCTCATTATTTTAAAAAAAATCTCATGATTTTTGGTGATCCTGCCTCATGATTTTTGAACAGTTGGGGTTGGAAATATCGCTTCAGTACCCTCCAGTGAATAGCATCCAGCTCTGCTGATTGGAATTCATTCATGCTGGCCAGAAGAGCTCTGACATGTTCTTTACTTATCCCGATCAGCATCCCTTGCCCTTTATTGTCTCTGTTAACTTCACTAGTTATCCGGACACATGTTTTTTGTTTAGAAGACTGAAGCAAAGTAGGCACTGAGCAACTCTGCCTTATCATCTTCTGTTACCAGCTCAGCTTGTCCACTGAGCAGTAGACCCCCACTGTCTTTGATTGTTCTTTTTTGTCTGACATATTTTCTCGGAACATGCAGAAATGAAAAGTAAAACATGGAGGGGAGTTGGTCATTTCAGAAAGACGGGGAACTAGTGAGGTAACCTGGCTTCTAATTTCCCTAGTTCTTAGCTGGAACCAGCCTGTGGCATCTGATCACACAACAGAAGGGGAAGTGGCAAAACCACACAAAGAGTCATGACCCTGTTCCCCTTTCAAAAATAAACAGCGGGATCCGCATTCATCTCCTTGTGCCTTCAAACCTGCACAACAACAAAACACTTTCCATGCTGAGCATTTATACAGGGATCCCTTGCCCAGCACTGAGATGTAGCCACCACCGGGGCGAGGGGGCACAGAGTGTGACATTCTTTACAGGACCCCCAGAACTGTGCGCAACTGTGTCAGCCCTCTCTCTTAGAAGGAGTGAGCTTTACTGGAGATTAGACTGGGTGGCAGCTCCCTGCCACCCATCTGTCCACCTCTCCAGCCAACTCCTCAAGGCTCTGCCAGTCTTTACCTTGCCTTGCCAGTAACGGTTAGCGGCCCAAGGTCCCGAATTCCCCAGACACGTTTCTCTGCAGTGTCCAGTCCGTCTGTCTGGACACTCACAGAATTTTTTCTTTTCTGCCTCCAAAGAAACAGAGTGCACACACCAGCCTGTTAGCTTAGCTGAGGACTCTCTTCATACATCAATACAACAACACGAAGATGATTTGTAGTAAAACTAAGTTAATTAACACAGAACATTGTTTTAAGTGATACTAAGCAAGAGAAAAAGGGACAGGTCTAGCTATGAACCAAACACACTTTCAAGGGCTTAAAACTTAATCTTAGTGAGTTACAATCTGCTTGAGTAGTTTTCTCACTTACGCCTAGTTACCAGCATCTCTAGCTCTCCCCAGACCCAGGGTCCCAGAATCAGAGGGTGCTGTCCCCAGTGTGCTGGAAGCTAGAATGTCTTTTGGGTCCCCTTATACTTCCCCAAAGCCTATTGTCTCTGCTTCCAGAACCAGTCAGGTTCCCAGGAGTGCCAGACTCTGTCCCTCGGTGAGCTCACTAAGCTCCATTGCTTGTTAGCTCCATTGCTTCGTTTAACTTCTATGTCAATGTATTTTCATTGTCCTCGGCCTGACGGTGAGGCAGGTAAATCCATGTTCCTTTGTCTAGGGCGGACTCAGGGCAGGCACTTCCTCCCAAACACATTCCAAGAACATATTTCCTGCACACATCTATAACTCTGAACACAACCTCTATGTACGTCACACAATGGATTTTTGTGCCCCGCTTGTCACTAGTTTCTATCCAATATGTACCTAAAAAGTGTCATGTAAGGTATTATGACAGTGTGTTGGGGGCAGTGAGTGCATCAGGCCTGGTATGAGTTACAGCAGGGCTTTCAAACTGGGGGTCAGGACCCCTCAGGGGATCACGAGTTTATTACATGGGGGGTCGTGAGTTGTCGGCCTCCACCCCAATGCTGCTTTGTTTCCAGCATTTACAATGGTGTTAAACATATTAAAATGTATTTTTAATTTATAAGCAGGGGGTCACACTCAGAGGCTTGCTATGTGAAAGGGGTCACCAGTACAAAAGTTTGAGAACCACTAAGTTATATTATGGGGGCTGTGATGGGTTGTATCACAGAAACCCCCTGGGGGCTGTCACCTGATGTGTCAAGACTACTTCTGCCCCTGCTTTCCTGCCCTGGCAGCTTAGGACTTCAGTGCCCTGCCAGGTTTGAGCCAGACCTGCTAGACTGCTGCAGACGCAGACCCAGGGTCTGAACCACGTCCCCTAACAGCTGCAGGCTTAAACTGAAAGCAGCTAACAGACGTGTTCTTGTCTTTAACACTCAGATGCCCAGCTCCCAATGGGGTCTAAACCCAAATAAATCCGTTTTACCCTGTATAAAACTTATACAGGGTAAACTCATAAATTGTTCATCCTCTGTAACACTGATAGAAAGATATGCACAGTTGTTTGCCTCCCCCTCCCCCCCCCAGTATTAACACATACTCTGAGTTAATTAATAAGTAAAATGTGATTTTATTAAATACAAAAAGTAGGATTTAAGTCGTTTCAAGTAGTAACAGACAGAACAAAGTGACTTACCAAGTAAAATAAAATAAACCACGCCAATCTAAACCTAATACAGTAATACAACTGAATACAGGTAAAAATCTCACCCAGTAAGTTTCCTTTTACAGACTGCTTTCCTTCTAGCCTGGGTCCAGCAATCACTCACACCTCCTGTAGTTACTGTCCTTTGTTCCAGTTTCTTTCCAGTATCCTTAGAGGTGGACAGGCTCCCTCTTTAGCCAGCTGAAGACAAAATGGAGGGGTCTCCCACAGGCTTAAATAGACTTTCTCCCTTGGGCGGAGACCCCCTCCTCTCTCCTATGCAAAGTCCAGCTCCAATATGGAGTTCTGGAGTCACCTGGGCAAGTCACATGTCCATGCATGATTCACAGTTTCTTACCAGATACCAGCCATGGATCACATGCTACCTTGAACGTCCTCAAGTAGACTTCTTATGTGGATTGGAGCCTTCCATGATTCATTGTCCTTTAAGTGTTTCTGGGAGAAGAACTGACCCCTTGGGTTGTAACTGGGCCAATGTGACATTATAGGAGAGCTGGAGCTCCTCTGTGGTTCAGGTTAAGCGGCACTTTCTAGTAAAAGACTGGGTTTTCTGACTGCCCTACGGTCCACATGCAGACTCAGATTGTCATAAAATGTGGTTTGCATCATGAGGATGCAGGTTAAGATCAGTGGTCCAAATCTGAGGTTATTTGAACAAGGGGTTTCTGAGATACAGACCCCCAGTTAAACAGCAAAATCACCCAGTTCTTATAAAGTCTTTTTTGCACACTCTTGGGGCTCAGACAACAGCTGTGATCCTCCCCAGACTGATCTCAGTCACTTGACATTTATGTCCATTAAACTGCTGAGCCAAAGAGATTGAAATGAGCATCAGTAGCAAGACAAAGGGCAAGTTTACATGACACACTGAAGTCTAATTAAGTTATGTCGTCACACAGCCACCGCGGGAATTAAATCGGTTTTTCATGTCCACATTACTCTCCTGTCAGTGGTGCGCATCCTCACCAGGGGACCTTGTACTGATTTAACCGTCAGTGTGGGGCATTGTGGGGCACTGACTGCTGAAGCCCCATGGCCCAGGGACAACAGTCACTGCCCCAGGCTATATTAGCCACACAGCGACTATACGGACACTGCATCGACCTAAGTACATCGACCTAAAAGCTTTCTTGCGGAAGTGGAGTTATGAAGTCGGTGTAGTGGGTGAGTTACATGGGTGGGAGCTACATTTTAGTGTAGCCGCTTACAGAGGTAGGTTGACATAAGCTGTCTTTCATCAACAAACTCGGGTTTAAAGTCATAGATTCCCAAGCCAGAAGAACCTTTTGCGATGATCTAGTCTGAGCTCCCGTGTGGCACAGGCCACAGAACTGACCCTAATAATCCCTGCTGGAACCAGAGCAGATCTTTTAGAAAACCAGCCAGTCTTCGAATAAAATTTGCCAGGGATGGAGAATCCACCAAGGCCCGTGGAGAGCTGCTCCAATGGTTAATTCCACTCTTGGTTAAATCTGACACCTTCTTTCCAATCTGAATGGGTGTAAATTCCGCTTCCAGCCACTGGACCTTGTTCGACCTTTGTCTGCTGCTTATGTTGGGCCCAGCAACCAGGAGGTGCCTAAACTCCACCGCTGAACCAACGGCACACAACACGTCCAAACTAGCTCGGTGGTCCCACCCCTTCATCCCTTGCCCTGAGACGTCCCCCGGAGACATTGCCCACACTCACTTCTCACTATAGGCCCCCAGAGTACTGACAGTCTCTGTGGCAAGAAGCCCCCTGTGCCCCACTGCTGATGCAACCGACAACTCGGTGCTGAAATGAGGCAGACTCCATAAATCCAGGCTTATTGACCACTCTTCTCACACCAAAGTGACACTTGTGTCAAGGTGCTCCAGTGGCTCTCCCTCCACCCACAGGAGTGGCACATGGCACTGGCTGAGCCGTGCCTTTCGAGGGCCCAGCAGGGCTCAGGGCGGTTGGGTGCTGGTCCAGGGCTCTTGGCTGTGACTGATGCCGATGCCCTGGTCTCCCCTATACCTCCCTCTACTCCTTGAAGGTCGGTGAAACCTTCTCCAACCCTGCCACCCAACGGGAGCTCCATGAGATTGCCTCTGAGCCCACTGATGAGCACAGGTGGACAATTTCGATGCCCTCCAGGCATCCAGAACTGTTGCAGGAGAAGAATTTTGCCATCGAAGGTACCAGAGCCGAGGGAGGGGCCGCACTGGCTCTGGGACTCGAGAAATGGGTTTTCAAGGCTGAGATGGGACGGGGAGCAGCTGGAAATGCAGAGCTTGAATGAGCCCCAAATATTCTTTATCTCTCCTTTATAACCCTGTCTATTTCTCTATCCTCATTTGTCCCACTAGCTCCATCCACACATCTCATACCTGTCTCCTCTGCCCAAGGGGTTGAGGAATGGGATTCAGGCCCTTCTCTCTAGGGGGCGCCAGATCCAATCCAGCCTCTAAGTGGGAAGAGTGACTGGCTCAGGGAGGCAGGGACTGGGACACGGGGCCTTTCCCATCTATGATGGTCTCTCCCGTGTCTATCTGTCTGTCTCTCCCCCCAGGCACCCAGTCCCACAGTGGCAGCTCTTTCCAGCTGGAGGTGTCTCAGAAAAGGTTCTGCTCCCTGCCGTCCCCTGTGAGTGACACCTGGCCCCGGGACGTGTCCCACGCTGCCGTGCACTGGGGCCCTGACAGCACTTTCAAGCTAAGAAGGAGCTGGTTGGTCTAGTGCTTGCAGGGGAGACAACTCTTTACTAACCCAGAGAGCTGTGGGTGCAGTGCAGGGGGCACCCTCCCCTCCCACTGAGGGTGGGAACTAGGGGGCTCTCTGCTGCAGCAAGCGATGGGGGGCAGTAGGGGCACTCCAGGAGATATCTACTGTGGCTTATCTGACATAATGTTCAGTAAGCAGCCTGGAAACTGAAAGGTGCAGAAGACAATTTCTGATGGCATTTCCAGTTGTCATGTTGGGTCGGTGGAAGTTAACTAAAGTAATCAGAATCCTCATGGGAACTACATATGCAGATCACATTAAGAAATTTCGTTTGGGTCTTATATTTCAGAAGGTATTGTGACAAAGCTCTGTCCTTGTCTCCGTGGGTCCCACGTTTTCTGGCAGATTTCACTAGCCTTAGAAGCTCACCGTGACCCTCCACGTAGCCCTTCTCTCTACAAAGGCAAGGGTCACAGCCTACTGAGCCATATTCATCATAAGCCAGTGAGGGAGGTGAGGAGAAGCAACCCTCCCTCACACAGTCTCTGTTGTCTCCCGGTTTCAGTGATTCATCAGGGGGCAAAGGGGGGAGTCTGGGCCCTCCCTTTACTCCAGGCTCCAGCCCAGGGACCCTAATAGTATCAGCTAGGGTAGCTGACTTTTTAGAAACAGGACACATACAATTCCCTGGGCTACTTCCCCACAGCAGCCCCCACTTCCTCAAGTTCCACTTCACCTTTACTTCAGGGCTTCCTTCCTTGTGGCTGATATTGTGTGTGCAGCTCAGTCTCTCCAGCAGCACAACTGCCTCTTCCAGCACCTGACACTGCACACCCACCTGACTAACTGGGAGGCTTTTAACTAGTTCCAGCCAGCCCTTGACTGGCTTCAGGTGTCCCAATCAACCTAGCTATCTCCACTGCTTTCTAGAAGGATATTAATTGGGCCCAGGTGTCTTGATTAACCTGGACCAACTGACGTTTGGTTACCGTGGTGCCAGAAATTTGTTTAGCCTGGGGCTAACATACCTGTTCTTCACTACTTTCCTATAGCCATCTGGCCTTGCCCCATCACAGTATATGTAGCCCTAGAGCTCCATTTGCGTAAAGAAACAACAGAATTGGCAATCTGTAGATGCATTCAACACACCTGAGTGTGTAACTGTGGTAACAACGTGTGCTCGAATTATACGAAAATCTGGCCCTAGCAGTCTGACTAAATGTGGAATTGAAAAATAAATGGAAAGGAAAAGGATAAGGAGATGTGTCTGTGTAGGGACATATGTATATAGAACAGAGTCTGTGGAAAAGCACAAAAAGGAAAACTCCAGCATAGGAACAACATTCAAGCCAATGGATTTTTCTCCCTGGGGAAAGGGAGGAACAGTCTGAGGCTACGTCTACACTACAGAGTTTTGTTGACAGAAGTTATGCCGCTTTAATTAAACTCCCGTTGCATGTCCACACAATGCTCCTCATGTCAGCAGAGCAGATCCACACTAGCAGTTCTTGTATTGATACAAAGCAGTGCACCATGGGTAGCTATCCCACTATGGAACTGGCCAGAGGGTGCTTTGGGAAGGGCTTGCAGTGCCTCGTGGGGCAGGTACAGCATCACATGATGGATGTTTCTCAATCCCATCGTTCCATGGGCATCCCACTAGATTGGTAGCTGCTTTTCAACTGAAGTGTATCTGGAGGGGAAGGTGGAAGTATGTGTGATACAGGTTTGTGGTTTGGGGGAGAGTGTGTGTGTTGGGGAAGTATGTGATGGGGGGCATAGGCACCAACTCTGTGGGTGCTCTGGGGCTGGAGCACCTGTGGGAAAAAATGATGGATACTTGGCTCCCAATGGAAGTCCCCCCATCAGCTTCTCCCCCCTCTCCCCAAAGCCTCCTGCCCCCTAACAGCCCCACTAATTAACTTCTCCCCCTCCATCTCACCATAATCAACTGTTCCACAAATTGCAGGAGGCGCTGTGGGGAGGGGGAGAAGTGAGGGCAGGGCGTGCTGGGGGAGGAGGTAGAACAGGGCAGGGTGGGGCCTTGGGGGGAAGGGGTGGAGCAGGGGCAGGGGCAGGGATTGATCCCCCTCCAGAAAGTCGGCGCCCCATTGTGGGGGGTGTCTGTGTGAGAGAGACAGAGTGTGTGTGCGGGGAGAGTGCTGGATGCTGTCTCTAAGTTCAGACAACAGGCTGAATGGTTTCTTCCTCCCTCTTCTGCATTCCCAGCAGCGGCAGCAGTAACCTGCTCTTCCTGCTGCTGGGTTCCTATGGCAGGGGAGAGCAATGTTTCACAGTCCCTTCCAGTTCTCCCACAGCCATCCCAGCAGCTCCTTGAGCTCCCTAGGCTGGGGAATGTCAAAGCTTCCCAGAGCTGTGAAAGGGGAGGGGCGCATGCCTGCAGGACAGCCAAGTTCAAAACAGTGAGCAGAGCGGTCCCGGTGGGCATTGTGGGATACGGAGGGAGGCCAGTTCTGGCGATATAACAAATGGCAGCATCTGCACTGATGCTTTGCATCAAAAAGCTCTATGCCTCTCATTGAGACGGTTTTATTTTGTCAGCAAAACAGCCGAGTTTTGCGGCCAAAAGCAGCTTTGTAGTGTGCACACCTCCCCTCTTTTGTCAGCAAAAGCTGCCTTTTGCGTGGACAAGGCCTTGTAAGGGTATTTTTCATGCATCTGTTATAATATGTTAATACTGTTGTTAATATCACTGTTATTCTAATTTATGTCAGGATTATTCATGTGTACTGTGGAACACATTCATGGCTTGGACCCAATCTTGGTAGTCCACCACTATGGACTTTGGTGCTCTGTTCCCTGAAAGGCGGGAAAAGGGAAGAAGGTTCCGGAAGGATCCAGAGCCTCAGAACTTTTGTGCCACTGAGACGACTTAAGGGCGCTGCGCACAGCAACTATCGTTGTCCGTCACAGAGGCAACCAAAGAACAGTCACTTTGCGCGGGCGCCGAGGACCTTCAACACCAGCATCACTTGCCTGGAGAACATCGAGGAGTGATCCGGAGCCACAACATCTGCTCTGGTTCCGAGTTCCCCCTGCTCAAAGTACATTGGGACAGTAGAAGTGGAGCCCATGGATTGCCTGGTGACTGGTTCCAATTGTCATCAGCTGCCGTCCATCTTCCGCTTGCCTCTGCCATCAGGACCTGCAAGTATAAAACCCATAGTGTCGCCAAGGGTAGTTGGGAGCCAGGCTTCATGCCTGTGTGGTGAAACCACTGAGGTGTTTGTTATTCATCTTTTCCCCCGGGTTTCCCTCCTTCCATACACTTCCCTCAATAAATGGTGGTTTATTTTGCACCTTATTAAGTCTTCACTTACCCGAGGCAGTGGGGGAGCGTCTAACGTTCCAGACACAGATTAGATACTGGAAGCTGGGGCCAAACGGACAATTTTCTAGGCACCTGTTGCTATAATATTCCCAGTGCAATAGCGTGAGACTCAGGTGTCTTTCCATCCTCGGCTGTCCCAGCTGCCCATCAATCTTTAGAAAGGAGGTGCCCTAAGCCCCTACAAATAAAAGTAAGACAATCAGTTTTCTAATGTAACTGATGGACCTGCCATGTCTCTCGCACTCAGGGACAAATCCTACGGTCTGTATTCAGGCAAAAATCCTATTGGTTTCCAAGGAGCTTTGCCATGATCTTCCTAATGTGGCCTAGGAAATAAAAGGTCATTTTAAAAAAAAAAGCTAATTGCAACTTGGCAATAGGCAACTGTGATTGATTACAGCCAGCTGTTTTTTTCTTGATGCAGCTCCTGATGGTGAAAAGCGGAGAAGGAGATCTATTCTATGCATAAAAAAATAGAACAATGAAAGTACATTTTAGGTTTCATTTTACTTGCCAGCTGGGGCAGGATTTCCAGGAGTTACGAGCTGTTTCTCAGAATAGTGGTACAATAAAAAAACACTGGTTTTTGGACATGCTTGTAAAGAGATAGGCCAAAGCCTGGTGTTCTCCTTGATGTATTAAACACAGCGCCAAGGGCAGAGGTCCACAAATGCTGTTATCCAGCCCAGGGTTATGCTTCCTGAAAAGCTCAGGGGCTTTCTGTGGGCTCTGAGTCATCAGGGCTATGCAGGGTTCATTTTTACAAAGTAACCACACAGAACCCAAACCTTTCCTTCAGAATGCCCAGGTGCTTGTACTGAGGTTTTAAAACCCGCATGTCCCCTCTATAGTACACGTATCTCACCCTTGCCTTTGTGCCTTTTCAATGCCAAACACCCCACCAAATAAACTGCATTTCTCTCAGTCAAAAATGAGATATATGTCCAAGTGTGGTTTCCCTGCTGTAATCAGCCACCTCCCATTAGCCTTCCTGTATCCATGCCCCTTCACTCCTTCATGTGCTTATCCCAGCACAATCCCGTGCAGGCCTGGGTGCATGGCTAGATGGCCTTGTTGAGATGTGAATGGCAAACACTGCCCCAAGCGGAGTGCAAAGAATTGGTGCCCAAGGGGATGGGTGTGGTTAGGAAGAAGCGGCTGTCTCCTCTCTCCCCATAACTTGCTGAAATGCAAATGTTCCTGGCTCATCTGTTGGATCAGTAAATGGCGGGGGGGGGGGAGTGTGGTTTGCAGGAGTGGACTCCAGAACAACAAAAAAGCTTCCCAAATAGAGAACCTAGATATCAGTGTAGGGTATGACTGGAAAATCGTTTGACAAATGCAGCCACCTTGGAAGATAGCTTTTACTGTAGTATGGGGAGGAGATGCTGTCTGCTCACAGCAGGAAAACTCCCATCTCCTATGCAATATTTTGTAAGATCAAATTGGAGTTGGTATGAAAACCATCCTGACAGAAAGGTGCTATGTCAATATGTAAATACATAAGACTGTATCAATGGTAATTTGTTAAATTATTTCCTTTCTGGGAGGGGAGGGTTTTGTTACAGGTTGGATAAACCTTAATTCAAACTGCCCTTTGTTCAGGATACATGTCAGAAACAAACCATCAAGTTCATTTATGAAACATCTAGCTGAAACCATAGACACTGCTGCTCAGGTGTTACCAGATTTGTCCATTACTTTGGGGTACACTCATTTATTAGGGTTACTCTCCTGGCGGGGGTGTTGGTAATTCTATCAATGTTCTGTTGTGTCGCTTGTGTTCTCATACGGAGCTCTACTTCTGCCTGCCGCAAGTTCCCTCTCAATGGAGCTATCCTGCAGGACCTAGGTTCCCCAGGGCTGGGTTCTTCCTGCCTTAGAATCAGATGAACACACACACATTAACAGAACGCATCTGAGAGGACCACCACGTTGATCAGCATTCCCAAGCTGACCCCTTATATGTCCCTGGGCTCAGCATGCTGGGTTGAACAGCACTTCCAGGCTGCCACCCTCATATGCTCCAATTCAGCATGTCCCTATGTCCACTTTTACGTTACAATTGTTCTCGCTGGCTGCTGCCGCTGCAGCCTGACTGTAAGGGAGCAGGGCCAGCAGCAGGTAACTGCTGTGTCTGCGAAGGGGAGTAGCATGGCAGCCCACCCACCCTGGCAGGTGACTTGGAGTGGATTCTGGGCTTGGGTGAGTGCTGGCAGGGGGAGATGCAGAAATCCTCTCTAGCCAGAGCCCCGGGGCAGCCTGCCTGCTGCACAAGTCAAACTGTACAAAGTTTGAGCACCTGTTGCTGTGACAAGACTGGAGCTGACAATTTAATGCCTAGTTCATAAATTGCTGGCGCAGTTGACAGCGTGTGCCAGTCTATTTGTAAAACCTCAGGTTGTTCCAAACTTAGGTCTCTAAATCTCCGATGGGGTCGCATCACCGCCAGGCGCCTTTCCAGATTTCATCTACTTGGCAGCTTTTTGTACCTCGTTGAGAGTTGGGGGTGTAACCAACTGTGAATCATTAGCCCACTGAGGAATCTCTTCAAGAACACTGTTGTCAAGAGTTGGGGTCTGGTTTAATACATTGTGAAAATGTTTGGCCCAGCAATCAACGGTTTCAGTACTATCTGTAATCAGAGTGCTGCCATCAGCAGAGTGCATTGGTATAGAGCCAGCATCGGCCGGCCCAGAGGCTGCCTTCAGCCCATCATAGAATGCTCTAAAATCGTGTCTGTCAGCTGCATCTTGAAGTTTGACCTCTTTACATTTCCACCAGTCCTCCTTCATTTGCCCTGATTTGATTTGTGCCTTCTGCTTAGCTCAAATGTGTGCTGATTTCCTGGAGGCTCTCTCTTTATCGTTAATCCAAGCCAGGTATGTCACATGCATCTTGTCGAGAAGAGCACAGGCATCTTTGTACTTGTCACCAAATCAGCCCTTGTGTTTGTGTGTTCGGAAACCCAGTACTTCAACAGCAATTTTATAGGTTGTTCGTTGATGTTGATCCAGTCCTCAGTAGTGACTGGGTGCTCTGGACCTTCACTGTTGGTGGCTAAGGGGGGATCAAAACTGAGTTGAAACAGTGCTCGTGTCTCGGGCATTTCAAGTTTACCTACATCCAGCTCCTTCTGGCACCCAGTAGAATGATGATGTTTTGGTGGAAAGAGGCTTAAGGAGATGACACTGCGTACCACACAATGGTCAGACCAGGAGCCAGTGACACACATGGCACAAGTCAGCTTAACATCAGAGATATCTCTTTGTTTTGTAATGAAATGAAATCATATGCCAATGCTTAGACCGAGGGTGCATTCAAGGTGCATTGTACTTATTTGCTTGTTGGAAGAACATGCTTGCAATAGCAAGCTCATGCTGTGCACGAGTTTGAAGAAGGAGAGAGCCATTTGAGTTCTCCCTTCCAATGCCATAATGTCCAAGCATCTTGTGCCATGTGGTGGAGTCTTGACAAAATCTAGCATTAAAATCGGAGAGTATATATAGCTCGGAATTAAAAGGTAAAGAAGAGATCACTGAATTCAGGCTCTCGTAGAAAGTCTCCGTTTCATTGTCTGCAGCAGGCAATGTGAGTGCATATGCGCTAACAAGTACAAGGCACTGTCCATGCTTCAGCCAGTCTAAGCTTTGCAGTCATGAGGTGAGGACTGATGGGGTGTGGCTGGGATTCAAGCTGGGGAACTAGTAACATCTTGATGGCAAAGCCAGCTCCTGCTTGTCTTGGACGTCCCTCAGGAAGGCTCACACAATAATTTGAATAACCTCCTCCAACCTCTGTAAACCAGCTGATACCAGAGATGTGTGTTTTGCTTAAGGCTGTGACATCCATGTTATAACGTGCAAGCTCTCTCCCAATAATTGCTGCCCTGCATTCGTGGCGGTCATTGCTGTCAAGAAGTGTCCGTACATACCAGCATGCAAAGCGTGGTTTCTGTTTAGTCGTTGGTTTTCTCTTGTGACCGCAAAACTGGATATCAAGTTGGTAGTGGTTAACCGACAAGAGTCAGCTGGAACAAACTGTGTTTAGGGATTGTTTTCTCTCCCTCTCTTCATTCAAAGAAAGCAGCGCTGTCCCTAAATAGGGCTGCCTGTTGCTTTCCCGGGCTATGCTAGCTTTTCCTTCATGCAATAAAAAATGTTTCCAAAACAAAAAAATTTGTTTATTGAAAAGAAAGCCGACTGCTGGAGAAACACACATGACATGACACATCTGTGCTGTGTGGGAGAAGGGAAGGGCAGGTGGGGTCAGAACATTCACAGATTTGCCCATGTCCAGGTATCATATGCAGCCTTGCTGTCTGGAGTGCCATGCAATGGGGGCTGCACTTCAGGCTCACTAAACTGCATGGGGATGGGGGTTGAGTGCAGTGGGTATTTGGGGTTGGGAAGGAATTTTCCTCCGGGGCAGATTGGCAGAAGCCCTGGAGGTTTTTCGTCTTCCTCTGCAGCATGGGGCATGGGTCACTTGCTGGTGGATTCTCTGCAGCTTGAGGTCTTCAAACCACAATTTGAAGACTTCAATAACTCGGACATAGGTTAGGGGTTTGTTATAGAAGTGGATGGGTAGGGTTCTGTGGCCTGCTTTGTGCAGGAGGTCAGACTAGATGATCATATTGGTCCCTTCTGACCCTAAAGTCTATGAGTCTATCCAAGGGGTTTGAGTAAAGGTTAGAGTTTTCAGGGGTGGACGGTGAAGGTAAAGGTGAAAGAGGCAGCCGGTTGTGATAATAAACCAAATGTTGGGTAAAGCAGGTTGGCGGTGATATGGGGGCGCAAGGAAAAGAGTTTTGGGACAAGGACTGCGGCGGGGCAGGCACAGATCTGCTCTGTATGCAGTGCAACGAGCGCCTGCATTGAGTCTGCTTGGCCCTCAATAATGCTTAGGAGCCGCTCCGCGGTTTCTTGCCGGTGATCCGCATTTTCCTGGCGAACTCTCCTTTCGTTCTCCCACCACTCCTGTAATCTTTAATTTTCAGCAAGGCACTGCTGCATGACTTCATGCAGATGGTCCTCCTTGCTTCTTCGCGACCACTTCCTGAGGCTATGCAGCTGTTTGGCCGTTGATAACAAGAAGGACTGGTATCTCAAGGTTGCATCTGTGAGGCCAAAATGCAACATTTTACAGAGGCAGCATTGTTAATGCTAGACAGAGCAATGATTCGGCCGATCTTAAAGACAAGCACAGTTCACACAACAGCACAAACTGCCTGTCCCAAGGTGAGCGCACATAGCCCACAAGAGCCCCGAAATGGTGAATAACCTCAGGGGCAGGGGAACAGATTGTTCCACGGCCGTATTGTCCTCTTGGATCCTGTGTCTTGGGGAGAGCCAACAGCTGCAGTGGGTCCCTATACTCAACACTGTCCCCACATTTTCCACAGGCTGGGTTCTTGCTGGAAGATATCTCGCTACTGAGGGTGACCTGGGAAGCAGGGGAAAGTCTTCTGCAAAAATGCGGCTTCCACCCTGGCACTTATGTGGCTTGCCTGTGTGCAGCAATGATCCCCCCACCTCTCATGGCACAATGTCACAGGTATGTTACCCTTACTGGGACAGGAGCACAGTAATTCTGCCAAGGAACCTGCATAAGCGGAGTGCCCAGCTTCTTCATGAGACCTTTGATGAGATCACTGATGCCGATTACTGTGAAGTTGGAAAGTAAATCAACACCCTATTCTGCACTGAGGCATGCACACAGCCAAGCCTTCTTTCTGCAACCCTTCTTGCCCCAACAACCCACACCCAACAACTCCCTTCACAAAATCAAAGCCGCTTACCAGGCGACTCCTCTGCTGTTTGCTCTTCCCCAAGCATCAGAAGCTGTGATTGGCAAGCTGTCTCCGGGCTTGAAAACAGCTCCTGGCTGCATGCATCTGTGGATGCCAGGCCGTCCTCTGGTTCTGGGCCCCTTTCCTCCTCAGCACCCTCGCTCCCGCTTTCTTCCTCCTGCCTTGTTGCACTCTGGGCTGCCATGTCTTCTGAAGTGCTCTTCTGGTGCTCTTCAGAGTGGAAGTGTGGTCGCCCCCAAGTATCACGTCCAGCTCTTTGTAGAACCAGCAGGTAGTGGGGGCAGCACCGAAATGGTGGTTTGCCTTTCGCACCTTGTGGTAGGCGTTCCACAGCTCCTTCACTTTAACCCTGCACTGCACTGTGTCCCGGTCATGGCCCCTTTCGGTCATAGCCCTTGATAGGTATCATAATTCCTACGGCTGGAGCACAGCTGGGATTGGACAGCCTCCTCTCCCCAAACGCTGATGAGGTCCAGCACTTTGGCATTGCTCCACGCTGGGGATGTCCTGGCGCATGTAGGCAGGATCACCTGGAAAGATGCACTGAGACCACTCCATGGAAGGGAACTTTCAAAATTCCCAGAGAATTTAAAGGTCGGGCGTGACACTGCACTCCATATGCTTTATGAAAATATGCTTATGAATGTGAATATGATGAACTGGAATAGGCTTTATGCAAAAGGTCAGTAGAAATCTTGTAATCTACTGTGTTCATCCTATTTGTTTGCATGTATTATTTCTATGTCTGGAGTTAGGGAAATAAGATATAAATTTGTATCACTGTTGTAGTCACACCAGGTGAGGGCCATCAATGGGGCATGAGGAACTTGATGGCTCGCATTGACTAGGAGAATTGATGGTAAATGGTTTATTTACCTGCAAGCCTTCCTGTGTACCTTGGGGCCAACCAGGAGGAATGGACACTAGAGGTCTCAGAGACATGTGACCATATCACATGATACTGGAATCCATCTTAATCCTTGTACTTTTCCATGGATGAGGCAGGGGTGGGGACAAGCACAGATAAAAGGTTCCTGCCTTGTGCCAAAGATATAAAAGGGGGTGGAGCAGGACAAAGGGGGCAGCCAGTCATGAGGAAACTCCTGTTTACCACCTGAGATGTCTGCTGGAACTAACAAGGTCTGTACTAGGGGAAAGGATCGGGCCCAGACTAGGAAGGAGTCTAGTGTGTGAAAGAAGCTTATTGAAACATCTTTGAGGGAGAGATTTTATCTGTAATCAGTTTCTTAATGTATTAGGCTTGGACTTGCGTGTTTTTGCTTTATTTTGCTTTGTGACTTACTTTGTTCTGTCTGTTATTACTTGAAACCACTTAAACCCTACTTTTTATACTTAATAAAATCACTTTTGTTTATTAATGAACCCAGAGTAAGTGATTAATACCTGGGGGAGCAAACAGCTGTGCATATCTCTCTATCAGTGTAATAGAGGGCGGATAATTAACGCATTTACCCTGTATAAGATTTATACCGAGTAAAACAGTTTTATTTGGGGTTTGGATCCCATCGGGAGCTGGGTGTCTGGGTGCTGGAGACAAGTAATATGCTGAGCAGTTTTCAGTGAAGTCTAAAGCTTTGGGGGTGTGACCCAGACCCTGGGTCATAGATTCATAGACTCTAGGACTGGAAGGGACCTCGAGAGGTCATTGAGTCCAGTCCCCTGCCCTCATGGCAGGACCAAATACTGTCTAGACCATCCCTGATAGACAGTTATCTAACCTACTCTTAAATATCTCCAGAGATGGAGATTCCACAACCTCCCTAGGCAATTTATTCCAGTGTTTAACTACCCTGACAGTTAGGAACTTTTTCCTAATGTCCAACCTAAATCTCCCTTGCTGCAGTTTAAGCCGTTGCTTCTTGTTCTATCATTAGAGGCTAAGGTGAACAAGTTTTCTCCCTCCTTCTGATGACACCCTTTTAGATACCTGAAAACTGCTATCATGTCCCCTCTCAGTCTTCTCTTTTCCAAACTAAATAAACCCACTTCTTTCAGCCTTCCTTCATAGGTCATGTTCTCAAGACCTTTAATCATTCTTGTTGCTCGTCTCTGGACCCTCTCCAATTTCTCCACATCTTTCTTGAAATGCCGTGCCCTGAACTGGACACAATACTCCAGTTGAGGCCTAACCAGCGCAGAGTAGAGCGGAAGAATAACTTCTCGTGTCTTGTTTACAACACACCTGTTAATGCATCCCAGAATCACGTTTGCTTTTTTTGCAACAGTATCACACTGTTGATTCATATTTAGCTTGTGGTCCACTATGACCCCTAGATCTCTTTCTGCCATACTCCTTCCTAGACAGTCTCTTCCCATTCTGTATGTGTGAAACGGATTGTTTCTTCCTAAGTGGAGCACTTTGCATTTGTCTTTATTGAACTTCATCCAGTTTACCTCAGACCATTTCTCCAATTTGTCCAGATCATTTTGAATTTTGACCCTGTCCTCCAAAGCAGTTGCAATCCCTCCCGGCTTGGTATCGTCTGCAAACTTAATAAGCGTACTTTCTATGCCAACATCTAAGTCGTTGATGAAGATATTGAACAGAGCCCGTCCCAAAACAGACCCCTGCGGAACTCCACTTGTTATACCTTTCCAACAGGATTGGGAGCCATTAATAACTACTCTCTGAGTATGGTTATCCAGCCAGTTATGCACACTCCTGTGTTGAGCAGGCTAGTGTGTCTGGCTCAACAAGGCACAGTTCTGGAAATCCCAAGCTGCCAGGAGAAACGGGCTCAGAGGTAATTTCAGCACATCAGGTGACAGTCCCAAGGGGATTGTTGTGACCAAACCCGTCACAGCGAGTCTGATGGTTGGTCACCTGAGGGCAGGGCAGTAGAGTTCAAACTGATGACCAGAGTGGCTAGAATAGGCATTGTGGGACACACCCCGGAGGTCGATCAGAGCGTAGTAATAGACCAGGGCGTCCACACTGGCACCGCAGTGATTAGCCTGGGGCCAGCAAGCTCTATGCCTCTCATGGAGGTGGATTACCAGGGGCACTCCAGCCGCGGGGTCCAGGCGCTCTAAGTGCCAGTGTGGACACCTTAGGAGTTATGGCATCCAGGGCTGATATAATACACTCCAACTTGCCGGTGTAAACAAGGCCTAGATCCCCTCCAGAGGAAGACTCGCCAGGCTGCAGCAGCCATAAAACAGTCACAGGAGGAGGTGGATGGGTGGATATTAAGACCCAATGGTGCCCCAAATTTTCAGGTGCCCTGCCCTATGCAGCTGCATATTCTGCATGTGACCTAGGATGGTTCTGAGTTCGTGAGAGTGTCTATTTAGCTGTGTGCATGTCTCACTGCAGTTGTGTTTGTAGTTCTGTATCTTTTGTCTGTCTCAGTGTAGCTGTGTGTCTCTGTGTCTCTGTCCAGTTGTCTGTCTGTCTGGTTGCATGTGTGTTTGTTTCAGGATAGGTGTGTGCACAGTATTTTCCCAAGATTTGAAACTAGAGGGGTGTTTGAATTTACAAAAGGTGGGGGGGGGAGGGTGGAAAATGACTAGCTGACCACTAGCATGGAGGGGGAGGGAGATGAGGCAGTTCAGAGTGTGTGTGTTTGGTCATTTTGTTTGTTTTTCATCCGTCTCCACACAGCTGTATGTGTGTATCTGACCAGTTGGGTGTTTCAGTGTAGTTGACTTTTTCCTTCCATCTTCTCCATTCTGTTCCCGCCCTATAACACCCTGAGTCCCCGCCTCCATCCCTGGCAGTGTTTCTGTCTTTTCAGGTATCACTTCTCTTTCCTCTGCACTCTGCTGCCTCCTCTCCAGGCAGTGCCCTTGAACTTCACACGTCTTACCAGAGCATCCCTGCTCCATAGACACCCCTCACCAAGCACAGGATGGACCCCCTGCCTCTGCTCCTCTACCTGTGTGCAGGTAAGTGCCAGCCAGAGGGACTGGGAAAAGCTGGGCTCCTCCACATGGGTACCCAGCGAGTACCCCTCTGGCAGCGGAATGGGAGAAGCTGGATGTTCAGGATTCCTGGGTCCTTTCCTTGGCTGGCTCTGGGAGAGGAGTGGGGTTAGTGGGTTACAGCAGGAGGCCTGTGCACCAGGACTTGTGGGTTCTCTCCTCAGTTCTGGGAGGGCAATGGGACTCTAGTGTCTTGTGAGGGGGAGAACTGGTAATCAGGACTCCTGGGATCAGTTCCCTCTCTGTTCTATTCCCTCCAGACTCTACGGGATGGGAGTGGGTCACAGGTGCGGCTCCCCTTCTCTGTGGGGCATGTGTGCTCAATAGGATGCAGGGAGGCGAGGAGAGTCCATCAGGCGTGAAATGGATGCAGCTTTGCAACTGCTCAATCCTTGTGTAAAATCATAGTCACTTCCCCCTGCTTCAAAGTGACATCTCTTCTGTCTGTGAAGCCTGGACCCATCAGGGAATGGAGGGGGGCAGACTTTGGGGTGGCTGAAGATGAGGGGAATGGGCTGGGAAGGGGGAACAGACTGGGAGATGGGGCTTGAAAAGAGAATGAAGGGAAGAATGGAGGAGGCCACCTCAGCTCCTCCCCCACTCGCAGCTCCTTTGTCCCCAGGCCCCATGCACCCAGCCCCATTTTGCCCCGTATCTTCTCCTCCTATAGCTCTGGAGGGTCTTTACCACCTCCCCAGCCTGGAGGGGGCAGGTCCAAGGCCTGGGCTTGCAGGGATGGAGAGGGAAAAAGGGAGAACTCTGCATTAGATGAGTTGACTACACTGTGTGTTAGGGATTCACTTTTGCCACTGATTGGCTGTTTGATGTTTCTTGTGTGACATAAGTTTGGTGGGTCTCAGCTCTGGTTCCCACAACACAAGCTTACCAGGCCATCCTACACTAATTGATAGACTCAGCAGAGAGACCAAGAACTGCCTGGGCCAAGTTGCTCCTGGTGCAATGCTGTGGCCAATCCTTGGAGGCATAGGCAGGGGAACCTCAGGTAGGAGCAGAGAGGTTATTTTACCTCTGTATTTGGTCCTGGTGCGACCACTGCTGGACTCCTGTGTCCAGTTCTGGAGCCCACAGTGCAAGAAGGATGTTGATAAACTTGAGAGGGTTCAGAGAACAGCCATGAGAATGATTGAAACATTAGAAAACCTCCCTGATAGGTTCAAAGAGCTCAATCAACCACTATTTAGATGAATGAAGTGAAGACTAATGAGTGCTTATCTCAGTCTGGGGAACAAATGTTTGATGATGGACTCTTCAGTCTAGCAGACAAAGGTCTAACACAATGCAATGCCTTGGAAGTTGAAGCTAGACAAATTTAGACTGGAAATAAGGTGTAACATTTTTAACAGCGAGAGTAATTAGTGACTGCAACAATTTACCGAGGGTCATAATGGATTCCCTTGCTGGGATATAATATGTAATATGATAAATGTTATGGGGCCTAGTGTGGCTGTTGTGTGTTTGAAACCTGAGTGCATGAGCTGCATTTTGGCAATCAAAGCAAAAAGTTAAAGATCAAGTGGTCAAAACCTATTTGTACAAAACAAAGAATCAGCAGATAAGGAAATTACCCCAGCAGGACTGTTATAAAAATGTATAAGAATTGGTGGAAATGATGCATCTTGGATCATGGGAGCCTGCCCAGGGCTATCTCTTCAGAACAGAGGGTGAAGGCCAAAGACAACAGACCAAGACTAATGACATCACAAAGTGAATTATATCTAAATCTGCTCAATTTAAAAAAAAAAATTCCAGTCCACAATGGTCAAATATTAAAATTTAAAAAAAACAACACCCCAAAAACTAACAGTCCACCAGTGGTATAATGATTTTAAAAATGGTCTTCCAAGCTTTACAGTTTTTCCAAATGTAATGTTACATCCTATGGTTATACTATGTGTATTAATAATTTTATTTACCTTTATTATGTTATGTTTATACTGCCAAATAAAAAAGCAAAAAAAAGTTCTAAGGCAAATAATATAGAAAATTTAATTGCTTGCAAAATTATAAAGTAATATAATAATTAATGGTATTAATAATGTACCAAAAGGGGGAATATTGGGATATAAAAAATCTGTATATCTATGTAATATGTTATAGGCCATGAAGTCTAGCGTGGCTGTTGTGTGTTTGAAACCTCAGTCCATGATTTGCATTTTAGCAACCAAAGCAAGAACTTAAAGGTCGAGTGGTCAAAACCTATTTGTACCAAACAACTTTGTTATGTCCTTGGAAAAAATGAATAATCTACAGATAAGGAAATAACACCAGTGGAACTGCTATAAAAATGTATAAGAATTTTAAAAATGGCCTGCCTTGGCTCATGGCAGCCTGCCCAAAATTGTCTCTTTAAAACAAAGGCAAAGGGCCAAAACAACAAAACCAAAAAACGAACAACGTCACAAAGTTAAATTTTAATAAAAGCTTCACACATTTGCAATTTATCTTCTTTCAATAATCCAAAGCCCTGTTTATATCTGGTGTGGTACTTGTAAACTCCCCGCACCTTGTAACTAAACTAAACCCCAACTAACCATCAAAACGTCTAACTACTGGGCTCCAGTATAGTATGTTTGGGGTATAAATGTAACGTAAATAAGATTCATTTTGTAAACCATAAAAAGTATTTGAAGTATTATATACTAACACTGTATCCAGTAGCTGCCTGCTCCCCCATCCAGTAAAAAGGCCCCTGTTGAGGGTCTAACACTCTGTCACTGGAAATTTTAAATCAAGACTGGATCTTTTTCTAAATGTTCCAGTCTGGGTCAAACAGGCATTAATTCAGAGAAGCTCTCTGGCTTGTGTTACATAGGAAGTAAGACTAGATGCTCAAAGCGGTTCCTTCTGGCGTTATGGTCTGTAATTCTATGAAGGTTGATCTGCCCCTGCTATCCTACAGAAAGTGTTCCCTGCCACCTCCTATGAATCCGAGTCAGCAAGAGATAAATCAAGGGCTTCATTCACCAGTGTAAATCCGTTCCTGATAGTTAGTCTTCATGTGGGAGTTTCTGCTGCCGTGCAAATGAATGTGTGGTGTGATTCACATAAAATGGCCCCCAAGGACTAGACAAAAGGGAAGCTTGAATGAGCTGGGAGTCAGGACTCCTGGGCTCTGTCCCCAGCTCTGAGAGGGTATGGGGTCTGGTGCTCAGTTTCAGAAAGGTTTGGGAATGAATTGGCTGAGGCTACAGCTAGGGATGGGAGTTCACAGAGGGCATTGCAGGCTATTAACATCGGGTAGTGAGGATATTACATATCTACACATTCCAAGCTGACATGCTCACAAGAGGACATGAAGGACGCTTGGACATGGAGAAATGTAAGTGCAGAGCCGGAGAGATACGGTATTGGCCACAAGTGAACAATGAGAGAGAGAAAAATTGTTAAAATGTGTGAAACAGGCCCCCGGTGCCAACCTAAATAGAGTAAAAGAGGCTACATTGATAAGAAATGACCAGTTCAGGGCATGGTCTAAAGTTAGCGTGGCTCTATTTTCATACACAGGTGAGGAGCATGTTTTGACACTGGATTATAATTCTCATTCTCTGGAGGTTGTTTTATTAGAAAATACCACATCAAAACACATTATAATGCACATGAAATCCATATTTTGCTGGCATGGAATCCCTGAAGTTATTTGGCTCTGGGATGCAGACACTTCTGGGGTGGGGCATAGGAGCTGTTGGTACAGCGATTCACTCACCCAGCACTGAGATGTGGCCCTTTGTTGGGTCTCTTTGGTAGGGCATGGGGCTGTGTATGACTCTCCTTCTCCGTGCGGCATGTGTGCTTGGTAGGATGTGGCTGGGGATGGGGTAGGTGGGCAGGATGTGAATGTGGTTGACACAGTCCTGCTATAAAGCCATCACAGGTTCCTCTGCTTCAGAGTCACGTCTGCTCTGTCTGTGAGGCTAGGACCTCGCAGGGCATGGGGGAGGGCAGACTTTGTGGTGGTTGAGAATAAGAATGACAGACTTGGGGCTTTGAGGCGCACTGGGAGACGAGGCCTCAGAAGGGAAGATTGGGGGAGCCTGCCCTTGCTCTCCCAGCACCCCCTTTTGTCCAGCCAGCCCCCCAATTTTCCAACCCCGCCCTCCAGCCCCACAATTCTGCACCCCACCTTGCCCCACATTTGCTCCTCCTGCAAATCTGGAGGGTCTTTACTGCCTCCAAGCCTAAAGGGGGCAGCTCCAAGCAAGGCACTCTGCTTCCCAGGTCCGGGTTTGCAGGGATGGAGCAGGCAGGGGGAGAGGAGAACAGAACCACCCTGAGACATTATTACACTCGCTACTTCTCTCCCACAATTACTCTTGGCCTTGCTTGCCTACTGCAGAAGCCCTGATTGGCTGCCTTTCTCCAGGAGGTGGGGGATGTGGGGAAGGACAGCCAGTCGGGGAGGATTTCCTCACTCACCCACTTCTCCCAGCCAGTCCCACGGGGGGAGCTTTGCATAGTAGCTACCCTGTGTGTTCAGGGTTCAGTGTAGCCAGACACTGGCTGTTTGGTGTTTTGTGAGTGACATGAGTTTGGAGAGTGTCAGCTCCGGCTCCTGGGACACAAACTTACCAAGGTGATGCTGTGACCACAAGGGCTAATGCGATCTCTGTATGCATGATCAGGGGACCCTCGAGTAGGAGCAGAGCTGTTATTTTACTTCTGTATACGGCCTTGGTGCAACCCCTGCTGCAAAAGTGAGTCCAGTTCTGGTGCCCACAATTCACAAAGGATGTCGATAAATTGGAGAGGGGTCAGAGAAATGCCATGAGACTAACGAAAGGATTGGAAAACCTGCTTCATAGTGATAGCCTCAAGGAGCTCAGTCTAGTTAAGGGAAGGCTAAGGGCTGACTTAATCCCAGTCTGAGTAGCTATGAGGAGGACAAATATTTAATATTGGTCTCTTTAATCTAGCAGATAAAGGTCTAACATGATTGAATGGCTGAAAGTTGACACTAGACAAACTAAGGAAATATTTACAATAGCGATCTTACAGCAGCACAGCTCTACTGATGCAGCTGTGCCAATGTAAGATCACTTGTTTCGCTGCTCTATGCTGATGGGCGAGAGTTCTCCTGTCAACATAATTAAACAATTTCAATGAGCGGCGGTAACTATGTCTGTGGGAGAAGGTCTGCCGCCATCGCGTTCTGCACATTACCACTGGTGCTGGTGAAACAAGTCAGATATTAGGAATGGCAATATACAAAAACCTGTAGGAGAACACTTCAATCTCCCTGGACACACAATAGCAGATTTAAAGGTAGCCATCCTGCAGCAAAAAAACTTCAGGACCAGACTTCAAAGAGAAACTGCTCAGCTTCAGTTCATTTCCAAATTTGACACCATCAGCTCAGGATTAAACAAAGACTGTGAATGGCTTGCCAACTACAAAAGCAGTTTCTCCTCCCTTGGTGTTCACACCTCAGCTGCTAGAAGAGGGCTTCATCCTCCCTGATTGAACTAACCTCGATATCTCTAGACTGATTCTTGCTTGCATATTTATACCTGCTTCTGGAAATTTCCACTACATGCATCTGACAAAGCGAGTATTCACCCACGAAAGCACAATACATCCGTTAGTCTATAAGGTGCCACAGGACTCTTTGTCTCTTCATCACTGGACATTTTAAATCAATACTGGACATTTTTCTGGAAGATCTGCTCTGGTTCAATCAGGAATAAATGCAGGGGAAGTTCTCCGGCTTGTGTTATGCAGGAGGTCAGACTAGATGGTCACAATGGTCCCTTCTGGCTGTAGACTTTTATTTTATTTAAAGTACATTTTGTAATGTGGTGTGACGCCACTGTGGGTTTGGCTCTGGCAGCTACAGTTTCAATCTTAACAGAGTGAAAATCACCTTTTTTACTTGCTTCAAACTGAGAGGAACACATAGAGACCAAAGGTAATGACCATCTATAATTCACCAGTACAAGGTCTAGTCTATTTTATAAGTTTTATTAAAGTTAGTTATGATTACCTGAGCATATAGAAATTCTATACAGACCTATGCACAATTTACAAATATAGTTATACTCACATCCTTGACAATAGTGTGTGGCAGAGCTCTGACCTTGCCCCGTAGGTCCTGCTCTTCTAGCCTCAGTGGCTCACTGTGACCCTCCACATAGCCCTTCTCTCTCTAGGGCCAGGGTTGCTGTAACCAGAGCAGGCCCTTTTCATCATAGGTCAGCAAGGAGGTTCGTGAGAGAACTCCCACAGTCTCTGTTGTCCCTGGGAGCTTATTGCAGAACAGTTTAGCCTCCTGTCCTGACAGGGGCCTGACTTCCCCTCCCAGGAGATGTTCCTGTAGTGGTGCGTTGGGGGGAACCCAGGCCCAGCCTCTACTCCAGGTTCCAGCCCAGAGACCCTAATGGTAGTAGCTGTTGGCAGCCAATCTTTCACTGCTAGAGTTGCTACATTTCCCTTGGCCACTTCCCCACAGCTCTCCTGCTTCTCCCTTCTTCACCCTTACCTTAGGGCTCCTTTAACGATGGTCTGAGGGAGTCTTCAGTAACCAGCCCTTCAGTCGCACTTCCTCTCCTCTGGCTCCCTGGCTCTCCTCTGCCTGACTGGAGTGAGCCCTTTTTATAGTATCAGTGGGGCCTTAATTAGAGTCAGGAGATCACATTAGCTTACTGGCCTCACCTGACTCTTTGCAGGTTAATTAGAGTCAGGTGTTCTCATTAACCTGGAGCAGCCCCCGCTCTGGTCAGTCAGGAACAGAAAACTGTTAATCCAGTGACTAGTATTTCTGCCTTCTGCTATTCTGCTGTACCCAACTGCCCTGGGTCTATCACAAGTGTTAGGGTCTGATGGTCTCTCATGGCTTGATCATCAGTAGAGGGATGGTTCCTGATGGAGTCTCCCAGAGGGAGCTCAGTTTTCCCATTCTGGACATCCTCTTTTTATACTGTGATTCTGGCTACACCTACATTTTGTGTGTGTCCATAAAAGTGTCCCCCCTCTTTTGCCCTATTGGTCTGTCTCCCCTGAAAACTTAATGGACTCCAATTTTCTATAGGCTGTGTAAGTTCCCTTTATTCTCATTAGCATTGACGCACAGGCTGTATCCCATGGTTAAGACACATGTCTGAGACAGATGCGCCTTTATGGTATTTTTATGATCTAATATTAATCTTCTGGGTAATTTTGCACAATATTATCATTTGATACCTCTTTTCCCATAGTTTTAGGGCATCGAGTTATTTTTCAGTCATTTATGTCATCATTTCTTGTCTCCAAGCCTAAAATAGCTAAGCTAAAATCTTGCAGGCTTTAACCTGTGGGTTCTTGCATTCCAGCTTGCCTTAGTTATCTCTAGTATTTGGTTCAGTATTTAGAGGAACTATCTTATACTTTTATAATCCTACTGATTAACTCTAGTTAACATACAATGAATATATATGATATAACAAAATCATAACGTCACACAATAAGTGAATAATAACTAAAATCACTGGCTACATGGCCATAGGGTCTGTCAGTCTATGAAGACTGATCTGTCCCTTGTGTCCATACAGGAAGTGCATCAGCTATGGATCAGCATCAGGAAAGTGGATGGAGATAAATCTAGGACTTTCTTCACCAGCGCTGAATCCACTCACGGTTAAGGCCCTGCCAAATTCACAGTCATTAAAAACATGTCCCAGACTGTGAAATCTGGTCTTTTATGTGCTTGTACCTAATCCTATACAAATGTCATGGGGGAGACCAGCATTTCTCAAAGTGGGGGTTCTGACCCAAAAGGGTGTTGCAGGGGAGTCACAGGGTTATTTTAGGGAGGGTCACAGTAGTGCTACCCTTACTTCTGTGCTGCCTTCAGAGCTGGGTAGCCAGAGAGGAACGGCTGCTGGCCAGGTGCCGAGCTCTGAAGGCAGCACCACTGCTAGCAGCAGCAAAGGAGTAAGGGTACCAGTGCCACAGCCCCGCCCCCACAACCTTTCAACCCCCCACCCCCACAATTTTTGCTTGAGGACCCCTACAATTACAACACTTTGAAATTCAGATTTAAAGAACTGAAATCATGAAATTTACAATTTTAAAAATCCTGTGACTGTGAAATTGACCAAAATGGACTTTGAATTTGGTAGCGCTCTACTCATGATATTTATATTTAAATGAAAGTCTCTGGCACCACGCAAATTAATGCATGGAGTGATTTATATAAAATAACCCTTGAGGGCTAGAGAGCCAGGAGCCAGTGGTGAGGAGCGGGGAGTCAGGACGCCTGGGTTCTATCCCTGGCTTTGGGAAAGGAGTGGGATTTGGTGGGTTAGAGTTGCAGGCTGGAATTCAGTCCCATAGCCACAGCCACTGGCCTGGTCTTCATCTAGGGTGACCAGTTGTCCTGATTTTATAGGGACAGTCCCAATTTTTGGGTCTTTTTCTTATATAGGATCCTATTACCCCTCACTCCCTGTCCTGATTTTTCACACTTGCTGTCTGGTCACCCTATCTTCATCAGGGAAGCTCTAACTGGTGACTGTTTAACCCCTGCAGTGCTGGCACTGAGCCGTGGATTCAGCGTGGATGTGGAGGGACCCATCACCTTCCAGGAGGCAGCTGAGGGGTTTGGGCAGAGCATGTTGCAGTTCAGGAGTGCCAGTGATGGGGGGTAAGGGCCAAACATGGGACCCCACATGACTTGTGCCCAGTGCTGAGGGGCATGTCTGGCTGGGCTTCCTCCCCTGGGCCTCAGTCCCCTGGGTGTGTGGGGCAACCTCTAAGCCCGCCATACTTTTTCCCTACAGGCTGATCATCGGAGCACCACTGCAGACAGGAAACGTGAATGAAACCGGCAAAGTCTACAAGTGCGACCCGGGCTCCAGACGCTGCCAGGAGATCCCCATCCAGAGTAGGGGCACCCTGTCCTGTGGGGTGCAGCAATAGGATTCGGGTGGGAGCCAGGATTCTTGGGTTCTGTCATCCAGGGCCAGCTCTAGTTTTTTTGCTGCCCCAAGCAAAAAAAAATTTAGCTGCCCCCCACCCTAGCCCTGGGATCTCACCCCCCAACCAGTGCCCTCCCCCACCCACACCCCCTGCCTCCCCAGCCCTGGGCTCCCCCCACCAATGCTGACTCTGCCCACTCCCCCCTTGCCTCCAGCTGGTCTGGTGCTGGCAGGGTCGGGGTAAGCAGTGGGCCTCCTGAGTCGCGCCTCAGCCCAGGGTCCCTCCAGCTGGGGCTCCGACCTCTAGGACCCAGGAGGGCAGAGCCGGGGGACGGTCCCAGCAGGAGGCTGAGTCCTCGAGGCAGGGCAGCCCCAGAGGGAGGGGAGCCCTGGAGAGCGGGACAAGGCCCCTGCATGGCCGCACCCTGCCCTCTATGACCCCGCTGCTGCTTCTGGCTGCCCTGCCACAGTCTCTGGGTGGCTCAGGCCGCTTTGCCCAGCCCCAGCTGTGGCACTGGGGGTGTGGTCGCCCTGCGGCACCTGCAGACGGCTCTGTGTGCCCCGCAGGGTGGCCCCTAGCCTGAGTGTCCCCCACTCGGAGCCTGCTCGGCCCAGCCATAAGGTGCAGGCGCTGCTCCCCCGTGGTGCGAACCGCAGCGGCCCCAGGGCACCCCCCGCTCATGACGCGCTGCTGCTGCCAGGGCCGGCTCTAGGCTTTTGCCACCCAAAGCACAAAAAAAAAAGACGGCTGGAATGCTGCCCCTGAAAATGTGCTGCCCCAAGCACATGCTTGGTTTGCTGGTGCCTAGAGCCGGCCCTGCTGTCACCAGCTCTGAGAGGGAAGGGTGGGTCTAGTGGGTTAGAGCGGGGGGGGGGGAGGGGGCTGGGAACCAGGAATACCCATTTCTGTGCTCACCTCTGGAAGTGGAGTAGAGTTTATTTGTTCAACCTGGTTTGCATCTCTCCCCTGTCAGCGTCCCCGAATGCCATGGACACATCCCTCAGTTTGTCTCTGGCTGCCCAAGGCTCCCAGTTCCAGGTAGGTACCACACCCAGGGGAGATGGGTGCTGGGATTGGGGTCCAATGTTTTCTCCCTCATCATTCCAGGTAACAGCTCCCCCCCGCCTCAAATCCCACTACTCATGGATGGTAGTAACTGGGTGGTGTCAGTGTGGCTGGAGCAATGGTGCAGAGAAGACAATTGGGTGACATCCCCAGAACTACACGATAACTGTGCGAGGCCTGTTGGTAACTCCTGTAACTGGAGGGGCAGCACAAGGCTGGAGGGGTGTTGTAACTGGCTTGTTGCCATGGTGACAGTGACTGTGCATGGACATAGCAGGGAGCATGGCAAGCAGGTGACATTGCCATGGCAACAAGGTGACATTGCCATGGCAACAGTGACTGGACACTGCTATTGCAGGGAATGCGGTAAGCAGGTGATGCCCCCCTGTGACTCTCCTGTATCCTCTCGGAGTTAGGTGCTGGGACCTGAGGTTCTGAGGTCCTGTCTGCCTCAAGAGGGCCCCTCTGGCAGGACCTTTCCCTTCATGTCCATGGCAGGGGAGGGATCAGGCCCCAGGCTCTCTTCCCCACCCTCAATGCTCTGTTCAGAGGGGCACCTACTGACCCCATGCCTTCTCATGGCCCAGGCATGCAGCCCCATGATGCATCAGGACTGTGGGGAGAATTCGTACATCAGTTACCACTGCATCCCTCTGCAGCAGAGCTTCTCGCAACTCCAGCGCATCCCGGACACCCAGCCAAGTGAGGGATGACACAGTAGTGTGGGGGGGCCCTTACAACCTAGGTTCACGGGTGGGTACATGGACCATGGGGATGAGGAGTGGAGATGGGTCTAGAGGGGCCCAGGGTCTGACAGGGGGTGGGATACCAGGCTAGGTGGGCCCATTGGTTTAATTCAGGATGTTAGTAGGAGCTGGGAGTCAGACCACCTGGGTTCTGTCCCAGCTCTGAGAGGGAGGTGGGGTGTCTTTTTTCCATTCCAGTGCATGTCATGCTCTACTTTCAGGACCCCTCCGTGGCAGGGATGGGATGATATTACAACAGAGGGGCTGAGGGGTCTGATCGGGGTGGCCAGAAAGGGGCAGGATACCAGGTTAGATGCGCCCATTGTTCTGGTCTAGCTCTTTCTGATGGGTTTCCCACGTTTGTGGAGTGGAGTCAGGATATACTTCATTTCTGTCCCCATCAGAGTGCCCCAAACATGTCACAGACATAGCGCTCCTCATCGACGGCTCGGGGAGCATCACACCTGTGGACTTTAGAAAGATGAAGCGGTTTGTCTCTGAGATCATGAAGCGTTTCCGCAGCACCGACACGCAGGTAACGGGCACGGGCTGAACCCTGACTACTTACCCTGCCCCTTGCAGTCAGTGCTGACCCCAATGCCCCAGTGCAGCACTAGGGGGCACTGTGCTGCAGAGATCAGCAATGGATTTTGCATCCAAAACCAGGAAAAAATTGCTGCAGAACCAGCTACGTTTCGACAGCCTGCCCCAGCCGTTAACAGTCTGATACCTGCTTTTCTGAAATTCCACCCCTGGGTTTTTTTCTCTCTTCTCCCCATCTCCTGCAGTTTGCCCTCATGCAGTACTCGAACAGATTTACAGAGCACTTCGACTTCTCACAGCATAGGAGGAGTCGCAACCCCGATCGCCTTGTCCAAGGGATTGAGCAGCTCACAGGAGGAACGTACACGGCCAGCGCCATCCGGAAAGTGGTGTAGGTGTTGCCTTTGTCGCCGTGCTGACTCCACAGGGAATGGGCTGCAAGGACATGGGAGCTAAGGGACAGGGACTCAGGACCCCTGGGTTCTATCCCTAGCTGTGGGAGGGGACTGGGTACTAGCGGTTAGAGCAGGGGGCTGGGCATCAGGACTCTTGGGCTCTGTGCCCAACTCTGGAAGGGGAGTGGGCCCTAGTAGGTTAGAGCAAAGAGGGAGATGCTGGGAACAAGGACTCCAGGGATCTATTGCCAGCTCTGAGCTTCTGAGCAAGTCACATGCCTCAGTTTCCTCATTGGTAAAATGAAGGCAATGACAGTGGCCTCCTTTGTCAAGGACTTTGAGATTTGCAATGCCAAAGCAGTGAATGTTGTTATGTATCAACAACACATAGGTGTTGTTATGTATCAATAACCCTCCCATGCATTCCCCAACCCACTTTTCCAGGCAGGAGCTGTTCACCTCTGGGAAAGGTGCTCGGGATGAAGCCACCAAGATTCTCATGGTGATCACAGATGGGGTGAAATCTGGAGACCCACTTTCTTATTCAGACGTCATACCTGAAGCTGAGAGAGCTGGAATCATCCGCTACTCCATTGGGGTGAGCTGCAGCTGTGCGGAGAGCTAGTATGGATCTGAGCCCATGTCCAAGGACGGGGGATGGGGAGGGGGTTCCCATCACATAAGAACTGACCCTGGGTTGTAACTGGACCAACATTTGACATTATAGGAGAGCTGGAGCTCCTCTGTTGTTCAGGTTGAGCGGCACTGTCTAGTAAAAGGTTGGATTTTCTGACTGCCCTATAGTCCCTGTGCTCACTCAGATTGTCCTAAATTTGGTTTGCCAAATGGGATGCAGATTAAGATCAGTGGTCTAAATTCTGGGTGATTTGCACAAGGGGTTTCTGAGATACAGACCCCCAGTTAAATAGCAAAGTCACCTAGTTCTTATAAAGCCTTTTTTGCACACTCCTGGGGCTCAAACAGCAGCTCTGATCCTTCCCAAACTGCTCTCAGTCACTTGACATTTATCTCCGTTAAACTGCTGAGCCAAAGAGATTGAAATGGGCATCAGCAGCAAGACAAAGGGCAAGTTTACACGACACACTTATGTCGAATTCAGTTATGTCGTCACACAGCCACCGCGGGAATTAAATCGGTTTTTCATGTCCACATTTCTCTACTTCTGTTGGCGGTGCGCGTCCTCACCAAGGGATCTTGTACCATTTTAACGGTCAGTGCGGGGCATTGTGAGGCACTGACCACTGAAGCCTGATGGTCCAGGGCCAAAAACTGGAGCCTCAGGCTACGTAAGCCACATAGTGACTATATGGATACTGCATCGACTTAACTATATTGACCTAAAAGCAATGCCTCTTGCGGAAGTGGAGTTATAAAGTCAGTGTAATAGGTGAGTTACATGGGTGGGAGCTACATTTTAGTGTAGCCGCTTACAGAGATAGGTCGATGTAAGCTGCCTTTCATCAACAAACTCGGGTTTAGAGACGTAGATTCCCAGGCCAGAAGGGATTTTTGTGATGATCTAGTCTGAGCTCCCGTGTGGCACAGTCCAGAGAACTGACCTCAAATAATCCCTGCTGGAACCAGAGCAGATCTCTTAGAAAACCAGCCAGTCTTGAGTTAAAAATTGCCAAGGATGGAGAATCCACCGTGGTCCTTGGTGAGCTGCTCCAATGGTTAATTCCCCTCATGGTTAAACCTGACACCTTCTTTCCAATCTGAATGGGTGTAAATTCTGCTTCCAGCCATTGGATCTTGTTAGACCTTTGTCTATGGCTTATGTGGGGCCCAGCGATCAGGAAGTGCCTTCACACCACCGCTGAACCGATGGCACACAACCCACCTGGCCTAGCACAGACTTGAGGCCTGTATCCTCAAAACACAGTGACACTTGTGCCAAGATGTTTCAGCGCCCCACCCCCCACTCACTGGAGCAGCCCAGGGTGCTGGCTGAGCCGTGCCTATCGAGGGCCCAGCAGGGCTCAGGATGGGTGGCTATGTGCCCAGGGCTCTTGGCTGTGATTGATGCTGATGCCCTTGTCTCCACTGTACCTCTCTCTGTTCCGTGAAGGTCAGCAAGGGAGGCCTTCAGGAGCTCCAGGAGATCGCCTCTGAGCCCACCAGGAAGCATATCTTTAGGGTGGACAATTTCAATACCCTCGAGTGCATCGAGACCCAGCTGCAGGACAAGATCATCATCTTGGAAGGTAACAGAGCTGGGGCAGGGGCCGCGGTGGCCCTGGGGCTCTAGAAATGGGTTTTCAAGGTCGAGATGGCCGGCAAATTGGGCTGAATTAGTAGGATCACTGGCAGCAGATTGAGGGAAGTCATTATTCCCCTCTGTTTGGCACTAGTGAGGCCACATCTGGAGTATTGCGTCCATTTTTGGGAGCCCTGCTACAGAAAGGATGTAGGTAAATTGGAAAGAGTCCAGCAAAGGTCAACAAAAATGATTAGGGACCTGGGGAACATGACTTATGAGGAAAGACTGAGGAAACTGGATTTATTTACTCTGCAGAAGAGACTAGTGAGGGGGAATTTTATAGAGGCCTTCAACTACCTGAAGGGGGGTTCCAAGGAGGATGGAGTTCAGCTGTTCTCCATGGTAGCAGATGACAGAACAAGGAGCAATGGTCTCAAGTTGCAGTGGGAGAGGTTTAGGTTGGATATTAGGAAACACTATTTCACTAGGAGGGTGGGGAACCACTGGACTGGGTTACCTAGGGAGGTGGTGGAATCTCCACCATAGAATCAGAGAATATGAGGGTTGGAAGGGACCTCAGGAGGTCATCTAGTCCAATCCCCTGCTCAAAGCAGGACCAATCCCCAGACACATTTTTACCCCAGTTCCCTAAATGGCCCCCTCAAGGATTGAACTCACAAGCTTGGGTTTAGCAGGCCAATGCTATCCCCATCCTTAGAGGTTTGTAAGGTCCAGCTTGACAAAGCCCTGGCTGGGATGATTTAGTTGGTGCTGGTCCTGCTTTGAGCAGGGAGTTGGACTAGATGACCTCCTGAGGTCTCTTCCAACCCTAATCTTCTATGATTCTGTGGGACAGGGAGATGCTGGGAATCCAGAGCTGGGAGTGGTGGGAGCCTATGATTGGTCCGGTGGGATATACCTATATGGGAGCGGTGGGAAGCTGAGTTTCAACAACATACCCACAACCTCTGGGGACATGAATGATGCTTACCTTGGTAAAAACAAGCCCAAAGATTTCCCCTTACCTATTTAAACAGCCCCGGCTCCTCACCCCAGAGGTGGCTGCATCTTAGTTCTGGTGAAGGGATCTCTGTTTCACATTGTTTGTGACACCCCGACACCCCAATATTCACCACTGTCATGTAATTAGGATATGTTTTGTACAAAATATGCCTTGTGAGAGATTATTCTAAAAGTCTTGATCTGCTGAACATTAATCTCATTGGATTGTGTGTGTTATCATTCTGTGTGAAGCTACGAAGTTTGGCTACGTATGTGTTACTGAAACTTGTGGTGAGGTTCACAACACCCACAAACAGCCTTTCAGGTACAATGGTAAAAAGTCCACACAGTGTTCACGGCTTATTGAGTAAATGCACATAAGCACACGGATTACCCCAGGAAGTAGGTACAATACAAACCTCTCAGAGATAGCACTGCACAATGGGAACTGTTTGGTCCAGGTCACAGCAAAAGAGCTTTACAGCGAGTCGGAAGAAGATACAAAAAGGGGACAATGACGTCATGGGAGGCCTCACTCTCCCTACAACAACACACTTGGAAATATCTGAGGGGCAAGGACAGAACTGTGGGAAGTGATGGTCCCAGGCTAGAGGGATTTTTAGCCTGAGTAGGAAAACCTGGGAAAACCAAGGCAACTTAAGAATGTGCTGCCTGTTTATCACTCAGGGTGAGAGTCTGCTAATTTGTATCCTACCCGTCTAGCGTGTTATGCTCAGTTTGCAGGTTTTCTTTATTTATTAAGGTAATCTGCTTTGTTCTGTTTGCTTTCCCTTGTAATCACTTACAATTTACCTTTTGTACTTAATAAAGTTATTTCTTGTTTAGAGCATAACCCAGTTTGTACAATTCATACCTGGGGGTACAAGAAGCTGTGCACGTCTTTCTCCACATTGAGGGAGAGGGTGAATTTTTAGGAGCTTGCTCTGTGCAGATCTCTCTGTACAGTGTAAGACAGTATTGTTTCGAGTTTATTGCCCATAAGGGTGTGCACATGAATTCCAGATGAGTCCTCTCACATAGAATTGATTTCAGTCTGTGTCTGCTGGTGGGTGTGGCCCTACCTGTGTGTGTGTGCTGCACCACACCGGAGAGCCTAATTCAGCAAAAAAGGAAGAGGGAATCCAGGCTGGTGGAGCAGGAAAGGCTCAGTGAAACCCAGTGCATCAAGTAGCATCCCAGATGGGAGGGTCCAACCCATCACACTGTTGTACGGCTGTTTCCCATGTCACCTCCCCATGTCTCTCTTTTCCTTTGAGGTTATTCATCTCAGATCATAACAGCCAATGGACAGAGCATCTACATGGCTGGGGCCCCTCTATGCCAAAGCACCGGCAAAGTCCTCCTGTTCAGCCGAGATACCAAGGGTGGGGAATGGACACGTGGACCAGAGCTGTTGGGGGATCAGGTATGGGGAACGTTACAGGTAATGTGGATTGTGTGTGTGAGAGAAGGAGATGGCTGGAGGAAGCCTGTAAGCTTTTGACATCATGTAATATTTGTGTTTGGCTTCACCTTCAGGAACGATTCGGTCAGAGAGCCTCAGGCGGGGATAAACTTGACTGGTTTAGAGAACTGCACCGCAACTGACATTCAGCATCTCTCCAATATCCCACCTCTGTTACCTTAACTTACAGTCTAGACGGAACTCATAAGATGGATATGGACAGAGGCCCAGAGCCACCAAGGGACTTAGGCATCGTGATGCTGCACGGAGGCACCTGCCTCTGCCAGCGATCGATGAATGAGGGGAGGGGAGAGAGAGACACAGGCACTCTTCACCTACCCCACATGTTGGGTCTCATCCAATAGGCATGCTCAGAGCTGCCGAGATATTCTTAAACCAGCTGTAGGAGATGAGAGGTTTCCCATATAGCCTAGGAGTTAGAGTCCTCATCTAGGACATGGGTGACCCCTGGTTCAAATCCCAGCTTTGTCTGATTAGGAAGAAGGATTTGACCAGGTAGCTGCCCTCTCTCCAGCTGTAGGGTGGTTGTGATTTGCACATGTTCTGTGGCCCAACTGATACTTAGTTACTCAATTAAAGTGGAACAACTTTAACAGGGGAGACTGAGGGAGCCCACATCAGAATATCCCACAGCTCAGGAGTTAGAGAACTGGACTGACAAATAGCAGGTGCCTGTTCAATTCCTTCTCCTCTGACCACACCTACCGGAAGAGTTAAATGAAGCAGCACCTGTCATCCCCTAGTTTGTGGATCATGCTGGGATGTGGGGGGAGAAATAGGCACCGGGCAACTTCATGCTTATAGTTAGACAGTAAGGCACATGCCCTGCCCTTGGGACAGCAACAGAGGAGCTTCTGCTGCAAAACCTTAGGCACCAAGTCAGTTTAGGCACCTACAGGGGTCAGCAGCAGCCAGTCAGAGGTTTTGCGGATCACAGAGGCAGTAAAGTCCAGGGAGTTAAGCACATAAATACCTTTGTGGATCTGGGCTAGAGAGACTCAAGCAAGGAAATAACATTGCTAGTGATATTAACAGTGTCTGTAAAAGATCACACTACACTAACAAAGTGAATTTCTCCAAGCTTCAATTGCCTGTACATGCCACCTAAACAAAACTTCTATCAGTGGCTCAGTCAGTGATGAACCTGACTTGTGATAGCCCAACCTCTAAAAAGAATTGCACCACAGTTAGCATTCAGCATCCCCGGCCCTCCAAGATCTATCTGCCTATCTGTTCAAGAACACTTATAGTGATAGTGCCACCAGCTGCACTTTGGGAGGGTGAGTCTAAAGATGGAGTGGACCTTGGGACTGAATTCTTGTCCCCAGAGGGTGAGAAGGGTCCTAGTGGGAGAAGAAGTAGAAGGTGACTAAATTAAGGGAGTGTTATTTTCCTCTCCAGACAGGCTCATATTTCGGGAGTATACTGTGTGCTGTGGACCTCGACAGAGATGGGAACATGGACCTGATTCTAATCGGAGCCCCTATGTACCATACACCTCTGAGTGGAGGACGGGTCTATATCTGCCCGATTAACTTGCTGGTAAGAAAGAGGGGTGCAGCCATGGGGATGATGGGTGGCTGTGGGTTCTTGTTTGCTGGGACTGCTGTGATGTTGTAACAATTAGTATTGCAGTAGTGGGCATGGTGCTCCAGGAAGCAGGGTAGAGGCTCAGTAGGGGGCGCTCTTCCCTCCCAGTCAGTTCTGGCCCCAGCGCCCCAGAGTCGGGAGGGGAGACATGCATGTGCTGCAGAGAGAGGGAAAGGTGCTTGGTAGGAAGCACTCTCTGATGACACCAAGCGCTGATCCTTTCCCATGTGTCTTTTTGGATTGGGCCTGCAGGGGACGACGATGATCTGCAACAAGACACTACATGGGCAGATGGGGGAAGTGTCTGGGCGCTTTGGGGCCAGCATGTGTGAAATCGGGGACATCAGCGGGGATGGACAGACGGACGTGGCAATCGGGGCTCCCATGGAGAATGACAATCACGGGGCCTTGTACATCTTCCATGGGGAAAAGGGAGGCCTCAGTCCCCAGTACAGACAGGTGAGCCCAGCTCCTATGGGGAGGGGTCAGTACACAGCCCTGAAGGGACACCATGGGGCCCACCGCCCCCTAGTGCCCATTATACAGTATACTTACCCCATTCCTAGCCCTTATCCTCTGCTGCCCCCTAGTGCTCATTATATAGTACACTCACCCCTTCTGCATCCCTTACTGCTCTCTCTGCCCCACAGCGCATAGAGGGGTCACAGTTTCCCAGCAGGCTGCAGTACTTTGGCCAGGTTGTCAGTGGCGGGACAGATCTGACGGGGGATGGGCTGCCGGACATCGTGGTGGGGGCACAAGGGCAGGTCCTGCTGCTGAGGTGAGTTACTCTGTGTCGTTGCTCTGCTCCGCACAACAATCTCAGGCCTTGTCTACACAAGAGTATTTTCGATACAAGTTATGCCAACAATCGAAAAGTGCAATAATTTCATCACTATTCCACGTCCACACTATTGTCCTTGTGTCAGCAGAGTGCATCCACACTTGGTGCTGTAGCACTGAGAGTGAGAGCAGTGCACTGTGGGTACCTATCTCAGTGTGCTACTCACCACATTCCACAGCTAGGTGTTGTGGGAAGGCAGAGTGGATCGCAGTGCATCACAGGTGTGCAAGCAATGTCTCATGATGCAGTTCTTTCCATCCCAGCATTCCATGGGCTTTTAACTGCATTCTGTGGCATTTTTCCGTGTTTACTGTGCACCTGCCATCTCTTTCTGAAAAGATGGGTCCTGCACTGAACTCTACTGTTGTGGTCGCTGTTACGAAATGGTCATGCAGTGGATGGTCATGCAGTATATCATGAACTTCCAATATGAACAGGAACCAGAGTTGCCTGACCTGCTGTGTGCCATGGAAAGAAACAACACCAGATTACTTTTGACATTCATGGAGCAGCTGAACAGTGGACCATCGCTTTTGAGCTTGGAAAACAAGCACTGATTGGTGGGATCACATTGTTATGCAGCTCTGAGATGATGAGCAGTGGGTGAAGAACTTTCAGATGCAGAAAACCACCTTCCTGGAACTGTGTACAGAGCTCACCCCAGCCCTGTAGTGCTAGTACACCAAAATGAGAGCTGCCTTCTTGGTGGAGAAGTGCGTGGTGATTGCAGTGTGGAAGCTAGCAACCCTGGACTGCTACCAGTTGGTTGTGAATCAGTTTGAAGTCCATTGCAGGGGATGCATTAATGCACGTGTGCAGGGCCATTAATCAAATCCTGCTACAAAGAACCATGGCAATGTACATGAAATAGTGAATGGCTTTGTGGAAATGGGATTGCCTAACTATGGCAGGGTGATAGATGGAACGCATATTCCAATTTTGGCCCCAGACTATCTTCTAACAGAGTACATCAACAGAAAGGGGCACTTCTCTATGTTACTGCAGGCACTTGTAGAGCACTGTGGGTGTTTTGCTAACATCAATGTCAGGTGGTCGGAGAAGGTGCATGATGTGTGCATCTTCACTGGCCTGCACAGAAAGCTGCAAGCAGGACCTTTCTTTCCAGACCAAAAGATTCCAGTGGGGGATGTTGAAATGCCCATCGTGATCCTGGGAGACCCAGTATATCCCTTACTCCCATGGCTCATGGAGCCTTACATGGGAAACCTGGACAGCAGCAAGAAACGCTTCAACAACAGACTGAGTGGATGTGGAATGTGCCTTTGGCAGATTAAAAGTGTGCTGGCGATACCTTTAGGGAAGGTTAGATCTTAGTGAGGAAAACATTCCAATGGTCAGAGCTGCCTGTGGGGCTAAGGGTGAAAAGCTTGCCTAGGGTGGAGTGCTGAGCCAGATCACTTGGCTGCTGATTTTGAGCAGCCAGATACCATGGCTATTGGAAGGGCACAATGGGGGCTATTCAAATCAGGGAGGCTTTGAGGCAATATTTTAAGACTGAGAACCAGTAATCTGCCATGCTTCATTAAGCTCAGTTATCTGTAGTGTAGACAAGGCCGCACAGTAGCAATACATTGTGTGTGTGTCTGTATCACCTGTACTGGAGAAAGGCGCAATGATAGCTTTGGTGCAGTGCCGGCAAGTTGCATGAGCCTGTGGTGCTCGGGCTTCAGGAATATTCTGGGCCCGGGGGCCTGGCTCCAGGAAAGTTTGGATCTGAGTCCCACCTGCTGCCCCCACACACCTCCCTGGTTCCTCCCCTGCCCTTGCTCCTCTTGGCTGAGGTGGGGCTGAGAGTGGGGCAAGTGGTAGTGTTCACGGCACTGTGGATTTGTGGGTAGGGGTGCTGGGCATAGCATGTCCAGGGAGTGTGGTGTGGGGGGGCTCTGCAACCAAAATCTATCCCACATCCAAACTTCTTCCCAAAGCCTGCACCTCCAAACCCCCTCCTGCTCCCAAACTCCCTCCCAGAACTGGCACCCCCTCCTGAACCCATACCCTCTGCCCCAGCCCAGAGCCTGCAACAAGCACCCAATCTCCCTTCCAGAGCCTTAGGCAGGGGTGTGTGTGTGGCAGGGTGTGTGGAAGGACAGGACTTGGACCTGTTCTGGGCAACCCAAAAATTATACAAACCTGCTGCCCCTGCTTTACTGCTCCCTTCTCTTCCCCCCAGCATCTTCTCTAGCAGAGCTGCAAATCCATAACTTTTCTCCCTTGGGTGCTGTGAGCACATCCAGGCTGGGTGGGAGGCTCTGTGGAGGGAAGGGGCCTGGCCCCGTTGCAAAGAGCAGCTGGGTGATGGGTCTGTTCCCCCCCACGGCAGGTCCCGGCCAGTGCTCAGAGTCAGAGTCTCCATGAGCTTCCAGCCCCCAACCATCCCCACCTCAGCCTTCAACTGCCAGGGGCAGGAGCAGCTCAACACAGAGGCCAGCAGGGCAGAGGTCTGCTTCACCGTCACTAAGAGCACCACGGACAGCCTAGGTCAGACCAAACCCACCCCCTGCTCCCCTCCCCCCCGAGCCAGCCAGTCCCCTGCCCTGGGGATGGATCGGAGCCAGCACCCCTTAGAGGGGAAAGGCCCCATGTCCCATTTCCCATTCAGGTTCCTATTCTCAGTCCCTCATTTTCCCTGCCCTGTAGGTGACGGGATCTTCAGCACCATCCAGTACAGCCTGGCCCTGGACCCCGGGCAGACGAAGATCCGAGTCACCTTCAACTCCACCGGCCCCGTCCTGAGCAGGAAGCTGCGACTCAGCATTGAGAAGAAATGTGAGAGATATTGGATAATATTACCTGTAAGTGTGGGGGTGTCCCGGCTCCTTCCCCTCCCACTGTGTCTGCGCCTCCAACTCTGCCTTTGCTCCCAAATCACCCAGAGAACAAAACTCTCTCTGGGTCCCAGCTCCACTTTACCTTCAGGGACCCAACGTGTTTCTGTCTCCCCAGATCTGTCCCGAAGACATTCTGACCCCCATCACCCTACACTTCAACTACACCCTGACAGGGGAGTCCATCGCTGCCGCCGGTGGCCTCAGACCCATCCTGAGCGAGGACTTTGTGCCACTGTCTCCAGGCTTGGTAAGGTTCCAGGACCAGGCCCCAGAGTGGGTCTGCTGCAGGGATCGAACCAGTGATGTTGGCATTCAAAAGCGATAGACTGCAAAGTTCAGAGCCAGCAGCAGCTTCCTAACCCCCTTACAGAGTATGGACACTACAGGGCAGCAGAGATGGATGTTGAGTTTGCCTTGGCTAGGGACCTGTCTCTCCTCTGAGGGAACGTTTCAACTTCTCCTCAAAGTTCCCAAAATTTCTCTCCAAAATATTATTGGCTAAAAAAATGATTTTTTCTGAACATTTTTCAAAACTTATGTTGGCCAGGGCCCCTTAGAGGGGAAAGGCCCCATGTCCTGTTCCTCATTCCCCTATCAGCCAGGCAGGCCCCCTGCCCTAGCGCCCCTAGAAGCGTGATACTGTTGCTGGCCAGAGCCAGGAGGTGGAAGGAGGAAGAGGGCTATGGGTGAGTGGGTGAGTGGCAAGGGCAGGGATGATGATGGGTTTAACTGTGCCCCAGTGCAGGGGACTGGGAGGTGCTGGGGTAACTGGAGGGTCCCTGGGTCCCTGCAGCGTCACTCTGGCAGATGGATGCTGCAGCCCTCTCCCCATTGACCCCTGCCCTCCTGGTCTCTCCTCAGCTCCTGTTTCAGAAGGACTGTGGCATGGATGGCCGCTGCGATGACCAGTTAGCAGTCTCCTTCAATTTCTCTGGGTATGTCACCAAATCCTCCCTGCAAAAACACCCACCATGGGGGGACCCATCCAGCTTGATCACACCTTGGATTTCCAGTGCTGATGGATCCTGGGTGGGGGGCACTGCTGTGGCGAAGGTCGCAGCACTGGGGTCCCTGGCTGGGCACTGCTAGAGGAAATTCACAGAGTAACCAGGGCACTGCCTTCAGGAAGCTCCCCCCTTTCTCTCCCCTTAGCTTGAGCACCCTGGTTGTGGGGGTCACCCCTGAAATCAACACCACCGTCTCCATCCAGAATCATGGTGAGAATTCCTACAGCACCACGGTGCAGTTCTTCTACCCAGCCGCGCTGTCCTACCGCCGAGTTCTGCTGCTCCAGGTACCCCAACATACATCGGGTATGAGGGGCAGCCTCTGCAGGGGGTTCTGTGCTGCAGAGAGTGGGAAGGGGACTTGTCAGGGGATGCTGCTCTGCAGGGAGCAGGCAGGTGGTCAGCAGAGGGTCTGTGGCCCTGTCTCTCACTGGCTGGTCCCCTGTGCTCAGTCTAACAGGAGGTCCCTGGTCATTAAGTGCAGCTCGGTGGAGGGCTCGGAGGAGCAATCTCAAAGGAACAGCATCTGCCACGTCAACCACCCCGTCTTCTGGAGCGGGGCCAAGGTAGGGACAGGGCCTACCTGTGGGCAGAGAGGGGCAGTTCCCTGAGGTCAGCCCAGCCATGACAAGAGATGTGCTGGAGAAAGCGCCCAGGGGAGCCAGAGAGTCAGTGCAAACAGAGCCCTGAGGTCACTCCAGGGCTGGGGTCAGGCCCTGCCGGGGCTGGAAACAAAGGGGCAGACTTGGGGGGCTAGAAATCAGACCTCACTGTGGGAGAAAAGAACAAAGGGAGGGGCTGTTCCCTCCCCCATTTGGGGTCCTTAAAATGATGGTGAATGGGGTGTTTCATGGCACAGAGCCAGCTGAGGTTTCTGGATCCCAAACCCGGTTAACGCTGTTTAATGTTGGACAGGAACAGGGTCATGGTATCACCCTTTGCCGTTCTGGGGCCATTTATTCCATCTAAGTTCATACAATAGCACACACCCCCCCACCTGCCGCCCATCTTCCATGTCTGCCCTGCTCCTGCAGTCTCTGGCAGTTCCCCAGACCCTGAACCCACTGGCTCTCTCACCCCTTATGTTTTCCAGGTCATCTTTGTTGCCACTTTCAACGTCTCTTCTGAGGCTGACCTGGGAGACAGGCTGCAGATCATGGCCAATGCCAGCAGGTGAGGGGGCTGTGCAGGGCCGGAGGGCGGGGTGGGGGGGCAGTGGGAGGGGGGCTGTACAAGGAGCAGGGCAGGACAGAGGCCTGTGGTGCAGCCTCCCTGCACAGTTATCTGCCTGCGATTCCTCACACCTCTCTCCTTTGCCCTCCCCTCCCCCCAGTGACAATGGCGGCCCGATCACCGAGCACATGATTCACCGGGCGGAGCTGCCGGTCAAGTACGGCATCTTCATCATCCTCACCAGGTAGGTCAGTGCAGAGACGGAGGGAAGAGCGCCCCCTACTGGGCCCCCTGTTCCCTGCAGCACAGCACCCCCTAGTGCTGCACAGGGTCATAGGTGCCAGCGCTGATTTGAAGGGGAGAGCGCCCCCTCCTGAGCCCTTCCCTGTAGCACAGCGCCCCCTTCTGGACATGACACCCCAGCACCACTCTCCAGCCCCATCCATCACATTCTCGCCTCTCTCCTTCTTTCCATCCTTTTCCTCCCTCAGCCTCGAGGAGTCGACCAAGTACGTCAGCGTCTCCACCAAGGAGGCAGGGACCAGTGTGCCAGTGACACATCGGTACGAGGTGAGGCCAGTGGTGCACAGTGTGAGGGGGGAGACAGGGCAAGAGGGAGGGATTGGAACTACCTGAGTTAGATTTAGTGCATTAGATCATGGAGGGTTAGTCAGGGAGCCAGGACTCCTGGGTTCTATCCCCAGATCTGGCAGGGCAGTGGGCTCTGAGGGTTAGAGCGGGGGCTGGGGATCAGAGCTCCTGGGTTCTCTTCCTGCAGTGCCCTATGGAGAGTCTGTTTCTTTCAGGTCAAGAACCTGCGGCAGCGAAGCGTCCCCATCTCGGTCACGTTCCAGTTCCCCGTGGAGCTGAGCGGGGTCCGGGTGTGGGACGCCTCTGAGGTCGTCCCCTCCAAGGTACCTGCCTCTCCCTGCCCTTGTGTGTGTGAGATGGGCCCAGTGATGCCCTCTCTGCCCTACAGCGCCCCCTGCTGGGACAGGCTGCTTAGGGAAAAAGGCCCCTTCCCCAGCCCCTGAGCCAGCGAGTCCTGTGCCCTGGTGCCAGATTGGTGCTGGTGCCCCCTAGAGGGGAAAGGCCCCGTGTCCCCTTCCCGCCCCCATTAACACCGTGTCTCTCCCTCCACAGCCCCAGCTGGCCCAGTGCAACAGTGAGGCTGAAACACCTGGTTCAAAGGACTTTGTGAAGCAGATGAGCGAGCGCCCCCTGCTGGTGAGTACAAACCAGTGCAGATCCCAGCAGCTCTTCTCCCTCTTCACTATCACAGACAGCAAGGGCTATAGACAGATCCAGACCCTCATGGCCATGCTGGGCCCCTGCACATCTTCTGCCTCACCCAGCGATATCCTTCCACCCCCAGGACTGCTCCGTGGCCACCTGTAAGAAGATTCGGTGCAGAATCGCCTCCCTGGAAATGCAGCAACCACTGGAGTTTATGATCAAAGGGAACGTCAGCTTCCAGTGGGTCTCCCAGGTACAAGAGCTGCCTCTGCCTCTCGGCACCAGGAGAAGGATCCCTCCCCCTGCATATGTGAACAGCCCCGGTGCCCCTCCCCAGAGGTGGCTGCATCTCAGTTCTGGGCAAGGGATTGCTCCTGTGTGAACAGCCTGTAAATTGCTCTGGGTCCCTCTGGGATGATGCTCCAGGCTGGTTTGTGTCATTTCCGGTCAGAGATGGTGAATTTCTCTGTTCCAGACTCAGCAACAGAATGTGAGTCTGGTGAGCGAGGCCCAGATTGAATATGAGGAGGAGAAATACACCCAGAAGGAGGGATTCATCCAGTGCCAGGTACCAGAGTGACTGTGCCTGGGATACAGAGAGCATTGGCCAGTGGTTAGAGCTGGGACCCAGGACTCCTGGGTCCTGTCCCTGCTCGGGGAGGAAGTGGGGTCTGGTGTGTTAGAGCAGGGATGGGTGATGGTGCCAGGACTCCTGGGTCCCCATCTCACAGCTCCTCCCCCCCAGGTGCAGACGGTGGTGGAGCGCTCCAAGGTCTATAAATACCTGCCCATCATCGTGGGCAGCAGCGTGGGGGGCCTGGTCCTGCTGGCTCTCATCACCGCAGCCCTCTACAAGGTGAGTGGGATAGGGCTTGGACCCCTCCCCCACAGCCCATCATCCCAGGGATGGGGTCTGTCACTTTCTCAGCTGGTGGAGAAGGGACAAGGGTCTTTCCTTCAGAGGTTTCCACAGCCTGTCCCTCTACCTCCTCGGCCATGAGCCTGTGTCTGTCTGGCTCTCCCCCTCTCCGCCCTCTGTCTCCTTCCAGCTCGGCTTCTTCAAGCGCCAGTACAAGCAGATTACGGAGGATGCTGTGGAGGGCGAGGGGTCTTGCCTGACCCAGAGTGCAACTGCTGGCAACCCCCCTGCTTCTGATACCCCCAAACAATAGCCCCCCATGTGCTCCCCTAGATGAGTCACAGAACCCCCAAATTTTAATTGCTAAAGCTGGACACCCTCACTCTGCCACCCTGCTTGTCCCCTTGCCCCACAGGCACGAGTTGCCAACGTTGCCTCCCCACCCACAGCTTTGCCTCCCTCTCGGTTACTCCAGATCCACCCCTGCCCCTTATGTTTGCCATCTTCAAGATGCAGAGAGACCGTTCACTGCCCATCCCCCAACCATCAAAAGAGGTCCTAATGCCAACTAGAGCCAATCGTTACTCAAATTAGACTGGGCAGAAATCTACTGACCTTTTTATAATTTTGATGGAGAACACGAAGGTTATTTTTATAGGCATTTTTTTTAGAATTCTATTGATTTAAATTTTGATGTGGAAAATTCTGGGTTTTAAGCATCCCATCCCCGTTTTTATCAATTTAAATTATCTCAGTTGTGGGAATTTATGTGTGTCAAGATTCAGGCCATATGTGAAGGTCAAACAGTTATTTAATAGAGGTTGAGATTCAAAAAATTAAAGCTTTATAACTATGCTTGGAAGGACTGGATTTTTACTGGTAAATGTTGAATTCATCACACACAGGCAAATTGCTGGCAAAATATTTCCATCACTAATATTCAAAATTTTCTGCTTGAGAACATACTGGAGTTTGATTTCAGGCTATTTACTTTGTATATTTTGACATGTGATGTTAATAATTTGTTTTTGAATAGTTATAAAATGTGACCTTTTAAAATCGTCTGTTGTCTTTACAGAATTACGGTTTGATTTCCCCCGCCGCCCCAGCCAGTAATTTTCCACAACTGAACATTTAAATGAATAAAAAAAATTAAAAATTGCTTAGAAATAAACAGTCCTGTTCATGGAAATTATTTTTAAAAAGAATTCTGCCAAGCCTATTTATAACCTTTAAAAACAGAAATTGTCGACATCACATATCAAATTGTAAAAAGTACAGTGACATCAGCATGACCACAAGTTTTCTACACAATAAGGTGGGACACTAGAAAGTTCTCCAGGAGCGTTTTTCTTTCTTTGTCTAGCTGCACGTTTTGATTGTTATCGACAGAAACATTTTCCCTTGGTTTGTGGGGGGGACGGGGTGTGTGCGATGAAACTGATCACTGGCAACAGGCAAGGCAGGACAAAAAGTGGCCAGGCCAATTAAAAATCATCCAGGTGGCAACACTATGTGGGATACTGTGGATCCATATCCTGATGGCCCTTGCTGAACAAGAAACCTCCCACCCAGAGCATCCCTGGCAGGGCTGGGAGCCAGGACTCCTGGATTCTATCCCAGAAGCTGTGGAAGGGAGTGGGGTCCAGTAGGTTACAGCAGGAGGCCTGTTCTCAGCCGGTATCTGAGCCATGCTCAGCACAAGGGGGGCCCTGATCACAGTTGGGGCCTTGAGGTGCTACAGGGTTACTTCCAATAAAACCAAGCTCTCAGAGTCATTCACCTGCCTGGTCTGAAGTCTCACATCACTTCAAACTGTCTCTCAATACTGTGTGTGTGTGTGTTTGTGGGAGTGACGGGCTGTGCTGTCCAAGCTTCCACACCACACAAGGAAATGAAATCACTTTAAAACTGATTGAAAAGGAAAAAAGAAATGTCTCTGTTCTGCAGGTTTAGCCAGAGGAACTCCCTGCCACATGTAGTAATGAAGCTGGGACCAAATACGTTCCTGTATTCACACCCTACGTACTATTGTAATAATCTTTGTACAAAGTCTGCCTTGTGAGATATAATTCGAAAACTCACAAGTTGTTGATCAGTATTGTCCTGATACAATATGTCTCAACATTGTATGTAAAGTTTTGTAAGATTTCCGTGTATGACATTACTAACCTGTGTTCCCAACCCCACAGCCTTGCTCATATGGAAGCTGGCAACCAGATGAGGTCTCAAGAAAGGAATGTCCCTGCCTGAATTTGCCTTTAGGCCGTAAACGGTCATCAAGAAGAAAGAGAAACAAAACAAGCTCCATCGTGTGAGGAAAAGCCAGCTGTGAACTTCCTTCCACATCAACTGTGTGTGTCCTAGCGCCCAGCTGGAAATGCTTTTCAAGAGTGAGAGTGAAACTATAAAAAGGAGGACAACCCCTCCTTCCCTGCCCATGGCATTCGCTACGCCTGAAGAGAGAAAGGAAGTATTCACTGGATGCTGAGGAAGAGGGCCTGACGTACACAGTTTGATCTAGAAGGCAGCTGAAAGCATGTGGTGAGAAACTTTGCTTGAATAGGATATAGCTTAAGTTAGGCACTAGTAAATGTTTCATCTTTATTTTCTTTGTAACCATTTCTGACTTTTATTCCTCATTAGTTGGATTCACTTAAAATCTCTCTCTTTGTAGTTAATAAACTTGTTTTATTCTTTTATCTAGTCTAATGTGTTTGAATGGAAGTGTCTGGGTAACTCTGTTTTGGGGTGGTAAGTTGTGTGCACAGGAATAATCTTACAGGAATAATGGACTTAATATGATTTGTAGTGTCCAGGAGAGGGCTGGGCAGTACAGAACATACATTTCTGGGAGAAAATCTAAGACTGGGTGTGTGTTGGGGTCACTCTGCTGTATAACCCAGGCTGGTGAGAGCCAGAGTGTAACTCAGGTGTGGTTAGCTGGCTGCAGTTACACACAGATACTCAGGGTGTGAGTTGCATGCTCTTAGGCTGTTTGCGAGTGGCCCAGGTGGCAGTTATTTCAGCGAGACTTTGTAAGGCAGCCAAGGCTGCAGGGCCGAGGGGTGACAGAGCTGCTCATTAGCCTGGATTGTACCCTGGCATGTTAGAGCTCTGTAAACAGGACTCTCACGTGGGAGTAAAGGAGTTATATTCTCTTGTGTTTGGCACTGGCATGATCGCTGTTGGAAAGCTGTGTCCGCTAAGCCGTGTGACATAAGTCCATGCCACTTAGGAAAGACAAGAAGTTCAGGCGCTTCAGGGCTATAAGGCCTATATCATCACTTATATGACTTAATTAATCTAAGCAGTCCATGGTGTAGGCTCACCCATAGTCATTCCTCAAGCCTACTATGGGCTTTCAGGTCCTAGAGAAGTGTGTTTCCCAGATAGTCTCATTAAAGTTCCTAAATTCCCATCCATCGTCTTGGTAGAGGGGTGGTGGGTTCATTTTGTGTCTCCTTAATGATAAAATATCAAGACATTTTTCTCAAAGCAGCTCTTGGTTTTTTTTTTTTTAAATAGCACGTCTCCCAGCCGCACTCGACAGCCCTGCTCCCCCCCATAAAGCTGAGCTGGTCTCTTGGCCATACAGAGCCTTGTGAGTTTCCTAAGTCAGCATTCTGTCCGGGCTGGAGGCTTTTGGGATACATTTTAGGGAATACCTAGTGTACAAAAGCACAATGGGACAAGTTTTAGAGACCCAGACAGCTCTCATGCATTCAACCTAGACAGATGATTGTGCATTGGGGCAGGGCGGGAGAACGAACTTGATTCCCCTTGGGAAAATGACCATCACTGAAAAATCCTTGAATATTCTCAGCTCCTGGTCTTAATTCACTTCCTATTCAGCCCAGGGTTTCCTTTTTCAGTGTGAATGAAATGTATTCAAGTTGTAATCACAACCACCACGTGACGTTGCACCTCACAATGCTTTATGGAAATATGCTTATAAATGTATATATGACATAACTGAAATATGTTTTATGCTACTTATGCCATATAACATATCTCTGCAAACGTTATGACCTACTGAATATATTCATCCAATTTGTATACATGTATCATTTTTGTATTCGAAATTATGAATGTTGACAGTGTACTTAGTAAGGCTGATGGTCAGCTTCTTAAGACAGGAATTTGCAAGTTAAGTGCCCAATCAAGAAACACTGAATGGACAATGGAACGTAGAAGACTCCAATCCACATAAGAAGTCTACCTGGGGACATTCAAGGTAGCATGTGAACAATGGCTGCCACCTGTAAAGTTCTGAGTCATGCATGGACATGTGACTTTCCCATGTGACTCCAGAATTCCAGCTTGCTGCTAGATTCTGCATAGGAGAGAGGAGGGGGTCTCCACTCACAAGAGAGTCTATTTAAGCCCCTGGGAAACCCCTCCATTTTGCCTTCAGTTGATTCAAGAGATAGCTTCTCCACCCCCAAAGGATACCTGAAAGAAACTGGAATGGAGGACAGTAACCACAGGGGTTTGAGTGATTGCCAGACCCAGACTTGAAGGAGCCTAGTCTGTAAAAGAAGCTTACTGGAACATCTCTGAGGGTGAGATTTCATCTGTAATCACTTTCTTACAGTATTAGGATTAGACCTGAGTGTTTTGTTTTATTTTGCTTAGTAATTCACTTTGTTCTGTCTGTTATTACTTGGAACCACTTAAATCCTACTTTTTGTATTTAATAAAATCACTTTTTACTTATTAATTAACCAGAGTATGTATTAATACTTGGAGAGGCAAACAGCTGTGTATATATCTCTATCAGTGTTATAGAGGGCGAACGATTTATGAGTTTACCCTGTATAAGCTTTATACAGGGTAAAATGGATTTATTTGGGGTTTGGACCCATTGGGAGCTGGGTATCTGAGTGCTGGAGACAGGAGCACTTCTTAAGCTGTTTTCAGTTAAGCCTGCAGCTTTGGGGGGACAATGTTCAGACCTGCATCTCTGTTTGTAGCAGGCTAGCGTGTCTGGCACAACCAGGCAGGGCACTGAAGTCCCAAGCTGCCAGGGAAAATGGGCTCAGAAGTATCTCAGCACATCAGGTGGCAATTCCCAAGGGGATTTCTGTGATCCATCCCATCACATTGACATAGTCGGCAGGATCTGTGCACAGCTGATTGCTTTGAGATACTGGTAGTGATTTTGAGTGAGTTTTGGGTGTGGTGGCTGGAGAACAGACAAAGTGGTTACTGGTTTGTTATTTCCTGTTTGCTTATTTTGGGGAAGTGAATAGAGGAAGGAAAATCAGCAACATGAGCAAGAGTGAGATGCAAAAAAACCTACAACTGCACAGGTTGCAAATGGCTGAGAAAGAAAATGAACATAAAAGACAGATGAGATTAAAACAAATGGACATTTAATGCAGAGGCAGCCAGGGAAAAAAGAGCCCTGGAGTCGATAGACCGAGAAATACAGGCCCATGTTGAGGCCCAGAAGCGTGAACTGGCTGTTATAGAGTGGAAGAGACAAAACCATCCAGCTGCTGGCTCCACTTCCCCAAAAATCCAAATGGGAGCGACTATGTCCACAATATGATGAATCCTGCGATATTGCAGAATATTTCATCACTTTTGAGACATTGTGCACCCTCCATGCAATCCCTGAAGATCAAAAGATGACCACATTAATAGCAAAATTGACTGGCAGAGCTCTGGACATATTCAATAAAATGCCTATTGATGATGCTTCAAATTATGGTAAATTTAAGTAACTGTTTTAGAAACAGTTTCAGATTACACCTGAAACCTACAGGGTTAAATTAAGGAGTCTCAAGATGGGATCTGGATTGAGTAATGTGGCTTACGTAAATGAAATGAGAGATTTGTTAGATAAGTGGGTGAAGGGAAAAGGCATTAAAAGCTTTGAAGGAATGTGTGATTTGGTTACTCAGGAACAATTCCTGAATATGTGCAGTGATGATATAAAACAGTATTTGTGGGACAAAAAGGTGGATGCAGTAGGGGGATTGGCTGAGTTTGCAGACTCTTATGAGTAGTCACAAGCTGTAATTAAACATAAACCACAGGGGGGGTACAGGGTTGGGGAAAAAGCAAAATCACCTTTTTACCCCTGGGGAAAAGGAGGCTGGGCATTCACCTCCCCATTCCCCTGTTACTTGCCTCAGGACTCCTGGACAACCTGGGGATCTCAGAAGGTGCTTTCACTGCAATTCCCCAGTGCCCCAAATTAAACCTCCCTTGTCCCATGGTTCAACAAAGTGTGGTTCCAGATGCTAGTGTTTTGACGGGGCAGAAGACCCACATTAAGGGGATGGGGACTCAAAGGTTCCCTGTACCCTTGGCAAAGGTTCATGTGGAGTGGGAGGTATGGAAGGTGATTTACTGGTGGGGATGCTTGAGAACATCCCCGCAGACATGTTGCTGGGAAATGATTTTTTCAGCAAAACTAGGACTGTTGGTGTGGTAACTTGCAGCATGAGGAATGGCTGTGAGGGGCTCCCAGAGGGGGAGGAGACAGAACTGCCTGTCAGTGAGGACGTTGTTCCAGCTGATGACTGTAGGTCTGATGCAGCTGAACAGCTAACACGTCCTGCCCCAGAGAACATGGGGGTGCATCACTCAGAGGGAATCCCCAGAAACAGAGTGGGGATCTTGGAACCCAAAGAGGAGGTGGGGGAGGATCCCACTGACACAACAGTGCAGGGAGGCAGGGTGCTTCCAAGTATGGGAGAGGCAGAACCAGGCCTCTGCCTGACTGAAGACAACAGACTCCCAGGGGGCGGGGGCAGGGGAGATGCAGTCAGTGCCCAGGGACAGGGACGCTATCTCAAGGGTTGTTTGTCAGGAATTTGCAACTAAACAACGGGTTGATCCCTCCCTTGAGAGCATAGGAAAGTGTGTCCAGGAATGGGGGGTGGGAGTTCATTGAAGAGGACAGGAAACTGTATAGGGAGGCCCCTGTAGGGAAAAACCGAGGCCTCGGTCAATCCTATAAGCAGTTGGTTGTACCCAGCCAACACCAGGGGGAATTAGTGCTGGTAGCAAACGACAGTCCCTTTGCTGGTCACTTGGGAGTACAGAGGACCTATGAGAGGCGGAGGAGGAATTTCTACTGGCCAGGGATACAGAACGATGTGAGGGATTATGGTAGGACTTGTGCGATGTGTCAGGAGAGGAAGAAACCGGGGGGACCCCAGAAGGCTCCGCTGCGTCCCTTGCCTGTCATCCAAGAGGAGTTCCAAAAGGTGGCAATGGACATAGTGGTCCTATGCTGCACCTCACTCAGAGGGAGAACAACTATATCCTAGTGGTGGCAGACTTCGCCACTCAGTATCCTGAAGCAATCGTGCTGTCTAACATAGAAGCTGAGACAGTTGCAAGAGCCCTGCTCACCATATTCAGCAGAGTGGGCTTCCCCAAGGAGATTTTGTCTGGTCGGGGGGCAAATTTTATGTCACAGTTGTTCAATGAGCTATAGAAGGTGTGTGGAGTGAAACAGCTTAAGACAGCCCCCTACCACCCCAGGCCAATGGCTGGTGGAAAGGTTCAGTGGGACCCTAAAATCCATGCTGGGGATGTATGCCAAGGAAAGGGGCCAAAGTTGGGGCGAGTTATTGCCCTTCCTGCTGTATGGCTACAGGGAGGTGCCCCAAGAGTCCACGGGAGTTTCTCTGTTTGACCTTCTGTATGGGAGGAAAGTGAGGGGCCCTCTCGATCTCATCAGGGATACCTGGGAAAGATGCAATACGGTGAGGGAGGAACCTGTGAGTATGTTCAGAGGTTCAGGAAGGAATTGAAGGACATGATGGCAATTGTCCAAAACAACCTCCAGAGCAGTCAGGCCAAGCAAAAGGCCCGATATGACAAGAATACTTGAAAACGCACTTTTGACATAGGAGATTTGGTCATGGTTCTCAGCCCTGCAAAAAAATTCAAGATGCAAAACTCCTGGGAGGGGCTCTTTGAAGTGGTGGAAGTGGCAAGTGAGGACACTTATAAAGTTAAAAAGTCCCTTGATGATGCTGTGCCGCAACTGGTACGTGTAAACAGATTCAAGGCCTATCACAGTAGAGTGGCTGGGGTAAACATGATCTGTTGTGTCAACGGGGAAGCTGAGGCACACCCACTCATCTGATGGCTGAATGCCAAGATGGGTCAACCCTGGAAAGTACGGAAATCTGTAGTGAGCTGACACCGGTCGAAAGGGAGGAAGTGTTTTCAATGCTGCAAAAGTACAGTGAGGTATTTTCCAACAAACCAGGGAGGACACATTTGCTGTCCCATAGAATCCTGATGAAAGGGACACAGCCCCCTCTCCCCCTTTCCAGGCCTTACAGGGCTACCGGGAAGGTGAAGGAGCAAATTCATGCTGAGATACAAAGCACGTTGGACCTGGGAGTGATTAAGAAATCTGACAGTGCATTGGCTTCCCCTGTGGTCTTGGTCCCCAAAAGGGATGGCACCATTAGATTTTGTGTATACTATAGAAAACTCAATGCTGTTACTGTAACAGATACATACCCTATGCCAAGAACTGATGACATGCTGGGTGTGCTGAGCCAAGCCAAGTACCTTAGTACCTTTGATCTAACCAAAGGTTACCGGCAGATCCCTTCGGAGGGGGAGGCACAACAAAAATCAGCTTTTATCACTGATATAGGTCTCTACAAATTTACAGTGCTACCTTTTGGTCTGATAAATGCTGGTGCAACCTTCCAGAGACTGGTCAACAGAGTGTTAAACGGGTTGCAGAATTATGCTGGGGCATACATAAATGGCATTGCTGTATTCAGCACAAGGGTGCATTTTGCCTCCCCAAGCACGGCAGGCAGGCTGCCTTCGGCGGCTTGCCTGTGGAGGTTCCACCAAAGCCGCGGGACCGGCAGAGCACCCCCAGTGTCTTGCCGCCCCAAGCACGCGCTTGGCATGCTGGGGCCTGGAGCCGCCCTGATTCAGCAACACCTGGGGTGACCACAAGGAGCACCTGGGAGTTGTGCTATCAAAGCTCAAAGAAGCTGAGCTAACTGTGAAACCCTCTAAGTGCAAGATAGGGGCAGCCAAAGTCCCTTATCTGGGACACTGGATAGAGGGTGTAAAATATCCCCTGACCATCTTAAGGTGGAAGCCATCGTGAAATGGCCCATACCCCAGACTAAAAGGCAAGTCCAGTCCTTCATAGGCTTGGCAAACTATTACAGGAGGTTTGTGGAGGGGTTCAGTGACTTTGTGTCCACAGTCACAGACTTATGTAAAAAGCATCAACCTAATAAGGAATTTGGTCAGAGGCCTGCCAGAAAGGCTTCAACAAGGTAAAAGCTCTCCTGTCTGCGGAGCCTGTGCTGGCCAGCCCGACTTCGATGAGCTTTTTGAATTGTGTACTGATGCATCGGACACAGGGCTGGGAGCTGTGATGATGCAGACAAGGGAAGACAGCAAGAAGCATCTCATTGCCTTCCTAAGCAAAAAGCTGCCTCCTGCCAAACAGAATTATTCTGTCATAAAGGAGTGCCATTGTGTGGGCCGTCAAACTACGGCCTTACCTCTTCAACAGGAGGTTCAGAATTCTAACTGACCATTCACCTTTGGTCTGGCTTCACTGGACTAAGGGCACAAACTCCAAACAGCTGGGCTGGGAAGGGACAGGACTTCCTCTTCACCTGCACGGCTGCTTGGGGCAGGGAAGGAGATTGTTGGTGTCACTAGGCAGAAATCTAGGTAACTCGGGAGGATGGAAGACCACGTGTGTCGATAAAGTCTCCTTGCTCTAGGCCTATGTGAACCAAAGTACCTCCATGTTAAAAGCTTTTGTGTTAGCCTTACTAAACTTTTGTAACCTCCTGCTGAGTGTAACCTCCTGCATTATGTGCTGACTGTAACCACCTGTGTTATGTGCTGACTGCCAAACAATAAGGCCATAGTTAGCAGGGCCGGTTAGTACTAGATACTGTTAATACTAGATAAAATAGATGGAAAGCAAATGTTATGGCCAAGGCCATATGCATAAAAAAGTACCCCACACAGTGGGAAAGTACAGAAAAAGAGATACAAGGGGAGGTATAAATACTAGTGCCCCCCGTGTGCGGTGTGCAGGATTTAAAATTGTTATTTCTCCCTTGCATCTTATTTAAGCTCAAATAAACTTGTGTTTGCTTCTCCACCCTAGTGTGTTCTTTGGCGCTACGCACACCGGGCAACGGACCCCGCTGTTGCTTGCCTCGGGCACCCTGTACCGGCAACAAGATCACACCCATCTCTGGGTACCTTTTGGGCTGGGATTGCCATGGCTGCAACACTGTGAAATTTCAGATGTAAACATCTGAAAACCTGAAACTGATCAATTTAAAAACCCTCTGGCCACAAAATTGATGAAAATGGACCACGAATTTGGTAGGGCCTAGCAAGAAGTGTCTCCCACCTCCCGGCAGGAGAAGTGTCTCAAGGGAGGCTGCTTCTGAGAGAACTGCCTTTAAACGACAAGGCCTAGAGAACATAATACCATGTCCCCAAGGAGGGGCTATATTCCACCACCCCACTCCGGCCCACATCCCACTGGTGGGGGAGCCTATATTGGATACATCTGATCTGATCTCTCCTAACTCTGATGCACCATGGAGCAAAGGAGAGGGTCTGTGCAACTGGGTTCTTCCACCAACCCCCAACCCAGACAGCTCCAAGGCAGCACAGGAAAGTCCCTGCAGTTGATTTTCCCTGGTGGGTGCAGAATGACAAGTGGGCCTTTATTGTTCCAATCTTGGGGCAGGGCACCCTCTGCTGGGAGATTAGAGGAATGTAAATTATCAAGGAGATAGTCGGCTTCTGTTTCTGCCAATTCCCATCTTGCTGGCAATACTGGGACAGTATTTCAGAAGAGAAGGTTTATGGGTCACCCACAGCAGCCATCCAGGCCAGACAGAGCTCTCCTGATACAAGAGGAGGTGGAGGGTTGAGCTAGACAGTTCCAGTACTTGTCCCCTTTTGCAGGGTTAAAAATGGACAAGTGGCTTCATTTGTGCTGTGAACCATCCAGGCCGCTGCCTCCTGTATGCTGGCATTTCTCTCTCTCTCTCTCTCTCTCTCTCTCACACACACACACATACACACACACCCTACTTTACAGAGTGTGAAGCCCATATCGCCCCAAAAGGTCCCCAGGAACATTTTTCCATGTTGCCCCCAGCAGAGAACTGGTCCAGGGGCTAAAATCAGGGACTGTTCTTTGTACAGAGACCTCCCAATATCATTCAGCGTCAGGCTTTTGTTAAAAACAAAGGTAAAGATTCCCCAAAATGGCCAGAGAAGGAGGAAGAGGGGATGGCTCAGGGGTAATGCCACATGTCCTGAACATCTGAAGGGACTGGGGGAGGGGTAAAGATATTATTACATGTGCTGAAAATCTGGAGAGGACTTAGGAATGATGTCACCTGTAGAACATCTGGAGCGGCTAGGGAGTGTTGCATGGGCTGAACATCTGGAACTGCTTGATGAGCTGGTGAGCCTGAGTCCCTCTGGGCTGTGGCAAGCTGAGGGTTCCTGCCCATCACACATCATCTGGACTCTTATCAGACCATGTGGGATGGCTCTGGGGTGGAATCTATGCCAATTCATCACTGTATAAACAGGAACACCTCAAGCAGAAGTAGAGAGGTTATTTCACCCCTATATTTGAGCACTGCTGTGACCTCTGCTGGAACAGTGTGTCTAGTTCTGGTGCCCAAAATTCAAGAAGGATATTGATCAGTTGCAGAGCGGACAGAAGAAAGGCACAAGAATGATTGAAATAATAGACTCAATAGGCTCAATCTATTCAGTTTAACAAAGAGAAGGCTGAGGGATGACTTGATCCCCATCTATAAGTATCCACATGGGGAAGAAATATTTAATTGTATGCAGAGTCAGAATGAGCTCTCCCCTGACATATGGTGGTGAGCTGTGGAAAAGGACTTCAGGGGCTGATCTTGTTTGCACAGGCACACCCACCCTGCCTAGCATGATGGGATTGGTGGCCCAAATGGTCACGTTGCCTGCTGTGGGATCCCCAGTCCCATTGTTATTGGGGCAGGAATAATAAAATGTTGTTATCCTGGTTATGTGAATCAAAGACAGTAGAACTGTACTTGGCATTTTATGGAGCGACTTGCCCTCACCAGGCAAGGGACATGGGTCCAAACACCAGTGAATTGAGAGTCTGGGGATAAGTACTTGTCCCCAGTAGCATGAGTGTTTTTGGAGAGCATGAAACGTCAGGTTTTTGCCTCTCCAGTATGCAATAACAAAACTAATTTTGACCCCATTAGAAGTCTTGCTATGTGCTACAGAGCTAAAAACACTGATGCCTTAGTTTAAGCATTAGACCTACTTTGGGCTACAGGTGCCCTGGCACCGAGGCGCCCCTACTACCAGCTAAAATCACTGAGACCTGAAGTTACTAAAGATCTGAGATTGCCGAGAGTTGTGTTGGGGGCGGAGGGGGCTGAAGACAAGTTTGTGAGTGACTAGGGGAGAGGAGTGGCTACCAGGACGGCTAGCAGAGAGGAGTGGAGAGGCAAGTGGAGCGGCTAGCAGGGCAGCTGGCGGAGAGACACAGCTGGCAGTGAAGACTGCGGCCGAATCCCTCACGGAGAGGTGGGCGTCAACTTGAGCAACGGAGCATGTGAGATGCCCCTCCCCTCATACCTTCCTCCACTTCCACCCAGGCTGGGAGGTAAACTCTGCAGAGGAACTTCTGAACTCTGCAAAGGCACAAAATGAGCTCAAACTAGCTATGGGAATAAAGGGAAACAAGATGACTTTTTATCAATACATTAGAAGCAAGAGAAAAACCAAGGACAGGGTACTGCTCAGTGAGGAGGGAGAAATAGTAACAGGAAACTTGGAAATGGCAGAGATGCTTAATGACTTCTTTGTTTCGGTCTTCACTGAGAAGTCTGAAGGAATGTCTAATATAGTGAATGCTTACGGGAAGAGGGTAGGTTTAGAAGATAAAATAAAAAAAGAGCAAGTAAAAAATCACTTAGAAAAGTTGGATGCCTGCAAGTCACCAGGGCCTGATGAAATGCATCCTAGAATACTCAAGGAGTTAATAGAAGAGGTATCTGAGCCTCTAGCTATTATCTTTGGAAAGTCATGGGAGACGGGAGAGATTCCAGAAGACTGGAAAAGGGCAAATATAGTGCCCATCTATAAAAAGGGAAATAAAAACAACCCAGGAAACTACAGACCAGTTAGTTTAACTTCTGTGCCAGGGAAGATAATGGAGCAAGTAATTAAAGAAATCATCTGCAATCACTTGGAAGGTGGTAAGGTGATAGGGAATAGCCAGCATGGATTTGTAAAGAACAAATCGTGTCAAACCAATCTGATAGCTTTCTTTGATAGGATAATGAGTCTTGTGGATAAGGGAGAAGCGGTGGATGTGGTATACCTAGACTTTAGTAAGGCATTTGATACAGTCTCGCATGATATCCTTATCGATAAACTAGGCAAATACAATTTAGATGGGGCTACTATAAGGTGGGTGCATAACTGGCTGGATAACCGTACTCAGAGAGTAGTTATTAATGGCTCCCAATCCTGCTGGAAAGGTATAACAAGTGGGGTTCTGCAGGGGTCTGTTTTGGGACTGGCTCTGTTCAATATCTTCATCAACAACTTAGATGTTGGCATAGAAAGTACGCTTATTAAGTTTGCAGACAATACCAAACTGGGAGGGATTGCAACTGCTTTGGAGGACAGGGTCAAAATTCAAAATGATCTGGACAAATTGGAGAAATGGTCTGAGGTAAACCGGATGAAGTTCAATAAAGACAAATGCAAAGTGCTCCACCTAGGAAGGAACAATCAGTTTCACACATACAGAATGGGAAGAGACTATCTAGGAAGGAGTATGGCAGAAAGAGATCTAGGGATCATAGTGGACCACAAGCTAAATATGAGTCAACAGTGTGATACTGTTGCAAAAAAGGCAAACGTGATTCTGGGATGCATTAACAGGTGTGTTGTGAGCAAGACACGAGAAGTCATTCTTCCGCTCTACTCTGCGCTGGTTAGGTCTCAACTGGGGTATTGTGTCCAGTTCTGGGCATGGCATTTCAAGAAAGATGTGGAGAAATTGGAGAGGGTCCAGAGAAGAGCAAAAAGAATGATTAAAGGTCTTGAGAACATGACCTATGAAGGAAGGCTGAACGAATTGGGTTTATTTAGTTTGGAAAAGAGAAGACTGAGAGGGGACATGATAGCAGTTTTCAGGTATTTAAAAGGGTGTCATCAGGAGGAGGGAGAAAACTTGTTCACCTTAGCCTCTAATGATAGAAGAAGCAGCAATGGGCTTAAACTGCAGCAAGGGAGATTTAGGTTGGACATTAGGAAAAAGTTCCTAACTGTCAGGGTGGTTAAACGCTGGAATAAGTTGCCTTGGGAGGTTGTGGAATGCCCATCTCTGGAGATATTTAAGAGTAGGTTAGATAAATGTCTATCAGGGATGGTCTAGACAGTATTTGGTCCTGCCATGAGGGTAGGGACCGGACTCGATGACCTCTCGAGGTCCCTTCCAGTCCTAGAGTCTATGAATCTATGAATAAACTCTGGGGGCTACACTGACCAAGGTCAGAAACTGTGGGTGGGGTGACCGTTGGGTTGCTGGACTTAAGATCCTGAGGGGAAAAGCCACTGCCCAACTTATTTGGGGGTGGGTCATTTGCTCATGATTTGTGTTATGAATCCTGTTTGTGGTGTTTTCCCAAAATAATGCTGCAGTTTCCCTCCTTTATAAAAAGGCTTTTGCTACACTCAGACTCTGTGCTTGTGAGAGGGGAAGTATTGCCTCTTAGAGGCACCTAGGGGGGTGGTATGTAATTGTCCCAGATCACTAGGTGTGGGCTCAAGCCGGTTTTGCATTGCATTATTGAAACAGAACCCCTAGATATTGAACCTGGCCCTTGTTGCTGCCAACTCTGACAGGCAGGAGGGTTACAGAATAATGGGCTCCTCCATCTAGCAGACAAAGGTATAACGTGATCCAATGCCTGGAAGTTGAATCTAGACAAATTCAGACATACATTTTTAACAAGGAGAGAAGAGGAATTACCCAGTAAACCAACTGAACAAGGGTCATACTGGATTCTTTATCACTGACCATTTTTAAATCAGAATTGGACACTTCTCTAAAAGCTCTGAGCTAGGAATTATTTCAAGGAAGTTCTATGGCCTGTGTTACACAGGAAGTCAGGTTGGATGATCACAATTGTCTCTCCTGGCCTTGGAATCTACCGGTCTATGAACAAAACCACATCTCTGCAGTACAGCTCCAGCATCTATCACCACTATTCCCCAGCTCTCCAATAGGGTTCCACTGTCTCTTGCCATGACCTGGCATGACCTGGCTCTCCTGGACAGCTCCGACATCTCTCGCCAGGCCTCAGCTCTTCAGTACAGCTCCAGCACCCTCCTAGCTAGGGTCCTTCTCCACCTTGTTTCATTCCCAATTGAAGATATCAGCGAGCTCAGTTCTCCATCCTTCCCCAGAGTTCAGCCCCCTCTGGCTTCAGCTGTCCTGAGCGTCCTGCTGCTGCTCTCAGCCTTCAGCCCTCTCTGGCCATAGATGTCCAGCATAGAGGAGTTTGGAGGTGACTCCCCTGAAGCCCCTCTGATTTCTCCAGCCTGATTTGGCTCCACTGCTCACCGGGGAACTCTCACCTCTCCCTCCTTCCAGACATCCCCTCGCTGAGGCTCCCAGCCCAGCCATGCTCTGCTCCGCTCCTGAGCTCTGCATTCATGACTCTACCTCCCTCTCTGGATTGTCGCTTGCTTTTGGGCTCTCAGTTATAGCTCCCAGGCCAGCCCCACCCTTCTCATTACACCAAAGGAGGTGCACCTGGACTGGAACAGGACTTAAAGGTCCAGCTACTTTGCTACACAGCCCATTTAAAATAGACTATTGGGGTCTGAGGGTTCCATGGCAATTGGCTGGAATGTTGGGATTTGAAGATTCCATGTCAATTGGGTGAAATGTTGGGGCCTGGAGGTTCTGCGGCAGTCGTGGGAGGGGGATATTGGGATCTGAAGGTTCTGTGGCAGTTGGGCATGTTGTGGTTTGGCAGCTCTGTGGCAGTTGGGTGGGAGCCTGGGGTGGACAGGAGGTCACAGGCAAGGGGTAAATACCTGTCACTAATCCTGGAGGGAGCTGAGGAGGCAGAAACATCTCAGGGATTCATGGCCCCTGCTGTCACTGAGCTCACAATTTTGTGGGGACTGTGATCAAAAGCACAAATGTCTGTTCCTATCTGGGCTAAGACCCAACTTTTTCACACTAGGCCTAATGAACACAACAAATGAGACTCACTCACTAAGGTCCTGGTCTGTAACCCATTCCTTGCCTCCCTGAGCCACCCACTCTCCTGCCCTGAGGCTCCTCTGAATCCCTAGAGGGGAAAGGCTGCATGTTCTCAGACCTGAGAACAGAGGGGATAGTTCCTGTCTATATAAACCCAGGAGAGGCTCTTTTGTCTCATCTCTGGGTCCCTCAGTCCTGGAGAGATACAGACAGATGTAGGGAGCCTAGGGCAGAGCAACAGACATGGTCAGAGGCTGCAGGGACCAGTTTACAAGGGGAGAATAAAGGAGCCAGCTCAGTGGGGGCTGAGTGGGGGATCTGCAAAAAAGGATGGTGCTAGGATCCAAGGGTTTGAATCCCAGTCTGGGGCTCTTTGCTGCTCTTGCTTCAAGAACAAAGGAAATTCCCAGTTCCCTGGTCATGAAGTTTCACATGACACCAGATCATAACTAGATTTCTCTCCTTAAATCTGTGATCCCTGGTTCTTGATGCCCATTGGTAAAATTACACCACATCAGAACAATTCCCGAAAGGATGGGGTGGACTTTCCAATCCACACTGGACTGGCTGGCTTCTCTCAAAGATACAGTGGTCAAGATTTTCAAAAGGAATTAATGATTTGGGAGGTAAATGAAGGCACTAGTAAAACCTCATCTGAAATACTGTGTCCAGTTCTGGTCAAATGGTCCAGAAAGATGAACAAACTGGGACAGGTGTAGAGAAGGCAGTTAGGATGATCAGAGGTGTAGCAGGAAGACAACCTGATATAAGCCCTTGTATTAGAGCTGCATCCACTGTCATGGGCATATGTGTCTTACTATCCTCATAGAGTCTGCCAGGTGCTATTATCATGCTTTGTCAACAATAAACCTGGCCTAGCGCCTTCATACCTTAATGGATCTTGTGGTCATTGGGTGGTTTGCTCGAGGTCTGCTGTGCCGGATGTCTGTGCAGAGCTGGGGCAGAACACAGGGAGAACACACACATGCAGCCAAACATCTAACAACAAGAGGAACAGAGTGCCTAGTTTATGAAAGGAGACGGAAAGAGCTTTATTTAGTTAGCCTAAAACTAGGCTTTTCAGAATTAGTTTGGGGGTTTTTTTTAAATAAGTTTGATGAATAATATCAATGTTTATTTTTAAGTAGGGCTGTCAATTAATTGCAGTTAATTCATGTGATTAACTCAAAAAATTAATCACAATTAAAAAATTAATCAGTTTTAATCGCACTGTTAAACAATAGAATACCAATTGAAATTTATTAAATATTTTGGATGTTTTTCTACATTTTCAAATATATTGATTTAAATTACAAACACAGAATAAAGTCTACACTGCTCATTTTATATTAATTACAAATATTTGCACTGTAAAAACAAGAAATAGTTTTTCAATTCACCTCATACATGTACTGTAGTACAATCTCTTTCTCGTGAAAGCTTACAAATGTAGATTTTTTTTTATTATATACCTACACTCAAAAACTAAACAATGTAAACCTTACAGCCTACAGGTCCACTCAGTCCTACTTCATGTTCAGACAATCACTAAGAGAAACAAGTTTGTTTACAGTTACAGGAGATAATGCTGCCCGCTTCTTATTTACAATTTCACCTGAAAGTGAGAACAAATGTTTGCATGGCACATTTGTAGCAGGCATTTGTAGCCAGATATGCTAAACATTCATATGCCTCTTCATGCTTTGGCCACCATTCCAGAGGACAGGCTTCCTTGCTGAGGACGCTTGTTTTAAAAAAAAAAAATACATTAATTAAATTTGTCTGAACTCCTTGGGGGAGAACTGTATGTCTCCTGCTCTGAGTTTTACCCGCACTCTGCCATATATTTCTTGTTATAGCAGTCTTGGATGATGACCCAGCACATTTCGTTCACTTTAAGAATACTTTCACTGCAGATTTGAGAAAACACAAAGAAGGTACCAATGTGAGATTTCTAAAGATAACTACGGCACTCGACCCAAGATTTAAGAATCTGAAGTGCCTTCCAAAATCTGATTGGGATGGGGTGTGGAACATGCTTTCACAAGTCTTAAAAGAGCAACACTCCGATGTGGAAACTACAGAACCCAAACCACCAAAAAAGAAAATCAATCTTCTGCTAGTGGCATCTGACTCAAATGATGAAAATGAACATGCGTTAGATTGCACTGCTTTGGATAATTATCAAGCAGAACCCATCATCAGCATGGACGCATGTCCTCTGGAATGGTGGTTGAAGCATGAAGGGACATATGAATCTTCAGTGCACCTGGCATGTAAATATCTTGCAACATTGGCTACAACAGTGCCTGTTCTCACTTTCAGGTGACACTGTAAACAAGAAGAGGGCAGCATTATCTCCTGCAAATGTAAACAAATTTGTCTGTCTGAACGATTGGCTGAACAAGAAGTAGGACTGAGAAGACTTGTAGGCTCTGAAGTTTTACATTGTTTTATATTTGAGTGTGGCTTTTTTGTACATAATTCTACATTTTTAAGCTCAACTTTCATGATAAAGAGATTGCACTACAGTTCTTGTATTAAGTGAATTGAAAAAACACATTTTTACAGTGCAAATATTTATAATAAATATAAAAACTGAGCACTGTACACTTTGTATATTGTGTTGTAATTGAAATCAATATATTTGAAAATGTGGAAAACATCCACAAATATTTATAGAAATAGTATTCTATTATTAACGGCATAATTAATTTTTTTATGTGTGTGATTAATCACAATTAATTTTTTTAATCGCTCAACAGCCCTATTTTTAAGCATTATTTGAGATTAGCTATTTAAATAATTGTCTGACACTCCAATATTTTCTGTACAACTGTGAAAATTTAATGACAAAAGCTATTGAAATTCAAAAAGTTAAAGTTTTATAAACCATTAAAACACAAATTGTCAACATCACATCACAATATACAAAGTATATATCCTTAAATCAACAAATCATACTTGGTTTTACCGTTCATTCATCAGTCCATTTGTAACAAGCCCAATTCAATAATCTAAATCACTGGATTTTGACTCTAATAAATTCTCAAGTAGCATTTTTCTTACTCTGCCTATTTGTAAATTTCAATTATTATTGATAGAAATATGTTATTGATGGTTTCTGTGTGTGGTAAAATTGACATTTACAAATAAACAGCTAACCCTTCCAAGTCTACCTAACATGCAGGCTGAGAGGGGATCCAACTGCTCTCTCTAAATATACCACGGGGAAAACACCAGGGAGCGAGAAGAGCTATTGAAGCTAAAGTACAATGTTGGCAGAAGAACAGATGGGGACGAACTGGCCAGGAATCAATGTAGGCTGGAAATGAGAAGGTTCCTGACCATCACAGGAGGGAGGTTGTGGAACAGCCTCCCACTTGGAGCAAACACCCTAACTGGTTTGAAGATGGATCTGAGTAAGTCTCAGTGACCCAGAAGGGCCCTTCCAGTTCTAAGTTTCTTGGAGACATATTAAAGGGGCTGGTTTTCAGAGGGCAGGCACTCGGCATCTTTTGAAAACCAGCCCCCTGTAAGAGGGGTCTCAAGCTGATCAACCGAAAAAAAAAATCGCTAGTCGCTTTTGAAAAATCTTGGTCACATTCAAGTGGAACCATGAGCTTCTTGGCTGGATGCAGGAAACACTGGGTGAGGTTTTCCTGGGCTGTGTTATACAAGAGGTCAGACTAGAATGATCTAATGGTCTCTTCTGGCCTTGAAGTCCATGATTCTACACAGGGCTCTCAGAGCCACAGATTCATTTGGGCATCTAATTTCTGGCCTCGACATGGGAAACGTTGTCCATTACAGAGTCCTAGATCTCAAGGCTAGAAGGGACCATTGTGATCATCTAGTCTGACCTCCTGTGTCTCATAGGCCAAAGAACTTCCCTGAATTAATCCCTGTTTGAACTAGAGCAGATCTTTTAGAAAAACATGATTTTGAATGTGCTGTTGATGGAGAATCCACCATGACACTTGACAAATTGTTCCAATGGTTAATTACCCTCAGTGTTAAAAAATTACGCCTTGTTTCTAGTCAGAATTTGTCTAGCATCAACTTCCAGCCATTGGATCAAGTCAGACCTTTCGCTGCTAGACTGAACAGTGATTTGTTCCCCACGGAGATACTTCTAGACTGTAACCAAGTCACCCCTTAACCTGCTCCCGGTTAAGATAAATAGACTGAAGGAGCTCAATCTATCATTATAAAGCAGGCTTTACAATCCTTTCATCATTCTAGTGACCCCTCATAATCCTTCTTCTCCGATTCCTCTCCAATTTATCAACATCCTTCTTGAACTGTGAGCACCAGAATTAGTACCACTATTCCAGCAGCAGTCATGCCAGGGCCAAGACAGAGCTATGCAGGATCTTACTGCACTTCCTGGGGAGACTTTTCTGCCACGTGGATCCTGGCATGTTTGCTGAGCTTGGAGCTGTCGATGAAACTCCTCCCACACTGGGTGCATTTATAGGGTCTCTCTCCTGTGTGAGTGCGCAGGTGTTTGACCAGGGTTGACTTCAGATTGAAGCACTTCCCACACTCAGGACATTTGTAGGGCCGCTCTCCACGATGGATCCTCTGGTGCTGGATGAGGTTGGCGCTCAGGTTGAAGCTCTTCCCACACTCCGTGCACTTGTAGGGCCTCTCCCCGGTGTGGATGCGCAGGTGCTTCCCCAGCGACGAGTTGAGGCCGAAGCTCTTCCCACACTCGGGACACTTGTAGGGGCGCTCGCCCCGATGGATCCGCCTGTGCTGGATGAGGGTGGAGCTCTGGGTGAAGCACTTCCCGCACTCGGTGCACTTGTAGGGCTTCTCCCCCGTGTGGGTGCGCTGGTGCTTCACCAGGTTGGAGCTCTGGCTGAAGCCTTTCCCGCAGTCTGAGCATTTGTAGGGCCGCTCGCCCGTGTGGGTGCGCTGGTGCTGGGCCAGGTTGGAGCTGCTGCTGAAGCCCTTCCCACAATCGGAGCAGGTGTAGAGCTTCCCTGGCAAGTGGGATCGCAGGTGCTGAGGGAAGGAGCTGAGGCTGAAGCTCTTCCCGCACTCAGGGCAGATGTAGGGCTGCGAGCCCATGTGGGTGCGGACATGCTTGGCCAGCGTGTGGCTGCGATTGAAGCTCTTCCCGCATTCAACGCACTGGTAGGGCCGCTCCCCGGTGTGGATGCGCTGGTGCTGGGCGAGGTGGGAGCTCTGGCTGAAGCTCTTCCCGCAGTCGGGGCAGTTGTAGGGTCGCTCCCCCGTGTGGATCCGCTGATGCTGGGCAAGGTGGGAGCTCTGGCAGAAGGATTTCCCACAGACAAGGCATTTATAGGGTCTCTCTCCCATGTAGGTGGTTTCCAGAATAATGACGTTTTCAGGGATCCCATACGCTTCACACTCATCAGGTCTCTCCCCCACGGGGTCTCCCTGCTGCCATCCTGGCTGGCCAGCATCTCTCTGCTCGGGGCTCTGAGGCATCCCGTGTGGGTCTGCTCCCACACACTCTTCCTGCTGGGGATTCTCCTCCGCTCCTGCATATGCTGGGAAACAGAGAGAATCCAGACGAGGCTCTTCCCCAGCGGAACCAGCCCCTCCTCAAAGCCTTCAAGAGAAAGGCTGGGGAAGGGGAGGGCTCCTACCAGAGGCGGGAGCCAGGAGTCACATGTGGAGGACAGGGACCTGTGGGAGATGATACTGAGCAAGACCAGACAGAACCGGGAGGGCTCGAGGAGGCTTTGCTGGGATCCCTTCACTCCCCTGAATTGCCAAACTAACCTATGTAATTTGATGCCAGTTTCACTACTTCAAGGCTCCCCCAGCTTTGTGGCTCACTGACACCAGCCCTACAGGTTTGAGGTGCTGGTCTGTGGCCTAGGTTTGGCAGGACGTCAGACTAGCTGACCAGAATGGCCCCTTCTGGCCTTCCCCATCTATGGCTCTAGCATGGCACCCTAGGGTGCTGGCTGCTAATTCGTGGAGGGTCCCCAAGCCAGCCTCACTCCTTTGTCACCTGTGCAAGTGATGGCCAGGGGCTCCCTTTCCTCAGCACCCTGGAGATCCCGGACACACGGCTCGTCCCCGCGCTCCATCCCGGAGATCCCAGAGTCCGGGACCAGAAATCCTGTCTGCAAGGGAGGAAAGAGAGGAAGTCCTGGTTTGATAAATTACCATTAAACCCTTCAAAGAGCCACCCCAAAACTCCCACCCCGGGCTTCCCCCGGAGCTGTCTGGGCTGGGGGGCACTGCAGGGCCCCGCTTCACACCCACCCCCCCGCCCGTGCTGCCCCGGAGCTGAGGGGTCTCTCCGGTCCCAACTGCAGGTCGGGCTCGGATCCCCTCGTCTCTGCAGCCATTTCTCCAGGCAGCGATTTCCTGCCTCTGCTGCTGCTTCTCTCCCTGCCCCGAGAGCTTCCTCCGGCTGCGCTTCTCCGCGTCTCCCCGGTGCCCCGCTCACCGCCGGGCCGGGCCGGGTCGATCCGCTCCGGACCCGCGGGTGCAGGCGGGGACTGACCCCGAGACACACAAGGAGCCGGAGTCGGGGGCGCTCGGACAGGAAGGTCCCTGCGCTATTTGCAGCCCTGCTTATGGCCCCGCCTGGGAAAGGGAGGGACTAAGAAATCGGTGGTTTTAACCCCTAAGACTCCTTCACTGCATGTCCCAGCACCGTCCCCCTGGCTTCCCTGCGCCTCCCCAGCGTCCGCCTGGCAAACCCGGGCTGAGGAGTCTTGGATGGGAACTCTGCAAGTGCACACACACGGCTGCACGCACACAGTCCACACGCTACAGCCATAGGCTCCAGACACACCTTGCATATCACATGCGCATACACACACACACGGCTGCATGCACACAGTCCACACGCTACAGCCATAGGCTCCAGACACACCTTGCATATCACATGCGCATACACACACACACACACACACACACACACACACACACACACGGCTGCATGCACACAGTCCACACGCTACAGCCATAGGCTCCAGACACACCTTGCATATCACATGCGCATACACACACACACACACACACACGGCTGCATGCACACAGTCCACACGCTACAGCCATAGCATCCAGACACGCCCCACACAACACACCACACATACTGGCTGCATGCACACAGTCCACATGCTACAGATGTAGGTGCCAGACACACGTTGCATAACACAGCGCGCGCACACACTCTAGTTGCACCTCTGGGATTAGTTTGAGGAAGTTCTCAGGTTTCTATTATAGGGGCACTCAGACTAGATGATCACAATGGTCCCCTCTGGCCTTGGAATCTGTTAATCTTTCTCTTACACACACACTCACTGACTGCACCGACACTGCACACACTGACCCTGAGTGCACACACACTGATTGCACATACACACTTACAAAGACTGCACACACTGATTGCATGCAAACACACTCACAAGGACTGCATGCACAGATTGCATACACACACACACACACACACACGGCTGCATGCACACAGTCCACACGCTACAGCCATAGGCTCCAGACACACCTTGCACAGCACAGCGCGCGCGCGCGGCTGCATGCACGCAGTCCACACGCTACAGCCATAGCATCCAGACGCCCCACACAACACACCACACATACTGGCTGCATGCACACAGTCCGCATGCTACAGATGTAGGTGCCAGACACACGTTGCATAACACAGCGCGTGCGCACACACAAACACAGTGGCTGCATGCACACAGTCCACACTCTACAGCCATAGGCTCCAGATGCATGTTGCACGACCCAGCATGCGCACGCGCACACACACACACACACAGACACTGCATGCACACAGTCCACACGCTACAGCCATAGGCTCCAGATGCATATTGCATGACCCGGCATACACACACACACACATGGGCTGCATGCACACAGTCCACATGCTACAGATGTAGGTGCCAGACACACGTTGCATAACACAGCGCGCGCACACACTCTAGTTGCACCTCTGGGATTAGTTTGAGGAAGTTCTCAGGTTTCTATTATAGGGGCACTCAGACTAGATGATCACAATGGTCCCCTCTGGCCTTGGAATCTGTTAATCTTTCTCTTACACACACACTCATTGACTGCACCGACACTGCACACACTGACCCTGAGTGCACACACTGATTGCACATACACACTTACAAAGACTGCACACACTGATTGCATACAAACACACTCACAAGGACTGCATGCACAGATTGCATACACACACTCACAAGGACTGCACACACCCACACTGATTACATCCCACACACACACTCACAAGGACTGCACACATACACTAATTGCATAAAAACAACAAGGCATGGCATCTTAGAAATTAACTGATTTATTTGGGCATAAGCTTTCCTGGGTAAAAAAAAAACCCACTTCTTTAGCTGCATGGAGTGAAAATTACAGATGCAGGCACTATTACACATGAAGAGAAAGGAGATCCTCAAGTGGAGAACCAATGTTGACAAGGCCAATTCAGTCAGGCTGGATTTCACACCCACACTGATTACACACTCACACAAGGGCTGCACACACACTCCAAATTTTGCAGCCTGATCTGGCTGGGGATCAGGCTGGGCAGTGCAGCCCCTGGAGCAGTTCTGGGTCTCTTGGCTGTGGCTCCGTGCCTTGCACCATTTCAATGCAGCCACACCAGGAAACGTGCCCTGGACTGGGCTCTGATCTGCTAGCTCCGGGTGGGAACCAAACTACACAGGGTGGTGGCGTGTAGGGAGCGAAGGGTTAACCCCACACTCCTCCCCTTCCCAGAGCACATGGTGCCACCATCAGGGGGCTGGAATAGCGCAGGGACCTTCCTGTCCAGCCCCCCCCAGCTCCTCCTGCCCTGGCGGGTCTGCTCCCGAGCCGGACTCCTGTGCGCTGCTGGGCGAGTCCCCGCCTGCAGCCCGGTAGATCGCCCGGGCCGGGCGGTGAGCCGGGGAGCAACAGCCAGAGGCAGTCCCGGGGAGGGAAACAGCAGCAGAGGCAGCAGATCGCTCCCTGGAGGAAGCGACCGCAGGGACAAGGGGGTCGGAGCCGAAGTGGGGCTGGGACTGGAGAAATTCTCCCCCAGCAGCACGTGGGGGTCCGTGCCGCTGAGTCCATAGCCGTCCGTCCCCCCTAACCCCGGGCTGCCTGGGGGGAAGTTTGAAGGGTTTAATGGTCATTTATCAAACCAGGACTTCCCCTCTTTGCTCCCCTGCAGGCAGGATTCCCTGGCCCTGACTCCGGGATCTCCGAGATGGAGCGCGGGGAAGAGCTGTGTGTCCCGATTCTCCAGGGCACCGAGGGAAGGGCGATCCCCCGAGTTATCTGCACAGGTGAGGAAGACCCTCTATGAGTTAACAGCAGGCCCTGCTAGAGCTGGAGATGGTGATGGCCAGAAGGGGCTGTTCTGGGGATCTGGAGTTGCACCCCAGAGCTGGAGGGCCAGTGTCAATGATCCGCAAAGGCGCGGGGAGAAGCCAAGAGGTGGCAATAGTGGCATCCAATTATTTAAGTTTCTGTAGCAATTCATAATCTGCCCTCTAGTGTATCCCAGACCATCAGTGCCACCTACCACAGCACATGAGCCCAGCAACTGAATTTAACCAAAGTATCACAGGCCACCGTAGGCTGAACTGTGAGTTGCCACAGTCAGAGAATAGGAGATACTGAGGCGCACCAGTGCCTGAGGCCCCCACAGTGGAAGGTACTTGGTTAAGTGAGAGATTCCCCAGGTGATCCTAGCCACTGATCCACACCTACATGCTGCAAAACTAAGGCTTGGTCTACACTGGGGGGGTGTCGATCAGCTACCTTATTCACGTAGGTGAAGTTGTGTAACTCAGAAGTCAACGTACTTAGATCTACTCACCGCAGTGTCTTCTCTGCGGTAAGTCGACAGCTGATGCTCCCCCATTGACTCCTCCTGCACCTCTCGCCCTGGTGGAGTACCGGAGTTGAAGGGAGAGCGCTCGGCAGTCGATTTATCGTGGCTAGACTAGATGGGATAAATCAACCCCCGCTGGATCCATCGCTGCCCGTAGATCTAGCCAGTAGTGTAGACAAGCCCTTAGAGGAAGATGTAAAACATCCAAGGTCTCTGCCAGTCTAACTTAGGGGCGGAATTTGTTCCTTACCCCATATATGGCGATTAGTTAGACCATGGTACCTGGGGGTACTCAGAGGTCTTCCAGGGAGTACATCAACTCATCCAGATATTTGCCTAGTTTTATAACAGGCTACATAAAAAGCACTAGCGAAGTCAGTACAAACTAAAATGTCACACAGACAATGGCTTATTTATACAGCTCTATAGTCTATACACTGAAAAGTAAGTACAATATTTATATTCCAATTGATTTATTTTGTAATTATATGGTAAAAATGAGAGAGCCATTTTTCAATACTAGTGTGGCTGAGACACTTATATTTTTATGTCTGACTTTGTAAACAAGTTGTTTTTAAGGGAGGTGAAACTTGGGGGTACGCAAGACAAATCAGGCTCCTGAAAGGGGTCCAGTAGTCTGGAAAGGTTGAAAATAACTGAATTAGACCTTGAGCATGTGCGCTCGACCCAGCCAGCCAAGCACCAGAGAGTGCTCGGTGCTACCTCAGAGCCCTGACCCACTGCTTGTGTTCCATCTCCAACCATGGCCATCATCAGTGCTTCAGAGGAAGAAGACTCAGGGGAAGAATCAGCCTCCCAAAACACACTTGGGGGAAAAGAGCCCTCCCTTACCTGCTGCCGGTGGACATAGAGTGACCAGCCAGCAAATGTGAAAAATCGGGACGGGGGTGAGGGGTAATAGGAGCCTATATAAGAAAAAGACCGAAAAATCTGGACTTCTGGTCATTCTAGGTGGACAACTGAAACCCTGAAGTATCAGTTTTTAGGAACATAAGACATAAACCAGAAATGAGCCCTGCCCTCCCACATCACATTAGCACTCAAATTTGTCCAATTCTCTTAAAATTAATCTTTATTCCCTCCACACACACACTCCCCATTGGGAGGCTGTTCCAGAACCTCACTTCTCTGATGGTTAGAAACCTTCTAATTTCCAGCCAGAATTTGTTCTGCCCTGTCTTGCTCAGTATCCGACACTCGCAGATCCCAAGGCCGGAAGTGTGGGATTTATTTCGTCTTGCCAGCTGTATAGCGCAGGCTGTTGAACTTCCCCAGAATAATTGCTTTAGAACTAGAGCAAATCTTTTCAGAAAGAATCCTATCTTGATTTAAAACTTATCGAAGATGGAGAATCCATCGTGACCCTTGCCAAGTTGTTTTGATGGTTAATTCCCCTCAAGGTTAAAGATTTACACCATATTTCCAGACTGAATTTGTCTAGCCTTAACTTCCGGCCTTTGGATTGTGTTAGACCTTCATCTTCTAGATTGAAGAGTCCATTATCAAATTCCCCTCCCGAAGCTTTCCTCTGAGGGCTTAGCTGGATCATTGGAGCAAAGCCACTTCCCCTGTGGGGAAGGATTTGGGAAAATTCATCTCCTATCCATCAGATTTGCCACTCACTCTCTCCCCAGTGAACAGGCCCTGGCTGGATTCTCCCTCTCTCCTAGCAGGTGCCAGGATGGAGGTGAAGAGTCCGAAGAAGGAAGGGCCTACAGGAGCAGAGCCACACTGGATGTCCCAGAGCATTAAGCAAGAAGAGGCCAGCGTGGCTGGATGGCGGGAGGAGATCAACACGTTGTCTCCAGAGGAGATCGGCATCAGGATGATGATGGCGCACAACCAAGCCCAGCGGGGGGAGAGCCCCTACAGCTGTTTGGACTGTGAGAAGAGCTTCAGCCAGAGCTCCCACTTGGTCCAGCACCAGCGCATCCACACGGGCCAGAAGCCCTACAAGTGCACTGAGTGCGGGAAAAGCTTTGTTCTCAGCTCCAACCTCCTGGAGCACCAGCGCATCCACACCGGGGAGCGCCCCTACAAGTGCGACCAGTGTGAGAAGACCTTCAGCCAGAGTTCCCACCTCTTCCAGCACCAGCGCATCCACACGGGCGAGCGGCCCTATCAGTGCACCGAGTGCGGGAAGAGTTTCAACCGCAATTACACCCTGGTGAAGCATTACCACACCCACGTTGGGGAGCAGCCCTTCATCTGCAGCGAGTGCGGGAAGAGCTTCAGCCTCGGCTCCTTTGCCCAGCATGTCCGCACCCATACGGGTGAAAAGCCCTACAGCTGTGCCGAGTGCGGCAAGAGTTTCAGCAGCAGTTCCAACTTGAGCCAACATCGGCGCATCCACACTGGAGAGAAACCCTACAGCTGTGGCCACTGCGGGAAAAGCTTCAGCCAGAGCTCCAACCTCATCAAGCACCGGCGCATCCACACCGGAGAGAGACCCTACAGCTGCCCTGAGTGTGGCAAGACCTTCAACCAGAGCTCATCACTCATGCAGCACCGGCGAATCCACCGCGGCGAGCGGCCCTATGAATGCACTGAGTGCGGGAAGCGCTTCAGCGTCAGCTCCCACCTGGTGGAGCACCGGCGGATCCACCGGGGCGAAAAGCCTTACAAGTGCGTCGACTGTGGGAAGAGCTTTGGCTGCAACTCATCCCTGATGAAACACCAGCGCATACACACCGGGGAGCGGCCCTACAAGTGTCCCGAGTGTGGGAAGTGCTTCATCGACAGCTCCAAGCTCAACAACCACCGACGCACCCACACTGGAGAGCGGCCCTACAAATGCACCGACTGCGGGAAGGGCTTTGGAGACAGCTCTGCGCTCATGAAGCACCAGAGGACGCACACCAAGTAGACACCTAGCAAATGGGGAGGGAGGCACTGGTATCTCTCTAGAGGGTGAAATTGACATGCCCTGGGGATCAGGGGCCTCTATAAAGAGAGAAATTGATGTGCCAGCTGGGGGGACAAAGGCACCTTTATAGAGAGTAAATTGGTGTCCTTTCTTCCAACCCCTAATGGTCAGCAAGACATACTCATCCATCTTGGAAACCCTGGCTCCTACTCTCAACTCATGCCAATGTTCTTTTGCCTGCAGCAAGCTGCAAGCCTGATCTGAAGCCCCTTCCTCCCTTCCCCACTTACAGTGGATCAAGGTGCAGATGGCCTCTGCGAGGATCCCAAAGTGGCAGGAAATACTAAGGCAAATCATCCAGCAGTGATGTCTGCCACAGGGATTTGTAGAGAGGAAATAAGCAAACATAGTGAGGTTTAGTGATTAGGCCTGGGAGCCAGGACTTCTCGGTTCTGTCCTCAAGGAGGGGAGTAGCATCTAGTGGGTGATAGCAGAGGGGCTGAGAGCCAGGACTCATGGATTGGATTCCCAGCTATGTGTGGGTTATAGAAGGTGAAATCAGAGTTTGTGTGCAGTTGTGGATAGGTGTCTAGTTTAGAGCAGGGGCCTGACAATCAGACCTCCTGGGTTCTACACCCAGCTTTGGCACTTTTACCTTTCTGTGCCTCAGTTTCTTCTTCGTCTGTCAAATGAGAATAATGGTGCCAACTTGTTTCTAGTGTTTTGAGAGTCATAGATGAAAAGTGCTTATTATTCTGTATTTGATGAGTAATTGTCTAAGCTAGAAGTGACCCTCATTTCACCTGCATTTTTCATGCTCTGAGTTAGTTGTAGAGCATAGATCTTTAGGTCTTTTCTTAATCTGGTTTGCAGTAATTAAGATCCACTATTGATGGCTCATTTCTCTCAACCAACCAGGAGAAGAAATGTAAAGGGATCCTGGAAAAGGAAATAAAACTGGAGATTGTGCCCTTTAATTTTACTACTTTATGATGCACAAAACAAAGCCTGGGGAAGGGGCGGAGGGAATCAACCTGCTTGGGACATTAGAAATTTGGGAGTTGTATCACTTGGAAGTCTCTTGGGAAGACTGGAGAATTGGGTCTGATCAGTTAAACCTGATTGAACGTGGAGAATGGCTTTACAACATAAGGCAAGTTAATGTCCATTGTGTGAGATATCTTAGAGGCCTAATTTTCAGGTGGAAGTGCTCAGCACTGGCTGAAAATTGAGCCCCCTTAACCGTTAACAGTTGGGCACTGACCGTCAGCATTGAAATTTTGGTCCAAATCTTTAAAAATCAAGATTTTCTCTCCCAACGTGTTTCTTGGGTAACTGAGGTAGATAAGTGACAACAAAGTGAGCTTGTCAGAGTCTTTGCCTATGTTAATATTGAGCTAAGTCAAATGTCTGCGTCATAGGGTGCTCTACTCACTACAGGAGCACCTCCTTGTGGCCTCAGCTGGGGATTAGCTCTGCCAGTCTGATGCCCCTTCCTGCACATGCTCACTCCACCTCTCTCTCGGGACTCAATGGCTCCTTCTTCGTGGCTTGGCCCTCTGGCCGATCAGTGCGGCCATTTCCCCAGTGGCTGGTAGAGGAACCCAGGCCCGGCCTCTTCTCTGGGTTCCAGCTCAGGGACCCTACCCTGCTTTGTCCCACACATCACTGCTGTTTCTGTGGTCTGTTTCCTACATGGTCTCTGTCCAGCTTCCTCTCCATCCTCCTCCAGGTTTGCCTTTCCCTCTGGGCCAAGCTCCCTGCTCTCCCAAGCCCCACAGAGTGACTACAGACCTCCCTGCAGCCTCTTTCTGCCCTCAGCTACCTGGCTTTCTACAAGCCCTTCCTGTTCCTGTCCAGGTGAGCATCATCCTTTAATTAGTCCTCTCTGCTCCCTGGCTCCCCTCAGGGTGCAGCCTTGGTGGTTAATTGGTCCAACTAGCCATGTCAAGCCCTTCAGAGGTGGTGTGGGGTGAATGCCCCCATCAGACGTGGGTTTACAGGGTCTGTGCTACATCCCAGCCTTTCAACAGTCTCCTGGGAGTAACCCTTTTAGTGTGGCAGACCCTCAGGGGGACACACAGTTCCACCAGAGGAGGCCATGCGGCCTCTCCGACTCCAGGATTGGGCCTTCAGACTCTAGCACCCCTGTTTGCCACTGGGAGCTCCTACAGCAAGTCCGACTGAGATCAGACTTCTTCAGAGACATTCTCGTCTCAGGGAGCGATGCAGCCCATTGCGTATTAGCAGTGATGCCTGCTCTTTCCAGGTCCAGCAGCTAAGTGTTCTTGTTCAGTCGCTGGGGCTCCCATTATGTCTTCCGGATCTTTCATTCAGGTGTGTTGATTCATTTCTGCTTCTAAAGCCACCTTGGAACCATCTCAGACAGTCCACCTGCTTCTGCCAGCCCTCATTCCTTGTTCTACTCAGTTTGTAGCCATACAAAGTGCACAGGGAAACTAAGACACGCATATGGATCATAAAAATATTACCAACATTCCCATGTACATCACAGCATAACAGACACTCTGGAGAAAAATCTTCTTTGTTAAAAGGTCACCAACCCTTTGCCTTGGGAATTCTGTTAAGCTCTTGAGCCTCCTCACCCGATGCTTCACAGGGAAATAAAATAAGAACATACATTCCTGGTGTTGCTAAGGTTTAAAAAATAAACCCCAGTCCTTCCCTCAGCCCTGTTGTATTTCTACAGGCAAAGCTGTCAATGAGGGTCAGTGGGAGCTTTGATGGAGCTGTATCTGCAAGGCAGAATTCTTTATAAAAACAGCCATGTGGAACTATTTATACTTAAGAAAAAGTGATTCTTCTGTTCTTGGAGCTGAATAGGTTAGAGGAGGGCTTTGAGTCAGGACTTCTGGGTTTTCTTCCCAGCTCTGGTAGGGGAATGGGTTAGAGGGGATTTGGGAGTCAGGACACCAATGTTCTATCCCCGGCGCTTGTGGGGGAAGTGGGGTCTAGAGGTTGAAACAGAGGAGAAAACGGAAATCTAGACTTCTGGGAGAGAAGTGACCAAGGCTTTTTAGAACAAGAAGCTAGCATCAAGATGTGGCATGGAAAAGCTGTGATTGAAGAATGGGGTGGGAGAGGGGGAAGGAGGAGAAAAAGCAAATGGCTAAGATTTTTTCCAAACTGGCTAGTTATTTTGGGGTGCTCAGTCTGAGCCTGATTTTCAGAGGATGAGCACTCGACTCTTTCTGGAGAATCACTTTCCTTGTAAGGGGGTCTCCCTCAATTTGACTCATAAAAACTGAGACACCCCTAATCACTCGCTGCTTTTGACAGTGGTGGCCACTGAATCTTCAAAGTAACTGGCTGGACTCCCTGCTCTCTGCTTAGCCAGGTCTTCCACCCATCCCTCACCCTCTCCTTAAGTCAGTTATTTGCTTCTTTGATTCACGTGGGGAAACCTTTTCTGAAACCAAAGGAAACCCAGATTGTTTTAGAGAAGTGACTGCTGCTAAAAAGCCCTTTTTAAGTAATATTTTTTAGCCTTTTTTTTTTTGAGGGGAGGGCATGTCTGTTTTAATTCCGGGGATCTTTATAAACACAGAGGGGAAGTAAAGGGATTGGCAAGATTTCATCTTAGCAAGAAAGAGATCTTTTTCCCACAATTTCACAGGACATTATAACCCAGAGATCTCTCTCCTGCGGCTTTGTGAGTTGTCATAATGCAGAGATGTCTCTCCAGCAGTTTCAGTCAACGTTATGAGGAGCTAAGAGAGACAATGTAGGAAATCTACTTGTGGCAGGATCAGGACCTTCACACTATGTAGCTTTTAAGGGAGAGGTGTTTGAATTAATCTAATATTTTTCTGTAGGGCTGATTTTTTTAATTCTGTATCCTTTTTTTTTTTTTTTTTAAGTAATGCTATTTTTCTATCGGTGTCGGGAGCTTCCTGTAGTTCGATCTAAGAGTTGACAATAAATATTTGGAGCTAAAGATGGTATATGTTTTTTTTCTTTGTGGTCTGTGGTGTCCAAAAAAATCACAGCTGTGGGGAAGTGAGAGATCTGTGGGTGCAGGGATTCTGTGCGTTGAACTGAGCTCCTTAGAGGGTCACAGGAAGTGGAGGGTGAGGGTATGAGGTCAGAGGTCTGTAGGAAGGATTTGAATCCCAGTGCCTGGATTGCTGCTGGGTAAAATGGGGATTTGAAGGAGCATTCTGTATCTTTCAATCATGCTGGGTGGTGCTCTCATTCCTGGAAAAGAGTAATGGGAAACAAAGAAAATGATTGAGAGTCTTTAATATAGCTCAATTTCTGTAGCCCCTGATTGCATCAGCAGTAGGGGAAGAGTCTAGTCTTCATGACTCTGGTGGAAATCCGGAGCGGCACCCCTAACATCTCTGGAGTCAGGGCTGCATTCTGGCTGTTCTTATTAGCAAATAGGCTTGAGTGTTCTGGTCTCTGTTTGTTTCTTTAAGATCTAGAGCCATGTTCAGATTATGGCTAACACACAAAGGTTTAGAACTATATTTTTAATCTAGACTGCTACTGAGTTACTCTCAATCCTGTAACAGTGGGTTTCTCACATATAAACACAGGAATTCAAAGGACCCGATTCTGATCTCTTACTAGAATAAATGTGGCGTGACCCCAGTAAACCCAAAAGGATTACTGTGGCTATAAACCACTATGCCTGAGAGCAGAATCCAATCCTGACTCCATTCACATAAGTGAGGTCATTCTGGATTTACACCAAGGTCACTAAGAGCAGAATCCAGCCCAGTGATTTTAAACTTATGTTTACATAGTATTTAGATCAGGGAAGGAGCATCTGCCGGTGAAACCAGCTGAGGGCAGAAACTTTTTCCCCATTGGTATATTTCTCAGGGTACAATCTGGACTGATAAAAGCTGTGTCCCCTCAATTCTCCAGCCTGGGCTACCTTTTACACTGCTTCACTGAGCTGCCACTCCTTTTCTACTCAGACACAGCCTCCAGCATGTAAGTTACTCCTAGTTATGTCTACACTACCCACCAGATCGGCGGGCAGTGATCGATCCAGCAGGGATCGATTTATCGCGTCTAGTCTAGATGCTATAAACTGACTCCCAAGCACTCTCCCGTTGATTCCTGTACTTCAGCACCGCGAGAGGCGCAGGCAGAGTCGACAGGAGAGTGACAGCAGTCGACTCACCGTGGTGAAGAAACCACGGTAAGTAGATCTAAGTACGTCAACTTCAGCTACGTGAATAACTTAGATGTAACATGAATAACTTGTGTAACTTAGATTGATCCCTCCCTCCCCGCCAGTGTAGACCAGGGCTGAGTGCAATAGCCAGCCACTTTTTAATTACACTGCAGAACATCAGCAAATTCCTAGTCCCAGACTTTCCCCCAGAAACGTATGTCTTGTACTTCCCAGCCCTCTCCTGGACAATACAGGCTCGTATCAAGTCCGTCATTTTATTAATAGGAAATGATAGGCACAAAGCCTTTTACTCCCAAATGGAGTTTCCCAAACACTTCAATCCAAGCAAAGTGGTTTAGATAAAACAAGTTTATTAACTACAGAAGATAAATTTTAAGTGAATATAAAAGTCAGAATTGGTTAGAAGAAAATAAGAGTAAAAGGCAACTAATGCCTAACTTAACCGACTGTGAATTCAAAGCAAAGTCTCTCTCCTCACGCTTTAGCAAGACTTCCAGGCTGAATGTCTTTCAATCAGGATCCCTCCCCCAGTGCAAAACTGTTTCTTTTGTTCTAAAGGTAGGGCCCTATCAAAGTCATGTCCCATTTTGGTCAATTTCACAGTCATAGGATTTTAAAAATCATAAATTTCATGATTTCAGCTATTTAAATCTGCAGTTTCATAGTGTTGTCATTGATGGGGTCCTGACCCAAAAAGGAGTTGTGGCGGGGGGGTCGCAAGGTTATTGTGGGGGTTGTGATACTGTACTGTTACCTTACTTCTGCACTGCTGCTGCCAGCAGTGCTGCCGTCAGAGCTGGGCAGCTGGAGAGTGGCGGCTGCTGGCCGGGAGCCCAGCTCTGAAGGCAGAGCCACCGCCAGCAGCAGCGCTGAAGTAAGGATGGCATGGTATAGTATTGTACCCTTACTTCTGTGCTGCTGCTGGCGGGCGCTGCTCTGAAGGCAGCACAGAAGTAAGGGTGTCAATACCATGACCCCCCCAAAAAACCTTGCTACATCCCTCCCCCAACCACCTTTTGGGTCAGAACCCCCAATTTGAGAAACGCTGATTTCCCCCATGAAATCTATATACTGTAGGGTAAAAGCACACACACACACGCAAAAACCAGATTTCACGGGGGCAGACCAGAGTTCACGGTCTGACATGTTTTTCATGGCCATGAATTTGGTACAGCCTTATCTACAAGTGGTATGGATGCCATGGGTAGAGAGAAAGGGAGGAATAATTTGGGGCATCTGCTTTCCCTTCTTATAGCTCTTTCTCTTCTTTGATAAACATCTCCAGCTGAGGTTCAGGAGACAGAAAGTCTGTGTGGATGGGAACCCCCAGCTGTTTCTTTGTCAGGATGTAGCTTTTCGCCCACATCCTCTTTCCTGCCAAAGAATGGCCACTTAACCAGGTGATGGTCAATTTAATTTTGTTGATAGCTGACTGAAGCCTCTGCTGGTTTTTTGTCTCTGGCAAACTGGCTTGTGACTGCTCTCCAGACTTGGAACATGGCTTAATAATACCATAGAGTAGACTCTTATAACTTTACATACAATGTTGCCACAGACATTTTACCAGAACAATAATGATCAGCAAACTATGAGTTTTCAAATGAGTATTCACAAGGCATACATTGTACAAGTGTTATCATAGTCTTATAAAAGCAGTGACCATAGGGGTACAGACAGTCACACCCATTTTGGCCTAAATTCTACCCATCGATAAACACGGGGAGCCAGCATGACTTAGCCCTGGTCTACACTGGGGGGGAAGGGGTCGATCTAATTTAATACAACTTCAGCTACATGGTGTCTTCACCGTGGTGTCTTCACTTACCGTGGTGTTTTCACCGTGGTGAGTCGACTGCTGCCGCTCCCCCGTTGACTCTGCCTGCGCCTCTCGCAGTGCTGCAGTACAGGAGTCAATGGGAGAGGGCTCGGGGGTCGATTTATCACATCTAGACTAGACGCGATAAATCGATCCCCACTGGATCGATCGCTGCCCACCGATCCGGCGGGTAGTGTAGAAGTACCCTAAAGGGCTAAAGCTTAGAACTCCTGGGTTCTCATCTCACCTCTGTCAGGTGAGTGGAGTCTAGTGGACAGAGCAGTGGGGTCTTAAAGTCAGGACTCCCTGGTGCTAGCCTGCCCTCTGGGAGAAGAGTAAAGTCTAGTTAGTTACAGTGAGGCAGGGCTAGGAGTTGGGACTCCTGGGTTTTATCCTGCCTCTGGGAAAGGAGTGGGGTATATTGGAGTAGAGCAGAGAGTCAGGACTCCTGGGTTCCATAGCCAGATCTCTTCAGACAAGTAACTTAATTCTTCTGTGCTTCATTTAGGAAAGAGAGATAGAAGGAATTTAAGAAAAATAATTCCCTGCTGACTGGAGATTTTAGTGTTGATATAATAGAGAAATTCAACCCGAGCTTCCCAGAGCAGAGCCAGTGCTGCCTTATATGGGGCTGTAATAGCGCCAGGACCTTCCTGTCCGAGCTCCCAACACCTGGGTCACAGCCCAAGTTCCCCTGGCACCCACGTGTTCCTAGGGATGAGTTCCCACCGATAACCCCAGGGAAATCGCCCCAGTTGAGCGGTGAGTGGGAGCGCCAGGTGTGGAGGAGAAGCTGTGAGAGGTGGCTCCAGGGAGCAGAGCCATAACTAGGCATTTTGGTAACCAGAGCAAACAAGCATATTTGCGCCCATATGATTTTTTTCCATCACTTTTCCAACCCCATCTTTCTGCCCCTGTGGTTTTCCAGCCTGGACAGCTGCCCTGCTCACCCCACCCTAGTTACAGCTCTGCAACTCTGCCACTTGCCTTCTATGTGATCGTAGGCCAATCATATACTTTTGTGCCTCAGTTTCCCCTTATAAAAAAAGTGGCATAAGGATACCTACAGCAGAGTGGTGGGAGGTAGAATTCACTGGGTGAAATGAAAGGCATTAGAAGAGCACAAACTAGAGCAGTTCATCCCTCCAGAATGTGTACATGGAAAAAATGGGAAGCTTCCCCCATAAATCAGAGATCACAAGTTAGGAGCCCTTACAGAAAGAAATATTGCCATGCTCTCCAATAATGATCTCTGGGGCTAGAGTATACAATGGAGTCACTACAGCATTTGGGACCCATTCTGTAGTCTCTATTTTATAAAGATTTCAAATATGCCTCTTTGGAACTTAATCCTCCCCACCACTAAAATCCATGCCCACGTGTGGCTTCCACAGAGAGAGAATCCTGCCTGCTAACACATGTCCCAGGGACTGGGATCTACCACTAGACCCCTCCTACTCTGTCAGTAATCTGCCTGTCCCTACCTAGCCCATAGGAGCTGTACTAAATTGCTTTCTTCTGGGAGGCATTCCCGCACTGATATCCAGCAGGCCTAAAAACCTCTTCCATCCAGGGGTGCCGGGGGGCAAGTGGGGCAATTTGCCCCAGGCCCTGCAGGGGCCCCCATGAGAATATAGTATTCTATAATATTGCAACTTTTTTTTTATGGAAGGGGCCGCCGAAATTGCTTTGCCCCAGGCCCCCTGAATCCTCTGGGTGGCCCTGCTTCCATCAGGCCAGATCGGAACAGTGTTTTACTTCCAGCAAAGAAAGTGCAAGTTTTATGGTGAGAGCAATTTCCCTGTGACTTGATTTACAACAAACCAAGGCCCGCAGCTGGGGAGGAGAACAGAGCTTAACTGACTCTGAGTTTGGAAGTGGGATCTTAATAACCAGGTTCAAATTAGCCAGCATCACCTTTTCATCCTGGGGAATTGAAATGAAATGTGATTCTCTACAGCAGACTATGGCTAGTCCAGCTAGCACCACACACTCAGCCCTTTTAAAACATGTCTCAGATAAAGTAGGCATCTTCTTTCACTGGCTCTGTTATTTTCCTCGTATTGTCTGAAGTACGTATTTTAAAGCCCCACACACCTATCAAAGCCACCCGTGTTTTACCAGCAAATCAAGAGGACGACAAGATCTGGGGGGAAAGGAACCAAAACAAACGGCTTCAAACTGTTTTGCTTTTCTAATGACATTATAAAGCCAGGTTCCCACCGTGTCGAAATGTCAAAAGAGCAAGACCTGATTGTCCATCAGCGAAGGCGCAGGGCTGTGGGATAGGAACCGTGAGTGGAAACAGTGACACCCAAAGAGCAGTAATAATGAATACCTGGCGTTTCCCATGGCAGAATTCTGCAGTAACGGTGCAAAGCACAGCAAGAGCATTGATAGCAACTAAGGTCTACTGGGCTGGGCACAAGTCTGGAAATCAGACCTGCCTCATTGACCTAATCACTGCAGCAAGTCACTCTGCCTGGTCAATTTCCCCAGCTATAAAGGATGCGACTTCCTTTTTGTAAAGTACTTTGGGTGGGACCACAGGAGCTGACTTTGTGCTTCCCTGAGGGGTGCTCAATCCCTGCTCCACCCCAGGCCTCACCCCCACTCTACCCCTTCCCCCAAACCCCCACCTCTGCCCCGCCTCTTCCTGTCCCTGCTCCTCCCCCTAACACGTGCATGCCCCCCCTCGCAGCTGCCCCTCCCCTCATGGCTCCTGCATGCCATAAAACAGCTGATCCATGGCGGGCAGGAGAAGCTGATTGGCAGGGCCTGATGGCAGGTGGGACACAGTGAGGGAAGGGGGAGGAACTGATAGAGGGGCTGCCAGGGGGTGCTGAGCACCCACCATTTTTTTCCTGGGGGTGCTCCAGTCCCTGAGCACCCGTGGAGTTGGCTGCTATGGGTGGGACGCATGAAGGGACTGAGGCGTTGCAATGCTGAGTGTCACAGCACCTAGAAAAATCACAGAAACACGCCATGATGCACAAAGCTGAGGTAGGCCCCTAAGCTCCCTGTGCAATGCACAAGGAGAGAGAAGTGCCTAAGAATGCCACCCATAAATGCCAGTGCTGCTGCTCCCTAGGCAATGGGAGAGGGGCCGACAACAGGCATGTGGGAAAGCCCTGCCCCATTTCTCAGAGATAGATGCCTATATCCAAGCTACACTGAGGCCCCTATTTCAGCTTGGCATTCCCCAAACAGGAACTCACCACCTGGAATCAGACAGCTTAGGCACCTGCTTCGTGGCTCCTACCCTGAGAGCTAGACAATGCAATCTAACAGCTGTGTTGTCATAAGCTGACATGCTTTGAAGGGATGCTGCAGAACAATTTAACATAGCTCTTAACGTCCTCAGCGAGCTCCCTCTGGGAAACGGTGGAAGCCCCATTGCTTGGGACATTTAAAACGGGCCTGGACCAAATCCTAATAAATGCACAAGTGAGCATAATCCTGCGTTGCTGCAAGAGTTTGGGAGGCTGCTCTGTTCTGTTCCCTGAGCACAGCGCTGAAAATGGGGCTTTGCTTCCATGAACTGAAAATAGGGGAAGAACCACAATAAAATGAACTACATTGGTAAAAAAAAATAGGGTGGCAACAGCAGACGTTAATGTTAAGAGGCATAGATTAACCATTGGATACCTCTTGAAAAGGATGAGGTAATTGTTTACAGTTTAATAGTTTGGTAATCGAGTAGGTGATAGCAGTTTCAGTTCAGCCTAGGTTGGCAGGCAGACAAGTGTAGACTGGGGCCAAGTAAAGATCACTCCAGCCCTGCAGGGAAGGGTCAGGCAGGCAGGCTCAGTCCAAAACTAGGTACAGGTCACCAGACCATAATGCTAAACAAACCATAATACTAAGTCTCGTTATGTAACAGCTTTGATTGACAGCCAAATTTAGCCATTGTGATAGGACTATAAGTGTGGACCAATCAGAGAGGGCTTAAAGGTGATTGGAGGATAGGATATGTTCGTGACACCCTGACACTCCAATATTCACCACTGTCATGTAATTCGGATACATTTGGTATAAAGTATGTTTTATGGGATATCGTCCTAAAAGTCTTGATCTGCTCGACATTAATATCTCGTTGGATTGTATGTGCTAGCATCGTATGCAAAGTTATGAAGTTTGGCTATGTGTGTGTTACTGAAACATGTTGTGAGGTTGAAAACACCCAGAAGCCGTCTTTCAGATACAACAATAACAAGGCCAAATAATGTTAATGGCTCGTTGAGGAAATGCACACAAGCACAAGGATTACCCCAGGAACTGTGTACAATAGAAACCTCTCAAAGATAGCTCTACACAATGGAAACTCTTTGACCCAAGTCACAGCAAAAGAGCTTTCCAGCAAGTGGGAAGAAGATATAAAAGTGGGACAATGACATCATGGAGGGAACCTTACCCCCCTACAACAACACATTGACTTCATTGGGACTCCTCATATGAGTAAAGTTAAGCATGTAAATAAGTGTTTGTATGATCAGGTCCTTAGTCTGAATAATGTCCAGCTGACTCTGATCACTCGAGGACCGAGTCAAGACGATGACTATCATTCCTCATAGAATCGTAGGACTGAACAGAACCTCAAGAGGTCATCTAGTCCAGTCACCTGCACTCATGGCAGGACCGAGCACCAACTAGACCATCGCTGGCAGGGTTGGGATATTACACCCAAGATTTCTTTTCTGGGTCCTGAAAGCAGGGCTGGCTCCAGGCACCAGCGAAGGAAGAAGGTGCCTGGGGAGGCCAATAGAAGGGGGTGGCTAGTCCGGGTCTGCGGCGGCACCTTGGCAGCATCTCAATTGCTCCTTTTAATCTTCGGCGGCAATTCAGCGGTGGGTCCTTCACTCCCTCTCTTCCTCTTTGGCAGCAATTCAGTGGCAGCTCAATCGGGTTTTTCTTTTCTTTCTTTTTTTTTCTTCTTCACTACTTGAGGCAGCAAAAAAAGCTGGAGCCGGCCTTACCTGAGAGAGAGACTTTGAGGAGAACAGACGGAAGAACAGATGGAGGATACTGGAGCAAGCTTCGGCATCCTGGCAGTCACTCACACCATTTCCTGGGATCCCAGGGCTTTGGCATCCCAGTCATAAGAGACATCCTGACCAGGACAATTAGACTAGAATGGGTGTCCTTGAGGAATCACGGAGAGGGAATACAGATTCAGTTGTCCTGAACGTATTGAGTCATATAGTGACTCCTTTATATTTCCTACCCTCCTTATCCACGGCTGTCATAATAACAAATTACAGAAATACTGATATTTTATTGACTCTCAAAGCACCTTATCCTTATAATCAGAGTCATTATGGACCTCCTCTTGTCCCTGTTTAAGTCAATGGGAGTTTTGCTGTTGCTTTCAATCGGACCAGACTAAGGTCTTACTCAGAGTCTCCTCAAAGTTTCTGAGCCTCTGTTTACCTTTGAATATTTGTGCTACTGAGGTGTTGAATATACATTTAGGAGCACAGCTTGTCAGCCTGGGGACTGCCCGGTCGTTGCTGCTATGACTGAAGGTGAAAGGACTCATTTATTTTAAATTAGAGGTGGCCAGAAAATGGAATTTCCATCCCATTAAAAAAAAAGTGGTTGTGGAATAATTTCCTCCCTGCACCAGGACAAAAAGTCACCACTATGGTTTGCAGCACTAAAATTTAGAAACACCGAAACATTCCAGCTGCTGAAAGGCAGATACATTTTGGTGAGCGGCTGGGTTGCCCTTTCCCCCGGGCAGCCCAGCTGGTGGACAGACAGGAAGTTGTGAAGCTTGGGAATGGAGCAGCAGCTCACAACCCACTGGGCAGCAGGGCAGGGAGGACTGGGGAATGTAAAAGCCTACCAGATCTACCAAGTGGGCAGAAAGGGGAGCCAGCAGCCTGAAGAACTGGGCAGACTGGCACCTGGGAAGCCAGGCAGCTTGGACAACTGGGAAACTGGACAGTTTGCTTCCAGAGAAACTGGACAGTTGCAGAGTTAGCTGTTCAGACAGCCAGACAGCCAGGGGAACTGGCTTGCCACCTGGTGGGTAGACTGGAGACACCCACCCCCAGACAGAAAACTTATCACCTGAGCTGCCAGAGATCAAGTGAGTCTAAGAAGATGTGGATTCAGTCAGCTGCCAAATCTAACTCACATGGGAGCCTGGATCCCTCAATTCCCTGGGACTTTTGCCTGCCCATGTGGCAGACTGCCAGGCTGAACCATTCCTTTTGCTTTCTGGCTCTCCCAGCTGTACAGCTACCCCTCTCCCCACCAGAAGGGCAAGTAGGCTGTCCCGCTGCCTGCCTCTCCCCTGCCCTCCTGGCAGCAAATTGGGCAGCCTGCGAAGCAGAGCATCTCAGCAGCCCACTAAGTGGCAGATGCGGAGCTGAGCAGTCCAGAGTAGGGTGACCAGATGTCCCGATTTTATAGGGACAGTCTCGATTTTGGGGTCTTTTTCTTATATAGACTCCTATTACCCTCCCCCCTCCCCCATCCCCTGTCCCAATTTTTCACACTTGCTGTCTGGTCACCCTAGTCCAGAGAGAAGGGGAGACTGGAAGGTTAATGACAGGCAGCAAGGGAAGGCTGAGAGCCTGGGTGTCTGGGAACCTGGGGAGTATGAGAACTTATTCTCTGGAAAATGAAGCCAGTCACTGTGGGGCAGTTCCCCGGAGCCATTTCTCCTGTCACTGTGCTCTGTGTCAAAGAAGAGGCAGAGGAGGGGATAGAAGCAATTGGTACCACAACAATAAATCTGATGTACAGTGAAGACTTGTGTTATCTCTTATGAGATGCCTAAATGGAAATATAATTTAGTCATAGATTCCAAAGCCCAAAGAAACCATTTTGAATATCTAGTCCAGTGGGTGTTTTTCATTTGTGGACCAATCAAAAATTTTGAATGGGGGTGGAAATCTTAGACATAATCTGGGGACTCCTAGAAATCCACAGACCACAGGTTGAAAAGCAGTGTTCTGTGGTAACAACAACCTTTTGAGGACCCCTTAGATAGTCTGTGGATCCCAAGGTATTCGCAGACAACTAGTTGAAAACCCCCATCCAGTCTGATTCCTTGTATAACACAGGTCATAATTTTTTTTCAATTTTTTCATTGTAAACTAGAGCATATCTTTTAAATAAATCATCCAATCTTGATTTTAAAATTGTCCATGAAGTATCCGCCATGACCCTTAGTAAATCATTCAAAGGGTTAATTAACCTCACTATTAATAGAGACCTACTATGTACAGCTGATCAAAATTCCCACTTACTCCCTTGGAAATTCTGGAGCTTTCAGGAACAAAACTGCAAATCCAAAATGTTTTGGTGCTGGTATATTTTAGCTGAAATCTGAAGTATTTTGGTTTTGAAAAGGAGCAACTGGGAGGTGTAATCCAACCAGCAAGACTGGCCTATAAAAGAGAATGGGAGCATGAGGAACTTAAAGTTTTTATTTCAGCTCCTTCTTTTTTTTGATTTGCCCAACTATGAGTATGAACAAGGTCACTAATAATAACAAAGGTCTTGCATTTCTCCATGCATCTGATGAAGTGGGTTCTAGCCAATGAAAGCTTATGCCCAAATAAATGTGTTAGTCTCTAAGGTGCCACAAGGACTCCTCGTTGTTTTTGCTGATACAGACTAGCACAGCTACCCCTCTGAAACTAATACTGTGGCTATTTGGAGAAACTGAACTCAAAGACAATGGCAGAGAAAAAGAATTACTTTAAAAAGAAGGAGGTAAGCATTTTGGAATTTCAAATATCTCCTTGCTCGGAAGCGACTGAAAATTGCAAATGTGTTTTTTCCAAGTCAGCATTTTTTAAATGTCCACCGCAAACAATGTAAAGTTGGCAACTTCAAATATAACTTTCTTATTACGAAACTAAAAGGCCAGGCCACAGCCACCTGATCTGTGGCAAGGAGGTGCTTGGGCTGGGAGATTTAAGCCTCATGTTAGAACTCTAGCACCTTTCCACAATTAAAAGTGTTAGGAACCGGGCTACTTAGAACAAGTCAATTAAAACCACAAACTTGGAATAAATGGTGATTAAATTTAATAAACAGCACTCTTGCTGAAATCAATAAGTTATATTCACAATGGTCCACACTATATTAACCGAGGAGATATGCATGGACAGCAAAGTTAAGCAGCAGGAGCTGAATTAAAACTATGGGTGAGACCCTCGTGCCTTCTCTGGCTCCTTGCACAGCCTAAACCTGGAGTTATGCAGGGGAGAAGCAGAGGCAGCAAGTGAGTTTGGAAAAGCTTCCACCTCAAGAAGAAAGGACCCTGTTGGTTACTAAGTAAAACATCTCTGTCTCGCTCTCCTCGGTGCTCACATGCAGTATCTTGTCATCCTGTACAACCTATAGCTACAAATCTCTATAAATTCCCTTGAGTGAATGGAGACAATGGAAGAACCAGAAGTAATTTCTTTAGCAGAGAAATAAAGCAGCTTCATAGAGAATACCCACTGATCGCCACCTAAAGGGACACAATGGGACAGGAATTGCAGGTCAAATAGCGTCAAGAAAGATTGTTCCCTTGGAAGCTAGGTGGGTCCAGATGTCCCTCGTACTTCTTCTGCTTCAAACTAAGAAGAAAACTGAACTATGCAAGAGATATTTCATTCCTTTATCAGTGTGTATCCACTCGGAACCCATGAGACTTTCCAGGGAAAATGGTGCAATGGGGAAGCCAGTGCTGCCCATTCCATACTGTACTGTTTTTTTTTCACTATCTTCTCTCTCCAGGGCTGTCGACTGGGAATATTTCACCAGCACAAAACCCACTCTGGGAAATTTTAAAAGAGAACGTGTGATATTCAAATAAATAAAACAAATTTTTAGGAAAAAAAACACTCCATTAAACAAGATTCTTTGCAACCAAGGGGTAATTTTAAACAGACTATTTTCATCTTCATTTGCACAGTGTATGAAATCATTTAACTCATTACAGCACAATGGGCCAGATATTCAGTTGGTATAAATCACCATAGCTCTGCTGATGCTGAAGCGGATGGATCCGTGGCAACAGACACCAGATGATGATTATCAGGGTTTCCCCCCACACACACACTCTGAACTCTGGAGTACAGATGTGGGGACCTGCATGAAAGACCCCCCCTAAGCTTATATTCTACCATCTTAGGTTCAAAACTTCCCCAAGGCACAAATTCCTTTCCTTGTCCTTGGACAGTATTCCAAATGATGATCTATCCTGATATTCCCAAACACTGACATGCAGCTTTCAGGTATTTTAGGCAGTTGGTCCCATATCACTGCAAGTTATTTTGTGAGAGAAAATGAAGACAACATTTTGGGGTCAAAAGCATCAGCATTTTGAGAACAGAAAAACAATCTTTTCTCTTGGTCGACAGAATGGATTTTGAAGCTTTCCTCAGGTATTAGAACTGAAAGAAAAATAGCCCACTCACCTTAGTCTTTGCCCCGTAACGTTACAACTTGTTGCAAGAGAGAGATCTCTCTTTCTTGAATTCATATAGATTGAGTAAGGGGTAATTGGAGGTGGGATATATTTGTTCTGCCAACACGAGGGGACAGAATTCCTCAGAGCTCTGAATCTCAGGTCAGGCACAGGCGGGGTGTATATCATTAAAATACCAGTTACGTCTCCCAGCAGCACGAGATCGTTAGGTCTTCAAATGTTGTTCAAGTTCCTGGATATGCTGATGCTTCTCTTTATCTTTCCCTCTGTTTCATGCAGTCCATAAATCTGAAAATCCCCCCTAGCAAGAGGCACGTGTCCAATCTCAAATACACTTAGAGGAGCACGACAAGATTTTAATCAATATCTGCCAGGATTACAATTGTGAATACGGTTTCTTTCAGAGCAGCAGGACTAAACATCTGTATGTTGCACAACCAAATGGCAATAAGCAATCTGCTGCTCAGCACTGAGAGAGACAGAAACATCTGAAGCAGCAACATGAAAGAGTCCAGAACTCCAGTAAAAAGTCAGGAAGTGTACCTCCACATGCCCGTCCTATTCAGATCTTGATTGGGCGTTGTCAAGGGCCCACAGCAAAGAGCCTGTCATGACACATGCCATTTAGCTGAGCCTTGGTGAGATCCTTATCAGGCAGGATAACGAGGGTGATGCTGAAGCTGGGAACAGTGAAAATCCTGCCAATGTCCCTGAAGGCCAGGATGTGATCTCACATTATATGAGGAGGACCAGTTTGGAGAAGAAGTCAGTGAAAACCCTGGAGAGGAGGATGTGCCTGGCCAGAGACTGGAAATCCAGGCTGGTTACTGCAACTCTCTCTCATTCCCATCCCTTCCCTCCCATTGTTTTCTGGATAAACTGGGCTTTCAACACTGAGGACTTTGTAAGTTATGGCCAAATGATTTACTGTCCTGGCTAATATGCTGTGCATTTCTCTGTGTGTGTGTCTGTGGGGTAGTGCAGACGCCATGACATTTGCACAGCCTCCTCTACCTTCCTCTCCCCTCCACCAGCCTCTGCTGGGCTCAATCCCAAGTGGATGCAGAGCACTGGGCGGAAAGGTTTCTAAAAAGCCAACTTTGCTGTTTATCCAAGAGTTCAGAGTATGGGCTGTACGGCTTGTGATGAAGCCCACGGTTTGTAGCAAGTTCACAAATAGAAATCGGTGCCCTTCTGTCCATTTCACCGCAGGCAGGCGTGTTGCCTCAAAGGGGGAAAAAGGTAACCCTTAAAATAAATCAGGTATGGTAGAGGGGAAGAAAATGGATACCCCTTTTACTCAGAAGTGCAGATACGACACACTCTGGTATCTGATCACCCAGTGGACCAATACCCCAGGTATGGTGTGGTGTAAAATGAAGAGAAGACAGGCTATCGGGCTTGTGGGAAGCCATCCAGGAGGAACCCTGATGAGTCCAATGGATGAATGGTGATCTCCGTGGAAGAGAAGCCCTCTGGAGATGGAACAGCAGGATACGGTAGGTGTTGAAGGTCTTCTCTGGTGTCTTCGGGATAGGTGTCACTCTCATCGACATGGTCGGAACCACGATGAGACCTGTACCATGCGCAGGCTGCCACTCAGATGGCCAGCAGCCTCATTCGCACAGGAGTCAGTCCTTTATTGATGTCAAGGCGGGGAAAAGTGGACTGTTCCAAACGGCAATGCCAAACAAGTCTGAGGTAAATCTGAGGTAATAGAACTTTCAGGGATTTGGGCGAGAAAACAGATGAAATGTCCAGAGCCCAAAGGTGGGAAAATCCAGTTCTAAGCAGTTGAGGCTAGCTCTGAGTCTAGGATTGAATCCTGAAACCACATGTCACAGACTTTATTTTGTATTTCTTACTTTTAATTATCCCAACAGGCAGGAGGGGGTGGAGGGGTTCAAACACCACTTGGATCAATGCTCTCTATCCTAGCTCAGGCTTTGGTTGGTTTCCTTCATTTTCCCCCAATCCTGGTAGCTTATTCTGGGAAGTTTCTCAGGCAGCATGAATTCTCAATGGCCTTTCAGGAGAACTAGGGTAGAAACCTACTAGGGCCTCCACAAACAGCCAGGTCCCTACCAAATTCACAGCTCATTTTGACTAATTTTAAAACCTTCTGGCCTTGAAATTGACCAGTGTCACCATTTCAGATGTTTTTATCTGCCATTTCATGGTATTGTAACCATGGGGGTCCCGCCAAAATGGGAGAATGGGGGAGTTCAGATGTTGTTGTAGGGGGGTTACAGCATTGTCACCCTCACTTCTGTGCTGCCTTCAGACCTAGGCTCTGAGGGCAGCAGCCAGCAACTTTTCTGAAGCTAGAGGAGGTTCCCAGATGTGAAGGTGGGTCCCTGTTGCTGGAAGCACATGAGCTGGGGGATCCTACCTACTTGTTCCTGGCAGATTAACACAAGGGCCTTGGCCCATTTGGGGGCATCCAGAAAAATGGACACCTGAGCCTCAGAAGGAACTGCAAGGGAAGTCCCGAGCCCCAGCTGCAGATGCTGGGCAGAAGCCCTGAGCCCAGGCACCCAGACCTCCAGCAGGAATGGGGAGGGGCATGAAAGCCCAGCACCCCAGCCCTGGCTGCAGTCATGGGATCCAGAAGCCCTGAGCCGGGGCATCCAGAGACGTGGCTGGAGCAGGACCCTTGTCAGAAGCTGCCAGGGCCAGCCCTGAGCCCAACGCCAGGCTGCTGCAGTTCACTAGCTTCTGCACTGCCTCTGGAGTTGCATCTGATATCCTCATGGAGAGTCGCCATGCAGGGGAAGTCCTGTCCCCAGCCCAGCGGACTAACAGCTAGGAGGCCCCTACTGGGGGGCTCCTGGCTGGGGGGCTCCCAGCAGGACAAGGAGATCGGATTTCACAAGGCTGGGCTAATTAACAATCTATGATACATTGTTCACTTCCGTGACATTGGTAGGGCCCTAGCTATAGAAGAAGATCGAGAGGTGACTTGGTTACGGTGTAGAAGTCCCTTCATAGAGAGGAAATGATGAATATCAAAGTGCTCTTCAATCTAGCCAAGAAAGGCACAACAAGAACCAAGGGCTGTCAGCTGAAGCCAGAGAAATTCAAAGGAGAAGTAAGGCACAAACTTTTGACAGTGAGGGTGGCTAACCATTGGAACAAACTACGCAGGGAAGAGGTGGATTCCCTGTTTCCTGGTGTACTCACATCACAACTGGTTGTCACTCTGGAACAGGGCCGTTTCCACCCATATACAAAGTACGCAGCTGCGCAGGGCACCAGGAAATTTGTGTGCTGCTCCAGCCCCTGCCCTGCCTCTTCCCCATGGCCCTTGCCCCTGCTGCGCCCTAGCCCCACCCCCATGTTCCTGAGGACTGCAGCAGGGCCGGGTCTGCAGTCACCGCTTGGGAAGTGCAGTGACCTGGCCCCAGTTGTGCCACCAGTGAGTACTGGGAGCCGGTTCCCCCCTGCCCCCTAAGCCAGCCCCCCGCGGAGGCCTGGGGCCCCACATACGCACGCCCATAGGGGTGGGGCTGCGGAGCCCCAGAATAGCTATGGACGGCCCTGTTCTGAAAGGTGCCTTTTAGTGAATTACAGGCCTTTGGCAGGAACTCAGCCTATTGGGCAAAGTTGACGAGACAGCTGTAACCTCACAGAGCTCCCTTGACAAGAACCAGCCAGGACAGGGATGCAGGGCAGGGGGAACTTCACCCCTGTAGCCTTGCTGCCGCAAGCCTCCATCTCGCAGTCTCTCTGTGAGGACCAAGAGAAGGTTGGTTTGGAGATTCTGTTAGATTTATTTTCATTTCTGTGTGGATTTCTTTGAAAGAAATCGTCATCTGTGTAGAAGGTAAGAAAAAAAATATAGGCTGTATGTACAAGATGGGGGGGACTCTATCCTGGGAAGCAGTGACCCTGGAAAAGACTTGGGGTCATGGGGAATAATCAGCTGACCATGAGCTCCCATCGTCTTGTTTTTGCAGCCACTTTCGATCTCCTGGCTTCTACCCCCTGCCCTGCTGGCAGGGCATTGTGCAGCACCCTTTCCAAGCCACCTAGGTGCAGGAGATCAAAGAGGAGGGCAAGGGACTGGCCATCGGTGAGCATCTGCTACCCAGCTCCATCCGATCTAGAGCAAGTGAGTGGCACATGAGCATTTCCTCAGAGGCTTCCCTGTTCTGCTTGAGGAAGGGCAGAAATGGGGGGAATCGCCTCTTAATGAGACTAGATTTCCTAACCCAGACCCCTGCAGCCCTTCGCTCAGCCTAGGCAGCTTGTTTCTTGCAGAGTGTTCTCCAGCGCCATCCCCAGGGTGGTGGGAATGGCCCAGTAATAGGGGTACCAGCCCTTCCCTTGTCGGAGATTGTTCCCGACGTCGAGAGTCTTTGGGGAGGGCAGAACCTGCCAGGTGCTGAACACCCACAGCCCAACCAGTGAAATCAGTGGGAACTAAGGGCAACTGCTGCCTCGTACGATTGGCACCTTGCGAACTTTCACTGGGGACTATTCGCGTTCTGCTCTTTCTCTGGCCTGGGAGGGAGCGGGGCCTACTGGGCCAGAGGGAGCTGATTGTCCAAACTAATGGAGACCACTGCTCTGAAAGGACAAGACTCCCCCGGTGTCACAAGGCCCCAGTGGTGAGAAGAAATGCTGGGAGCAGCCTGTTCTGTGAGTTGCTGCCAGTGTGTGTGAATGGCAGCCCCCGTGTCCTGGGGTGGGGTGTGCGATGTGGGGGAGTTGCCTCAGGGAAGGGACATGCACAGGGGAGTAGGGGGGCACGTTAATGAGAGGCTGCCTTGAACCTGGACTCATGGCTGCTCCCCATCAGTCCCAGGATGGAGCGGCTGAAGCGGATGCTCAGGAGGAAGTCTGGGCAGGTGGCTCCAGAGCCAGTAGGGAGCAGCATCCAGCTTGCCCAGGAGGAGAGTGGCCCCTCTGTCCCGGCGGACGGGGAAGAGGCTTGTGGCCTGGGTAAAGAGAGGCACTGCGTCGCTTTCTGGACGAGGAGGAAGACACCAGCTCCCACAGCTAATCCTGAGGCACCTTCTGGGCCCAAATGGATGTGGCCCCAGGTACAGCTATGCAGGAGGGACCCAGGAAAGGGTGGGAGCCGTGCAAGGTGGCTCTGGGGCTTCCTTTACAGGAAGCAGAGGAGCCAGGAGCTGTGCCCCAGGGCCCAGCAGGAGCCATACACCAGCCTGGCCACTGAGGAACCCCCTGCCAGCCCCACTCTGGCCACTGAGGAGCCTCTTGCCAGCCCCACCCTGTCCACCGAGGAGCCCTCTGCCAGCCCCACCCTGGCCACTGAGGAGCCTCCTGCCAGCCCCATCCAGGCCACCAAGGACCCCCCTGCAAGGCCCACCCTGGCCACCAAGGAGCCCGCTGCCAGTCCCACTCTAGCCACTGAGCAGCCCCCCGCAAGCCCAGAGCAGGAGATGGGCGACTCTGGGACAAACAGCAGCTCCGCCCTCTCCCGAGGGGCCAGCAGCTCCTCTGTGGATTTTGGCAGCCCTGAGTTTGAAGGCTTCCTCTTTGCAGGTGAGGGGAGACCCAGGGGAAAGGGATGAGGACGGGGGCAGTGGGGGACTAATAACACCCTGTGCCCATTGGCTCGCCAAGGCGCTGGGACTGACCCATGTGAGCCCCACTGACACAAGTAGGGGCAGCGCAGCCACGCCCTGCGGCAGGGAATGTTGGACGGAGTCAGGGGAGCTCCAGCATCCCCTGATTATACTGACTGCCACAAGGCCCTGAGACGGATGGGGCTGAGGGCGTCTCTGACAGGGGCAGGGTGGGGCCCTCCCTGCCATGGGGCTCCTTGCAGAGGAAGGGAGAACTTTCAGCCTTCGCTCTCCACTGCATCCCCCCAGCAGCAGCAGGAATTATTCTTTCCCTGGTGCAGAGACCCCCAGTGACCAGCTGGGGGAGGGGGGTGGATGAGGAGGAGGAGGAGGATGTGTCCCCAGAACAAGCCACCATCAGGGTCATCCAGCAGCACCTCCAGGGCAGAGATGAGGTGCAAAAATCCCTCAGCTGCACTGCCACCAAGTCTGTCCTTCCCCTTGTTCTATCCCCACACACGCCGGAGGATCTTGTCCCAGAGAAACCATCACCCTTAATGGGGGACACTTGGCACCCAAAAGTGGGGGTGTTTGCCATGCACAGCCCAAGTTATCCTCTCCCCACAGACACTGTCCCAGTTATAACCCCTGTCTGTGCAGGGCAACACTGTGGTTTCAGCAAATGGTGGGGAGATTTTCCCTGTCCAACCCTGTGGAGGTCCTGAGCCCTGGAGCTGGTTTGGGTGGGGTGGAGAGGTCCCTACCTAACAGGCTCTCTCTCTCCTTTCCCCCACCCCACTCCTAGTGGGTGGAGGACAGGGCCAAACAGCTCCACTTCCTCCATGATGTCCCAAGTTTGTGCTTCTCGGCACAGAAGCAGGGGCGGGACACTCTGGAGCCCCACTTCTCCAAAGCAGCCCTCATGGAGAGCATTACAGTGAGTAGGACCCCATGCCAGGCCCCTGGGGCGAGGGAGCCAGACATGGGAAGAAGAGTAGGTGGGGCCAGAAGGGGAAGCAGAGGACAGAGGTTCCTGGGGCTGAAAGCTAGGGAGCAGGGAAGGGAGAAATTCTGACACTGATTGGGAGCTGGCAATGGGCGAATTGTAAGGCCGGAGGGACAGCTGAGGCTGAGGGGAGGGGGGAATTCGGTGGAAGAGGGGGAAGGAAGGAGTAAGTTTGATGGATTGGAGGAATGGGGGGGCCTAGCTGGTTGGGGTGGGGTAACACTGGCTGTTTCTGCAGAGCACTTTGGCCTCCTCCCAGGGAAGTGCCTGTGGGTTCTGCGGGCCCTGAATCTTACACGCGGTTTTGTCTCCTTGGGGTCTCCCAGAAAGTGATTGAAAATATCCCCATGGAGTCAGAGCCAACTTCCACTGCGTCCAGCTCCATGGCCACAGTTTGCAATCTCAGGTACCAGGACCAGGTCTCCTGTCCAGCTGCCCTAACCCTGGTGCTGATCAGGTCCAGAGTCGGGAGTCACAGCTCCTCCCCTGCCTAGGTTACCCCCGCTGTGGCTGTTCCCATCCCCCAGCAGAGAAGGCTGGAACGTCCCCTTTTTCCTGGCTGGGGGGTTGATTTCACTCTAGTAACGTTAGAATGCCCGTGGGGAGGGGATCACTGTCGGGGAGGCGGGTCATGTCCATGGCAGTGCCAGCACCACTCTGGTGCTGCAAAGTATAACATGGGCTCCTCTCTCCTGCCAGCAAACTGAAGACACCGCTTGCCCTGGAGCTGGAATCACGGCTCCTGCGGGCTGTTTTCAACACCATCTTCACCATGGGCAGGACACCATCCACTTCTGGGTAGGTCGTGATACTACTTCTCTGTCCCAGGAGCAGGAGGGAAGGGGAGAGGCGCGTTTGTAGAGCATGTAGTACTGCCCGTTGACCCTCCCCTGCCTCCTTCTCCCACAGCACGTCCATTTCTGGCTCCACTCCAAAAAGACCCAAGAGAGAGCGAGGGCCATACAGAGCACCACCACCTCCCTGCCCGGATTTGATGTCAGTGACCTTTGACCCCAGCATGCTGCACAGGCAGGACTGGCTTTGACAGGCTGTGGGACGAGGCGCTGCAGGAGCTGTAAATAGAGAAGGGCCATGGGGGGAAGCAGAGTCAGAACTGAGCCTCAACTATGCTTGAGTCAAGTTCCTCATCCCCTGGCTAAGTGGTTCCCCTGGGTCCATAAGGGCCTCTCGCATTCCATAGGCCACTGGCTGGCAGGGTCGTGCCTGGCCTCAAGGCCCTTGTTACTCTGGAGCAGCTCGGCAGCAAGTGCTCATCAAGGGCCCTTGTCCTGGTCCCTTTGCTCCAAGCTCCCCCAGCGCCCCCTACAGAGGGATGGGAGCAGAGCTCTGGCCTAGGAGAGCTGGGGAGCCGAAAGGAGAATGTTGATGGATTCCCCTCTCCTCCTCCTGCCACCAGAGCTCCTCCGCCTTCCCCAAGGCAGGCGAATTCGTGCTGCAGGTGGGTCTCTGTATATCCCACCCAGTCAGTGACATCAGTCGGCAAGCCAAGGGTGGGATATATTGGCTTTACTGGCTCCTGCTTCAGAAGAGGGGTAAGAAACCCAGCTGGGCTATAGGACCCCATGGAAATGAGCCTCTCGGAGACTAGCTCCAGTTGGCCATTGGGTCACCTATAGAACTAAGGCCTCTCTGCTTAGACCCACTGTAGCATGGCAGAAGGACCCCAATAGAAACAAGGCTCCTGTTTTGGGGGCCCTCCATGCTGGGCAATGGGACACTACCGAAAGAAGCCCCCTCCTCTGAGGCCGACCTCAGCTTAGATGATGATTCACACTCATCTGCCTAATTCAGGGAGAGGGGAAGAGAAAGAAAGTGCCAGGGAAATTGGCTGCTTTATCTCAGAGCCCAGCTCTGTCCCTCAGCCCAGGGAAATCAGACCACCCATGGGGCTGCCAACTGGTGAGAGGACAGGAATTAAGCTATTGAGACACGTGGAGGGAAAGAGCCCATCATGAGGACAGCGGCAGGAGCCAGGACCACAGGGGAAAGACACAAAGCTTGTAGGATGTCACCAGTCAGGTAGCCAGGGCCAGATCCTGACTTCAGTTAGTGTGGGGGGTTCTCAGCATTAGACACCCCCATGAACAGGCACCCACACCCAGAGCACAATGACCATAAGGGTCACATGATTACTGTGATGAATGAGACAAATCCCCCTTCTGATACTAAACAGCTTGGTATGGACCCTGTGATTCCACAGGGTTACGGATGCCACGAGGACCTCGGCCAGTGTGCACTCAGCAAAGGGAACAGATGGAGACAGGCACTGAAAGCAGAACGCCAAACCTCCCCAACAGGTGTGTCTTTCTCCCCCAGGGCTGAACATCAGAGAGGCAAGAGAGCTGTGGTGTCAGGATGGGCTCCGGGACACCGAGCGCCTGGGCTACAGGAACATGGCCAGAGTGGGGGAGGTAAAGACTCTCGGCCGATGCATTGCAGCAGCTCAGGTGTGGAGCTGTCTCTCCCTGCAGTGAGTGGGTCATGGACACAGGGCAAGAGCCTGCTACTTATTTCCAGCTGACAGTGTTCGGCTGCAAGAGGCTCCCTTGACAACAGCCAGGCAGGACAGGGATGCGAGGCGGGGGAAACTCGGAGACCCCTGTAGCCTTGTTGCAGCAAGCCTCCATCTCGCGATCTCTCTCTGAGGACCAAGAGTAGACTGGTGTGGAGGAGATTCTTTGGGAGTGTTTTCATTTTCTGTGGATTTTGTCAAAAGATGTCATCATCTGTGTAGAAGATAAGAAAAAATACAGACTATATGTACAAGATGGTAGGGACTCTATCCTGGAAAGCAGCGACCCTGAAAAAGACTTGGGGTCATGGAGACTAATCAGCTGACCATGAGCTCCCAGTGGGATGCTGTGGCCAAGGGGCAAATGTAAGGTGACCAGACATCCTGATTTTATAGGGACAGTCCTGATTTGGGGGTCTTTTTCTTATATAGGCTCCTATTACCCCCCTCCCTATCCCAATTTTTCATATTTGCTGTCTGGTCACTCTAGGCAAATGTGACCTCTGGACCCGTACATAGCAGATTCTCAGGTAGAAGTAGAGAGGTTCCATATCTCTGAACTGGTATAATCACTCCTGGAAAATTGTGTCCATTTCTGGCATCCATAATTTGAGACAGATGCTGATAAATTGGACAGGGTTCACATGATTGATGAAAGGATTAGAAAACATGCCCCGTGGTGACAGACTACCGGAGTTCAATCAAAGAGTAGGTTAAGGGATGAGCCTAAGGGAACAAATATTTACTAATGGGCTCTTCACGTTACCAGGTAAAGGTTATGAGCCGACAGTGGCTGCAAGTTGAAGCTAGACCAATTTGCACTGGGAATAAGGCGACCATTTTTAACAGTCACGGTTTGGAGCAATTCACTGAGGGTTGTGCTGGATCCTCCACAGCTGGCCTTTTTTAAAATCAAGATTGGATGTTTTTCTAAAAAATCCACTCTAATTCCTATGGGAATTATTTTGAGGCACATTCTATGGCTGATGTTAAACAGAAAGTCAGACCACAGTGGTTCCTTCTGGGCTTGGAATTTATGAATCTGAGACTTGCTGGGGGCATTTGGAATTTGTCCCTTTTTGCTTCCCTCTTCCTCTTTCCCTCTTGTCCCTTCTTCTCTTTTCTCTTCTTCCATTTCTTTCCACTGCTTTTCTTCCTGGGCAGGGTGGGGTCCAGCTGTCATTGTCGGAGGCCCTCACAAAGAGGTGAGGCTGGAATTGTGCGCCAATTGTGATCTCCACTGTAGTGATCTCCTGTGGTGACTGACTAGTGCTGGCTTTTGCCTGTCTGTTGAGAATGCTCAGCCTCTGGGCCTTAGAGTCTCCACACTGATCAGCCACGTGTGGGGCTATTGCTGAGTTCAGAGAGAGGAGACTCAGGCACTCTTGGCTGAGTTCAGTGAAGTTTAAGTCTCAATTCAACGGCATTTCTTTGTCTGCAAGGTGATAATTTTTGGGACTGTGTCCAGTTGATTCCAAAATTTCAGGGAATTTCTAGGCATCAGTGGGAAAAACCTCCTTGATTTTAGTGACAATTGGAAAATAACACCACCAGAAAAGCCTGATTTCCACCCTGTGCCCCTTACATTGGTGCTGTAAGCTGAAGGGCATTGTGACTTTACAGTGAATTCAGCCAGTCAGTGCTAACTCTCCACAGGTGATTTGCATAATTAGCAGATGAACCTGCAAGTTTCCGTGGGAGCAATGCCCAAGGCAGGCCACAGGCTTGAAGTTGATTCTCAGGGTTAGTGGAGTGAGTGAGCGACAGGGGAGCTGAGTTACCTCTGGTGTCAAAATGTTTCTGCTCAAGTTCCTCTGTCTGCTGCACCACCTGGGCAGTGACTGTGATTTGAAACTTATAAACCAGGAAGCACAGAAGAGGAATGGCTTAGACGATTTGGCAATAAAATGTTGGGTTTGTGGCAGCATCCTGTGCAATTGCTATTGGTTCAGGAACGGAAACAGCATTGCTGCCCCTCCTACTACCTCTTAGCTGGGCCTCCATAAACAAACAAGTGTCCCAAACTCTAGTTAGTGTCTTTTAAGACTGAGCAAATAATTCACAACAAATTATTGTTATGGTGAATTTGCTGCCTCCTCTCCTTTAATAGAATATGAGCAGTTTATGATTTTCTCAAACGAAATAAGCCTCCTAGCTTATCTCCCAACCCAGGAAAGACTGATCTTCCTCCATCCAAACTCTAGGCTGGGCTCCTCTCTCTGTACTTGGCTGAACTGAACGCCAGGATCCAAACACTCCTCACTCTAGGATCATAGAAGGTTAGGGTTGGAAAATGCCTCAGGAGGCAATCTTGTCAGGACCAACCCCAACTAAAATATACCAGCCAGGGCTTTGTCTTAAAAATATCTAATAAGGATGGAGATTCCACCACCTCTCTAGGTAACCCATTCTACTGCAGGAATTTGGATCTGACCTTTGATGGTCCAATACTGTATAGAACTTACAGAGTAGCTATTTCTGGGTAAATCTCACAGCGATTTACAATAATGGGTAAGTATTAGATCCTCATTTTATTACTGGGGACTGAAACATAGAGAGGGGGAATGGCTTGTCCAAGGTCCCTTAAGTCAATAGGAAAACCACCAGTGAAAGCCAGGAGTCCTGACTCCCAACACCCTGCCTCAGTCACTACAAGTCATGCTTGGAGCCAGGGAGACTGGGAACAGGGTCCTGCTTGCAGTCCCCAGCACTGAAGGGAGTGTTCTTCTAGTGACTAGTGGGGGCCTGGACACAGGACTCTTGGGCTCCATCCCTGGCTCTATCACTGACTCCCAGTGTGACCCTGAGGCAGTGGCTTCTCCTGCCCCGGCCTCTGTCTCCATCAGTGGGGCTGGGGTCCCTCCCCTACAGCCCTTGGGTCGTCACGCTTCAAGAATGTGCGTAAGGTACTAGGAGACCTTGAGATGGGAGGTGTTGTGCTGGCTGTCAGTCAGTGTTGTGACCCCCGCCCCACCCCCAGTTGCTGGCCTGAGTTTATCCATTCCCTGGCAATAAAACATGGTCTTGTTTTCACAGCCACTTTCGATCTCCAGGCTTTTACCCCTGCCTTGCTGGCAGGGCATTGTGCAGCACCCTTTGCAGGCCACCTGGGTGTGGGAGATCGAGGAAGAGGGTAAAGGAAGGACCAACACCAAGCATCTTCCATCCAGCTTCATCCTATCTAGAGCAAGTGAGTGGCACAGCTCTGAAAGGACGAGACTGCCCTGGTGTCACAGGGCCCCAGTGGTGAAGGGGAACATTGGGAGCCGCCTGTACTGTGAGTTGCTGCCAGTGTGTGTGGATGGCAGCTCCCATGCCCTGGGGTGAGGTGTACAGTGTGGGGGAGTTGCCTCAGTGGAGGGGAAGTGGGCAGGGGAGCAGGCAGGTCCATTAATGAGAGGCTGCCTTGAACCCAAATTCATGGCTGCTCCCCATTCAGTTCCAAGATGGAGCGGCTGAAGCGGATGCTGAGGAGGAAGGCCAGGCAGGTGGCTCCAGAGCCAGAGGGAAGCAGCAGCCAGCTTGCCCAGCAGGAGGGCGGCCCCTCTGTCCCCACGGGTGGGGAAGAGCCTTGTGGCCAAGCTAAACGGAGGAGCTGCCTGGCATTCTGGAGGAGGAGGAAGACACCAGCTCCCATAGCAGGCTCTGAGGCACCTTCTGGGCCCAAATGGAGGTGGCCCCAGGTGCAGATATGGGACCCAGGAGAGGGACCCAGGAGAGGGCAGGATCCGGGCAAGGCGGTTCTGGGGCTTCCTTCACAGGAAGCAGAGGAGCCAGGAGCTGGGACCCAGGGCCAAGCAGGAGCCGTCCACCACCATGGCAACTGAGGAGCCCTGCACCAGCCCCATCCTGGCCACCAAGGAGCCCCCAGCCAGCCCAAAGCAGGAGATGGGTGACTCTGGAACCAGCAGCAGCAGCAGCTCCGCCTACTCCCGAGGGGCCAGCAGCCTTTCCCTGGGGTCTGGCAGGCCTGAGGCTGAAGGCTCCCTCTTTGCAGGTGAGAGGAGACCCAGGGGAAAGGGAGGAGCACTGGGGCAGTGGGGGACTAGTAACACCCTGTGCCGATCGGCTCGCCAAGGCACCAGGACTGACCCACGTGAGCCCCACTGACACCAGTAGGAGTGGCACAGCCACGCCCTGTGGCAGGGGATGCTCAGCGGAGTCAGGGGAGCTCCAGCCAGTCCGTCAGTCAGTGTTGTGACCCCCCGGCTGCTGGCCTGAGTTTATCCATCACCTGGCAATAAAACATCGTCTTGTTTTCACAGCCACTTCCGATCTCCAGACTTCTACCCCCTGCAGGGCATTGTGCAGCACCCTTTCCAGCCCACCTGGGTGCAGGAGGACCAACACTGAGCATCTGCCATCCAACTCCATCCCATCTAGAGCAAGTGAGTGGCACAGCTCTGAAAGTATGAGACTCCCCCGGTGTCCCAGGGCCCCAGTGGTGAGGGGGAACATTGGGAGCAGCCTGTACTGTGAGTTGCTGCCAGTGTGTGTGGATGGCAGCCTCTGTGCCCTGGGGTGAGGTATGCAGTATGGAGGAGTTGCCTCAGCAGAGGGGAGGTGGGCAGAGGAGCACGCAGGCCCATTAATGAGAAGCTGGCTCATGGCTGCTCCCTACTCAGTTCCAGGATGGAGCGAATAAGGCGGATGCTCAGGAGGAAGGCCGGGCAGATGGCTCCAGAGCCAGCAGTAAACATCAGCCAGCCTTCCCAGGAGGCAAGCAGTCCCTCTGTCCCCGTGGGCAGGGAAGAGGCTTGTGGCCAGGAGAAAGAGAAGAGCTGCATCGCATGCTGGAGGAGGAGGAAAACACCAGCTCCCATAGCTGACCCTGAGGCACCTTCTGGACCCAAATGGAGATGGCCCCAGGTGCAGATATGCAGGAGGGACCCAGGAGAGGGCGGGAGCCGGGCAAGGCGGTTCTGGGGCTTCCTTCACAGGAAGCAGAGGAGCCAGGAGCCGTCCACCAGCCTGGCCACCGAGGAGCCCCAGCCAGCCCAGAGCAGGAGATGAGCAACTGTACAACAAACACCAGCAGCTCCACTTACTCCCGAGGGGCCAGCAGCTCCTCTGCGGGGTCTGGCAGCCCCGAGTTTAAAGGCTCCCTCTTTGGAGGTGAGGGGACACCCAGGGGAAAGGGAGGAGGACTGGGGCAGTGGGGGACTAGTAACACCCTCTGCCCATCGACTCGCCAAGATGCTGGGACTGACCCATGTGAGCCCCACTGACACCAGTGGGGGTGGCACAGCCACGCCCTGCGGTGGGGGATGCTGGGCGGAGTCAGGGGAGCTCCAGCCTCCCCTGATGATGTTGGCGGGGGCTGATTGCCACGGGGCCCTGAGGCTGAGGGGGCTGAGGGTGTCTCTGGGAGGAGCAGAGTGGGGCCCTCCCTGCCATGAGGCTCCTTGCAGAGGAGGGGGGAACTTTAAGCCTTAGCTCTCCACTGCATCACCCCAGCAGCAGCAGGGATTATCTTTTCTCCTTCTCTCCCTGGTGCAGAGACCCTCAATGCCCAGCTGGGGCGGGTAGCAGAGGAGGAGGAGGAGAATGTGTCTCCTGAACAAGCCACCATCAGGGTCATCCAGCAGCACCTCCAGGGCAGAGATGAGGTACAAAAATCCCACAGCTGCGCTGCCACCGAGTCTGTCCTTCCCCTTGTTCCATCCCCACCCACACCAGGGGGGTCTTCTCTCAGAGAAACCATCACCCCTAATGGGGGACACTTGGCACCCCAAAGTGGGGGTGTTTGCCATGCACAGGCCAAGTTATCCTTTCCCACAGACACTGTCCCAGTTACAACCCCTGTCTGTGCAGGGCAACACTGTGGTTTCAGGAAGTGGGGGGAACTTTCCCTGTCCAACCCTGTGAAGGTCCTCAGCCTTGGAGCTGTTTGGGTGGGGTGGGGTGGGGTGGGGAGGTCCCTACCTAGCAGGTTCTCTCTCTCCCCCCCATCCCACTACTAGTGGGTGGAGGACAGGGCGAAAAAGCTCCGCTTCCTCCAAGCTGTCCCTAGTCTGTGCTTCTTGGCACAGAAGCTGGGGCAGGACACTCTGGAGCCCCACTTCTCCAAAGCAGCCTTCCTGAAGAGCATTGCGGTGAGTGGAACTTCATGCTGGGGCCCTGGGGCAAGAGAGCCAGAGTTGGTGGGGCCGGAAGGGGAAGCAGAGGACAGGGATTCCTGGGGCTGAGGGCTGGAGAGCAAGGAAAGGAGAAATTCTGACACTGACTGGGAGCTGGCAATGGGTGAATTGTAAGGCCGGAGGGGCAGCTGAGGCTGAGGGGAGGGGAAATTCGGTGGAAGAGGGGGAAGGAACCAGTAAGTTTGATGGAAGGGAGGAATAGGGGGCCCAGCTGGTTGGGGTGGGGGTGACACTGGCTGTTTCTGCAGAGTACTTTGGCCTCCTCCCGGGGAAGTGCCTGTGGGTCTGCGGGCCCTGAATCTCATACACGGTTTTGTCTCTTTGGGGTCTCCCAGAAGCTGATTGAAAATATCCCCATGGAGTCAGAGCCAACTTCCATTGTGTCCAGCTCCATGGCCACAGTTTGCAATCTCAGGTACCAGGACTCTCCTGTCCAGCTGTCCTAACCCTGGTACTGATCAGGTTCAGAGCCGGGAGTCATAGATCCTCCCCGACCTACGTTACTGCCAGCTGTGGCTGTTCCCATCCCCCAGCAGAGGAGGCGAGAACGTCCCTTCTTTCCTGGCTGGGGGTTGATTTCACTCTAGTAACGTTAGAATGCCCGTGGGGAGGGGATCACTGTCGGGGAGGCGGGTCATGTCCATGGCAGTGCCAACACCACTCTGGTGCTGCGAAGTATAACATCGGCTCCTCTCTCCTGCCAGCAGGCTGAAGACACCACTTGCCCTGGAGCTGGAATCACGGCTCCTGCGGGCTGTTTTCCACACCATCTTCACCATGGGCAGGACACCACCCACTTCTGGGTAGGTCATGATACTACTTCTCTGTCCCAGGAGCAGGAGGGAAGGGGAGAGGCTCATTTGTAGAGCATGTACTCCTGCCCGTTGACCCTCCCCTGCCTCCTTCTCCCACAGCACGTCCATTTCTGGCTCCACTCCAAAAAGACCCAAGAAAGAGCGAGGGCCATACAGAGCACCGCTACCCTGCTCGAATTTGGCACCTCCCTGCCCGGATTTGATGTCAGTGACCTTTGACCCCAGCATGCTGCACAGGCAGGGCTGGCTCTGACGGGCTGTGGGACGAGGCGCTGCAGGGGCTGTAAATAGAGAAGGGCCATGGGGGGAGGCAGAGTCAGAACTGAGCCTCAACTATGCTTGAGTCAAGTTCCTCATCCCCTGGCTAAGTGGTTCCCCCGGGTCCATAAGGGACTCTCGCTTTCCATAGGCCACTGGCTGGCAGGGTCGTGCCTGGCCTCAGGGCCCTTGTTACTCTGGAGCAGCTCGGCAGTGAGTGCCCACAGAGGGTCCTTGCCTGGTCTCTTTGCTCCAAGCTCCCCCAGCGCCCCTTACAGAGGGGTGGGAGCAGCGTTCTGGCACAAGGGAGCTGGAGAGCTGAAGGGAGAACGTTAATGAATTCCCCTCTCGTCCTCCTGCCACCAGAGCTCCTCCGCCTTCTCCAAGGCAGGTGAATTCGTGCTGTAGCTGGGTCTCTACATATCTCACCCAGCCAGTGACATCAGCCGGCAAGCCAGGGGTGGGATATATTGGCTGCAGAGGCTCCTGCTGCAGAAGAGGGGTAAGAAACCCAGCTGGGCTATAGGACCCCATGGAAACAAGCCTCTCGGAGACTAGCTCCAGTTGGCCATTGGGACACCTATAGAACTAAGGCCTCTCTGCTTAAACCCACTGTAGCATGGCAGAGGGACCCCAATAGAAACAAGGCCCCTGTTTTGGGGGCCTCCCATGCTGGGCAATGGGACACTACAGAAAGAAGCCCCCTCCTCTGAGTCCGACCTCAGCTTAGATGATGATTCACACTCATCTGCCTAATTCAGGGAGAGGGGAAGAGAAAGAAAGTGCCAGGGACATTGGCTGCTTTATCTCAGAGCCCAGCTCTGCCCCCCAGCCCAGGGAAATCAGCCCACCCATGGGGCTGCCAACTGGTGAGAGGACAGGAATGAAGCTATTGAGACATGTGGAGGCAAAGAGCCTGTCATGAGGGCAGGGGCAGGAGCAGGCACCACAGGAAATGGACACAAAGCTTGTAGGATGTCACCAGTCGGGTAGCCAGAGCCAGATCCTGACTTCAGTGGGTGTAAGAGGTTCTTAGTATTAGACACCCCCATTACCAGGCACCCACTCCCAGACCACAATGACTGTAAGGGTCACATGATAACTGTGATGAATGAAACAAATCCCCCTTCTAGTACTAAACTGCCTGGTATGGACCCTGCAAGTCCATTGGGCCACGGATGCCACGAGGAACCCAGCCAGTGTGCATTCAGCAAAGGGAACAGAAGGAAACAGGCACTGAAAGCGGAAGGCCAAACCTCCCCAACGGGTGTGTCTTTCTCCCCCAGGGCTCAACACCAGAGAGGCACCAGAGCTGTGGTGCCGGGACGGGCTCCACGATCCCGAGTATCTGGGGTACAGAAACATGGCCAGGGTGGGAGAGGTAAGGGCTCTCCGCTGGTGTATTACAGCAGCTCAGGTGTGGAGCTGTCTCCCCCTGCAGTGAGTGTGTCATGAATACAGGGCGAGAGCCTGGGATTTATTTCCAGCTGATAGTGTTTGGCTGCGAGAAGCTGAGGAGCCTGGGTTGGAGCCTTGCAAAGGGCCCCGGCTTGTATGTGTTCAATGGATCCCTGGCTACGTGGGGAGCCACTGGGTCAGTGAGTTGGGAACCTCACACCAGCTATCGCCGGACCAGATCCTCATTGGATTCCCTGCACCTGTGGAAGCACAGGCAGGGTGTGGGGTTTGCCCAGCCCCATGGCGAGTCAGGGAGCAGAACCTGCCCCTGCCCTGGGCACTGGGTGAGGGACACCAAGCTCCTACCCTGGGCTGAGTCACTGCAGCGTATGTGACACTTGTGGAAATGTCAGTGGGGTGGGGAGCAGGAATGGAAGCAGATCTAAAAGACCTCTAACCTCTAGCGGGTGAACTGCAGGAGCAGCCACTGCTGGGAGCAGTAGGGGTCCTGCGTTGTCTATGTGCGCTGGGTTCCAGAGCGCGCAGACACGTTCCCAGCATATCATGGCACCTGCGGTGAATCCTGCTCCAGAAAGAGCTATTTGAGGCCTCAGTGCCTGCAGCCTCCTACTGAAGGGGGTTCCTGCTCCATGGGACCTCAAAGGTTGGCTGCCCCAGGACTCTTCTCCACCTTGTGAGACACTAGAGGGATTTGGAGCCTGGTTCTGGGCCACTGCAATGGCTCTGGTTCCTTTGGTTTTAGGTCTTTGGCGAGATATTCATGGAGGAGCAGAAAAAATCTTTCCTTCAGGCGGGGCTGCTGGCCATCCATGACCCTCTACTCCGCATCAGCCAGGCTGGCCTGGTGCTTACGTATTCCATCTTGGGGGAAGCCGGCCAGCTGATAGGGGACAAGGTAACCAAAGAAGGATCAAGTGGGGAGGGAACCTCAGGGCCTTTCACCTCCAGGCCACTGAAAATCACTCCCATCTCATCCCCACGCACTGACCAGGGAGAAAGGAGAGGGTGACCCCAGGCAGGTGCCATTGGTCTGTGCCAGCTTGTCCCCTGAGCAGCTCAAAGCAGGGCAGACCCAGCTCTCCAGCAAGGTTATTTCCTAACAGGTATCACATCAGCACGACACACTGCCATTGCCCATGCGAGGGGTTGCCAACTCCCCATGCCACCTCTGTGAGCCTTCCCTACCCCTCCAGGCCTCAGGCTGGTTCCTAGTGCTCTCGTATCATGTTATCCCAGCCACCACCTGCTCTGGGAGAACTGAGGAGTCAGTCAGCAGAGGCTGCTCAACTGCCCCATTCACCAGCGCCACTGCCTATGGCATCACCTTAAGGACGGGGATGTCCCTTGCGGAAAGGTGTCCGCTTCTTCTCAGCCCCTGGCACTACTGCCCAAAGCCTCCCAGCCTCTCAGCTGGAGGGGGCAAGGTGGCTGAGGGGACTCTGGGGAGCGGAGCTGAATGCCCAGCTGGGTTGGGACGTAAAACAGCTCTCACAGGAGGACTGAGAGGAGTGGGGGCAGGAGTTCGTTCCACAATGGTGGGAGAGGGGATGGAAGTCACTAGAGAAGAGACATGATTTCGTCTCGGGGGTTTGGTGGGGGAATCCATCCCTCAGAAATGGGGAGGAAATTTTGCTGGCTCCTGGTGCCGTTAATATTCTTCGTTCTCCTGGGTGTCCAAGTCTCTGACTGGATCCTTTTCCCTTGCAACAGGGGGACATTACAGCAAAGATCATGGCCGAGGTATTTACCATCAAGTGCTTGCACCATGTGCCCAAAGCACTGCAGGGGCTGTGCTCCATGGGACAGCCTTGAAGGGCCCCCCCTTCGCATGGCCAGAAGCTCCCACTCCCTGCCACAGGTACTGCTCTGTCTTACTATGCCTGGGGAGGGAAGGGCTAGGGGGAGCGGCCATAGAGCCCGCAGCACTGAGAGAAACCAAGGCCAAGCACCTTGCTCTCCCACCCTGCCCCTCCCTGACCCCTGGAGCTGGGGCCAGGCCAGATACTGTCTCTGCCTCCATGGCCAGAGGCCAGTGTGTGTGGACAGCAGCCCTTGTGCCCTGGATTTGGGTTTGCGGTGTTGGGGAGTTGCCTCAGTGGAGGGAACGTGGGCAGGAGAGCAGGCAGGTCCGTTAATGAGAAGCTGCTTTGAAGCCAGATTCATGGCTGCTCCCCATTCAGTTCCAGGATGGAGCGACTGAAGCGGATGCTGAGGAGGAAGGCCGGGCAGGTGGCTCCAGAGCCAGAGGGAAGCAGCAGCCAGCTTGCCCAGCAGGAGAGCGGCCCCTCTATCCCCGTGGGTGGGGAAGAGGCTTGTTGCTAGGCAAAGCAGAGGAGCTGCTTGGCATTCTGGAGGAGGAGGAAGACACCAGCTCCCATAGCAGGCCGTGAGGCACCTTCTGGGTCCAAATGGAAGTGGCCCTGGGTGCAGCTATGCAGGAGGGACCCAGAAGAGGGTGGGACCAGGGCAAGGCGGTTCTGGGGCTTCCTTTACTGGAAGCAGAGGAGCCAGGAGCCGTCCACCAGCCTGGCCACTGAGAAGCCCCCTGCCAACCCCACCCTGGCGACCGAGGAGCCTCCTGCCAACCCCACCCTGACCACTGAGGAGCTTCCCACCAGCCCAGAGCAGGAGTTAAGCGACTGCGTGACAAACTCCAGCAGCTCCGCATACTCCTGCAGGGCCAGCAGCTCCTCCGTGGGGTCTGGCAGCATTGAGCTTAAAGGCTCCCTATTTAGAGGTGAGGGAGACCCAGGGAAAAGTGAGGAGGACTGGAGCAGTGGGGGACTAGTAACATCCTGTGCCCATCGACTCGCCGTGGCGCTGGGACTGACCTATGTGAGCCCCGCTAACGCCAGTGGGGGTGGCACAATCACACCCCATGGCAGGGGATGCTGGGTGGAGTCAGGGAGCTCCAGCCTCCCCTGATCATGTTGGAGGGGGGGACTGACTGCCACTGAGCCCTGAGGCTGATGGGGCTGAGGGCATCTCTGGGAGGGGCAGGGTGGGGCCCTCGCTGTCATGAGGCTTCTTACAGAGAAAGGGGAAACATGGAGCCTTCTCTGTCCACTGCACCCCCCCAGCAGCAGAAGGGATTAAACTTTCTCCTTCCCTCCCTGGTGCAGACACCCCCAGTGCCCAGGTGTCATGGGCTGAGGAGGAGGAAGAGGAGGAGCAGGATTTGTCCCCTGAGGAAGATACCATCGTGGTGATCCAGCAGCACCTCCAGGGCAGAGCTGAGATACAAAAATCCCTCAGCTGCGCTGCCACCTAATCTGTCCTGCCCCTTGTTCCATCTCCACCTAAGCAGGGGGGTCTTGTACCAGAGAATCCCTCAACCCCAATGGGGGGACACATCTCCTCTGTTATCTGGCACCCTAAAGTGGGGGCATTTGTCCCACACAGGCCAAGGTGTCCTCTTCTCACAGACACTGTCCGAGTTACAACCCCCATGGGTTGTCAGGGCCACACTGTAGTTTTGGTAAGGGGGAGGCTTTACCTGTCCAACCCCATGGAGGTCCTGAGCCCTGGAGCTGGTTTTGGTCTGGAGTCCAGGGCATGTGCCTTGATCCTGACATGCTGTTCATGGATCAGGGAGTCAGAGGGGATTGCGTTACCCCTCCGTGGCTGATCCCAGCCTTCCCTCCTCTTCTCATTCTCTGATCTCCTGCCTGGACTCTCCCAGGGATCCTACCTCCCACCCATTGCAGTTTGGCTGGTCCATACTCTGCTGGGTACCAGGCCCTGCACAGAGAACTGCTAAGAGCAAGGATTGACGAGGCAGCAGGCATCCGGCCATGAACTCTTGCTAAGTGTCCCTGGAGTGATGTGAATGGGAGAGGCCTGGATGTGCCTTTTGAGTCTTGCCAGGTCTCCTGGAGAATCCTCCTAATTGTCCCCTGACTGGTGTAGCCCCATGTCCCATGACTGACGGGTGCTCCCTCTTCTTGCAGGCTCTGTACAACAGCTATTCGCAGAGCCTGGACATCCTGCTCAGGGGCCTGCTGACAGAGACCCCCACCATGGACAAGCTGCAGCACCTCTTGGATGGGACGGTCTGGGGTGGAATTGCCCCTGAACCCTGTGGGAGGGCAGCAAAGGAGAGACTAGAAGAGCCATGGTTCCATTGTGTCCTCCCAGCTTGGACCCAGCTGGCCACACTTTCCCAGAGCTGCCAGTGCAGGGGGAAGGAGCTGGGACTGTCAGCCAGAGCTCTGCACGGTTGCATTAAGCGCTAACAGTGAGCACCAGGCCTGACTGGGGACTGAGAGACTGAAACCTCTGTGAGATGCAGGACACGGGCGTCAGAGAAAAGTCACTGGCTCCTCTCTAGGGAGACTCTGAGATACAGGAGGAGCCTCAGGGAATCAGCTCTTCTGTTCTAGGGACACTGCAGTCCCCGGAGGGATTGTCCTCACGGTTGTTCCATTGATCCTACCAAGGCCTTTGCAGCTGGGGTCTGGGGTCCAGGGCATGTGCCTTGATCCTGACGTGCTGTTCATGGATCAGGGGTTCAGAGCAAATAGACCAGCCCCAAGACTGACCATTGTCCCAGCCTGGAGAGACAAGGAGCTTGTGCCCAGCAAGACGTGGGCAGTGTCATGAACCCCCTTTTCAAGCTCTGCGATCAGGGCTCGGGGCTATTCCACGCTGGAGGGGGAGAGGCTCGTTTGTAGAGCATGTAAGCCTGCCTGTTGACCCTCCCCTGCCTCTTTCTCCTGCAGCACATCCATCTCTCTTTCCAGTCAAAAAACACCCAGGGGAGAGCCAGGGCAGTACAGACCAGCACTGCCCTGCTCCAATTTGCCACCTCCCTGCCTGGATTTGACGTAAATGACCTCTGATCCCAGCGTCCTGCAGAGTCAGGGCTTGAATCAAGTTCCTCGTCGCCTGGCTAATTGGTCCCCCCATGTCCATAAGGGACTGCGTTCCATAGGCCGCTGGCTGGCAGGGTCGTGCCTGGCCTCAGGGCCCTTGTTATTCTGGAGCAGCTAGGCAGTGAGTGCTCATAGAGGGCCCTTGCCCTGGTCCCTTTGCTCCAAGTTCCCTTTGGGGCAGAGAGGAAGAGGGCTCTCACTCCTCTCCCCCAGCACCTCCTACAGAGGGGTGGGAGCAGAGCTCAGGTCCAGGGGCGCTGGGGAGCTGAAGGGAGAATGGTGATGGATTCACCTCTCCTCCTCCTTCCATCAGACCTCCTCCACCTTTTCCAAGGCAGGCAAATTCGTGCTGCAGCTGGGTCTCTATATATCTCACCCAGCCGATGATATCAGCCAGCAAGCCAGGGGTGGGATATATTGGCTGCAGAGGCTCCTGCTGCAGAAGAGGGGTAAGAAACCCAGCTGGGCAATGGGACCCCATGAAAATGAGCCTCTTGGAGACTAGCTCCAGCTGGCCATTGGGACGCCTATAAAACTAAGGCCTCTCTGCTTAGACCCACTGTTGCGGGGAAGAGGAACCCCAATAGAAACAAGGTCCCTCCTTTGAGACTCCTTCTGCTGGGCAGTGGGACCCTACAGAAAGAAGCCCCCTCCTCTGAGACCGATCCCAGCTTAGATGATGACTCTTTCTCTCCCCTTCTCTCTGAATTAGGGAGATGAGTGTGAAAGTGCCAGGGAAATTGGCTGCTTTATCTCAGAGCCTGGCTCTGTCCCCCAGCTCAGGGAAATCAGCCCACCCATGGGGCAGCCAACTCATGAGGGGACAGGAACGGAGCTATTGATATACGTGGAGGGAAAGAGCCCATCATGAGGGCAGGGGCAGGAGCAGAGACCACAGGAGATGGACACAAAGCTTGTAGGATGTCACCAGTCAGGTAGCCAGGGCCAGATCCTGACTTCAGTGGGTGTGGGGGGTTCTCAGTATTAGACACCCCCATTAACAGGCATCCACTCCCAGAGCACAATGACTGTAAGGGTCACATGATTACTGTGATGGCTGAAACAAATCCCCCTTCTGGTACTAACTTGCCTGGTATGGACTCTGCAATTTCATTGGGCCGTGGATGCCACGAGGACCCTGGCCAGTGTGCACCCAGAAGGAAACAGGCACTGAAAGCAGAATGCCAAACCTCCCCAATGGGTTTGTCTTTCTCCCCCAGGGCTCAACATCAGAGAGGCAAGAGAGCTGTGGTGCCGGGATGGGTTCCAGAACACCAAGTGCCTGGGCTGCAGGAACATGGCCAGGGTGGGAGAGGTAAGGACTCTCGGCTGGTGCATTGCAGCAGTTCTGGGGCGGAGCTGTGTCCCCCTGTAGTGAGTGTGTCATGGACACAGGGCAAGAGCCTGCTACTTATTTCCAGCTGATAGTGTTCGGCTGTAAGAGGCTGAGGAGCCTGGGTTGGAGCCTTGCTAAGGGCCCCGGTTTGTGTGTGTTGCACGGATTCCTGGCTACGTGGCATAACAGGGATCCTCCGGGGGTTGAGTTAATGGAGGATTGTATCCAGAGGTGAAAGTAAGCCAGTACGCCATGCCAGACCACATCGGTTCTGTGGCAGGGATTTAAAGGGCTCTGCGGAGAGACCCACGCCCTTTAATCCCGCCCGCAGCTTTGGCAGCCGGGTTGGGGCCGGCATTTAAAGGGCCCAGAGCTCCACGGCGGCTAGAACCTCAGGCCCTTTAGTTCGCTCCGGGGGCTACCAGCCACCTCTGTAGCTGGGAGCCCCCTGGGTAATTTAAAAGCCCTGGGACTCCCAGCCACAGCTGGTGCCCCAGGGCCTTTAAACTTGAGGCCCCCCCTCTTCTGGATGAGGCCACCACCCCTCCCAGGATTCCAGCCGTACAGATAAGTCTTGTAAGTTATTTTCACCCCGATTGTATATCCAGGGATCTGGCTCTGCTCACTGTCTCCCTGGCTGATATCCTAGTGTCTGAGTGTGGAGCTGCTGGGTCAGTGAGTTGGGAAGCTCACACTAGCTATTGCCGGACCAGATCCTTGTTGGATTCCCTGCACCCTGTGGAAGCATAGGCAGGGTGTGGGGTTTGCCCAGCACCATGATGAGTCAGGGAGCAGAACCTGCCCCTGCCCTGGGCACTGGGTGAGGGACACCAAGCTCCTACCCTGGGCTGAGTCACTGCAGCGTATGTGACACTCGTGGGAATGTCGGTGGGGTAGGGAGCAGGAATGGAAGCAGATCTAAAAGACCCCTAACCTCTAGCGAGTGAGCTGCAGGAGATATCGCTGCTGGGAGCAGTAGGGGTCCTGTGTTGTCTGTGTGCACTGGGTTCCAGAGCGTGCAGACCTATTCCCAGCATACCAAGGCACCTGCGGTGAATCCTTTTCTAGAACGAGCTATTTGAGGCCTCAGTGCCTGCAGCCTCTTACTAAAGGGGGCTCCTTAGTCCATGGGACCCCAAAGGTTGGCTGCCCCAGGACTCTTGTCCTCCTTGTGAGCCACTAGAGGGATTTGGAGCCTGGTTCTGTGCCATTGCAAGGGCTCTGGTGTGTTGGCTTTAGGTCTTTGAAGAGATCTTCACTGAAGACCAAAGAAGAGGTTTCCCCCAGGCGGGGCTGCTGGCCACACACCAACGCCTGCCCTATGTCTGCCAGGCTGGGCTGATGCTCACATATTCCATCCTGGGGGGAGCCGCCAGCTGATAGGGGACGAGGTAACCAAAGAAGGATCAACTGGGGAGAGACCCCCAGGGCCTTTCACCTCCAGGCCATTGAAAATTACTCACATCCCATCCCCCATGCACTGACCTGGGAGCAAGGAGAGAGTGACCTCAGGCAGGTGCCACTGGTAGGTGCCAGCTTTTCCCCTGAGCAGCTCAAAGCAGGATTGACCCAGCTCTCCAGCAAGGCTATTTCCTAATAGGCATCACATCAGCACAACACGCTGCCACTGCCCATGCTAGGGGCTGCCAGCTCCCCTAGCCACCTCTGTGAGACTTCCCTACCCCTCCAGGCCTCAGGCCGGTTCCTAGTGCTCTCGTATCATGTTATCCCAGCCACCACTTGCTCTGGGAGAACTGGAGGAGTCAGTCAGCAGAGGCTGCTCAAGTGCCCCATTCACCAGAGCCACTGCCCACGGTGTCACCTTAAGGACGGGGATGTCCCTTGGGGAAAGGTGTCCACTTCCTCTCACCCCCCAGCACTACTGCCCAAAGCCTCTCAGCCCCTCAGCTGGAGGGGGCGAGGATGGCTGAGGGGACTCTGGGGAGCAGAGCTGAATCCCCAGCTGGGCTGGGAGGTAGAACAGCTCTCGCGGGGGGACTGAGAGGAGTGGGGGCAGGAGTTCGTTCCACAGTGGTGGGAGAAGGGATTGGAGGTCACTAGAGAAGAGACAAGATTTTGTCTCAGAGGTTGGGTGGGGGAATCCGTCCCTCAGATGTGGGGAGGGGTGGGGTAGAAATTTTGCTGGCTCCCGATGCCGTTAATACCCTTCATTGCCATGGGTGTCCGCGTCTCTGACTGACTGTGGTTCCCCTGCAGCAGTAGGACATTACAGCAAAGGTCATGGCCCAGCTATTCAACATCAGGTGCTTGCGCCAGGTGCCCAAAGCACTGCAGGGGCTGTGCTCTATGGGACGCCCTTAAAGGGCCCCCCCTTCACATGACCAGAAGCTCCCACCCCCTGCCGCAAGTACTGCTCTGTCTCACTGTGCCTGGCAGGGAAGGGCTGGGGGGAGCGGCCATAGAGCCCACAGCACTGAGAGAAACCCAGGCCGAGCACCTTGCTCTCACCACCATGCCCCATCCTGACCCCTGGCACTGGGGCCAGGCCAGATACTGTCCCTGCCCCCATGCCCACAGGCCAGGTTCAGAATCATCAGGCTGTCAGCATCGTGGGGCTAGCCCAGAAATGAAAGCATCTGTAGAACCAGGGATTATCCTCAGTAACCCATTGCAGTCTGGGAGGGGTGGCCTGACCTGGAGCCTCTCCCCTGTCATCACTGCTCAGATCTTCCCATGGCCCGTGTCACTCCCAATGCAGTGAATATCTGACCATACTCCACCTGGGGCCCAAGCCACCCACATGGTATCTGCACCCTTTCCAGCCAGGAATGAAACTCCCCCCTAACACTCTGGGGCAGGGAAGGATCGTCCCCATCTGGCAGGTGGGAACTGAGACATAGACGAAGGGCTGTGGTCCTGATCACACAATCCTGGGTGTAGATCTGGGAAGTGGACTGGGTCCCAGCCTAATGCCTTTCCCCTAGGGGCACCTTCGCTTTCTGCCCTTTATTCTCCTCTCCAGCTATGGGGTCTGTGAGTGTGAAATGAACAGGGAGAGTGATGGCGTCCTGGCACACAGCCTAGATGGGAGCTCCCCTTGCCTTGGACCCCAGGGTCAGAGACATCTTTGTCATCCTGCTGTCCTTCTGTTATTCCTAGGAAGGGAGTCTCCTGATGAGGGGTCTCTAGGGCTCCAGGTGGGCAGTGCCTAGGAGTACCTATAAATCATCCTGGTTCCTGCCTGCATGCACCACCCTGCTCCACCCTCCCTGCCCTGCCCTCTGGTTTCTCGCTATTGACTCTGGCTTGACCCTTGGCTCCAGTGTCTGGCTGTGACTTTGGCGTGACCCTTCTTGGCTCCAGATGTTGGCTACCCATCCTGGCTCAATATTCTCCTAGCCCTTCTCTAGCCTCACTCCAGGCTCTCCACTGACCCGCTCCAGTATTGCCTCCTCCTCCTCCAAGCCCTTGGATTTTGACTATCTGGATTTGACCTTCAGCATGTATATGGACTTTGGCTTGGGCATGCACTTGGCTGATCTTTGGTCTCTGACCACCCAGCTTCAACCTCTGGCCTGGACTTGGACACTGGCTCTAGTTCTGGTTCTGCTTTGTCAATGGACTCTGATCTCGGTTTTGATCCTGGTGTGTCCCTGGACCTTGATTCTAGCACCACTCTTAGCTTAGGTGTCATCCTGCACCTCACTGCAACCTACACTCCAGCCACTGGACCTAATTATCAGATGCAGCATGTGACGCCAGGTGGGGTAACTTCTTGCAGAAAATCAGGCTCTCCACAAGTAAGTGGCCTGTATGCAACAGGGGACCCATCAAACCAGTTGTTAACCATGGCCTCACTACATGAGCCTGGCCCGGTGATGCCCCTACTGGAGTTGTGAAATGAAAATGACTGAAAATGTCAGGGTTCTTTTAACCAACTCCTGCCCATGGACCTACTCCACCATTCTTGACTCGGACACCTGGCATTCCTGATAAATACCCAGATTACATGGATACCTTTGAAAGAAATGCAGACTCGTTGCCTCTGCACCAGGACTATGACTGCCCTATTGACCTATAACCTTGGTTGAAAGTTGCCTTTGGTTGTATTTACGCATGGTCGGAACAAGAATTAGTGGCTCTCCCTGCGTACGTTCATGGAAACCGGTCCTAAGAGTTTGTTAGCTACTAAGCATTTCCCACGGGTGCCCAGGCCCTTTTTGGGAAGAAGAAATGTGGGACTCTACTATGGCTCTGTTTAGACAATTGGCTCCTGAATAAAGTGATAGCTTGGAACCATTATCCCCTGCTGTGAATCCCTCAATTTTTGGCTCACAGGAAATCTGCAAAGGTTTTCATCAAACTTCATCTGCAAGGATTTTCCAATCGAACACTCATTTGGGCAGAGGACAAATCCAAGACAGATTTCAGAACACACTATGGACATTTTAACTGTCTGGTTGCTATTTGAGCTAACTCAACGGTCCCCTGACTTTGCAACATTTCATCACTGATGTAGCTGGGGACATCGTGGATCCATACAGTGTCATCTGTTTGGGTGACATACTTCTCTTTTTGGAGAACCCAGAGCAGCACGCGCAGCACATCCGAACCTGGAGAGGTTTCGGCAGCATGGTCTCTACACAGAATTGGAGAAGCGGAACCTCCAGCCAACTCTCCACAGAGTCCACAGAAGGTGGAAGCCATTCACAACTGAGAGGAATTTTGAAGTCCTCAAGAAAAGCCGCACTTCCTAGGCTTCCCCAGCTTTACTGCTGCTTCAGCCCAAGGTTCTCAGAGCCAGTAACCCCCACAAGAACTCTCCTGCACAAGATGGCCACATTCGTTTGGTCGCCCAACTTCCAACAAGCCCTCACACAGCTCAGAATTGCCTTCACCACTGCATCTATTCTGACGCACAGCATTCATCATGGAAGTAGACGCATCTACAATGACCATCAAGGCCTGCTTTGTTTGGTGGTGCCAGATGTGGGCTGAAATTCAGACTTAGCTTGACTCACGTGACTTCTGCCCTTGTACCAATGCATCATGCACCAAACTTCTGGGCATCTCAGGCTTCTGGAGACCCTGCACCTGCTATGGGCAGCCACTGCCAGGAATTTGACATTTGAATTCCCTGAATCAAATGGCCACAGGGTGGAACTGACTCTCATAGATCACCTGACCAAGAGAGCACGCTTCATCCCCCTGTGAATGTGTACCTTCAGCTGAGAGGACAAATCAACTCCGAATTTCCAAAACCAAAATGCCGATGACACCTTTATTTTGCTAACTATAGATTTCCCCCAATTTCCTGCCACACTACCAATGGCCTCTCTGTACTTCCCGGCTTTCAACCTGGTTCAACGAATCCACCACATTCAAGAATAAGGAAGGGAGCCCCTCGAGGATGCTAGGAAGGACTTCAGATAATATGTGGATTGCTGAGTTCAAGAGGGGCCAGTCTTTTCAGTAGGGAAGCCATTTGCTGAAGGGAGGTACCGAGCCTCAGGCACTGATCGAATCTCTAAGCCCCGTCTGTGGCAGCAGTGCCTGACCCATCCCCTTGGCTGACATTCTGATCCCATCTTCCTCTCCTGACTCTAGGGAGAAAACTCTGTTCCTCACTCTGGCACAATCCATGGCCAGAATGTCCGAACCCCTCGCAGACAATGGGACTCTTCTCCCCTGTCCTCCTAGAGGAGGGGACTACTACCCCCATTTTACAGACAGGGAATGAAGGTGATGAAGTGACCTCTCCAAGGTCACACCTAGCAATGTGGGGGAGACTTGGGAACTGGACTGGGTTCTACAGGAGTGCCCTCCCCACGGGGGCAGCTTCACTCTCTGCCCTTCGTTCTCTCCTTCCCTCTTGGCTCTTCTACAAAGGGGGCTCTGAATGGGAAATGAGCAGGAGCTTCCTCCCCACTCTGTGTTACAGGCTCTGGGATCTGTCCATGTCGCCTACAGCAATGCAGCCTGCAGCTGGCCCAGCTTGGGGAGCCATGACTTCATTCTGTAAAATCAAGACATGCTGGCTCTCAGTGATGCTTAGATGGAAAACCACACACCCTACACGGAGGTAGGAACCACCCATTCCCAGGTTGTCCTGAGGAGCCATGATTCCTCTAGTAGCTGGGGAAGAGCACAATGATCAGTTTGTCAAAAGTAGGGGAGGATCATGTAAGGAGAGCATTTAGGAGAGGAGGAGCGTGAGCAAGGCTCTGTATTTGGGCTTGGCAGGGATCAAGAGAAGGGACAGGGCTATTAGATGGCAATGGTGAGGTATAAGGGGTGTCGGAGATAGGAGCAAGGCCAGAAAAGTTCAGCTACTTTAGATCAATTGTGCCAAAGAATCACCGGTTGATGTGACTGAAAGCTCTGAACTTGGGCTGGCCAAAATCATCCTCCTCAGATGGGAACATCCCAAAAGCCTGCAGAAACTCAGCCTCTGAGGTGAATGTTGTGGCCCAAACCTCTCTCTGTTCTGTACCTCACAGGATTCCAGCTGGCTGCTCCAATCCAGGATGAAAACTGTGCCACTGAAGTGGGTCCCTTCCAGTTCTAGGAGATAGGTATATCTTTGTTTATTTTATTTATTTATTAGTGCCACTTAAACCCACTGTGATGCACAGACCTTGCCCTGGCTGTCTGCACAGGGCTGAATTTCACCCATTCAGAGTGTAAGGAAATAATTGGCTGAAGGCCTTTTTCTTTTTGGATTTTGTTCTAATGGAAAAGAACCATGGGGATTTTTAACCTGTATTGCTCCTGGGACTGGTGCTTCAATGATGCAAAGTGCTGATTCACTGGCTGATTTTTTTCCCTTTAAATCTACTCTCTTCTTCTCTTTTAACAGGTATTCTAAGGGCACCCTCTGCTTCGTATGGGCATTCTTGGGTGTGCAGATTGCATCAGACCTGCACCTGAATAAATAATAGTGAATGAAATATGCAGCCACTAAAATCTTGCAGCCAAATTCTCAGAAACTTTCCTCTTCAGTGTAGGAACAAGATTTTGTTTTTAATATTTTTTGAAGTGCTGAGCAGATGCTACACTGTAAGGAGAGGAAACAGAAGTAAAAACTGAAAGACTATTACTTAAACCAATGAACAGCTGCAGAGAGTGGAGACCCGGCAAAGCAAATAAATGAATACTATGAGTAAATAACCTAAAAGCAAATGGGGAAGAAAACCTCATCCGGGTAATTGTGGCTCTTGAGACAAAAATCAGGTTCTTGGTACATAGCCTGGCTGAGATCATCCCTTTTCCCTGGATCCCAGACCTGGGATTCAAATGTCATTCTCTGTGTGGTGTCCTTATTTTATTCCTAGGAAAAGGATCCCCAAAGGAGGTGTAAGGATCCTGGACTCTAGTGCCTGCAAGACGCTTCAGCCACCTTCACAGGTAGAAGTCACTGTCTTTCCTACAATGCCATTAGTGCTCTTACTGCTCTCCAGGTCTGCTCCCTCCAGCAGGACAGACACCCCTTAACTCCCCAAGTCCTGATTTCCGGCCATTCAAGGGGCTGATGGCTTCCATTGCCTCCACCCCCACCATCAAATACTTTTCCTATGGGAATCTCCCTAGAGCAGGGGAGAAATCTGTTTTTCCTTTAGAACCAGTCTGCTCAGTAAATCCACCCACACTGACCTCATCTTAGCTGTTTTCTTTATCTGAAAGTAGTGGTATCTTTGGAAAACCCTTAGGGTGCAGGGGGTGAGGTGGACCAGGAGATATGGGAGCTCCAGAAGATTCCCCTGAAGAACACCACCCTGTCTTTCTCTGGTCAGCCTAGAGCTCCCCGTCCATTGTGGAGGTGAAGACCAGATGGGAGCTGCTGGACCGACCTTGATGTGCCATGTCCTTGTGTGAATGAAGGACCTACATCTAAGGGATGGCCAGCAGCAGATGTAACACATGTGTCCAGAAATAGGCTAAAAAACCTACACCAATTGGTAAGTAAATTCATGGCCACATGTAGACATCACAGGAATTGGTGGGGATTGAACCAGGGTCCTTCAGCACAAGCCCCTCCAAATATAACTCCACCCACTAGATCACACGCCCTTCCAGCACCGCAGAATCCAGGAGCCCTGATTCTCAGACTCAGGCCTCACATCACCAGGCCAAACCTCCTCCCATTAAGGGAGCTATAGAAGGGACTATCTGCAGAGACCCCTCTACATTCCCCGTCAGAGACCGCTGCCACATGTGACCAGTGAATGAGCAGAGATCTCCCCTGTGGGAATCCGAGGGGCTGTGCATTTGGGGTTTCACAGGGAAGGCCTCTGGCAGCCATTGACAGAGTGTTCCTGTGAGGAGCTTTTCCATCTCTAACAAAGAGTTTCTGTTCCCTCAGATCACCAGCTGCTCAGCAGAATGTGGGAGAGCCGAGTGCTGATGGGCTAGAATGTGGGAGAGCCGAGTGCTGATGGGCTAGAGGGGTCCCAGGAGTCACCGTGTGGCTGTGCAGCAGGTGCAGTGTCTGTAGTCACCATGGGCCAAACCCTGCGCTCCAGACAACTCAGGCTGTTTCCCTGGATTGCAAAGGGGACTTTGGCTTGGGGAATCACTTGCTGGTGCCTGTGTCAATAACTGGGATGTTTTCATGAGACTACTCAGTGGCGCATGAAGCACCATCCAAGCAAGCCAAACTCTGCCCAAACCCAGGTCTGCTTTGTGTTTAACCTATGTAAAACCCAATGCATTCAGGCCAGCATGGAGCTGCTGATTGAAGCATCTCATCTGGACATTAGAGAGCAAGGCTGGGACCTCCGCGGAGCTTCTGCAGTCGAGCATCCACAGCCAGAAGAGAGACGATGGGAAACGCGCTTAGATGGCTGGCCACAACAACAGCAGCAGCAGCTGTCTCATAAAGCTCTGCTCATGCTCTAGCCAACAAAGGCAGGACAAAGAGCCACACAGTGAGAGCCTGGGTTGCAATTAGCAATATGAGTTTTTTCCAGTGGATTATGCTGTCCTGACAGTCTATTTCCTGTAATGTGCACATCTAGCCTCCCTGGCTGACCTCAATGGAAGTTACGTGCTCCGTGCCTACAGGATCAGTGCTCAGTATGCTCGCACAGCAACCTAGCATGCAAAAACGCAATATGAGAGATGCAATGGTCCAAATATGTAGAAACCGGTCCTCCCTGTTTGTCCCTGCAGTTTTCATGTTTGCAATTAAAGGAAGCCAGATGTCTAGCTAGTGGAGAGCCCCCTTGTTCCAGTCAGGCAGAAAATCAGAGCTATAATTTGCACAAACCTGTACAGGGAAAAGATGGATTTTTAACCTAAAGCCATACCCAGTTCAGCCACATTTTCATGACTTTCCAGGTGGGGCAGTTAAGAAATGGCTGGGCCTTTGCTTAAGATTTGACTCACTGTAGAATTGCACGTCACATTACGCAGTGTTGAATAACTATGTACTGAAGGGCCTATGGAACTGCAGAATGACCAGCAAATTAAACCAGAGGTGATCTTTTAAAAATAAAGAGTTTACATTAACTAGTAAGCAAAACTCTGCCCAAACCCAGGTCTGCTTTGTGCAGGGGTAGGCAACCTATGGCATGCGTGCCAAAGGCGGCATGCAAGCTGATTTTCAGTGGCACTCATGCTGCCTGGGTCCTGGCCACCGGTCTAGGGGGCTCTACATTTTAATTTAATTTTAAATGAAGCTTCGTAAACATTTTAAAAACCTTATTTATTTTATATACAACAATAGTTTAGTTATATATTATAGACTTACAGAAAGAGACCTTCTAAAAACGTTAAAATGTATTACTGGCACGCGAAACCTTAAATTAGAGTGAATAAATGAAGACTCGGCACAGCACTTCTGAAAGGTTGCTGACCCTTGGCTTTGTGTTTAAACCCTATGTAAAACCCAGTGTATTCAGGCCAGCATGGAGCTGCTGTTTGAAGCATCTCATCTGAGCTTTTCAAAAGAATTTATAAAAGTTAGATGTACTGATCCATTTGAAATTAAGTGAGAGCTGGGCATCCACCATCCATGGCATTCACCTGCTCCTCAGTATCATGACAACTGCACATCTCACAACCTTTATTGTATTTAGCCTCACTACACCCCTGTGAGGTCAGGAATTACGACCATCCCCATTTCACAATTGGGGACTGAGGTACAATGAGATAAAGCAAGTTCTGAATATAACTCAGGAAGTCTTTGGCAGAACAAGTAATTGAATCTGGGTCTACCAAGTCCAGGATTAGCGCCTCAGCCATGGAAACATCCTTATGCCTGACTCCCTTACCCGCCTCTGAATATCCCCATCCTAGTATAGGCTTTTTCCACTGCAATTTCCTGTGCCTTCCATACGTTATTCATTGTCTTTAGACTTTAAAGACCTAAAGGAAATCTGTGCTAGCTTTAGTTTCCTTCATAGGCAAGTAGAAACATAATCCACAACAAAACAGCAAAAGCAAGTGCAGTGGCCAACTCAGCCAACACAAAATACATTCGGACACAAACATTCCCTCCCCTAATCTCCTGCAAAAGACGTAAATCTCTTGTACTCAGATGTTGTGGAGCTAGAGCCTGAGCTGGTGTAAACTGGAATAGCTTGAGGATCTGTAAATTAAGCACTTTAATACTTTTGAGTGCATTTTTCTTTTAAGTCTTTGACAAGTAAAAAATATACATAGTGAATAACATGTCCATGCCTAGTGTTCATTCGTCTGAACTATGGGGCTATTTGAGTGGGGGGAATGAAGTGTCAGTTTCAGCATACTGTGTTACCCTGGCACATTTACAAATGGTTCTGAACCAATGTGAAGCAATTCATAAGCTAAAGGAGTGGCAGAGCAATTTTCAATGTTTTTTTTTTTTAATTGGACCTGGTCAGAAAACAGCTTTCCATTCTGCAGGAAATTGATATTTCTGGGGTGGGAAATTTTTGACTTTACTAGTTCCTTTTGAAAGTGGCAAATAATTTTGTGTTATTTTGTTATAACAATTATTTTTGTTTCAACCATTATAACGTATTAAACATTATAATAATATAATATTTTAAATAGCACAACTTTACTTATAATGTCTGTCTGTCTGCTCTAGGAAGCACGCTTCCAGATGCAGCCTACACATGCCTCAGTTCCATTTTTCAAGAAACTTAATTTCAATATATTTTCTGCCATTCCTCTTCCCTAATACTTATCAGGCAATGACTTCTCCCCAGGAAGGGGAATAAACTTACAGTGAGTGGGTGTACCTTAGACGTGGCCTACACCAGAAATGCATATCCCTGAGCGATGTAGTTAAGCTAACCTAAGGGCCTATGTAGACAGTGCTAGGTCAAAGGAAGAATTATTCTGTCAACCTCATTACTGCCTCTCGGAGAGGGGGATTGATAACACCAACAGGAAACTCTCTCCCATCAGTTCAGGTCATGTTTACATTGTAGTGTTTTAAGAGTAAACCAGCCCTTACATTAAGTGGACCTAGCCTTAAGCCACACAGGCTGTTTCTATACTGCGGCTGGGAGCTCGCCTCCCAACCCGGTTAGGCAGACTCACTTTAGCTCCTCTCGAGCTAGTGTGCTAAAACTTGCCATTTAGTGATTACAGCACAGGCAGTGGCTCTAGTTAGCCACATGAGTTCAGACTCAGGGGTCATGGAGGCTTCAAGACAGCCAGCTAGTTTGAGCTGCCACTGGTGTTGCCCTGTCCACATGACTATGTATAGCATGCTAGCTTCAATGCGTGCTCTGAGTGGCCGTACAGACACACCCACAGTTGCTGTAACAACAGGCTGCTTGGAAATTCTCTTGGTTCAACAGAGACCTAGCACTGCAAATATAATCCAGAGAAGCAATCAGATGTTTAAGCATATAGAAGAGAGGACCTTTAAACAAAAAGTGTTGCTCAATATTAATTGTAATATATAATTATAATAATGGTCCCTTCTAGCCTTAAAATCTGCAAATCTATCTTATCCCTTAACACTGACATATTAGTTTTGCTTTCCTGACTAGTGCTGCATATAGGAACATAGGCCCCGAGTCTCAACGGTATTTAGGCACCTAACTCCCAAGAATTTGGGCCATAAGAAATTGTCTTAATGGATGAGACTACAGTGGTGCCCAACCTTATTACACAGGAGGGCCACATGAACCAAACACTGGGGGGCAAGCAGATTCTACACATTTTAATAAGATTTAAAGTCACCTGTATTGATTGATATTTTAAGTTCACCTTGTTTTGTATGTATTTGGGTTGTTTCTATGTACAGGATTGTCTATTTACACCCTTGTGCAAACTAAAATGATGTAAACATGGCACCAAAACACTAATGAATTGGCCCCTAGGCGCTGGACCTAGGGGTGCTGCTGCTGTACCTCCTGGCTTGAAGTGGTTTCCATCATATACAGGGTTTACAGTTTGGTTCAATGGCTTTCAGCAGCCCCACTATAAAAATTGTTCCAGCACCCCTGAATTGGCCATCAGTAGATTGTGTTGAAACGGGTTGCAGACCTTACAAAATGCTCTGGCGGCCCATCTATGGACTGCAGGCCATAGGCTGGGCACCCCAGGATCAGAACAATGTGAAATACAATCCTGCCAGACACCCCAGCTCTTTGAGGAGAATTGCCACACAAGACACCCAAACAACAATTCCCCTAAGGCTGCAGGGAAACATTTCCAAAGAGAAATTTTTGGTTTTCAGCCAAAAGTTTTAGCCTGAACATTTCTGAGGTTTAATATTTTCTTTTAAAAAAACATTTACTGTTTAAAAACTCTTCCTGTTTTGTGACAAGCACCAGTATTTCCATGGTTCAGGTCTGAATTTGCCCACTTTCCATTTCACTGGGGAGAAGTTGTCATTCAGCTCTCCACAGTAACACCAGAGAATGTTTCACTGGCAGTTACTGACCTTAGAACACAGAATTGTGCGTGAGCTGTTCAAATCCTTTGTCAACAGTTAATTTTACCTGCCACTGAGCTGCTCATTCCCCCAACTTTCAGCTAGGTCCCTCTGAAATTTTCTCTCTCATTCCCCAGCCTGGACTCACCAAAGCAATTCCACGTCATCTGCAAATTTTGCCATCTCACTGCTCACTCCCTGTACCAGATCATTAATAAATATTTGAAACACCACCAGTCCTAATGCTGAACATTGTGTCAACCCATATTTTACCTGTTGCTGTGTTGAAATTGATGGTTTATTCTACTCTTTGGCCCAGAAGCTCAAAGGTAGGTAGGCTCCTAATGTCCACTGAAATCAACGAGCATTAGGAGACTAGATATCTCTGAGGATCTGGGCACTTATTTTCTGTTTCGTAACCAATTTCTCATTCATGACAGCATTTTGCCTCATATTCCATGACTACATAACTTCCTTAATAGCCTCATGTGAGGGACTTTGTCAAAGAAAGTCCAAGTATATTATATCAAGTGGTTCCCCCATATTCGCTCTCTTGTTGACAAAATGAAAGAATTTAGTAGATCAATGAGGAATAATTTTTTGTAGTAGAATCACAAGTTGTTAGTACCTATCATGACATGCTCATCTTGGTATTTTTTAATTCCATTTCATCATCACTGGTAGAGAGACACACACATTATTGCTTATATAGGGTGAGATATGCACTTCATCCCATTACTTTATACAATTGCAGCCCTTTCTGAACCCCTGAGTCTGCCAGTGCCCCTCAGTCCTGAACTTCAGCCATTTTTGCTATTCCAATCCCAGATCATTGGTACCCATGTTGAGTGGAGGTAGTTGAATTTATTGTAACCTATCTTATAGAGCTGGAAGGGACTCCAAAAGGTCATTGAGTCCAGCCCCCTGCCTTCATTAGCAGGACCAAGTACTGATTTTTACCGCAGATCCCTAAGTATCCCCCTCAAGGATTGAGCCAACAACTCTGGGTTTAGCAGGCCAATGCTCAAATCACTGAGCTATCCCTCCCCCTACCAAATCATATTTTTATGAAAAATGCATTTTTGCAGAAAAATTTTAGTATAGTCCAACTTCTTCTGATGTTTCAGGGGGAAAAAATGGAAACCAAACTCCAAATATTTTGGGTGGGACATTTTCAATGTGTAGTGAAATTTGGAA